>NC_072384.2:40009738-41378488 GCF_028885625.2 Pongo pygmaeus | reverse complement strand
TGTAGAAAATATACGTTCCTTTCCAGGCCACTCTCTGATCCAGGAAAGAATTAACTAACAGTTTGTCAACTTTTTAGGTCTGATAAGAGCTCTGAAGCCTGCTACCTGGAGGCTTCATCTGCATGATAAAACGTTTGTCTCCATAACCCTCAATCTTAACCCAGACATTTCTTTCTATTGATTCCAGGTCTTTAGTCTTTGAATCTGCCTATGACCTGGAGGGTCCTCTCCTACGACCTTCAGGTTGTCCCACCTTTCAGACCGAATCTATGTATATTTTATTTGTATTGATTGTCTTATATCCCCCTAAAATGTGTAAAACTGAACTATAGCCTGACCACTCTGGACGCATGTTGTCAGGAGCTCCTGAGGCTGTGTCATAGGCATGTCCATTGCCTTGGCAAAATAAACCTCTAAATTGATTGAGACTTGTCTAAGATACTTTTTGGTTTAAAAATATATATTCTTTTTAAAAATAACTTTTTTGCCTCTTTTAAGATTCTTAATCAACTGGAGAACTTAAATTTATAATAATTTTAGAAATATATAATAGATTAAAATAGCATTAGAAGTACAGTATCACTAGAGCACATGCCTCTAATGCAAATTTTGTCTGGTAATAGCATATGATCCTCACAGACATTTTTGTTTGTTTGTTTGTTTTCTTCTTTTTTTAAAAGTAGAGAGAGAGAGAATGAGAGAATCTGAGTGTGTTAGAGGAATATTAAAAATGAATACCAAGTTAAACATACAATTATAGAAATCTACTAAAATTTTATAATTCAGATAGTTTTAAATTTAGTCTCTTTTAACCAGACCTCTGAGCTCTAGGTGGAGCCCACACTAAATCCTGGGTTTCCAAAAAGAGATAGATGTCATGAGACTAGGCCGTGTAGTGCTTTTACAGTGCACTTTGCTGCAGAGATTTCTCTATATGTTTTAACTGCACCTTGTTTTTACTTTAACACATAACAGTAGCCCCTGTAATAATAACTATTTTAGTCAAAAAAAAAAAATCAGGTAATGTGATACAAAAGCAAGCAGTTTAAGAACTGAGAGGAACTTGTCTGTTTACACTCGAGTTTCCATAAGGAAAAACAGAGGTTCCTCCAAAAAAGATTCTGTAACCTTCTCTGTTTTCTTTAAGAAATCCCTGGCAATTAGAAATTATTTTAGGTCCGTTATGCAGCACAGGGTGGCAAGAGAAAATGAGAGACAGGCAGAAGTATGTCGAGAAAACAGAACTCAGTCAACTGAGAAGAATAAAATACTCTTTTCTTAAAATAACAAGATCCTAAGAGAGAAAAAAAAAGCATAAAGGCTATATATATATATATATATATATATATATGGGCTGGGTGCAGTGGCTCAAGCCTGTAATCCCAGCACTTTGGGAGGTCAAGATGGGAGGATTGCTTGAGCCCAGGAGTTCGAGGCTGCAGTGAACCAAGATTGAGCCACCACACTCCAGCCTGGGCAACAGAGCAGTACCCTGTGTCAAGAAAATAAAAATAAAAATGTGTTCTATAGTGTATATATACATATATACATTTATATATATACACATACATACATTTATATATATATACACACACGCACACATCTTGGATATTACATTTTAATTAAGCTAATTTTAACCATTGAGCTCTTTAAAAAATCCTGTTAAATCTCTTACTACCATATTTTAGCAGGGACAAACTGCTGATATTTGAAACGTAACACAAATATCAAACCAGAAAGGTCTTGATTTAGGAATCAAACCCAGGCTGTTGTGGTGAAAAAAGGGCAAAATCTTAGCTACTGAACTAGTGTCAGGTGTCTGCCATTGCCCTTTCAGTTTGGCCTCGTGGGCATTTGAAGTTTCATTTGATTTCAACAAGCACTCATACTCAGGTTTCTAAGCCCACTTGGTTCTTGACCCTGGTCTGTGCAGTCTCAGGCACTGACAGATCTGCAGAGTGATGCTCTGGGCATCGTTGTCTCTGACTTCTACAGTTGATAAACTCTAAGTAAACCTACACAATTTGATACATTGAATACAAGCTGGCCGCTGCCCTCAAGAAAAACAATTATTTATGAGTCAAGATAGCAAAGAGCTGAAGGGTTGGATTCACTTGTGATTTACTTTTCTCTCTCCAACATTTTACTAAATAGTAATTTATTTTTCAAATGCTTATATCAAAGCCCCAAAGGAATTCACTATTTGAGAGAATCCTTGGAGGGACTATTTTTTTCTTACTTTGTGTCACTAGTTTGTAGGGGGGAAAAGAGAAAATTTAAATACAGGAAATATTTTAAAATTTTAAATAAAGGTAAATTCCACATGGTCGAGCTGAGAATTGAGAACTGCTATGTCATAGTTCTTCCTTGTTTCTTTTTAGCCAGACAATCCAGCATCATATCCTGTGCAGATGGGAATAATGTAACTGAAAATAAAGGCTCCCAATGGCTACAGTTTATTGAGCGCTTCTTATGTCCCTATTGGTTTTCCCACGTTATCTCATTTAACCTCAGGACTACCTTGCAAAGTAAAAACTATTAACATCTTTGACTGATGTGGTGACTGAGATCCGTAGAGGTTCAGTGATATTAGGGGAGGTCAGGTTGACGTGATGAAATTATCACACAAACTAAGCAACAAATAAGAGTCAGTGTTGATGCATTCACACCTATGTCATTCGGCTACTTTTAGGTCTTAGAGATTTGAGATAGGTAATAAAGCTATTTTAAAGTAACAATCACATAACTTTTTTTTTTTTTTTTTTTGAGATGGAGTCTCGCTCTGTTGCCAGGCTGGAGTGCAGTGTCACTATCTCAGCTCACTGCAACCTCTGCCTCCCAGGTTCAAGCAATTCTCCTGCCTCAGCCTCCCGAGTAGCTGGGATAGCAGGCGCCCGCCACCATGCCAAGCTAACTTTTGTATTTTTAGTAGAGACGGGCTTTCATCATGTTGGCCAGGATGGTCTTGATCTCTTGACCTCATGATCTTCCCGCCTTGGCCTTCAAAACTGCTGGGATTACAGGTGTGAGCCACCGCTTCCTGCCTACTTATAACTTCTTAATGGGTATAAGATCATTAGTATCCTTTTTCTTCCCTCTTTTCCACGAAACTGAAGCTTTTTTAAAACCCACATTGTATGCATTTTTGTGAATTTCCCCAACAGAAAATTTCAATGTTTTCTTTTAATTTCACTTAATTATCTTCCACAGAATAAAAGTCTTCAATAATTCAAAGCTTTTATATTTACGTTTCTTGAAAGTTTCCACCAATAAAAGCTAAAACCCCATAGGATGTTATTTCCTGTCTTACAAGATGAAGGTTTCTAATGGATAGGGATTTTATGACAAGTACATGAAACTATGGGAGCATTTATTTGTATTATTGTCTTTCTTGACTAGTGTAGGCAGAGTAGTGGCCTCCTGAAAATGTCCATGTTCTCATCACTAGAGCCTGTGAGTATGTGAATTAAAAGGTAAAAGTGAATTAAGATGGCAGATGGAATTAGTTTACCAATCAGCTGACCTTAAAATAGGGAGATGATTATCCAGGTGGGCCCAATGTAATCACAGGGGCCGCTAAACAAAAGAGGGAGGCCGAAGAGTCAGAGTCAGAAGCAGATGAGCTAAGGAAGGGGTAAGAGTGATACTAAGTGAGAAGGACTCAGCTAGCCATTCTTCGTGTCGAAGATGGAGGAAGGGGCCATAAGAAAACAGAAGTTGGCAGCTAGTAGAATTTGGAAAAGGCAAGGAAACATTTTCCCGTAGGAGGAACTAGTACTGCAGACACCTTGATTTTTGGCCAACCGAGACTCGTGTCAGACTTCTGATCTACCTGTACTGTAAGTAAATAAATTCGTGTTGCTTGAATGCACTAAGTTTATGGAAATTTTTAAATAGCAGCAGTAGAAAACTAATATGCTATTATTATATAAATTATTATTTTCATTATGTTCTTCCCAGTTTTAAAATTCTAAGGATTTTCAAACATAAGGATTCCTAGTTTTGTCCTCACTTTGTTACAAATAGGCTATGTGACTCTGACACAAGTGACTGCCTCAGTGCTATATATGTGCTAATACCCATTCAGCTTTCATACTGCTCACAGGTAGGAGTGTGAAAAAGGCAGCTGTAGGATATTAGGAAAGCATAATCTCAATCTTTAGGTCTGGGAGCTACTTCTTTCAGTACTAGGCATAAGATGGTAAAAGATAAGAGGGTCTAAAATGTAAGGTGGACAGAACTATAGAACAGATAGATAAAAGTAATGTTATTTTTATATATGGGCAATTAATTGTACTAGCTTACAATGTCCTGCTGTAGGGCAACAGAGGCAAGTGCCAAGGTTTCTTTCATGATATCCTTACATTTAGCTCCCATTTAAAATGTTTTCTTCCCGATTTTCTTTAGTCTTTTGCACTCACCATTCCTTTCCAATAGAGAGAGATAGATATACATACATGTAAATACACAACATGCACACATATATACTCACACAGTATACATACACATATATACATATATATTTAATATAAGATCTATAAATAATGCATGAAAATATTTTGTGTAATTCACTGATTCTCTAAGCTCATTTTCATAGTCTACAAAGCACAATCGACTTCCGTGAATTTCCAAAAGAAACCACCATTGTGTTCTTAAAGAGAAAGGATTTATTTCCCTCTATTATGAAATAATTTTTATTATGAGATGAATCAGAATGCACCTAAGGCCATTAACAAAATTAGCCTGTTGTTGCCAGCTGGCCACTATTACATTAACAGCTCAACTACCTGGAGGGTACTTAGCAAACAACTACAACTCTCTGGAAAATAGAAGAAAACAGAGAATAGACAAAAATGATCTCTGAACAGGCACATTCAAGCATGTTGCTCACGAAGAGAACTCTCAAAGACTGCCACTCAGGGTTCCATTTAGATTTCCTTCTTCTAAAATAAAGAAATTTTGGATGTTTTGGATCTTGACATAACAAATCAGTTGTAAAAGTCAAGAGCAGTAAGGATACTATTAAATGGGAAAACATGACAATTAGATGAAGTAATTGCTGATAAGGCAGAAGATGAGGACAAAGAAAAAAAAAACATAAACCTTAAAAGTATAGCAGTGTGGATACAAGAGCATTTGGTCAAGCTTCGTTCTGTATCTCAAAAGTTATGGAAGGCAATGTAAACATTGCTATTCTAAAGTTAACCTTGAGTCATCAAAAAAAAGTTAAATTATATTCAGTTGCCTTTGTTACAGAAGGCAAGGAAATATAAACTGATTTTAGGAAGACCTTCACCTATAGGACTGACGTTTAGTGTGTAACTTTATAATGGTCAAATCACTGCCAAAGATACTTTGTAGACTTTATCTCAATGAATCAATGGTTAGATAAAAGAAATAAAGAAAATAGGATAATAAAATAAATCATTCTGAATCCTGTCTATTAGCTATCAGCTCCATGTGATATCAGCTTCAGACTGATCTGAACCTGGAAAAGGCATTTCCCAGATGTCTTTTCCAAGTTTCCTGATAGGCATTACCAATGGGAGCTAATACTAGAAGATTGGAAGGTGGAGGGGAAAAAAAAATTTCCTGCTCCTAGTGGAGCCCCCAGCAGCAGCAGATGATTACAAGCAGTGGGAGATGGTGGTAGGCCTCAGTGAAGTGGTTTGAATATCCTCATACCGAATGAAGACTCCTGGATTGTATCCAGAGGTCACCATTGTTTCCAGGAGTCTTGAGGCAAGGGGGCTCCTATAAGTAGCAGTTTAGCAGCAGATACTGGCTTGTGGTCCTGGAGAAATAGCAGATTCCTGGTCTTTGGGTAACTGGTACTTTGTTAACACTTGCTACCCCTGCTCTCTCCCTTTCTCTTCACTCTTTCATCTTTTCCAACAGCAATGCAAGCAATCCCCTGTACCAGAACTCTTTCTGCTTGATTTTTTACCATGGATTTATTTTCCTGGCATGACTCCAGTAGATTTTTTAAAAATAGAATGAAAATATTATTTTGATTAAAAAGGCAAATTTAATTTGTCTGGAAAATTCAGCCACCCAGCAATGCCTGTCAAGTAAAACATACTGTTTGATCTCAGTGTTGGTACTTGCTGAAATTATGGTGATTTAGGATATAGTCAGCAAAAATTCTGTTCAGCAATTAAAACAACTTTATAGTCTTGAGAGGTCTATGGAGCCCTGAGCACTGACTCCAGTCATTTCATAGTGTGTCCTGGAGGAAAATGAAGAGAAAGTGGGCATACTAAAATATCATGCCAGAATCCTGGCACAGAGTGAATTAATAGCTTCAACCCAACTAGGACACCATTCCACAATCAACATTAATTCCCCACACCAGGCAGAATGCAGGTTTTCAATGAGAAAGGTCTATGACCAAATGGCACAAGTGCATATGTGACATGCACAGATGTTTCTTAATCATGGTGTTTTCTTCCTGTCTTTATATGTATTTTTCTGTAACAAGTTGAGACATTAAATTACAGAAATACTGAGTAAAATTTTACTTAAGAAGCCACTGTACTCATTTTTCCTAAGTAGACATTTTCCTGTGTGGTAAAAAAGGCCTTTGGGAAAACCATCTATTCCGATTAATGGGGGCAATGTGGGGCATTAATGCATGGAATTGATGCTTATATAATTGCTTTCCTCTTCATTAAGTTCTCATCTTTCCCATCCACTCAGTCCATAGTCCCATTCAAAATATTCCCTTAAAATCATCCATTCTGAGAGGCTAAATCTATTAAAAGAAATGCATAATATACTCCCAGTTCTCTGTATCTGTGGGCTCCACACCTGTGGAATCAACCGTGATTAAAAATATTTGGAGAATAAATGATTAAAAAATACAAATGAAAACAGTACAGTATAATGACTATATACACAACATTTACATTGTATGTGGTATTATACTAGAGATTAAAGTATATAGACGGATGCACTGTGGGCTGTATACAAATATATCAGGGATAGGTTATATAAAAATATACGAGGGACTTGAGCATCCACAGATTTTTGATATCCAAGGGAGTCCTGGAGCCAGTCCCACAGGAATACCAGGGATATTGATGAATGACTATAGAGTGTCACTCTTCTATTGCATGTGCAATAGGGAGTTTTTCTTCACTTTCCTAGGAATAGTCCTCAAAATTTGGGATGAGCAGTATAAAAACCAAGTAATAGGGACAAGTGTTTGTTGAATGACTAACATGTACACAGAAGTGAGGTAATGTCGAAAACTACAGGCTTTGCAGTCAATCAGCCTGAGTTTGAATCTTCCCTGATTCTTCCTCCTTATGTGAGTTTAGTCACGTGAAATAAAAACTAAGTCTGTTTCCTCTAAAAGGGGAGCAGAATATTTATTAAGATTGATTTTTAAGGCTGATGTATACAGGCTACTGAGCATTGTGTCCTTAAATAAGGAGTGCAATTTTATATTACATGTAAAATAGTTACTTACATGTGTGCAGTTATGTATGTGTGTGCGTATGAGCTTGAAATATCTGAACTTGCTTACATTGAAATATTTTGACCTATAAAAATGTTTTCCTCCATTAAGGAAATTTTAATTTCTTATGAAAGGATTGGCACAGGGCACAATATTTTTGCCAATTATTGATAATTATAAAACGTGGAATTTTCTATGTTAAGGGTGATCACAATATGCTGGACATAAGTGTGAATGACATAATAGATGTTGGAGAAATTCAGAAGAGATTTTCCACTAAAAGACCAAGTAAGCATCAAACAAATTATGGTTGCTTAGGAAAGTTTAGAGAACAAATGTTTGTGTTACAAATACATTTACATAATGACCAAAAGATCTATAAACATAATATCACAGTAAAAGATTTCATGTGTAACTAAGTGTTTAAGGAAGACGAAGTTAACCTCACCATATTAATTGAATACAAATGATCATTGCTTTTTTATTTTTTGGTAATTATAGTTGTTGTCTTAACCATAAACATATAACTCCAACTACATTGTTTGGAATAGCCTAGCTCTACCTGTGCATAGACAAGAATACTCTAAAGTTTATCTTGGTGGGTTTAAACACTAAGACAGCTGCTTTCTTTATATGTTGTAAGAAGACTTGTCAATTCCTTTGCACTAAAAATAAAAACTTTAGAGACAAGTATGAAACTAGCAAAGGAAATTTAATTTTCAATTTGAGCAAGATTACTGCTATAAATTAAAATTTTAAAAATGGATAGCTGATTTAATGCCAATGTAGAGATGCTTCATATCATATATGATTAATATTTTTACATTTTAAAGTATTTAACATTCATTTTTAGAGTATTTTAGTTTCTGATCAGTTTATTGTCTTGAAGTACTTCTTTACAAGTAGGCTATATGTTGTTTATCTGATTATAAACATTATTTAGCCTTCTAATTGCTGAAATGTAGCTGGGCAAATTTGTTTCACTTCAGTTGGTAAAAGATTATCAGATGCTATCTGTATTTTAGGATAAAGTTTGGGAACATGTTGAAACTGAAATCTCTGGTGCTTTAAGAAACACTGGATATTCACAGTTTTTAAAGAATCATAGAGTTTCAGTGTGTAAGAGAAATTGTAGACATCTAATCAATAGTGTTTATTCCATATGTAAAGCTAAAGAAGATAAAATGCCTTATGAACTATAAATTGGTTATTAGCATGGGATGTCTACTAAAACTAACGCCGTATGAAGACTGTATTGGTCTGTTCTCATGCTGCTATGAAGAAATACCTGAGACTGGGTAATTTATAAAGAAAATCGGTTTAATTGACTCATAGTTTTAATTGACTTACACTTCCCCATGGCTGGGGAGGCCTCAGGAAACTTACAATCCTAGCAAAGTCACCTCTTCACAGGGCGACGAGAGAGAAAGTGCTGAGTGAAAGGGGAAGCCATTATAAAACCATCAGATCTCCTGAGAATTCACTATCACAAGAACAGAATGGAGGAAACCACGCCCATGATTCAATTATCTCTACCTGGTCCCACCCTCACACATGGGGATTATTAGAATTCAAATTGTGATGTGGGTGGCCAAACCATACCAAACCATACCAAACGGTGCCAAACCATACCAAAGATCAAATAGCTTAAGAGAATATAAAATAGAAAAACTGACATATATTTAAAAATGTAATATTAAAAATAAACTTTCTTCCAAATCTGTATTTTAGTGGTTTCAATATTTTGTTTTTTGGTTTTTCTTTGTTTTCTTGTGAATGATGACCCTTGACTTTCTTTTTTCTCTGATATTGAATTATGACTAATTTTTAAAGTCATCAGAGGAAGAAATCATGGAGCTTATTAAAATGGGAATACACACACAGTTATTGCTTTCCTAGAAAAAACTTCAAACAAGTATCTTTCATGCAAACCATTACCATTTCTAAATTACTCATTATATGACAATGGTAGAAAACAGATAATAAAATTAAAAAGCCAAGTTTTCTGGGTTTTTTTGTTGTTACATTTTTAGCCATATACAAAATGTTCAAGAGGGTGTTCAAAAACAAAAAAGAATGCAAGATGCTTTGATATACTGGAGTGGATAAACAAGTTTCACAAATCATAATGAAAATTTATCATTTTAAAGTAAATTTGGTATTACTGATAGGTGAAATTCTTAATACATCTATTTTATACACATCTCTTTAAGAATTCTAGTAGAAATATGTATACAGTAGGCACTTATTTATGTGGGATAATTACAAGGCTGTTGTATTAGTAATGATATGAGAAAATGTTCTAAAGTGGGAAATGAGAGTCTCAGAATTTAAGAGAGCTCATTTGTGATGGAGTTATTTTAAGAGATTATTTTATGTTAATATACCTAAGTAAAATTATATGATTATAATCAGAGAAAACTGAGCTGCTTTAACCATGCAGCATCAACTAAGGAGCACCACTGCAAATATCTTCAGATCTATGGAAGATGAGTGTTTTCTTGGGAGATAAGTGAAAGCAGGTTTGAAATAAACTTTTACCAGAAGATGGAGTGATTCACTGTGAACATGGGAAAACTCTGGCAAAATGAAAACATAACCCATAACCAATTACATACATATTTAAAATTAGAACTACTTTGACCATTTCTACAAACTTCAATATTGCCACTGGATAATGTACATAAGGATGCTTAAGAAATGTTACTCATAAATACAAATAAATGGGCTCACTTTTATAATATGTATATTTTAACATTTCATGAGCCAACAGTCTCTGCTAAATACAAGTTGCCAACTACTGATTGAATCTATTCTACAACCAAGGACCTCAGTGATTTAATAAAGAGAATAAAGAGAATACACAAGAAACCAGTAATTCATTTAAAAGCAGAGCAAAACTTCTTAGTTAGATATGGTCTGATTTATTTTTTTAATTTACCTTACATTTTAAGACTTCATTGTCCTTCATTTGTAACAGCAGGGTTTGACCAATATTTTCGTTATATATCATGCCTGATGCCAAGTTCTTATTTAATAGTTTTATTTCGGTGGGAGGGTCTGTGAGTTGATTTTCAGAATGAGTTATTGATTCTATACCCTTAAGCATTTTTTGGACATAGAAATAATTGATCAATGACATTGATCTGATTTACTCTAGGGCAGATGATCAACAAGGAAATGAAAGTTAAGGGATCAAAACTAGTAATAATCCTTTGCATAGGCCACTTATATAACCTGACTATTCTGACTATGAAATCATTACTTTCCAGACAAATTATTTTTCTGTTTACTAAGATTAGAAGGGTCTAAAGGAAAGGCACTATGTTTATTTTGCCTGAAAATACTGGTAGTGCTAATCATACATTAATAGTGAAATAAGAAATAATATGCATAAATCAAATGTCATGTAGAAAAAATAAAAAATCAAAAGTATTATTTTTGAAAAGCTTTATAAAATTGTAGAAAAATAAATCTCATATAAAAACATCCATTGGATTTGTGGTAGGTATATTAAAATAAAAAGAAATGCCTGCTGGCTGAACTCATTTCCTCCCAAACCCTAAGCTCTATAGACACAAAGAGAGAAAAAGGAAAAGAAAAAAAAAAAAAAAAAAGCAGCTTAAATCAGCTTCACAACGGTTTTCTGTAAGGTTAATTAATTGTGGCTAATTGCACTGTGTCGCAGCCAGAGACAGAAGCACTGTCAGAGATAATGCAGTGGGAAGGAACAGGGATAAAGGAGAAACGTTTATGGAATTTGAACTTCCAGAAGTTACTCTCTACTTCAGTGAGCTTCAGATGCAAAAAAGGTAACACCACATTAGGAGAACACAGACATCCTGAAACAAGATGTAATTGAGTATTTTTTTAAACTCTTGAATAATTACGTACATATCAATTAGCCAAGTGAAAACTTGGCAATTCTTTGTTTACTTGATCCGTGTAATAGTCAAATTCTATAATTCAGTCTCCCAAATTCATTTTGAGGATAATAGATAGTCATAACCAAAATGTATTATCTTTCAACTCTAATAGATGTTTCATGCTGGAGATAAAGGTAAAGATGAAAAATAACATTATAAAAGCGAATTATGTGCCTAGTATTGTTCTAAAGGAGCTGTAACTCATGAATTAATGCTGTTATCCGCATTTTTATAGGTAAAGAAATAGAAAGACAAAGGGTTAAATACTTACTAAGGTCGTAGATAATAAGTGGTAGAACACAGGCTTGAAGCACTATACCATGCTGTAACGGTAACTTTATTTTACGCCTCTCATAAACAGATATTGGAAGAGATGCCTGTATTGATGTGAAGATCAGCTATAATTTTGACAAACTCATAGTGGATTTCCAGTTTGACCAATGTGATCATTTAGGAGAATTTTGGAGAACTAGATGCAGAAAGAACTCACTTTTCCATTCCATTCCTATTTACATCTTCATCAGTTAAGAGATTATATTGGTCTGGAAAGGGTCAACATATGTCACTATTTAGAAATATCTGTTAACTCTAACAAGGCAGAGGGAACAACTTGATTTTTAAATTTCTATGTATAATCTAAGATTAAAATATATGTTAGAAGTCAACAGATTCACAAATCTATGATATTTTTTGTAAATATTCAATAGAGATAATTATAAACTAAAGAAAAATGAGGGTAAATATAAAGAAAGAAAATAATCAGCCTGGCAGACTGGCTAACTATTCTTGTCTCTGATACTCAGAAACTCTTGAAACACATACCTTAGAATAAATGGCAAGTTGACAAATGAAACCATATTTACATTGGCCATTCAGATATGAGTTACAGGTATTTCTTAGTCATTTGTATGTATGTATAAAATGTAAATAAACCGTTATCTACTTTTTAAATGTTTTTATTGTGGTAAAATATGACATAAAATTTACCATTTTAACTACTTTTAGCCATACAATTCAGTGACATAAGTATATTCATATTGTACAAACACATCACTATTCATTTCCAGAAATTTTTTATAACATCTACTTTTAAAGATGAAAAACATACTAAGAATTTAGGGCCTCAGATGTTTAGCTCTTAATTTTAGATATGAACATTTACATTTCCCTGAGAAAGAAGAAGCCCAAATTACTTATGTCTCCAGGATCTCCATCATTCTCTAATATTCTTAAATGTGATCATTTATTCTTTACACACAAGAAATGAAATATCTACTTAGTTTTTCTGTTTTCATAATTGTAAAATGTTCCTGGAACTTCATATCAAAGCTATATTCATTTCAATTCAGAAAAAGCAATTCTAATTTATTAGAGTTGCAAATCATTTTGGGGATTCATTGAGGTGAAACATATTTGCTATACAGAATAATATGTTCTGTATTTTAGACAATTTCAAACTGAGGCTTAGTTGCTTTAATCTGTAGAGCTAAAAAATATTGGCAGCATCTAATGAATTGAATGATAATGACAAAATGTTACACAGGTAAATACGTCAACATAGAAGAACTCAAAATTCTCATCGCATTTTTACCTCTCTCATCTAATTTATCCTGAAGAAAAAAAAAATGAAAGAATTGTGCTAAAGGGAAAAATTGTGCTTTTTATTTCATTTTTTCTAACATCATGTCTAACTGATGTGAATATGGAAAAGATACCCCCCAAAAATAAAAATTCTCGTTGTTTTCGCCTTTGAAAGGAATTTGACATTTTCATTAAGGTTCCTTGAAATTGTTCTTTATAATTTGAAGACAAAAGTGTTGAAATCATATTACCATTACTAAACCGAAATATAAAATTGTGACGTTCTTTTATAGTCATGTCCTGGCACAAAATTGCAAAGTTTTCAATCTCCTTTGTATCCTTGAAGTGAAAATAGGTTATTTTCCAATATTTCCACTGCCTAAATTCAAACTACTGACCTAATTTGCTACTCCTCTAAATATTGAGCTTAGAATGCCATTTCAAATTCATTTAACTATATGCTATATTGGCATTTTTAAACAAAGAACATCTTATTTCTCCATTATGACCCTCAGCTTCTTTCCAGAGTTTGCAATACCATCATCTCAGATTTGAATTGGATTCTGGGCCTCAGAGTAGATGTGTATTCATTCTGGTTCTTTGTTCATGTATGAGTCAAAATGAGAATATTAAGTCACATTTAATTGGTAATTTGTTAATAGTAAATTCTATTTTAAAATACTTTCCCAAAGAGAACCTGGCACTGATTCTCAAGAAAACGTCAATATGTATCCAGAACGATCAAGTAAGAGGCTTTAGTAAGTTTTTGTACCATATGAGATAAAGTTAATTGTTGAGACCTCAGCAGGTAGCCTATTTTGGAGGATTTTATGGCTACATATCCCTGACAATGTACTTATAAACCCATAAATTAAATACTGGCTTTTAATTTCTTGGGTAAAGTGTATTAGAGTGGATTATAAGAAAATAAGATGATGTTTTAAAAATTGCATTCTCTTGAGTTTGTGCTTTAAGACTTGTATTTTTATGACTAAGAAAACTTTAATGAAAGACTTAAAATATCAGTATAGCAAGGTACCCCAGGTAGGCATAGTACGAATGGGAAAAATCTAAATCTAAAAAATCTAACAGTGACACAGGAAAGATATGATTATCAGGCTATTGTGTTGGGGTGGTTCTTAATGCTTTTTTCCTTGATCATACCTTCTATATATATTTGTTTTGTGCCAGAATTACAATACTCATTTGCCAACATAGTATAATTCACCTTTCTTTCTTGAGCTGGTCTCTTCAAAATCCTGTTTCTGTCAAACTCTAAACACATACCTCTCATCAATTTTCCTGGTACTCTCAAACTTTATTCTTTTTTTTTCCCCTTTCCCAAATTTTTATTCATGTCATTGTTGGTTGTATAACTCCTAGTAATGCTAAATGACGAGTTTATGGGTGCAGCACACCAACATGGCACATGTATACATATGTAACAAACCTGCACATTGTGCACATGTACCCTAAAACTTAAAGTATAATTAAAACAAAAACTCAGTTATTACTCTTTCAGCAAGCCTCTCTTTGTCCATCTGTCACCTGCCACTCCAGCAGGCTGGACTAAATGGGCTTTTTATTTATTTATTTATTTATTTATTTTTGAGATGGAGTTTTGCTCTTGTCGCCCAGAGTGAAGTGCAATGGTACGATCTTGGTTCACTGCAACCTCCACCTCCAGGGTTCAAGTGATTCTCCTGCCTCAGCATCCCGAGTAGCTGGGATTATAGGCACCTGCCACTATGCCCGGCTAATTTTTGTATTTTTAGTAGAGGCGGGGTTTCATCATGTTGGCCAGGCTGGTCTCGAACTCCAGACCTCAGGTGATCTGCCCGTCTTGGTCTTGCAAAGTGCTGGGATTTGCAGGCGTGAGCCACCACGCCCAGCCTAAATGGGTTTTTGCATCGTCTTTTTTATTGCCATTGTCACATTGTGTATATTCAATAGGTTTCCCCATCCCCACCCGCCCCCAATATCTGGCTATGAATTTCAACAAGCATATTGGAAACTTTTATAGATTTTCACTGTTAAAAATATACTATTTTTGAAAAGAAAGACGCCTGGAGAGGGTGACTTATTTATCCATTCATTGTAGTAACTACTTCTACTTTATGCCACTAAGGCACCAAACTCCAAAATAGGTAGAATAAGTTGTGTTATGATAGATTCAGCCTTTCTTAATAAGAGATAGGGGCTCAATAAAAAAATATAGTTTTATAATCAATTGTGTTGTCTGCCATTGGCATAAAAGAGAGGCGAAATGCATAGGGTTTTGCCCTGATGGAACAGTCAAATTAAATCATGTATTGGGGATTAAAAATAGTAATAACAACAGGAATAAGACATCAATGTTTGGGAGTGAGAGTCTGTAATGGGGACCAATTTGTGTGTGTGTGTGCACACGCGCATGTGTGTGTAGCAGAGAAAGGGGAAAGGGTAATGACAAAGTATCTATAGAAAAATAATTCCCCGATTTCTTTCTGAAGTGAGATGTTTTTCTACTTCCATCTGTTATTTTTACTATACCATGCCTCAAGTATTATCTCAACCCAAAACATCTCCAGTGGTTGTCCTGTGATTTACAAAACATTCTATATTATTTTGCTGCAGAAAATAATTGTCTTTTCTCTTTCCTGTTCTAGAATACCATTTAGTGTTTTTATATTTTTTCTCCTCAAACTGGCTACATTTTTTCTTAAATGTGAATGAAATTAGTCATAACATCAGCTCTCTGAACATATAATCTTCTGAAATGTGACAGAAATGCAAATGAAATGTAAAGCTTGTTTAGCATAAAAGAAAATGGATGCTCCTTTTCAAATACTACATTGTTCTAAATATAAACTTTATTCATACACCTTTTCAGGTCACATTTTGAAGTCACGCTGTCTTATACATAGAAATGACTTTATTTTCAGGCAAACAGGATCCTGTTATGTGAATAACTAAGGTGAGACAGTGCAAGTTCTTATGATTGTTCAAACAATTTAATGCAAATTTTAGGTTAAAGTACAAGTGTTTTCCTTTTCTTAGATTACAAATACATAATACTTCGATATTTTCCACTGAATTCATTCTGTAAAAAGATCATAATAGCCGAGTTGTTCACAGAGATAGAGCAAAATCAGTTGTGGTTTTAGTGTTCAAATATAATTAAGAATGAATATCTTTCACAGGTGAGCAGCGGTATTTGCACTGTAGGGCTTATATGATCTGAAGTCACTCTAAAGTGTCTCCTAAAGACTTCCTCCTCCAGGAAAAAATCTCTAATGCTTTACTTTTATCATGAAGCCTTCAAGCTCTGTATTGTGTTTGTTGTGGCTCCATATAGATCTGCATAATACATGTTTTAAACTAATCTTTGGCAACTAAAAATGTTTTCTTGAATGCTTGTTCTAAATTAGATTTCCAAAGAATCTGGACCATGGGTTTAGATATCAGTTAGCCATTAGCCCACTAGAGCCTTAAGACATTGTCTCCACTTACCCACATATGGAGAACTGTACTGATAGAAACATAGCTATAATCTACACGACAGGCATAGGTTGTGGAGAGGTTCTATGTTAATTAGGGAAATGCAAGTTATTGTTAAACCAAAAGCAATATTGAAGGATCTGAATCCCCCCAAAATTTTTACTTGCTCAGTAACAGTCTAACATGGGTATTTCTGGTGATTGGAAGGGTGAAGGGCTCTGCTCCATTCTGTCTTTCAGGAATCCAAGAAAATGGAGGTTCTGCTATTTTTGAAGACATGACTTTCATTGTTTCCTGGGATGAAGGTGGAGATACCCAGCAAACAGATGGAAGAGCAGGGAAGTAGGGGAAAGGCACACCTCCTTCTTAATTACCTTGACTAGAAAAGAAAGACAGGCATCTCTTTTGCTCATATCCTCTGTATAAGGACTACTCACACGGCCACACTTAAATGCAAAGGAAACCTAGAAATACAGATTTTGGTCAAGAAACCACTTCTGGCACTAAATCTGCATCAAGAAAAAAGAGTAAACATCTATGTGATCTCCATGCTTTCATACTTGTTCTCCCTACTACTGCCCATTCTCTGTGCAGCACCTAGAATGTTATTTGAAAAATACAGATCGGTTTATTCAAATCCCCTGCTTATAATCCTTACTGATCTTCTCGAACACAGAATAAAATGCCAACTCCTAATCAAGACTGTAAGGGAGTGATTCTCTGGACCCTTCTTAACTCTGTGATGTGATACGCTGTCCCTCTCTCTCTTGTTCCTTATATTTTAACTACACTTAACTTCTTTCTGACCCATTTCCATCCCAGGAATTATGCAATGACTGTGTCTTTTGCCTTAGTTGATCTTCCTGAAGATCTTTACGTTAGACTTGTCGTCTTTGAGGTTGCAGGTACAATGCCTAATCCTAAGAGAAGTTTATCCTCACCACCCTAACTAAATGAGCAAGCTCCCAACCAGCCACTCTATACCATGGTCTTGCTTGATTCTCTACTAGTATCGGTCAGTCCTATGATACACAGTACCATAAGATTGTATGACTGATCTGGGCAGTAGATGGTCTCTTCTCATCACTCATTTTACAAATGAGGAAACTAAGCCCCAAATACATGCTGACTTGCTTAAGGTCACACAGCTGTTAATGGCAGAGCTGAGACCCATAATAGATATTTCCAGCTTTGATTTTATAAAATATTTGGAGAATGTAAGATATAATCACCGAATATTTGCCTGCATAAATTGGTATTTTTTTTTTTTCAGAGAGAAGGAAACCTGCTTCTTAACAGACAATAGGTAGGATGTAGCTTTTAAGTAAATACCAGGTTCAGAGACAAGTGAAATGTCAAAGTGAACATAGTCTTGAGTTGTGCTGTTCAATCCACTAGTGTCTAGCTATATGGGGCCATTTAAAATTCAGGAAAATTCACAGTTGATTCTTAATTGACAATTACACTAGCAGATTTTGGTTCCCAGTAGCCACATGTGGCAAGTAACTTCCACACTGGACAGTGCAGGGAAATGTTTCAATCCTCTAGAAAATTAAATCTGATAGTGCTGTCCTACTGATTTGTCTTATACTCTCATCTGGTTGTGATCCTTGGTTTTGAATTTCATAATTCCCAATTGCTTTCTAATTATTTTTACAACCATCTTTCCAGTTTTTCCACTGAATGTCAGATACAGGCTTTCAACAAAGCAGATGAGGTGAGATGGGGAGAGACATAACTGCAAGTCATGGTAAATCTCTAGGAAAAATGTTATTCATAATTTGTATTTGTAGTAATATATATTTTGATGAAAATCAGTGGTTTTCTTATATCATTGTATAAAATAGGACTATAATAACTTAAACCCACATAATTGTGCAAAGCCTTTCTAGGACATTTTATTGTAGCATTGGGGAACTGCATCATAAGGTTGGTGGCCCTCTATCAGGTAGTCAGGGACTGTTCATGTTATTCCCTTTCACCTTTGTTCTAGTTGCCTAGTGCCAAGGACAGATTTACCAGTTTACTAATTTCCAAGGTAATGAGTGACATTCCTAGATCTCTCAAGGGCATTGCTAATAACTCAAGAGTAAGCAGTTCAGCTTCTGTTTCTTAGGCTTTATAATTGGTGATGCTCTTGTTTCTCTCACTCATACTTGAGAAAGAGTAATTTAGGTTATTCAATGATTTGGACTATTGTATCAATTATACAAGGTGACCTCAAATATAAAGAGGTTCTCCGTTTATCATTCTTGTTGTGAGAAATATGTTAATGAGTGAGAACAGACATGACAGAGTAAAAACCAATTACAAGAACTGGAAAATCATGTCAAAATTAATATTCTTCTGATAATGGGCATGATGATCACTGTCATTTTCTAGGCCTGGATATGCATGGTTTGCACTCCACCTGCAACTTTTTCTGATCCAATTTGGTAAGCAGTTCTGAGGCAGTGTCTGAACTATAGCATTATCACAATAACTATACTTTGCCCAGGCCTGACTAATTTAAATGGAATATTCCTGACTTTGTCACTGAAATACAAATCAACATTGTATTTCTCAGTGTGTATTTTAAAGCGAACATTGACTAATGGAAAAGGAAACACACAAGATGGCGAGATAACTGAAAAGGAGTTTGAATGTAAATATGAAGACAAGTAGAAGGGAACAAGGGTGCTTTTCTTGAGGGAGAAGAACCTGAAAAAATATAAAATAAGATTCTTAATATGTTTGTGAGTCTACCATTAAAAAGTGGTTCTACCTAGCCTGTGTAATTTCAAACATCCAAGTGTGACAAAATGATGGCAAATACATGTAGATAGACTTTACATCAATATAAGTGTTAAAGGTTTGATAGTGTCAACTTACTACACTGGTTTTTATTCAAGCACTAATGAAATTCCTGCCTGTTAGGAAAGTTTGAAGTATTGATATTTGGGAGATAGTTTTCT
This sequence comes from Pongo pygmaeus, assembly GCF_028885625.2. Classification (NCBI taxonomy): domain Eukaryota; kingdom Metazoa; phylum Chordata; class Mammalia; order Primates; family Hominidae; genus Pongo; species Pongo pygmaeus. The sequence continues at coordinate 41,359,085 of NC_072384.2, read as the reverse complement.
CATAAACATTTCTATCTCTTTGCTTTCTTCCTATTGTGATATCCTATAATTACTAATTGTGAGGAGTTGTACAATTTAGGTCCAGATTTAGAGAAATATAAATATTTAGGTAGAATTGATTACTGACATCTAATTTTATTCATCTATCCTTATTACATCATAGCAAGTAGATTTAAGAATAGCTACTTCATGGAAATAATTGTGTCTATAACTTTATGTGACTCTCTTAGGCCTTTTCCATCTTTTTTTAATTCTCAAAAACTTTAGACCATTGGTTTGCCAGACTTACCTGTTTAATTTCATTCTGTTAAGAAAACTGACCATATTATGACTTACCAGAAAAAAAAAATTTCTTATTCATTTTTTTCTTTCACCCAATTTCTTCTGTCAGAATCATGTTAAACATATACACAAAACATACATATGCACATGTATTCATACTTCCACATCAAATGCTAGAAGAACAAACATAAAAACAAATCTAAAGCAATGGACAGTTCTGGATCAAATAAGCTAGCATTAAGAAAAAAATGATGATGATTTTATAATCGGTGACAGGAGAGTTTTACAACCATTATACCTATTTATATTCCACACAGTCTCATCTCATTGGGTATTTTGAGATATACATTAAATCTATTGCCTTTATTAATGGCTCTGGAAGCTTCAAGAGCACCTGTGATTAACCTGCCCTGTATTTTCATACCTTGGATAAAAATTTTCTTTTGAAAGCCCACTAGAAAACAATATAAAATTTTTAAATTATTGCTATCTCTTTATTATTTGAAGAAATATAAACTTATTTTTAGATACCTTGTTAAATTCTATAAGTTATTAATTCTATACCATACCTCCTCATTTGGCACTTTGAGAAAAATGTAAATTTTTCAATATATATATTCTTTTACCCCAAAATGTTGTTTTAATGCAAATGAAATTCACATACTGCTTGATTCTCCCTGTACATTCCAATATAATTTACTGAAAATTGATGAGCAAAATCACATTAGGTTTTTTAGTAATTGGCAACAGTCCCCAATGACCCAATTAAGCATAGATGTTGTGTTTTTCAGAAATGTAATTTTAGAAGAGAGATAAGGAGATAAGTTCATTTACTCATTATCCCTATTACAATTGTAAGATTTGTTCTTATTAATACTGAAAAGAATCAACTGAAATGAGAATAAATTAATACAGGATAATAATATACCAAAACCTCATTTAAAAAATTATGTGGTTTGCGAGTTGTTCATATGATATTGTCTGTATGCAAAATGTATGTTGTATTTCTCACAATGTTACAATATGGAAAAGTCATATTTCGTAAGTAGTTCTCTTACATAATATAGTTTATTGTGGGTGTTGCAATAAGAATAATAGGAATAATGGATATTTTAAGTTAGGCTTGTATGAACCACAGACAGAATAGAAACAGTGCATTCTGATATGGCATTAAAGTTGAGAAAATACTATTTTTCACTTCACACTGTACAATATTCTATCATTCTATAGTAAACTATTCTTTGTTTTTCTTGTCAGCATTCAAGTTACAGTTATTTTTTGAAACGTATTAGGATATTAAACCCAAGATGATATTTCACATTGATTGTTTAACTAGTGTCCAAACCCATCATCAACAACAAAGTATCAGAAGATATATAGAACAGCAACACTCTGTTTTTAAAAGTAATTTTTGAAAGGTAGGAATCACTATTTTTTTTGAGACGAAGTCTTGCTCTGTCACCCAGGCTGGAGTGCAGAGGCACGATCTCGGCTCACTGCAACCTCTGTCTCCTGGGTTCAAGCAATTCTCCTGCCTCAGCCTCCCAAGTCGCTGGGATTACAACCATACGTGGCTAATTTTTGCATTTTTAGTAGAGACAGGGATTCACCATGCTGGCCAGGCTGGTCTTGAACTCCTGACCTCAGGTGATCCACCCGCCTTGGCCCCCCAAAGTGCTGGGATTACAGTGGTGAGCCACCGTGCCCAGTGGCCTTTCAGTATAATGGTTTAGCAATCTGGATTATAGAGGCTGGTAAACATAAATGAATATCAAAACTTATTGGATAATTTTATTAAGATAGAAATATGATTTAAAATTTTCAAATGCTGTTAATTCCTCTCCAAAAGATCAAAAAAAGTTTAAAGTTGATTTATTTCTGAGTTTATTAATTATATTAAGGAAATAATAGAACTTTTGGAAACTATGTGCAACTTTTTACCACCAAGCCATTTGGAGACTCCATTTAGACTTCATGCAACATTAAAATAATTTGAAATATTGCAAGGTTCAAAATTGTTTTAAAAAAGTGTAACTATAAGAAGATTTCGTTCATAATGTTCAGCATATCTTCTTTAAATTGTCTTCCCCATTTTATTTTCTATTCAATAATTTAAAAATATAACAGTTCTTTTATCTTCCTATTTTATGAACTCCTTAAAACTTTTATGCTAACTAGTACCCCCAGGTCCTTGAGCTTCTCCTCCTGATCTTCCACACATCCTCCTTTTCAATATTAACACTATTCCCCTCTCACTGCCAATTAGTTCCACCCACCTAGATTGCCCTCAATTCATTGCTGAATTAGGCCTGCAGGTCCCAGACATAGGATGCATACTCTGTATCTGGTTGGAGTACAGGAGGTAGTGGTAAATGGTGAATACTTCGGAATCACTATATTCTTAACCTAACATACATTTACAGTATATGCTCTTTGTATTGAGGGGAATTGATTGGTCCTGCTAAGATTATCTTTATTGTCCAGACAAGATTCATAAGGCTGTGACCCGCCACTAAAGCAGAGAGATCCTCCTAGATTACTTATCTACCTGGTGGCCAAGAAGAGTTCTTAGGTTTGCAAAAGTTCGTTAATTGAAATTTGAGTAAATGAAAGGATATTGATAGAATTCTTACAAACTCTCCATTTAAAAACAGCAATAAAAACTGCAATAAAGAAATTTATTTAATTTAGCATTCTGCAAGATTTTTAACCAACATTTAATTTTTTTCTGACACCTGCTGACATCTTGCAAAATTTGATGTTCTTTAGTATTTGCCAAAAGGTGTCTCAGATGATAAAGTTGATAATCAAAAAATATTCCTATATGTTCCACCTTTTTCACTTACCTGAACCAATGATGATGTAGGAGAAACAAGAACTATTGAGCAAAAAAAAAAAATTCTCAGTCATATTTTGCTTCTTATTTGATAAATGAAAGATTTTGGAATTTTAAAATCATAGGAGTGAATTAAGAATTTATAAAATATGCTATAACTTTTATAGGCCATTATATTAGTAGTTAGAATTTCTGAAATTTAACATAGAAAGCATTTCAGCATTCAAAAAAAGCCCTGCACATAAATAACAGAACAATGAATGATTTTATATGGAATATTGATTGCATTATATCCTGACTCACTGAGAAGGGAATAAAAATCCTTCAAAAACGTTGACCTACAGAAACTTCACAGTTTCCCTGGACTAAGGTCTTAGCAGTTGAATGCTTCAGAGATTGTCTAATGCCTTCAAGAGGCCTGATACATATGGCTTCATTCCCTTCATTGCTGAATCTGCTTGGGATAATCCTGACTCACCACAGTTTAATGCCTGGTCACTTTCAGGCATCAAACATAATTGGTGCTGATGAATAGAAAAAGACAAATTCAGCCACCTACTCCACAGATTTGAAAATGGGTCAACTAACTATGTTAACACATTACAGCTGAAGTGTCCTTAAGCCACTAAAAGGAGAGAAAGGAATAAAAAGAATTAGAGCGTGCCACCCAATGTTTTCTTCCTTCAATCCATTTATACGGTCTGTTCCGTGGCTTTGCCTGGCATAGGGCCTGCTGAAAACTGAGACCAGCTGCAGAGTTTTAAAAGGTAATGATGTCTTTCCATGAAGGAGGAGGCTAATTTACCAACAGATAAGGACACCCTCAGAATTATCAACTAAGTTCATGCAAACAAAGAAAAACATGAAAGCACATACACTTAGACAAAACTGTTATTCCTTTAGAAGGCAAATTACATTTTAACAATATATTAAATGTTAATACCAGCCCAAAGTGTCACTTTGTTCAAAAATTTCACAGCAAGTTATCAGTATCAGACACAACAGTTCATGTATTAGTCAAATTCAAGCAGTAGGGTAAAATATGACTAGATATATGCCAAACTTCTCTAATTTAATTTGGATAAGTGGAGGAGTATAGCACCTGAGCATTGCAGAGCACATGATGCAATGTCACAGTACATTCACTTGTATCACATTATAATGAGATATGATGAAATATAATACATTATTTCAAAATAAAATGAAAAAAATGGATGTGCAATGTAACTTTCACTAGCGGGCATGTATAAAGAGGGGGAAAACAAATTATGAGAAGTCTGGGCAAACTGTGAAAGCAAGTAATTTGAATTTATTTACAGCTCAAATCTTCACTCTAGTGATACTCTGCAGAGCTGCCATCATTAATAGCCAGGGCTTAATATCTGTCATTTCAAATTGCTTTGGTTGGCAAATTGGAACAGTAGTTGTCAGGCTAGTTGTTTTCTTCCTTTGAACATTATTCATATCGATTCAGATTGATTTATTCACAGAAATACCAAATAATGTGGGAGGCTAGTTTTTCAAGTCAAACATTTTTAAGTTGTACTTTTCCTGTAGATTGTCCACATAACGCGTGTTTACATTTACACATATTACCTGAATAATGTATTGACATTCATTCTCAGGCCCCAGACTAGTTTCTCCTTTCCTACCATACTAATGTTCTAAGCAATCAGAACCTGTACTGTTTAACTGGTGACAGACACTGAAAACTCAAAAGGTTGTAGGTCTGTGATGCATACTGTATTTGAAATTATTCACAGCAGATAACCTTAAATCTTCTTGAACCAAATACTTAACCAGTTCCTTGATCTCTGAACATAGTTGAGGACAGTATGAGGAGTTAACAGTTCTTTCCTATCCCCTTGTCATTCCAACTACAGCCGGTCATGGAATTCTGAGTGACTAGTAGAGGGTCTCAGATCCTAGACATGGTGGATGATTTGTAAGCACAACAAAGAAAGAAACTTCACACTTTGCTGTTCTAGGTGTAGAGTTTCTCAACCAGGTCTTTCTAATTTCGGAAGGAAGCTCCTGAATATAAAGGGAGAAGTAGTTTTTTCCTGAGAGACTCTTTTTCAGTATCATACACTGTCTATGGGGCAGGCTCTCAAAAACATAACTTGGATGTGATCAATTCACACTTAGCATATTTGGTACATGCTAGAGAAGGGGTGGAAAGGCAAATTCGATCATTTTTGAGTCTAGAATGACCGGGTGAGACATTTTGATTATATCCATTTGCCTTTAGAGAGTCATTGAAGGTTTCTGCCTAAAACACTGGTATGTAAATAGTTTTATAAAGAACAAAGTGAGTCAAAATTTTGATAAGATTTAGGTACATGCTTACAACAAATGTATCATCGAGCAAGTCGTTATTTATGATTTTGTTTATAATGTTTCAATATTTGAAAGCTATACTACAGTATTTGTCTAAAAACTTTATAAAAGCATTGTTCTCTCCACAGTCAGGGATATTATACCGCTTTGCTCAAATTATAATAAATACTTAATTATTTTGTAGTTCTGATTACAAGAATCAAGCTATAAGATGAAATCCTTGAAGGAAGCATCAATGTCTTCATCATCTTTGTACCCCCAGTGCCTATCACAGTGCTTGAAACACTGCAGGGTATTAACAGCCACAGATTAAATGTGAATAAATGTAACACTGAAGAAACAGATATAAAAACTGCTTCTCTTTTCCTTCTGGTCTCAGGAAATTTTACTTTTGCTTTACACATACATATACACATGATATATACATCTGGACAAAAATCAAATCCTACAAAATCTCAAAAGTACAGCTGCCGATTTCATATTACTCTTAATTGTAAATCAATAAAAAGTACCCAAACAAAAAGTTTCTAGAGGCTAAAATTTCTTTATTTTTCATTTGGCCATGATGTTGATTTTAATCAATAAAGAGTTATTAAAATATATTTTATTTGACTTGCTAGGAGGATTTAAAAGGAAAAGGATATTAAATAAGCACAATATTAGATTCTTTTAACTATTGTTCTGTTCATATGTAAATTCCCACTATAGCTGAAAATAAATTTGTTATTTCAGCAATTTGTAAGTCAATGGAATATATTGATAAAACACCACATAGTAATACAGTTTGAATTCTGAAGTAGTATAAATACTTGAAATGAGATATTGTCATAATGAAACAGCTGAAATTGGTAAATCTTAGAAATAATTAAATATTACTTGATATATTCATTAAGTTATTGTCTATGGGGATTCAATGTATGTATTATGAGTCTATTAATCTCTTTAGAAAAAATACAACTTGTTAAAATTATAAAAAGCATTATTTCTATCAGATTTCAATGTTGATACTTTAATTCAAGTTGATTTGAGAACTAAATTTTATAAACTGAAATACTAAAAGTGGGCATAACTAGGATTCAATTTCCTATTAAATGTTGAAAACATGTTTAAAACAGATGGGTCTAGGAAACAATCGTGCTTCAAGATAAAATGCTCAGAACCAACATCTAAAAAACCCAGCTTTTGTCTTATAGGCTAAATATTTCACAGGTGTGATTAATTGTAGGCACTTTTTTTTTGCACCTGCATTCACGTTTGTGGATTTAATTAGTCATCGTTGCCTAACTTTGAAAATACAGAACTTAAAAATAACACCTGGAAATTCCTCCTTCATTTCATGTGGAATTGAAGGAAAATCTCCTTAGTATATATTAGAAACTTCAGTAATAGATGTTGCTTTTTTATATATAAAAAAGAAGAGTATGTAGTGTAAAGAACTAGCTTTGAAAATGTTTCTGCTAATTTGAATTACTCACTAAACAATATGCATACATATCATTTAACAATTATCTGAGAAGTTAGTCAAATATTTGTATACTCAATCTAAATCAACTAACATATACTTTAAAAAATTTTTTAAACAAAAGCTGAATTCAATAGAACAACCACCTTGGTGGAATCATGGTGACTATCACATGCATTTAAAATAAAACTACTTAACCACTGTTCAAGAATTATTTGTATTTGGAAAATAATATACATGTATTTGTTTACGTAGTTGCAAACATCAAGTTATGCGCACAAAATGATGAAGTTCTGGCATTCAAAACATGAGGAACATATTTTTACCAGCTGAATTGTATCACCTTGATAAACCTGGCTTAATTACGGTGATTGTATGAGAATGAAGAGAAAATGAAAAGAGACTAGTGAAGACTTTACACAGAGAGAATAGCACTGATGATAGATTAGGTATAAAGGGGTGAAGAGTGATCAGTGCCTACAATTTCTAGGCTGGAAAATGAGCAACACTGACAGATTGTCAGTTTCAAAAGAATTCTACCAGGTTCAATAAATATAAGAAAATTTTAGAAGGGAAGGAGGAAGTAAAGGCTGGAGAATGAGTTGGAAAAATGTAAAAATTTGTATTTAAAATAATAACTATGGCTCTGTGTTATACCATTTTTTTACTAGTAACTTGATGCTAGGTCCTATCAACATCTTTCACTGATGCCTTATGGGCTCTCTCTGCAATATAAATCATCATACCCACTCATTCACCTATTAATTTTTAATGTTACCATCGACAAAATCCCTCTGGGTGCCTGTACATAATTACGTAATTACTAAAATAGAGTAGGATCATAAAATGAATAGAAGCTAAATTCAAAATTAAATAAAAGCAGGTCACCTACACATTAGGAAAGGCCCTGATATTGAACAAGCTAAGCCATTATCAAACTTGGAACAGATGGCCTAAAACAAAGGGTGTACGAAGACAAGGATGTCCTTAGGATATGATATATTTTATTGAGGAGGGAGGGAGCTTCCATAATATAAGAAACTTTTCTTCTGTGTAACCTTTAGGGGATACTTTTTTCACGGATATTTTATTCATTTTAAATTCACCAGGGAACATACCTTTCTAATTCTTTCTAAGATTACATGTGTGAAATATTAGTAAGAGACAAAGTTGATATTTGGGACGTCACAACATAGCTCAGTTTATTGGACAGATTGTGCATTTTCTTTGATTCTTGCATTGTATTGCTCCACGCTCAAAAGAATTTGGTAACCTTAAGGTTTGGGTTGTCAGGAACTTAGACTCTTCTGTAAGGCTTGCTAATCCTAGCACAGATACTGCTATGGACATTTTCCCACAGCATGAGTTGTTATAAAGTGAAATAGTGAGAATGTGAATGACTAAGTAGATAACCTGATTTTCCATATTCCTGCCATCTTTAAACATCATCCAAATCTAGAGCTAGATCTTCGACAGCAGAAAAAGACTGTGGTCATGAACAAACAGAATAATTTACAGTTGTCATAAGGGGCTGACCACTCTTTTGGTTGAGAGCTCTGATTTAACTTCACTTTTTCTTCTTCCTTTTTCCTTCGGAAATTACAGGAAGAGTTATCTGAATTATGTTTCAGAATTACAAGGAATAAGCTAAAGGTTGTTAAAGGAGAGGATCCTGTAACCTAGAATGAAGTAATGGTTTTTTATGGTGTTTTTATCAGATTCGATCAGCTTATTTCTAGCCTTGAGCTGGCAGCATATACTTACATTTACAGACGCATTTATTAGTGAATACTTTTCATAATATTAAATAACTGTATTATGGATCTGAAAGCCTCTAACACTTTATTTGTAACTCATTAAATGAATAGTTACTAGGAATTGTGATATTCCTGTAACAGAATTACCATATAGCTTTAGTATAAGCAGGTAAATGGTGTTTATTAGAGATAAGTGGACGCTCTACATCATCATTCATCGTATCACTGAGCATTTGCTTCTGAAAGTAGTCATTTTAATATCTTTATATTGTTTACCACATTCTTGATCTAAAATAATGGACACATTGGTAAAACAAAATGTATTTTTCATTTTATATGTGCTTGTATATTGGTATGTAAAATGTCAGCAATAACAGAGTAAAGCAACTACCCATAGACTGGGAAAAAATATGTGCGAGCCATATTATCTGATAAATGGTTAATATGCAAAATATGTAAGGATCTCAAACAACACTATAGAAAGAAAACAAATAATCTGATTTTAAAATGGGCAAGGGGCCTGAATAGAATTTCTTCAAAGAAGACATACAAATGGCCAACAGGTATGTGAAATAAAAGCTTATCATTGCTAATCATTAGGGAAATGGAAATTAAAACTGAAATGAGATATCAGCTCACACATGTAACAAGGGCTATTATCAAAAAGATGAAAGATAAGTGTTGGCAAGAGTGTGAAAAAAAAAAAGAGCCCTTGTATTTCCACAAACCTTAGTGGGAATGTAAATTAATAAAACCATTATGGAAAATTGTATGCAGGTTCCTAAAAATACCAAAAATAGAATTATATGATACAGAAATCCCACTACTGGGATCTTAATACAGTAAATCCCAAACCCCAAAGGTTTGAAATCAGTATGTCGAGATGTTTGCACTCCAGTGTTCACTGTAGCACTATTCACAATAGCCAAGAGATGGAATTAACTTGAATGTCCACTGACAGATGAATGGATAAAGTGTGGTGTAGAAACACAGTGGAATACTATTCAGCCTTGAAAAAGGATTCTTTTATTTGTAACAAAATGGATGGAATTGGTGAACATTATAAGTGAAATAAGCCAGACACAGAAACACAAATACTATGTGTTTTCACTTATGTGGAATCTAAAACAATAGAAATCATAGAACCAGAGACTAGAATAATGGTTACAAGAGGGTGGGGGGGAGGGGCGGGTGGAAGAAATGGAAAGATGATGATGCTCAAAACTTACAAAGCCTCAGACAGGAGAAATAAGTTTTGTATTTTTTTAACATGGTGAATATAGTAAATGATAGTATACTGTACACTTAAAAATCTTGGACAGAGTAAATTTCAAATGTTCTCACTACAAAAAAATAAATATTTGAGGTGATACAAATGTTAACTAATTTGATTTCATTATTCCACATTGTATGCATGAATCATAGTATCACTTTGTACCCCATAAATATATACTATAATTTGTCAATGTATAGTTTTTTTTAAAAAAAACAACAACTAGAATATGTTTAGGATTCATTTGCAGGTTGCCAAGCAAGGATAGGGATTGTAGGCTATAATATAAGCAAACTTTAGATTGAATGCATGAATGTATGTAGCCCAAATAGCTGCAGGACAGAGAGAACTGAAAGAAAGTTAAAAAAAAGAAAAAAGAAACAGAGTGACAGTTCTGTAAGAGTGGGAAGTAAGGATTGATTGAAACATTGAAATCTCATTTTTGAGAGCCTATTAATAATGCGGTAGAGATTAAGCAATTCTGGAAGATGTTTAAACAATGGTGTTGAAAATGACATAGCAAACAATTGAGGGTGAATTTGTGTAGCACACCACCAAACCAGAGCAAGGGGGCACATGTATAGTAACAAATGAAAAACAGAGAGGGAAACTCATTTACTTGAAAGCACAGTCTTGTGTTACATAGTATTAATTCTTTGCAACTGTATCATTCACTTTCACTTAGAATATTTCTACAATTTGGGAACTCACTTTTTTTCATGTGTACTCTGTGCTTAGAATAGAAATACACGTTAGGATAAATGAGTCATCTACAGTAGTCATAAAATCATGTCTTAGGTAATTTCTTATTTTGCATGTTTACATGTGCCACGAGGCCTATGGGCTCTAGAAAGCCAAGTCAGCCAGGGTTGGGGATTGCAAGCAAAAATATGAAGGGATTTAGGAAAAAAAAAATACACAAATATTTTATTTCTTATTACCTTGGAGTCTGCATTTCTAAAGTAGTCAGATTAAAAATTCCAAGGCAGTAGAAGGGCACTGTTAATTTCTACCATTGATTAATCATGAAAATTGCAAATACATTTATCACCAAGAGAAAGACATTTGTGTAAAAAATGGACAAAGGCTTTTTGCTGGGATGTTGTTAGATCATCCACCAAGTCAAAACGGTTGTACATTTTGTTAATATGTTACTGGAATAAGGTAATGCTGCACATTTAGCACTGGATTATATGGCCTGCTGCCAAAATTTGTATCTCTGATTACAAGGTGCGAGCCTAAGTAGTTTCTCACTGACTTATGTCTGATGCATTATAATCCACTGACTGACAGGGTAATTAACTGTATTTGTTAATCGGATGGTAAAATACATTTTTGTTCTTCTGATTTAATACTTTTTTAAAATTTAAGACTAAGGCAAAAAATATATACTATGATAAAAATTAACCACATTAAAAATGAGACCTAGTTCAACTTATTTCTTAATTCTTCTTACAAAACAATCGTAACTAAAGAGATATAAACTCAATTGTGTGAGTTAACAGGTTTATAATAAATACCATTTCTATACATAGCAAATCAGTTCATGTTAAACAAATGAATAAGTACATATCTTCTCTTTAAGCAGAAGGTGTTATAAATCACTATTAAAATCCAGCTGATATTGCATTTTTAAGTAAGGACATATGTACTATTTACATTGCTTTATAGGGGTTTTCATCTCCTACCAATAGTTTAAATAGTGCCTCCCTCTCTGACTGTCTAATTTATACATTCTGAATTTTATTTCTCAAAAGATAAATATGGAAATATCTGTGTATACATTCGAAAAGATTGAAAGGAATGAGAATCTAGCACTTCGATAAGAAATATGTTGAGATTTTCTGTTAAAAATTGCTGTTACACTCTATATTTCATCCAATAACTCCTCTTGATAATCCTGTAATAAATGAAACAGTTTTAAGCATTACCAGTGATATTTTTATTTTCAGATACCTATCTCCATTAACCCATGTCATTATAGCATTATAACTTATTCCTGTTTTTAATAAAGCACTTGTGATTTATGGAGTTGACCAATAGTAACTAACATTTTGAACTTGGGAGTTTGTTCACCTATAAAGATAGAGTTCAATCATATATTTTTGTGTGTAGTCTATTCTGAGTAAACAGAATGTAGAGAAATTAGAAGTAGTAAGGGAAGAAACAAGGGCTCTAAAATAAATACTGAGCAAATATCAATTCCATGTGGAATAACAGGGGACCAATTCCAATCAGCTTCAAGAGACAAGAAGAAGTTGGAGATGGGAGAGGAGACAGTCATCTTCCAGGAGCAGGAAAAGACCAGTGTAATAGAGAAAATGGGAACGATTGTCCACAGGACATTATAGACTTGACTTAGGGAAACTGATTTAGCAAGAATATGGAAGCCAGCACCATCCTGAACTCTGGCTAAAGTAACAAGTCCATCTCTGTCTGACTCCTACATACTAGAGATTCATAGAGGGGCATACAAATTGAATGTATCCAGCGAGCTTAGAGAGAAATGGGTTAGAATGATTTATCCACTGGAACATCCATAGGGTGCTGTTATCTGACAGTATGACAGAAATATAGTAGAGTCAGGTAGATTCCAGGGCCTTCAACCATTTGTATTGAAGACTCTTTCAGAATCTTATTGGTAGAATAAGGGTACCAGCAGCCCCCCCAGATGGATTCCTGGGTCATGAAGAGACAAAACAGGCAGGGTAGCTTATAGATGAGTCATCAATTAAAAAAAAAATCTTATGTTGAGTATTTTTCACTTCACTCTGAGTTAAAGTCTGAACCATTGTCTATTAGATGCTGCAGGAGCTGGCTGGCCCCTGCTGCTTGCTTGACCTCAGCAAGTGGAACTCCTAGCTCTCTGTTCTGGGCACACTAGCCTTTTCTGAACCAGGTGTTTCTCATGTGTCACTGTATCCAAGAGGACATCACAGACAACTCTGTCTAAAACAGGGGAGAACCCCCTTTTCCATTACAGGCTTTGTTTTTCTTCACATCATTTTAACACTCCATGGAATATTAGATGCTGTTTTGTTCACTATCTGTTTCCTTCTAGTAGAGGGAAAACGACTCTCTAGTTTCCCTCTTATAATCTCCATGAAAATGAGAATTTTGTCCTGCTGTAGTTATTTCTGTATGTCATAGGTGCTCAAATATTCACTGAATAAAATAGTGAAGTGATAAATAAAAGCCTTGCTCCACTTAATCTAATACCTCTCTTTACCTCAAAAAATACTGAGCATGCTAATTTAAAAAAGAGTTAAGACTCAGTAGATGGGAGTTGGATGCGTGTTGATTTAAAACCAGCCTTAGGTAAGCAAGGTGCTAGTTGGTGGAATTAGTCAGTGATGAGACAATATATTCATTTCTCTCTACTCAACGGTTTTAGCAACTTAATATTTCAACAATTAGCTCATAGCATAAAGTTTGTCTCAGCAATTAGAATAATATTTTCTGAGAGTTGGCCAAGGCTTTGCATTTTCTTAAAAAAAATTTTCTTACTTGCTGTCACATCTTGTCTTACTATAAATGTTCAAGATAGCACGAACAGATGGTCAGTTGATTATTCTCAGGCAATATTAAAACATACAATTGAAATTGATGTATTCATATTCCAGCACACCTCCAAAGAGAAGTAGAAACAAAAAAAATATGTACCTATACTCTTGTTATCCATAGTAAGAAGTAGAGTTCAAATAGGAGGAAAGTATTCTATTCAAAATTATATTTTACATGTCTAATGCTTAGAACATATTTAGCAATCATTTGATAAATATATAAGTTTTATGCAGATTTTTGGCCTATAATTGATTTTTAGATAGAAAAAACCCTCTTGTGTTCTCAATGTCACTTTGGCTTGAAATCATTTCTGATGAATAAAAAATCTTATTTTAGATTAAAAAAAGTATGGATCCCTTTATTTGTTGCACAATGACTTGTTGGAAAATGACTACTTACAGGATGCTATTCCAGGTCCTGAAAAGAGTATGAAAAATGCATATGTAATGGCACTTACTAAATTGTGAAGGAAAACAAATCATATTCCCTTTAGCTATTATTTCACTAGGAGGAGGGAGGGCTAGATGATGTGTAAGGCTATGTCATTCACATGCCCAAGTACCATATGAAGCTATTATCTTGAGGCAATTTTTTAGCTTGCAGTTTAACCTTATATGGTGTTATTAGATACTTTTACAGCTAATCTTTATGTGGCCTTTTTAGCATAATTGAGTCTCTCGCCATACTTGTTTTATAGAAGTACAAATGTATTGGGCTTTTCTATCATACTTTTGAATCCTATTTCTCATTTCGACTCAGAAAAGACTTAAAATAGGGACCAGGATTTATTCTTGGCAACTATGCTATGGACGGTCACCTCTGTAGGTTGTAGTTGAATATTTGCACAATCTAATCCAGTGCAATGTGAACAGATCTATATGGATATCTTCAAACATTTTCTGGCTAATTATAAAGCTATGGTGGGAAAGGATGAATTAATAAAAATAAACATAGCTTTTTAACAAGTCAGGAGGAAGGCTGTTGATATTTTTATATTCCAGACGAAAGATGCCTTTGTTAAACTGCATCTTAACTTATTTTTCCTCCACATGTGCTTTCTGAAAATTATTTTGGCCCTATGATTATTAGATAATACTATCATCTGTGAGAAGGATTGATGAATGAAGATAGATGAATATCCTTGTTACTTCAGAGTGTGCTATTAATTTTATTCAACAAATGATCTGTGCCTTTCTATCCAGATAACTATTAGGCTGAACCATATAAAATTGTCATTTTTGTAGGTTAAAAATTACTGTATATTGGCAATGAAATTTCTTTTTACCTGCTTCTAATGAAGTTACCTTTCATTTACTAAGCATCTTCAAAATAACAAAGATAATCTGAATAGTCTTTGTTGAGAAATCTAATTTAAATAATCTTGAAATATGCCTCATATTAAGAACACTTTTTCCATTCGTAAACACAATAGTAAAGCTGAGTCTAGGCAAATAAATTTCACTATCTGCTTTACCTCCATTTAGCATGTGATACCTGGGCCAAGCTAACTTACCTTCAATGGGCATTGATGACTTCGCCTGTTAAATGACAACAGAGATCTAAATTTTTTAAAGGCAAATATACACTACACCATTTCAAATCTCATTATTTAAAATAAACTAAAAAGATCTGGAAAATTTTCAGTTTTCCTATTTCTTTCTCCTTAGCAGTTTTCAATGCTGTCCACCATACAACGAATAGAGGATATCATTCTTAGGTTAATGGAAAATTCAAGAAAAACAGGATAGTATGCATCTCACTTTCTTACTGTTGTAAGAGACAATAATGCATTTTAATTTAAAATATGGTCTGTTGAGCTATTGACCCAGATCAATTAAATATGTCAAAGGTGTGTAAGAGATACTAAGGATCAGGTTGTCCTTTTTAAAAAACTCACCTTATTAGGTTATAACATTTTCAAAAGGAAAAACACAATTAAGTATATTCAGAATTTTAAATCAATTGTGAACCTTTTACCTTGTCTCCTCTCTCCCAACAATCAAAATGAGGGGCAAAGTGAAGGCTGTGTGTTAAACAGCAGACTGTTTTCTCTACATCAAAAACAAAAGTGTCAAAGATCAGGATCCAACATAGTAAGACAGGAGTTCATATTTTCACAGAAATCCTTTGTTGCAATGACTCTGAAAAATGATTACAAGTTTAGGAAATTCATTTAAATTTAATTTGGCCAAATTACCTCTCGGTTGGCTCATAATTATCTCCAAGTAATTTTATAAATAATTACTTCAAATGCTGCATTTTGCTATACATCATGAAGTAACTAAATTAAGAATTTAAATTATGGTACTTTAGTATTTATAGTTAATCATATTTTCACTTCATGAACAGCTTTTAATTGGAAATTTGAGTTTAAATTTAATAATAAAAAGCTGAGCTGATTCAAGTTATTGTTAAAAGAGCTATTCCATTTAACTGTTAATTAAATGAGGTAATATACTTTAAGATAATATGCTTTTAAAATAGTGTTCTTTGAATGATTTTGAGCCCTAATAAGTTTTATGTAATCTGTATATACTCTTTAGATTATTGTAAACATTAATCAGTGTTTTATTTAATGTATAGAAAGATAATCTTTGCAGGATGCAATTTCCCAGGTCCATAGTACGAATTAAAGTGGAGAAAGATATAATTCCACTTAACTGTATTATGTCTATCAAACGAATAGGAAGAGAGATTGGGAAATTAAACATTTCTGGTTTCTTAAAATTTAAGAAGCATTTGAAAGCATTTTAGAAGATGCAAATAGTGGGTAGTTTAGAGGAGAGAAACTTTGAAGAAAACATTTATGCTTTGATAACCAAACATTCTATGAAAGTCAGAAATAGTGAGGAGCACCATAATTACAATCTGCAAATACATGATAATATGTTGTTAGGAGAATAGCCTTCCTGAGAATTAAAGCTATTTGAGTCGGGAAATGAAGTATGTGGGAAATAGCAAAGTGAAGGTAAAATGGAATGAGAGTCTTTGCCCTATCAATGATTATTATCATTAGGTCTCTGGTGCGGTGGCTGGGGGCATCAAGAGTCAGAGGAACTGGGATAAGACTTGATTTTGCTGCCAATTAGCTGTGAGGCTTCAGAAAAATCAATTACCATCTTTGGATCCCAGTGTCTTCATCTTATCCAAATTACATGCTATCTCCATCTAATGTTTTTTTTTTTTTTTTCCTACTCGCACAGCTAAACTTTCTATCTCTTACAGAGCCCTACAACACAGTCTATGTCCCTCTCATTGCATTTGTCACGTTTCAACTTTTGTTATTCTTACTTATGCGTGTGTCTGTATACATAGGTCTTCACTGCAAAATAACTTTCTTGGGAAAAAGGTCTATTTTTCCTACATTTTATGCTGTGTTAAATACTTGGCACAATTTCCCTTGAATATAGTTGATGACTACCTGTCTTAGAAGCAACTTACTTCAAATGCAGATTCCAGAGATCTGCTCATCAGTACTGTGCTGGCCAATGCAGTAGCTACCAGCCACATGTGTCTATTAAACATTTGAAATGTTGCCTAATTCTAATTGAGATATTCTGTCATTGTAAGACACACCAGATTCCAAAGACTTAATACAAAAATGTAAACTATCTCATGAATAATATTTAAATATTAATTGTATGTCGAAATAATATTTTAAATGTATTTTATTAAATAAAATACATTTTAAAGTTAATTTTACCTGTGTTAATACAATAGTTTCACGTTATATTTCTTTTGGAGAGTGCCGGTCTAGAGATTTTGATTCAATAGAATTCTTTGCAGTACAGCAACCCATATTTGTAAAAAGATCTTCAAGTAATTCTGTTGTGCACAAATGTTAGAAAATGACTAGATTGACACATTAACTACACATAGCGAACAGTCACCAGGAATGGTAGTTGTGGAAGCAAAGCTCTTTATCTCATTAGTATGTGACAATATTATCAGTATTTGAGTAGATTCTATCAATTACTGAAAGTCCTTGCATTGGGCAGCCCTGGCTTGACATAGCAGTAAGGAAAAAGAAAAGGCTGCCACCTTTCTCAGTAGCATTCTTAACAAACAACAAAGCTCATTTGAGGTCATTAGAAACAATTAGCACCTTGTCTGCTATCGTAAACAAGAACTATGTTTTCAGTAAATGATGTTTCTTGCCAGCTTCAAAAGAGAGACTGATGTCCTAGGAAAAACAAGCAGATAAATGTAGAAATTTTAAAAAGGAAGAAATTGAGCTTGAGGATTTGGTTGTTAAAGTTAGATGGTAAAGCTGATTAATTTACTTATTAATTTACTCATTTATCCATTGTTGGTGTAAATTGAATGAATTTGAATGGCTTGTTGGAAGCACAAGAAATAAGAATAAAGAAGACATTACATTTTTGACTCAAGAAAAATCAAGAATGCATGATTTTCCCCATATGAAAGGAATACTAAAATGTAATAAAAGTATATTTAGAATTAATTTAATGAAAAGCAGGGTTTTCCTTACACCAGTCTGAATTTATAGTTACAGCTGCAATTCATTCTGACATTCAGATATAACAGCAAGAACAATATTATACAGCAGAATGTAGGTAATGATGCTTTTAGGGAAAGAAACACCTCTAGTTTAAAGCTTTTCACTTTATTCTGATTTTTCCTTACAGACGACAAACAGAACTCATGCTCTAGAAAAGCAGCTTGATTAAAAAATCACTCACAGAACAATTATATTCTTTCTAAGACACTGGCCGAAGCACAGCAGACAGATTTTTTTTAAAAAAATTATAAACCATATGTATTCATTTTAGTTGATTAGTCAAGTCCACTCTTTCCTTTAAACAATCCCTTTAAGAGAAATCAACTTCTTTGCCATCTTTGCAAACAAGAATGGGTTTTGGGAGGCAAAGAACCCTAAGTCTTTTAGATTCTCCACAAGGCTTACTGCAAATGACTTCATAGCCTTCTGAGAGAACTGAGGTTGCATTTTGTGCCACTGCAAATTTAAATCCAGGTCACAGAGATGTTACACAGCAAATGACACATTTACTGTGCCACCCAGCTGCCTCTTCTAATGCACCCGGACTGTCTTCTGAACAAAGTCAGCATGCCAAAGTTTGGCTGCGTGCAAGTAGTTTTGTTTACCAGGGTGATGCTAAAAGAAGAAATTCTGCCCACAATTAAAAAGCTACTTAGCTCAATTACTAATTCACCCCTGAAGTGTCAAATAAATGACTTGTCTCTCTGAAGGAGCAGTAATCCTGAATCTCATGAGTGAAAAATTTTCAAGCTCTTCAGTGAGTCAGGATTGAGATTACAATACTCACAGAGAACACTTGCAGAGAATCTAACACTCTATGCTAGATGGCAGAGGACATAAGAGAGCATTATCAGGTTTCTCTAATCAATCTTTTTAAAATATGTTTTGCCTCAAGAAAAACTTGTTAAAGCGAGAGTGATAATCACAGTTATTTTGTGGCTACATATGAAAGATGATCTGTGCTGGCAAAATCCTAATAGCTTATCTCTTTTGTCACACCACAATTTCACATGTGCTTTCTTAAAAAATATTCTCGCCGGTATATCCTCCTCCTACAAATCAATGCCATGTTGTCGATTAATTCCAATAATAGAGAAAGTTAAAAGTGAGGGGCCGGTAATCTGTAAAAAACAAGAACTGGAGGTTTTCATTTTTGATGTCCACAGAGAACCAGAGCTTTGGAATCATAGGAAAAGAGCACAAAATGTGTCTGTTAAGTGAGAGGAAGACAAAACACTTACCTGAATATGTTTTTGACTTGTCAGGCCAGTTAATACCTCTCAGCTGTGACTGAGTTCTCCCGACAAGGCAAGACAAATATTTGAATCCTAGTAAAGTGGTTCCTTAACATGGCTGTGCATGAAACAAAGCTGGGAGTGTACACCCCCTCCCCAACCCCACACACACACACACACACACACACACACACACACAAACACGAACCATCCAGACTATTTGCTAATCTGTTATTTCCGGGTTTAGTGACCCTTTTTGCAATTTCTCAAGTGATTCTGATATTCAGCCAGACTGGGGAATCTCCCAGCCCATGCCTTTTGACTGTGGTTCACCTGCAAAAATACATGAGTTGTGTCGTCATTCAAACCAAGCCCAGATTTCTTGACTGTCTAGGAACAAAGTTAGTTGGCAAGAAAAAGTAAAAAGTATATAAATATATAATGACAAAAATATATGTATGCTTATTTATACACAAAATAACATTCCCTTTATGTATACTAAGGAGTGTTAAGTATAGAGTCTTATTCCAAATCAAAGAACATCTTCAAAATTTTCTTTGAGTGATCACACCCACCCCTATCAAAATAGCTGACAGGGAGAAGTATTTTCTCCTTTAATATATTCTTTTCTTTTGTTTTGTCATTAGTTGGGGGCTATTTTAGGGCACTAAAGAACTTTCTGCATTTGGAGAAATAATTCTATTCTAAATAGAATTCTGCTTTTGATTTTTTTATGCTGAGAACTGAAAAGATATGGTAGAGGGCTGACCTATTTTCACTCATTCTTTGGACAATGTTTGTCTATTTTATCCCTTCTATGTGCAAAGCACGATGCTAAGTGCTTTGAGAGACATAAAGTTGAATTTGATATTTATATATTTATCTGCCCACACAGAATTTATAGACCTTTAGGGAGGAAAAGCCATATACATAAATATCTATACTACAAAAAAAAAGCATAAAACATAAAAGAAAATTCTGATCAATTTCACTGCATTAATATTTTAAAATTCTGGGCATCAAAAGGTAGCATTTTATTACAGTGAAAATATAAGTCACAGAATGTGAGAAAATATTTTAAATGACTAAAACTGACAGAAATAAAATCCAGAATATGTAAAAAAACTGCCAAAATTAAGTAGGAAAAAGACCAATCACATATTAGAAAAAAGGTAAAAATATTATCAGGTGATGAGTGTAAACTGAATTGCCAATAAAACATGAAAAGTTACTCCAGTTTAATAATCATCAAATAAATATGAGTTAAAACCATGAGATACAACAAACATTAATTTTGCAAAAATTTAAAAATCTGATCATACCATCATTAGAGAG
Source organism: Pongo pygmaeus (assembly GCF_028885625.2). Taxonomy (NCBI): domain Eukaryota; kingdom Metazoa; phylum Chordata; class Mammalia; order Primates; family Hominidae; genus Pongo; species Pongo pygmaeus. Next base: position 41,338,479 of record NC_072384.2, on the reverse strand, counting down.
AATATAAAGCTGTAGGAATTCATTCATACTCCTGGTGGAAATGTAAATAGGTGCAATACCTGTGGAGAGAAGTTTGGCTTAGTTGAAGCTGAAGGCATGCATACTAAAAAAAAATTCAATTCCTAGGCATATGCCTGTCTTAGTATCTCAGTTAGAAACAGATACTCAATCCAGACAATTAAAGATAATTTCAGGGATTTTTTTTTTTTTAAGAGATGTGGGTTTCACTATGTTGCCCAGGTTGCTCTCAAACTCCTGGCCTCAAGGGATCCTCTCGCCTTGGCCTGCCAAAGCATTGGGATTACAGTTGCGAACCACTGTACCTGGCCTAGAGATAACTTTATAAATGGATTATCTACAAAATTTTAGGCAGGCTTAAGAGAAATCAACATAGGATTTTAGTATCCCAGGGCTAAGGTCAACAGGAATCACTACTAGCTCTAGACTGGAAAATGCAGAGACAGGCTACTGAAACCAGAAGAAAGTGTGGTAGCTGTAAAGAGGTCAGGGCAACAGTAGCTGTGGTTCTCAATAAGGGAAAACAGCCATGTGAGCTGACTCAGGAGGGAAGGAACCTGGGGAATAAATAACTTAGCTTCATTCTCTTGCCTGATCTCTGGGAAGCTGCCTTCCACTGGCCAGTGAGCAGCCAGGACAAGGAAGCCCCCTGGTGAAGTCCATGTCAGACTTCCAGGACTCAACGTAGGGTTGTGACAAGAGAAAAATTTAATATAATCCCTAGAGAAACTTTAATGTACACATTTATACAATGTCCACATTAGCACTGTTAATAATGACAAAAATACAGAAATAACCTAAATACCCATAAATCTGGAAGCATCTTGCCAAAAGTGCTGAGAAAGAAAAGCAAGATGAAGAAAATGCACACACTGTGTTACCATTTGTCATCTAAAACACGTAAAACTATTATGTGGTAGTTGACAATATATGAAGTTAGTAACAGAATAAAGAAATTCAGGGAGATGATGAACGACAAATTTAGGAGACAGGTTACATCTGAGAAGGATGAGGAATGTAGTATTTAGTACAGACTTACACTAAAACATTATTAGAGCTTTGCCTGAAATTCAAATTTAACTGGGCATCCTGTATTTTATATGGCAACACTAGTGAAAAAAGGATATGGAGTAGCTTCAGATGGCTGTGTTAGTTGCAAATATCTTCAACCAGTCTGTTGCCTTTTCCAACGCTTTTATGTTCTTATAGCATCTCTTGATGGACAGAAGTTGTATTTCTTTATTTGGGCAATGGGAACACAGATGATCATTTTGTTATTCTTTATAGTTGTTTCTATGTCTGACACATCCCATAAGTAATATTGAAAATGTCTATGCAACCATATAAGAACTAAAACATGTCATAAGAAAGGTCCTCTGAATAAAGTAGTTTAGGAGGTTAGAAAAGATAACTCATATGTAGCTGAGAGACTCAGAGGCTCAAAACTTTGAGCTGTGAATAAGATCGCTAAAGAATATCAGTATATTCTAGGAAGAGCAATGATGGGAAGAAAGACCTGAAGATATGAATGCACAGTTTATATTAAGAGGAAATGGAAATAGTAACAACAATGATTAAGACAATACATAACACACATGTTATTTTAAACAACATCCTTGAGTGCTATGTTCCAGACAACATGTTAATTTTTATGTTTAATATTCACAGAAAACATTTGAGGTGAGTACCATAATTTTCTCACTTTAAAAATGAGCATTAGGGTTATTAAGTAATTTGTGCAGGTTCACAAAACTAGTAAGTGGCAGAGGCAGTTTGACCCAGATTATGTGAGTTCAATACACACTCATACAAGTGTACACTTCCCTGCAATAAATACTGTGCTTGGCATTAAGATATATGGTGCATCTGCCCTGTGTCAGTCATTTTTCTTTATGTGTTTCTTTATTTGCTCTTTGCAATAAAGAGTTAGGTAGCATCCAGCTTCATATGAAGCAAAGTAATGTACTCAAGAATCACCGGCTTTGGAATAGGACTGGTAAGGCCATTTCTACAGGACTCCAAAACCAATTAACTAAATAAGCAATTTAATTTAAATAATGTAAAGTGAAGAAAAATAATAGAAAACATTTGCCTCGAAATAGATGCTGGGTATCAAATTATGAAGTTAAGGCTTGACTTCCTACTCTCAATGATTGCTTGTGCCTAGAGAGAGGTATAGAAGTAATTATTGGCAGTTTTTGAATAGGGCAAGGAAAGGATCAGATGTTTTGAGAAAATTAATATTAAAGTAATAGGAATTTTAATTGACAAGTTATTACCATATATTTGGGTAAGTGAGGTTTAATTCATTATAGCTTTAAATCATTATTGTCCTGTCTCAGCAATTACCACAGTGTTTTACAATACGACAAGCACTCAATATGCACATATGACAACCAATAATTGCATCTTGCGTGAATACATGAATGAATGAATGGCATATATAAGCCAAACTAATGAGTAAGCCAGTATGTTACTGTGGAGTTTTAAAGATGTTATAATGTAGGAACTCCAAAAGAAATTTGAAAGATTTTCCTGGTCTGCCAGTCTTCCTTTGTTAACACCCTATGTATGATTCTCTAACTAGGTGACTCTTGGAGTTCCTAATAATATCATTATGAGATGTTAAAAGTAATATGCATTTCTTGAGTGCTCACAAAGTAAAAATCCCACCCAGAAGCATATAATTAAAATATGGAACTTTAGACTTTCATAATTATCTATAAAAAGGGATGTTTGTTATTTAGTTAAATCCTACTGCGGAAGATGGATAGAGGTAGTCTGCTTTTTCCAGAGCTTTACAGCCTTTCCTTAGTTGAGTTTTAAACATACTTGGACTTAGAAGAAACTGATACTCATTTCAAATCAACATGCTGAATTTTAATCTACTCAATATAAAAGTAATTGTATAAATAGGAAAGGAAAATGAATTATTATTTACAGGTACTTATTAAGACAGGATTCTGGTGACATATATGTTTTAGAATGATGGATGGGATATATTTCTTTCTACAATATTACAAAATCTGACTCTCATTCAAGTGCATCTCACACACTCAAAATGCTTATTCATGAAGAACCATCTAATAATATGTACACAGACACACACTCGCAGTCACCCTCAAGAGAGTCAAAAACAAAAATAATACCCACCAAAAGTCTCTGCTGAATACCTCCAATACATTAAAAAAATGAATTTCTTTCCATAAAATTGCTACCCTCTAGAGTTAATGAGTTTATATCATTTAAATATTTCCAAGTGAATAGGCTCATCAGAATACAATGTAAAAAATCTTCTAGACAGCTCAAGTCTCTGAGGACAGGCTGTTCTTTGAGAGTGTTACTTTATAGAATGAAGGCTTTCATTGAAACGTAAAAACTACCACACACAATTTATTTTTTCAACAGTAAGCCAGATACTGACCCAATGTAAAGATTATTTGAAAGAAAATGTGTCTTTGCTACATATCCATGTATAGATAAGGAAGGGTTTAATTGTTTTTATAGTGGTACCTTTTAAGAGTTCAATTTGGGATTCTCTGCTTAGGAAACATGTTTCAGCATTTCATATTCAGAACCTCCATTCATCATCTGACATTTCAGTGTGTGTCTCCTAAAGCCTCTCTCTTTAAAAGGAGGCCTTTAGCCCCCAGTGATTTCCCCACCACTGTTTTCAGAAGCAGCACCAACATTCAATATTCCAAGGGATGAATACAAGAAATATCATGTTTCACTACAAACTGTAGTAAAACTATGAATTAATTTGTAATTCTGTTCAAGGCATCTATATAGGAATATGTGCCATATTTGTTTAAAGAATCATTTGACCCAGCCATCCCATTACTGGGTATATACCCAAAGGATTATAAATCATGCTGCTATAAAGACACATGCACACGTATGTTTATTGCGGCACTATTCACAATAGCAAAGACTTGGAACCAACCCAGATGTCCATCAATGATGGAATGGATTAAGAAAATGTGGCACATATACACCATGGAATACTATGCAGCCATAAAAAAGGATGAATTCATGTCCTTTGTAGGGACATGGGTGAAGCTGAAAACCATCATTCTGAGCAAACTATCACAAGGACAGAAAACCAAACACCGCATGTTCTCACTCATAGGTGGGAATTGAACAATGAGAACACTTGGACACAAGGTGGGGAACATCACACACTGGGGCCTGTCCTGGGGTGGGGGGAGGGGGGGGGAGGGATGGCATTAAGAGAAATACCGAATGTAAATGACGTGTTAATGGGTGCAGCACACCAACATGGCACATGTATACATATGTAACAAACCTGCACGTTGTACACATGTACCCTAGAACCTTAATAAAAGCAAATTAAAAAAAAAATTCTTCTGAACCTTTACATCAGTTGTTTCTAATAAAAGCTCATCTAGTTTTTAAGTTTGAATACCCCCTAATTTATAGATAAGTTAACTTTCTGGCTAATATAAGTGGAGTAAAAATCTAATTGTCTATATATGAAATGTGAAATGATGCTAATTTAGTTAGCTTTTTTTTTTCTTACTTGAAAGTTGTGATGGTAACTATCCCAATGTTTCAGCAATTATTTGCAAACTGTGGTTTGACTCTTAATTCATCCTTAGTTCTTACATATTATACTAACTGTATAAAACATAATCAAATGTATAATTTCAGGTTTTAACATTTTTAGTAATCATTTTTTGTGGCAACGACAGGCAAAATTAATGTTGGTGCTGAAATTAGTTTGTTTACAGGAATGGAAAACCAAATACTGTACTTTCTCACCTATAAGTTGGAGCTAAGCTATGAGGATGCAAAGGCATAACAGTGATATAGTGGACTTTGGGGACTCGGAGTTGGGGAGATTGGGAGGAATGTGAGGGATAAGAGACTATTCGCTACAGTGTACACTGCTCGGGTGACGGGTGCACTGAAATCTCAGAAATCACCACTGAAGAACTTACCTATGTAACCAAAAATCATATGTACCCCCAAAACTATTGAAATAAAAAATAGTGATTTAAAAATATAAAGGAATGATCATAGAAGAAAGCATAATGTGAAAGAAAAACAAGAAAAAAATATGAGCATACTCTTATTAATGCAGTGATTATCACTATAGGACAAAAACATTTCCAGAGGTGATGACTTTCTATCTGACTATTTACATTTTAGACTTTACTGTACAGAAATCAGTTCTGGGATTTATATATTTGGTTTATTGAACCTCTGCTCCCATTTGGCCTTTACTCAACCTCCAAGACTTCAGCCAGGCAAATTTTACAGATGTGGAGAAGGATACCAACTAATTCCTTTGCTTATCAAAGATTTAGGCATATAATATATCTTGATATAAACAAACACCAAAAGTTAGTTGACTGTCATTGCTTCTTTCAGATTTTTGGCTTCATTTTCTCTTAGAAATGATATTTTTAAATTCAAAAAAGATAATGAAAAGAGAACTGAAGAAGACAAGGTTATTCAAAGCCATGATAGAAGAAGGATGATGTTTCTAAGAAAAAAAAGCATATTTAATATTTGTTTGATTATCCAAAATTCCACCAAATGCTATGAATGTTCATCAAATTGACATTCTCATTGCTTATTTGAAGTTTTAATTAAAATGCCCAAGAGGAGTCTTCATTCTCAAAGACTATATAATTCAAATAATTGAAGATGTATTTAAAATGTTTCTTCATCAAAAAAAATAATTCTTACCTTCCTTAACTAGTAATCACTGGATTCCATGGAACATAAACTACTTGCTGAAATTCATAGAATAGATTGAGTTACCTAACAACCATTTGTAGTTAAATGTCCTGAGTGAATGGTTAACAAGTTAAAACTCTCTTTAACATCAAATTATTTCTACAAAAAAGTCAGCTTAAAAATAAGATGGATTTTTTGAAATACCATACAGAATTAAAATTAAATTTAAAAATATTTTCAGAAATTAAATTTGGAAAATAAGATAAAATATTTAACATTTTAAAGCCTATCTAGAAAATATGTTGATCCTAAGGAATTATAAACAAAATATTATAAAGTCTTTTATAAAAGTGGACAAATTGAAAGATTATATAATACCTAATCATTACCCAAACTTACCACTAATTCAAGGCCGAACATACAAGTATGCATTTTAAACCAGATAGTTCCTTAGCAATCTATTAACTCTTTTATTAGCCAAATTTGTTTTGCTTACCAACCTTGAATTTGCTGAATTCCGATCTTATTGTATATAGTGATTAGTTCATAGGAAGGATAATTTGTCTTTTAAAGGTTTGAGAAATAATCCTCTCAGAATCTCCACTAAAATGTAGTTAAATGCATATCTTTATTAGAGAACATGAAAGATAGAGCAAAGAAGTGTAAAATATGGAGATATCAATTTGTTTGTTTTTACTCTTCCATCATAAAACCGGACAGAATTAGATTTTCAGAGGTATAGTATGTAAGAGATGTTCTTTAAAGAATTTTGTTTTGGCCAGGCGTGGTGGCTTATGCCTATAATCCCAGCACTTTGGGAGGCTGAGGCGGGCGGATCACCAAGTCAAGAGATACAGACCATCTTGGCCAACATGGTGAAACTTTGTCTCTACTAAAAATACAAAAATTAGCTGGGCATGGTGGTGAACACCTATAATCCCAGCTACTAGGCAGGCTGAGGCAGATAATTGCTTGAACCCAGGAGGCGGAGGTGGCAGTGAGCTGAGATCATGCCACTGCACTGCAGCCTGGAGACAGAGCGAGACTCTGTCTCAAAATAAATAAATATATATATATATATGTATTTCTAGTAATTTTAAATCTATGCATACACAATGAATTTAGAATAAATTTTGGTGAATTTCTGAATACTGAAATAGATGGTGAGTTTCTGAATGCCGAAATAGATCACGGTATAAAACAGATTTTGGGTAGACCAGAAGAGCTAGAAGAGCTAGCCCTTACATACTTCTTTTGACCAAGCTTGTGACTTTCTGCAATGTCATTGGATACTTAGATACCAATATCTATTTGATGTAGGAAAGTTTTTTAATAATATTTTTTATAGTATGAAACAAATCATTTAGCAGAAATTGTGTACTATGCGTGGGAACTGTGATAGCCACAAGCATTCCCTTCAGAATATCTATACTTTTCCTGGAAAATACCTGGCTTTTAGAGCTTATTACTTTTGACATAATTAAATGTCTATGTATATTTGTGTGTGTGATTTATACTTTTATTTTTTCCAATTATCAATATCAAAGATTAAATTGAATCTTTTAAATTTTTTTGTGTAGTATAAAAATGTTGTTAATTTTTTCCTCCCCATCATTTTAAAATGTACTCTGGATTTTTAGATCCTGCTATTGTTATTACATTATTTTTATGTTTTGTATATTTTAGAAATGGTTTTCTCATAGTAAATTTTACTTGACAACCATATTTATTTTCACTTGACAACTGTATTTATAAGTAGTCATTTTCACTTGATAATCATATTTACGACTAGTATTTTATACTTAACACTATCATTAATTAATTGGCTTCAATGCTCATCAAGAGTTTATCATGTTTTTTTCTATTATTTTCTCTTAAATGTAATTATTTTATTAACTGAATAGAGTATTTCTTCATCGACTATTTTGTAAGAAGTGTGAAGAAAAGGTATGCTTTGCAAGCTCTTGAAACTCAGAATGTCATTCTGTTGATTTGGAAAGTATCTTGGTCTGGCATAATGTTATTGGGTCAAAAATACATTTACAATATATTTATAGCTATCAGATATTTGCCAAGAATTATGTCAATCATTTCTACTCATTGTCTATATTTTTTATAAAATTTCCATTTATTATAATTATTTATTTATTCATTTATTTTAAAATGGAGTCTTCCTTTGTCTCCCAGGCTGGAGTTCAGTGACATGATTTTGGCTCACTACAACCTCCATCTCCTGGGCTCAAGGAATTCTCGTGTCCCAGCCTCCCAAGTAGCTGGGACCACAGGCATGCGCCACTACACTCAGCTAATTTTTTTTTTGTATATTCAGTAGAGAGGTGGTTTCACCATGTTGGCCAGGCTGGTCTCCAACTCCTGACCTCAAGTAATCTGCCCATCATGGCCTCACAAAGTGCTGGGATTACAGATGTGAGCCACCGTGCCTGGCCTATCATTATACTTTTTTATAAATGAGGAAACTGAGGCTCAGTACCAGCAAGTGTCTTGACGAGGATCACATATAAATAAATGGATCAGTGGAGTCTCCACTACTGATGCTTTCTACCTCTCAAAACCACAGCTCAACAGATGTGAGTTTCAACTGTCTTTGTGCAGGAAACATCCTTTCAGTATTGCTGTTGGGTTTTTTTTCTGATATTTAAATTTTTTTTTTTCTTGCCTCGATGTTTTAGATTTTTAGAAATAATAACTATTTTAAATATTTATAATAAATAAACACTTCACCAGATTATGTTTACCTGTTGCTCCGTTTTCATTGAAGTTTTGCCTGGAATGGGAAGGAATCCTAATACTTAAAGAGAATTAAGTATATACGTTTGTTTGAGGCTGCATCATCACGAACATAATCACACCCGAGTGATCTCACTTTCTCCTTCCTAAATAGTCTTTTTCTTTAATAAGCCATTATCTCCAGGGCACTAGTGTTATGCCTACCTCATAAGAGAAATTTGGTGTTTTGGGCACAGTTCATTCACCTTTACCTTTTATTTTATTTTATTTTATTTTATTTTATTTTATTTTATTTATTTATTTATTTATTTATTTATTTATTTATTTATTTATTTTGAGATGGACTCTCGCTCCGTCCCCAGGCTGGAGTACAGTGCCGTGATCTCTGCTCACTGCAACCTCCACCTCCCGGGTTTAAGCAATTCTCCTGCCTCAACCTCCCGAGTAGCTGGGACTACAGGCATGCACCATCACACCCGGCTAATTTTTATATTTTATTTTTAGTAGAGACAGGATTTCACCATGTTGGGCAGGCTGGTTTCCAACTCCTGAATTTAGGCAATTTGCCCGCCTCAGCCTCCGAAAGTGCTGGGATTATAGGCATGAGCCACCGTGCCTGGTCCTCCTTTACCTTTTTAAAAAATATATAAATTGTTCACATATTGATCGCCTCATCTACTTCCCACTGCTCTCACCATTTTTATCCAGACTCTCAACATCCTCTTACTTTGCGTCACTCACACCACAAACCTGCTTTGCAAATTTGGGACAAAAAAAATTCTTCACTTTAAATTTCAGCTTTATTATGTTGCTTAGCAGCCTAAGAAACAATTTTGTTCTTGTTTTTTTTTTAAGTGTATCCTGATCTTGAGTAATGTGCTTTTCATCCTTATAATTTTTACCATATCACTAATATTGTTCTTATCATTGATTTGATTAAAGTTACTTTAAAAAATCTATTTTAGGCTTATAACAAATAATGTTGGTGAGATACAGATGAAAATAAATACAATATTATGACTAAAAGACCATTGTTTCACATACTATCTAAATCATAAATCACTGCTTAATTTTTACTTTTGAGAGTCACATGTGATACAAGCCCCAAAAATATTGAAAATGTCACCTATTGCAGGAATCCACATTTTTCTACCAGTTTAGCAGCCCCTTCACCTGCCACACACCTTGTCTATCAAATTTTACAGTTCACCCCACTCGTAGTCAGTATCTTTGGCACCAGAGATCATTAGTTGTCATTATTTTTCACTCTGTTTCTCCCCTGTGGCTAATACCTAGACTTTCTTCTATTTGCCATCCTTCACCTAATCTCATTCATGTCTAAAGCTCCACCTAAGACTCAACACCTTTAGAAGTATTCTGAATTCTCCAGACAACAACAGAGGCACTTTTCTTAATATACTACATTTTTATCACTAAAATTTCTCTAAATTATTGCAATCAGTGGGTCAGTTTGAGTCCAGATGACAGGATATTAGCCATGCAAAAGAGCTGCTGTAGTGGAAGAAACACCCAGAAGATAAAGGGAATGGAGCAGGAGCAGGCAGGAAGAACTTTCTAATCATAGTGCAGACAGAGCGCCAGTGAAAGCAGAGAATGATAAGAGAATTGGGTAGGAAAATACTAAGCTGCGGGGCAGTCTTAAGTCTCATCCACAACAGTGGGCTAGTATAGGTACCCCTACGTGCTCCCTCGTTGAGTGGGAACTGCCGCCACCCCTGTCTTCCAGGTTGCAGTGGGAAGATCTTGCCTACTGTGCCTGCTAACAATAATTAGATAAAAATAAATAAATAAATAAATAAATAAAATCTGCTGGTTTCTTATCACCGCATTCTCCCTTAACAAGGATTCAATTTGGCTGAGAATAAAGAAAAACAGACTGAAACAATATTTTAGGAATGTATTCACTTCTAAAATATGGTTTATGGCTCAACTCTAGGCCAAGGCCTTTGATTTGCTATTGACTGAGATTTATGAGACAGTTGAAGTGCATTGATTTCTGTACAACTTGGAATGGGGAAGGCAGGGAATGGGAAAAAATCTAATAATTGCATTTAAGATGATTTGTTTAGTAATGAGTAAAACTGGGTGGGCATTATAATCAAGAATAAACTACAGAGGCAGTATTTTAAAGTAGATTTTACATGTTTTTCTATCATTAAATTTCAATAATTTAGATCAATTGTGGAGAGAGAGAGATATATATACATATATACATACATATACAATATGAACTGAACAAAAGAATATCAGTTTCAAAATGATAATACTCTATAAAAATTAAATTCAGAAAGAAATGATACATATCTTAAAAGAGGTAAAGTTAGAGTGGGGCCGTTAAAAGTTAACTTCAACATTTTAGTGGTTAATAAACCATTCTCTATGTGTAAAATATGTCTTTAAGAGAATTACATCTTCTGAGCCCCAGGATTTGGTTTGACAAACTGCTACTACAGTCCATTATCCATGAGGACATTAGTATATTCCTCATTAAAATACCATATAAAGCAAGCAATGATAGAAAATTATGAAAACAGATGTTAGCTTTAAGACATAATGTAAAGCATAAAGAATGTGGTAATCAGGAAGGAAAATATTATGGGGCTAAGATATAAACTGTTGTCTGCTCCAAAAACAACTCATGTTTTGATCTAACAACAAACTAAATTTGGGAGAAAGGACAACAAAAATATAACTAAAAACAGAATACATGAAAAGCAGCGACTGGATATCAAGAATCTGCCTTATAGAATCCAATAAAAATTAATTTGCATGCCTTAAAAATAAGAAAAACATATTTTTCAAAGATTTACACTTATTGTTGATAACTACACTTACTACACTTACTCTTGACAGAAACTAGTTAAAGCAAATAGGGATAAGTTAAATGAGGTATATACACATACCCGTGTGTGTTAGAGGGAGAAGAAAGGGCACGGTAGATATCTCAGAATTCAAAACCACAAAGATGCCACTACTCTTTACCTGTATTCGTGACTTATTTTCAAATACCTATTTTATTGTATTCTCATTTTTTAGTCCAGGTCATTCTGATTTTCCATCTGTTCATATTGTAGGTAGAAGATGCTAAGTCTTTTTTCTTTGGATATATATCTTTGGATAATTCTCTATACCAGTTTTATACTGAGGAGGCAGTATTTGATTTGCAGAGTTTGAGTCAAATTTAAATCACTGTGCTATCCAAACAGCCAGAGATGAAGGGTCTGAAAGCATTCCTTGGCCATTTGAGATGTGTTTTCTGTAGGAAGGCAATATTTTTCCAGCAAGGTCCACACACTAACTGCAGTAGGTATCCACTTTATTAAGCTATGCCTTTTTGAAGAGGAGTAAGGATAGGGAATGTAGTATTGTCAAGGTCTGGGACTTTCACATTTAAGGGGTTATAAACCAGTATTATAGCTTTTCAGTAGCATTCCAACAGGGAGCGTTTCCTGTCCAGTATTGAATAACAATAATAAAAACCCATTTAAAAGTTGCTCTAGTGTGTATCATCACCATCTATGAGGAATTCTAAACAATGCCAGTGATAAATACTCCTCCCAGCTGGGATGAATGTCTCCCCACCTCCTCCTCCTTTGATCTGTCATTGTCACTTTCAGTGCCATTAATGGGACAGCCAAGTATAAAGCGGTCCCCAGAGAACCTCCAACAAATCTGCGCACTGGGAGAACAGGGTGGAGCCATGGAAGTTCCTGCCATTTGCAGAGGGGAGGAGCCTGGCCCTCCTGCTCCCCTGTGGGAACCTGGGATTCAATCTGGGAGATGAGGGTCTGTTAACAGGAACCCCTCTATCGCTTTGCTGCATTGATTTTTCCTTTTACCTATTTGCCCAATAATTCCATCCCCCTCACCCTTCAAAATGTCCGAGAGCCTAATCTTTCCTGGTAGTGTGACAAGAACCCGGATTTTCCTACATTATGATGCTGGGACAGGAAGACGGAGATAATGTCTACCAAGGACTCTTCTACTCTACTTCAAGTCATGTATTAAGACTTCAGTTGTGGCCAAATTGCACCTGTGCTTATAGTAAATAATAAAAAAAAATGGATCAAGAAACTTTCTAATAGATGTTTTTCCTCTAGTGATTTTCAACATTATGGAGGTTTAATGAGTAATAACTAAAGGAGTTAATGCAACATTGAAGGAGTGTCTAACAAACTCAGAGTATCATTTGGCTAATGGTAAATCATAGTCACTATTTAGTAATTTAAATATAAAACTATTATTAGTACCTATGTAAAGAATAGTACTTCAGAAAGCAAACTCTTAAAACAGGTCAGAACCCTAATGTGAATCCATTTATTTTACTTAGCAGGGGGTTGAAAGGAGAAATGTAACATTAAAAAGCTTTCTGAAAGTGAGATGTAAATTGTAACCATTTTACAAAATTGAAGCCCAAGACCCGTTGTTATAACACTTCGGAATATATACAGATTTTCGAAAACTAAGTACTTGGAATCCACATAATAAAAATATAGGTTAATTAGAGGCTATATATCTTTTAAAAGTCTATTTTTAAATGATTGCCTCCAAGACAAATAAAGGTAGAAAATGGGATTCAAATTTAATGTAGCATTTAAATTTCTGAACTCTCTTAGCTACTTACTTTCATTACAAAGCTACACAACTTTCTCCTTTTAAAATCTAATGCCTATGCAAATTTATACTCAATATGTGTTTATTATGTCATTAGTTTCTGGATCTAATTCTGAATATCTTCAGAGGAAAAATTAGATTGTTAAATTCAAATAATGTATTCTTGGTTAAAAGAGCAATTCTAAGACATCTGTCAGTAGAACAATACCAAAAACCCCACGTTCCTGAACCTAAGCCTTGATGTATGAAAGGCATTCCCCTCATATGCAGGACCCTGAAGCAAGGCATTCCCGTGTAGGAGATAGATGGTCTCCTCGTCTGCTTACAGCTCCTAGTCTCTGTTGCGCACAGTAAAATAGAAAGGCCCCTAAAGACCTGTTGCTTAGTAAATACAGTAAACAGGGACACTGTTTTGGAAACTGCTGCACAAAATAATTTCAGAAGGTATTGAGAATCTGATATCTTGTTCAGGAAATTTATTGACAATTGAACTGTTAAATGAATTGGAATTGATTGAATTGCAGTTTCAGGTTCCTTTCACAAGGTGGCAGGGTAAAAGAAAATACATGCACCAGGGTATGGTTTTTTTTTTTTTTTTTTTACAAATTGTGTTCTCTTGTCAGAACAGCACTGTGTTTCAGGGAAATTGAAAGCACTGGAAAGGAAGTGCAATTATTGGCAACCAGGAACCAGGCAGTTTTGAAGAGATTTAGTAAATGCATAATTTACCAATAAAAAGGTTGGCTTCAAACTGCTACTGTACTTCACAGGTATTTCAAAGAATTACCCATATAACTATTTACTTCATTGAGCAGAACAGTGCCTAAAGAAGCTGTCAGTCTTGTTTAAAAAGAGAAAAGATGCGTGGTGGAGGGCGGGGCGAGGGGCGGAGAGTGAGGAGGTTGGTTGGGGAGAGAACAGTGCTCATCAAAAGCACACCAATCTGTATATTTTAACCGAAGAATTTTAACCCAGATGAACTGATTGTTTGAGTAATAGTCAATTAGCAGCATCTTCAGAGGTTCACCAGAGACAGAGTATTGTGCTAGGCACCCAGTCCGGGTGATAGATAGAGAAGGAGAAGAGATTAAATACAATGTTTTTAAAACTATTGTTCAGAAATTAAAATTTCAGAATCTTCCAGAAATATATTTACATTTATTGATTAAGCATTATGTGATATTCTTTGCTCTGAATCTTATACGGTACTCATTTTATTAGCAAGGATATAGATGCACATAACTTTTTCCAAGTTCACAGTGTTTGTGAGTGATGATTTTTAAGTGAATATTTGACATGGACTCTTATTATCTAAAACACACTAATGACTTCCTCTTGCTCTCGAAATAAAAACCAAAATCATCTAAAATGCTCTACAGGACTCTTCATGGTTTACCCTCTGCCCTTTTGTGCCAGCTTCCCACTGTTCCACGTGCTCCCAGTTTCCCTGAGCTCTAGCCACATTCAACCTCCTGATACCTGAGCCTGGAATGCATCTTCTTTTCCCATCCTAACCAAGCTGAGCTGCTAACCTCTACTTTTTCTCAGAGAACTCAACTCATCTTCCCTCTCCCCAGGGCAGCCTTCAACAAGGAATAGGTGAAAGACCTATGGCTCAAGCTTTCCCAGCAGCAGGAGGCTCTGCTGTAAGCATCTATTACAGTATTGACTGTGGTCTCACAGTACACTGAGTTCCCTAAGGGCAGTGATGAGCCTTGCATTTGAATTAGCAAATACACCATCAAGCAAAGAGTGGCCCATGTACACACATGACACATAATATTCTACTTGCTACTGGGGCTTGCAAATACTTTTTACAGATTGTAGCAATGATGTTTTAAATTTGTATTTTGTGGTGAAATTCCTCAGACATAATATTTCACAGCAGAATAAATGTTAACTCATCTATTTTGAGGAGTCCTGAAATGGTGAATCCTTTTATGTTGCTTAACTAGAATAGAAGCTCTATTCTTTCAGGCCATTGCATTGGTCTTATCTGCTTTTAACTGTAGACAAAATATTGTTCTAAAACATGTTTACAGAAATCAGTCATGTAAAAACTGCATTGGGGAATCAGATTCTGACATGAATTCAAGTTATTCATTTGTAACTCTAACATTGAAATGCACTGGTTCATATCAAAGGCTATTACATTGTCACTGGCTAGCTAGGTGACCTTGGGTAAGTAACTTCATCTTTGCAGACAAGGTTTTGGCATCTGTAACACGAGTGATTAGAAGAGATTATCCCTAAGGTCTTTTACAGTTCTTAAATTCTTTGTCTCTTAGTTCCTCTCTAAGGAATTTTAACTCTGAAAACTGCTAGCATTTCACATCCTACTCTCTTTGCAAATGAGAGATTTTCAATTCCCAGTGATGAACTGAATCTGCATACACACTTGTATTTTATTACACCAGAGTAAAAGGATTTAGGGAAAAATACACATATATTGAAATTCTCCTCCTAAGGAAACCGGATTTAGTTAAATCTTGAATAGAAGTCAGGATAAGTATATTCAACATTTACCCATAGCTCTTTTTCCCCAACTGTCTGTTTCCGATGTCTAAAACATAGTAACATTTCATTAAGAAGTCACAGCAACCCTTCTCTAATTTGTGAAGAGTACATTGTGAATTACATGAATAGTTATCAGCATTTCAGCATATTAGATTTCTTCCCCCGCTTAGTAGATGTTTATGAGTCCTTTGGGTTTAAGCACACTTATTCATTAGTTAGTATGTCATTGAAGAACACTTAATGAAAATATTTCTTTTTTAATAAAATATTAACTCTTAATCATATATACCTTTGTACAGTGGCATTGCATAGAGAGCTGTTGAATTCTAAATATTCAAGATATTTTTAAAAATATGTCTTCTTTGTGATCCTTCCTCATCCCATCCTTTGTCATTTCTTTTGTTCATGTAGATTTTTGTAAGTATCTTCTGTTACTCTGTCACTAATCATTGTAGTATTTGTGAACTAGTTTTAACTGCACTGCAATTGAGTCTATCAGATTTGCGTTATAGTCAGTGCTTGTGTTTTGTTTAATAAATCCTTATACTGAGGACTTGAGATCTTCAAAAAAATTTTAATGTTTATCATTTACATTTAGGTTTTTATTCCACAAAGATATTGCATATAATGTGAGATAGTGATAGTGAGCCAAATTAATTATTTTCATAAGCTTGTCCATTTGTCTCAGCACCATTTACAGAAAGGGGCTGTCCAGTGCTATGCTATTAAATGTTTAACAACTGACTTGCCAGAAGGGAAAATACCTTATTGTAGTGTTTGCCAATTTCAATGGTGTAAATCCACCTAACAATGCTGATTTCAATATATTAACATGACATCAATGAAACAATTGAGCAATGATGAACAGTGATATACCATTATCTATTATTTTTACCATGCAAATACAAAAGAGGTAAATGACATCAAAATATATATAATAGTAAAATGTAGCCAAATAAGTAGAAAGTTAGGTTTTAAGTATTTATTAACTTTGTTTTTAGTATAATTTATTGCTTATTTATATAATTTAATTTTTAATTAGTATATTTAATAATTGACTTATACATTCCTGAAAATTTTGTAATTATCTCTCACAAGCCAGAGCAGGCCAGCTCTTACACACTATTGAGTTTGTCCTTTTCCAGTTTTTCTGCAATAACACCTCTGTTCTATGTCAAGTATCCATATATACACAGTCCTATGTTCAGATTCTCTATTTTGTATTTCTTCATGTGTCTTTGATTGTACTAATTTTGCACTCTTAATTATTACATACTTATGCCTTTGCCATGTAAGTCAAGTTGCTCTTCCTTTTTGTACTTTTAAAAAATATTGTGTGTGTATATATACAGTGTAAAGCATGCCATTTTGATGTATATATACATAGTGAAATTATTACTATAGTCAAGCAAATTAACATAACCATCTCCTCACATAGTATTTTTTTTGTAGTATAAGCAACTGAAATCTACACTCCTAGCAAATTTTCATTATACACTATTAACTATAATGATCAGGCTATACATTGATCTCTAGACTTAATCATTCTATATAACTACAACTTCCTACTTTCGACCAACATCTCCCCATAACTCTCCCCTCCAAGCCCTTGATAATCACAGTTCAACACTCTATTTCTGTGTATTTAATTTTGTTAGATTCCGCATATAAGTGAGGTCATTCAGTATTTTTCTATCTGGGTCTGGCTTATTTCACTTGGCATAATGTCCTCCAGATTCATATATGTTGTCACAAATGACAGGACATTCTTTTTCAAAGTTGAATATTCCATATATATTATGTATATATATACACATATACACACACACACACATATATATGGAGAGAGAGAGATTAGTAATATATATAACAATGTCTTTACCCATTCATCTGTTGACAGACACTTAGGTTGTTTCCATATTTTGGCTATTGTGAATAGTGCTATAATGGACATGGGAGTGCAGATGTGTCTGCAAGGTACTGATTTTATTTCCTTTGCATACGTACCCAGAAAAGGGATTGCTGGATTGTATGGTAGTTCTATTTTTAGCTTGTTGAGGACTCTCTATACTGTTCTCCATAAAGGCTATAGCAATTTACATTCCCACCAACAGTGTACAAGGGTTCCCTTTTCTTCACAACCAAGCCAACACTTACCTCTTATCTTCTTTATCATGGTCATCCTAACCAACCTTACTGTGGTTTTCATTTGCATTTCTCTGATAGTTAGTGATGTTGAGCACATTTTCATATAACTGTTGGCCATTTTTATTTCTTCTTTGGGAAGATGTTGATTCAGATCCTTTTATAATCATCTCATTTTACAATCAGATATTTTTGTTATTGAGCGTGTGAGTTCCTTGTATACTTTAGAAATTAACCCCTTATTAGATATATGGTTTGCAAATATGTTTTCAGTCTGTAGGTTGCCTTTTTTATTTTCTTGATTGTTTCCTTCTGTAGGCGGAAGGTTTTTCTGATTTTAAATTATGTTGCAAAGCTACAGTAATCAAAAGGGTATGGTACTGGCATAAAAAAAGACACATAGGCCAATGGAATATAATATAGAGCATAGACATAAAACCCGAGAAACACACCATCTACTAAACTTTGAGAAAAGCACCAAGAATACACAATGAGAAAAAAGATAATCTCTAATAAATTGTTTCAGGAAAACTGGATTATCTACAGGCAAAAGAATGAAACTGGATCCTTATCTTACACAATCCGCAAAAATCAACACAAAGTGGATGAAAGACTTAAACGTAATCCCTGAAACTGTAAAACTCCTGGAAGAAATCATAGAGGATAAGCTTCTTAACTTTGGCCTTGGCAATGATTTTTCTGACTATCACAGCAAAATCTCAGGCAACAAAGAAAAAATAAACAAGCGGGGCTACATCAAACTAAAAGTATCTTTTTTTTTTTTAATTTAGGTGCAGCATGGTATATTTTTATCCTTGCACTTTAATATAAATTTTAGAATCAGTTTTTCAAGTTAAACACTCACACATACACACACATATATCCGTTGGGATTTCAAGTAGTGTTGCTTGGAATGATAGACGATCTTGGGAAGAATTTACATTATATATATATAGTCTCAATCCAGACACTTGAAGTGTTTCTCCATATTTGGTACAGCCTCTTTAATTTTCTTCAGTACGTGTTATATTTTTATTTTTTATTTTATTATTATTATTTTTTTTTTTGAGATGGAGTCTTGCTCTGTCGCCCAGGCTGGAGTGCAGTGGCATGATCTTGGCTCACTGCAAACTCCGCCTCCCACCTCCTGGCTTCACACCATTCTCCTGCCTCAGCCTCTCCCAGTAGCTGGGACTACAGGTGCCCGCCACCACGCCCGCCTAATTTTTTGTATTTTTATTAGAGACGGGGTTTCACCGTGGTCTCAATCTCCTGACTTCGTGACCCACCCGCCTCTGCCTCCCAAAGTGCTCGGATTACAAGCGTGAGCCACCCACCGCGCCTGGCACATGCTATATTTTTAAAGGTTTTTTATATCTTTCACAAATTTACTTTAAGGTTACTTTTTATCGATCACCTTTTAAGAACTTTTTGAATTAAGTTAATACATGCAAAATGGTTACAATATTGTTCAGAATAAAGACCCATCTTACATACTGTTGTTATGACTTTAGTTAAATACTATGGCAGAAAGTGAAAATAAAAAACTAATGTGTATTTGCTTTATTAAAAATCTAGGAGAAAATATATAATGAATGTTGGCTATGTAACTATATCATATTATGTATATCCAAAATTAATGTTACTTGAATAACATTGAACAATGATATTAAGAACTAAAAATAAAAATTCACTATATGCTAGGAATCCTACGAATGATGAAACTGCACCTTAAGAATCAGTCAATGGGAAAGCAAAATGCTGCAGCCACTATAGAACAGAGTTTGGCAGTTCCTAAGAAAAAGTTTGATAATTACCATATGTATTAGTTTGTTAGAACTGCTGTAACAAAATATTACAGATTAAGGATCTTAAAAACTAGGAATTTATTTTCTCACTATTCTGGAGGCTGGAAACTCTAAAGGCAGAGTTGGTTTATTCGGTGGCCTCTCTCCTTGGCTTGCAGATGGGCACATTCTCACATTGTTCTCACATTCTAACATTGTTTTCACATTCTAACATTTCCTCACATTGTTAGCATTATTATATTTTATAAATAGTTGCTGTTTGTAGAAATATATATGATTTTTGTATACATATTTTTAATCTCAATCCTGGTAAACTATCATATTTATTGTGATCATTAAACTAGTTTATTTTAGATTTTCTACATAGTCGTATCATTTGCAAATAATGACAGGCTTATTTTTTCCCTTCATATATTCTTAAATAGTTCTTTTTTGTTTTGTTTTTGGTTTTGCTTTATGGTGCCAGGTAAAATATTCTGAATAGAACTTAAATGCCTTTGGTAGAAGGAAAAAACATATCTTGTGTCTGATCTTATACAGAATACATTCTTAGAGTTCTTCATTAAAGGTAATAATTGTAGTTTCTTGTAGGTAATTTTATCTGTTTACAGAAATTCCTTTCCACTCCTTTTTTTTGCTACAGTGTTATTAACATAAAAAGTAGATGTTGAATGTATCCAGTATTTTCTGTGCATCACTTGAAAAGGGCATGATTTATTTCTTTTAGTGAGTTAATGTAGTAAAGTATATTAATTACTTTTTAAGAGACAGGGTCTCATGTTGCTTTGGCTGGCCTTGAACACCTGGGCTCAAGTGATCCTCACACTTCAGCCTCCCAGATAGCTGTCTTTCAAATAGTGCTTTTTGGATTTAAAGTTTATTTTGTCTATGATTAATACAAAAACACTTGCAATAAATATCTGTCTAGCATATTTGTTCTATGGTTTTTCTTTCAACATGTCTTTAGTCTCAGGCTTTAGAAATGTCTCCTATTGATAGCGAGCAGCTAGATGTTTCCTTAAAATTCATTCTGATCATCTTGTCACCTAACTAGATCATTTTTCATCTATATTTCAAGTATTAATAAGCTTAGATTTAATTATTCTACTTCGTCCTTTTTGTATTGTTATATTTAATATGCCTTATTTTACAAGATTCTATATTTTCCTTGGTCTGTTCTACTAGATTAAAAATTGTACTGTCAATTGCTGTAACTTTAATGGCCATCTAAGAAATTTTAAAATGTCTAATTGACAGATGTCAAAATTTAATCCATATTTTTAATTCCTTCTCAAATAATGAATAACTTAAAACACTAACTGTATAAACTTGGTATCATATTTTATACTTTTTGGTCACATATGGTAGTTTTATCTTACTTTTAATGATTATCATTTTTAAGTCTAAAATTATTTTCAATGCTTATTGGTCTTCACTTTTCTTTAGTGAGGATATGCTAATGTTTAGTTTTCTTTGGTTTAAAATGCTTTATTTTCCTTTGGTTCATAAAATCTTGTAGACCAATAGCTATGTATTCACCATACTCTGAAGATATAATTCTATCTTATTTTGCTTTTATTTTCACAATGGAGAAATTACTGTCTGTCTTACTGTCATTTTTTGTAGAGGAGATCACCAGAGTCCAGTTTTCCTAGGACAACTCCAGTTTATGCCAGTTTTCCTGAAGTAATGACTGGTACTTTCCCTTTCACTCCTCAAAGTGCTGGATTAGATAATAAATTATGTGATCTTTCTATCTATGGGTGTATTAGTCTGTTTTCATGCTGCTAATGAACATATATCCAAGACTGGGCAATTTATAAAGGAAAGAAGTTTAATTGACTCACAATTTCACATGGCTGGGGAGGCCTCAGGAAACTTACAATCATGGCAGAAGGGTAAGCAAACACGTCCTTATCCACATGGCACCAGCAAGGATAAGTGCAGAGTGAAAGGGGACAAAATACCCTTATAAAATGATCAGATCTCATCAGAACTTGCTCACTGTCATGAGAACAGCATGGAGGTAACAGCCCCCATAATTATCTCCACCTGGTACCTCCCACAACATGTGGGGATTATGGGAGCTAGAGTTCAAGATGAGATTTAGGTGGGGACACAACCAAACCATGTCAATGGGTAATCCGAATTATTTTGCTCTGAATTTTTTAAAGAACTTTCAGGTAATGTATTTTATTAGTAAATTCTACAATTTCAGTTTAACATGCCTAAGGATAAAGTTCTTTGTATGTATCTTCCTCAGATTTGCTTGGGATTCCTGATTCTATAGATTTATGTTTTTCATCAATTATAAAAAATTCTCAGTCATTTTTTAAAACATTTCTTTTAATACATTCTGTTTCTTCACCTTCTATGATTCAATTAGATTTTTCATCATCAGTCCAGCCTCCATTGCTCTTAACTTTTCTCCATGTTTTCCATCTTTTTCTATTTTTTTACTACACTCTATGATTCCTATTGATTTATTTTCCAGGTCACTGATTCTCTCATCAACACTAATCTGCCACTTGATTTTACATATAAAAAGCAATATTTTTCATATCTAAATAAACTACATTTTTATTCATATATTCTTGGCTATTTTATAGTTGATTGCTTTTGTAGTCATTTTTATTCCCTTCTTTTATTTTAGCCTATGAAATATTATTTTGTATTTTTTGCTAAATAATTTTACCTTCTGAAGTCTTTATCTTTATAGTGCTTATTCTCTTATTTCTGTGGGCCCTTACTCATGATGACTTGTTTTATTATGAGTTCGCTGATTGACTGATTATTTTTTAATATATAAGATCATATTACTCATGAATTTATAAATGGGAGTTATCTGAGGTCTTGGCTAATGACCTAAAGAAGCATTCATTTAGAGCTTTGTAGAACCTCTTCCAAGGTAACTGCATCATAGAACTAATTTAAAGTAAATTGTTAGCTTGAGTTTTTACTTCGTTGTTTGTAGTTTTGTCTGTTTTAAAATTTTTGTTTTTAATCATTTTATTAGTGATTACGCAGTAAGAAATATACAGGCTAAAATCTCTGTAGCCAGAGCAGGCTAGTGATTATGAATTTTCACCAGTAACTTTCTTCTCAGTCTCCTTGCAATTGAGATTTATTTTTTGTTCATACTTTACACTCATGATGTAGCTCTTTGGTGTTGTCATGACATGGGGAGAGGAAAGTGGTTTCCTCACGTAGGCCTTTGGTTTTATCTCTTGACCCCATTCCCAGAAGGCCTTCAAAACAGAAGTCAGTTTCACCTCATTCAGCAATATCTACAAGATGTAAGCATGAAATAGTGCTCATTTTAGTCCTCTAGTTTCCTGCATTTACTTAGTCTGTGACCTCAGAGTACTTCTTAACTGTCTTACCAGCTGTTATTTTTCATATTTTCAGTAGGGTGATTTTTTTCTGCAAGATTAATCTCTTTGCAACAATTTTTTTTTCTTAAAACTTAAATATAGGTATTTGGACCTAGTTGGTAAGACAATGAAATAATTATTTGAGAATCCCCTATGAAGATATCATAGATAAAGTATCTGGGGTAACCTGTAGATTTTTTAGATTTTAAAAAGATATACTGATTAAATATGCTCCTATTAAATATTCCAATAAAATGTTTTTTATATTGTGTTATTTTTAAATTTTACTTGCAACAGAAAAATGGAAACATAATAGTGAATTAACAGTTAAATAAACAAGCAGGAAATGAAAGGTTAAATTTGCATGCCATGCATTAGAAGTGAAAACACAGGAAACTGCATTATCAATAAATAATTGATGGTTATATTAATCAGAAAATATAAAAAACTATCATTTTTGTGACAATTGTCTTTTATTTTATACAGATTTGCCACATAATACACACTTGTTAATTTTTAGAAGATTGATATATTCTATTCAAAATAAACTTTCTTCAAGAAACAGGTCATTTAAAAATTTATGGCTGAGGCATCTGAGTCATATAAATATTCCAAGATAGTCATGAATTAAAAATCTATATCAAAGTTTATTTAAATTTACATCACTTTTGAGTTCTGTAGTTAATACTTTGTAACAACCAATACTTAGAATATAATTTAAAATTTCTTTTCTTCTTATGAAATGTACTTACATAAGCATTACATGGCTTTGCTAAGAAATATTTTATGTATGAGTCTGAGTCTATTTTATAGGTCTGATGAAAAATGTAAAATAGAGGGCTTACATGGATTAAGGAGGGAGACTCAAATGGTCAGAGGCCCAAAGTCATCACTTTGCTTCTCATGTTAATAAGAGTATATTCTTCGGTTGTATTATATAGTGCTTTACTATTGCAAAGTAATGAACGGTGTACTCTGTCATTTTTTAATTCCTCTTTTCTCAAGCTAAAATACTTTAATACTTTTAATGTTTAAAAAACAGCTATGGCTTGCATAAAAACTAACAGTTTTTTTTAAGGGAGTTGATGATCTGATACACTCAAGAAATATGAAGTACTGCTAATATATCTGCATCTTAGTGTAAGAATTAACATACACTTGAACTGAAAATTGAGGTTGTCTTTTTGCTCACTTTATCTTTTGCTCATTCAAATAAATTAGGTAAATTTATCTTTTCTCTTACTGGACTCTTCCTAATCTAGTCCACCTGCTGTGTCTTTGCTGCCAGTTATCTCTCCAAGGACAAAGCTGGTATGATCACTTTGCTGTTCAAACACCTATTAAATCCTCATTGCTCATAGAAAAAAAAAAAGCAAATGCTATAGATTAGGAAGTGACACAGCCCCTATCTCCAGATTTAGTTGTTTTGTTTACTCCATCACTGTCTGTCACGTACCCTGTGCCGTTTCCATACTAATCTTCTTGAAGTTCCTTTTCAAAATCCCACGCATTTTGAAATCAGGTTCTTTTTGCACAGAATACATCTTCTCTAAAACATGTATTTATTCATCTTTAAATTAAAATCAAATTCCTATTCATTTATGAAAGAATCCAGTCACATAAATAGGCCCCAAATGTGCACTGAATGAATAAATGAAATAATTTTTTAAACCCTCAATTTCTTCTTTATAAAGGATTAATAAGACATTTTTAGCCATAGAAAATTTAAAGTAATTTTAATAATCAAAAGAGAAAAGTTTAGAAAAATTTTTATTTAATTGTCTTTAAACACCACATGGAATTGGTGATGCTAATCTTAGAAGCATTTTTTCTCCATTTTCTGAGTACAATTCTACCTGCTGTTTGAGATTAATCTCAAACCTTTCCTGACCGCCCTACCAGTTGGACTGATTTCACTGCTACCCCTTTTAAAAAATGTAACAATGCTTTGTATTTCTCCAAACTTTTGCAGTGATGTAATTCCTCCACTCCTCCTCACATACACACCATTAGATTGTAGGCTCATACACCCTACAATGTGTATCTTTCTCCATCGCCTTTATATCCTTCCAGGTGCCTAGTTCTGCAGTGTGCTCATTGTAGAGAATCTATAATAATTGTTTTACTTGATACATAGCAAATTATTCTTTCAATTAGTCATAGCAATTACCAGAGTTT
Source organism: Pongo pygmaeus (assembly GCF_028885625.2). NCBI lineage: Eukaryota > Metazoa > Chordata > Mammalia > Primates > Hominidae > Pongo > Pongo pygmaeus. The sequence goes on along the minus strand of NC_072384.2, from coordinate 41,313,347 downwards.
CATAGACTTCCGGAAAAAAGTAGAATGTGTATGTATTCTAACACATAATACTTCCTCATATGTAATAACACATAGGTGTGCAGACATGTTTATTCATGTGTATTGGTCATGTGAGCACCAAGGGAAAAGAGCCAGCATGCTGAACAGCTCAGAGCTGTGAAAGAGCATGAGGTCTCTAGGAAACTGGAAGGAGAGCTTTGCCCTTTAATAATAGGCAGTTACATCTTAATTAGAAGTAGTTTGAAAGTCAATTTGGTGAAAATATGAAAATATAAGGCAAAGAGATTCTGGAGTATGTATCTAATGATTATGACAACGTTCAGTAAGTCAATTTTCTTATCTCTAAAATGAGAGTTTGGCCTTGAAAATTATTCAAAGTCTTGGTTTTAGAATGCCATGAGCTTAAATTCATCAGATAAGAAGAATTGAATACCTTTTCTAAAGTGTAGCCAAATTGGTCTAAATCTCAAACCAACAAGATGAGTTAATCACTGACCAAATTAACCACTTATCCCTTCTGCTCACCCACCACAGTGACTGGTATGCATTTTGGAAGACAGTTAATTTTCTCAAATTACTGATATTTGAACTATCATTACTGACCATTCTACTGCATAAATCAGTGTGGCAGTTCACTAAATAGTCCCTGAGTGTCTTGGAAAGTGATGTACCTTTGAAGTCCCCAAGGAGTAACTCACTTGGCAGAGTCTCATCTAATAATTATGGCATTTAGGACAGATGGCTGTATTCTATGCTGCAATGAGTGTCCCTTGTTGGCTTAAAATGTCAAGTTTTGTTTTCAGAAATGTTAAAATTAAGCTAAGGGGAATATGGTCATTATAATGATGAAGCTCAAATACTTAAAATCATTAATATCTTTTATGGAGGAACTGGTTATAACTATTACTTAGTTTAATATTTAAAAGTCCCAAGACACTAGCATGAGCCAGAGTTTCAGCATTTTATATTCCTAAAGCATTTAAAATCCAAGATGTGGTGATTTGCGTGTGCCAGAATGTGCCATGGGTTCCTGGAAATGACATGTAGTCTTTGAAAAGCTCTTTCGGGCAATTGGTAGATAAAATGATTAAGTCCTCATTTGCCAGAGTCATTTATTAATAATTGTATGGGTTTGGGTCCTCATGACATTTTGAAAGTCATCCCTCTCTGGGATTCTTGTGCTGCATTAACTGTCTTTTTTTTTTTTTTTTTTTTCCATCCGTGGGTTGCCCTGGCTTGACTTTAGGTATCTGGAAAGCAAAGACTGTATTTTACTCATCTCTGAGACCCAGATGTTAACCTTGTGCTCAGTTCTTGCAAACAGCAGTATTTGTGGAACAAACAAAAGAATGTCATTTTCACATATTTAGACGACACTGTAATTGCATATGTTCTGTCCTAAGAAAGAAGAATTTAAGGAAGCCAGAGCATACCTGAGATTTAGGAATTTTTAGTTTATAGCATTTTACTTCCAAAATAAAAATGATGGTGAAAGTTTAAAATTTTAACTCTCTAAAACTACAACAGACCATGAGGAACGAAGCAATCATTTTCTCATGACAGAGTAAACAGACAGATCACATGTATAAGGATTGAGGAAATGCATACCTAAGATGTTGTGGTTGTGCTTCTCTCTTTAAAAAAAAAAAATGGTTCAATCTGAAAAAAAAAATCATTTGCATGCCTGTTATATGTGATTGACTTCTCCACTGTGACATCAAATAAAATAATCAAATGGATGATTCGTAGCTATATGATGATATGAATATTAAAGAATGTGACCCCCTATGAAGTGGATTGTTGACATTTTGTGTGCATCTATTATGTGTGTGTTATTGCAGTTGTTATTTTCTGGGAAGGAATGGTAGTGTATGTTAGTGGTGGTTTGTATAGCTTTTGGCATTGAAAGTGGTCTCCTAATTTAGTCTTAAACCTGATAGTATTTTTCATATGTGAGTGTCTCTGGAGCATTTGAAAAAATAGTTTAGCCTTACCTTTAAATCTTCTACTAACTATATATTTCAACTTCTGGGTAGCTTTGATGATTCTAGACAAGTGGCTTGCCAGACACCTAGGTCAGGATCCAGGCAAAAATGAATCAAACCACAGACCCTCTAAGGCAGCTGTCTATTTCTCAACAGGAATATGCTCTCCTACAAAGACATTTTTATCAGGTTAACAATGTGGTATCAGGGAGATTTCAGGGCTGTACCAGGCCAAGCTAACAAAGGTCTATAATGAAGTCGAGCCACAGTCACCCTGACTTACATGTTTTTGCTCTTGACCAAGAATAGCTGAGGTCAAAAGTAGAGGACTTACTTGTCACAGTGATGTTCTCCTGCCTTTCCTGCTCCAGTCTTTGAGTTGTACTTTTGATTCTATTTCAAGACATAAATTCTGCCATATGAGCCTGAAAGATTTCATGAAATTGCCAATTTCATGCTTCCAACATGCCAAGTTCTGAGACACTGTTTCAAAGCCAAATCCAGAAGCAGATATGAGCTCTGAGTGATATGGTTCTGCCATCAGATACCAATATGTTTGATTCAGAATGTCTGCCTTCAGATGTACACATGATAGCTGTAGATCTGTAAATTTTAAATGTGCCTTTGAAAGAACAATATAAGCATTAACAAATTATAAAATATACAATATTCAGCCAATGACAATTGTTGTTTCAAAGCCTTTATATTATTACTATCACTTCCTACGGACCCAAATAATGTTCTAGAGGTTTTATTTTTCAAATGTTGCAATGCCATGATATTATTTAAAAATATATGCATACTTCTTCTATGCATACGATGTACAATACAAAAATTAATAAATAAAAAACCCTCTCTATTAAAATGCAATTTCTGAGGAGAGAGAATATATTCAACGTAAATCTAAATGCATATGAAATCCTTTAAATATTGTTCCTTTCCTGAACTATATGATGGAGACAAGGTCATTCAGACTTGCCCTGTGGCAAGTTTCAGGGCATGTTTGGGCTGCTGCAATGGAAGCTATTTTTTTCTGTAGTCAATGTTGTCCCAGTACACTTTGGGGAGAATGAATGACAGCATAGCCCTACTGTAGTGAGCTGAACATAGACAGCTGTAAACAGGAAGGGACAGGAAAAATTCCTGAAGGATGCATGGTAGATGGTAGAACATCAACAGCTTTAGAACATGGCAGTGTTGTTTTTTTTTTTTTTTTTTTTCCTTTTTTTGTAAAGCCAAGCTGGAGTTTCAGTTTGGCTAATGCTGTTAAGGACAAGATGACTATTATTGATGCTGTAGCTTGGGAAGAAGGATGAGGAAAAGCAGAAGACACGTGTAATGTTAGCAAGTAAAACTCAGGAAGGATTTATGATTCTTCCATCAGTCTTTTCAGGCAAGTGCCGAAAAGCCTCATCAATAGCATCAGCAGGCTGCCCATATGTATTAGTCAGAGTTCTTAGTTGCAACAACTGAAAACTGCTCCAGTTAACTAAAACAAAGAAGAAATGTATTGAAAGATAGCATAGAAAAAATGGAAGCTTGGAAAAGTAGATTAAAAAGGAATCAAAAGAAGCATGGCACTGATTAGGATATGCCTACAGGTACTTATCACTCATGAGTAGCAAAATCAATGAATGTCTACCATATAATAAGAAAAATATTATCTGATGAGCAAAATATGGACATGTTTTGCTCTAAAAAGTCAAATTCTTATTTAAAAGATGAAGAGAAACATGTAAATTAAAATTGTATAAAAATATGGTTTACTTTTTAAAAATTCAAAACTTTAGACAAATTTAGACAAACAGAGGACAGTTCTGAAGTTTATTTCTTAATGGTGTTTTATTCTCAAAATTCACAACATTTACCCATAGTTCTTATGGTATATGACTGTTTATAATAATTCAGCAGTCAAATTGATGTATGATGCTGATCTATTAGGGGAATGGGTCATCATTTTCTTTATAAAAATATTGTAATCTAATATCTTTTAAGAAGCAATCAACAGATATTCATTGATTATGTAGTATATGCCACATAGTATTTAAGGTACCATATGGAGCCCTTACCTTTAAGAGGCAAAAAGTATGTTTCTGATTCAGTAAATAACAATCACAGTAACAATCAAAGCAGTCTACTCTCTAAAGAGAGTCTTGTTAAAAATTTGACCATTATTCTGAACCTAATTTTGTATCATATGTACATACATTCTTTATCATTACAGTAAAGGTTTATGAAGAAAAAAATAGTTCACCTTGTTAGGATAATCACTAAGTGATCTTAGGACACTCTTTGTATTGACAAAGTTGTTGTTAATACAGCTCAATCCCCAGAATAGATTGAGCAAAGGGAGATGAAATTAAGTAATATTATCTATTTGAAGGAAATACATATTAATTCCAACTCAGGCCTCACCACCACCTACCTATTTTCAAATTGTCTGCAGAATAAACAGCAATACGTGAACTTTGCTTCAAAATAGATGCCAATATGGGCTATCAAGTTAATCCTTAAGACACTTGCTGAAAGAGTATATGAAGTATGTAGAAAGGTGGGTGTGTGAGCTATCTAATAGGTGGGAAGTGGTGACAGTTAAGATATATAGCTGGTTTGGAGTTTGGGTTATTATTTTGTTTTATTTAGAGTTTTCAGATCTGGAATATTGTAAATAGCTTCAGTTGGCTACCTAGTTTGTAAGTGCTGTGCTCATGGATACAATAGAGGGGAAAAAAGTCAGACCTTCTTTCTCAAGGAAACAGAACATAATCACTAACACATTTACTCTGCAACTCACAAGACCTAGAGCTGTGGAGACATTTGTAAGATAACTAGGAACTTCTGGATTTACTTCTGTCACTTGGAAGCTATAGATAGCTAGCTTTCTGGCAACAAGGATCAGTAGTATTTCTCTGATAATGTTCAGAATGATTTACATTTATTAACACTTCATGTATTTATTTTCTGTATGCATGTTGAGATAACATTTAATGTGACTGAGAAGAGAAATTATTTACATGTTGATTATTTTGTATATCAAGATGACATCAGTCACTAAAAAGGAATGAGCAAAATACTGTACATGATGGTGATAATTTCTACTTACCTAATGACTACAACGTATAAAACCTATTAGCTTGTTTCCCTGTGTTTTTTTCATAAATCTTCACAACTGTCCCATCAGATAGAAGCTATTATCCCCCAGTTGAGATTCGAAGATGTTAAGTACTTTGCTAAGGCCATCCTACAAATAAATACGGGGCTGGAATTTAAACCAAGAAGTCCAAAGTCTGTACTCTTTCCACTAGGCTTTACAGCGGTTACAAATGACCTAATAGATTGCCTTGCCCAGCAGAGCCAGAAATTGCTTCCAGAGGCATGTCTATATTAGCAGCGTGAGTTGATCCCTATGTGATAATTGTACCATTAACGTAATAGAAATATTGAGCAGCTCAGAACTTCCTGACCCCAGGCTAAAGTGTAAAAAGGAAGAAAGATAATAGTCTCCTGCTGGTTTCAACCAGGGTCATTTCCAGGACACTGTCTGGCCTAGACAGTAAGAATCAGATGCAAATTGTAACAATCTTCTTTGACTTGTGTGTTCAGCAAAATAGATTTATGAATTCCTCTCCTTTAGCTTAGTTAGTGTTTTTTTGGAGTCAGATAGATACTTTGTTAACCCCATCATCAGTCTAGAGCAATGTTGTCATAGAGGCATGACCTTCCTGTGATGTATCAAACTCTTAATTTGTAATATTATAGTCTTATAATAGAGAACACAATATTCTGTTCCAAGACTCAAACCTAACTCTTCTCCAGGAAAACATATGCAACTGACTCTTTATTAGATTGTTTTGGAAACTTTTTATTTTACTGGTCAATCAAGTTTAGTGACCTATTCGATACTCAGGTATATGTACAATATAGACATTTTTCAAATTACCATATGAATTTAGATAATGTCTCCTATTAAGAAAGAAAAGACTATCACATGGAATAACCTTGATTTGTTAATCTGGCTAACACATTTGCCATTGTTATATCTATTCCCTGTTGAAAAAGCTTTCTTGTCAGACTTGTCATATGCTGTTTGTATAACTGGTAATTACAGAATCAAGATGAATTATCCCCTATTTTTAAAGGCTATAAAATAAATACCAACCAATTAATATAACTACACCTTCTATTCTCTGAGGAAAAAAAAGAGAAAAATCAATCTCATTTCAAAGTCATTTATTGATTTGCCTCCCCCACTTCCACCCATTGCCATAGGACTACATATTAAAACCTGTGATTCTTCCCCCTACTGTTTAAAAGAAGCTGCCTTAACACAAGTGTCATGGAATTCCCACATGATGAAATGGGAGAGTTCCCTGATCCCCCTCCCAGGACATGTGACAGGGGTGTGGCTTACCTGTTTGCTTGCTGCCACTGCTCAAACCCCTGATAAAGGGGGAAACATGCAGATGGACAGGTGCAGGAGCCAGGGCGAGTGTTTTGGGCTCCAGCCTCACGGTAGTGTCTAGGGGTGGGTGCCTGTGTCCTCAGTCTTTTGGCCTTGCTGTCTGCAGATGGCTTAAGTGTTAACCAGCTCAATGGACCCTCTGCCTTTTCGCATGGGCAGAGGGCCAGTGTGAGAGCTTTCTGTATCCTTAGCTCTTGCCCAGTGTTCCAGAATAATGGGGATACACATGGGCTTGAAGGATGAATGTGAGGTTTTATGGAATGATGGAGGTGGCTCTCAGCAGGACGGACAGGGAGCTGGAAAAAGGATGGAGTGGGAAGGTGATCTTCCCCTGAAGTTTTGGCTATCAAGCAGCCAAACTCCTCCTCGACCACTCCCAGCTGTACTCCTCTGGGTGTTCAGACATACCTTCTCTTCTCTCTTTCCCTGCTGCACCGTTCTGCCATTCGCCTGCTTGTCTCCTCATCTCCTTGTCTTTTCCTGGAGCCTTGGGTTCGAGGTTTATATGGGTACAGGATAGGGGGGCATTTCAGGCCAAAATGCAACTTTTTGGGCATGAAAACAGAAATGCCTGTTCCCACTTAGGGCTGCAGGCCTCCAGGCTTGAGATTGGAACCTTTGCACGGGAACTGCCCTCTTCTACCCAGTATTTCCCTGTCTCCTGCCCATATCAATAGCATGCTTTTCCTGTGACTAGGTAATCACAAGCCTTTTAGCAATCTAGAAAATATTTGGGTGCAATGCCCTGATTCATTCCCTTAATTTAATACCTTGCAGATGAAATACTCCTTCTTTTCCTAAGTTGGTTATGCTGCCAATGCTAAAAACTAGGGAAAGGGAAAGAAATGACTGTTTAAGTATCAAAATACCTAAGCTGTATTTTTCACTTAGCTTGAGCAACAGCAAACCATGAGTTAATTCTGGAGTTCTGGATTTTTTTTTTAATTATGATATCATCAAGGGAGATCTTACTTATGAATTAAAGTCATTACAGACATTCTATAATTACTCTTATAGAATGTTTGCTCTCAAATTACTGTAAATTCAGGGTAACATTACCATATAGGGCAATTGGAAATTTGCTTTGGTAAGAAAAAACTGAAATACAGACATATACTTACTTTCTTTCTCTCTCTCTCTCTCTCCCCCTCCCTCCCTCTCTCCTTCTCTCTACATATATATATATATATGTAGTGACAAAGAGATAATTTCATTAAAAATTTATATTAGCAACCTGGCATTAAAAGCTTTATCTATTTTGATATAGGGACCAGTCCCCTTTCTCACCATTAAAAAATTATTTTTATAACATATTAGGCCGTCTGTAGAGGTGGCAAGTCATCATCCCTTGTGGATAATTTTTCCGTAACTGTTATAATATTCACCTGCTGTTTTCATTGTTTTGTGGTACATGCCTAATTTTTTAACCACTAAACTTTGTGGAATCTCCTTCAGTTCTCACAGGCAGATGAATTTATTTATTTTTAATTTTTATTTTTGAGACAGTGTCTCACTCTGTCACCCAGACTGGAGTGCAGTGGTACAATCACAATTCACTGCAGCCTCAACTTCCTGAGTTCAAGTGATCCTCTGATCTCAGCCTTTCGAGTAGAAGGGACCATAGGCATGCACCACTACACCCAGCTAATTTTTTTATTTTTTGTAGAGACGAGTCTCACTATGTTGCCCAGGCTGGTCTCGAACTCCTGAGTTCAAGTGATTCTCCTGCTTCTGCCTCCCAAAGGGCTGAAATTACAGACAGGAGCCACCACACCCGGCTACTTTTTATCATTCCCATTTATAGCTGAGGGAACTGAAGCACATAAGATAGCTGAGCTTCTCAGTGAAATATGTGTGACTCTAGAGTCAATTTCTTGACACTAGTGAATGACCCTTACTGCCTCTACAGCTGTTGATTTAAACACCTGGAATTCCTCGATTCCATAAATTGGCAATTTATTCCATTCAGTTCAATGTTTAAATACCTTCTTTATACAAAAATGTGTAAGCATCCAGTGCCTGGTGCTGAAAAGTGAAGATCAGATGGAGGAGGAGAACAATGAGTAGCAGAAAATACTCACAATGAGCTGTATGTAATCTAAAGTGTTATTAGAATGGTAATATAGACTGTGATAAAACACAGATTAAGTTAGGAGGTGGCGTTTTAACTGAACTGTAAACAGTGGCATACATTTTTGCCAGGAGGCTAAAGCAAAGAAGACAAAATGTGCAAAGATATGAGTCCTTAGAGTAAATAGTACACATAGGGGATGAGATGAAGCTTGTCACAGTTGTTGGTTTAGAGCAGGTAAGCAGGGCTTACAAGGTGAGTTCTGTGTTCTTTGTCCAATGTGTTTATTTCAATATGTATTTTATTCCAGGTTATATTATAAATTTGTGAAAAACACTTTTTTCATGCATGCCTAATATGTTTTTACTAACAGATGTTTTTACTAACAAGATTTTTTTTGTTTAATGTTTAGGTCTAAGAGACCTTAACTCTTATGTTCTGGGCTTTAGACTATTGGGATAAATCCTGAATTCTTTAGATTCTTTTCCACACCCTTTTCTTAGTATTTAAGGATTAATAATTAAGTATTCTTATGACATTATTTTGGATGCTAGCTGACTTAGATTTTCTTTGGAAAAGTTTATGGCCTTTAAGACTACATTATCATTCTGAAATGAATGAATATAATGTAAAAGAAAAATGTGTATATTTCACTACTCTGAAACCCTTAAGTGTAAAATTTCCTTAGTTTCCTGTAATTACTAGGTTTGAAAAATTAAAGTAGAATTATTCTTTATGATGCCAAGATTTTTGAATGGAATATTTGCTTTCTATTGAATTATATGATGTTTTTAAGAATAGGAAATATTTCTTTTATTTGGTAAATTAAAACAAATTAAACTATTTTATTTATAATTGAGAAGCATTAGGGTAAAAGCTAAGTTTAAAAATTTCAAGCATACTTCTAAGACATAGTGGTGATTCTCTATACTAGGATGAACTTATATTTATAAAAATAATTCATTGCTAAGATATGTGAAATGGAAGTGAGGAATCAAAGTACATTAACACAGGGGTTCAAAGTAGAACATTCCGTAGAGATTGTCTTTTTCATTATGTGAATATATACACACACAAACACATACACAAAACCCATATATATACCCACATTTTACAGACATGTATGAACCTTTTATTTAAACATAATTTTAGAAAATCAGAATCTTCAGATTCTGAAAGATCTATTTTCATAGACAATATTCTGCACAAATAATTTGTTTTACCAGAAAGCTGATTATTGAAATAATTTTTAGGGATAGATTCTCACTAAATTTTTTGTGGATTCAAGACAAGTGTGAATTACTCAAAATATTCATGTACATAAAGCATGCCATTAAAATGCAGTTTCTTTTACTGCAACATGTTAAGAAATACCATCTTACAAGGAAGAGAAATTGTAAAGTCATATTAAATTTGAAACTGATTATGTAGCCTTAAGGAAAGTAATTTGTTATCAGAAGAACATGGCTTCCTAAAATAATGCTTTGTACAGTTACACACTACATGTTGAAGTTTGAAGATGTGATTGGGCTGCTAGGGGTAGGATGAAGGAATGTTCATGGAGTATTTCAACATGAGTGAGTTCTCACACATTTTCTCAATTCATACATTCTGATAGTGTCAACATTAAGAGCAAAATTTTCTTAGAAAAGGACAGGACTAATACCAAGTGTTTAAAGGACAAGTGCAAATGTATATTACTGGAATAAATCCATACATTAGAAAATATGAATCCATATTATTCCAGTTGCAGAATTAACATAATATTAATGACAAAGTTCCCTGTTCGTTTCCTGGCATTCATACATTAATGCAACCAATATCTATGGAGTATCTGTGATGTATGTATACATAGCTTTCAAAAGCTCTAAAAAGTACGGGGACAAATATAAAGAGCCTATATTCTAAAATGTTATGGAAATTAGTTTTCATGTAAAACTTCAACTTTGTTCATTCATCTCAGTCTTCTCAGTTGATACCATCATTAGCCAATTACCAATGATAATAACCTGAACTCATCCTTTCCTCCTGTCAGCACATTGAGTTCACCTCCAAGTTTTCTCCAATTTTTATCCTCAATATTTCTCATTTTCTTTCTCTTCTTTCTGTTCTAATTGCCACTGCAAAGTTTGGGACTTGTGTTCTGAAACTAAATTCCAAGACTGTTTCCTTTTCATCGTGTTACATGTGATTAATTGCCCAAATGACTGACATTAATGACTGTTATTAAAGTTTGAAATAAATGATTATCCCTCCCCTCCGAAAAAAAAAAGAAAAAAATTGAAACAGAGATCACCATCCCGGCAATGTGTGATTCAAATGCCGCAAAATGCAGAGGTTTTTGATAGATAATTCTAATAGACTGAGTTCGGAAGAGCAATTGAAAGCATGAACAATTTGTAACATGGACTGCGCATTGGTACTAAGAAAACACATAAGGTACTGGCAAGAACAAAGGTTGATATTAGCTAGAATTTGAACCCTTGAAAAGGTTACATGGTCCAGAAAGAAAGATTGCTTAAGGCTCCTGAAGTGCTTGTTTCTAAACAGATGCTATGATACCAATTAGAGATTAGTGAGATTAGAAGAGAGGGAGATAAAGAGAAAAATTCTTCATTTCTCTTTGACATTTCTCTGTTGAACTTTTTTGTGAACTAGTTATAGTTCTAAGATCTATTTCATAATCAAAGTTGACATGGAATAAAAACAAGTATCATATCCTTACAGTAAAATGAGATAGAAATGAAATCACTTCACAAGGTATCAAAAGGTATTCAAATGTTACTTATTGTTCTGACTCAAAGATGTATTACCTCTTTTGAATATATATATGGCTAAAATAAATGTGTGGCCATAATATACTGCATTATCAATGCTGTCATGCCTAATTTAAAAATACTGCTGTGAGAACACTGTTTCATAATTTTCATTCATTTGTAGACTCAATCTGTCCATGACTGATGTTAAATTTTTATAAAATAAATGCATATTGACATCTGTTTCACATAAATTTGAATTAAAATAATTATTTCAGGAGCGTGAGTTCAAGTAGGCTAGTATATATACTCTCTTAACCTTTTGTCTATGTATAAACTTTTTTTTCCAGTTTAGAATAACTTATTAATCTAACACTGCTTCATTTCTTATATTAGTGCAGGAAATGTAGCATTCATATGAAATAGTGGTATCAGAAGTGAAATCTAAGACCTGTTTGAAGCCAAAATTTACATATGTCATCATTTACAAACTGTGTGTGAAAATACAGCATTTGAATTTTGAAACAATATTGTTTAAGCAATTTCATGCTTGTAAGGTATCTCTCTTTCTCTTTATATATGTATATGTGTATATATCTATAGATCATACATATATATGCACACATATATAAGTATTCCAATACACAAGTGTAAAACTTGATTCTATTTTAATTATACAAACAAATATTCACAGAGGGCATTTATTTCCTTTTGACTTATCTTCTTAAAGCTGCATATTGATCACCATTTTGTAAGAAAAAAAAAATTAAGGGACCATTAGAATCAATTTTCATATGTCTTAAGTGTAAGAAGAGTGATTATACCTGGCTTGGATTTTCAAGTCTCTGCATGAGATTACAGGCACATGGCTGACAGTCTCATTAGAGTTGATCATTATTGTACCCCAAGCAAACCACTTCTTGAAAGAACAGGGGCAATGGATAGACTTGTCATAGCTAATTCAATGCTTGTGGTCACTGAGGCATGGGGAAATCTGAAGAGAAGAGGTTAGGTAATAAGTAAGTAGTATTACTGGGCTATTATCCTGGCTGTTTTCTATATTCCTAATACATGTCTTTCCCTTTTATTAGGAGGCCAACAGTTAAAGTGGAAAAACCAATTCACGAAAAGAAACTAATTCACCGATATAATAGAATGAAATTGATTTGTGAGATAGGAAAACTCTGTGGTTTGTGAAATGGATGTTATTAAATTCCACAAAGAGTGAATTTTTTAAAGAGTATGCCCTCATAGCAGCTCCCAAACATTTGAAGGTTATCTAATTTTCTCTTCTCCAGTTTCTTTGCCTCCTACCTTTCAAAACTGAAAAAAATTGCTTGATACCAAATACATACATGAAAAAGATTAGGATGAAATAGCTTTCCTTTTTCAGTGGTGCCAGTAGTTGTTACATCTGAAAAGTTTTTTTTTTCTATGCTATACAACCATGCACATTATATTTGCTATGTCATAAAGTTGATTTTATTTTCTTAGGTAGCACATGTTCATTGTAATGTATCGAGCAATGCAGAAGTATATAAGAAAGTAATTATAATTTATCCTTCCTCCACTGAAGTTTCCAAAAATATTTTGGTGTGGATCCTACCATATCTTTCACTCTGGTCTTGTATTTTTAAAAAAAGCATATAGGATTCTTCTCTTTCTTTTCCCTTTTTAAAGAAAATAAAAATGGAATCATACTGTATATAATTCAATTATTGCCATTTTCATTTATAAAATAACATGGATACCCCTTCATATTAATTTATGCATAATATACAATGTTTATGATTTATATTGCCTAGGTAGAATTAGGATTTTACTCAACAATTCTTCCATTGATGGACATGCTAGTTGTTTCTTGTTGTTTCTTGCCTTCAAACAATATTGCAATAAACATTATTCTACTAAAGACACATACTTTCAGGTACACTAAATTGTGTACTGTTATTTAAGATGCAAGCTGTGCTAAATTTTATCTGAACACCATTTAAAGAAAAGGGTTAAGCAAGTAAATTACATAATTGTGGCAGTAGAGACGAGTGAATGTGGATGGCTACAAACTTTTCAAACTCAAAAGCTGCAGCAGTAGATAGTGGTTAATGTACTAACATCCAACGAATTGGATCTTTGACTAATTTGCTGTCCTTTGTGACTACTGCTAAGGAGAAGAATCCTTTAGAACTAATAGAAATGTTTAACTGGAACTAAAGACTTAGTATCTTAATAGAGAGATGTTATATCTCATTTTTTACCAGTTTGTATTTGAATACATGATATTTACTTTTGCACTTTGAGTGATGTTCCAGAAAAACTAATGTCCAAATTGTATTAGCAAATATAAAATGCTCATTACAGTAGCTCACTGTGGGTATACATATTGATAAAGCAAAATCAAAGGATACTTGTAGTATCCACACACCACATACACCACATCCATGTTTGGGGGGATTTCTCAGTTGTTAATAGCGTTCCTTGGATTTAGAAATAAAATAATGTGTGATGGCCTCTGATAGGTGAATTTCATCACTTTACCCTATTTCTCTTGTGCTGATAACTGAATTAAGCTAGCTCTTCAGTCCATAGCAAATTATCATCGTATAATACGTCTTATTTTAATTTATCTCTTTCAAGTACATTTCTCAATTTATCTCTCTTCATCATAAAGTTAGGTATAAGTGTTATATAAATTACATTGTGTATACAAATTGCTATCTGTGATTCATATGTTCATATTAGGAAAGGCAAAGATGAAGGTTTAAATTTTTTAAATGTATCAAATTCATACAAAGATACCCATTTTGTACAAATTTATTCCCTTATGATGCCTCGTTTTCTGTTTTTTACAATTTCAACTTTTATTTAAGATTCAGGGTTACATGTGTAGGTTTGTTACCTGGGTATATTGTGTGGTGCTGAGGTTTGGGATATGAATGTCCCATCACCCAGATAGTGAGCATAATACCCAACAGTTGGTTTTTCAACCCTTTCCGTCCTCTCTCCCTTAGCACTCTAGTAGTTCCCAGTGTCTAACGTTGCCATCTTCATGTCTATGATTACCCAATATTTAGTTTCCACTTACAAGTGAGAAGGTGTGGGGCCGGGCACGGTCGCTCACGCCTGTAATCCTAGCACTTTGGGAGGCTGAGGAGGGCGGATCAAGAGGTCAGGAGATCGAGACCATACTGGCCAACACAGTGAAACCCTGTCTCCACCTAAAAAAAAAAAAAAAAAAAAAAGTTCAAAAAATTAGCTGGGCGTGGTGGCAGGCGCCTGCAGTCCCAGCTACTAGGGAGGCTGAGGCAGGAGGATGGCGTGAACCCAGGAGGCAGAGCTTGCAGTGAGCCGAGATTGTGCCGCTGAACTCCAGCCTGGGTGACAGAGCGAGACTCCGTCTCAAATAAATAAATAAATAAATAAATAAGTGAAAACGAGTGGTATTTGGTTTTCTGTTCCTGTGTTAATTCTCTTAGGATAATGGCCTCCTGCTGCGTCCATGGTGCTGCAAAATACATGATTTCATTTTTTATGGCTGGGTAGTATCCTGTGGTGTATATGTATCACATTTTCTTTATCCAGTCCACCAGCGATCAGCACCTAGATTAATTCTATGTCTTAGATATTGTTAATAGTACTGCAGTGAACATATGAGTGCTTGTGTTTTTTTGCAAATGATTCAATTTTTGTTGAAATGTGCCCAACAATGGGTTTGCTGGATCGAATGGTATTTCTGTTTTAAGTTCTTGCCACATATCCAAGATTTCCACAGTGGCTGAACTAATTTCCATTCCCACCAACAATGTATACACATTCTCTTTTCTCCACAGCCTTGCCAGGATCTGTTACTTTTAGAATTTTTAATAATAGACATTCTGATTGGTGTGAGATGGTATCTCATTGAGGTTTGGATTTGTATTTCTCTGATGATTAGTGATGTTGAGCATTTTTTATATGTTTATTGGCCACTTGTCTGTCTTTTGAGAAGTACCTGTTCATGTCTTGTGCCCACTTTTGAATGGTTGTTTTTTATTGGTTGAATTGTTTAAGTTCTTTACACATTCTGGATATTAGACCTTTGTCAAATGCATTCTTTGTGAATATCTTCTTTCATTCTGTAGATGGTCGGTTTCTTCTGTTGATAGTTTCTTTTGCTGTGCAGTAGCTCTTTAGCTTAATTAGATTTCACTTGTAAATTTTTGTTTTTGTTGCAATTTCTTTTGATGGAATAGTCATAAATTTTTTCCCGAGGCCAAAGTCCAGAATGGTATTTCTCAGGTTTTCTTCTAGTTTGAGGTCTTACATTTAATTTTTTAATCCATCTTGAGTTAATTTTTGCATATGGTGAAAAGTTCACCATATACAATTTT
This sequence comes from Pongo pygmaeus, assembly GCF_028885625.2. Classification (NCBI taxonomy): domain Eukaryota; kingdom Metazoa; phylum Chordata; class Mammalia; order Primates; family Hominidae; genus Pongo; species Pongo pygmaeus. Next base: position 41,297,706 of record NC_072384.2, on the reverse strand, counting down.
TGTATGGTGAATTTTTGTATGGTGTATTTTGTATGGTGTATTTTTATGGTGTATTTTATGTATTTTATGTATTTTTATGTATTTTATGGTGTATTTTCGTATGGTGAATTTTTGTATGACACATTTGTATGGTGTATTTGTATGGTGTGTTTTGTATGGTGTATTTTTGTATATGGTGAAAGGTTCAGTTTCATTCTCCTGCGTATGGCTAGCCAGCTATCCCAAAACAATTTATTGAATATGGAGTCCTCTCCCCTTTGCATATTTGTGTTGACTGTCGAAAATCAGATGGCTATAGGTGTGCTGCTTTATTTCTGGGTTCTGTATTCTGTTCCATTGGTCTAAGTGTCTGTTTTTGTAGCAGTCCATGCTGTTTTGGTTACTGTAGCTCTATAGTATAGTTTGAAGTCAGGTAATGTGATGCCTGTGACTTTGTTCTTTTTGCTTGGGATTGCTTTGGCTATTTGGTCTCTTTTTTTGTCCCATATGAATTTTAGATTAGTTTTTCTAATTCTGTGAAAAATGGTATCAGTAGTTTGATAGAAATAATATTGAATCTATAGATACTTTGGGTAGTATGGCCATTTTTATGATATTGATTCTTCCAATTCATGAGCATAGAATGTTTTTCCATTTGTTTGTGTGTCATCTATGATTTCTTTCACCAGTGTTTTGTAGTTCTTCTTGTAGAGATCTTCACTTACTTGGTTAGATGTATTCCTAGGTGTGTGTGGTGGGAGATAGGGGAGAACGTGTTTGTGTACTTGATTAGGCTCTCGGTTTGAATGTTACTGGTGTATAGAAATGCTGCAGATTTTTTTACATTGAGTTTTGCATCCTGAAACTTTACTGAAGTCATTTGTCAGTTCTAGGAGCCTTTTGGCATAATCTTTAGGGTTTTCTAGGTATAGAATCATATTGTCTGCAAAGAGAAATAATTTTACTTCTTCTTTTCCTATTTGGATGCCTTTTGTTTCTTTCTCTTTCCTGATTTATCTGGCAAGGACTTCCAGTACTATGTTGATTTGAAATGGTGAGAGTGGGCATCCACCTGATGTCTTTACATCTGGCACTTCAAGTCAGGAATTTATTCTTTGGCTGTGTTATATTATTAGTCAACCTACTTAAAAACACCTTTCTTTTGCTATTGCATTTTTCATGCTCAATATTTCCACTTAGTTCTCTTTATGACTATATGCCACAGCTTTTTGTTGCCAATGACTTTATCTTTTAAAACATATGTAATGCTTATTTAACATTTATATCCTTTTATCTATTAATTTAGGTTTGCATAGTATAGGAATTTCAATTTTGTATATTCCTTTTATAAACATTACCTTACTCAGATATTACTTTGTTACCTCATATTTCTAAGAATTTAATATGGACCTAGGTGTGATGGGCTAAAGCCGAGGCTGTGCCCTCCTTGGTAAGGTTAAAGGAAGGAGGGTCAGCCAGGCACAGTGGCTCACGTCTGTAATCTCAGCACTTTGGGAGGCCAAGGTGGGCAGATCATGAGGTCAGGAGATCGAGACCATCCTGGCTAACACAGTGAAACCCAGTCTCTACTAAAAATACAAAAAATTACCTGGGTATGGTGGCACACACCTGCAGTCCCAGCTATTCAGGAGGCTGAGGCAGGAGAATTGCTTGAACCTGGGAGGTGGAGGTTGCAGTCAGCCAAGATCGTGCCAATGCACTCCAGCCTGGGTGACAAAGTGAAACTCTATCTTAAAAAAAAAAATGTAGGAGGGTAATTAACTCTAAGCAGAATACCATTGGCTTCATTACTACTCATCATTAGTAGTTCATTCTCAATGGACAATCCTACCTACACCGAAAACTTCCTTTACCTCACCTTCTGCCATTCCTCCTTCCAAGTGGGATATTCCTTACTTGTAATTAAGAAAGTTTCTTCTGCTAGGATGAGGTAGGAAGAAACTCCAGGGACCAGTTTCAAAACCAACTGTTACCTGTTCTCTGTCAGGGGGTATTCCAGAATCCCCCTATATTAGCCAACTGACCATGCTGGCTCAAACTCACCATTTTTCAGCCGCATAGTGTAATGGAGAGTGGGAAGGATCTCCCCATAGATTTTTAGAGTAAGAAAAGAAAATATATACATTCTTTTATGTTATTTTATGCCTTTTCTGCATACATGAATTTTTCTGCTTGACTGCAACTCACTGTCTCTCCAAAACTTCAACCAGGGTCCGATCAATTACTGTTAGTTCCTCACAGTTCCTTTTCACTCATTTTTTACTGTGGCAAAATATACAAAACATAGAATGTATCAAGTTATTCATTGTAATATATAGTTCAGTGGTATTAAACATATTTATACTGTTGTGCAACCATTACCACCATCTTCAGGACTTGTTTCATCCTGCAAAACTGAAAGCTTATACCCTAGAGGGGAGGCAAAACATTACCTCTACCCTCTTCAGGTTTTTCAACTGGGCCTGAACATTAAATTGACATTAAGATAGATCAACAGGAGAAAAACATACAAATTTATTTAATACAAGTTCTCCATGACACAGGAGCCTTCATAAGCAAATTAAAACCCAAAGACATAGAGTTGAACATGTATAAACTGAATTGGCTGAAGAGTAGTGAATTATGAAAAGGCAAAGGAGCTTGGACATGGAGACTTAATTTGGTGGAGAAGGGGCCAGAAAGATAAGGGTTAGTCTAACAATGTTTATTTGTACAGATTGTTCTTGGGCTCAACTTGCCATCCTTGATGATAAAAAGATGAACTTTCCTTCTAGTATAGGGAGGGCATCTTTCACATGGGAATTTCATCTCCCGCTTTTAAGAAACAAAACGAAATCAGGGTGCTTTTCACTCAAAATAGTCAATATACCAGAATGGCATGTTCTGAACTCCTAAAATGTAGTAAATAACAGCTCTCCATTGTCCTCTCCCCACATCCCCTGAGTTTCTCATAGTTTTTCTATTGATGTTTCCTAGCTCCATCTTCTTTTCTCTCATACCTGTGGGTTATTAGATGATTAGCCCTGAGCCTTTTTCAGTTCTTATTTCATCAAGGGGTCTCCCCTTTTGCTGTGATAGTGTTGATCATTATTGATAATCTAAACTCTAAATTTCCTAAATGCCAATAAGGAATACTGACCAAATATATAAAGTGATATATTTCATAGATATTAGTATCTACTTTGGTGTTGGGATTATACATAATGATTAGTGGAATTATACATAAAAAGTCCCAGCTTTCACCATACCAGAAAACCAACACCATGGGATAGTGTTCAGTCTTTGACAGCACTCTGAAAGGGATTTTTGACAAAGCAAGATTTATGCACAGATGATAGCCAAAAAGATGTGCATAAAACTCTGCCATATGTGTGACAGAGCTGAAGTCATTATCTTACTTGTTGTGGAAATAAAAGTCAGAGGAAATATGATAGCTATGTCCCAAAATATATGATGGGCCATTACATAGAGAAGAAAAGACATTTCAGAGACTAAATCAGGGTACAGGTAACAGTCACTAGAATACCAATAATTGCTAATAAATTTGTGTGTGGTGCATGCTTGTAGGGGGTTCAAGAGATTTGGGAGCCAATCAAGGAAGAATTGATGACCACAAGGTAGCAGTAGCACATATAAATTTTATTTGAGAGACTCTTCGACAGGTGTGCATTGAGACCAGTCCCTCACAGCATGAGACTGCCCAGAGACTTAAGGCACCAGGGCTACTATCCACAAAAGAGGAAGTAAAGAAAATGCACAGAGAGAGAGGGATTGGCAACAGAAAGTGTACTTATGTATCTAAGTGATGTCACTCTGTAGCACAGTGGAGAGTCATTGGGTCAGAGAGCTGGATCCAAAGGGCAGCAGCAGCCGAGGGAATTTATAGTGCCTGGACTTATTATTTATGGTAGCAGATGTTGAGTGTAGTTTCTTGAAAAGACAGAAGGATACTACTGACTAAAATTCTGCTTATTTGGGATATATTTTTTAAAAAAATGGATGTGAATTTGAGTTTGGAACTGGCTGGGTTTTGAGCTTAACAGGTCATAGCCTGCTGTGAAGAAATAAACTAGGTAGGGGTCAGTATATGGAGGCTAACAGCCTATTGATATACCAGTGCTAAAGAGTCTTTTACTTATATGATGTCATGAATTTTCAAGAAAGATAATTTTATTGCAGAAATATAACTGGAATTCTCCAAATGGAGCGAACTGTTTTGACAGTATTATAGAAGTGGTTAAAGACAGATTGCATTAAATGTAATATAAAACCAGTTTTAGGTCACTGTTGTTGCCATATTTAATTTGTATCATAGCTTAGGGTTTTAAGCCAACCAATCTATCCATAAGGAACAGTAAGCATAAATATATAAACACAATTTGAATACTTAATCGGTATTAAAAAAAAACCTTAAAACTGTATTTTGAGTCAAAAATTCAGCAGTAGCAGTTCCTAGTTCTGTATAAATACAGAACTGCATGTGTATATGTACCTGTTTACGTGTGTGTGTGGTGAATTTTTATAAAAGTTGACCAAATTTATTGGAACATTTTGTTGTAATATCACCTCTGTTTGAATAAAATCTAAAAGCAAAATTCCTGAATATATGCTTATTTATATTATTAATACTTTTCTACATTTCATATATGTTATATTACAGATAGTGATACAAAGTAGCACTGAAAGTTTCCTACTTTCCTTACTTTTTAAAAAAAAATTGAAAAGCAACATGTAAGTCCTTTCGATTATCTACTTAGGTGTATTTATGATTAAAATCGTATAGAAAAACTTGTGTGTTTCACTTCTCACTTAGTGATCCCAAGGTATAATACACAACTCTATGCATTGTATTATAGATAAACTATATAATTATATCTGCAGTCATATGATTTCTTATCCATTTACATGGCAATTCCAGTGTTGTTTTTTTCCCAGCAATTGTCATGCAGTGTAATAAGTAGCCAGTAGGATCCATATCTTACCAAAATGTATCAAATTTTAATAATACTAGAAAAAATGTATATTTCAGCATGAATATTACAAAATACACCTAATATTTTGGGGATACTCATAATAACAAACTCTATATCTGATAGTTCTCACCTTGGTTGTAAAAGACACAGTCTCACCCATGGATTTGACATAAACACTGTGTAGCAAAGTAAATGATCTTAATGGCTGTTAGTTTGGCAGTACATTAACTAATACTAATGCCTTCCTTCCCTTTACACCAATACATAGTTTCTAAGTGTGGCTGGCTAGAAAAGAAATTTACAAGACAACCCAAGCAAAATTTGGTTTCAAAGAGAAAGTGCAGACAATTTTTTTTTTTTTTTTTTTTTTTTTTTTGAGACGGAGTCTTACTCTGTCACCCAGGCTGGAGTGCAGTGGCGCGATCTTGGCTCACTGCAGACAAATATTTTAAATATTTAGTCTTACCAAAGAAAACTATTCTTATGAAATAGCACCTTCCTTTCATTTCTTGATTTCTACATAAGTAGAATTAGTAGGAGAAATACATTAACCCCTAGATGGAAAAGGTGTAGTTAAAATTAAAAACCTCACATCAGAAATGGCAAGTCTGCACTAGCAATCAAATCAGTCATCCATTTATTATAAGAATTTTTAATTAGATTGTTATAAATGACTTCAGTGTCTACTATGTATATGACATTGCTATGTACACAATAGGTCTACCAGTTAGGATTTCTTACGTTGCATTCAACAGAAAACCTAAGTTTAGGTTTACTTTGCTCTGCTAGCTAATAGATTATTTTAAGCATTCAGTAGTTATTATGTTTTTTCCCTGTCTTGCTACTGCTGTTGTTCAGTGTCATTTTTAGTATGGCTCCACTGGTGAGCACAAAATTACTGCCATCTGCCCCAGGGTCTGTTCATTCATTTAAACAAAATGTCCCTCCTCCAGAGGTTAAAAAAACAAACAAACAAACAAACAAGTCTGAGACCTTAGTCTGATTAAATTAACCCAGATGCCTGAACCAGTTACCCTGTGCAAGGAATGAGATTATTATGGTAGTTTTAGGTAAATTAGATCCTACGCTTGATGGGAATGAGTAAATTATGGTCAGGAATCTAACAATTAAGCAGCATCCAAAAGTAAATAAAAATTTCATTATTTTTTCTAGGTCTCGAAGTTCACTTTGTTTCCCATAATTGATTGTCTTAATAAGAGTTACCCGTATTGTGAAGATTTCCTTTCATTTATTTCTGAATGTCCAGGCTCAATTTTGAGCCATATAGAAACAGAACATTCATTTACTGCTGGCTTTTAGCACATCTACATATGGAACAATTCCTTCTTCTGTAAGGTTTGTGTATCCCTGAACACCGCTTTTTGGAAATTGGTCTCTGCACTAGGCTAAACAGGTATTTCCCTAATACTCTCTTTGGATCAGTGAAGTCTCCACAATAATCTGATGTTCCTCAGAAATACTAATGCACAGTACGTAAGTGGGGTGAACTCAGATTCTTACACCTCCATGGCTACCATAACTGACATATTGCTTTGAATATTTTGTTTAACCTCCCTGATCTCATGTTCTTCATTTATAAAATGAAAATAAGACCAACCTCAATGGCTTTCTCAAATTCACTTCATACAGTATTTGAGGGCACATAGCCTGCTACCTGGTAGATAATGATTTGAACAATCTTGTAATCTGTTAGTGAAAGCTTAAATTGTTAGAACTCTTTCAGTTGATATTTGATAACATCTATTGTCTTTAAAAATAAGCATATGTTTTGACCTAGCCATTCCATCACCTGGAATTTACTTAGAGGATATTATTAGAAGTGTTCACATATATTTATGTAACAAGGTCTTTATTACATGTTATATAAGCAATTTTTAAAATTATAAGATATTAAAAGCAAAATAATAGACAAATAGACACCCTTTCACATCTTTTAGTCATTGTCATATTAGCCAGTTTTACTATGAGCACAGCACATTGATAAGCCAAGTTTATCTTATCATATGGTTTTTCTTTTTGTTTTTTTTTCCACAATTACAGTGTAAGATCCATGAGAAAAAGAACCTTAACTGTCTTATCTGTTGCTGTGTCCTCAATGTCCAGAACAGAGACTGCTGCTTAGTAAAATATACAGTGTGTTTAATTATTTAACAAAGACAGAAATATGTAAACACTTAATAAGCATTTAAGTGTGAACTTAATGCTTATGAACATTATGTTCATAATGTGAACAGGCATTTAAGAACATGAGAAGGCAGGCCATAAGATGACAAATGAACAAATAACATATATATATCAAGTGTTATGGGATCAAAATTGAAAATTTATTTTGCAAATTTTCCATAAATGATAGCAATAGTTACGCCTGTCTTTATTTTCCCCTTTACGTGTTTCCATAATGCCTAGATTTACTGCAGCATATTTTATTACTTTTATAATAGAAAGTGATTAAAATTCAGGTTACAGTTCTTAAGCTTTTCTCTTACTCCTTCCTCATCTAAGCTCACCATTTAGCCAATTAGGTACCTAACAGGTGTAGAAGGAAGAAGTCAGAGAAGTAGTGAGTTTTAATTAGGGGTCAGGAAAATCTAGTGCCTACCTGGACAAGCCAGGCTTGGGGGAAGGAAAGCCATTTATGGATCCAAGAAGCAAAAAGACAGCAGGAAATCACAGAGCCATGCCCATTCATTTATGTGTTATTTGTGTCCACTTTTGCACTACAATAATGGTGAGTTGAGTAACTGCCATAGATACTGTGTTATCCCCAAACCTTAAAATATTGACTATCTGATCCTTTAAAGTTTGCATTTTCCTTAGATAAGCCATCTGAATTTTTTAACTCATTAGATAATATTTGTTAACCAAATGTAGCCTCTCCCTGCTTCTCTTGGGTGACATTAAAGATCATGCCAATTCCAAAAGTTTCAAAGTGTTGCTCTTAAGTAAATATTTAGTTTCTTACTCTAATTAAAAATAAGAGAGCTAGAAAAAAAATACAGATAAGTCACATGAAGATATTGCTTTCAAAAATGTGGAAAGGGGAGGTATAAATTTAGAAAGCTATATAGAAATCTGATGACTGTACTTTTAAAAATTATATTCACATTTAGATTTAAAATGGAGTGGTTATTAAATTCTCTAAGTATCAATGTATGAAAGTAAAACATATGAATGGTTGAAAAGCAATGCCATCACCGAGAATTGAGTTCTCTATGAAATTTGACCTTTCATTTACATTTAAAATAAATTATTTTGAATACATAAGTTCATGGAAATTTATTTAAACACTTCTCCAAAAATAATTGCTTGGGATTCGTTACAATGCTATAAGTAGAGCAGATACACAGTAAAGCAGTTTAGCTAATTTCATATCCCAAGTTTTATGCCAACTGAACTATACATTTGATTGTATTGATTCTGAAATCCCTCTACAGCACCACCCCTGTTGAACTGCACACATCCCTCTATAAATACAATCTGTTTTGAAGGTGTAAGTCTTTTAGTTATTTTCTAAAGTTTGCCAAAGTGGCATGTGCGTCTGCCAAAATGAAAAACATGGGACGATTTTTGTACCTCTAGGTGGCTCTAAAATGGCATGCCACCATCTGCCACTGGGCATGTTCTAACGATAAACATTTAACATGCTGTATGTAGTTTTACAAGATTATAAGTATTCTGAGTTTTTATCTACTTTGTAACCATAAAGACAGTTAACACACAAACACACTTACACAAATATGCATGCACACAACAAAACACACACAATGAAGCTTTTACATCAACTGTTTTACTTAAGGAGAGAATTATTTTATTATAATGCTTTGCTGTTTATGTGATGTTAATGCAGTAATCAATATACTATCAACAGGAAGATGAGCAATATAAAAGTCACATCAGTATCTTCTGAGATAGATTTCTATTTAGTTTCTTCTTCAGAGGTATTAAAATTTGCAGAATCAGTATTGTAACAATTAAGATAAAAAACTTGTTTGCTGTACACTGACTCAGAGGTAATCACTGACACTAGGTTATCAAAACTTTCTTGGAAAAATATAAATATTTGAATGCAATTTACGTGAAAAAAGTAGTTTGCTTTGTTTTATACATAATCCAGTATGGTGAATTGCATATATGAAAAAAAGAAGAATGAAGTAGATTCTCACCATGGACACTCCATAATTTGTATCGTGTCTATATTATGCATTGTTTTTGTTTGTTTTGTTTTGTTTTTCAGTAAGAATATGAGGTACAATGTTTGAGGACTTTTTAAAAAAAATTATTTCAATGTACAGACCTAAAAGTACTCTGTATATTTCATTACTGCTCTTTTGTTTTGGTGATAGATCTCTGCCTCAAAGAAATACAGTTCTATTTTAAATTCCCTGTCTCCCTCCATCCCTCATTTTCTTCCCCCTCCCACTTGTCTAGTCCTTTTAGAGATGTATATACACACAGACATACACACACACACATCTCTTGTCTAGTCCTCTTAGAGATATATATACACAGAGACACACACAAATTTCTTATCTAGTCCTCTTAGAGATGTGTATACACACAGACACACACACGCCTCTCTTGTCTACTCCTCTTAGAGATGTATATACACAGAGACACACACAAATATCTTGGCTGGTCCTCTTAGAGATGTTTATACACACATAGCCACACACACACACACACACACACGTCTATTCAAACCAGATCCATTTTCTACCTGTAAGATGGTTGTATGAATGAAGGTGGCTTGATTCTCACACATGGAAGCATTCTATTTAAGTATTCCCATGCTGACCCCTTTGCATCCTACTTTCCTCCTCATTCAGCCCTAGATTCCTTTCTTGATCAGTATCCATATTCACTTCCAAACATGCTTAACTTTATCTCCAATTTCTCCATTTGTTAGAACCATCACTTGACAATTTAAGATTGTCTTAAATTTTGCCTGCACCAAAGCAGCTGACTAGTTATTAACTTGAAAAAAAAAAAGTACAAAACCTCGTTGACTGGGCTCACTTCAAAATTTATCATCACAGATCTCAACTGAGCCCTCAATACTGCCAAGTATTCCCATGATTGTACTTTTTAATAAATTCACCTTTGCACTTTTCATGTTAACTCTGTTCTCTAGCTTCCTTCGTTATCTCCATTCAACTCCTCAGCCTTCCCACCATTACAGCTAAAGAATATGCCTTTGGAGCCAGCCCTGCCCTTTGTCCTAGACATTATATTTTCTCTTCTCTCAAGTGTTTGAATCCAACAATTATCCTCTAAGCATCAATTCCTAAATCTGTGGAGTTTTTCATTTCAATGCACAAAACTACCTTAATATCATCCATCTTAAAGAAAAACAATGCACCCTTTACCTCTGGACTCCCATTTTTCTGATCTCCGACTTAGCCGTATTTTTAAAAATATTGTCTATACTATATGAATGTTCTTGGTCACTGCCCATTGTCTCCTTAATTCAGTCTAATTAGGCTCTAGCTCCTATCATTTTACTAGTTAATGAAAACAGTCCAGAGTTTACCCAAGTGGGTGGTCAGGTCTCTGTCCCTGTCTTATTAGACTTGTCAGCAGCAATTAAAACAGCGTACATTTCCTTGTTTCTTGAAATGTTTTCTTGTTTAAACTTTCATTACATGACATTACTCTTGTTTAAACTTCCATGACATGACATTAGTCTGTCCCGTTGTCTGTCTCCCTCTAGTTTCTCTAACCTTTGCTAGGTTGCCTTGACCTAAAATATTTCATAATTTTCAATTACCTGAGCTTGTTTCTTCCTAGCTATCCTCTCTCTTGCTTCATTCTTTCCATAGGTGATATCATTTAGTTCATGTCACTGCATGTCACATAGATATTCCTCAAATTTAGACGTGGAGTCTGGACCCCATCTCTTAAAATCAGATCAAATATCCACTGCCTTACCAAGGTCTTCACTTGTATAAAGAATAGACTTCCAAACCTAACAGTTCCAGAAAGAACTTAGACATCCAAGCTCCAAATCGTATGCCCTCCAGAAGCCCTCCTCATTTTAGCAAATGGGACAACCACACACCAACTTTACAGGATAAGGCCTAAGATACATCCTTGATTCTTCCTTACCCTCTTGCCTCACATCCTTGCTATCAGTACGTGCTGGTGGCTGAATCTTTAAAATCCACTCTGAGTTGACCACGTTTCAGCATTTCCAAAGCTAAAATTGTAAGCTACACCATCATTGTACCCAGCCTGGACTACATAAACAGCCTCCCAACTGGTCTGCCTGTCTTCTCTCCTGACTTCCTACAGCTCATGGTCCATATTGCTACCACTGGTCTTTCTGAATTATCTATCACATAATTTTGTTTCTCTGTTTAAAATCTTGTAATTGTGTTTTATTTCACTTGACATAAAATCCAAACTTGACATATGATTCTATGCATTTTTACCTGTGGCTCCACTATCATATCTTTCCATTACCCTTCATGCTTTCTGGTGTTTATTTCTCCCAAGGCCCCTGCCATTGATCTTGCTTCTTTTCATGATGTTCATTCCTCAGTTGTTTTCGTGGCTGCTCCATTCATCTTCCATGATGAAACTCGAACATTATCCTCTGATTACCCTAAACAAGTAGCTGGTCCACCAGTTACATCTACCACATAACTACCACATTACTTGTTTCTTTATAATACTGTTTAGTAAAGTTATTTATTATCACATTTTTGGTGTGTTTATGGCTCCTAACTCCCAACCCCAAATCTGTAAACTCTTTGTAGACAAGAAAACTATTTATTCTTCAAACCTTTCACCAATGCCTAGTGTACTGCCTAGCATGTAGAAAATGCTCAATAAATTTAATTGCTTGACCAACTAGAGCAAAATAGATTAATTATTCTCAGTATTTTTTAAATTAAAAATTCCATCTCATTCACAACTAAACAGATGTTAAAATATTAACTCTTTTCTTGCTGATATTTTCTAATTTTTCCTATACCAAAGAGGCTCCAATAATTTGTTTTTATGAATATATTATTCATGGGAGGGTCAGTTTAGTGGCAGAGTTAGATTTTTTAAGATAGTAGAATTTCATGAGATGGAGTGAAAGCTCTAGTTAGACACAGACCTCAGAGCTGGAAGCCCAGAATCCAATCCAGATGTAACAATGGCTTGTTGCACAGCATGGAGAAGTTGATTTACCTTCTTATAACAGTTTCTTCTTTGTAATATAGATTCAGTATTACTCAGGTCTCAACTATACAGATAGGGATGTTTGAGAATGAATTAAAGAGTATCTATAAGATTCTTTGACTTGACTTCAAAATGTATCATTAAAGTAGTAAAAAAAAAAAAGATTTACACATTACTATAATTAGGAACTTTTTTTCTTCTTTTATCAGCTAGTTAACATTGTCAATATTGAAGAATAATGAACACCACTGGCATACTAAGGGCAGGGAGTTGGGAAGAGTCAGCAGATGCATGCAAGAAGGAAAGGCACAGCCTACAGACAATCAAAATCCATTATAAACATTAATAAAACTGGCTAAAAGCCTACTTTTTATTTTCTATGCTAGCAATTCTAAACAATGTCAGTGACAAAATATGCTTCCATTAAAAATATATTTTTTTCTTTTTGGAGTTCTAAACAATTGCTATAGTTACTGCAGAGTTTTAACAATGTAAGTGTAGGCTTCTAATCATCCAATTTTATGCCTTTTCCTTTAATAAATATTGTAATCTCTATGGAAGTTAACGTGGAGAACTCTCAGTCACTCAGTAAGACACAACTACATTTGTTCATTTCAAGAGTAAGTTCATATTGGCTCTAAATCATTCTAGCTTCCTTCAAGCGCAGCTTGAATGGCTATATGTTTCTGCATTAAACAGTAGATATGAAGCTAGCAATACTAGCACAGAAATTGTCAAGATGAAGGAAAGAATGTGGGTTTCTTCTATTCTACTCTTTGTGACCACTTGAAGATTTTGTGTTTAAAATTTTGAAACTGCTAGAATAGGCCAAATTTGATGAAACTAAATCAAGGTAGTATGGTAATTTCTGGTTATTGTCAAATGGATTTTAACTAATCTCTGCCAAAGTTATATGTATGTTAAGGACTTTTTCTAACCACTTGTATACATGCTACTTCAGGTGAAAGAAACTTTTAGAAATTAAAATTAATAAAAATTTAAGAGTGAATATAGATGGAGAATTCTAATCATCTTTTAGTAGGATGTGAATATATGAACTTATTGACAAATTTGTGGAAATTGTGGCTAGAAAAAAGAAACTAATGCTATTTTTAGTTTTTATGATTATTTTATTATTATTAATATGTATATTCCCTGTACAAAATTAATAGTAATAGTGTCAATTATTACTTTTTGTACTGATTTGATTATATAAAACATTTTAGTAAGAAATTTTAACATTCATTATTCTAGGTATGACAGAAAGACACAATCCCTCTTTCTTTAAAACATTTCCAATCACATACACATATTTGTTCTTGATCATGGCCAGATTTTTAGTTTTCATGTCTATAGAAAAAAGTTGACATCATTCAAATAATTATGATTAATTATTAAGTTGCACTGTTCAACATATTAGAATAAAAGCGTGTCTGTAGAAGTGGGGCCTACTTCCGTTTCTTCCTGCTGCATTATAAACATAATGAATACTAATTTTAATCATCCAAATAATGGTTTCATGAATTTCTCACATACTATATTTCCTGTTTTAATTGTCAATAATTTTTTATTAAAATGGCAAAAATCTTGAAGTGTTGAGACTTCATCTGATCAGATCATTTTTCAGTTCTGAAATTTGCTGCACATAAATGTATTATGTATAAAGAAAAAGTGATGATCAAATCATTATTTAAGAATAAATATAAGCAGCAAATAAGTCCCCTAAATACTAGAAATTATCCATGAAAAATTGTTCGTGCTTTTTGTACTGACACCTAAAGTTAGTTATCCTTCAAGAGACATTCTTATCTACTTGTTTGATTAGGTGACACCATCTAATTTTGCAGCAAACTGTAAAATTCAATTCTCCTTTTCCCATCCCACTAACATAGGGGGAAAATACACAGCCTTCTCTGTTTTCAAACGGTTAGTTTCCTCCATTCTTACTCATTGCTGGGAGATTGAGTGGCTCTCTAATATTTTGTTTCAGTTTCTGCCTGTGTGTTGGTAGAATCTATTATACATTTTTCTGTTGCATGAGGGAAAAAAAAAAAAAGGAAAACTCCTTAGTGCATTTGTCCTGTAAGCCTGTTACACAGAAAGAGCTCAGTGAATATTTGTGGACTGGATAAATGAATATAGCCAAGATAATGTGTTTTAAGAACAACCGTATTGGTTGCCTTGCTCACTATTTTTCTGACCACCTTTGCACTTTCTCAGGATGTAATCTAGGATGAATACACCAAGTCAAGAAGGTGCCAAAAGCATGTCCCTGCAAGTCCACTCACTTCTCTTTTCTCACCTCAATCTACCTTAAGGAATAGTTTTTCGACCTTTCAGGTTCCCAGCAAGAAACAGATGGAGCACTCAAATTTAGATAATTTGAGAAGGTTTTTATAAAGGGACTATTGACAAAGGAATCATTTGAAAATGTACACGTTAATGCAATTATTCAAGTGTACTTTGGTTATATTATAAGAATATATATTTTCAATATACATAAAAAATATAAATTGAAGAATCTTTAATTTGCTAAGTGATTTTGGATTTCAGGAAATGGTTTAGCAAAGAGTTTCTTTAAAAGAATAGAAATGATCATTTCTGAACCTCACAGGCAGGGCAATGAGTAAATGAGGTCATCTGTGTATGAAATTACTTGGAAACTGAATGTTTTAAATTCAAGGTTAAGGTGAGAATGTAGCATATTATTACTAGCATTTAAAAGGTAAGAATGTGGAATATTATTATGGGTATTTAAGGGGTAAAGATATATTTCAAAAAATATTAATTCACATACAACTCTTGAGGAACATACATTGACATACATAGATATAACCAACTAGCTAATTTTCTTTTGCGTATCTGCAAACAGTGTCACATCCATGCTTAGAAGTTAAATAATGTTTGAAACGTAGCACGTTTTCAAGGATTATTTTCATTATTTTGGTTAAATAATCATATCCTTTGTTTCAAATTAATTTTATTTACTTGGCTTGTGGATAATACATGCAACATACTGGCTACTTATTTAAAAGGACAAGAATTTGAAGCACTATTTTAACAATGTATATAATTCTCCATATCGATTGGGACTGAATTAAATCAGTCAATCACAAATATGTCACAAAAAATATTCTGGCACTTGAGACAGGAAACTACATATCACACAAATTGCCCCATGTAATTCCAGAGAGCGTGTTCATCTGCTCAAGTGTTATCACGGAGGTATTCCAGGTTGCACTTTGTACATCTCAGCTCAGTAAGACATTTGACTGCACAGTCAGTACAGTACTTGCCAAGCAGGGGGTAGAGATTTCACTTCAAATGCAGGGAGTTGTCAATGAAAACTCAGGGGGTGGCCAGATACAACAGTGTATTAGGGCAAAGCTGAAGCGTTCTTGGAAATGAAATCCATTTCTGAGGTGCAGTGTCACATTTTTATATTATTTTTCATTTTTATTATCAAAAAGGAGCTCTTCCCTTCTGTTTCATTTACTTGTGATTTTCCAAAGACAAAAACTTAAGAATGTGAAAACAAGAAAGGGTAAAGAAAAGAAACTTAATGAAGCTCAGGTCTACAAAGTAGACTATTTGCCTGTATTTTCCAGAGGTATGAAGACAAGTCCAATTTATACCTGTAAAGGAGTGTTATAATTGGAAATGTTTCAAAAGCTAGCTCTCACCTGAATCCCAGAGGCACACTGTGTTTATAGAGAGTGCTGCATGCTCTGCTCTCATTTATAAACTTAGCAATTTCTTTTAACAGAAAAGTAGGCAAAGAGGCAGGTGTATGATTCTGATTGCCTGGAGTTTATTTAAATAGTCTATTTACTTTTCTGTTGAGTATAATAAAAAGTATTTACCACAGCATATGCCACATGACAGGGCACTTTTGAATTTTTAGAAAATCTTATGTTGTGAGAAGACAGACTTTGGGAACTAAATCTTCATTAAAGCTGTGATTTAACTAGCAGATTCCGTCAGCGTAAAAGCAGTCTCAATTAAAGCTGGATGAAAGCTTTTTATTAGCTTGTCTCTTTAGATTTCAAAGAAATAGTATCTTTCCACTGTCACCCTCACATATATTAGCATTAAATAATTTCAGTTTCAACTTAGCATCAATATTGTTGAGAAGCTGATTCTTTTTGAGTATTTCATTCAGCTCTCATAAATCAGAAACACACATTTTAGTGATAGAGAACAATTTAGCAGACGTATTTCTGTGCAAAAGGCTGTGGCCTGATAATAATGCAGTCGGACAGTGGGTTTCAACCATTATTTGAATCGACTACACTAAGGCAATAAATTATTTTCATTTTAGAATGACAGGGTTGCACATCTTCCATGCTGTGCCTCACCTGGTTGTTGGTATCACAAACCCCTTTATTCTATAACAAATTATGGCAAATGGAAAGGGCTTTATAGTGATAACATGTAGGTAATACCTCCTGATAATAAGGATGTAACACTTGCTGCCGCAACAAATGTACTTCCTGCTGGCATTTTTATATGATGTTGCCTGCCGTTTTTCTCATTGCCCTTAGATGCAGGAGGCTTTCATATATGGTCTGACAGGTGGTCGAAGATAATCCATCCTGTGAAGTACTTTTAATGTGAAGAATACATCATCTATCATATGTGAACTTGGATTGGTTTCATTCTCCTTTTCTTATTCCTGGTATAATTAGTCTTCTACAATTAACAGTGTGTCAGATCAATCATTGATTTTTAATCAGGATAATTTACCACCTTAAAACAAGATTAAAGCTGATTGTTCAGCCCATGAGTCAAAGACTTGATTTCAATAAGTTTAAGCCAATCTAAAAGACCACGGAAATATTTTGATGGTATTAAAGTGACTCTGTGTTCTGTTTTAACCACACATGGGAGCCCTTTGTAGCTCTGGATATCCTTCCGGAGGAGGAATAGTGCCTGAGGCCTGGCTCCATGACTTTCTGGCAACCTTTGAGGGAGGCTCAGAGAAATGGTGGAGGCGATGGAGGATAGAGACAGCATATCAAGGTTTTGTTTGAACCAGACAAAAGCCAGAGTTTGATCAGCAAATCACAGAAGGGAACAAATCCTACTTGTGTCATGTGGAAATGAAAGAGAGAAAGCAAACAGATCAGGCTAAAACTTAACCCCAAATGCCTGTATCGACTGTAGGTTTTCACTGAGTTAATTCGAGGTGGGATAGACTGTGAGATATTTGGGCCCAATAAGATGACCACTTGATTCAGATATCATCTGTGAAATTCTGTATGGTCACTCTCAGACTGTCGTTTGTGTATATATGCATATACCTGTAAGTGTGTGCGCGCATGTGTGTATGTGCAATCCTCTTTGCACATGTAGCTAATGGAAAAATTTATAACCGTGTTTTGGGAGAAGTTGTGAAATTTATGCAGGTTTGTTTTGAATATTCTGGTGACTGCTGGACAAGCTGAGCTAAATTGCATTGGCTAAAAAAACTGAGCATTTTGAGCAGATGGTTAGTTTCTTTATATTAAACAGTTTTCCACACCAAAAAGCAGTCAGTCAAACTTCCTAATGGCACTTTGATATGTATGCCATTTCTGATGTGGCATAGACAAAATGGAACTGGAAAAAAATCATATCTTTGTACATGGGCAGCCCTTTGTGGGTTAATACAGAGCTGTCACTGGAGGGAGGGAGTGGAACTCCTTAGGTTATATACCTCTATTTAGACTCATATTAAGCTTCTGTAAAATATTCAGCTGACACATTATTCTGACTCTCTCATGTGGTGCAAAAATTAGATATTGCTGTCCTGGTACTACTTGATGAGGGAACATCAGCCCTAAGTAACATCTTTCATGCTGATTTTTGTGTGAGCAGTCAATTGACAAGCCTAGACATCTGAACAATTGAGTGCTACCATCAGCTACCTGTTGGATTTATTTTATTTTGTCTTACAACTTTATTTTAAATTTTTTCTTTTCCTTTATCTTTTATCTTTTCCCTGAATGATCTTTACAGTGTCTTTTTTTGGTGAGAATAGACAGCTACTTAGACTGAATGTTTTGGACTTTTCCTGACCTAAACTCAGAGGACTAAGATTATACTTTAAAATCAGTCTTCTAAGTCTTTATAATTATTTGATTCCGGAACAGGAATACATGTCCTGTGAACATGTAATTTATGAGCCAACTCCACAGGAAATCAGGCAATGACATAGCTTGCATCTGGAAGCCTTACCCTAACGTGTGGTGGTATCAATTGGGAAAGGTTGGGTATAGAGGACATTTAAGTTTGACAGGTATCAACTTATCAAGAGAGAGGGTCCATCACTGGGACTATGCCCAGTTCCATCCCTGAGATACCAATGTGGGGCAAATCAATTTCGATCATCTATTTTTATATTTGGAACGCATTTTCACACACAACGGTGTTTTAAATCAGCATTTTCAAAACTGATCTAGACATTTTGAGCTTAAAAATTCACTATGATAATTTTTATTTTGTTTGTATTTATGTCAACAAAAATCTAAATATATTACAATGAAATATGGCCAGCTAATTATGATGCCTACATTTTTGTTTGCATTTGTGATTGTTCTGGTAACATACATTGCATCTTAATTGACGTGGACTTATGTTCCATCCATGTCAAATGAAGGAAAAGAATTTCAAAATGTGCTTTATCAATAATAATTTGAAATGTTCAGAAAAGTGACATGTGGGGAAATTGGGTCATTTAGTACATAAACATATATAGCACAATATAGCACCATATTTATGTCAGAAGGGCAATATGGTTTCGTGTAAACAGCATCATTTGTCACTTTAAGTTAGAGTTAGTTTAGACTTAGTTGTCATTGTTGATTTGTTTTTATTTAATCTGTTATTTTTGATTTTGTAAGCACTATATACTATGTTAAAATTAATCCTAGTTTTATATTTATAGATGGTTAAGTAAAAGGTGACTAAGAAATATTTTAGCTCAATCCGGTGAGTTTGAAAAACTTTGCTTTTCTTTAAGACTTTCCATATATTATTCACATTTGAGAAAAACTGTTCTAGATGACATTTAAATGGTAAGATACTTCAAATATATGTTGGCATAAGTAGGCATTTGAGGAATATGCTAAAGCTCTAAGCACTATTTGGAACACTGTTTTTATGGGAAAATAATGTTGGAAACTTTTCTGTTAGCACTGATGAAAACATAATAGGCAATATTCTGTTTGTTGTTATCCAATCCAAAATACTTAAATATTTTCTAAAAATTAAAAAAGAGGAGGTGGCTGTCCCGGTCATCCTTACTAACTCAAAAAATAAAAAGCAATGCCCCTAAGTTGAAAAAGCCCAAATGAAGAGGTTGGAGGGCACAGGGCAGGTTGGGAAGAAAGAAAAAAACAAAAGATTCTTTCTCAACAGCATAAACTGTGTCATGATGTAAAAAGCTAACATGCTCAGTATTGCAGTAAACAATGACATTATTTTGCACATGTAAGGACAACGATTTCTATAGAGCATAAATCATTGTTTGTAAAGAGAAATAAATCTAGTTTCATAAATTTGTTTTTACATTCTGTATTTTCCACAAAGTTAAATAACCAAGTCTCATGGGTGGAAAAAAATGGTGAGCCCTTTGCTTAATTGGAATAACAATTTCCTTTCCTCTAGTCCTCACTAACATTGTTCTGCTATTCAGGAACACATCGTGAATTTGACCCACAGTCATATTTTCTCCAAATATGAAATAAGAAATTCACAAATAAGTAAACCAAATCAAAAGATAATAAGTCTTCTTAATGAAATATATATCTACATATGTATTTTCTTTCTGTCTCAAGTTGATACAGAGCTTGAATGGCAACAGGGGTTTTGTGTCTATGGCTATAATCTCACTTCTCTGAGAGAATATTTTCTGCCTGACTGCTAGGTCATGGAGTCAAATACCTCATAGACTCAGCCTTTGCACACACCTCACATAGGCTCCAACTTCTATCCAACCAGGATATTTTTATTACCAAATAATATCCAAAGGCCTATATTTCCTTGCTAAATGTTTACTTCGTTTCATTTATTTTTAATGAGCCTTGTCTATGTGTTTGTTCAAATTAGTTAGATCAAAATTATATATAAGTTAGGCTTTCTTGTTTTTCTTTTTTTTTTTTTTTTTTTTTTTTTTGAGATGGAGTTTCATTCTTGTTGCCAAGGCTGGAGTGCAATGGCATGATCTCAACTCACTGCAACCTCCACCTCTTGGGTTCAGGCGATTCTCTTGCCTCAGTCTCCCAAGTAGCTGGGACTACAGGCATGCACCACCAAGCCCAGCAAATTTTAATTTTTATTAAGAGACGGGGTTTCTCCATATTGGTCAGGCTGGTCTTGAACTCCCGACCTCAGGTGATCTGTCTGCCTCGGCCTCCCAAGGTGCTGGGATTATGAGCATGAGCCACTGTGCCCAGCATAAATTAGGCTTTTTTAATGGGTATATAGGTGGTTATAAAGTTTATGATTGTTAGCATCCTTGACCACCTAGATTAGATCTAGATCTAGATCTAGATCTAAATATTCTATTTAGAATATCCTCTTGTTGATTTCTGTGTTCCCCATGGTTACCAGCATAGCTTCCTTCATGGTTTTACTGCTTCCTAAGCTATACCTATGCACAGCTATTGAGTATATCACTGTCAGGTAGTCTTAGTAATGTCTTACAGCTGGTTTGTGACAATTAAATAAAGAAATATTTATTTGAAAAGCCCTGCAAGGTGTCTTAGTGTGGGATCACCTGGTAGCCCACTCTGCCGCAGGAAGGAATGGAAGGAGGGAGGGGGTAGGGCAGGCAGGAAGAAAGGGAGGGAAGGAGGGAGGGAGGGAAAATTTTTATGATTTAGAGGCAGTTTTGAGACTTGGACAATTCTTGTATGTAAGTTTTTTTCATGTAAGTATTGTTCGGGAAATACAAATACAGGCACAAATCCTAATATCTGTTAACGAATTGCCTTCATGAATGTGGCGCTTTTGTTAAATGACATGGGCTTCTTTAATCAAGATGCATTTTATTTCTGAGTTGCGGCCAACATAATTTGTAAAGGTAATGATATGTTATTCAGATTCCAACACAAATATTTTTCATGAAGGTATAAAGGTCTAATTATAACTGCTGAAAGGTAGACTGAGAACACAAGCATTCATTGATAAGTACTTCTTCAGAATTCCATTAAAACAAAAAGAAAAAGAGTGAGAAAGAGAGAAAGAAAGAGAGAAAGAAAAGAAAAAAGAGGAAGAAACAAAGAGAAAGGCGGGATTTTTAAATCTTTCATTATAATACAGATGGCCAAGCTATTTTGGCTCTGGGCTTCTAAGTCATGTTTTATTTTCATTGCTACTTATTGGTTCATTCAAAGTAAACAGAATACCAAATATTCTTTAAATGGTTGTTTTTATTTTGAAATCTACATACAAGGTAAACGGAGTAGTTTTAGCACCAACCATCTCAAAAAGATTTTTGTCCAGTGGAAAAACCTACAAGTGAATACTCCATGGCTTACCTGCTTCCTGGATTTTATGACTTCATCCATTTGGCAATAGCTAGAAAAGAGTGCCTTCTTAGGTCAGGCATTTTCTATTTCTCAAAGTTTGAAATTTTCAATAAAAATTTGGTCTACAAATTATAAAATAATAAGGAAGTATGTAAAAAATCAGCAGTGGCTCACCCCTGTAATCCCAGCAGTTTGGGAGGCCAAGGCGGGTGGATCACTAAGGTCAGGGGTTCGAGACCAGCCTGACCAACATGGTGAAACCCCGGCTCTACTAAAGATAGAAAAATTAGCCAGGTGTGGTGGTGCGCACCTGTAATCCCAACTACTTGGGAGGCTGAGGCGGGAGAATCACTTGAATCCGGGAGGTAGAGGTTGCAGTGAGCCGAGATCGTGCCCTTGCACTCCAGTCTAGGCCACAAGAGTGAAACTCTATCTCAAAAAAATCACCCGTCCAAACTGACACCCTAGTGAGTTGCACGTCTAATAGATGACATAGTTATTTAAAATAAAAAAAATTTTCAAAATTTCCTAACTAGGAATTACATAAAATGAGTCAGGAGGTTTAAATAGACCCAGTTGGAACATGACAAAAAGGTTTATATGAGATTGTGTCCAGAACAGTATTTTCAACAATAAAATTAAGACAAAAATATAAATTAAGATTAAAACATTTCTTCCAATCACTAAAGCAAATGAACCAGAAAACCTGTAGCTCAAATTATCACATAATGGTGAAGCTCAGATTGTCATGTCAAAGTGGTGGTACATTTCTCAATTTACGTGAAAATTTCATATATGTGTGAATTTCCCAAAACTTTAACATAACTGTAAAATTCTCATTTTTATTAAACTTTTTAGCATCTTGGAAATAGAGAATGCTGAATGATGAGTCAAGAGAAAGACTCTTCACCATTTTGACCTCTGTAATCTACAAGTTACTTTTTTCCTCAACTTGTTTATTCATCTGTAAAATTGGTATCATAACAGCTTCCCTCCAGGGTTAGTATGCATGTTAAATTAATTAATGAGTATAAAAGTGAAGTCTAACTTGTAGAATGTATAAATATATAGGAAATATTATTAAATTTCCACTTTAACCTCTTCTCACAGCTATTCATTTATAGGAATTAGACATGGAAGCTTCAATGCATTATTTTGTAAAAGATGAATGTGCATATCACATGATCATATATAACTCTCTTCATATAAATTTAATTTCTTAATGCTAGAGTTCTATTTTTTTTAAATAGCTGAGTAAAATTTCCACTTAATATGGAGAAAAAAGGGTCTATCCATATATTTTTATTCATATCTTATTTCAAGCAAGTTAAATCGTCACTCCGATTTCTTGGGTAAAATATTGGCTCCTAAACATGCATTTAAGATAATTTTTGATATATTTAACCTTTATTAAAAAAAAACTTTCTTGGTGAGTCCATATTTTTTTTCTTGGCTTCTTTCATCATGTTTTGTATTCAATCCTTCATTCTTCGTTACGTTTATTTCCAGTGGAATAATTTATATGTCTGAAATACAGTTGTTAGAGATCTTAGCATGTCCTAATAATCATTTGTTTTGATGATCTTTCTTAGATAGTTATGCTTAATATATACCTTTCCCAGACTGATGATTTTTATATGAATGTTAACATTTTTTGGAATGATAAACTTAGAGACAAATGTTGTTTTATTTTTTAAGATTAGCCGTATACAAAAATACACTGTGCCTAAGGTCACCTACTTAGAAATTATGTCTTGATCTGTCTGTAGAATAACACAGAAAAAATTCAAAGTATTATGAGGTGAAAAGGGATAAGAAACTGAAAGTTTTCTGTTTGATCCATTGAAACCGTTTTACCCTAATGCTTATTAATATGAGGGAATAGCAGATGTATATCTAACTACAGACAGAGGGAGAAATGTTTGCAAAATATTGATCACTTAGAGGCATAAAATGCTTTGGGCTTTCTACTAAACAACACTAATATCAACGTTATTTATCATACTTTATAATACAACATTCTAACATTAAAAAATCTTTGTAGATTTATTGACGAAATACAGATAAGGATTGTATTTTATTTTAATTGGTAGTATTCTATGAGGAGTATGCATAAAATCTTACCTTGTTTCACTGCTTTTATTCATTTGTGGGTATGCACATATAACCTTTGCTTAAGGTTAATATGTAGGCACATGTGACAAATGGAGGAATGTATGAGTGAAGAACAAAAATTTGGAGATAAGGGAATGCTGTTGACATTCTGTATTTGTAAATTATTAGATATGGAGCATAATTTTCTCACATACACCCCTTGCTTAATGCACATTATTCTTACACAACCAGCTGCCTAAAATGTTTACAGCCAAATAGTTGACATAGGGAATTCATTTATCTTTGAAATCTTTCCTTCTCTCTCTCTGCTTTTTCCAATGCATCTCCACCCAACATTTATTGATGGTTATGCCTTCTATTTTCTTTTTTATCTGGCAAAAGTTGTTTGGAAAAAAAAAAGGAAAAGAAAACAATAGTGAGAGTTTCT
This sequence comes from Pongo pygmaeus, assembly GCF_028885625.2. Classification (NCBI taxonomy): domain Eukaryota; kingdom Metazoa; phylum Chordata; class Mammalia; order Primates; family Hominidae; genus Pongo; species Pongo pygmaeus. The sequence continues at coordinate 41,273,485 of NC_072384.2, read as the reverse complement.
GTGAATATTTCATCCAGTGGCATGTTGTAAAGTGGAGAAGGTTAGATCTCAAGAGAGGTAATCTTTGCCTTGAGATACTCAAATAAAAAGTAGGTCATTATTCCTTTAAAATGGCTGCTTAGACCCGGGCTTTTTAGCCTGATCTGAAGCTAGATGGTTGAAAGAATAGCTGCAAGGTTATGTGGTTGCTTGCAGAGAAAATCCCACAGCCAGCATTTTGTAATAGTGCATAAACAGTAATTTTCATTGCTAAATAAATAACTAGTGGCTTCATGGAAAACTTGGTGTCGTATTTTGTGAAAAGATTCCCATAAGTTTCATAAATATCCTGTAAAGTACAAGCAAAATGTAAGGACATGATAGAATCAGATACTTAGAGGGTCAATATGATGTTTTTCCTATTTATCATTGCAGGTTATTACATAATCAATTTAGCATTAGTAAACTGTATTGATAGTCAGGACCACATAAATAATTGACTGTTGGTGTCCTGGTGTTCTTATCTGTATATTCATGAAAAAGAGTCATGGTTGAATTGACAGTTGTATGGTCCATGCAATAAATAGCTGAGTAAAAAGCATTACACTTACTGCCATTCACCAACATATTTTGTCAATGATATATACTTGCAGACATGTGATTAGTCAATAGGACATTTTTTTGTTAGTGTGTGAGATCCAATGAGAACACTTAATTTCATTTCAGTGTATATATATACATATATATGTATATATATATATGTATATATATATATGTGTATATATATATATGTGTATATATATATATGTATATATACGTATTGTGCACTTACCTGTGACAGCCACTGTGCTAAGTGCTCAGGGTACAGCATAAGCAACGTAGACACCAATGCTGATATCTGGGAGCTTACAGAGCAGTGGAGTAACGTTTTCAGGAAAAAGCAATTGAAATTGTAAGTGCCATGAATTATGTATGACCATCTAGACTATAGGAAGTTTTCAAAGAAAGTTAACATCTAAAATAAGATAGATACAAATGATGACTTGGAATTAGCCAGATTAAGGGGACAGAGACTAGCTAGAGATAGAGATGGGTGGGGAATGAAAAACGGCAAGGAATAAAGTACCCAGTAGAGGCATTCTATTGCTCACATATGGGATGGGTGGGGGGGAAGGAAAGATAATGGCATTGGCACAGTGTGGTACAGTGTCACTAACTAAAGAGTGCATGACAGGCTAAAGAGATGAAACAAAGAAATCTGCTAGAAAATTCAGCAGATTTCTTACTAAATGGTCAATTTCTTGAGTTCTGATTTATACTTTTTTACTTTTTCAAGGACAAGCACAGTGTCCTGCTTCCATTATTATTTAGGGATTGTTTACATTTTGATTATTAGGCTAGAGTAATTTAAGTTTGGAATGCCTTCTTTACAACATAATGGCAAATAATTAATGTTCATGGGTCTACTGATGATTATGCAAAGTGTGATAGTCACTGTGCTAAACCCTGGAGATAAGACTATATTAGACACGGTCTACGCTCTTTAGTAACTTATAAACTACGCAATATATAGAGGCATAATCCGCCCTATTCTTTAATACTTGCAAACATTTCCAAACAAATCATTGTAGGTATACTTAAAATCAGAAGAACTATACCCCTGTTCTATCTCCTGAGTCTCAGTTTTACTTCTTTAAGTCCTTTCCATCCATTTATGATCATTCTCTAGAAAATCACATAAATTCAGAAGGAGAACCATGATGAGTTTGCAAATAATATGAATGCTGATATTCTTTATCATAATTTCAGAACTGAGTTTAGAAACAGCATTCTTATCAATGCAATGTCTTCTTGCATGATTCTGGGAATAGTATTTATCTCTGAGGTAATTTTTCCTGTTGGTTTCTTCCATTTTTTCTTTTTTATGCTACGGTTTTTTAAAAAAATATTTATAATGCTTACTTAAGCATTATTATGTAGAGTGGAAAACAGAGTTGCAGGAACTTTTGGTGTCTGTGAACACGGGCATAAATTGGAAGGCTTTGACAGGGAAATAAGCATTATACAATAATCTCTGGAATCCTATGCTGAGAGACGCTCTATTCTGGGGTACCCCAAACACACTGGTTTTTGTAGTGCTTTCCAGGTTATTCAATTATTATAAATTTTTAAATTTCCTTCCAGTTAAATGCTTAAGTTCTCCCCAGCTCCCTGAAGAAAATATCCCCGGCTGGTTGGCCGTCAACAGCTCTGCATGTATACAATATACAAAAGTGGAATTCAAGGGTAAAATAGTCATCCTTCAACACATTACCTGATTTCCAACCTCACTTTTCACTCCTGTCCTCCAGCCTACTTCCAGCTTCTAACTTCCCGAGCGCTGTCATTCTCTCAGGTCAGCAAACTCTCTCCTCTGCTCTAATCCCCTCTCCTTAGGCTTTCATCTCACCTTTCTTCACTTGGTTTCATCTCTCCATACTCTTGAATATGCTTTTCATCTTTTAGAATGTTGTGAAATTTTCTTGTCTGTGGAAGGTATTTCATCCATATTTTCCCCTATTATCAGCCTATAGTTTTTGGTTTTGCTTTTCTTGATTCTCATTTAAAGATTACATCTTCTCAGAAACAGAAGTACAGTAGATTTAGCCCTGGTGAAAATCCAGGTACATTGATTCAGGTCTCTCCCAGCAAAGCAGATGGAGTTGAAAACTGTTGCACAGTATTTGTGCTGATGCGCTGCTTAAGGCTTCTTCTGGACTGAAGAACCTCAATATTTTCTATCAACTTTTACCTTCCTCTTCACACTTCTCAAGTCACATATTGAACTGGACGCTGGCACAGAGTTTTCAGAAAATATAAACAAGAATGTTCGATGTATAACTGGGAAATAGCAATACCATACTCTTTTGAAACATAATGTAAGCCATATTCTGCTGTTCCTGAGGAGGCTTCTTATCTGTACACTTGATGAGAGTAAACTAGGTGAACATTTTGACCACTTTAGGCAAAGTCCATATAATTCCTGATGAGAGTCATTCCACCCTCATGGGAAGGAGGACATTTTGAATTTTAAAAGTCATCATTTCAGAGTGGACTAAATTTGCAATTTATGATATTAACAAAATCTTTAAAGCCAATGATGCAGAGATAGGAAGGTGGTAAGAGGGAAATCATCTTTAGTTTTTGACAGGTATTTTACCAGATTTCTTTGCTGTTGCTGTAAATCAAGCTTACATTATTATTCTTTCGTAGTTTTTGGTTTTGTTCTGTTTGAGAAAGTAGCGTGCTAATGAAAGAACAATCCACAATCAGGGCTTTGGTAGCTTCAACTAATTCCCATGGCAAGCATAACTAACTGTGAAGGTGACTTTGTGAGAATAGGTGATGATCAATATTTGTGGACAAGAATTCTTAGTGAAATCACTCAACTGTAGGCAAAGCTACAATTTGACCTTCCTATTGGAAGTGCATCTCATTTAGAAGTACCTCAGACAGCTGGTAAAACTAAATATAGCTATGTCTTCTAGTATGTAACAGCCCTGTCATTCATCCGGTGTCCTGCCTTCAATTTAATTGTTTCATACATGTGTGTTCCTGGCACCTGAAAGACGCATCTTTTTCAAAAAATGATAAATGTAGTTGTCAACAATGATTATGCACTGAGAGCAGTAAAGGGTGAAGACAACATAGTGTCACAGGAAAAGCCCTGAGATACAGAAATAGCACATGATAAGCAAAGAGAGGTCTACAAATTATGGCATTCCTAAGTCTGACCATGGAATGCCATTCCTGTTCATTCCAACCAGAGATGTAATTTTTACATAGACAAACATCAACCATTCCGGGCTGGGCACGGTGGCACATGCCTGCAATCCCAGCACTTTGGGAGGCCGGGGCTGGCAGATCATTTGAGTTCAGGAGTTCGAGACCAGCCTGGCCAACACTGTGAAACCCCCTCTCTACTAAAAATACAAAAATTAGCCAGGCATGGTGGCACATGCCTGTAATCCCAGGTACTACGGGGGCTGAAGCAGGAGAATCACTTGAACCTGGGAGGCGGAGGTTGCAGTGAGCCAAGATTCCACCACTGCACTCCAGTTTGGGTGACAGAGCAAGGCTCTGTCAAAGAAAAACAAACAAACAAAACAAACAAAAAAATCCCCCAAAAAAGGAAAGAAAAATCAACCATCCCCTCACACACACGCACAGAATAAATAATAAAAAGTGATTCAGCAATGTCAACCAACTCCTGTACAAGAAACAACAGCTAGCGTAGATTATCTACCAATATTAGAACTATTGGGTTGAACAATTTAAGGATGAAGGCAGAATATATAGAAGGAATGAAAGCAAAAGTACAGTACTCTAGTAGTTGAAGGAAAACAAAAAACAAAAAAAAAAGGTGAGTAAGTAATGGCTATTAAATAAAGGAATCTTAAAAATAATTTGACATATTTTAAATGTTACTCTTTCACTATGTTCAGATATATATATTTGGCAGATGTACTGGGAGCTATCCCTGCTTGGCCTGAATTCCAAGGACAGTGTATTTAGATACCAGGAGATTTCTATCCCAAAAGTAGCTTTACTATAATGCATTCAGGCTTCAAGGTCCATGGAATAAAGTCTTATCAGAGCTAAGGTATTTATGAAGATGAAATATATAAGGAGTGTTACCTATTACACATGGCTACAAGAGATGGATTTCTTTTTCAGGTGAAAATGAATTTAACTCATTCATTTTCAGTGTTGCATCTGAGAAAATCATGAGTATAATTTTTAAAAGTGTAAACATTTTGTAGGCCATTAACATATTTGGCTTTTTTTTTTCTGCAGAAAAATATAATGGAAATGTCCTTCCCAAGGGGAAAAATACTAACAACTGAAAAAATAGTCGTAGTCCTACCCACTTAATCTTTACATTCCTGTCATTACAGGCATGAATGTAGGAACATTCAGATACTATCCAATGCTTAGGTAATAGTGATTACCAGTCTGCATGTTCCAGTGACCTTCTAAATATCTGGCTTGATGTCCTCACATAAATTTTCCAGCAAGGTTTTAGAGGTTTTCTTCCCATCTTTAATTGGGATAAAGTTTTCAGCCTCTTTCTCTTCTCCTGTTAGATCAACTTTTCCCTTATTTGCTGATCCACAGAAGTGTATTGCTCATGACTGAAACTCATTAACCTAGAAACCAGAGCACATATATTCATCAATAGCAGTTTCTTGAAACCGTTACTCTTCTTTACTATGACACCATGGAACATGTAGCCATATCCTTACTTTTATTTACCAGAAGCTTTCAGTTTTTCCCTTGGCCTGGATTGGTTCTACATTCTTTCATCTAAATAAGTATACCAATGAATTGGGAAAGTAGAATAAATTGAGAAAATGTTCTCCTGTCCCCTAGGTTTTCAAATTTGATCTCAAATTGAAAGTCAGTCACTGTACCTATATGTGTTCACTTGGTTGCAGACCTGTCACTTGACTGTAATCATGCTTGATCATTCACGCTGCAGGATTCTCCCTTAGACACTCTCATTTACTGGCGATACTTTCTCTGCCAAAAGTGCACCACCACCACACCAGCACCTCTTCAAGGTCTGCTCATTCCACAGCGTTTTTGCTTTTTGTTTTTTTTTTTAACAAAAAGAAGACTCCATCAGTGGCTTACTGATGAGAACAAAGCACGTTCGAAGGTGAGAATGAAGAGCTTATGTCACTTTTTCTGTCTTTACATTCTTTGTATCGTGTACGTACTCTTATCCCCATTTAAACACTTCTTAATTTCAGCAATAGACTGTATCAGTCACGCCCCAGTGCCCATAGCAATTCCTACATCAGCAGCCCATCTCTAGTAAGAAGAAAAAAGCCTGCCATCATTCTTTATGAATCTGCTTTGTAATTTTCTGTTATCTACTCTCTTTCATACTGTATGAGAAATTTCACTTATACCAAAATGAACCAGGCTGCTATTATTGTCAATTTAAAAGCAATATTCTGATATAGTTCATAAAATTATATTTCATAATCACATCACAATTTAAATATTTAATATGAAACCTTAATATCAATTCATAAGCGCATAACAATTTGAATATTTAATATGAATACTTCACATCAACCTGAATTGATAATGAGATATCTACCATAGCATAACACATTGACCTTGTAAAATATATCAACTGCCTCCTCTGAGCCAATCAATCCATCCAAATACTTTTACAGGTAAATTTTGTTTTCCAATGAATCATTTTTCAGCTGATTTCCTATTCACCGAGTTAGTGTGACCTCAAAGATAATTTGCTTTATCTTATAAACATTCAGATACTTTATGCAGCATGAGGCTGCAAACAGAATGTAGGGGCAATAATCTCCTCTTCTGTGAGGGCAATTTGAGGAAGATTATCCACATCTGTCCATTCATAGTGACTTTTCGTTATGACATTCCAGACAAAGGTTAAATATGTTCAGACATTGTCAACTGACAACATTTTAACATGAGTTTGTTTAAAAGATTATTCTGAGATAAAGTCGATGAAGTACAAAGAAAGTCTATTTTCTAATATAATGTATGGCAGGTTGGTAAGAAAGGACAAAAGGGATAATAAAATTACAATGTGGCAAGGCGATTACAATGTCACTGTAGTAAATATTTTGTTTGGTAAATACTTCCTAATATGTCCTATCATGGGCTCTTTAGATCTTTAACATTTCTTAGATCCAGAAAAATTACCTTGATATCATTGTATTTTTCTTTTTTTCTTTTTAGCGACAGGATCTTCTTCTATCACCCAGGCTGAAATGCAGTGGTACGAAAAAGGCTCACTACAGTCTCGACTTCTGGGCTCAAGCAATCCTCCTGCCTCAGCCTCGCAAGTAGCTGGGACTACAGGCACATGCTACCATGCCTGGCTATTATTTTTATTTTTTTGTAGAGACAGAATCTTTCTCTGTTGTCCAGGCTGGTCTCAAACCCCTGGCCTCAAGGGATCCTCCCACCTGGGCACCCAAAGTGCTGAGATTTCAAGTGTGAGCAACCACACCCAGCCCATTATACATTTTTAAAGTTAATGAAGACTCAGATAGGATTCCTGTTATTACAAATGCAAAATATAAATGTTTAAGTATAAAATTTGTAAGTGAAAAACAATTTGGTTGCTTGAAATTGCAAGTGGTCAGTTTTCCTCCTTTCATGACAATTACATGTTCATATACATAAGATAAAAAGTATCAACTTGGATTTGGTAAGGAAATACATTCTTCATGGGTGCTGGTATTTTGTTGTTGTTGTTTTCTTTTAACCAGCCCCAAGTAACTATTGGCTTGGAGAATGTTGAGATTAAAAATAATTCAATCTTGTTGTTTCGTCATATCATCATCATACTTTTTAAATTTAGTTCATTTGTTTTTTGAGATGGGTCACATTCTGTCACCCATGCTAAAGTGCAGCAGCACAGTCATGGCTGACTGCAGTCTTGATCTCCTAGGCTCAAGAGATCCTCCTACCTCAGCCTTCACAGTAGCTGAGGCTACAGGGATGAGCCACTACACCTGACTATTTTTTGCTGTTTTCTGCAGAGACAGGGTCTTGCTATGTTGGCTCATCACATTTAATATTTAGCATCTTCCTAGAATTTCTCAAGTACAATCTCTGGAAGGCAAAATTGAATATTTCCTTTTTAAAAGATAATTTTGAATCATTGCCTAATAGTGTCCTCAACTCTACCAAGCTAGTGAAATTTCATCTTTTACTTTAAATCTTTTATTTTTCTCCCAACTAATTAAAATACATCAAGAACACTTATTGTTATTTCTCCTTTCAGCTCCTTCTTGCTTTGCTTGTAGTGCTATTATAAGTACAAAGTGTATGGGAGCAAATAATTGTATGCTGTTGACATAAAAATATGTTTTTCTAAAAAGTCTTAAGAAAAATATTTCTCCTTGTTGGCTTGTTCCATTTGAAAATGGATGGGATGGTCATTTAACACTTTGTGGCACTGTTGGACTAAGTGAGTATCATAAATCTAGTAATATGTCACTGTCTATTTGGCCCACAGATAGGAGGCAGACCATAACACTATTTGGGAAATATTTCATCTATTGTCCAACTAATTTAACCATAAGGAAGATGAATAGCTGTGTACTTTAGCTATAATGCCTGTGGTCAGACTGCTACTGAACAGCCAACATACATTTGCCACCTTTGTCACTCAAACTTTTAAAGCACATTTGACTCATCAGCTGGTTGACTCTTACCTCAAGATAAAAAAACAGAATGTGTGCCTGTAACCGCAGCACTTCGAGAGGCTGAGGTGGGAGGATGACGGAAGCCCAGGAGTTTCAGGTTACAGTGAGCTGTGATTGCGCAACTGCACTCCAGTTTGGGTGACAGAGCAAGACCTAACTATTATGTTCTTGATATTCTATTTTTTATTCAGCATCAAAAGCTAATCTGAAGTATCACCTATCTATTAATGGAAACTATTTCAGAGTCAGTTTACTGCTCATGATCATAAGCATTTTGCTTAATCAACTCATTCTCTGGCGGCTAATGAGATTTGATGCTTATTAGGTGCTTGGTATAACCATGAGTTGTTTGAACATTTAAAAACTTAGTTTATTATTAAAATTTTTCCAACAAATGTGATCTAATTCTGGGACTCTGATACAACAAACCCAGGAGGGCTGCAAACAATCTATAAGCAGAGCAGGCTTCATGGATTTGGGACTAATGTAGCCCTTTGTTCACAAGGACCCCATATTGGGGTTTAATGTTCTGCTGTTGTAATCTTAAAATTCTTTATGATTTTATTCATAAATTTTGTTTGTAAGTGAAGCATAGTGGGGTAATGGAATATGTACCTAGGCTCACATTCAGTACCATCTACCACTAGGTTCTTGCCTGCCTGTTCTTCAACCCGTGGGCTTCAGGGGTGGCTGACTCAGTGGGAATTTCTCACCCACCCCTATATCAAACATATTCTCATGCAGAAGTTACAATTCCTTGGGGATCACCTGTCCGCATGAGATGGGCAGGGTGTATTACTTTTGTAATGCAGTCTTAGCAGTTAAAAAAGTCTCTTGAGGCCCTGCACCATGGCTCACACAATCCTAGCACTTTGAAAATCTAATGCAGGAGGATCACTTGAGCCCAGATGCTCCAGACTAGCCTGGGCAACATAGTAAGAAGAGTCTCTTTAAAAAAAAGTTTTTTGAATCGTATTTAATATCTTCCTGGGGTTCCCCACATAAATTATATTCTTTATTACGTTAACCTTTTGATATTCAATATTGACATTCTTACTCTGTTAATAAACTGATTTCTAGGTGATTTGACTCTTCGATAATTCACCATCAGTGAACTTTGCAATTAATTGCATGTTTAGAGTATATTTTTTGTAGGACCTATAAGAAAGCTTATATGGGAATTTCAAAGGTAGGTAGTTTTTCTAAACCTGCAATGTTTTTTTTTTTTTCATCTAACAATATATTTTTAAAAATTTTACATCTTATCAAGGATAGTTTATCTCACTCTTTGTTTTTAATCAAAGAATATCTGCCAATGATTTTTAAAAATGAATAGCTCAAATAGATTGATAATAAAAAGCAACAGTATTTTTCCCAAACTCCATGCCTACTCCCCAGAGGCAAACATTCACAATGATTTTTTAGTTTAATTTTTGTGGTAGTTACCATCATGGTTCTGAATAATGCTCCTATGCAAATGTATCTCCAAGTGAAATCCTTATCTAAGATGCCAAGATTTGGCTTTCTTACTCCTCTTTCCTCCTCACAATTTTTCGTTGTAAAATTATATTTTAAGTCTTCCATCAGTTACTTTGAAACTTTAAATAATACATTAAACCCACATTTATTTGCTGCATACTTCAGAGAGGCATCTCAACTTTTCTTCCCCTTCTCTAATGCAATTTCAGCAATACCTTTGCTTTTATACCATCAAGGGTAATTATATTTATTTTCTTTTTTGGAGCCATACCATATTTAAGTTTCTATGCTTCATCTTTAGATTGATATTCTGTAAACCTTTTTACCTTCTTGTGACGATGTAAATATTGTCAATTTAAAGCCAAGAAGAATGCTCGGTTTTTATTTTCTTCCCTTCAGATACAACGTCATGGCCACTGTACCATTCAAAGGAGTAACCTAGCATAGAAATTTAGTATTCCTAAGTTTTTTAAGCTTTATTTGCTCTGAAATTATATTTCACTTCAGTCTGTTCAGACTGACCTGAATCAAAAGAAGAATAAGTTATCATAATTTTTGTATTGTATTCATAGTGTGAATTCACAATGATGTATTCACCATTAATGTTTACCTTTACTCACAGCAAAGCTTAGCTGTAGAAGACATCACTAGCTCTCTTACTGTTGGGTGATGCTGTATGCACATTGAAATTATTGATACTTTTTTCCAAATTTCCAGGTGAAAATGACGTAACATTTCGTACTTCAATAAGCAGTGCATGAGAGTAACTGTTTCTTTAAAAACACCAATATTGACATCTATCAATTTCTTATTTTTTTCTATATTGAATAGGCAACAAAAAAATCATTTCACTATTGTCTAATTTTTATTTCCTTTATTTTTTTTTATTAAGATTGAAGGTGTTTTTACATTATTTTTAGTTATTTGTTGCTTGTAGGCTTCTTTTTCATTGTATAATAATATATGTGGCATAATCATTTATATGTAGTTTTTATTCATTTACTGGTTCACATATGTATCACATATTTATAATTTCACATATTATTTTAAATTGGTACAAAAGTAATTGTCATTAAAAGTAATGACAAAAGCTGCAATTACTTTTGCACTAGCCAAATATTAGGTGCATTTTCTTTGCCCAAAGCTGTGAGGAGCCAACGGTACAACAATGACTAAGATAGACAAGCTCCCTTCCTCAGAATCTCAATGAGGTGAACATTCAGAGCTCAAAGGAAGACTTGGCCCTTGATGGATCATAGACATTCTTCTCATTGTGTCAAAGAGAGAATGGAGAGAATATGGAGAAGTTGCAGATTTCATATTTGGAATTTGAGAGACCTTCTAGTCTAATTCTAATTTCTAAAAAAGTGTGAAGTGAGGTTATTAGCTGAAGAATGGGAGGGTATAGAATTTTAAGGCAATAGAAGAAATTAACAAATGTAGTCTCTTAAAAGAAATGTGTTCATATGTATATGTCCAGGTTAACACATAGGAAAATGCATACAAAGTGTGCATCAGCAAGCTACAAATAGTAATAATCTAGGGATAAGAAAGCAGAATGGACTATAAAGTAATTTTTAAAAATATTCATTTTAAGTTGTTTCCTTTATCTCTGCTAATTATAATTATGAGACGTTCCATCTACTAAACAACACAATTGGCAAGGCAAGTTTTTTGTTTGTCTGTTTTATCCCAGATGACTCTATTTTTCTTTAATTTTGGAAACTTGAAAATAAAGCTAAATTATTGTATCTGGAAGTCATGGCCTTCCTAGGTGCAGGAATGAAAGGCAGTGATGATTCTACATTTTCACTCTCCCAATTAGTGATTATATCTATTGAAAGTTTCTGTGACAAAAAAACCTTGGATAGAAGAGCAGAAATGACTCAAATTTTACATGCCTTATCCAAAGTTTAAAATAAAGATGTATTACTTCGAATTTACTATTTTTAAAAAACTGATTTTGTTAACATTTTTTAAGCACTATGGAAAATTAATGTATTTTTGTCTGTATTTGGCTCATATTTTTCTAGTGCATTCGTTTTATAAATGTGTATATCAAGTCTTTGTTTTTTACATTCTAACTTATCCCTCGTATGACATTGTTGAGAAATTGCTTATTTACCCAAGTACATTTTTAGATATCAGAATCATATGTGTTATAGGCTGTAACATTTCTAAAAAATAAATATTTAATGAAATATTTTTACAATATGATACCTACATCTCTGCTTATTAAGGAATACTTACAAATAATAATATATTTTCTATAAAGATTCCTATATTTTATGCATGTAAATAAATATATTTTGTTTTATCATAATTATATTGGAAGAACTGAATGTGTTTTTAGAATTCTTTTATAATTTTCTTTAAAGCTAATTCAGAAACAAATATCTTAGTTATATATATTTATGTAAATATTCCCCTCTCAAAAATAGTAAGGTTTATAAAGGGTGATGGTGGAGGTAGTAGTGGTGCTATTGGGAAGCTTGTTATTATTGACACCTTAGGACAACTAGGAGTGGCTGGAGTTGGAGGAAGAAATAACCCTTCAAGGAGCGATAACTGCCCTTCTGTCCCATAAATAAAAAAGAATTCCAAATAGATTGTAAGATAGAGTACTATTCATATGGATAAACGTGATTGGACTGTTCATTACTTGACATTTAGAACCTAAGTGACTTTTCCCTACCATTAAACAGTTATTTATTTAAATTGTTCATTAATGAGGAAGGTACTAGGAAACTTAATATACACATTAATTTATTTACTTTTAATATATGACTTTATCAACACCTCAAAAGGGGAAATATTACTATCTTTCTTTTGAAATATACCAAACTGGTTAAGCTCTCTTCTGTCTTGAGTCTTCCTTTATTTCTTCTATTCTTCATTCTATCTGTTTATTGTCTATCATCTCTTTGATTAATTTAATGTGGTCCCGTTAAAATATTGCCCTATATACTTTTTTTTTTTTTTTACAAATTTCATCAATTGCTCTAGAGTTTGTGTGTGTGTATGTGTTCTGTTTTTTTTTGTTGTTATTTTTTGCCAGTACCTTAGAATCAGCTCACTGTTTGAGAGTAAAGCTCTTTACAGTTGTTTACCCAGAAATAGACTGTTTAAATTCCTTTGCATCTCAGCTCTCTGGTGTCTTCTGAACCCACTCACCAGCTGTGGTGAGGATTCTGGCTGGTGGCCATCTTGTGCTCTACAGCTCTAGCCTACAGGAATATTTTGAAGAGATGTGAGGAAAAGGAAAAAAAAACCAGTCTTTCTATGTTTTAAGAAGTAAATTTGTGAAGTCCTTTAAGAGGGGATTTTTTTTTTTAACTTCACCAGTGTTCCAAAACTGAGTTGTTTACTGGAAAGTTTAAGAATGCAAACATTTCAGGGAATGTCAAAACAAGTTTTGACATATGCCAAGAAGTATGAGCCTATTCTCTTTCTCTTATTTTTTCTTAGTTAAAAGTGTCTCTAAATAAATTGTACTATAAGCCCAGGTGCATGAATTCAGCTTTAAACATCTATTTTAGTGGTAACTGATAATCTTGGTGAGCTCTAAAATACTGCAGTTGCTTCAACCTTACCCTTTTATGGAGAGTTCCAAATTAACTTATTTTTCTATGGGAATACCACTTTGCTTAGATATCAGAAAAAGCTTCTGATTCAACACTGTACCTTCTCCATCCTGCTGAACACCATATACATCAGTTTGAGTATTACCGACTGCTGTAACAAACAAGACCCTCAATTTCAGGGAGTTTACAAGTTAGAAATTGAATTTGCGAAAGTAAAATGTGTATGTTGCTGGACAGCTGGTAGATATGCTCCACATAGTGATTCAGTGGCAATATCACCTTCCTTCTTGTAGTTTTGACATTGCTTTGAGGTCTCAGAACTTTCTGTATCAGCCTACAGATGGGAGAAGAGGCAACATAGAGACATATTTGCTTCTTATTTTGACCTAGAAGTGGGTAACACATATGACCTTTACCCATTTCCCAGATATAAAAACTCATGAAATGGTCCTATTATAGATGCAGTCATGGTTGGGAAATGAAATCCCTTGCCAGACTGCTACTTCCCAACAACAATTGCACCCAGTGACTAGGGAACAGAAATCCTGTGGGCAGTTAATTGTCTTTGCTACCCCAGGTAATGAAAACAAATGCTGTTTATCATCAAGTTCAGGAAATTCTTTATAGGAAAAAAAAAAATGTTTAACACTCTATAACACATTAAATACAACTTCACGTGAATTTATTTCAATTTTCATTACATGTTGGATAGTGAGCAAGCTTGGGTCATAGGATGAAACTTTATTGCTAGTGCAACATTAAATAATACTAAAATTATAAATTTATTTTAAAAGTCTTCATTAAAAGATGAAAATATTTCTTGCCTTTTCCTTCTTGTTTTAATTTGTAATTTATATAACTTCAAAAAGAAAAGTTTAAATATCTAATGGCATAAAGGGTTCTTTAGATTGATTCAATGCCAAAGTATATGGTAGAACCTGTAGTTGATAAAGTACTTAAGACTTTTATTGAATCTTCAAGTCGTGTTTTCAGGTATAGACACTTGTAATTTGTGTGTCAGGGGTTGGGGGTTATTTCTCACAGCTTTCTAATTACCCTCCCATAATGACAAATGCATATGGAAAGCCAATGTAAGAAACTTTTGCTTATATATCACACTAACAACCTTATTGTTCATTTATCATATTATCCTAACACTCAGCATGCTGTAATTAAGTCATAGTGTCAACTACTACTATAAAAAATGAGTGGTAATATACCAGGTTAAGAACACTAGAAAATTAAGAGTGTCTAGAACTAATAGAATTTTTGAACTGAACTTCTGGAGTGATGGAGAATAACTACATGATCTATAATATATCTTTTCTCCTAATGCAGAAAGAATAAATTGATACGGAGGACAGCTTATGTCTCTCTTAATTACTATATATTTTCTTTCTCTGATTTGGACAGTAGTTTCTTTGGCTTCACCCTCTTCCAGTCCTAGACTAATTACCTGGTCTTATTTACTGTTTTTATTTTCCGCTACCACTCCCTCTAAAGATATTTGCCCTTTTGGTCCCAAAGCAAAAAATATAAACAACTGATTCTTAAGGTCAAGAAAATGGTATGGATATTTGGAAATGACCTATAATAAAGACAAATGTTTCCATTTGGAGCTCAAACTTTCTAGCTAACCAAAATATTGCATAAGATTTTAATGTCCAAATAATTGGTCTTTCAGAGAAGTACTCATCATATTAGATTTTCCAAAAAGGAGTTATTCCTGATAGTTAAAATGGAAAATTTTTAAGACTTGTTTTATTCACCTGTTCTTCCAAAGAAAATTAGTAAATTATAAACTTAATAAATACTAATGTATACTTCTTCCTGTATTATTGTTTTATGCACAAATCTTAAGTAAAATTCTTAAAATTTTTAGACAACTCTTAAATTAGCTTTAGAATTAATTTCATGATTTCTCACAGGTAAAAAATGCATTTGACTCTTCATATTGGAAAAAACATATATAAGTATACATATATTACCCTTGCTACACATACACATACATACACATATACATATTAGAGATACATTAACCTTGATACCACACAGATGCACAATCTTAGTTTTTAGGAATGAAGTAACCAGTCCAGACTTCTCCATGAACTCAAATGTAGACTACCCTTGTGGGGGAACTTACCTTAAATGAATAAGCCAAATAAGTAATTGCTTTCATTCTCAGAGGAGAAAGACTACTGAGAATAATTTAATCTAAACTTTATTAAATTGAATAATTGTCAAACTATTATTAATGTAATGAAAATATTGCTTAAGACCTAAAGGAGTCTTTCTTGTCCCTGACTTTCAGAAATACTGTAAGATATATATTATGTAGGATAAATTATTAATAATAGAAATTAAATACAGAATCATCAGTATCAATTGTATTTTCAAGTAAATATTTTACAAGAAAAACAGAAAATAGTGTTTGCCTGTAGGTTAATGCTGGCAGCAAGTCTATATGTGATTTAGAAAAACAAGCTTTGTCAAAAATATATATGATAAATATTGGCTGTGTGTGGCCTGATAACAGGTTCATGCCTGTTATCCCAACACTGGGAGTCCAAGGAAGGAGAATCACTTCAGCCCAGGAGTTTGAGACCGGCCTGGGCAACATGGCAAGACCCCATCTCTTATATATATTATATATGGCATATATATCATCATTTTATATGTAAATATATATATATGGATATAATGTGATGTATATATCACACTGTGTATAATATATACATCACAATATGATATATAAAATGACATATTATAAATATTTTTCTACCATGTGCAGTAATAATGGTGTTTATTCAAATATTTGATGCTTACATTTGCAATAACACCATTTTTACTGGGATTTAAGAATGCAATATCTCATAAAATCTACACAGCAGTTTAATTAAATTTTTACTTGCCTTTAAGAGCAAAGGTGCACAGTTAAATGTATAAAGTTCTTAGTGTCCACATACTAAATTTCAAATAATCCATTGGCCATAAGGCTCCTGAAGATTAGCTTAAAAGTGTCTTTTTAATCCCATGAGAAATAAAAAAAACAGGAATTAACTACAGCATTTTATTTTTTAATTTTTTTCTTTAAGTTACACACAGTTTGTTGCTGGTCACATGAGAAATATGAATTGTATTTTCTGTCATTTAAAGTTATATAGTACTTTTGAGATGCTTTTTTACTTTTTCTCAAAAACAGTTTATTCACTAAAACCATGATCCAATTTGAAATTCTCAAAACATTTATTTCTCTTTTTCAAAATCAATTCCAAGGATTGTTTTGGCAGGGAGGGAATTGTTTTTATAAAACAGGTTATATTTCCTTGCCAAGGTTTATATTTCCTTGGCAAGCAATGGCTGATATAATAATTAGTCATATTTGAGTAGAACTAATAAAATATAAGTTCAAAGTTTGTCATTTAATTGTATATACCAGCTTATTTCATTTGGTTTGTCATTCAACCAAAATTCAAACAAAATAATATTTTGAAAGCACTATGTACCCAGACCAAATTTTCCAACAATAACAGTGTTTTACAAGTTTGTGATCCAGAAGTAGTAAAATTGTGATCAACAGTTAAAATTTAGGATTATTTTAACTAATGCAAAAACTCATTGGATTTTTATATATTTTTCAATGAAATGTATGCCAGCTGGTCAACCAATTAAAATTAGAACTGAAATTCAGAAATCAGATAAACATTCTGGATTAAATACCTACTCTGTGAAAAGTAAAAAAATTAATTGTTAGTTCATTGTATTGTTTTACTATGTTGAATTTTAGATGCAGATTTCAGTCTGTGTTTTATATATTCCTTTTTGTCTCTCTATGTATACCTCTCAATGGTGTATAAATATTGCTTCTAATATTATTGTATGTCTTGATCTGCCTTCTTGTTAAAAGACAGTGTTCTGGTCATGAAAATTCACTAAGCTATACTCTCATTAAACTTGTACTTTTTCATTGGTATATTTTACATTAAAAAGTGGTCCAAATTTGCTCAATAGTGAAAATCTTTTTTTTTTTTAACCTCATCCCATGTTCCTACCAGCCACTAAGCAGGTCTTTGATTTTCTTGCTCCCAAACATATTTAATTTTCAGTTTTCCTACTCCAGACCTGAAATCAGCATTTCTTCAAGAAGCCTTTGTTCTTTTTAAAAGGCAATATACAGGTACTAAGTGTGCTTCTTGCTATTATAGTATCCTTATTTCCAGACTCTTTCAGTGGATAGAGAGTAGTGGAACACAGACACATAAATTATTTTCTTCTAATTATGAAGTCATACTAATAGCTCTGACTCAAGTTAAACATTGCAGTTTTCCTTACTTTCCCCATCTCATTTCTATTTCTCTTCTCCCATGATGAGAACCCTCATTCCCAACAAAGCAATGCTTTTACCTCATTTGGCTTTTTCTACAATATGCAAAAAAATAGGTTTAGTTATTTCATCAGTACTACAATCAAAATCAAGTATCTGGGACTGTAAGCACGTGCTATCACATCCCACTAATATTTTTGTATTTTATTTTTAGACATGAGGTTTTGCCATGTTGCCCAGTCTGGTCTCAAACTCCTCGACTCAAGCAAGCCTCCTGCCTCAGCCTCCCAAAATGTTAGGATTACAGGCATGAGCCACTGTGCCCAGCCCTTTGTCATTATTTTAATTAAGCTGATTCTATCTTGTCAAAACATGTAATAGCATATTTATGTGCCATTCTTTCCATTTGTCCCCACCTTTGCTTTGGTCATAAATCTGAAATTAATACAATAAACACTCACCATTATTCATTTGCTAAGTTCTTCCTAATGGTCTATTGAATATATAAAACATTTTTTCTAGCAGATTCCCCAGGAAGGACTTGAACTTTAGTATTCCCTGAATTCTTGCATGCTTACGTGCGTTTTCGTATAGCCTTGATACTTAAAGGAAACATTGGTTGGTTAATAAGGCCTTTGCTCATTCATTCTTTAAATTTTTAAAATGTTTTAATTAATGTAAGTAGTATCTTGCTTTGCATGTTCCTGTTGAGAAGTATGATACCAACATGATAGGTGATATCCATTTTTTTTTGTAAATGATTTGCTTATTTTGCCAAGTAGCCCAGATTTTTTTTCTTTATTTTTACAATATAATTGTTTTATTAGGATATGACCTGAGATGGCCTTTCTGGATCATTTTTTCATGTTACATAGTAAGCTACTTAAAACTGTGAATGTTTTAAAAAATGTTAAATTAGGGCTTTCTGTTTTTCCAGAAATATTTTTTAGATTATGATTTTAAATATTGATTCTATCTTTTGTTTTCTTTAAGGAAACCAATTTTACATATGTTGAACCATTTTGTAGCTCTCTTTCATATACTTTTTGCTCTGTTTGTTGTGTCTATTGTGTTGCTAAATGCTCTTTATTATTATCTAAGTCAACTCTGTCCTCCTTTGGGAACTTTGGATTTACCCTTCATCTCTGAGATTTCTTTTGTTAGTTTGCTTCTGAATCCAGTCTACTTTTATATCACAATTTCCTTTTTTTCCCAAAAAATATTTTATTTCAGTTCCGATAGTTTGAATTTCACATTCAAGGAAATGCACATACACACATACATGAGTATTTATTCTTTACCTTCGTGACTGTCAGGGATACCTCTATTTCCACAGTTACCTATTTTTTCCCCTAGAAGGAATGCCTCAAGACTTCTGGTCTTGTGTCCTTACAAGCTCTCTCTTTAGGCTGAAGAGTATCTAAATCTCTCATCTACTAAGTTTGAGACATGTCTTATTCTGAGAATCTCTCTTGAAGAACAATTCTGTGTTCCAACTGCTGGGTTCTCATTGCCTCTTCTCTTTCCCACTGTGATCTGTTTTAGCATGGACTTAAGCTGACTCTTCCAGTTAGGGTATATTTCCTCCTGTTACACATCATTTGAAGTGTTTAGTATTTTCAATCTCCTACTTATTTGTAACTATAGGTTGAGGGTGGTCTTATTTCCTCTTCTTTTCATCTGTATGACTTTGAAGTATGAGTGGAGCGATTCAGATCTATGTGGCCTCTATTGCCCTGCATAAACTAAACACCTTTTTAACATTAAATCATGCATTCATCTATTTTGGGTTATTATCTTTATATATGCATTCTAATGTATTATAAATAGTCTTATACAATTTAGCATTCAACACTCATGTACTGAGAACCACTTATGTGCCAAACACAGGGATTGTTTCATTTCACTAGATTATTTGAAGCCTTTTGATACGTATAATTCTTAGTCTAGTATCAAGAGTTGTTATTCTCCTTTGTTGGTAGATGCATTTATTACGTTTGTAAAATGCTTTAAGATAACCTTATTCATCCCCACAATAATTACTATTGGGAAAACAGTTTTTGCCTATTAGATTTAAAAACAGTAAAGAAACTCAGTCATGTTCACCTAGTAAATAATGCAATGCAAGAAATTAGATTAATCTTTATTATATTACAAACCGGGCAAGTGTAACAAACTGGAAAAAGGAAGAGTTTTTAAAAAGCATAATTTTAAGATTATAGATATCAACCACTCTTCCATTAAATAAAGGTGTCAAAACTGAAGCACATGCAACAGGAGTGAACAGTGCAAGAAGCTAATCATCTCTTCAGTAAACCTCAGAGGAGGTCAAGTTGAGGGATTGGTGAATGTCAAGCTTTAAGGTAGTAGAAGGATTGTGTTTGTTAGGATTTAAATTGTTAAAGAAATACAAGTGAGGTGACCAGAAACATTTTATTCAAGTCTCAACATCCAGAATGATCAGTGGGTGTTCATTATACACAATGATGAGTTTAGCTAATATGAATGATGAGTTTTGTGAGGGTTTTAGAAAGCAAGACTGTTAAGGTCCAGGGGGGACTAGTGTACTCACAACCTTGAAGGCAAAAGTGAGATATTTCAAGTTAATACAGTGAGAAATATAAAATATTTAGTTCCTGATCTGGGGAATGCTATAATGAAAAGCAATTTATTAGGAAGAAATGAATGAAGGTATTTTACAGCAACAATTCTGATATAAATTTTTTTACCGCGATGACTTTTTATGACAGAGAAGTTTTCTAAGAGGGACACATCCCTTCCTATGACTCCTATAGCAAATATAAGAAAAGTTGGATTTGTGCTTAATTCCCGTTGCTCTGGCAGTAACTTTGTTCCTCTTATTCTTGAGGGAAAATGTAAATGCAAGCAAGAGTGAATTTGTAATATAGTCTCTATTCTACATTCGTATATTTATAAAAAATATAGCATTTAGACTTAAAGATGGAGCAAAAGCATAACTTTTATCTACTTGTCTTCAGATATGAATAATTTTCAAAAATATGCATTCATGTGAGTGTTTAAATTATTTGGAAGCATTGGCTCCTTCCTAGTAATGATTACTAGTGTTTCTTTAACCATTGAACTTATTGAAACCCCAGAGTGTGGTTTGCTGCTATAAAGGCTAGAATCAATGATGGAGCTCTAGAATTGAGGCTGGTAGCTAGACGGTTAATATGCTCATCAGGCTGAGGTCATCAGAGTAGAGAAAAGGCATTCACAGTAGAGAGGAAGAATAAAAATAAGAGTCATTTTGAAAAAGTAACAAGACAGAGAGACTGAGTCTGAGGGAAGAGGACTAATAATGCTGCCTGAACTTCAAATTATTATAACTGTGAAATCATGAAATCTAAAGAATTTAAAGGAGTGTGACTACATATTTGCTTGTGCCTTCCTCACTTAACAAATGTTACGGAATAACTAGTATATAGCAGCCACTTTTCTAAACATTTGAATTTGATAATTAACAAAGCAGGAAAAAAATGGTGATCCTTTAGCTTACAGTGAATAAAAGGAAAAAACACATTGTATAAAACTTCTCTTCCTCATTTTTTCATTAAAACATATTTAAACTTTCTGGGGTTTTATGTTTTGTTGTTGGGGGAGGAGGATTTTTGTGTGTGTGATTAAACCTTGTATAGCTAATATACTTTGGGAATTTGAGAATTGGGAAATTTATCTAATATGTATTTTATCCCTGGCATTCTGCCAGGTACCTTGTATTTGCAGATTATCTAATTTAATCCTTTTAACATTGTTGTTATGTTACAGTTATTTCAAACTTTCAAAGAGAATGAAAATGAACCTTAGAATAATTGGTAGCTTGCCTGAAGGCACATAGCATGGAAACGTTTAGGTGAGAATTGGAACATAGAACTGATTCTACAGACCCATATGTTTTCTGTTAAACTACCTTTTTATGGTAAGGTACATATCACAAATCACCTAGGCAGCTTTCCTAGGTTTGAATCTATGCTATTGAAAATCTTGTTAAAAAACATATTAGTATAGATTTAATTTTAATAATATAATTTTGGTTAATCATGTAGTTTTTCTTTGAACTTTGAGAATATATAATATTATCATCCTTATTCTGAAGTTGAATATTTATTGTAGAGAACAACAGATATAGAAGGTATAAAACTGTACCATCCAATGTGGTAGCCACTAACCACATGGGGTTATTTAAATTAAAAACAATTAAAATTAAAAATATTTATGTCTAGAGGACAGCCGTGTAGATTTGATTAAATGTTGTGATTTAATTTCTTTAGGAAGTAATTTATAGAGATTTAAAGCAGGATTTTTGGAGTTAGAGAGATTTTGTTTCTGTTACTTAAAAACAGTGTGACCTTGGAGAAGTCACCCTCTGAAGTTGAATTTCCTCACTATAAATAACAGGTAATTTTCAGAGTCATCTTAATAAAGAGATATTTCATGTAAAGCATTTAGTATAGTGCTTAGCATATAGTAATGCTCAATAAATGTTAACACATTTTTGCTATACATATTCATGAAGATATTTTCTGTCATCAATGAGAGAGAACTGAGAAAATAAGAAGAAAGATCAAAGGTATAAGAGGAGATTGGCTGAAGAATTTTGAATGTAGAGCAGTTCTGCAAGCTATTTTGTTATACCTAGAAATAACAGAAAATTCCTTGGAGCTTACCTGTACTTTAATTTTTGGGTTGTGATCAAATACATCTATAGCTAGATGTAGATTAATTTTCTATACTTGAAAGATCATATATAATTCCGTTTCTCTGTCAGCATCAAGACAGCCTCTTCATCATTTTTATTGACTTCTAGGTGATGTCTAACTTGTAAAAATTATTTCTCAGTCTAGCTATGCCAACTCAACCCTCAAAAGGAAAATAAAATGGATATTGTAATTAAATGAAAAAAAAATATTTTTTCATTGCACTAACCATATTTCAGCTGCTCAATAGCTACACATGACTTGTGGCTACTATCAGCAGCTGCAGATAAAGAACATTTTCATCATTGTACATTCTATTGGACGGCACTGGTCTAGAATATTAGGATTGGATAAATAGCAATTGTGGTCCAAACACTGAATGATTTTTATTTCATCTATATTTGATTAACTCTCCAAGCAAACTTAATTTCTTATTTTCTTGCCTCCTTCAAAGGCAATAAAACAAAATCCAATTGATGGGTACTGCTAATCATGACTTGATTGTATGTTTAGTAAGCAGTCTTTACATTTAAATTTAGGCTATAAGTTTCTACCGTTTCTAGGTAAAAGTTTTATGTCAATCAGTGATTACTTTGTAAATGAGCCTCAGTTATTAGGCAGTAAAAGATGATACCTTTCTTGACGTTTGTTCCTTTGTATACACCTAAAGGTGACTGCCATTTTCATCAATTTACTATAGGCATTTAGTACTTGGAAGTTAGAATCCTCACCAATAGCTTTAAGAAATAAGGGGAAAAGTACAAGTCCATAATTTGCTGGGCTTAACAAATGCAGTTTTAATGTAGCAAAAACATATTTCCAAGTCTTCCATTCAATAACAAAAACAGATAAAGATCAGGTTAGCACTTTCCCCCAACTACTATTCTGTTTATCAACAGTGTACAACATCTTCATCTTTATTCTGTAACATTGTGAATAAATCATTAAGTTTCTGTTGTCTGTTACTGCATTGGGCAAAAATGACAGGGTGGATTTTACCAAATTTGTAACACCTGGAACTGAGGTGCAACAAAAGGCCCATATGAATACTAATTCTGGAGAGACATGCTGTATGAATTTTGATGCTTTGAACAGAGAAAAAAATAGCTATTTCAAATTTGAAATGCAAATCAAAAGTCACCAGTACAGATGGTTGAAATTACAGAAGTGGGATTGGCAATCCAGTTGCTTCTTACCGGGGCAGCTCTCTGTGGTATGTACTGGAACGAGTAGCACTAGAGGTTTGGCCATTTAATAATGTTCAGAGATTTTCCAAGCAACACTTGTGCAGTAGTTACCAAAACTTCTGCCTCTGGTCCTAAAGAAAAAAAAAAAGGACATATAAATTGAAGTACTTGAAGGCATTTCTATGTACTCCTTTAGGACTTGGCAGTCAGAATAGATGTTGGAAGAAGGTGATTCACAAGCCTAGGAAGGACTATATTAAATGACTGCCACTTGGAGATGATGGTAATGGAACATCTATGGGTTAATGTTTCCGTTATTTCCCAAATTAGTTGCTACTTTATAGGCAAGCCCGAGGATGTCCAAATAGTTCATCCTTGCTTTCTTGTCCTTTACATGGTGAATTAACTCTCAATTTGTATAACTTATTCCCCCTTTTAAAATTGTCTAACTGAATTTATACATACAATGGGATATAAGTTAGATTCTGGAATACAAATAGAGGCAATATACCATGTTACATTTCATGCCTCTCTGAAATGTGAGAAGAGTGTATTGTTACTGGAAAAATTCTTACCTTTCTATTATTGAAAAATAATAGATATTGTTGTATCAATAATGTCATAAGATAACTAAGAGGCAATGCATCCTAAACCTTATTGTAAGCATAACGCTGATAAAAATGTAAATGCCAATACTTCAATACTGAATAAGACATACCTTAGTCCTCTTATTTTCTACCTGAGTCATCTTACTTTCCTTCTAGTCCTCTCAGACTTGTAAGATCTCAAAGAGTGCTTCTGAAAGATACAGGAATCTTAAGCTTTAACTCAGTTTATAATTTATTTATTTGAAAACATATATTCGTGGGAGTAGTCATTTTCATATCTATTGTCTTCTTTTAAATGAGAGAAAATATGATTAGAAAAATTAATTCTGCTCTAGTGTAGCCAAGATAGCTTTTTGAAACTGGCAGTTACCCTGACCGAGCAACCTAGATAGACCCATCATTTCAGAATAGAAAGGCAGTGTTCAAAGATGCGAAGTAAGTTTCACCACATTTTCATCAAATTGGAGTTCAGTATTGCAGGCACTGGGTCTTGCATCTTTATCTCTGCCAGATGTTTTTTTATTCCATTTTATCTCTTCTAATTCTGAAACAATCTTATTTCCTTTAAGAATCTTTCATTTCCTAAGGTTTTATATACTGCTCTTTCTCAATAACTAGTATATATGAAAGGGCTGCTTTTGTTGACCTAAATAGACTAATGGAAGTCCAAAGAAACCTCCTTCCAGATACGTCATCCACTCCACAGATACTGACATGGCAAAAACTCTGAGTTTGGGTCAAATCTTCTTTCTCTCCTTCTTTTTTTCCCCCTTTCTTATTTCAAACTTCCATTCCTTCTCTTCATTTCTTTCCTTTCCTTTTTTCTCTCTTTCCATTTCCTTTCCTCTCTCCTCTCTCCTCCCCTCCCCTCCCCTTCTCTTACCTCATATCCTGTCCCCTTTTCTCCTCTTCCAGTTTTGTTTCCTCTCCTTCTTTCCCTCTCTTCCACCTCTTTCTCATATATTAAATACTAAATAGAGCTGTGTTAGGTTCTAAAATATGAAAAAGCAAAAACATGTTCTTGGTTCATATGGAATTAACAGTCTTAGGGATTTTTATTGGTGAAATAACTATGGATCAAATAATACTGATAAAGTAGTAAGCTCAGGCGCTGAAATTACTGTGCAGTCATTTTCTAGCTTTCTTGAATAAATGATACATCCTCTCTGAGTTTTCATATAGGTAAATGAATATGAAGACTATGATCATTAACTGATACATCTTAGAATCATAAAATTTGTTAGTAATTTTTACTCTTTAAATGTTTTGTTCTTTACAAATTCATCACAACATTTTCATGGTTATGACCATATTAACTAGAAAATAATGAGGAAGCTATAGACTAGAGAGAGACATTAGCAACCCACAAGTGGAGTCTTCCCAATTTTTCAATTTTTCTCTGCAGATGACTTAAGGGATGAAAGACAGCACAATATTCTACATAATTGCTGAGAGAAAGGGATTTCTATTCATAAATAAAAGTAAGCATATCTGGAGCTTCTTGATGGATCTATCTCTGTAGATAAAAACATAGCCCATGTCCCTCTTCCCTGGGGGTCACTAAAATCCTCAAGGACACACCTACATATCCATCCCTATTCTCCAGCTCTGCTCAGTGAAATCGAATGAAGCATCATACTTTGTCCATGGCAATGCTGTAGCTAAAATGGGAAAGTTTTGCATTTACACCTACTGCTCCAGAAGATTTTGGTTAAGTTCATTTAAGAACACAACACATTTTGTTGGGAGACAACCTAGAGTGGAAGAAACACCCAGTTTCAAGATGTGAGCTCACATCCCAGCTCTACCATATCCTTCCAGCATGACCTTGTGTAAATCCATTTAATCTCTCTGAGTATCTGGTAGTCATCTGAGAAATTAAAGTATCTTTCCCTCGGGATAAGTTTGAGATGAAATGGAAGAGTTTATATGTAAAATGATTAGCAAAGCACATACATCCAACTATGTAGTTCTTACCTCACTTTCTTCTACCCTCTTGTTTGGATCAAAATTTCTGTCTTGATGATATGCTATTGATATTTTTCATGAGTCCTTTTATAAATCCCTTAGAAGACATAGTTCTAAATATAATTAGTCACAAAGTAGAGTGGGGAAGGAGGAGAGATATAACCACAATGCAGAGAAAAACAAACAAAAATGGGAGACAAGATCTTGAGAACAAGAAAGATAAATATTGCTTCTTTTGCTAGAGCCTCTTCAGCTTATTTACTCTGGTGAAAGCGTAGCATTTAATATGTAAAATGGAGATTTCTGCACTGTTCTAATAATCCAGAATTTCATTAGCAAAAAGAAAGTGACCTATAAACACTGCAAATATAGAGAAATGAGGAAATTCTTTGTTTTGATGTGAGCTTTATTAACAATACAACACCACATTTCTCCATTTTGTTTCTTTGTGGTTTTTTTTTGTTTTTGTTTTTGTTTTTGTTTTTGTTTTTTGAGACAGAGTCTCACTCTGTCACCCAGGCTGGAGTGCAGTGGTGCCATCTCGGCTCACTGCAGCCTCCGTGTCCTGGATTCAAGTGATTCTCCTGCCTCAGCCTCCTGAGTAGCTGGGACTACAGATGTGTGCCACCACACCCAGATAATTTTTGTATTTTTTTAGTAGAGACGGGGTTTCACCATGTTGGCCAGGATGGTCTTGATCTCCTGACCTCGTGGTCTGCCTGCCTCAGCCTCCCAAAGTGCTGGGATTGCAGGCGTGAGCCACTACGCCTGGCACATTCCTCCACTTTCATAAGTTTCTTTTTTTTTTTTTCCCTCAAGATTTTAACACAAAACAAACAAAGTTAGGTGGAAGGAAGAATGCATCCTTATTTTAATAATGTTTGAACACTGTTGTTGAGTGCACATTGCAGACTTCTTTCTAGCATGTTTGGGCCTTGTCTCAGATCTCCAAGGAATTAAATGAGACGGCGATAGAAATATTGTTGTTGTGATAATGACGGACATCTTTTATCAAAGCAGTATTTTATAATAAACAAGATGCACATTTCTAATCCAAGGAAATTATAAGTAGTTTCTATTGTTGCATGGACTTTTTATTTATTAGCTTTAATCTCAAAAACCTATTTTAAATGAATTAAAATGTAATTTGGTTCTTCAGCACAAACAGCACTGCTAACCTCATTAGTCATTCACAATAATTACATGACTCATCATTTATACTCAGGACTGGTCAGACAGATTTTTTTATACTGTATTACTTACCCCAAACTTAATTTTTGTAGTTGTTGTTGCTGTTTAACCGAAGCATCAACATGTTGTAACTTACAGTAACTTGCTTATTACTGGCATTGAAGCTGTTTCCTTGTTTACAGCTGTCTTCATTTTGAAAGTCTGAAAGTCATCTAAACTAAAACTGTATGCTTACATTAAATTACATCAACTACTTTGTCATTTTAGACATAGGCAATATATTGTGGTAGAATATTTTGATAGCCATACTTTTCCTGTCTTATAAGTTCATTCATTGTTAATTACTAGGGTTATGTGACCACCATGAAAACATTATTGGAACTTTTAATATACTAGAAGTTGGTGTAGTATAATGAAAAGACAATGAATCAAATAGGTTTCAGTTTGATTTACAGCTCAACAAGTAGCAATTACTTCAAACTTTGGAATAAGTACTTGGGATACTTTTCTAAGACTTGGTTTCATCATCCGTTAAATAGGGGGAAATGGTACACAGCCATGCTGTTTTTATGGTGATTTGATGATACAATAGATGCCAAAATAAAAATTTGTTGATCTCCTGTCACAAAAAATAAGCAGAACAATTTATCTGCGATTAAGAAGTACTAGTCTATTGGAAGCTATAACTGACAAATGGATATTATTAATAAAATATGAAGCTGAATCTAGATGCAGCTGATCTCAGCTCACTTAAATTCTCTTTGATACACCCTTTCCTGACTACTCTAGGTGAAGAATTTCCTTTGGCATTCTCCTGACCAGACTTTATTTTTGCCTTATCACTTAATCAGAAATAATGTCACATACTTGTTTTATAATTGGTTCCCCACCACAATATAAACTCTTTAAGGGCAAAGACTGTAATTTGTCTACCACTATGCTCAGTCCTTGCAGCTGCTGGGCAGATTGTAGAAGCTCAATAAATGAATATTAAATAAATGAACACAGTGGAGTACCTAACTGATGGGAAGCACTGTGTTTTGTGCTATAGAAGTTTAAATATGAATATTTAAACTAAGTATATGACTATTTAAATAATAGCCCAAAGTAGCTTTTCATCCAGTAGGTAACAGAACAAGTGACGCAAATAAATGAAATACAAAGAAATTAAGCTTACCACCATAAGCAAGGTTCAAGGAATGACAGAGCTTAATGCATAAGAGAGAGCTCAGCAATAAGAAGGTGTATTCAGCCAACACTGAACCATCTATTAGAGTTTATTACGGTGATAATGATAAATGCCAGGGTGCTATTCCAGATATATAGGCTTGTGTTTCTCCAACTTTGCCCTGAAGACTATTGGGAAATTTGTGGGTATAGTCTCTAAAAGAATGCTTCCACTTTCATTTCTTTTATAATCTCAAAATTAACCTGAGTTTGTTCAAAATTATCTGTATGGCTATGATATAAACAATTATTTTCAGCTGAGCATGGTGCTTACGCCTGTCCATGCTGGGCAAGGTGGCTTATGCCTGTAATCCCAGCACTTTGGGAGGCCAAGGCAGGTGGATCACGAGGTCAGGAGTTCGAGACCAGCCTGGCCAACATGTTGAAACCCCGTCTCTACTAAAAACACAAAAATTAGCCAGACATGGTGGTGCACGCCTATAATCCCAGCTACTAGGGAGGCTGAGGCAGGATAATTGCTTGAACTGGGAGGCGGAGATTGCAGTGAGCTGAGATTTGTATACCACTATACTCCAGCTCTGGGCAATATACATATATATTTTTTTTTTCACATAATTTCAGTGGCTGATATTTTATTGGTATTTATGGTAATATGGGGATCCAATTCTAGTAATTTAATGTTGTAGAAGAATGAGAAAACCACAGTGGTGAAGTTAATGTATAAATAATGCGTATTAGCCATATGAAGACCAAATGAGGTTTCAGATTAGTTTCTGTGGAGAAATTAGAGGGACATATGGTGGTGTAGGCTTACAAAGTAAAGTGAATTCATATTATAGTAGCAAATTCATATTCTCATATTAAGGTAAGGTTTAGTTTCAGCAACACACTATCATTTAACATATTAAATTAGAGTCATTATAAAAGGTTTATTTTGTAGTTTGTGTTTCATTTGAAAAATCGGTTTATGATTACATAGCTATCAAAATAGGAATCTTATATATAGGTTTGTACATTTAAGTTATGACTAAGTAACAATATGAAAGCATAATTCAGGTCAACATAAGGGGTCTGTAATTTTGTTTTTCTTTTTCTTTTTTTTTTTTTTTTTTTGAGATGGAGTCTCACTCTGTTGCCCAGGCTAAAGTGCAGTGGCACTATCTTGGCTCACTGCAACCTCCACCTCCCGAGTTCAAGCAATTCTCCTGCCTCAGCCTCCAGAGTGACTGGGACTATAGGTGCCTGCCATCATGCCCGGCTAATTTTTGTATTTTTAGTAGAGATGGAGATTCACCATGTAGGCCAGCCTGGTCTCAAACCCCTGACCTCAGGTCATCCACCCGCTTTGGCCTCCCAAAGTGCTGGATTTACAGGTGTGAGCCACTGTGCCCAGCATGTAATTTTGTTTTCTCTATGGAAAGAGTTTATACATTTATAACATTTGAGAAATAATGGCAGGCAACTCTAAGGTAGTGCTTCTTCATTTTCTTGGCAATTTTTGAGTGCCTACATGTTGGTGACCAAAGCTCTGATAATGGCAGTAACAAAGAGAATGGGGAAAAGACAGCTAGGCAGACATTGTTACTAGTCTTGGTTGCTTGGCCTGGAGTGATTTCCAGTTCTGGGTACTGCTGGAATGGTTGGAACATCAGCCAAAATATGGAATTCACATATTGTAGAAGTTGTTAATCAGTTCCATTTGGTGAATATTTAATGTAGGGTCCTAATAGATTTCCAGACAGAGTCCTATTGGTCTAGGCCTCAAGGGGGAGAGTAATGAGGATTTAGGAAGAGGGAATTGAGGGGACATTTGTGAAGAGAAGGCAGTTGAGGTTGTGGCCATGGATGAACTTGTCAAATAGGGCCAAAGGCAAAACTTTAATGAAAACTACATTTAGGAATTTGAAGGAGAAAAACGTTTCTAGTTTATAATTTTTACCACTCTAGAACTTTAAAAGTAAAAATTTATTTTAAAAATTATCATATACATTGTTAGAGTACAAAAGAAAACCTGTTTATCTAGAGGAATGTAGAGAGAATTGTGCAATATAGGAATTTGCTTTCAAAGGGGCAGAAAATATCTTAGTGTGGACAAGAAAAGCAAAGAATTTGCCAAGGAAATACATACTATAGAGACCGATCCTAGCTCAGCCTTAACTTACCGTAATTTATTTTTGTAGAATGTAAAGAATTTTTATCTCAGGTTGCTGTGAAGATGAAGTGTAATGATACATATCAAAATGCTCTAGAAAATCGTCATTACTGTAGAAATATTTGCTACAATTTTCTGTAAGCAAGCTTCTTAAAGTTGATATATTGCCATGCAAACATTTTCCTTAGTGTTTCATTATTTTCATTTATATTTCTATTTTTGCCATCTAATTACTTTTCAACACTTAATATTCATGAACGTCAAGAATATTCTATATCATCTTCTGCTTTTATTATATAGATTGTATACATAGCATGATGAAGCCATTAACTTCATTAACTAGAAAAGTGGCTGAGGTTCAAAATACAGATAATTTGCAAAGAGAAGGAGGAAGAACTAGTAAAGGTAAATTGCTTTCCCTTGCCAGTTTGAAAGATTTAATTCAGACTTTCTAGAAAGCTTAAAGAATTAAATAATTTAATTACTTTGAATTTTTACAGCCAAGATGAGTAATTCCATCAATATGGTAGGATTATGTAAGAATTTGGCATGAACCAAATATAAAATATAAAAGTACAGTGATATAGCCTTACTGAAGAAATTGCTAACTTCTGGGACAGTGCTAACAGTTGGTGCACAATTACAAGAATGTATATCTTATTTTCAAAAGATCATCTTTTTGTTGTTGTTTTACAATTTTCTTTCCCACTCCCACAGACACATGGGAATTTGTCACAAAAACTCTTAGGAGCCATCAGTAGGCAGGATAAACTGAGTAATGCCCCAAAAGATGGGAATAAAGTAGTATGGCCGAGAAAGGGTGCTAGTTTCAAGAGGTGTACGATGTATGAAAGTAACGTTGTCTATTTGTTTTTTATGAAAATGAACATATAAATGGGAAACACAAGCCTGCTTGCCATTTGGATATAAATTCCAACATTGTTGAACATGAGATTTTTATACTAAAATGAAAAGGGTGATTAAATAGTGCACATTGCAAGCAAGAGGTATGTAGAAAAGAAATCACACGAAATACCTGTCAACTTCCTTTTCTCACCACTGCTTTTTAGCAGTCATAAATACTGAAAATATACTTTTTGACACATAATTGTACATATTTATGTGATAAAATGTGATGTTTTGCTACATGTATATTGTGTAATGATCAAATCATAGTAATTATTATATTCACCACCTAAATGTTTATAATTTATTTGTTGTGAGAGCAGTCAAAATTCTCTCTTCTAGCCATTTGAAATATACAGTGCATTATTGTTAGCTATAGTTTCCCTATTTTTAAACAGGAAACATACTTTTTAAATCTTTCACTACCCACATACCACAATTTGTAAACTAATGTGGCAAACTATTTGATGAAAAAATTTGTGTTTCCATTCCTAAGTTACTGATATTGGTCATGTTTAATGGAAAATCATGAAGTCCTAATTCCTGAAATCTGTTTAAACATAAATATATTGACTTGTCTGTGGTCCTGCAATGCTGAGGGGATGGCCCAATGCCTTTTATAAGCTCACAAACTATTTCAGGTCGAGATGCAAAGACAAAGGGAGTGATGCTGACGTTACTATTTCCTATCTTATCCCAGGTAGTGTGCAGCATTTTACAGATAATTAATGTGAACAAGAAAAACAGAAGAAAATACAACATGATAGATATTAGGAATATTTAAGGGACAAAACAATTATATGAGGGAAAAGGAAGCAATATATTTCAGGAAGATTTTATTTTTGTTTTGTTTTTAGTAAGCTCAAGGTTATGAGAGGGTTGAAAACCAAAAGAAAGACTTAAATCGCAGCAAGATGGATTTAAATTAGCCCTAGAGGGGGAAAGAGAGGACAACCTTAAATGACTGATGGCCTTGCTAGAAATTATTCCAGGGGCTTTTCCTGATGTTCTCTCCTCCTTCTCTTCCACTTGGACTTCCTCTGCTTACCACAGTCTGGTTGTTTCATCTACTGCTACTGTCTTGTTTTAATTGATAATAATAATTTCCTTCATTTCTTACAGTTATGTCATCTTAAGAAAATCTTTTAACCTCTTAGAGCATCAGATTCCTTATCCACAAAGGTAGATAACAGACTGTTGCATAGACTTGTTGAGAGCAGCATGCAAAGCACACAGTATGTTGCCTTGTGTGTTTACTGATGCATAATTCATTAAGTGTTTGCAAATCATTGTGTATTTATTATTGTTGTTCTTATTGTTAAACAGAACACTAAGTCAATATCCAAATTAAAAAAATAACAGCAATAGTCCTTATCACTAAGCTCTCTGAGGAAAAAGAGATGTATAATTTATGCTTAAGTCTATGTCGATAGCTGCATCTCTTTGTATGTTTTCATCCAACTCTATATCTGGATCTGGATCTACTTTTATGTATCTAAACTATTACTGTAAATTCATTCAAAAAGAATTGTCTAAATTATCTATGTCAGGCAGAGTGCTAATTATTGAAGATGAGAATGAAAGACGGTTTGTAACCTTAAGGTATTTACAATGTAGAATGAGGAAATAACTGTGTTAATAAATAGGTTCTATAAAATATGGACATTGGTAAGATGAAAATCTATAGAGCTTACAGTGTGGGCAACAGAAACATGGTCAACTCTACATGAATGTGGGAGTAAATGGCAATTAGTAAAAGCTACCCAAAAGAAATGAGTATGATTCAAGCAAATAAAACCTGGCATCAAAATTTAATGCAGGTATTTTTTTTTTTTTCCTGAAGATCCTAAATACAAGGTACCCTGAAATGATAAGGTACAGCAAAAATTGGAGGGTTTGAATTAGGGTACCTACTTGGGTCATTTTTAACTTTATTTCACAATTGGATGTCAAAGATTTCTATTCTAGGATCTTTAGTACAAATGATCCATATAGAGGTAATCATTTAGTTTTAAATGTAATAGTACAGATAGTATCAAATGGGAAATGGTTTATTTTCTTCTAGGGCAAGGAAAAGGGTTAAGGTGACATTTAAGGTAGGCTTCAAATATCTGCAGTACAGGTGAAGGCTGTTCTGTGGAAGGGGAAGAAGGGACCAGTGCTGTGTAAGTTAGGAGAGGAAGGAGGTTAACTACCTTTGAAAGCCTTATGTAATGTTGAACTTTATTTGGTAAAAACAAGACTTCATTGCAAGATTTTATTTCATTTTGCTTTTAAAGACTAGAGGTGATGAAATATTTCCAGTTTTCTAAAATGGAGAGGGGTCGAGTGCTGCGGTTCACGCCTATAATCCTGGCACTTTAGGAGGTTAAGGCGGGAGGATAGCTTGAGCTCAAGAGTTCAAGACCAACCTGAGCAACATGTTGAGACCTCATGTCTACAATTTTTTTTTTTTTTTAATTTAGCTGGGCATACACCTATAGTCCCAACTACTTGGGAGGCTGAGGTGGGAGGATCACTTAAGTCTGGGAGGTTGAGGCTGCATTGAGAAGCTAAAAAATAAATAATGAAGGTTAACTTTATACCTCTAACTTAAGTGACCAGGCAGCAAATATTTCAGGAAGAAGCAATTTGGGGTAGAAAGTTAACTCTAGTGGAATGGCTGTTACACAACAGGCCCTGTGGTAGGTGATTTATATGTGGCTTCTAAGACAGTCCCACAAAGTATCTAATCTAGGATGTAGAGAATAATTTTCACATTTTACAGTTGAGGACTTTACAGTCCAGGCCACACAACTAGCAGAGATTCCAATGCAGGCCACTGACTTCAAACTTTCCTGTAATAGTACACTAACTATTTTACCACTCTTAATAAAAAGAATACAGGTTTAAATTTGAATAAAATGCCAGGTTCAGGAAGTACTAACTGGAGATCGTTGAAACGGGGAGCGAGATCTGATTTTCAGCATGAGTCCTGAGATGTGCCTAAGTCTGCTTTATGGTGCTGCTGTGAAAGAAGCCAAATCCATTTTGTAGTAAGATACATTCTGTCTTCTAATGTGCATCATCTTTCTCTTTTTGCCTTGTTTTTTATACTGTGAGTTTTCACATTTTTAAAAATGCAAGAAAAGAAACCTCAGTTCTGAATAGTCACAAAAATAGTTGAAGTCTGCATAACCGGGTTTTCTCAGGAAAGGGCTAAAGAATTTGCGTTTAGCTTTGAGAAGTAGCAGCTGGAGAGTGATCTATTAATTGTTTTCAAACCCTTTGATGGTTGCTAGGTGAAATTTGTATTGACAGTGGTTTCCCATGTCTGAGGAAGCAAAAATATGAAAAAAGAAATGGGCCTCCTATTGTCTAGCATAGCTTAGACAAGCTCTTGCCTTAATACTGGATTAGATGATACTTTTGAGATCCCTTCCAGCTATACTTTAAAACTCTTAGACTATAGAATTGCTAGAATAAGCTTATGTCATTTCTTAGTGGCAATTTGTATATTTTATATAAACGGAAGATTTTTGGATAGGTTATAATTTTCTTTTGCCAATATCTAAGAAGCTTGGTATATATTTGTAAACACACAAAATGCAATTCAAGAAGGTTGCATAAAATGAAAAACATTTATCACCAGAAGACATTTTTTATATATGGTATTTACGTCTACATAGTATAAACAAATTCTCTTTTGAATGAAAAGGGAAAGCACTTAAGGTAATTGTCTGCATTTACATAGCACATTCAGTTAAGACACCTGGACATTTCATGCTATTAATATTAGTGTCTTGTTTTGTTTAAACTGATTTTATTTTACATTAAAATATGATTTTCATTAGTAGTTTTATTTTCAAGATGAATTAATTAATACAGGTTGTGAATGCAAAGTCTTTTTGTATTTTCTTTAGTCATTAATTCAACAAGTATGAAATAGTTGTTTTATTCCAAGAAATAATATTACAAATGAATGTATTTTTTAAATCCAGACTTCAGTTGTTTGGATGTGGGGTAAGGGAGGAGGAGAGTCATCTGCTTCTTGATATCCATGTGGTTTTGCCTTGAACCCCTCAGTACTGTGGCCAGGGTAACCCCTAAACCTCTAACAGTCTCTACCAGTCCCAAGTGGAGGACACGAATGGTGGCATAGGCTTATTATTGGAATGTGGCTTCAGTTCACGTCACAAAATATCTGATATAAACTATTGTTTTTAGAATTTTCACCCCTGAAAATCACTCACATAAAGCATCTATGAGCTTGGCAGATTACATTGGACGTTTTTGGGATCACAATACCATTTACTTTTGCTTTTCTTCTCACTAGCCTCTGCTCAAATCCCATGCAAGATTACACTTCAGAGTACTCAGCTCTCCTTCTTCTCTTATGCCAAGCAGATCATCACTCTTCAATTTCATTTTCTCAATTCGAATGTCTTATCCCGTTAAGGGGCTAACAGAGAAGATTCACCCTTCTTTAGGCAGTTTTGTTTATGAACAGCAGAGATAAAAAGAAACCTGTTACATCTGCTTCTGTCGAAATTCAAATTCTTTTTTTCTTTTTTTTTCCAGCCATGTCTATAGGTTCATTCATTTGTAAGGGAAAAGTACAATTCTGTAGACAAGACAGTAACTCAGTCTTCATGTTTACAGTTAAATATTTAATCTGCTGACTTACTATTTTAAGTAGCAGTGCCTATACAGCTTGTATTATTTTGCCTTGCTCCCCTCTCAGCAAAGTTGTAAGATTCATCCTCGCTGTCTACATAAAGATGTTTTCATTTATTTTCATTACTATATATAGAAATTTAATACTTTTTTTCTTTCTTTTTTTTTTTTTTTACTTCAGGGACTGTTGTGGGGTGGGGGGGAGGGGGGAGGGATAGCATTGGGAGATATACCTAATGCTAGATGACGAGTTAGTGGGTGCAGTGCACCAGCATGGCACATGTATACATATGTAACTTACCTGCACATTGCGCACATGTACCATAAAACCTAAATAAGAAGAAGAAGAAGAAGAAGAAGAAATTCAAATTCTTAACGAATGGCCATGCTCGAGTGGTCTTTGGAAGCTTCAAATGGCTGCTTCATCTTGAGAGCCAATCCTTATGTTCACACAGCCTGTCAGATGAGGGAACTGGTCAACAGCCACCTTCTTCCCAGCACCCCAACACCTTGCCTTTGAAAGAAAGAAAACAAAATTTTGTTCGTTTTTTTTCTTCTGCCACTGAATTGAAATCCATCCTTAATCTGTTATATTACTTACTACATACTTCATGCTTATATAAATTTAGGCATATTCACTTGAGGAGGTTTGTCTTCCCCAGCAATTACAAAGGCTGGGCCTATTTTTTTTAGGACTTCTTATCTGTCTATCAAAAGAATCCCATACATATCAGAATAAAGAAAACAATAGGTACAGATAATATATTTTCTATGCTGACTTCTAAAAACTGTTATATAGAAGAAAATGAGTTTACATTAGTAATGTTTATTATTCATTGTATTTATACACAATCCATTTCTAGGTTTTTAATAAATATTTTTCCCCTTTATGCCATTGTTGTTCAATATTCCTACTTACAATATTATGGCATCCACATTTTTAAAACATCAAGGATTAGGGGAATATTTTATTTTTTCCAAAATGATGGACAGTGGACTAGTTTATAGTTCCTACAAATTCAACTTCAACAGATGTGTAATGCAGGTGGAAATCATCAAAACTTTATGCTGTGCCTGCATTTAATTTTCAACTAATGTCTTGATTGCTTACGAGTTATTCATGTATGGTGTTAGAAAAACTTTGCAATGCCGTTTATTCAGTTGTTAATTAAGAATAAATTGTCACATTTTAAAGAGATGATAAAATATCCCTTTCTGATGAAATGGCAATTGCTTTTTCCCCCCTTGCTTTTGTTACACAAAATTGAGCTCTGAGATTTGAATGATTAGAAATTATCAGCCACAATTATGACGATGTTCTGATTTAACATTTTCCTCTTTGTGAGATAGTGGGAACTTGTTTATGCTTTTTGAAAATGTAAGTGCTTCTTCCATGTTTATATTATAAATGTCAGTCATGATTGATATTTGGAAATTACTTCATGAAAGGGCTTACATGAATGTAACATAATTGCATTTCTTTTTGCACCAATTGATTTTATTGCAGTGTTTAATGGTTTGTTGCATACTTTACAGAATAATAAATTTCATTTTCTTGTATTATCCCATAAATAACCTGGAAATTTTTTAATTAAGGTAATCATAGAAGCTGTCTTAACCTTGCAAACATGTATTGCTTCATGGATTTGATAATTGGAATATTTATCTGGTTCAAGTCACAACAAATATATCATAAAATATCAATATGTGGCTTGAGCCACATAAATGTGGCAATACTCAAATGTATACGTATAGTTTTCAAACTCTTTTCTCAGAAATGCATACTTTATGTTTGTTGGATAATGTTCTCTTTTTATTGTGTTCACTACCAAACTTTCGTATTTACATTTCTAGGGATGTCACTTTATAGTAGCCTCATTATTTTTTATCAGTTCATTTGACAATGATGTAAGTCCACATTGATTTTCAAATAAAGCAAAAACTTAAGCTTAAATATGACCCGCATTGGCACCCTTAATTATGATAGGTACATATAATTTGTATTGATATTTAGCTTTAAAGAGTTTTTTTTTTTGGCTTCATAACAATACTGAGACAACATACATATACACTTCAAAATTTTGACTAATAGCAAAGAAAATAAAACTTCTCTTTGTAGAGTGCAGTACTTGAAAATATACAAAACATTCATCTGTAGAATGTGAAGAAACATTAACATAAATAGGATAGGCACAATTGAGATTGAGTATTTCACAATTAAAATACATATCATTATTTTTTCTATTGCGTGATTCTTCATAACCATTATAACTTAAATGGTGATGGTGGGCAGCTTTTTAAGAACAGGTTGTTTGCAAGGCACTTACAATCCAGGCATCCCAGATATGTCAATAAATGATCCTCCCTTAACATTCACAGTCCTTATTACCAGGATCCAAAGAAATAAAACAGTTTTGTAGAATCTATAGATATTAAATCCATGAGTTTATTTGTTTTCATTTTATTAATTTTTGAATGGGTAGCTAACAATCACCAGAGCTATTAATATCAATATAATAAAGAGACTCATATTTGCATGTAATTTCCATGGGAAGCAGCCCATAGATATTGTTTTTCTTTATTTCCATTATTTTTATGTGTATATTTGTAATGGAACTGAGATGCACCATATGATAATGATGTATTCACAATTTATTCTGTCCTCCAAAGTTTTTTCCATTTCTTTTTTTTAATTATACTTAGAATGTTCTTCTCTCCTGTTAGATTTTTTAAAAACAATATGTAGTGGTTTTCTTTTGGCATTTTTAATTTTTTGTATTTTTTTAAAAACTTTGACCCATTTGTAGTTTATTTTATAGGTTCAGCTTTATTTAATTTTTACTTCATGGCTTGCTAGCTAGCTGGATCAACAAAATAAAATTGTGTTTTCCCAAATTACTCGAAATGCTGTTTTATTATACGTTAATTTCCATATGTACTTGAGTCTCTTCTCACTTTTGCTCTGTTCTATTGACCTATTGGTCTCTTTCTTCATTGCTAAAATTATTTACATATATTTCAGTATTTATGTGATTATTATTTTTTGTATTATCTTATCATATATACATGTTTGTATATATAATTTTTACTATTAGAAAGATCACTTTATCTTCCTAACCACCCAATAAATGTTGACTATATATTTGAATAATATTCATTTTGAAGGAATGTCAAGTCAATCAATTTCCAAGCCAAGATGTAAAGACAGGTATTTTGTCATTAACAAAAGACAAGACTCTTGTGCTAATATAAGACCCCATCTAATAAAAATAGCAGTGTCATTATATTTTAAAGATGAATTCAGTGCAAATCACTGTAACTGACCATACTGTTAACCTCTTTATTAATCACAACTACCTGTTCTGGAACACCGTTTTAAAAGATGAATTTATTGATTCTTACCTTATAGTAGGGGGATACAAATTAGGATTTGGGGGACATCCCAACTTCATTTGATAGGATTATGGCTAATTCCTCAAGTGTATTAGGATTGGAAACAATGAGATTTAGGGCCACTGCTTTAAAATTGAACTTTGTGGATTATATCAAATTCTGAAAACTCTACTCAAGAAAGCAATTCTCACTCTCTTGAGAGCAAGGAATTATTACCAGAAAAATCTAGCCTAATTTAGGGTCCATTTACAAGAAAAAGTGGCTTTCCTGATAGGTATGTCTATTTGGACATATTTGGACTGACCTTGTCCATGTGGTAGAAGGCACTTAAGTAAATAGCAATTCCTTATTCTTATTACTCTTGGGACTTAATTGTAAAACTAAAACAATAACAAACTCCCGTCCAATTTGGAACTAATTTACTGTTTTTTAAGATATCTAGGTAAGGTACTCGATGCCCATCTGATGTTTTCATTACTTTATTTGGTATGCATATTTCCTGGGAAATCTAATTTTATTTTTGCATTGCTAATGCATTTTATCCCAAGCTGTGTTTCGATTTTTCACGCCGGCAAATTTTCACACAGCTATCTAAATTTCTTATTTACGTGAATAACTATAGAATAAAGCCTAATATAAATATTCCTGAGTACAGTATATTTCAGTGTATAGCAGAATAGGAAATAGCATTTATGAAAGAGCCACAAACTGAATTTAGAGAAAGGGAGGGTTGTGTTGTACATACCTAGGGGATGGTC
Organism: Pongo pygmaeus; assembly: GCF_028885625.2. Taxonomy (NCBI): domain Eukaryota; kingdom Metazoa; phylum Chordata; class Mammalia; order Primates; family Hominidae; genus Pongo; species Pongo pygmaeus. The sequence goes on along the minus strand of NC_072384.2, from coordinate 41,233,142 downwards.
ACCGAGGTGACAACTTCTTGACCTTTCTTGGAGTAAATGGAACAACATTGCTTCACCTTCTCCATTTCTGCCAAATGTAATATGACCAATTTATTATTCATATGTTCCTTTGAGATGAGGGCATTCACATTTTTATGTCTTTCAAACATTTGCCAAATGAATATATGCTAGTGATTTCTATGCATTTTTATCCAACTTTATAAAGACTGAAAACAACTAGAACAAGGGAATTCAAGTCACCCGGTTAATCGAAATTCATTGTTGAGGGCTTCCAGATTCTTTCTACTAACCACTCACTCCTTGTGAAGGGATTTTATTGTGAGCAGTTAATATTTTATGGGAAGGCTGTCAGCTTCTTACAGAACCCAAAGGAGTTATATATTTTTCTGACATATGATCATAATTCCCATCAGTATGTTTAATGTCAGCATCTGTAGGATTCCTTTGATTTTTAAGGAGAAAAAAAATAAAAAATCCAGACTCATCAAATAAGAATAACTATGCATGCTTCAGGAAATTCTTATTAGTCTGGGTGAATGCTTGGGGATCAGAGGGACAGGTATGCAATGGATGCCTCTTAGTGCTTTGCTGGTTAACCTATTTTCCTCCACGTATTGAACTGTGCCAGGAATGAGAATTTTGAGGACTAATTTTGTGCACACACACACACACACACACACACACACACACAGTTTATGCTAGGGCAGAACTATATATACGCACACACACACAGTTTATGCTAGGGCAGAACTATGTATACACACACACACATATATATATGAATGTATATATATGCTACAGATCATAGAGTATATTATCTAAAAATCATGAATTAAAAATAAAATGACCATTTTTAGTTAAAAACTCATAATGTTTAAGGTTGTGGAATGTGGATGATGGGTGTTTCTGTAATCTACTAAAAATAAAAGTCTAAAGAATACTATCTATGTCACAAAGCAAAGATCACAAAGGAATTTTGAAACATGTTCTTTACTCTGACAAGCTTTAAATCAACCAGGATCTAATCAGATTGTTTTGCTAAGTACCACTATTTTAAATTCTTTTTATTAGGGACCATGGGGAAAAAAAAGCATAAAAATGACTTCTGCAGGGAAAGATGAAGTTGGGTTGATAACTAATCCTTGCTACAGACAGCAAAGGGTTTAATAATGAAAAATTATCACTAAGATGAGTGACTTTTTAACAAAACTGGATGAATCATTCAGTTTGGGTGTCAGGTAAACCCAGGTGTTAAACATAAACTAAATTCTTGATCTACTGATGGTTTTTGCTATTGGGAATGCAGATTTTGCCTGATTCAGCTTTGGAGATGATCTTAACAAATGATTTCTTCTAAAAAGCATGTAAAGCATTAACTTATGCCAACTTACTCCATCCACAGGTAGTTTCTTGGCTATCATTTGTCTCTGTTTTCTTAGAAGCAGAGATTTAAAGAGAAATCTTGTAAATGATATATACATCCTAGATGAAATTTTGAAATATTAAGATCTAACTATAAAGTTGTGATGTGGCTAGGGAATCAATAAATTTGACAGTCTAATACAAAATAGAAATTTTGCAGTATGTATTAGCTCTACATATGTATAGAACCTTTCATTTCATTCATTTAAAATATTTAAAGGCCATATTTAACATAAGCTATAACTTTTGCACAGCAACATTATTTTTCTATGTAAAAGTCCTCATTTCCTGTTTGTCATTTGATAACATGTCTCATATTGTCAAGAAGAGTTTTAAATTATGAACATGTATTTTCTCATAAAGATATTATGAGACAGTAGATTTGAAAGTTAAAAAATGGAACAACTTTCTAATTTTTTTAAAATTAAAACTTTAGATATTTAGGCATAATATATTTCTTTGGCGTGCTTAAGATCTCTATTAAGCCAAAGTCAAAACCATAATTAAGATGTGAAAAACTAGTGATAATTTGATTATGAACAACAAAAGAAAGAAAACCCTGTCACAATTAATATTCTGACAAAGCAACAAGACATGAAATAATTATGAAGAGACAAAATTTTCATTATTTGTAGACAATGTGATTATACACCAAGAAAACCCAAGAGAATCTGCTTAAAAACTTTTGGAATTAATGAGAAAATTCAGTTAAGCATTAGATGCAAGACATTGTAAGCCTGAATAATTAAAACAATTGATAGTAGCACAAAAATGGACAGTCTGATCATTATATTAATCCCCCAAATACATGTTTGGCGTGTTAATTTTGTATTAGCTTGCATTAAAAATTAACATGAGTAAAATAAGGAAAACCAAGTTATTTCTTTTTAATTATCCTTTTGTAGGATCTTTGACACACAGAATTTATCTGATGATAATCTTCATTCACTCATATTAATGAACATTTACTATGTGCCAGGCACTCCCCTGGACATCTAAATAGCATCAATAAAAATAATCCTCAAAAGACTCTGTCCTTGTAATTTCATTAACTGCTTATGCAAAGCCCTTCTGATGTTTAATTTTGTTCTGTTATTTCCTCTTGTTTTTAAATCTCAATCACATTGGCCTGCCTGCATGGGTATCCATTCTAATTTCTATACTGAAAATTCTTTTCATATATCTCTCATAAATTGCTTGTGTATATATAAATATAATGTTTTTGAAACCATGCACAGAGTTCATCTGTATACATTTGGTGTTAATGTAACCAAATGGTATTGTTATAAAGATAATTATCTTTCTTACATTTTTCATTCTGTATTTTATTTTTAAGACGTATAGTTTTGGCTGCACTTCTCCTGGATAACATTCCATTATATGTCTATGCATATACCACATATTATTTATAGAGTCTCCTAGTGACAGACACCTAAGCTGAATCCAACATATCCTAACATTAACTCTGTTATGATGAGTAGTTTTCTATATATAGCGTGCCCAGATGGTCTGTTTTGTTCACCTAAGACATACTCGGTTTATGCCTGTGTCCCGGCATAATATTTCACGTTCTCCCTTCACTCTCATTCAATCTCTCAGAATTTCCAAGAGACTTCTCTGGAGTTCATACCAATTGTCGGAATTACACACCTATAGTATATACATAAAAAATACTGCTTTTCAGAGCAGGTTTTCGGGTGTATCTTGGTTTCCTTTTTACCTAAGTATCATAAACAATTGGTATTTATGTGTCATTAACTTTCTAATAGAAATATTTGACATTGTATGTTGCATTTTATTCTTACTAGTGAAGTAGATCATCTCTCTATATTCTCCTTACTCATTGTAGCTTCTCCTTTCATGTATTGGTTATGTATGCACATTTCCTTATTAACTTAAAGTCTTTATTTTTCTAATTTGTAAATATTATATATAAAAATCATCCCTCTGTTGGATTTAAAATATCACAAATATCTTTCCCAATTTGTCACTGGTGTCATTTTATTCAAAATCCTTAACTTAAATATTATCAGTTACTTTACCCTATTGCCACAAAAACATTTGCATCACTTTTTAAGGTTTCAAACCTTCACACATAGGTGGAAATTTGGAGCCCCTTTTTTGCAACAGTATATTAGAGAATTTCCTCTCTGTACTGAGTCATTTATTACTTGACATTATTTACGAAATTAACATTTACATAATAATGCATTTAGATTTTTAATATCATCTCTACATCAAGTTGCCTCATATGTAGAAGTTGGTCTCAAGGCTTTTTATTCCATTACACTGTACTGTATGTTTTTCTACATTTGTCCCACATATTTGTAAATATTGTACAATGACTTAGTGTTGTAATATCTGTTAGGAAAAAAATAATCAATTTTTGTTATTTTCCAAAGTTGTTTCAGCCTTTTATAGACCTGGTTGCTTTCATGTCTTTTAAAAAATCAGTTGTCTAGATATAAAAAACTCTGAAAGGATTTTAAATGGAGTTGAATTGGATTTATAAATTGATTTGATGAGAATTTACATCTTCACAGCATATAGCCATATCATCCATGAACAATGTATATCTTTCTACTTATTCAGCACTTCTTTTAAGTTCATTTATGATGGCCTTATGCAGTTATTGTTCGATTAATTCCTAGATAACATATATTTTGTTGTTATAGTAAATGGAATCTTATTTTCTATTACATCTTCTAATTGGTTTCGGGTGTGATTTTATTTTGTAATCTTGCAAACTTGCTGAGTTCTCTTATTAGTTCTAATGTTTTTAAAATTTATTCCCTTAGATTTTCTATGTAAGTGAACATATAATTTACAAAATGAAACAAAACAAAGAACGGTCATACCTCTTTCTGCTTAATATTTAGGCCTCTTCTTTCTTTTCTTTACCTTATTTAGTTAGAGAGAACTCTTGGGTAGCATAGGAACATTGATTTTGATCAGTCATCTTTGTCTTATTCTCAACCTTCAAAGAAACGCATCAGAAAATTTTTCTCCACATGTAGCATTTCCTATAGAATTCTTAAAAAATCATTTTTCTAGTAAGAAAAATGCTGGTTTAGATTTCTAAAGTTTTATTTTTATTATTAAAAGATATTGTTCATGATCCTATGTTTTTTGTGTCATTCCGGGTGAGAATGTGATGGATACTTTAGGTCATTAATATTTTATATTGATGGATTTTTCAGACATTAAATAATTCTTGAAGTAAATTGTATTTATTCACACTATATTAGTTTTAATATGCTATTGGATTACTTAATATTATGCTAAGAATTTGTATAAATATGTTTTATATATAGTTATAAAACTAAATCATCATTATTTTCCAGTTCAAGGTTTACATGGTTTAGATTGAGGGAATAATAGCTCCCCACCTTTTTTTTATTTTTTTAGAACAATGTATTTAATATAAATATAACCTGTTCCAAAAATGTCGGTAAAATATATCTATACAATCTTGGGAATTTTGTGAAGAATCTGGGATAGGGCTTTCATTGCCATTTCAAAGTCTTTCATGATTAATGGTTTATTTACATTCCCAATTTCTTCTTTGTAATTTATCATATATATTTTCCCAGAAAGTTATCAATTTTAGCTACATATTTAAATGTAATAATGCCTACTTGATTATTCTTTTATTAAATAAAATTTTTACAACATCTATAAAATTTCCTGTTTTCCTTTCTGTATTTTTTAGTCTACTCATCTTTTTTCCTTGTTTACAGAAATTTGTCTTTGCAAAGCTTGTGGTTTTGTTAATTATTTCTGTCCATTTTTACTCTATACATCATTAACTTTTACCGTTATTGTCTTCTCCTATTTTCTCCTATTTTTCACATCTCTCAACTATTCTCTCTCTCTCTCTTTTTAAATCTCCTTTTGGTACCTTCTGAGAGAGATCTACGGCCTGAAGTTTCAGCTCATTATTTTTTCCTTCAGATTAATCTGTTCTGCTGTTCAACATATACAGTGACATTTTCATTTCAGTCATGATATTTTATACCCTTTCTCTTTTTAAAAAGTAATTGTTTTCTTTTCAATATTTTCCAGTTCTCCTATATTCTTCTGACAATGTTTATAATGTTTCTTTTATATTCTTGTTATTTTTGCTGTGTTAGCTCTGCTTCTGCTGGTATAAGTAATGATATTCATTGTCTTTCATTTTCAGTGTTTGCATTTCTCTAGTATCTCCCACATTTTGCATGTAATGTCTTGGCTTTGGCTAGAAATGTCTACCCTCAGAGAGGTACAAAAGACTAGAGTCAGCTTTATCCCTTCCATATGACTTAAGGAGAGAATGGGTGGCCTAAAGGAAGAATGCCTCAGACACTGCATTCCCCCTAAACTGCTGTCTACTTCCTTCCCCCTAGTAGGCTTCACAATTTTATGCTGATATTTTCATAGATAGCAATCTACCCGAAAAGAGGAATAGCTATTATCTTGTGGAAAAGTATTAAATTTAATGCATTTGTCTAAATAAACTGGAAACTTCTTTGGTATTTCCAAAAGCCAGCATATTTTTTCCTCCATTTTTACCTCCAAGGAGTTTTTTATTCTTATTTAAACCTGATCCCATTTGCCTTTTGTTTTTAAACTAATATAACTGATTTATTAAAAATTACTGCAGAGGTCTTTATGGGAAAAAAGACTGTGATATTGCTTTGATAAATTCAGTCACTGTTCTCTATCTAAAAAATAACCTTGAAGCTGAAAGATTCTTAAAATACCTGTTAGTGAATTTTTTTTTCCTGAAAATGAAGACCATAACAGTGCTGAATTATTTACAGGAAGCATTTGCCATCTGTTAACATTAGCTAATTTTCAGGTGATAACATATATTTAAACCTATTTAAATTGAATAAAAGAGATTAAGTTTTTGACAAGAGAAAAGTTCAAGAAGTTGAGAAAGTACCAAATAGGTATAAGGCAAACATGAAGAAATTTTGGAAATTCTAATCTCGTTGGAATAAGAATATAGAAGTCTATATAATCATAGCATCTCAAATGCTTTTAGAAAATGCTGTTTTGGGAATATGATTGAAATTGTCTAATAAGAAAATAATTGAATTCTGTCAATATTTAGCACCTTAAATCATGATGTTTCAAATTTAATTATATAACTTTATAGTAGTTTGACACAATAATTTTCTCCCATGATATCTGAACTGATATATTTGAGCACAAAATGTTGTAAGACAAAGGGGTTTCAGTGGATGTGAGTCTTCTTTTATCATGCCCATTGTAATTTGGTAAGTAAAATTAGAATTGTTTTTAAGCTAGACATAAACAAGTTTGCTCATTTATTTATCTGAAAATGTGTATTGCTTATTTACCATATACCTGACATTGTTCTAACTACTGGGTTAATACCAATGAAAAAACAAAAACTGTCACTCTGTCACTAGCATCATAGGTTAACAAAGTTATGTAAGATAGTTATGCAACAAAGTTATCTAACATAGTTACGTAACAAAGTTACGTAATGTAGCTAGGTAACAAAGTTACTAATACTGTGAGTGATTTAATTTCCATTTTCATAGTAGCAAAAATGATATAAAAAAAGAGTTCTGTAAAAACATATGGGATTAGGAATGAAATAAATTTACCCACTCTGGGTAGGCAGAGAATGCCTCCCTGAAACAGCAAAATTTAACCTGTGCCTGAATGAGTAGAAGGTAAGTAGCTGTTTGGCTAGGGGGCAGATAGAAAGAGAAACTAGTTTTCTGACTCTCCTTATCCATACCCCTAACTGATTTGTAGAATGAGGCCCAAATCTAACGAAGGTCACCCTTTTTCTTTTCTTCCTAGTTCCAGTTCTTCATTGCTCATAATGCAGTTTGAGAAGGGAAGGAGCAATTAAGTAGGATCTAAGGCAGTCTGCAATGAAGGAGTGAATGAAAGCCTTAGGATCCCCATTTGTATTGGTAGATTTAAATTGTCATTCCTGCCGGCTGATGTTATGGTTCCCTGGGTAAAGCATTTGCTGGGTAAATGAGGTGAAGAGCATACACTATTGCCTGTGGTCTCTCCACTCATACTGACTGCCTCAGCAAGGAGGCCAGTGATTAAAAGGATGTAGAAATTTGCTGCTTCCAACCCTGAGAAGGCCCTGTGCAATAATTTGTAGCACAATGGAATATGCTTTGCCTTCTTGTTACACTGTTATATTGGGAAATAATACCTGGTCCAGGCTGTCTCTATACCATCTCTGAAATGCATTTTAAGTTAATAATTATAAAAAGAGTAGTAGTCCATAGAGGAAATATTTTCTAATTGTATTATTGAGCTAGGCATACGTTTTTACCTGTAGGTTATTTTTAGTCATTCAAATAAAAGGTTTGCAATCAAGTAGAACATGGATGAGCTGTGCCCTCATGTTATATTCTCACTCAGGACACAACTTAGATTGTGATCATGCATTTAATTAAAATGTAGAAATTAGCCTTGGCATTATCTTGTGTACAGTCTGGTTAAACAATTTCTAAAAGCTTTATCGGAATTACAGAGTGACCTGTTTAAATGGATGAAATTCAGGACAGCATCATTCTATAATAATGATGGATTATCTATAACCAACCGCTAACTTCCCAATGTGTTAAATGCTTGCTTCATTCCAGAACATTGTACTGTATAAATATTACTGCTCCAGCTTTGCCACAAAGGTTACTATCAATGATATTTCAAATACATTTATAAATATAGCCAAAATATGTGCAAAAATATTCATTAAAGAAACAAAAAAAGAACAGAAGAAACCCACTGGTTAAGGAGCTTTTTCATGAGATTTTTAACTATATCTTCAATTGGACTAAAACTACTAAAAGGTCTCTAGGTTTCATTTTCCCTCTCAGTTTAAAAAAATAAATAGTTTTAATATTTGTTGCTGGTAAGCCACAGTATTTGTTTTTAAATGATTTTCGTTAGATATGAAATATTTCTGGGATTTTACTTGAAGTATTTATTTGAAGCACTTATTGTGAGATATTGTAAACCTCTAGCAAAATGTGATCAATACGACTGATCAGATTTAGTTGTGTACCAGGACTCTGAATTCTAAATGTATTTGGCAGGTCATTAAAATCAGATATGTATGAAACTAAACAGGCAACATTACTTTGTAAAATATTTGATCTTTAATAAAAAGTACTGCTCTTTCCGATTGTTTCATTATCCATCCATTTATTCATTCATCCATGTGTTATTTATTATTGATTTGCTGTGTGATAAAATATTTATTAACCACTTACAGTGTAACACATTTTATGAAGATGAACAAGTAGCTAATAATCATAATTGACACATTTAACACTATTTTGTGTCAGGAACTTTTAAAATCATTTTTTGTATAATACATTGACTCCAAAACTACCATGTAAAGCAGGCATTATAATTATCCCCATTTTTAGGTGAGGAACCAAAGGAAAGAGACATAAAATGACTTATTTAGATTTACCTATTTGAAAAGTAAGGTTCAGATCATCTAGTTGAAAAGAGGTTAAGATTACTATCTAGCAAAACACTAAGAACATTCTTAATCTTTAGGCTCTTCTTTCTCTGTGGTAGACAAATTTCAAATTTTACCTAAATTATATTACCTTTTAAATTAACCTAATAAGAAACACAAAATATGTAAGTTGATAATTAGGGTTCACTGTAATTACATCTATCATAAGCAATTTCTAGAAGGATGGAAAGGATACAAAAACCAAAGTCAGAAATTTCTTTCAGAAAGTATGATCTCATTTGGCAAGGATTCTCTTCCACCAAAAAATGACAGTCGTCCAGTTAGCAACCAACTCTTTACACATGGCATTAAAAATAAATCACGATTTTCAGATCTCTTTTTTTTAAGGGATACAAATGTCTTAGATTTAGATTTTCTACCATGACTTTTTTTCTTACTCTTTAATACTTACTCTAGCTTGTAATATATGTCCTGTCAAAAATAAGCAGATATTAATATTGAAATGCAAATCACTAATCGTACTTACATTGGTTGTTTCACAAATGTATCTTTATGATTGTGGCTTTATATGTTAACACAGTGTAGTTATTATATGATGTAATATTTTCAGCAGGTAACCCTCTTGCTACTATTATGTGAGGACCTGTCAATAACCCATATTGTTAAACCATTACTTCTAGACATCACCTACTAGCTGAACAGTTTGATAATCACTCACTGGCTTACACTGAAGGCTGAAGTTTTGGTTGTTGCTTAACTCTCTCTCACTTTGTGCCATGTAAAAATGTTCATCAACCCTGCTTGCAAGCCAAAGAATACAAAGCAAACAGTATCTGGAAAGGCATTGATAGCAATGAAGCTACGATTACACACAGAGAATAAAACATCAGGGAGGAGTTGGGGAGGGAGGACATTTATTCAGATCCACTAAACTCGGGCAACAAGCTCTTCTAATATGTAAGCATTATGAAGGAAAAATATATATTTTTTTCCATTTTAACACTCAATTTTGCAAATGTAAATACATCTATTATGTAACAAACGAGAATCTAGTGAGGGCTAAACTACTTATGTGTCATTTAGAAAGTTATGTTTTTTAAAAATAAGGCAGACACTTTTTCCATATCCACCAATTAAATAAATTCATGTTATTTTATTATGGAAATTATGATAATTTACATATGGTCACAGGAGTAACACTCAATAAGACCTCTCCAATTTTAATTTAGGCATGCAATTACATCATTACTTATCCTTGGTTCAAGTAGAACTATTTCAAAGATTAAAAAATTTAAATAAAAAGCTAATTTTTAACAAACCTACATTAACCCAGATTCAATTGCTGAAAGACTACTAAGCTACTTCGTTCTAGAAAGTATTGACTCTGAAGCCATATACCTCATAACTGGTAGAAATACTTCACTTGTGGTTGAAAAGCCAATTTATCTCTTAAAAACAAAGCACCACCACCGTTTTTTTTCCCCTAGATGCATGGAATTAGCATTCTCTTTAAAATAATGAATTTAGGTACTTATTATGAAATATTATTCTGTAAAGGAAGTCCATATGTGGATTGTAGTAGTGACTGAGTATAACAATTACTATGAACCGTTTCATTACCTCTGCTGAGAGGTATATATCCAGTAAATCACTGGCCATCTTTCTCCTGTATTTTGTCTGGCAGTGCTAACTTACCACCTTCTAACGTATTATAGAATTCACTTATGTTTATTTTGTATTTCTTTTCTCCCATGAGACCATTGATCTCTAGTTGCATAGCTTGTCAAGTGTCTAAAACAGTACTGGGCTGGAAGCGGATGCTCAATAAGCACTCCAAGGATGAAATTTGTTCTAATAAGGCCGGGCGTGGTGGCCCACGCCTGTAATCCCAGCACTTTGGGAGGCCGAGGCGGGCGGATCACGAGGTCAGGAGACAGAGACCATCCTGGCTAACACGCAGAGTCTCTACCAAAAATACAAAAAATTAGCCGGGCGTAGTGGCGGGTGCCTGCAGTCCCAGCTACTTGGGAAGCTGAGGCAGGAGAAAGGCGTGAACCCGGGAGGCGGAAGTTGCAGTGAGCCCAGATGGTGCCGCTGCACTCCAGCCTGGGCGACAGAGCGAGACTCCATCTCAAAAAAAAAGGAAACTTGTTCTAATACGATGACCTAGGGTTTCTATGGGTTTTCTTTTTCAAATATAACCTCAATTATACAAATTGGTATATAGTTGTTTCAGTTTTCAAATCTAATAACTCGTTCATATTTCTACATGATTAATTTGTATGAAAAGTATTCAGTCATTAAATAAAAATCTTTGGCCAACTCTACCTGAGAGGACTAAAGGAAAACATGGCACAATATAAAAATGAGGAGTTCTTGCTAGAGGGCGTTAAAAACTCATTTCAGTGCTATTAATTTTTTTTTTTTCTTTAACAAATGCTGGGAAGACACATGTTTGTGGATTATTGTAATACTAAATTATTAATGCCTTTCATTAAGATACATTTTATTAGTTGTGGTTTGCAAGTAAACAATTGATCTGTGTTTTTTATTAGGGTAAATCTATTGTGATTTCTTGTTCAGTAAATTAGGCTGTTTGCTGAGTAGGATGAAGCAGTGTAATTATTTTTCATTACTTAGTATCTATAGAGTCTCATTCAGGTTCATTTCTCCTTCAGCAGAATCAGATAGATTTTCTTTACTTTCATAGGTCTTGCTAAAGTTGAAATACAACCTTCAGCACTTCAAGTGTCTCAATATAGTCAAGAAAAGAACCACTGCTTAAGGCTAACCACTGTTACAGCCTAACCGAGGGCACAAATGTACAAGCCTTGTTTACCAATTTATAGTGACTAGCCACAAGAGAAGATTCCCATACGAATCCAAAGTTTTGTTTTGTTTTTAATTTTAATCTAAATTAATTTGGAATGACATCTGATGGGAATCCTTCTTGTCTCAGTGTTTGGGTAGCATTTAAAATATGTAAGCATGCTCAATGGTGCATGTTTGTGTATATACATATGAAAAGTAAGATGCACGTGTTGGGAAACTTGTAATTCTGGCTTGATAAAAGCATTGGTTTATTGTCTTTGTTTGGCTAGTATTTCCATTATGTAAGGTACATGTGTAGCAGTAATACCTCACCATTTGCTTCTCTATAGCCTCTTCTCCCATGTAATCAAATGGTTCAGATATAGGAAACACAATTTTGGATGACAATAACCCACCTTGTTCTACCAGAACACCTTTTAAATCCAGTAAGAAGAACATGAAGTACTCTTTAAGATTTAAGACATCTTTGTTAAAGGATAATATATACTGTACTTATCAATGTAAGCATATAAATTAAAAACAAACAAATGAAAACCATCAATGTCCTCTCCTTTTCCAAACTCAGGAGTCACAGCTCTAATTAATGGTTCAACAGTTCTCTTGAAGCAGACTGCTGGCCAGGTTACTCAGCTTCTTAACCTGACCTTAACCTGTAATATGAAGCTACGTCATATTACTATAACAGAGAAGGGAAAAAGCAAATACTAATCTGAATTCCAAATCTCATAATCAATTTTCCCACTCACTTCAATTAAAAATTATCTTTTATATGAAGAGTTTTCAATCCAGCGCACATGTAAATTATTTTACGTCCTAGAAATATACTTTCTCTACTAAGAGCAAATAAGTGGAATTCATCCTGAAAGGCTGCAATTTGTATATCAATGCTTAATTATCAAGTCACTGAGGCATGCTGAAGCATTCAACCAAAATACAGAAAAATGTCCTCTATACAAGGATCATATGAGAAGTTAAATGTCTAAATACGTTGACTATAAAGTGGAGATGTATTTAATAATGTGCTCATCACTTATTACCTAATTTTGTCCTCCCAAATGCAAAAAGAAATCCTAGTTATCATAGTTCAGTTGAGTGATGGGAGGGAGGACTCAAACAATCACTAAATAGCTGAGAGATGCAAAAGTTAGGACAGGAAGAGTTTGAGAAGGAAATCAATGACATCAATCATGACTTCCATTAATTCACCAGGTTAATGCAGTGGAGTGGCTCTATAGGCCAGGAGTCAGTTCTGGTCGTTTTGGTGCTACTTTATTCACACTGCATTTTGTTCAAACCTTCCTTGTTAATTTTATTTGTTGGTTGTCATGTCTATGTCTTTATGAGACTGTGAGATAGCTTAGGTTTTAGATTATTATGGCTTTGTATTTCTGCATCCCCCACTTCTAGCTTAAGATCTGTTTGGCAGACAGTAGGTACCCAATAAATGTGTTTAGTGAATAAATATAAGATAAGAGATTGTGGGTTAACAAGCTACTCTGTGTTTTGCTAAACCCACAGGACCCTACCGGACTCCACATTTACTCCTATTCTCCTAGTTTATACTCTCTATTCTAGTTTTCCTTGACTGTATTTGCAACAACATGACATACATTTTTTCACCATATCAATTACATAAACATTGTAGACATTTCTCTGGGAGTTTGATGGAAAATAAATATTTCTTAGCTGCATTTTAAATGAAGAACATTTAGGTTAATGTCTTGGTGAAGTTTAATAGTCTATACTACATACAAAACTATCTATTCATCTACCTAGTCCTTTATTTCCATTCATTTATTTATTCATTGATTGATTCAAGCAGCATTCATTAGAATTCCTTTACTATGTACTACACATGGCATTAGATGCTTGGGTAGATACTGAGATGAAGAAGGTAAATCCAGTTTCTCCAAAGAACTTTCAGTCTTGCAGACTTATTCAGCTTATGACTACAAAAGCCATATTATTATAGAATATATGGGTGAAATGTAAAGATAATCAATTAGTGCTTCTAGCCTTTTTTAAGGTCAAGGATACCCTTAAGATTACAATGAAAGCTAAAGATTTTTTCATCATAATTTCTCATTGTACAGACATAAAATTTGCATCATGCTTCCCAGGATTTATAGAAAAATGGAATGAGTTCAAGGATAAGAAAAATCCTCTAATTTGGTGTAAACCCATATATTAATAAAGGTTAAAAAAGTGACATTCAGAAAAGAAAAAGCATCTTCTTACAGGCCATAACTGTGAATTTTAATGTCTTACCCTTTGATGGCAACTTTTATAAAAACCCCTTTAATGACTCTCGCCTTACTGTTTCTTAGTGGTCTTAGAACAGGCAGAACTGTACTATCTTTCCCTGATAGTCTATATACTTATGATGTTCCCCAAATGTTCTACTCATTCTAACGCCAGTTGCCTTTCCTAGCCCTGCATACATGCTGGACTGAATAATAATAGACTCAGTTATAATCCCATTTCTCTGGATCCACCCTCTAACACCTCCACCTCACCAAAATAAGCAGTTGTTGAAAACCCAAGCATCATATCTTTTCTTTTTGTATTTACACATATAAACTTAATTGTTTTAAAGAAAATCACAAAGTACAAATTATATCCTTAAATGTTCAAATTAGAAAAAAAATTACTTAGTCATAGGATCTAAAGATATGGAAAATCTGCATTGTTAATTCTGAAGATTATTTTTAAATAAGACTGAAAATTACCTACTGTTAGATTTATACATTTTTAATAAATTTCACAAACAGCTTAGATATTTTTCTTACAAGATGTATTTTGATCTTGAGATATTCATGTTCAGCACAAATATATTGCAATTAAGATAGCAGCATAAAGAAATACTCTTAGCAGTTAGAGTGTGTGACAGTAATACAAAATTAATTGATATATGTGTTACAAAATTACACTGCAGGTTATTGCTTGAAGGCCTAATGGTGATCCCCAGCTTCCATCAAGTGACAGTTTTAATATTTGCCGGTGATGCTCTTTTTATCTGTAGCAGCTGTTTGATTCTGCTTAGAGGAAGGATTTCAAAAAATAAAACACTGGGCGGTCTTAGGAATAAAAGAGAAAAAAAATAGGATAGTCAGAGGGAATAAGTTTTTATAAATTTATTTATCATAGATGTATCCATATTTTTATATGGTGGAAAAGCTAAATACTTTTAATCATAAAAAATAACAATGAATCTATATAAGTATCTCCAAATAGTTTGACACTTGAATTTTTAATGCTACATTTAATCATCCTAATAAATTGTAAATTATATTACTGTGAGTTTGCACAATAGTGGCTGTAATATTTTGACTAATCCTCACAAATATTTGAATTGAAGTTGCTTTCAGTTTTAAGACATTCTAGTTTCCCAAACAGGTAAATTAAAATAGAGGGTTCTCTTTTCACAAGACACACACATTTGTTAGACACAGATTTGGGAGCACATGTGCAGGATTTGTTCCATTTTGTTTATATGTGTCCTGAAGAATCCATATAAAGCAAATTATTCATTCCTTCTATTTCTGTTTTATAATCATTACATATCAGATATTAAAATGTTTATAATTTTTTCCTTAAAATGTAATCATTTAGACAATAATTTATCAACTGAGGAATCATCATACATTTAGATATGTATGTACATGTATATTCATATTATATATGTTATGACCAAATTTGTTTTTAAATATATATGTCTGTGTGTGTGTGTGTGTATATCTCACTACTTACCACTTTATAGCCATGTAATACATTTTGTTTTTGAATTAATAAATCTCAGCTTTCTTTCAATAATGTCCTAAATTTGTTTTAAAAAATAAGCTTCTGTAAAATATGACTGCAAAAGATGAGGTAAATAAAATGCTTAGCTATAAAACTGAAGTAACAGACTTTAATCCCTATACCATAAATTATGTTATACTGCTTCACTTATTCAAGCCCTCTTCCTATTTGTATCTTTTTCTTGCTTTCTAGGCAATTTTTTTTTCAATTATATATTAAATGCCACCCTCCTTCCCCTCCCCTGCACCACCTTCTGACAGTCTTTAATATGATTGAGTGTCTTTCATTTGGGTGAAGAATCTCTATGCAAATCCATGAGAATATTATGCAGAATATTTGGAAAGGCCTTTGTCCACACTGGAGTTGACAGGGTGATATTGGAACTGATTCGGGCTAGATGATGTGATTTACCAATGATAACACTGCTCTGTGTTTACTGCCTGGCTGACTCTCACACAAGTATTTCCATCCTGGACCTATAAAAGATGAGTGATTTAGATCAGTACAGGTCAACCAACCTTGGAAAATCAATAATTTTGTGTCCCAAAAGTTCAGTTGATGTACAAATGTTGTTCCAAAGTTAATATATTTTGCTGACCCCACTTAATGTGTACATTGCTTTGACTCATCATGTAGATAATCAGATAACATTTTTTATGAACTGATTAAAGAAATAATATGGTAACATTGTTTCTATTTATTCACTCTCTTATGAGATTCCTCTATATAATATCAATTGATCTTTATACATCCTTGACTTTATATCCTAAGTCTAAGGTCTTTTTTCTTGTGTATCTTCTGCAAAAATCCACAAATATCACAAGTAAATACATCCCTTTCACCTTCCACCTGTCTTATTCACTCTGCACTTTTTTCTTTGATTATGGAAATATCATTCTACATTGCTTCTTGAGTTCACTTTCTCAGGGTACTGTAAAGTTTTTCTTTTTTCTTCATCGTAGTCACTGAAAAGTTTTCCAGTTATTTTCTTTCCAACTGTGCAACTTCTGATCCCAATCCTTCTTATCCTCTCTGTGAAACTGGACACTTGATAACACCATAGTGGCCCTGTCCACCTGCCTTTGTCCTGGAATCACATTTCTAGCTGCTTTTGGACATCAATCTCAGAATCTCATGTCATTGCCTTCAATAACATATGCTCAAAACAGAACTCATTAGCTTTCCAACTGAAATTTTATTTTCCCTACCTACCTTATTTAATGGTACATCCACTCAGAAAAACACCTGTACCAGAAACAGCTTCATTTCCTGCAAAGTTTTTTTACTGCTCTATCTGGTCTCATCAGTTTTATCTCTGAAATAGCCACTTTGTTTCTATCTCTCCTTTCTTTTCACAGTTTGAGTTTATGTTTTCTTCATTATATGGCTGAGAAGGTATTGTAATACCGTCTTAATTAGTCTGCCTATTTTTGTCAATATTTTCTATTTCTGCATAATTTTCCAAAGTGTTCATTAAGTTCTTCTGTAGCATAGCCAGATGGTGCTTCTTTAAAACATTGTTTTAAACCCATTTTAAAATATTCAACATCTTCCTTCAACTGGTGAAATAAAGTCAAAAACATTTGAGCATACCAAATGCAGCCCTTCAAAACATAACAGTACCATCAGTGTCCATCCTCAGTTTTGAACTCCCTACCAGGCACGCCTATAATCACGTAGTTTTGAAATACTCACTGGCGAGATTGCTCAGTTTTTCTCTAAGTGCCTTTGTTTATACTGTTTCTTCTTTCTGCAATGCCCTTTACTTTTCCTAATCCTCTTCAAGTGGTAAGTTTTGCCTCTTCCATCATTCCCTCCTATCCCTAGAAAATCCATCTTCATCCTTCAAGCCCCACTCAAAGACTTTCTTTCTTAGGCCTTTCCTTTTCTCATTTTGCCTTTTTCTACCCTTGAAAGAAAGGAAGGGTGCCCTCATCTCTATTCCTTTAGCCTTTTGTACATACTTCTAATAAAACAACCATCAATTTATTTTTTTTTTCCCTTGGCTACTTGTTGAATGTTTTTTGTGAGTTAGGAGCTGGAGATATGACAGCATCATTTCTAGGCTAATGACTCGCTCTTGGCAATGTGCATTGTAATTTTTAATTTATGCTTAATCTCATTGCTAAATTGTTATTGTCTTGAGGTTACTCATGTTTGGATGAACTTGAGGCAGGACTTCAAGAAGCTCTACAAATGTTTATTAATTAATGAATACACTATTCCTGTCATTCTGTCACTGTTTTACTCTGAAATATTTTTGAAATCTTTTCCCTATAATATTCATATTGCATTTGGAATTAATTCTTCATGAGCCCCAAATACATTCAAGTCCTAATATTCCTGTGTTATTGATGAGAATACAATGACAAAGAACAGATGTGAAATTAATAATATACTCTAAGTCAGACAAATCTTTTTTCTTACCAAGTTTAGGTGGTGGGATTAATTTCCAACCTGATGTCTCTTATAGTTTATCAAAACATTTAATACTTTTAGAGAGGAAGAAATTATATACTTCATGTTGTAGAATCTACTAAGAAATTAGCTATTTATTAAATATTTTTAAGTTTATTTTAGTGAAATTACTTCAGTTGATTTAACTGCAATTACATGAGAAATAATAAGAAATCTCATTCTAAAAACTGTAATACTAGGTATCTTAGTACAATATTCCTTGCTTTTATTTCCAAACATCATATTTTCCTCTTAGGGAGAAAATTGCTGCCTGTATATAAAGACAGGCAATTGAAATGAAAAATAGTGTTAGTAACAAAAATAAAATATGTAGAATTTGAGGTAGAACTTTGAAATAATGAAAAAATAATGTAGTATTTTGTTCTGTGAGTATTTAAATAAAAGATACAACTTTTAGAATATACCTGCTTCATTTTGTGAAACAAATACAGAGTTTTAATTTGAACAAATAATTGAGACTTCATTTCTACAATCTTAACTGTAAATGCTTGACTTGTAAATGTTTGACAAGTTTGACTTGGTTTCATGGAGTTAGAACAAAAAACAATTCTTGGTAGCTGATGTATAACTTCTACCTTTATTATTATTTACATCCAATAAGTTTTTGAAAATTAGACTGAGGATTCTTTTCCACAGCATTAGAATGCCTCTGTGACTGTGATTCTGCTTAGGAAGCTGGTGGCCACAGGATGACTGAAGTATTTGCATAGTCAAAATGTTCATCACAATAATTTCAACTTTGTTAACAGTACAAATTTTTCGAGCTCACATAAAGACAATTTGAACCAGAGAAAATAGGTATGTTTGTGAAAGATGATATTGCAGTTCATTTACCTCAATTTATATACTACTATTTCTGCCTACTTCTTTGTTCATTTGTTCTGTTCACTTAACAAATTGTGTGTGTGTGTGTGTGTGTAAGAGAGAGAGAAAGAGACAGGATAATTATTGCCCACCAAGTGGACCAATTTTCAAGGTCAATTCTAATGTCTGAATTTGATTTAAGAAACCATAATTGTACAAATGGATCAGATCTTAAGAAAAAAAAATAAATGAACCAGAGAAGAAAGATTTTTAAAAAACTGAGTGATAGTCATTCCAACTACATTCTCAGCAAAGGCTATTATTTCTTGCATAAAGAATGTGAAAAAGAAAATCCTAGTCAAGAATAGAAAGACATATGAGAATGAGAAAAGAATATTACAGTGTAAATGTAGACTAGGTCTTTACCATTGGTCAAGGCTCCAGTACTATTAGAGTGACCATTGACCAGAATTTCCAATTTAGAAAGGCATTGAACTGGAGAAAAAAACGAGAAAAGTTAGGATTCCTTGAACAGTGAAGCTTGAGCAATGAAACCACTGTTGCTGTTTTTAGCTAATCAAAGTTAATATGCTTTAAAGAACTGAAGAGAAAGCCCAATTTTTTATTCTGTAACAATAATATTTTTTGAGTGCCCCCCACTGTGCATGCCACAGACCATGATAATAATTTGTATATAATACTATATGATTTTCTCAACACACCAACAAAGCATACTATTCCTATTTTATACCTGACAAAACTGATATATGGAAAATTTAAATAATTTACTGGAGCCATAAAAATGCCCCAAATGTCTGATTCCAATTTTTTAATTATTATTTCAGCTTCTTTATTCCAAAACTTAATGAGTTTTATATATTCAGTATAGAATGATGAAAAAGACATAGTTCCTACCTTCACTTAGGCTTATGTTCTAGGAAAAAATGTAGACAATTGAAAAATGTGTGAGAGTAAACCATGATTTGAATTGTGAGAACAGAAATACAAGAGCTATTGAAAAACACAAAGTCACATCTCCAAGAACTGACTTTTAAATGGAGACATAACATAGATCTGGTATAAGAAAATGAGAAAAGAGTGATCTAAACAGAAGGTACAGAATCTATGTCTACAACAAAGATCTGAAATTCGAGTTAAGAACTTTTGTCATATTATTTTAAAGTTAATTTTGCTGAAGTATAATTTATATTCATATTAGTTTATATATATAAAGTGACTACTTTTAGTCCTTGGGTGTGAAAATTAATTTTTTTTAGAAATAACAATAACTTGGACAGCAAAGTTGGATAAATGAAGTAGGTAAAAGTAAATTGCTCAAAGGCAAGATAAGGCTATTAAGTAGTGAAATTAATGCATTTAAATAAAGCTAATCTAGTAAATTTTCACTAAAGGGAATTTCATAAGAAAGTATCAAACTTTTAATATTCATTCCGTGTATATGTCTACATAGCATAGTATTCAACAGCACAGTATTCAAACTACAGGAGCACTAGGAGAATTTTTAAGATGGGCTTAGCTATGCTCAGTTTTCTAGATGAGGTAAATCAGGATCAAATTCTTGGAGTCACTTGTCCAGGAGAAAGCATCAGAGATCAGTTTGGGACCCAGTATCTTGTCCTCTTACAGTTTTCCTTTTGGTTTTCAGTTACACCAAACTTTCAGGAGGTCAAATGTATTAAATTCTTGATTTTAAAATTTATGTAAATATAAAAATCCACTGAGTTTACATTTTTTCATTCTTATTTAAACTAATGAATCACTAGTGCAGGTGTTAGCTAGACTTAAATTATAGACTGTCCCACTGAAAGAGCTATTTCAGGCACTGGTAGGAGTAAGGTAAGAGAAACACTTTTAGTTTTATTTGTCACTGCAAGTTGCTGAAATAAATATTTTTAAATAGATGATAAAAATACTTTATTTCTATATGTATTTATAAGGAATCTTGGAATGTGTTCTGTGTTGGGTGATATGCTGAGAGAAGGGGAGAAGATTTGTCTATTCCAGGGTTTAGATATTATTTCATAGATTCAATTTACTTTTAGGTTTCTCAAATGCTAAAAGTGCTTCATATAGTAAATAAGAAAGGTGGGAGGTGATGAGGTTAGAAATTGTAGAAATCAGGCAAGGCATGTAATGCAGGCTGCCAGAAATGTTAGATACCCACTGGGAGTGAGTCCTGTTACCAAATGCTGTATTTTTATTGTATTTTCTTCTATAAGTAGTCAGCTTAAGGAGAAATTTCTAAGGTTACAGTTTTCATTAGAGAAGGAGCACTTACTATGATATCAATTAAGCATATAATATGATTTTAATGAGATATAAGTAAAATAGATTTTATTTAAAACTTTTTACTTTTAGTCTTCTCTGCACATAATTACCTAATATTTTGCTGCTTTTGTCAGTGGTGTCATTTTCATTCTTTTATGTTAGGGGCATTTCCACACACTTCCCAACATTTGACAAAACCCCCAAACCATCTAAAATTATACACTTTTCCTCATGCTTTATTCTAAATCTTGGAAGCTACAGAGAATGTCTGCAATCAAACTGGGTGGAAATCTTGAATATTTAGTTGAGGCATAATAAAGGATATTCATGCACTGAACATAATCTTATGAAAGGTATTTAAGACTTCGTTGAAGATAGTTTCAGCTAAGTACAAAAGAAGATTCAAAACTGGGCATGTATATGATCCAAATCCTATTGGGAGAGGTGGAGAACATATAACAGATAAAGCCACTGAAAAAAAATACGAGGTGTTCAGACTTTCCCTCTGTTCCTTCTTGTTTTAGAGTCCAGAAATCTCAAACTTGCCACTTATCCATTACAAAAGTAAAACACTGAAGACAATTATCCACCAGATTTTTCATCTTCAAATATCAGCATGCTAAGAAAAACTTTAAATATCTCTGAGTCAACTTCCATCTTCAAATCAGAAGCAAAGGAACAAAATATGCTGCTAGACACAAATTTGTCCCTTGTCAGAGATTCAGAATAGGAGCAGCAGAATTTTTTTTTGGAAAATCTCATCCTTAAATATTTTTTCCTGTAATTCGTATTTGCGTTAGTTATACGCTCTTTAGAACAAGTAAAGAGTTTTTTACTCACTCGAGTTAGCTCAAGTTCATGTGGAAATGAGAGAAATAAAAATCTTATTCTGCAGCTAGGCCTTACAAGTATCCAGGAACAATTATAAAAGTACATTTAGTGGAAACACAGAAGTGTCCAAACTGTCTCAGAGAATAGAAATTGAGGACAAAAAAAGTCGCTAGGTATGTAGTACTAATATAAATGTTAGTAATAATATAAATAGCTAACATATAATGATGGTTTACTCTTGCCTGATAGTGATATTAGGCCCTTTATATATCTTATTCTACAGTTTTTACAAAAATTATATGTGCTAGTAACTGTTATTTCTCCAGTTCCCAGTTAGGCAACTGGAAGGGAGCAAAGTTCAGTGGCTGGACCGAGGTGATACAATTAGCAAATAACTGAATCAACGCTCTTACCATTTGATTCCAAATCTACCCTATAATTTTTTTAATCTCATAGCTTTTATCCCAGTTATTGATTTTTAAAGTCCCTTTTTATTATTCCGATTAACCAGTTAACTTCCCATAACAGGGAAGAGTACCAGATCCTACTGATGACTTACTGTCATCCCTATGGGGCAGAGTTTTTGTATTAGACCACATCATTGGCTGCCTTGGGTCATGTGCCTATCCCTAATCCAATCAGCTTTGACTAGATTGAAGGCATCTTGTGAAACCAGCATGACATAACTTATGAAAAACCCACGTAAACGACAGACAAGTTAGAAACTCCTGCAAAGGATATGATGATTTTAGGAAGCACCGTGCGTCAGCTCGCTTGAGAATATTACGTATTCATCTTTTCTCCATTTTTTACAGAAATATCTATTCTCGTAACATCTATTCTCCATCTCTTTAGTTTCTGTATTTTTTAATATTGTGTAAAATTTTACAGCTAGGTTGAACTTCCTATTATTTATTATATTCTACCTGCCCATCAAAAAATTTAAAATTCCTTCATTTAAATGTTTGAATGTTTAAATTGAATTACCATACTGCTGTCATTTAAATAATGATAGATAAATGTGTTTCCTTGGTATCTTTTCATAATTTTACCATAATTAATAAGAAATGTGTATTGAAAATGTCTAAGATACACAATAATATTAACATAATTGTGTTTATCATTCCAGATCAAGTAAACATTAAATATCCTTGGGAAACAAAAAAAATGCATATAATGAATTAGATTATGCTTAAATAGATTAATTTTGATGCAGTGGAAATTTCAAAGTGTCAAATGAAGAAAACACTCCTTTCATTTCCCATTTCCCATCAAAGTTGATGCTCAGACAATATCTAAATACTGGCTATATAATGTTCCACTGCCTGTTGAAGGGGCAGTCTTCTGTTGTAAATTCTCTGGATTCCTCATGTAGAATTTCTTCTGTGTGGCATTAGTCATATAAGAAGGGTATAAAAATACATGTCTAAATATTATACGTAAAGATATAGGTATATATATAGATATATAGATAAAGTACATATATACATGTAGTTTTTAAGCAATATTTACTGTGTATTTGTGTATGTGGATTTTTAAAGAAAGTATGATGAATAGAAAATGAATTCTATCTTTAGGATATGCCAAAATTTGCTGTGCCTCCTGTACCTAAATTAGATTATACTTAAATAGATTAATTTTGATGCAGTGGAAATTTCAAAGTGTCAAATGAAGAAAACACTCATTTCCCATCAAAGCTGATGCTCAAACAATATCTAAATACTGGCTATATAATGTTCCACCATCCGTTGAAGGGGTAGTCTTCTGTTGTCAACTCTCTGGATTCCTCATGTAGAATTTCTCCTGCTTGACATTAGTCACATGAGAAAGATCATACCTAGGGTCTTATAAGTGGTCTTATAATGAAGGCTGGGAAGACAGAACTAGGGCTGGGATTCCCCAAAAAGAGGAAGTATTTTGACTTCCCCTTCTATTTAAAAAACATAAAGGTTTACAGGATAGAGTATGTTACTCATAAAAAATTTACATTCAAACTTTTTGTAAAACTCTATTAGACATTTATTTCAGAAGTAAAGGGCAAAGATCTTTCTAAAAATCAGCCAGCCACACATTAAAAGAGCATTTAGGAGGATAATTCAACAAAAGAACTTCTATCTATGAAATTGCATACGTAGCTGCCTCAGGGCAGCTCTGAAGCTATCTCTATGAGAAGTATACCGTATTTTAAGAATACACTTTAAGAATGAGGTAAAAAATCATTTTTATTTAAAATCTAAATTTTCTCAAAAACAAAAAATTATTTATGTGACAGGCACAAGGATGGTTGGGTCTCATAGAATTTTTCCTAGCATCTCTCATCAATTGGATCTCTCAAAATTTGCCTGTCCTTAAAAATGATCACAAAGCATGACGAAAATGTTTCAGGTTGACAGAAACGCGGATATTTAAAATGATAGAATCTCTTGGACTGATAAAGATTTTAAAAAATAAATGTAGGTTTGAGATAAAAGTAATGATGCAAGGTAAATTTTGACTCTATATTTGGAGGGCAATTTGTCTAAGGGCATAAAAATTCTATAAATAAATTCTTTTGAAAAATCTCACTTTTACTCAATTAGTAATTTATTTTTAAAGTGAGACGACTGAAGATTACTTTCAGAGTTATTATAACTTTTAATTTTACCTATTACCTATTTTTTAAAAAACTTCTGGTGTTGCGTGGTGGCTCATGCCTGTAATCCCAGCACTTTGGGAGGCTGAGGTGGGCGGATCACGAGGTCAGGAGATGGAAACCATCCTGGCTAACATGGTGAAACACTGTCTCTACTGAAAATAGAAAAAGTTAGCCGGGCGTGGTGGCGGGCCCCTGTAGTCCCAGCTACTCGGGAGGCTGAGGCAGGAGAATGGCGTGAACCCAGGAGGCAGAGCTTGCAGTGAGTGGAGATGGCGCCACTGCACTCCAGCCTGGGGGACAGAGCGAGACTCCGTCTCAAAAAAAAAAAAAAAAAAAAACTTCTGAAAAGTATGGAAAAGTCATATGATGGTCTATCATATCCTTATTAAATGTATTATATAGAACTATATTTACCAATATGAAGGTAAATTAAAATATTTAAGTAAAATGGCAATATACAGAACAATATATATTATTTTAAAAATCCCTGATAATTTATATATATTTTTTCTATATAGAATAGTCTGCAAGAACGTATGAAAATGCGATAGCAGCTATTACCTAGAAGTGGTCAATTTCAGAAGATTTGATTTTTTTTCTTTTTGATTGTCTCCTATGTTCTTATTTTAACTAAATATAACATATGTAATTAAAGTACCCACAAAATTTGATCATAACACTCTAATTCATAGCCTGGTAATGTGACTTAAAATTAACATGTGCGTTGTTAAATTACACTGTTTCTCAGTAATTTATTATTGAAAAATGAACAAGCATTGGTATAATGTGGGAAAATATGTGCATTTATGTTGCTTCTGAAAACATGAGGTTTAATTTATATTCCTTTAGGTCCTCATGGTTACCTCTTCTAATTTTCTATTAATATTAAAATGTTACATTAGGCCTCTTCTTTTTCATAAACTAATAATTACTTTGATGAGATTTCACTTAAATTCTCATGATGTGTCTACTGTAGAGAAGAACTTAATTATCTGTGTTTCTTATGGTTATGTTTGGGAAACCCATTGAACTTTTCTTCATATTTCATAGCTATTGAAATAACACAGGTCCACCTACCTAAGACCTCTGTCCCCATCACATAAACTAATAAAGATGCTCTTCTCATTTGATAATTTAGAGTTGTGATATACGTCTACAAAAAAAGTAACCAGCCTAGGAAAATCACTGTCTTACTATCTTTTTATTTTCTAGAGGACTTTCATCCATTTTAGAGATTTATTTGATGATACAGTTGAAATAAAAGGAAATGAAGTTCATTTACTCCATGGCTTTGATTCTGGAGAATACTAGGGAAGGAGATTCTTGACAAAATCATAAAGGGTGGGCCTCTAGTATTCCAGACTCCTTTATTTTTACTATTCAGTCTTTTTATCTGTGCTACACCTTCATGATTGCCCCCATCTCCATAAATCCCTTCCTTTGATCTGTTATTCACAAAGCTGTAAATAAATAATAGAAAAAGGTTTACTTTTTTCAGAGATAGTTGTTACCTTTGTATTAGTCTGTTTTCACACTGCTACAAAGAGCTCCCTGAGACTGGGTAATTTATAAACAAAAGAGCTTTAACTGACTCACAGTTCCGCATGTTTGGGGCGGCCTCAGGAAACTTAAAATCATGGCAAAAGGCAAAGGGGAAGAAAGTACCTTCTTCACAAGGTGGCAGGAGAGAGACCGCACGGGGTAAAATACCACTTTAAAAACCATCGGATCTTGTGAGAACTCCCTATCTAGAGAACAGCAAGAGGGAAACCATTCCCATGATACAACCACCTCCCAGAAGGTCCCTCCCTCGACATACCGGGATTGCAATTCGAGATGAGATTAGGGTGGGGACACAGCCAAACCGTATCACCTTTGTAGAGCTGATATTCACATACATGGATTCTTAAGTATCAGTGAGCAGGTGGGAAAGATTTGAAAAGTAGAAAGCATTGAGGCCTGTTTAGAAAATGTAAGGTTTGTGCCACATATTAATAGCTTTATGCAGGGTAAGTATTAACAATGTCTATGCCAGGCGCGGTGGCTCACGCCTGTAATCCCACCACTTTGGGAGGCTGAGGCGGGCAGATCAAGAGGTCAGGAGATCGAGACCATGGTGAAACCCCGTCTCTACTAAAAAAGACAAAAAATTAGGCGTGGTGGCGGACGCCTGTAGTCCCAGCTACTCTACTCGGGAAGCTGAGGCAGGAGAATGGCGTGAACCCGGGAGGCGGAGCTCGCAGTGAGCCAAGATCGCACCACTGCACTCCAACCTGGGCGACAGAGCGAGACTCCATCTCAAAAAAAAAAAAAAAGAATGTTTATATGGTTTCCGAACAGGTGTCTTTAGTACAGCATCTGTAGTGCAGACATATGTATGTGTGGAGACCTTAGGGGCTGTTACAATCACTGAAGGCACTGCTTCCATGTAATACCTAGCAGTGAGTTATACTAAATACATTCCCAATGTTAAATTGTTGTGCTCAAAATGCCAGTAAAACCCAGCTTGAGAAAAATTCCATGAAGGGTTATGAGAACAGGCTTTTTGACAGATGTGTATTTATATCCTGATCTTGCTAGTTGAGTGACATTGAAAAAGTCATTTAACTCTCTAAACAGTTTTACCTGATTTGTAGATGCAAATAATACATTTTTGTAAGCATTGAATAAAATATACAAATTGTTTAATTTAGCATGTGGCACATAATGAATATTCAATAGCTGTTATTTATCTCCCACAAAAAGTTATTTTCAAAATCTACCAACTTAAAATAATGAAAAGTAAAAAGGCTAACTGAATGGTTACAAAAAGGACATTAAAATATTTCCTATATTCAAGCAAAACAAAGTGAGTATTTAACCTAATTTCTAAACTAATTTCTAACTAAACTTAGTTTAAGTTTAAATTTAAATTTAGTCCAGGCCAGGCTCAGTGGCTTGCACCTGTAATCACAGCATTTTGGAAGGCCAAGGCAAGCAGATCACTTGAGCTCAGGAGTTTGAGACCAACCTGGGCAACATAGGGAGATCCCATCTCTACTTAAAAAATAAATAAATAAATATCCTGACATGGTGGTGGACACCTGTAGTCCTAGCTGCTCCAGAGGCTGACATGGAAGGATTGCTTGAGCCTGGAGATCAAGGCTGCAGTGAACTATGATCTTGCCACCACACTCCAGCCTATGCTAGAATGAGACACTGTCTCAAAACAATAACAACAGCAAAATCTTAGTTCAGCCTAAACTTAGTATAATATGAACTATTATTTAATATTCTCTTAACATGCCATGTTTCCCTTTGTGATTTCCCTTTTGTTCGGTATGCTATCCTCCACCTAGTCAGCTTGAAAATCTTTTATTCTTTTATTAAAATACTAAAGAAAGACCTTTTCGGGGATGCTTCTCTGATGACTGTATCAGTTACTTCTGATTGTTAGTATAATCACCCAACACACAGTGACTAAGCAATAATGATATCATTAATATCACCCAAGACCCAGATGTCGAGCACTTTCCACTTCCTCATCCTCACTGTGCTGGACTTCACGTTCTGGCATAGCATCATGCTCCCAAGATGGCTACGGCTGCCCCACACCTGAAGTGCTCACAATCTAGAGCAATGCAGGAGTGCTTCTCTTCACAAACTTTTTTTCTTTTTTCTTTTTAGTAGAAAGGAAACCATTTCCCAGGAGAATCCTAGATAACTCTTTATCTCAGTTGTCATTTATCAACACTGGCCACATGTCCATGCCCTAACTGTAAGAGAGATGGGGAAAGCAAGCATACAGCCTTCCCTGTTTCCATAGTGGAAAGTGGTATTTTTCAAAATGGTGAAAACTGCTGCTGGGTAGGCAATTAACAATACACTCTTTGCACATCTTCTCCTTATCTGAACTCCCAACTTCAGCTCTGTTCACGGAATGTGTTAATCTATTTTCATTGCTCTTCCAGCAGCACTCCAGATGCATCTATATTAGCACCTACCTCACATTATTGTAAGTATTTCTATTTTTGCCCAACTCTTTACTAAACCATCCGCAGCTTGTGGGTGGAGACCCCTGTTGTCTCCATCATTATATTCTTAGTGCCTACTTTGGTTCACAGTAAATGAGTATTAAATAAATGAATAAGTTTAGGACCTTTTAAAATAGGGAACAAGGAATTACGATTTAAAATATATTTTAAGATTAAAATAATAACGAGATAAAAAATAATTGTAGTCTTTGAAGGGCCTTTAATGGTTAAAACACAGCATAATAGGAGATTTCACGTCATCCCTGAAAGAGCCAAAGTCTAACCATCTGCTTCATATCTCACTGTGTCTAGAGATGAGAAAAAAAAAATATGTGAATTTTGGTATCCCATTGGAGATTGGATAAGGATCATGTAGGATTTAGAAAATAGAGCCTGCAAGGAAGTGTCAATAATTTAGGCTTTTTCTTTTACATTTATGAGGGAGATGTCAAAATTTTCCCCTTCCTTAACATGGTAGTATATGAAATAACTCTTGCTGATTCATTTGAATGAGCTTTTGAAAAAGGGCAGGTTAAAAGGAAATAGAGCATTTCTACTGAAATTTCAGAAAAGAACACACAACTGCAAAGCATTAATCCAATGATAATAAAAACTCCAGTCAACCATGTTGAATGTGTCAGCTTTATTCCACTGAATATATATCCTTTGTCTCTTGCTAAATAAAAGACAGGGTTTTTACTCTTATATCTCTCTGTGTGTGTGTGTGTGTGTGTGTGTGTGTGTGTGTATTTTTTGGTGAAGAAGCAGTTCCAAATAGGTCTATGTTGAATGCTTTGTAATTTCCTATATCACTGTCTAAAAAAACACAGGAAACCTACCAGTGTTTAAATGATTAAGGAAAAAAATCCCTACATTCTCCCTGAAAATTAAATGTCAAATTGGATTTGAAATGTTTACAGAGGTACTTTTCATTTGTTCATTATGATAGAAATGATAAATGAGCAAAGCTTCTTCCTGGGGATAATGTACTTCTTCAAGTTTTCAATTTTGTCTCAGTTTTATATAAGATGTTTTTGTGAGTACAAATTGCCATCTGCAGCTCCAAAAACACTTGGTGCTTAATAAGGCATAGAATGATTACACATTTGGTAGCATCCAATAGAAAGCATAAAAATATACTATTACTTATAATTTTTTTGGTGAAGGACATTATCATATTTTTGTATTTTTCCATCTCCCAAGAATAAAAACATGTATACACACTTGTACACAAAAATATATACTTCCCAATTCATACATTTCTCAGATACCAGCTACTTACAAATTATTAGCAATTTATAAGTTTTTTCATAAAATTCTGTCATGTGCTTCTAGTCATTATTGCTGGCCTTCATCCTGTGCCAGTGTATTGGGACTGACATTTGACATCAAGGAAAAGAAAAGCCAATTTATGTAAAAGTAGATCATGTTGAAACTAAAAGAAAGCGACTAAGGAGAAAAAGGCCTTTAATGGTACACTAGCTTGCAACATGCTTGTTTCTTTACTCATTAGATGAGGCTTACACCCGTGATGTCTTGGCTGTGACAGGAAACTGGGAAATTGTTTTAGTCTCTCTTTGCTATTGTAACAAATTACCACAAATTGAGGGACTCGAAGCAATACAAATTTCTATCTTACAGCGTGGGAGTCAGAAGCCTGAAGAGTGCTCAGTGGGCTGAGTTCTCTTGGAGGCTCTAGGTGATGATCCATTTCCCTGTCGTTCCCAGCTTTTAGAGTTAGCCTACATTCTTTGATGCTTGGCCCCTTTCTCAGATTACAGTTTCTTCTTTCCTGGCACGTCTACTTCTTTGCTCTCTGCTCTCCCCCTGGCAAGCACCCCTGTGATGATATTGGGCCCACTAGGATAATCTAGGATAATCCCCCACCTCAGGATCCTTCACTTAATCACATCTGTAAAGTCCCTTTTACTATGTAAGGTGACATATTCACAGATTCCAGGAATTAGGATGTGATCTTCTTTGGGGTGCCATTATTCAGCCTGCCATGGGGCTCTTATTTAATTTTAGTCAATTTCAAATTTTATTCTTCTTCGGCTTGTCTCTCAATCCATCTTAGTTTCAAGGATGAATGAGCTCCAGCTAGAACTGTATATCAATCTTAAAACATGCATTACTGGGTATATACCCAAAGGACTATAAATCATGCTGCTATAAAGACACATGCACACGTATGTTTATTGCCGCATTATTCACAATAGCAAAGACTTGGAACCAACCCAAATGTCCAACAATGATAGACTGGATTAAGAAAATGTGGCACATATACACCATGGAATACTATGCAGCCATAAAAAATGATGAGTTCATGTCCTTTGTAGGGACATGGATGAAATTGGAAATCATCATTCTCAGTAAACTATCGCAAGAACAAAAAACCAAACACCGCATATTCTCACTCATAGGTGGGAATTGAACAATGAGAACACATGGACACAGGAAGGGGAACATCACACTTCGGGGACTGTTGTGGGGTGGGGGGAGGGATAGCATTGGGAGATATACCTAATGCTAGATGACGAGTTGGTGGGTGCAGCGCACCAGTATGGCACATGTATACATATGTAACTTACCTGCACATTGTGCACATGTACCATAAAACCTAAAGTATAATAATAATAATAATAATAATAATAATAATAAAAAGAATAATAAATAAAATAAAATAAAACATGCAAACTTGTGTACATATTGTGTGGGTGTACATACACGTGTGTCTATAGAGTAAGTTTCTAATTATTAATACTGTCTCAGCATGACAACAAAAAGTATTGATTAAAAATCATGTTATACTATTGAAATATAAATTCTTTTCATTTCTCAAGGCCCGTCCAATTCAAGCCTCTGCTGATTTTTTCAGGATGGGTTTATCATAGATGAGTGATACCATGAATTGTAATCTTAGAGTGTCTAATAGGGTTTATTTTTCAATAAGCCACCCATTTTGTAAAGAATATCTATTTTCTTTGCAAAATGAAACTGTCCTAGTTCAAGCATTTTTGGTCTACCTTTCCTAACCCCTAGCCCCTAAAATGTACATAATCTAAATATATTTTTCTATTCCTATTAATTATAGGCTTAAGATAGTACATTTTATCTTGTGCTTACAGCTATTGTAAAAGTCTGATTTTCAGCAGTCTTTAAGAGACTCTGGAGGGTAACACTGAATCTCAAGTTTGCTTTTCAGTTTTCATGGTTGTTTTAATTTTATATAGTATAATCCTTACTATTCAGGTATTTCATTTTAACCATGGGAGAACTTAATTTTATCTTAGTGATTAACTAAAAAAGCTATTTATCATCCTGAAAATAAAACAGAATACTAGTATTGCTTTGGTTTTTCTTTTAGCCCCTCTTTTTGCAAAAATAATATATAATTATTGGCAGAAAATTTGGTGTTTTTCATTGAAGTCTTCTTTAATTATATTTTTGACATATAGTAATTGTATATATTCCGATAGTTAATGATGTTTCCATAGATATATTGTATAGTGATAAGATCACGGCAATTAGCATATCCATCATCTCAAACATTTATCATTTATTGGTGTTGGGAACGTCCAATATCCTCCTTCCAACTATTTGAAACTATAATATATTATTGTTAATCATGGTAATTCTACAGTGATACAGAACACCAGAAATTATTTCTCCTATCTAGATGTTATTTTGTATCCTATAACAAATTTCTTCCTATCCCTAATGTCCCACTATCCTTCCCAGCCCCTAGTATCCTCTGTTCCACTTTTCACTTCTATAAGATAAACTTCTGTAGCTTCCGCATATGAATGAGAACATGTGATGTTTAAGATGTTTAATTTTCTTTTCCTGGCTTATCTCAAGTAACATAGTGTCCTGTAGCCCTGAAGTCTTATGTTATTGCAAACGTGAAGTCTTAAGACAGAACCCCCTGCCCTCTAGAAGCTCATCACACAGTAGGTACAATACATACAGCAAAGTATAATAGAAGCTTTTTGGTGTTTTGAGTAGAGTGTTGTGGATCCAGTGATAGAGAAAGAAAAATTTCACTGGGAAAGTTTTTTTTTTTTGAGATGGAGTCTCACTCTGTGCCTAGCTGGAGTACAATGGCACGATCTCAGCTCACTGCAACCTCCGCCTCCTGGGTTCAAGTGATTCTTCTCCCTCTGCCTCCTGAGTAGCCGAGATTACAGGTGTGCACCACCACTCCTGGCTAATTTTTGAATTTTTAGTAGAGGCAGGGTTTCAGCATGTTGGTCAGGCTGGTCTCGAACTCCTGACCTCATGATCCACCCGCCTCGGCCACCCAAAGTGCTGAGATTACAGGCGTGAGCCACCACACCTGGCCAGAAAGTTTTTATTAAAGGATCTAAAATGCCATTAGACTTGAGTGAATGATTGATTAGAAATGTGTTAGACAGGAAAGGGCATCCCAAGCAAAGGAATATAACAGTAAACATACAGAAATGTTGTCCAGGCGCGGTAGCTCACCCCTGTAGTCCCAGTACTTTGGGAGTCCAAGGCGGGCAGATCACGAGGTCAGGAGATCGAGACCATCCTGGCTAACACGGTGAAACCCCTTCTCTACTACAACTACAAAAGATTAGCCAGGTGTGGTGGCAGGTGCCTGTAGTCCCAGCTGCTCGGGGGAGGCTGAGGCAGGAGAATGGCGTGAACCTGGGAGGCGGAGGTTGCAGTGAGCCAAGATCGCACCACTGCACTACAGCCTGGGCGACAGAGTGAGACTCCATCTCAAAAAAAAAAAAAAAAAAAAAAAAAAAAAAAAAAAAAACAGAAATGTTACATTTAGGGGAAGTGAATAGAATATCAAGGAGAGTTAAAAGTGCATGTTGAATTGGTAGAATGACAATAGAAGAAAGTATTTAGAAAGAAGACCTCTAACCATGTTACGAAAAAAATTTAAATGGAATTCTGAGGAATTTATTCTTTATCTACATATGTACATTTTCCTGAGGCAGGTGAATGTAAAGGAAAGGGATTAAGGTACTTCTTGATATTTGATAACTAACATTGTTCTTGTTACATTACATGAGTTTTATCAAAATTTGAAGTTGCATTTGTAATACTTTCTGTACGCCTCTACAAGAATTCTGTTTTCCTGGTAATGAGTTCATTGTCTGCTATATGAGACAAAAGAAAATATAACCATACTTCTCTTTTAGCAGTTATGAGTGTTGTGGTATGAATCATCCTATGTTTAAATTAGCAATGAGATGTAGAGACAATAAATAAATATTTGATGTTAACTAAACTCTGAAAACATAAGTCACAGCGTTTCCCTAATACTTAGCTGTTCAGAAGATTGTATCTATCGTTTAATTTACCTATTCTTTAAAAGTATTTTTAAACCTTATTATCTGAGTCCCCGGGGATATTGCTGTTTAATGCAAGCTATCCCTCCTTTACATTTAATTTGTAATTAGCTACCAGAATGAATTATTTATATTTCCTTAAAGTTTTTCTATAGTGTCCTTTTATACATTCAATAGGCAATTTATTAAGGTAATATTAGTATGTACAACATTAGTATAACAAGTGAACTTTTAGAAAAAAATGGCATAAAATTTTTGTAAATTAATCATGGTAAAATATTCAAGGAGCTGGGGGCTACATACTTGTGGAGTAGACCCCTATTGATGTTAGTTTTAGTATTTGACATAGTTTCTGTTTTCTGAAAAGATCAAAATTAGCAGTTCATCTTGATTTTAAAATGAGAAAATATAAATTAGCTAGTCTGTGACAACTCATGTATGTACATTTTTTTCAGCTATGGCTATATCAAACTTTCAAAAATATTTATTATAAATTTCTATTAAAATACATAATTAGATGTTTTCATGTAAGTGCAGAAGGATAATTATACTAAGCTTTTCTCATGCCAGGGTGAATCCAAACTGAGTAAACTGTGTAGGCTATGCTTGTCCTAATCTTTTCATGTCTTTTGATTGCAAGAATCTATCATAAAGAGATATACATGGTACTAGCTTTGATCTTCTTCCTTAGGGATGTAAGTGAAACCGCCTTCACATTTTCATAAGCTCCTTGTTTTAATTACAGTGTAAAACACTATGTTTCATATAATAGGAAGACATTTAAAATAAGATTAGTCTGACTATCTCAGAAGTGTGGGATGAAGCATTAAATAGGATAAACGAAAAACACACATATATACAACATGTTTAGCTTCTGATTCAAGGAACTCAATAGAGTGGATATATTTTTAAGTAATCACCTTGAAATACTGAAATTTTTTTCATTTCAATCCTATGTTTCTAAAAACTGACTTTGAAATGGAATATCTGGTTGAAAAATAAATAGGTGGGTTATATAGCAGGCTATTTTTAACTGCGATTTCCTAGAGGGATAATATAAAACTGTCCCCAAAACGGTAACAATGTAAATTGTCTTTAAAGTTTGAAACTTGCCTTAGCAAGCTGATAACATAGGCTCATTAGGTAAATCCCATTAAGTCTTATTCCTGAAAAAAAAAAAACTGTCATTTTTGAAGCATGATGGATTTGTGTATATCTCTATATACATGTGAGTATTGAGGATGGGTGGTGTATTAGTCAGGGTTCTCTAAAGGGACAGAACTAGTAGGATAGATGTATATATAAAGGGGAGTTTATTAGGAGATTTTATTCACACGGTCACAAGGTGCAGTCTCACAATAGGCCATCTGGAAGCTGAGGAGCCAGAAAGCCATTCTGAGTCCCCAAACCTCAAAAGTAGGGAAGCTGATAGTGTAGTCTTTGGTCTGTGACTGAAGGCCTGAGAGTCCCTGGTAGGTCACTGGTGTAAGTCCAAAAGCCCAAAAGCTGCAGAACTTAGAGTCTCATGTTTGAGAGCAGAAAGCATCTAGCGCAGGAGAAAGGTGGAGGCCAGAAGACTCAGCCTGTCTAGTTCTTCCACCTTCTTCTGCCTGTTTTTATTCTAGCCACACTGGCAGCAGATTAGATTGTGCCCACCTAGACTGAGGGTGGGTCTGTCTCTCCCAATCCACTGACTCAAATGTTAATCTCCTTTGGCAACCCCCTCACAGACACACTCAGGAACAATACTTTGCATCCTTCAGTGCAATCAAGTTGACAGTATTAGCCATCACAGTTGGTTTGCATATTTTCCCAAGGGATTTTCTTCTGAGATTTTCCCAAAGAATTATTCTATATCTATCCCTCCATATGGGGGAACATTTGGCCATTAAAACAAAATAAAATGAAGAAAACATCCAACTGTCAACTGTACACTTTTTAACCTTAGCTGGATCCTCATTGCTATCAGAAAGTTATTCTTTCACAAATTCTAAGTTGATTCCTTTCCTAACTCTACAGCAATCATTCTAAACCTTTACCACCCTTTACTGCTCTACTGTGTCCAGAGTTGGTTCCTTCCGGTGGGTTCATGGTCTCGCTGACTTCAAGAATGAAGCTGCGGACCTTAGCAGTGAGTGTTACAGCTCTTAAAGATGGCACGGACCCAAAGAGTGACTGGTAGCAAGGTTTATTGTTAAGAGTGAAAGCACCACGCTTCCACAGTGTGGAAGGGGACCCAAGGGGGTTGCCGCTACTGGCTGGGGTGGCCAGCTTTTATTCCCTTATTTGTCCCCTCCCATGTTCCGTGTTTGTCCTATCAGAGTGCCCTTTTTTCAATCCTCCCTCCAAGTGGCTACTTTTAGGATCCTGCTGATTGGTGCGTTTTAGAGAGTCCTGATTGGTGCATTTTACAGAGCACTGATGGGTGCATTTTATAGAGTGCTGATTGGTGCATTTTACAGTCCCTTGCTAACTACAGAGTGCTGATTGGTGCATTTTTACAGAGTGCTGATTGGTGCATTTTACAATCCTCTTGCTAGCTACAGAGCACTGATGGGTGAATTTTACAATCCTAGCTACAGAGTGCTGATTGGTGCGTTTTACAATCCTCTTGTAAGACAGAAAAGTTCTTCAAGTCCTCACTCGACCCAGCTGGCTTCACCTCTCACTACCTTCTTCAAATTTCTAAAACTAATCCTGCTTCTCAGTTCTTTGAGAAAACACAACTGACTAAGACTATGTTAACTTTCTTCCCTACCAGCTAAAACTCGATCTATTTTGTTTTTCCATCCTTTTTCCTCAGTGCAAGCGTTTCTACTATTGTTTCAGTTCTTATTCCACCTCTACAAGTTTTTCTTGGGCACATAGCTCTACTTTCACCTTCTTCTTGGGCCTCCAGTCTCTCTTCCTCTAGTGGTATCTTTCCCTCAGCCTATGAGTCTACTCCAGATTTTTAGAACTCACTGTACTTGAACTTTATCATGAGTGATTCAGTTATCAGAATTTCACATAACTTTAGTGAATCTCCTTTCCCCTTGCATCCTTCTCCTGTATCTGTGGCTGAACTTTGTTTCCTCTGTCTCACTGCCTGACCTGCTCTTACCTCTTTGCCTCTTTCTTTTGACCACCTATTCATACCCCACCCTCCTCTCATTTTAATTTAATTTACACCTATTTCTATTCCTATAGTTTTTCACTGACTTCTTTTAGCCCCAGTTCTCTTTTGTTTCCAGTTTTACCCAGTCTTCTGAATTACAGACTTAAATATTTCACTATTAGGTATTTCTTCTTGGATGTCTCCAAACCATCCCATAATGAGTATTTTTTTAAATGGTTAGAAAGTCATAGATTTGGGTTCAAATATCTGAATTTAAGATCCTGGCATTTATTAGATGGTGAACATAATATTTGACTTCAGTTTCCTCTTTAAATACAGTCTTGAAATTCCATTCAACCAACATGTTTTTCCACAGTACCATCTCTTCTCACCTGGATGATTGCAATAACATTCTAGTTGATCTCCCTGCTTCCACCTTCACTTCACTGCAGTATATATTCTTAACATAGTAGCCAAAATGATTCTTTAAAAAAGTAAGCCAGATCCTGATGAGAGAGGAGGAAGGAAGAAACCACTCAGTCAGGCAGTTAGGGCAGGTCCTCGGTAGAACTCCTTCAAACCAAGAACAGCCTGAAAATCAAGCTGCAGGCCCCAGATAAGAAGAAGCCCACATCCCTATATGGAAACACCCACTCTGTGAGCCCAGATGAAGAAATTTCACTACTTTTTTGGGCACATTTCTCTCCCTTTGGTACCTTTGTCCCATTTTGTACTCTTCTTCCTGATTATCTCATACCTTCCATCTGTTTTATATATACCTATCTTTCTGTGATTAGCCACAGGGAAAGTCTTCATTTGCATAAAGTGAAATGTCACTGAAGCTCTCAATTGGTTGCGGGCCAAGCCTTCACTTCTGCCTCCAACTGGTTCTTTACACTATCCTGTGTCTTCCTGAGTGTTGTGGTTTCAAAAATGGCTCATAGACCAGTCAACCCACTCCTCCTCATTCTCAGTCCATAAAAACCCCAAACCTAGCCCCACAGCCGGCAACCCTGTTTTGGGCCCCCTCTTGCTGCTCACATCTTTTCTGTCACTTAATAAATCTCTGCCTTAACCCTCTCCGGTCTGTGTGCCTTATTCTTGGTTGTGGGACAAGAATCCAGAACTCTCTGAATGGCGGAAGCAAAGAGCTGTAACGCTCCCACCCACTGAGCTGCTGGCTGCAGGAGTCAATGAGCTGTAATACTCCCTGTCACTTGCAGAACTACGAGGGTGAAAAAGTTGCAACACTGTTATGCTCCTCAGAATTTTTTAATGGTCCTCTATCCTGATTTTTGTTTGTTTGTTTGTTTTTAGTAAAAAAAAAAAAAAAAAAAAAAAAATCGTCATCTGATCTCTGGAATCCCATACTCCCCGACCACATCTTTTCCTAATTTATCTTTTTCTGTAGCCACATTGACCTCTTTAGTGTTCCTTAAATTTGCTGAGCACCTTCCTGCCTCACATCCTTAGCCCTTGATCTTTAATTCAAATGGGTGTCACTCTCACCTTACTTCAACCTTTATTCAAATGTCATATTCTCTGTGACATATACTCTGACCACCTATTTAGAATGTGCCTGCCTCCAAACTCTAACCGTCAATCCCCATCTCTGTTCTATTTTTCTCAATAAGGTTTATCTTTTAATATGCTATACAATTGGTTCATTTGTTTTGTTTTTGTTTCTATCCTCCCATTATAATGTAAGACCCATGATAGCAGGAATTCTGCTCTATTTTTATTTATTTATTTTCATTATCATATCCCTAGTGCCTGGAACACAGTAGAAGTTCAATATTATGTGTTGCATAAATAAGTGAATGAACAAATTGAGATGAGGTGGTACTTTTTGTAAAACGTTCTGTAAAACATTCACTATTTATTCTTCTGTTATTTCTACTATTATTCCACTCCCCACCATGAGCAGGCTCACAGACACATGTACACATGAACCCGGTCTTTTTTTTTCTATCTATATATCATAAGTTTTATGATGCCATCCATTGTTTAAGTCTATATACTTGAAGACATATTGGAGCCTTTCAAATATTTAGTCACCAATTCTTAACTCATATGTCATATCACTTGGTTCAGAGTCTTCATCTAATTCCCCATTACCTTAGTCCGATCATCTTGAACTCTTCTCTAGAGAATTGCAAGAGTCTCCTAGGAGATGGCTTTGTAGCATGTTTTATTATTAATTACCTTTTCTTAAGTATTTTCCATGGCTTCAAATTATAGGCAAAATACTTCTAACGGCAATCAAGTTCCTTCATAACTGATCCTATGTTTTTAAGATGCTCTATTCCAACACCATAAATCATTTTTATGGTCTTCTTTACTCCTTTATATTTTCAACAAGTACTTATCAATTATTCACTGAGTCACACACTATGGAATGACATTTCCCCTCTCCACATAACAATTTGTTAATGGTTTGGGAGGAAGGGAGATAAAATCTAGCATTTCAAGACCGTAGAGCAAACATAAAATAGCTATAGATAAAATGAACATCCATTCTGACTTTTCTGGGATAAACTTGGTTTATACCTGTTGTCCCAGTGTAATTACTAATAAACCTACTTTCAGTCTCAGAACTCTCTCAGCTTGGTGATAAATTATATGGTCTCTTTATCTATAAGCAAAATAATTTGAATTTTATTCCATGCTCTTTCTCTACATTAACTTCAAAAGTTATGTGACAGCCTAAAGCAAAATGTAAGCCCTCCTCCTCTAGCATTCAAGCATACTTATAAATATCACACACCCACTGTTTGATGGGGAAAACCCAGGTCTTGTAACCTGAATGCCATTTCCATTTCAGTAGAAAATGTATTTTTTCTCAAATGCACCACAATAATTATTACCTTAGCAACCATTTACTCTAAACCGTACCTGAAATGTCCTATATTCCACTTATCCAAAGCCCACCCATCTTTAGAGGAATACAGACATCCCAAAACTATTTTTTTTTTTATTTGTCTCAGCCTGTCTCTTCCTGTGGTTTCTTCTTTTACCATTTTTTGGAGAGTGAGATCTGTAGACACAACTAGTCTATTGGATCCTTTAAGACAAAGACTGGCTTATACATCTTTGATTCTACAGCACCAAGTCTGAGGCCAAATACAAAGTATGCTCAAGCAACTTAATGTAAAAAATAATTATGATAGTGGTGGTGATGAGCATGTTGTTGGTGGTTAACTTAATAAAAATATAATAGGATAAAATAAAATTTGTCAGGAAATAGCTATAGTTTGAGTATGGAAAAGGCTACTCTTATACCCCACATCTGTAGATTTTAAAGATATATGTGTTTGCAATGCATGTTTACTGAAATTTATGCTACTGGTATCAGGTGGAGGGAAGTTGAGGGAGAGTAAGGAAATATGTACCATATTAAATCAAATCTAGGATACCATTGAGAGTAAGATATAGTAGTATTTTCCATATTGCTCGGGCAAAAGTGTCAATTAAGTTATGGCCTAATGCTTTCATATCACTTGGAATTTTTATTTGATATTTATTGAAAGAGCTCACCGAGACCTATTTAATGTCAGATTTTTTAAATCTTAAGTTATTTTTATATACATATAACAAAATTACCAGTGAAATATATTGGCTAAGGTATTCCCAACACTTCTTCATATTCAGAGACCATGATTGTAAGAAACATTCCTATTTCAGACATATTAAGATGTAAAGAAGAATTAGTTTTTAAAGGGACTCACATGATATAAGAAAATATGTTGAGAAAAACAAACATCTGATGAGTTTGTGAGGACTTGAGGAAAGGCTGCAGATTTGAAATATCCTGAAACAAAGGAAGGAAAATGGTAGACGTTTTAGTCACAACCAACTGTAGAAAATCTGAGTTAGAAAAAAACCTTTATGGAAGTTTACTATCACTTCTGACATCTAGCAGCAGAAGTTGTCACCTTGGAAGTCATGGAAAAAAAAGAAAATACTGTGATATTGGGTATCCAACTCACGTAGAGACATGAAGCCATAGTATCAGGATGGATGGTTAAGAACTGAATACTCAGAAATGGATTTTTAACTATAATATTAATATTTAACTCAACTGATTTTTTCTTTCTCTCAGAGCTGAGAACGAAACTAAAATTTCTATGCTCAAGAGCCTCTGCTTTGATTCAACATCTTATACAAAACTAACTTGCTGGAATATCTATATTCCATCTTTTATCCGAAAAAGCCCCTGGTCATAAACAGGAACAGAATTTTTAACTATTTCCAGAACAGATTGTGTGAACCTATAACAAAGTCAGGTGTATTAAAATTGTGTGTTTGAGCTGAGTGGTTAAAATTAAGAAAAATAATTGGTTTGTCTTTACTGCTGAACAGAAAATGTGGATCATATTCATGTACCTTTTACGTATTGCTTTTTCACATTTCATCTTTGTACTGCTCCTTCTGCCCATGTTCAGATCATTCATATTTTATTTCGAAACATTTTCATTTTCAGATCAGCAGTTGTGTGATCCTGGTGAATTTCTTTGCCACGATCACGTGACTTGTGTCTCCCAGAGCTGGCTGTGTGATGGGGACCCTGACTGCCCTGATGATTCAGACGAGTCTTTAGATACCTGTGAGTAGAAAGGTTCTCATGCCATTCGGCTTTACCTTACACGTGAAACTAAATGTCAGTTGTTTTCGCAGATGACTGCTGTTCTAGATGATTCTTTCTTTCTTTCTTTTTTTTTTTTTCCAAATAGCCTAAGAAACTTGAAACCTTTTGTTTGTGTGTTTTCAGCTATGAGTATGTGAAGGAGAGCATAAAATGCAGTTTTGGAGTGTGAATTAACTTATGAAAGGAAGAAAATGTGAGGTTAATTATTTCAATGTGATTGTGTTAACACTAGAAAAAAATGACTTGAGAAAATTTAAAATATAGCCCTAAAAGGGAAAAGACCTTCCCCAATAAGTTATCTCACACATTTTGAGACAGAAAGAATATTGAAGAAATCAAGCTTTAGTTCCCATGTTATTTATATTAATATCTTAGGGCAGTACACAAATAATTGAACATATTTTCCTTTGAGACTGAAAGATAGAAACTTATCCATTCATAGAGTTAGGATCTTTGTCTTTGTAATATCAGATTCAGAAACCCTTAGTATACATGAATCCTAATCATAGTTGTACTACTATAACTTGGAATCCACCGAAGGCTTTTTCCGTATTACACATACCACCATAACAAAATTATAAATAATAATATGACCATAGCTAAATATGGCCCACTTTTTAAAAATACCCACTTATCATAAGGGGTATGAACAGTCCCCTGAATATTGATAGTGATATTTCTAGAACTTCTCATATCAACCTTTGCTCCTCAGGCAACCAGGTATGCTGACATGTAAATATCATCCCCAGAGTAACCACATAGTTGTATGAAGCTAATGTGAAAAAAAAAATCCATCTTCGTTGCTTGATACTGTAGAAATAACAATTATTGGTTTCATTTTCCATTTTCATCTATCCGTTTACAAGTCTTGCAGACAGTTTTGAAGAAAACCTTGATGTTAGAGGCAAATGCTTATTAATTTCCTTTATGTTCGACATCTTTTTAAGGTTTCTCAAACAGTGAATCCTCGAATATTTGCAGGAATTGCTTCTCTTTATTTTGAGCCGACCACTTTTTCCACAGGAAGAGGTTATAGTCATTTACTACTTACATTTCTAATTTTCACCAGTTTCACTAGTTAACTCCCAAAAACCTTTCAAAACTCTTTACTAGACTCCTTATAGCATAGACAAGGTTCTCAGCAGATAAGTTAAAAACAAAAGATTCATAGGAAAAATTCTAATGGATAAATTGTGATAAACCCATATAGAGGAATATTATTTGGTAATAAAAAGGAATGAAGTACTCATACATGCTACAACATGGATGAACCTTGAAAACATGCTAAGGGGAAGAAGCTCATCAAAAGAGATCACATGTTTTACGATTCCCTTCATATTATACAAGATGCAAAATAGGCAAATCTATAGAGGTAGAAAGTGGGAGAGGGGTTGCTAGGGGCTAGGTAAGGTGGGACACAGGGAAAGGAATGAGGAATGACTGTTATTGAATATATGGTCTTTCGGGGGTTGATGAAAATGTTCTTAAACGAGATTGTGATGATGCTTGCACAACTCTGTTGATATGTTTTAAACATGGGAATGTACACTTTAAATGGGTGAACTATGTCATGTGAATTATATCTTAAAGGTGTTTGAAAAGGGAAGATAGATCTCAATATTGTGCATATGGATGAAGAAATATAGGAATGTGGATAAACAACAATAATAAATGCTTTGGCCCTACATTATACAAGTAGTGAGACCATATTTCAATATCCCAACTCTTTTTAACCTTTAGCCCTCTCCTTTTCAAGTGCTATCTAGAAATGAAATTCTCTCCTCTTCAGCTACAAGGAAAGACTGCTATAGCATAATCAGAGTAAGAGTCAAGTTCTTGCATTCTGCCCTGATCCTCCCATGAATTCTGTGATGGAGAAAATAACAAGGACATGACATAGATTTGCAGCATTCATATGCAGGAAAGCCAGGGTGGAGAGGAAACACCATAGAACTGTGTGACTGGCACAGTGCAATAGCAGTTGAGAAGAAATGGTGGCATAGCACATCTAAGCCAGAGTCTCCTTCATACTGGTGAAGAATGATGAACAAGAATATTCCCTTTGTGCCAAGAGGGAGCCCAGTGGAGAAGCGGACTGGAGAGATTTTTTGTCTAAAGGGGCACTAGTAACCTGTGTAGTCAGTAGGTAAAGTCCAGAGAGAAAAGAGACCTCTCAATGCATGTCAAAGTAGGTGATGACAAATATTCACCCATCCTCCTATGCCCACTCCATGTCTCTAAAAACATGGCAGATACCCAGCAGGCCCACACCAGTGTACCAGGCCTGTATGCACCCTGACTGATTAGGCATCTACTCAAAATGGTCAAAGTCTCCACTGCAATGCTGTTAAATATTTGAATAGCCACCCTGCCCATAAGGCACATACCACCTTGAATTTGTGTAAAAAGGTGGTCCTTCAATTCACAGAGTTTAGGGGCTTTTAGCAGATGGAGGCCTCAAATTGGAAATTGCATGTCAGTTAATTAAAAATAGAGATTGATATTCTGCTTACTTAGTTTGTAAAATAAAATTCATACCTGCTCAAGATATTTTTGGCAGTTGTTTAAATATACAGTCCTTTCCTCTCCTCTCCAATAACATTTGGTGGATTCAAACTTAAAAGGTTTCTTCACTTTGGCCATTCATATTTTATCCTCTAACATTAAAATTGCTGAATATCCTTAAAGGCAACACTGAAACTGCTCTTTATTAATCAGCCACATAACAAAGACAGAGAAATAACTATTTTTGGTACCTATTTTGTTCATTTAATCTGTTCAAGATATTTAGATTTATATTTAATTAGCCTGTTCCATATAAATGGTTTCCATCAATACCAATTGAAATTTGGACATGCATAGAAAAAAAGCGTTATGAAAATATCAGTCTTTTGCAATTTAAATTTCTCAATCCAGATGTTCACCATTATCATTTTCTGTAATCACAGTACTTTGTAATGTGTTGTTTTATGATAGTCACATGCAGTCATCACTAATCTACATAAAATAATTGCATAATTTTATAATTATATGAATGTATACATTTGATATGAAAGATAAATATTAACAATGGAAAACCTTGGAGACTGATTCTTAGGAAGGATAATTTTGTGCTCAGTATATGAACAAAAGTAAGTTAACATCTTTGCTTTGAAGACAAAGTATGTTGTATCTACAAAATATTAGATAAAAACAGCTGATGCAATAGTTAT
The DNA here is from genome assembly GCF_028885625.2 of Pongo pygmaeus. Classification (NCBI taxonomy): domain Eukaryota; kingdom Metazoa; phylum Chordata; class Mammalia; order Primates; family Hominidae; genus Pongo; species Pongo pygmaeus. The sequence goes on along the minus strand of NC_072384.2, from coordinate 41,188,270 downwards.
TTTTTTCTGAAATCCACTTAGCTTTAAAATTATAGAAAGACCACTCTAGCACAGAATTTATTGTGACATTGTAAAATCTCTGAAGTGACAAAGTTCTAACAGGAATTAAGTGGATATTGTTTGGGAAGAAGAAAAGCTTTACTTATCAAATGCTTTAGAAGGAAATCATATGTACAGAACAATAAGAAATCCTGGAAACTAAATAAAATTTAGATATTTAGAAATCTGAAAGTTTATTGAGTCCATATTTTCCTTCTCTTTGTGTGTGTTTGTGCCCAGGATCTAGAGTATTCTCTAGTATTCATGAAGCAGGAGTTAAAATTTAGTGATACCAATACACATAGAAAACTGTTGTGTGAGGTTGACTTACAAATAAGCTGATTTCATGTTGGGAAGAATTATCTAAAATACACAATTGGAAAATTTTAATAATTTATAATCTTACTATTGTATATGAGAAAGGACTTTTAGTCATAAAAATGAAAGCCTTTATTTCTGCATATTATTTAAAATAATTTTTCAAGTGTCTAAATAAAGACTAACACCAGTTTTAGGTTCTATGAGGCAATAAGAATAGAAAATCAGGGAAATCACCATCTTTCTACTCATAACTTTCAACCCAGTGTTGTTAGCATAGCATGTGATGAGAATGAAAATAAATAGTGGAAGTGTTTATTTAGAGAATGAAAGCTTGGTACCACCTGTAGCAGGAACGTCTTCTTGAAAGGCACTTTTATTCTGAGGTATTCAAAATTTAATTCCTGCTAGAATTTTCTGTGGAATGCTTAATGATACTTCCTTTTCAACACTTGGCTCCAGCTGATGTATGATATTTTCTGGAAATCTGACATCATTATACTTAAAACTTGATTATTTCTTTTTAAGAAAGGAAGGTATTAGCCATGCTATTCAAACTTCTTCCCTATTTCCCACCCATTTCCCTTCACAGAATCATTGAGTGAGTTCTTCAGTCACAGATCGTGTTTTGGACATAATGACTCATTGACCAACAAAGGAGAATAAAAATGTCCTAAGCAAATATTTGCAAGCTGGACTCTTCTCTGTCCTGTCATTCTACAAGGGTCAGCATGCTTTTTCTGCAAAGACCAGATAGTAAATATTTAGGCTTTAAAGGCCCATATGATCTCTGCTGCATATTCTTTGTTTTTATTTGTTTTTCAGTTTGTTTTGAAAACCTTTAAAAGGGAGGAAGAAAACAAAATCTCTCAGCTTACAGTCTGTATAGTAATAGGCCACAGGTCAGATTTGGCCAGCAGACTATATAATTTGCCAAATCTTTGTTGTAGTAGCGTAGCTGAAATGTATCTGCTATACAGTTGAGGCAGGTCTGTGCTCAGGCACTGCTGCTACATGGAACAGCATAACCTCACACAATGAATGCACGAAGCACAGAGTTTTGTTTGCATCCACCAGTCATGGTGCCAGACTGATGCAATATGGTGTAGTCTACATATGCTGGGTTTTGTTTCCTTCTGTTTTTGCATACTTCCTTATTGGTTAGGATTGCATTTGACCGCATGTTATAGAAACAGTGACTTAACTGAATAGGGGTTTTCTTTCTTCATAAAAAGTTGCAAAAGTGGATAATTCAGAACTGATATGACAGATTCAGAATGACAACAGGCTTCTTCTATCTTTCCTTACTCAGTCCCATATCCACAGTATGGCTGCTTCTCCCCTAGTAGATAACCTCATTTTGGACAACCAGAAGGAAAAGAGTAAAGGGAAAAGGCAAATGCCAGTTGAGCCTCTCTGTTAGGAAAAGGATAAATTTCACAGAAAGCAAACGCAGTAGATCTCCTTCACCAGAATGGGTTATATGGGGCGTGGGGCAATGAGTATCGTCAACAAGACCTGTTGCTTTCCAAAACAATATTTGGAGTTCTGCTAGTAAAGAAAAGGGGAGAAGAGATATTGGGCAGGCAAAGGAACTTGGTAGTATGTACCACAGTGTCCCTTCACTCTCCTCTTTGGCTTCTGCTGCATAGGAGATGGTATGCACGTGCATGATCACAGCAACTGCTTGGCTCCAAGGCTCAGTTTTTCCATGAATATCTTTGCTCTTGGACAACTAATTTAACCATATTGTGCCTCCATTGCCCCATCTGTACAATGGAAATTATAGTACCTGCCTCACAGTAAAGTGCTCAGAATAAGTGCCTATTCCATAGTAACATTCCTTCTCCACTCCATACCCCACCTGCCTTCCAGATGCCCAGAGCACCAATGATGCACCTTACCTTGAGGTTCTTTTGATACACCATCCAACTGCCCCCTCTCAGTCAATCCTCTCTCATTCTTGCTCAAAACCTAACTGAAAGTCAGTTCTATTCCCTAAGGACATGTCTAGGAAGAGGTTTAATCTACATATGCTAATTCAAGTTAAGTTATAAATAATTTTTAATGATCAGATATATTAAATTCAAACACTGGGATACATTTGGTATAGAAATTATTTGGGGGCAGGTGACTTTTTCTAGGAACTCTTCCAAAAACATTGATGTTGAATAATTGACTAAATTTGAAATACATGTATTAAAAAATACAATAGTCAAAAATACTAATTGACATGCAGTCCTGAAATGTAGATAATATCTCATTTTTAAAAAATAAAGAAGTTGAGTTTATAATCCTTCTCTCCCCTTCTAAGTTAGCTCTTGTTAGGGAAAGCAGAGTTTACATTTCTTTGAACTTGCCCTCCTTTTTTGAAATACTGAGATAAAGCAGGATCCAATTCCTAAAAGAACCCTTCAGGCCACCTAATTTAAAAATACATTGTCATTTGAAAATCATGGAAGGCCATCCCAAAAGGGTTGTTTCACGCTGGCTTTGGCAGTGATCAGTTCTAATTGAACAATGCAATAAAAAGAACAAGTCTCTTGGGTACTAGGAAGAGAAGCATCTATGAAAAATGAAAATGTCTATAAGTCATTAGGTGAGACGTGAATCTGCATGAATTGACCAATGCTTCCATTATGTTTCCGTTGTTGTGAGATTTTAAACTTTATTTAGGTAGTAGGATTTTAATGAACTTCTTATATTCATACACTGACCTTTCCCCTTGGATATAAGATAGAAATCCTTTTGTAATTTCCTTCTGAACTTTCTATCTTTGACATAGGTCAGAGAAATAAAATAGAATTCAGGTGGGAGGTTATTAGCAAACAGATACTGCCCTTTAAAATTATATAGTAGAATAAGGCACTGAAAGTAGACTATAGGAACTATAAAACAGATAGAAGTATGGTCCGTGTTTCTAAGTAATGCTGATTTAGAGGTCACTTTGCAATGAGCTAATATGTAAGAGTCACAAAGCTAAGCTTTTCGTTAGGTAGAAAAGCTGAAGTGATCTTACAGATTAAAGGGAAAGCATATGAGACCCATGAGGACAGTTTATGTCTCTTTCAATTCTTTTTGTTTTGTTCTTCATTTTATTCTGAGACTCCTCTCTTCAGCAGTAGAGAGGCCAAAAAGCATTGACCCTTCTTTAATAATAAAAAGACTCCCACTTAAGAGTTGATATGCAGGGGGGATAGGAAGGTGGGGATCAGTGTAATTGTGAATTGAAAGGGCCTAACACTGGTACATTTGCCCAGTACAGTAGGGTCGGAGTAGAGGGTGACATTTCTCCTCATTCTGCCCTCACAATGCTCTAATGGGTCTCTGAGAGTCTGCCTCTACAATTTAAAAAAAAAAAAAAAAGGTTGATTGCAGGCATAGGTGATGGAACTACAATTCACACAGGCATAGCGAGCTCAGCAATGACAAAAGCCTCACCTTTTCACTCAAGAAGTCACTGCTTTTCGGTCTTCTGATCCAAGACCACAGGTCACAGAATAAAAGGGGACACATGTCCCTCAGGTGGGGCTATAAACTATAGGGAATGAAAACTTTGAAATGATGTAAAATAACAGGGGTGAAATGAAATACAGGAATTCTAGAAACGACTGGTGAAATCTCCTTGGCTTAAAGGATGATGTACTGTAAACAAACGCTCTTGCAGGACTCTACAGGGACAAAGCTGAAGGCTGAGCAAGGAGTCTTCCCAGAAACTATTCAATCCATCATTTATCTACAACTAATCTAGCATTTGGGGTTGTGGATGAAGGCTTCTTACCTTTCATGGGTGAGCACATTTCTTCCCGGAGGACGCTTTATTCTTTATAGTCAGTGTATAAAATTTACATTTGACTTTCACTCAGAAGTGCTTCTAAAATGACATATTTTGCTAAATGAAGCACTAAAGGATGTTGTGTTCTAAGAACTTATTTTTAATGGTAATGCCTTTTTTTCTCTCTCCCTCTCCCCATGTCTTCCATCATTCTATCCTGAAATACCTCTACTCTCTGCCTATGGAATTTTCAGTAGGACAAAGCATCTCATCAGTTTACTAATTGCTATATTGTCCCTGTTGAAGTTCAGGCAATATAACTGACTTTGGGTTTTTGTTTTTGTTTTCCCTAAAAACTTCATAACATTAGTTTTTCTGATTTTCAGGATGGCAGAAATTGCTCTCAAAGGAGAAAAGTTCAGGCAAAGATAGGTGAAGAAGGGCTTGGGTAGGAGGGATCCAAACCTCATAGTTTCTATTTTTGTACTGAAGAAAGATACCTTGGGAGGGAAGAGTATGCTCATATTATTCACTGGTCAACCCTGAAAGATCAGATACAAGAGAGAATTCCTCAAACTGAGACACATTTTCCTCGGTACCCAGCAGCAACGAAGAAAGCAAAAACACTTCCCAACACCTCTGACTTAGTTGCCAACAGAAAAGTAATTGTTAATACAAAACACTCATCTTAGAATTCAGCATGAATTTAGCAAGCAGGTGGCCATTTACAAGCAAACAAAAGAGGTCTCAGAGGAAACCAACCTTGCAGATTTCTTGATCTTGGACTTATGGCCCCCAGAACTGTAGGAAAATAAATTTCTGTTGCTTAAGCCATCTAGTGTATGGTATTTTGTTATGGCAGCCCTACCAGACAGCTATATATCCTACTATATAGCTATTAACAGTTGATGTATTTTAATACCAGTGTAAGAAAAATCCAGCAATTAAAAATTCTTAAATTTTTCTTGAAGATATATACTAAATATTACTAAATTCTAGAGTACTAATGTTATAGACATTATAAGCCTGTTAAAGAAATGTGAAATGAAATCACCAGTTTCTGGTGGGGTAAAAGGAGTTACAAACCTTTAAGAACACCTAATGTAATTATACAGAGTTATTATGCAAATGAAAAAGCACTTCTCACTGAAAATCCACTGAAAAATTCTATACTGCAAATATATGTTTTTTTCAAGTATTGATAGATGATGGGTTGCTCCAAACTTTTCAAAAATAGGTTTGCCTGAGACCTGTCCTCCTGGTGATCTAGCACATGCAGATGGAAGTGCAGTTAATGGCTCTCTTTGCAAAGCTATCTCGTTACAGCACAAAAAACAGGCCAGGTGCAGTGGTTCAACCCTGTAATCCCAGTGTTTAAGGAAGCCAAGGCAAGAGGATTACTTGAGCCCAAGAACTCAAGGCTGCAGTGAGCCATGATTGAGCCACTGCCCTCCAGCCTGGGTGATAGAGCAAGATCTTGTCTCTAAAATATATAGAAACACACACATGCATGCACATATAAACAAACTTGTATACTTGACCAAAGTACCATTATTTTCTGAGGAAAACAGTAGAAATGTATAACAGATGTATAACAGATGTATACGTCCAAACATGCATATAATTAATATTCTATATGAGGTTATAATCTATATTAGATTATTGTAGTTTTCAATTCTGAATCGATCATTGGGTTAGGCAATAAAGTCTATGTAATTTGACAGTAAAAAGAAATGTTTCTTTCTCCACAAGGGCTTTTGCAGAATTTTGTTACATTTTGCTTTCAAATGTGCACATTAGGCAATTCAATTTTGAAATAAATGATACATTATCCATTTTCACTTAAATCGTGAAAAATATCTTGTCATTGAGCTACATTTCTCATAATATATAAGTGCTTTTTATTTACAAAAACTAGAAACCATTCAATCAATCAGCAGCTATTTATTGTGGGACTACTGCATCAAGGTGCTTCTGAGCACATAAAAGCAACAACAATTTATTCCATGCCTTTTCATGTGCCATAGCTTTAACCTATGCTAGTTTTTTTCTCACTTTATCTATTCTGGTTAAATGCTATTCTTTCCATGATAAAGAAGATGATGTTTATGATAAAGATTAATGATGATTACTGACACGAATGAATGATTCATATGTGCCAGATGCTGTGCTGTGAAGGTTACATGGATTATCTCCTTTGATCCTGACAAAAACCCTGAGCAGAGTGTCAGGTACAGTTGCTCAGGTTGTCCAAGGTACTGGAGTGACATAAATATTGCACATAGCATGGGTGTATATATTTTCTCACAAGTGGAAATACATTATCTTGAAGAGGAGGCAATATTTTCTAATTTGCATGAAGACGCAATAGGAGATTGGTGGCCCTACTTATGATAGTATTCATGGTCCCCTTTTACAGGGGATAAAAATAAAGCAAAAGGAGATTTACTTAAAGTAATTAAGTGATAGAGCTACAAGTGAACACTGCAGCATGCTATATAGCCTGCAGTTCAAGGGATTACCAGGGTCAACATCTTGACGCTTAGTGGAGCAATATTGTCATGCCTGCCAGTGTCACATTGCACTCAAGTCAACCTGCTTTCCATGATGCCATACAACCTCATGTACATATGCTATCCAGATATATGTATGTTCAGCCATTCAGTTTAGACACAACAGATTTTAATTGAGTGACTACTATATGACAGGGCCTGTGGTTGATATTGGGAATAATAAGATAAATATGCCAAAGATGAAAGAGAGATGTAGTAATAATTGGAGAGAAGATTTAAATTGTTTATTTTCCAATTAGAAAGGATATGATCATAAGAGTATATATGTTACTGTGGTAATAAATGTATAATTTATATAGGTTAATATTTATATACATATGCACATGAAGTTTGTGTGTATATAATTAATCTGGAAAAAAGAAGTATAACATCATCTTAGCCTCTCTCTCTGTCATATACACACACATACACACTCTTTAAAAACAGTGTTAAACGTAACAGTGAAGATTCTGGATTTTTAAATCAGTTTTTTTTATTTTTGTGTAATAAATTACCACAAATTTAAGATGTTGAGGCCCATTTATTATCTCTCAGTTTTGTGGTTCAGAAGTGAGGGGGGATCAAATGGGTTTTCTCCATAAGGCCTCACAAGGCTGAGATCAAGGAGTCCCTCAGGCTGGGGACTTATCTAGAGGGTGTGAGGAAGAATCAGCTTCCAGGCTTATTTAGGGTCTTGGCTGAATTCAGTTTCTTGTGGTTTTAGGACCAAGGACACATTTTCTTTCTGGTTGTCAGCTGCAGCCACGCTCAACAATTAAAAGCAATCTACATGTCTTGGCATGCAACCCCTTCATTTTCAAACCAAGCAGTGGTGTGTCAAAACCCCCTCACGTTTCATGATTCAAATCCCTGGCTTCCGCTTCTGTGGCCAAATGGGGAAAACACTCTGTCTTTAAAGACATCATGTGACTAGAACACTTAGCTATCTCCCTTTTGTCACAGAATGTGATATAATCCCAAGAAGGGTATCACATTATGCTCACAGCTTCTACCCACATTCTAAAGAGAGGGAGTTAGACAAGGGTGAGGGTCATTGGGAGTCATTAGAATTCCAACTGACATACTGTATTTGTCTGCGTGGGCTGCTTTAAAAAAATACCACAGACTGGGTGGCTTAAACAAAACTCATTTATATCCTCGTAGTTCTGGAGGCTGGAATTCTGAAATCAACGTCTTGGTAGGATTGGTTTCATTCTTCCGCCTTTCTCCTTGGCTTTCAGGTGGCTGTCTTTGTCTAGTGTCTTCACAGGGTTATCCCTCTGAGTGTATCTGTGCCCTAATCTCATCTTCTCATAAGGACACCAGTCATATTGGATTAGGGCCCACCCATAAAACCTCATTTTACCTTAATTACCTCCTTAAAACCCTATCTTGAAATACAGCCACATTCTGAGGTACTGAAGTTTAGGACTTCAACATATGAATTTTGGGAGGACCAATTCAGCCCATAACACACAAGATAATTTTGCTTTTTAAAATATATATATATATATATTTTTTTTTTTTTTCTTTTTTTTTTTTTTTTTTTTTTTTTTTTGAGACAGAGTCTTACTCTGTTGCCAGGCTGGAGTGCAGTGGCACCATCTCGGCTCACTGCAACCTCTGCCTCCCGTGTTCAAGTGATCCTCCTGCCTCAGCCTCCCAAGTAGCTGGGACTATAGGCACCCACCACCACGCCCAGCTAATTTTTGTATTTTTAGTAGAGACGGGGTTTCACCACGTTGGCCAGGATAGTCTCAATCTCTTGACTGCGTGATCTACCCGCCTCGGCCCCCCAAAGTGCTGGGATTATAGGCGTGAGCCACCGTGCCTGACCTTTAAAATATATTCTAAGACATCTTTAGTCACCAGCTTATCTCATAAAGATTACTTGTTACTTGTTTTAAAAGTTGAATTTGCTCCCTCTGCTTTTTATTGTGAACTTTCAGCTGACAGAAAAATCAGAAGAATAGTATGATAAACACCTGTATACACTGGATTTATCAATCATTACATTTTGTTGCATTTTTTTCTTCTTTATCTGTCTCTAATACATATTTGTCATGTTCACATACATATATATTTGTATGTTTATACATGTTTTTTGCCAAACCATTTTAATATATGCAGACATGATGTGTTTACACCTAAATCTTTCTAAGAACAATACATATTCTTATATAACCCTTACATAGGTATAATATTGTATAATATCTAATTCACATTCAAATTTCTCCAACTGTCCCCAGAGTATTATTTGTAATTATTTTACCGAATCCAGGATCCAGCCAAGGGTAATGCATTGCCTATAATTGTCATAGGTTTCTAGTCTTCTTTAATCCAGAATATTTTCCAGTTTTTCTTTTGTTTATTATGAAATTGATATTTACCTATAGAATATCACACAATCAAGGCTTTTCTGGCTGTTTTCTGACCAGGTAAATACTTTCCCAATAATATGCCGTAAGTTATGGTACACTTTCCTCATTGTGTTTAATCAAAAGGTAGGTTGGTTTGATGCTGCTTAATAGCTTCATAACCAACATTAAATTACAACAAAATGTTTTTCAGAACATAAGGCATAGCTGTAAACCTTATAGCTAAGTAATTCAAGATAGAAGGAGTCTTGTATGGTTCTAACTCTTCCATTAGGAAAAGGACTTAGAAAACTATAAAACTTAAGACCTTAGAATCGAGCATATCCTTATGTTATTTGAATTTGAAAATATATACCAAAAGAAGAATGGGGCTGATAAACTTGAACTTTGCATTTTTTGAATTGTGTCACTCACCCTCCCTTTCCCCTGCCCAAAACCTTATATTAGATTTTCCTAGTCTAGCTAAATATGACACACAGAATAACTGTTACTTCTGTTTCAAGGAACAAATACTCTGTTTCCCTCATGACACTGTTAGAATCCTTAAGGACAGCAATCTTTTTCTCTCTTTGTGTCTGCATCCATTGTTCTGCATACAGTGAGCAGACTATACTTTTTTTTTTTTGCCTGAGATTTAAAAAATAAGTCCATAGGCAGTTTCAGATATGATGCAGAGCACGTGAATTCCCTGAAGATATATATAGTTATATACATATATATATGATTATTTTCAAAGTTCAACTGGAAGTTTACTTGACTAGGTACCTTCTTTATAGAATTCATGAGTCACAGAATTATATCCAACATACTTTAAGAAATTTACACAATTGCTTTGTGAACTGCTTTCTTCACATAAATGAGGAAAAAACTCCTTGAGACACGGACAGGCTACCTTTTAAAATTTTTTCATCCAATCTTTCTTTTACTACTGTCAACAAGTTTTTTGTATATATATTTAATTGGTTCAGCAATGAAACAATTGAATGTAGTATTTCAAACGGGAAAGTAGACCCTGAAGAAGATATCATTTCACACACACAAAAAAATTCCTCCCAAAGATGGTAGTTATGTAAGGCCCTACTCTTTGATGATAGTGAAAGAAAACATTTGAATCTGCTTTACAACTGCAAATGCAAGAGAAAATGTTTGCAAGTAGAGGAACCTATAATATAGCCGTCTCTGTGATGTTGACAACTGTCAGGATTTCAGCCAAATTGAGTATTGATGACTCTGCATTCCTACTGGAATCTTTTCACGTGGCATACAAAGAATAAAATGCTATCTCTATGTTCAGATTGAAATTGAAGGTAAAGAATAAAAGAAAGAAAAAAGAAATCATACTGGTCCTAGTTTTTTTAAAAGAGCTTGCCTATAATAGCATCCAAATTGAGGCAAGGCAGATTAGATACATTCTTACAATCCTAAACCAGAAAGCAGTTTATAAATTTAACAAGATATTAATGATACCTTCACTACTATAGTGATGGATATGTGTGTGCAAATAGTTTACCTTCAAGGTAAGTGGATTCTTGAAGGTATGAATGTTGAATTTCTGCACTCCGATTGGAACCATGTAATTGGGTTGGATTGCCACAACTATTTTTCTAGTAATCTTTAATTATTTCTTTCATTGATAAATAGAAATAAAAATATATAGTAAGTTTGACATTTGTTTTAAACGTTTGGGGACTGACTGATATTTGACAGAGTGAGAGAATTTGTTATTCCTCAAAAACTGATTTAACAAATTAGATACGTGTTCTAGGCTCAAGGGATCATAGTAATTGGATTGGCTATAAATAATATACTATTAAGTACCTGAGACTGGCTTGTGTTTAAGATTTAACCCATGAATAAACTGGACCTCTGCAACCCACTGTGAGTCACATCCTTTGTGATCAAGATTCAGATGGCCAGGTTCATGTTAAATTTTGCTTAAAGATATATATATATATTATTTTTGCTCCTAGTTTTCATTCTCTATTTCTTGATAGTGAAAAGTTGATTTACTGGACAGTTTTAGATGCAATGAATTAAAACTGGTTCAGCCTGCATACATGCCAGATAAAAAAATAAAAATAAAATACTAGTGCAGTGAGGTAAAGCAACAGGTTTAAGGACACATAGTTAATAAACATCAGAAACGTGACTGGAATTGACATCCCCTTGGCTCACACCTTCTTTTCTGTTCTTTCCAATTTGCACATGGGCCACCCAGTAATATAGTTTTAAACCTTTTTTGTACTGATTGCCTGTCATTATTTATCAAAATAATAACAATGGAATCACCACAAAATGTGGACTCTGAAATAATAATTTGTAACTAAATTGCTAAACTTAAAATTAATGTAGATGTGTATCCCTACACTAACTTTGGCCTTTGCTTCCATCTTTCCTCAAGGGCTGCTATGCACTTTCACGCATGTGCAAACACACACATGCATGTACACACAACATAATATTTTTCTATAAAAGGAAAATTATCTGGTTACTTAATATATGTGTGGCTTTTTCATGTGACAGCATGGAGACTAGGAGATTATGATCAGCATAAAAAAAAAGTATAAATAGTACTCATGTTGCTTAACTTACAGAAAGATATCCTAATATAAGGGATGAATAACTGGGCATAAAACCATTAGATTGTACTACAGTGCTTGTCAAATACTCTTCCAGACTCTTTTAAACTTACAAACAACACTCAAGAAAACACTGTAGATCAATTAGCTTTTCTTTTACCTCTCAACAACCTAAAAACTAATCTCTTGAAAATCAATTAATACTAATTTACATTTAACTCAAGGTCTCATGTTCAATACTTTTACAACTCCATTATTTTCACCAAGAGGCAAATCTGTGATAGAAATACTGATGGACCTTAAAGAGAATATTTCCGAACTCTGATAAAAATAATACTACCCCAATATAGTTGTGTGTACCTGTCCCAAAATGGAATGTTCCTTACACTTTAAAAACAGTCTGATGACATTTTTGACATATAATTTCCTGAGGACAGTTTTAATAATTATTCTTTTGACTTTGGTCAAAAGACTTTATTTCATTGGTACTGTGGAACTATAAGACATCAGTTATATACATTATTAAAATATTTTTGAAGTTACAGGAAAGGTGTAAAAAGTCTGTTATATATGGAGAATAGAAGGCTCTCATTAGCACCATACCCTAAATATCTTATGTATCATAAAATATACATGTTCTTATATATATCACATATGGTGATCAAAGTACTTATCTGTAATTTTTAAAAAATAGTATATCAATTATTTTTCTTTTATTATTTGTGCTCATTTGTAGAAACTCACACCTGAAGAGTTGCTTCAGGTAGATTTTGCCAGGAACTAGAGCCTTTCAATATGAACAGATTTTAATCAGGTCTGACAGCAAAAGAGCTTCACCTGGTATTTTATTTAGCTTGAGATTTGTAATAAGGTGATTTATAAGAGGGATTTAGGTTTTACAAAATGTGAGGCATTTGTCTTGATATAATAATAAGCCTCTTCTGATATCAAAAATAATCAATACTTTCTTGTTTTCCTTACTGCAAAAATGTGAAGATGCAAAGGGGAAGAGTTTTCATTAGCCATGGCCTTTCATGGAGACTTCTATCAAAGTTAAAACCCATTCATGAGTGTGATGCCCACATTCAAGATGTGGGGGGGGAAAGTTACTTTCTTTCTAGACTAAAATATTCATTCTAAGGATGAGAATTTAAAAAAGGCTGATGATTAGATGACCTAATTCCAATAGTATTAATAATATGCTTGCTTTCAATGCATTTTATTGTTTTTAAATTTATTGTGTTATTTTGTTTTAAATTTTAGCTCCCACAATTAGATCCATTACTTATAAAAAGGAAACCAAAGCTACTTAGTTAACAGGGTTGGTTTTGATAATATTCCAACTTAATTGGAATAAGTAAGGATAAAAACTCCTCTCTATGTATAGATAAAAAAGAAAATGAAGAGGAAAAAGAAGGGAAATGCATTTAGATTCCAAAGAAGTGCCTCAGATTCTAATTTAATTGTAATTGATACATGTTAAAACAAATATAAAGTGAAGAATTTAAAGTTTCATAAAATAAATGATGAAATATTTATAATATCAATAGTGATATTTTAATAAGATGTTCATTTGCAATAAAAATAGTAATTATATATTGGAAAGAATTTTCATACGCCATTCTCTATAATGAAAAAGCAAATGATAGTACAATTTGGAAATTTGGCAGCATTAATTTTTGTATAAAAATAATTCTGATAACTTTGAGTGATTTTTAAATTATAATCTGTTACTATTCTTTTTTAAAGTGTTGCGCTTATGCCACTTAACCTTGGAACCTGGGACAAGATAAATCTGTTACAGAAACTCTCATTATAGTAATGACATGTTTGGCCTTTAGGCACTATACAAAAGTGTTCAATGTGTTTGAGTAGTAGTAGAGTGTTATCCTTTATTCCAGCAAAAATGTGTTTAAGTGTAATAACTGTTTCTCCTTAGCGTTACTCATAAAACCCATTGTCATTTGAAAGCAGATGGTCTTTTAGAATGAAGAACATAACACTATTTTAAAAAAGCAAAATTGTGATTTAAAAGAAGTATTTAGCGATTTCATTAAGCATGCAATATGAAGCTATTTTAATCGGCAAAAAGATACTTGACTATGAACAGAGAAAAAAGGAATGTTTTTTTTCACAATGTGTAATGTACAACCATGAAATAAAAGACTAACTTGCTCTAACAAGCAGTGGAGTCAACCAAAATGTAATTTATCCTTTTTAACAAGGCAGCTGACAGCATCTAAAATGGTGGGAAAGTAAATGATCTCTTAAAAACCTTATGCAAAAATTTTTATTATTATCAATGGACTGCCTATGACAGACATATATTATAAGAATGTTTTCTTTTTCAAGATATTTTTCTTAATCTTTGGAATAATTAATGATCTATTTGTCTTGAACTATTTATTTTCCCTTTTCATTGATATTATGACATAACCAGATCTACATTTAGCTACGTGGAATGTCATTACACTATTTATTCCCTGTGGTCTGAGACCACGTTGGTTCCCTGTGGTTCTGATTTGTGCGTTATAGGATAGACCTCATAGAAATAGAAATGAAGTGTCCAGTTTTACAATAACTAGGAATAAGTGCTATTTATTTTATCTTTTAGGGCATAGTCTTTATAAAGCATTAGGAAACTTGTTAGTGATTAGGAAATTAGCTAATTCAGTCTATTAATATTGCCCCAGCACAGCATGTATGTCTGCAGTCAAACTATACTGTATAACACATGATTCATTTTAATTAAATAACTGACTCTCTAACGGAGTCTTTCACTGGTAATTTTTCATGATAAAACATATATTAAGATAAATGCAGGGTCCACAAGAGGTTCCTTTCTGTCACCGAACATCTGCACTTTCTTTTTAAGGGAATGAAAGTATGGATTCATAAATTATTATTTCAATAGACAAGATTCTGAGTTTTGAATGTCAAAAGTATGGATCTGAGATCAATGGCTCTGTACTCATATTTACTTTTCTTTTTTATTGTTCTTAGTTTATCCTTTCTTATTCTGCCTTGCTTAGTTATTGACAGAAGCATTCCCTACGTTGCATTTATGTTGTATTAAATTTTTACAATATAAACAAAGTGAATATTAGTGATGAAAATGACATTTATGAGGAGGTGGAATTTTTTTAAGTCTTGGGATTCGGCACTGATACCAAAAAAAGACTTGAAAAATGAATGGAATATTAATTATTATGAAAAACTGCTTCAACAAAATGCAACTGCCAAACATGTGCACTTACTGAAGTTAATGGCATTTTGATTCATGGGAATCTATGTACTCTCTAGGAAAGCACTGGAAATCAGGAATGTGCTACCTTAGCCATGATTTACTGACTAGCTGGATGATCTTTTGTAAGTGGACATAACCAGCATGGAACATAACATAATTAATTAATTAACCATTACAATTTGAAAACTCAGGAGGGCAGGACTGCTTACCGGCTAGCGTGCTGTGGCTGTTGCAAATTGTTGTGAGTGTACATCTGCTCTGTGGGTCCTGTCTCATTGGTTCTCATTCCACACTAGTTGTTAATCATTTTGAAAATAACCCACAGAGTGAAGAAAGAGGTGTTGCAACCTCAATGTCAATTTGGAATTTTCCTAAATGTGCCAAATTAAAATGAAGATAAAGGAACAATTGCAAATAATAGGCACTACTAAAGTCTGATCTCTAATTGTTTGGTTAATAAGTTCACAATCCAGCAAAAATGTTAAAAGATGTATTTAATTTGAAATGTACATGATGTTTATTATGAACAAAATAGTAAGAAAAAGTTTTTAAATACTTATCTACTCTTTTGAAATACATTCCCAAGTTTTGTGTGTGTGTATATAGCTTCAATCAATATAAATAGAGCACTGAAAAAGTTGGAAAAAAGTGGTTTTTCAGTTTTTGTCTTTGGCATTTATAAAGGTGAACAAATACTGTACTCATCTATATATGTATATGTTTTAGTACAATTTCATAATTTTCTAAATTTCTTTATGAATGCAATTCTCTCTTTTTACTATTTTTCATGTAAGTTTTTTGTTTAAGACACTTTATTGCTTGTGGTGTCAAGAATTTTTTAGCCAAAATGCTTCAGAATTACTTTAGTAAAAATTATATTCTTGATAGAGATAAAAATATCAAAAATAATTAAAAGATTACTTTTTTAAAAAACAGAACTTCGCTTACTAGCAATTTTATACCATTTAAAATGACAGGGTTCAGAAAATTTACTGATATATTTCAAGTTTACTTTAGCACCAATTTCTGTATTCTTTTTAACTTTAACATCTATTTGTAATGCATATAACATTAGTAGCCTTAAATTTTCTTGAATCTTATTTCAATACAACAAAAAAATATGAAATGCTTCGTTACCAAGGAACTCATTACTACCAATTTCTGTGTTCTTTTTAACTTTAACGTCTATTTGTAATGCATGTAACATTAGCAGCCTTAAATTTTCTAGAATCATTTTTCTATACAACAAAAAAAAATATGGACTGATTTGTTACCAAGGAACTCATTACCATGGTTTGTAAGATAGATTTTTTATTACAAAAGCCAGTTAATGAGGGAGAATGTAGGATGGTGCTGCTGGAGACTCAACTTCCAAAATATTATTTAAGCCAAGAAACATTTTTCACTTTTTAATGGTGATTCCCACTACATAAACTAGATAAAATCCTGCCTACTGTTGTTCAAGCTGGGTGGAAATTAGGGCACCTGAACAGTTGCCACCTACCTACCCTCCACCCCACAGCAGCCTCCAGGGAACCTTTACAGAATTCCCAGGGCACAATAGAACACAGCTTGAAACAACTGCTCTAAAGTATATCTGAGATCAGAAAAATTATATATAATATAATTAATTATTTGTGGAGGTTTTTTTCTCTAAAATACTTAAATACAGATGAAATCTAAGAATGTATATTCTAGGGTTATTTCTATCCATTAAAAGAATACATTTATTTTAATTAAGTAACTGAACCTCTACTGGAGTCTTTCACTGGTAATTTTTCATGATAAAACATACTTGAAGATAAATGCAAAGTTTATCTCCAGGGACAAAGTATGCATCAATAACAATGAGGTAATGATTCAAAACGGTGTGTGTCCAAGGTATTAACACCTGAAAAATGAATCCGAACAAGCAGTAGGAGGACGTTGTTAATGTGGAAAACTACTAGGCTTAAACTCTTTCTTTATTCCTTTTTTTTTAAATTTTTTCTTTTATTCTTCTTCTTATTATTATTATTATTATACTTTAGGTTTTATGGTACATGTGCGCAATGTGCAGGTAAGTTACATATGTATACATGTGCCATGCTGGTGCGCTGCACCCACCAACTCGTCATCTAGCATTAGGTATATCTCCCAATGCTATCCCTCCCCCCTCCCCCCACACCACAACAGTCCCTGAAGTGTGATGTTCCCCTTCCTGTGTCCATGTGTTCTCATTGTTCAATTCCCACCTATGAGTGAGAATATGCGGTGTTTGGTTTTTTGTTCTTGCGATAGTTTACTGAGAATGATGATTTCCAATTTCATCCATGTCCCTACAGAGGACATGAACTCATCATTTTTTATGGCTGCATAGTATTCCATGGTGTATATGTGCCATATTTTCTTAATCCAGTCTATCATTGTTGGACATTTGGGTTGGTTCCAAGTCTTCGCTATTGTGAATAATGCGGCAATAAACATACATGTGCATGTGTCTTTATAGCAGCATGATTTATAGTCCTTTGGGTATATACCCAGTAATGGGATGGCTGGGTCGAATGGAATTTCTAGTTCTAGATCCCTGAGGAATCGCCACACTGACTTCCTAACTTGAATCCTTTAATGGATCTTAGCCATTCAACTTCAATGACTATAGAGCGCTTGAAGCTATAATGTAACATATCGACGCTGATTAAGTCATCAATAAAAGGGAAAAATGAAGGACATTTGGAGTCCTTTTAGTCTCCTCTAAGTAGAAGACACTTATTTGGGGAAGATCAGAGGGAAGCTGCATAACTTTGAAAATATTTAGAAAATTATTAGACCACCTCATTGCAAAATTGAGACAGGTTTCCTTGGCCCTACTCACCTTACCAATACTACCATATGAGCTATTCTTACATTCTTTCTTCTTCCCACTAAATGAAACTGGAAAGTATAAACAGCTCTCTAGCAGCCAAAACACTGACATCCTTATAAAAGCAATTTCTGTTCCATATGAATTTTTTTAATGAAAAGAAAAACACAAAGGAAAGCTGGTGTGTTTCTTACTAATCCAAGGCATGATTGTATCAGATCATCTTGGTGGTTTCTTTGGAACCTGAAACCTAAACTTAAGGTTTGCAATCACTAACAAGCTTAGATGTTGTTAATATGGTCAGTATAACAAAAACACAACTACTGCTCTTATTTTTTTTGACAAGTGGTATGTGGGCTGTTTTTGCTGTTGGCATTGTGGTTGATGGTATTATTTTTATTTATAGCTAAAATTTCTTGAGTTCTCATCATGTGAAGATGTGGTACTAAGAGTGATACTAAATTGTTTTATCATTTTGTAACAATGCTGTAAGTATTAGGAGAGTTTCAATTAGAAAACTGGATACCCCCCTCCTATAAAACATCTAGTTTTCTTCAATCCTTATCCAGAAGCCGTATATTAAATTTTTCTAAAGAATAATACACGTTGGTGGTACTGTAAACTAGTTCAACCATTGTGGAAGTCAGTGTGGCGATTCTTCAGGGATCTAGAACTAGAAATACCATTTGACCCAGTAATCCCATTACTGGGTATATACCCAAAGGACTATAAATCATGCTGCTATAAAGACACATGCACAAGTATGTTTATTGTGGCCTTATTCACAATAGCAAAGACTTGGAACCAAGCCAAATGTCCAACAATGATAGACTGGATTAAGAAAATGTGGCACATATACACCATGGAATACTATGCAGCCATAAAAAATGATGAGTTCATGTCCTTCGTAGGGACATGGATGAAGCTGGAAACCATCATTCTCAGCAAACTATCGCAAGGACAAAAAACCAAACACCGCATGTTCTCACTCATAGGTGGGAATTGAACAATGAGAACACATGGACACAGGAAGGGGAACATCACACTCTGGGGACTGTTGTGGGGTGGAGGGAAGGGGAAGGGAGAGCATTAGGAGATATACCTAATGTTAAATGACGAGTTAATTTAACATGTTGGGTGCAGCACACCAACATGGCACATGTATACATATGTAACTACCCTGCACATTGTGCACATGTACCCTAAAGCTTAGAGTATAATAAAAATAAAATAAAATAAAATTTAATTAGAAATGAAAAAAAGAATAATAGTACAATTAGGAGCAACCATTCAATGAGTGCTAAGTTCCAGATGTTATTGTAATATTTTACATAGCTTCTAATAATATCATAGAATTGTTCATATATGGTAAATACAATACATCAGCAGTGTTTCTGTAATTCCTGCTTTCAAACAATCCAGTTTATGAGACTCTAGCAGAAACATGTAATAGAATAGCTCACAAAATCTTCCCAGGTTAGGAATCATCACTTCAGTTTTAGGGAGCTCAACAATTCCAAGAAGGTTTTCATAAATGATTTCAGATGGTGTGTAGCTCAAATCCTAGGTTTGTTGCAAGCAACAAAAAGATACTAGTTTTATCTTTCTTTGGAGATTTATAAATATGGGCCTGTCACATAAATCTTGTAGAGGCAGATGTGTTATACTGAAGAGTATTTGTCAAAGGAAAGCTTATCTCTATCTCAGAGATCAGGTACTTCCTACCAGTTGTGAAAAACTAGCCAAAGAATAAGTCTTCAATAGCACAGAGTTAGGACAGGATTCTATTCCTTTATACATTTTTGAGAGTGTCCCATCAATATATGATGATAAAATTGGTTAGAATGTTAGCCATAAATAAACTTATGGAAAAGTAAAAAGAGACATATGGAGAAAAAGATTTTAATAAGAAAGGCTACTATATTTTCATTAGAAATAAGTAGTTTAAAGATGAGCAACATTGTAAGTATATGGAGCCAAGTATAGTACTCACATCATTTGGAAAATCAGTGTTTTTTTTTAAGAAGTCGGTTTTATTGAGGTACAATTTATGTACAGTAAAAAAAAGTTTAGTGTAAAGTTTTGACAAATGCGTACTATTGTGGAACATCAACTAAATCAAGATGTAGAAAATTCACTTTATCCCAAGAGGTTGTGTTTTTTTTCTATTTGTAGTCAACCCCTTCCCCAACCTTTGATCCCTGACACTGATCTGTATTTTGTCCTTATTGTTTTATTTTTTCTAGTATGACACTAAGTGGATTCACACAATGGGTAGCCTTTGGTGTCTGGCTTCTTTCACACAGCATAATGCATTTGAGATTAATCTAAGTGATTGCATATATCAGTAGCTAATTCTTTGTATTGATGAATTGTATTCTGTTGTATAGCTGTATCACAGTTTTCTGATACATTCACTGGTTGAAAAGCATTTGGGTTGTTTCCAGTTTGGTGTGACTATGAATACAGCTGCTGTATAATTTCATGAACAGATTTTGTGTTAACGTAAGTTTGCTTTTCTCTCGATTGAATTTCTAGGAGTGGAATTTATAGATCATGTAAGAAAATACATAAATTTATGAGAAACTTCCATACAGTTTTCTAAAATAGCTGTATCATTTTGTATTCCTACTAGCCATGTGTGAGAGTTCCAGTTGTTTTGCATGTTTACCAGCACTTGATATTATCCCTAATAAAAGGGACCTAGAAATCATCAACCAAATATTAGTGAAGTTAATACAAAAGGATATAAAAAGTATAACATTGTAACATGACCAAGTGATGTGGATACTGGAAATATTGGATTGTTTCAATATTAAAAATCACTCAATATAATTCACCATATCAAAATACTAAAGGAGAAAAACTATATAGTCATCTAAATACATTCAGCAGAGGCATTTGCCAAAATTCAACATGTATTAATGACAAAGAACTCTAAGAAAGATAGAAATTAAGGGAAACTTCCTCAGCATATAAAAAGACATTTTTAAAAGTCCTACAGCCAATATCATTATTAATGGTGAAAGGTTTCATGCTTTTTTTGGTTGATCGAGAACGAGACAAGGATGTCTGCTCTCCCTACTGCAATTCAACCTCATACCAGTGGTCCTAGACGGTCCAATAAGGCAAGAAAAGGAAATCAAAGACAGACATGTTGGAAAGAAAGAAACAAAATTATCTCTGTTTTCTGATAGCTTGATATTATAAGTAGAAAATCATCAAAGATATTACACAGATAAAAGCTAGCAGTACTTATAAGTGAATTTAGGAAGGTTATAAGATACAAGAACAATATACAAAAATCAATCTCATTTTCATATTCAAATTGGTTTTTGGCTTTCAAAACCACACTAGGCTTCTCTATTGAAACAAACAAGTACAGAGTATATCTGGTTCTTAGAGTTTTACTCTTTGTACAGTTCTCCTTTCTCTATAGTCCCCATAGCAGAAGCACAAAGACACAGTTGAGGATACTCAAATATGTCAGTTATAATCCAGTAGTTAACATTGAAGCCTCCCAATTTCCTTTTATTGTAGAAAAAATAAAATGTGTTTAATTAAAAGTTGCCGTCATAAGTGCCACTTATTTATACCATTTGTTTTCTTCTTTCACATAAATATAATTTAGTGATTATACAGTGGAAAAGTATCAGAATAATTCTTAGAATACTTTCATTGCCAGATGAAAGGCAAATTTTAGCTATCCCCTTTATAGAGGTTATGAGAAAATGCCATGCATCTCACTCCATCATCTCCAAAACAATAATATGGTGGCTCACTTAGAATTTTTAATTTGCAAATATTAGTGAATTGCATTTACTGTCGTTGTCATATAAATTTAATCTTCTTTAAGTCTCTGAAGCCACCTCAAAATTCTGTTCTTTCTTTCTCCTTGGAATTCATATTTTAATATGAATGGACTATTAGGTACAGTCAAAACTGATTCCACAATGTGAAACCTTTATCTGCCCTTTTCCCAAAGGCAAACATTATGTTGATTATCATATATGGACCTTGGACTCTATCAGTTCCAAGAATAGAAAGAACTATATATATGGAGAAGGCCAAGTAAATTTCTGCTCCATCTCTCCTAAAGGCACATAAGCACACTAGATGTGAAGGAAAATATATCTTTTC
Organism: Pongo pygmaeus; assembly: GCF_028885625.2. Lineage (NCBI taxonomy): Eukaryota > Metazoa > Chordata > Mammalia > Primates > Hominidae > Pongo > Pongo pygmaeus. The sequence goes on along the minus strand of NC_072384.2, from coordinate 41,166,400 downwards.
CATTTTTTGGACATGCTAACACTCTGACCATCTTTACTACTGCCATCATTAGGATTGAGTGATACTTCATCTTAAGGGCTTGTTTAGTTCTTTCACATCTCTTGTACGGAGTTGTGATTATGAACCACATTTTGACACATGGAAAAGAGTCACCTAAAATCTTTTTACAATTTCCTTTCCAGAGCCAATGAAGTGATCATATAGTTATATGTTAAGTTCGGCTTCTTTCTATCACACATTTCTCATAAATGGTCACAGATGTGTTAGCCAGGATATGCAACTACTAAGTGCTGCAGCAGATAAACTCTGAGACTGAGCAACTTAGTTATTTCTTGCTGACATGAAGTCTGATGACTCTTAGCTGACAACCTTCTCCATCTGATGACTCTGTTTCATGATATTGCCATCTCTGCATATGGTTTCCAAGGTCATCACTGTAGGGGAAAAAGGGAATATGGAAATGGCAGACTGATCATTTTGAGCCAGAAGTGATATTTGTCATTTGGCAGACTAGTCATGTGTCTCTGCTGAAAACCAAAGGGGCTGAGAAAGGTTTTTTTCCTGCGAAGTTAGGAGGGAGAAGGAAATCAGAAATGGGTGATGACTAGAAGTCTCTAGTATTCCAGAGAACTCCTCACCTATTTGATCTCTTAAGGGGTTACCACTGCCATATCTATCCATCTATCGGTAACTTGACTATCTGCATGTATCTCCAAATTCATATGTAGGACTTGAGGAAAACCAAGGGTAGTACACAGTCCATAAAAGAAATTGGGCAAGAATTAAGAAAACATTGTTATCGGTGCCAAACAAAAAGTGGTATAAGTGACCATTTTGGAGTGTCATGTTATTAATACACATATTATAAATTACCATGTTCTATTTAAGAGACGGGAGGCGAAATTACTTATTATATAATGCACATGTCTTCATTACTTAAGTTGAGGAAGGAAAAGGGGTGGCAAATCGAACAATCAGGGATTCAGTTCCCTGGGGTAAGGAAAACATATTTCTGACTTTTGTTGTCTCTACAAGTCAGACTAGATTCTAGAGTGGTTAGATACAGGCTTTTGAAGATCAATCAAAGATAACATTTTCAAAAACCCCGCTTCTTATATGAAATGTTATTGGTTATGCTTGGATATATAATACTCTTATTGGAATAACTAGGTTAAATAATTTATAACTAGTGTTGTAGAGCTGGGACCAGGACCCAAATATGTTCACACAAATTTTCAGTAAAATATCTATTCCGCAGTATACAGAAATGTGATTTTTCTCATCTATCCTATGCAAAGAAAACTTAAAAGTATATATGCATACCATATATATGTTTGATCTGATTACTATATAAATACTAAATGTCTAGCCCATATTTATCTGAAAGTCTTCTTTCCACCACCAGTATATGTAATTATTTCCACTTTGGGGGAAAAAAGGTAGCAGATAAAATTAGTTATATTGTTATTTGTTGCAGTTTCATTTTACCTTGTATATCTGTCAAGGATAGTTTTTGTAATTTCTTGCATGTAAAACCACACATAAGCACTTTTAAAGTACCAACAAATGCGATCACTTAAAAAAGTAAACTAGAACTGAATAAAGAGATTGATTTTATCACAGTAATTGTGTTGACCCTATATTAGAGAGTCCTAGTAGCTAATTTTCAAGAGATTGACTTTTTAAACAAGCCCATTAATGAAATGCCAAAAGAGTAAATACTTGTCTAATATATCCTCAGAAAAATAACACTGAAGATAATTTACAAATCTTTAATCAATATATTTGTAATTACCATCTTATTGGTAATTGATATTTTATTAGTAATTGCATGTTTTTCATTTTAGTACCAAATCTAATTCTGAGGGGATACCAACATTATCTGCTATATAATAATACAATATTTAATCAAATTTATCACATTATTTCAATATGAAAAATGAGATATTTTCTTAGGTATTCTGGAGAATTTATATTACTTAATATGCTGCTGAAACTTTCAAATAACACAATATTCCTTGACTAGGTAAAATAATAAAGAGATAACACTAAATAAATAAATAAATTTTGAGATGAGAAAAATAATGAGATACAAGCAGTAGTTGTAGTTATGTTAGGAATAGAGCTGGGTATATTCGGAAGAGATTCAGCGTGTGAAACTGGTTGTTCCAAATATGCAGTCAAGGAAATTTTCAATGTGATGAGAGAGACTAGGTTCATGTATTTTGACTGTAAGATCTTTGGATAAGTAAGATCTTTGATTAAGATTATATTACTATTGAATTATTTCTTCTTTTTACCTTGGTTCTACCCAGCAAGCCCATAAATGAACTCTTGTCTCTCTGATCTTCTATTTGAGTAATATCTCAAGTCACAGAGCTGCCTAATTTAAAGAAAATGTACTCATACTTTGTGCACCTAAGAGTAGGAGAGTGCTAGTGGGTGGCTGGGGATAAGGTAAATTATCTGTGCAGTAGGGGCTGACTGTATCTCTCAGCCATTTGCTACCATACCATGTTTTGCTTCACACAAATCCTAACACATAAGCAATGCCCAATTAATATTTGTTGAATATCTAAGTAAATGAATGAATGGATGAAGAAGTCAACTAAGCTACATCTCCTTTTCTCCACAGGCTTAACATTCTCTGATTCTATGATTGTTTGAGAAAGAACACTGACTTCTAAACATTTACTCTTACCTAGTTCTCATCTTCTCCTGTTTGCATCCTCCCTAAAAGCAAAAGCATCCCCAGCTCTTCTCAGAAAGTCTTTTCTAACACAGTGCCTTACATAGAGTAAACATACAATAAAATTTGTTGATCTGAATTGAAATGTGGGGAAAAAAAGCTTCTGTGAAAAGCTGACAGTGCAATTACTTTACCTAGATCACGCATTCCTCATTGACCATATGCTCAATGATCATGAACATATGTTATGTTTGTTTTTAGTAGTTTTACTTGCTAACTATTGCACAATGGTGAGTTTGTGCAACACTATATGATCAGTGTCTAAAACAATCTAGTTCTTCCTCTTTGTCTTTTTTTAATGAGTGTTAGTTACCCCAGTTACAGAGCTGAATATCATTTAGAGCATTATGCTACCAAAAAAAAAAAAAAAAGGAAAATAGGACATGCAAAGAAATGTGTTACAAACCAAAACAATTGAACTTTGCAAGCATAAAAATGATTAAATGCTAGTCTTAGATAATGGAGGTTAAACGAGTAGGGGATAATGTAATTTTGTCAAAAACATGCATAAGCGGGAAGGGGGCAAAGTTTTATTAATTGGGAATGAATGTGTGGTAAAATCCATTACTATTACTAAGAAGATGAGTGAATTCAGTCTAAAATTCTATCCTCTAGAAAATTTGAAGACATTTTTAAGAGATATACTTCAAAAAAAACAATCTGTACCTATGGCATTAAAAGCATCTTTCAATCATGTCTGGCAAATACATCATGTTGGTAAAAAGCCAGTGGGAATGGTGTACTGGTTCTGTAACTCACTGCAGCATTTCTCTAGCTGAATAATTTAATATTTAAATATAAAAAGACAAGCCAAAAACTACAATTAGGCAATATTCCTCAGTCTTGAGGTGTTTTTTGTATGATAAAATAGGTCAGAGACCAACTTCCAAAAAACAAAATTATGAAAGTGAAAGAAAAATAGTTGCTCAGAGAGAAAAAAAGAGAACATTTTATTTTATGAGATTTGTGGGAAAACGCTTTAAGAAATCAGATGAAGAAAAAGGTCATTAACATCTTCTTCATCATCATCATCATCATCTTTGTTCTCATGATCCCACTGAAAGCAACTTACTTGTTGGGAAGAATGGTTTCTCTAGCTCTCTTAGAGAATGTTTATCTTGGAAAATGTGCATACATGTCTTTTGTCTATGTCTGTGTAACTCCAAAGAGTCTTCCTAAATTTGGAATAAAGCCAGCTAGTGCTATTTGTAATCTGCAAGAAGGGAAATTTAAATTAAACAATTTATTAAAATCAAATGACATACTCCTCTGCCGAAGTTCAAACAAATGCTGCTTTCCATTTTTGTTTTCTGATTTTTAATGCTGCTTTGTTGACCAAACCTGGGAAGAGAGTGAAAAAATTGTGTGACTTTCACTAGCAGCTAGAGTGCTCCTTTACTTTTGCATTGGGTTTCAATTTTGGCCACAGAAGATGCTAACTCATAGAGACTGCCACAGAAAATCCAGTTGGCTTAGTAAAAATCAAAAGTAGTTGGCTAAGTATATAGTGAAGAAACATATTTAATGGAATGTCTTCAAATTTGTTTTTTGCAAGAATAGGGTTTAATCATTTTGACATCATTTTATCTATAACATCATGCCTAATTGGCTTGTTTTACAGTTTTGTTTTAATCCCTGTGCATCTAGTTACCATACCTTGTCTCAAAAATAAGGATCATTTAAAAATATAGTGCTCACTGGGTGCAGGGTTTACCTCCCAATGGCTTGTGGATGAAGACCTGAGCATTGGAATTTGAGTTCTAGGAAAAATGGAGAAGTAGGCAGAAATCGATTTTTAATATTGTCTACTTTCCTCTCTACAAGCGCCGCATTCTCTTCTCCGGGTCTCTATTCTCTTACGTTCTCCACATCCTACCCTCATACCTACATCCCATTTCCTCATTCTAGCCTGCCCTTCCACAGAGACTTGCAATCAAAAATAATAAATTTGAATTGCTACCTATCTCATCTTCTCAATTCAAAATACCTATTACCTAAATAAATATCCTACTAATGTTAAACAAAATGACTTGAGTATCTGAAAAAGTAATCCATGGTAAGGTAAAATGACTAATGGAGGTAAATAAAGTCTAGGAATATTTCATTTACAGTGCTATTGTTCTTTTCTAATTCAAATCAGTCTCTAATATAGTTCACAGAATGATAAAAGAATTGCATTATAAGGTTCATCTAAAAAACACTGTTGCTTCCCCAGGGTGAATGTAGTAGGTGGCTGGACCCAGCTCATAATGGCTTGGGAAATAGGGCTGTGTGTAGCTCTTCCAAGTCCAGTTCAGTGATGCCATGCGATAGCTTAAAATAGCCCATGGTGGGAGAATTTACACCATCAAGATTCAGAAACGCTAAAAATTACTGATTTTTTTCCTAGACAATTGGTTGATAAGCATTTATCAGGACATCACTGATTGAATTAAATAATAGAATACATTTTTATATTATTGGGGGAGTATTGTAGTACTGGTGAAGAATCAGAGTGTCATAAAATCCCAAAGGGAAATAGCTCTCCCACCCATCCAAAAACATTTTATTTCTTCACAAAATTTCATTTAAAAAAAAAATCATGCTGCCAAAAAAAATGTTTAAAACTACTAATTTTTAACATCTCTGAAAAGTGATACCCTATCCCCATTGTTTGATATTTTCCTGTAATTGACACATTTGGATAAATGACTTTTAACACATTCTTCTTTTTTTGTATTGTCGCAATGTGTTAGTATTTATATGATTTATTAATATTTATTAATAGGTTTTCGTTACACTGCATTTGGAAATCCACTTGTTCTTTTGTTTATATGCAAACTATCTAGTATGGGGAAGACAGATTAATTCTAGGTTTATAATCTTTAATTTCTAGAAATATTGTGAAGCATGACCAAAGACAGTGACTTGGGAAAAGAAATACCAGGAGAGACATAATAGAAATTTTAAATGATAGAAATAGGAATAGTATAAAATAATCAATTTAGGTAAATAATAGTCTAACAAGTGGTGGCAATGTAGCATAGTGAAAATATCGGTGACCTTTGGAATCGGAGACATCTGGGTTGAAAAACAAATATCTTTATATACTAGCTGTGTGATTGTAATCAAGTTTTTTAACCTCCCTGAGGTTCAATTTCCTATCTGTACAATGGAAACAATACCTAGAACAGTAGGTTGTTTCTAGGACAAAATAAAAGGATATATGAAAAGTATGTAGCATTGGCAGGTAATAATGGAATAACCATTTTAAATGTCTTAAAAGAGGCAAAACCCCGTCTTTACTAAAAATACAAAAATTAGCTGGGCGTGGTGGTGGACGCCTATAATCCCACCTACTTGGGATGCTGAGGCAGCAGAATCGCTCGAACCTGGGGGCAGAGGTTGCAGTGAGCGGAGATTGCTCCACTTCACGCCAGCCTGGACAAAAGAGCGAAACCCTGTCTCAAAAAAAAAAAAAAAAAAAGTTTTTATTTTGAACGTATTTGTCTATAATCACATTACATTTTGATAAGGCAGTATATCTTATTTAAAAGTCTTTCTAGAGGGAAATCATTTGAAGGTAGTTAATCTGAAGCAACAACACCATCTGGCTCAGAGACTGACACATAATAGGAAAGCATTTCATGGAGACAGGGAATTTTAGAACCAGGATTCTTAGAAAACAACTAATCCAATCATTTGACATCTGAAGACACAGGAAGTTAAGGAATTAATCCACATAAATACAAATCTAGGTTAAGTGATTTGGCTTTCAACGTGTTATATAACCTCTCTGAATTCAATTTTCTCTTTAGTAAAAGTGGGAATAAATCCCAAAGCACTGGCTTATTTCTCAGATTAAATTAGATAATATAAATGGTCAAGTAGACCACAGCCCTGAGAACCTGGCGTACTGAGGTAGAGTAAGACATAAAGGCTATGAAATCTTTTTCCCTACCTGTCCACCCACCCTTAGTAATTCTGTACATCCTGGGACTTCTGCTTAGTAATTTACTTCTAAAGGATTAAACAGCGAAAGCATTCTTATAAATGATGATGTGGTTGCTATATAAATATAGCTCCTATCTCTCTGTGTATTGCTTTTCTATGCTGCAAGGAAAAAAAAAAAAAAGAAGTGTCTGTCTTCACTGTCTCAAAGGCTGCTAGAGCAAGGATGAGAAGTTCCAAGTGTGTAGGAGGCAAAATAATGTGCGTCTGCATTTTCTGCCCCATTACATTTTGTAGTTCATGGTCATACCATACATTTGTTTTGAAACGTATTACACACACCATGGTGGAAAACGCAGTCAGCTCTTTGGTGTTCTGAGATAGGAAATGACTGTGACTTACCACAAAGTCCTGAATAAATACAGTTAGTTTCCATTTTGCCTGTGAAGCACTACTCCCAGCAATTCAACTGCTGTCTGCCTATCTCTGAGCTGCAGGCAGTTTAGTGAGAGAGCAGATACACTGTCTAGAAGGAGGAGAGTCTACCATAAATAGGACTATGTTGAGTGCAAAGATTTCAAAAACATATCTGCTGCTTGCCTGACCCTTCAAAATCTCTGAAAATCCTCAAAATTTCTAAGATAGTTCATGAACATGCAGAGATCATATGTCTAAGAATTCAGGAATCACATTTAATCTAATGTATGGAAAATGGATGCAGGTGAATCAGATGCAGTCTAATCACCTATTCTTATTCATCCTAGTGGGATTTCTGCTTAATAGTCTCTTTAGAATACATTAACAATATTAATATTAATAACAGCAAACTTAAATACAGAATGAAAACATAATAGTTCCCAACTCTCCCAATGCTGTTTGGTTTTCCAAAATGATCTCACTTCTTTGCATGTAACTGTGTAGTTGAATGTGTTGTGCTATATCTATACAAATAGAATACATAAATTTGCATACATTTTATTTTTCATGTATGCTCTATGAATAGATTTAAATTTTGTTCACTGGAAATTTTGAATATTTATTAAAAAAACAATTACATCATAAAAGTAAAGAACTTCCATTTTTGAATATCAAGTCTTTAGCCTCAATAGTCAAGTATTGTGTTGCAAGAATAGCCCAGTAAGATTATGGAAGGTTCTAATTACCCTTCAGAACTCATGCTTACCTGTTTTTAAAAGTCATTTTGGCTGGGCGCGGTGGCTCATGCCTGTAATCCCAGCAATTTGGGAGGCTGAGACAGGTGGATCACCTGAGGTCAGGAGTTTGAGACTAGCCTGGCCAACATGGTGAAATTCCATCTCTACTGAAAATACAAACTAAGCTGGGTGTGGTGGCCCACACCTGTAGTCCCATCTACTTGGGAGGCTGAGACAGGGGAATTGCTTGAACCCTGGAGGCAGAGGCTGCAGTGAGCCGAGATTGCGCCACCATACTCCAGCCTGGGCAAGAGAGTGAGACTCCATCTCAAAAAAAAAAAAAAAAAGAAATACATTTAAAAATAAATAAAAGTCATTTGCAGATTCACCTTTTATAAATTGGACCAAACTCTTGTTGTTCTACTCTAGTTTTCGACTTCATCATATTTTGGTATAACATATTTCATAGCTTCTCTATCTGCTATTTGAAGTTGGATTTTCTGTATTCATTTTAAAAATACTTTGTCCACATGTCAAAAGGTGCCCCTCATCCTAGTAGTTCAGGATTTAATGAACAAATCCGTGTTCACCATATCTGAACTGTTTGTGATTAAATAAATGGCAATCATGTCTTACAGCCTCTGCTACTCCAAAGTTTTTGAGTTTTGCTACTCCAAACTTTTTGTCAGCTTTCACTTTTGTTGTCATAGCAGTCCTAACCTCCCCCTCCACTTTATTTATCAGAAAAGTTAAACTTCTCTGAATATTTTGAACTCCACTCTTGGTTTTAGAGGTGACAAAAATTGTGTTCAATAACCCATGCAAAAACAATGTAGTTAGATTCTTAACAGAACCCCAGATAATTATACTGATAATACATAATAAAAAAAATTTGGTGGTATCTGGCACAAAGTAAATAGCCAGCAAATGGAAGCTGTTATAATCTATTATTAGTTACCATTGATTAGGTCTTATTGTTCTCCAGATATTTCATATACAGCATTTCATTTAATCAGGCACTTCAAGTACAGCATCTCATTTAATCTTCTTGCCATCCCTCTAGATACTGCTTAAAGAGATGATGCTTAAATCACATAGCTAGTAAGTGTCAAATTTTGAATATGATCATCCTGATGGCCGAAGTTCAAACAGTGCTCTTTTTTATGAAGCCGTCATCACTATGGCAATACTGATACCACTAATGAGTCAATCAATCCAGTATTACTGATCACCTTCCATGTTGTGTAATCCAGTTTAAAAAAGGGTGATATTTCCTCTACTCTTCAGGAACATAGAGCTTAATGAGGCCATGGAATAACATACACGAAACAATATCATATTAATATAAACTCTGCGTGATGTGAAGCATCTATGATATGGACTCTGAGTGTTGCAGCACTTAGCAAGAATATATGGAGTGGCTCTCGCCAAAATGCCTCACGCAATATGGACTTAAGGAAGAAAAACAAGTTAATTGCCCATCTTCATATTTTTCCTTTCCAGTGTTCTTTCAGTCAACAACTCTTTGGAAGAAAAGAACACTGACATATAACATTAACACTTTCGTTACCTGAGAACTAAAAATTTTGGAATCAAGACGGCAAGCCTTAGATAGCAAATGAGGCAAAAAAAATAGGAACACTTGGCAGGGCCGGTGTGGCTCACGCCTGTAATCCCAGTACTTTGGGAGGCCAAGGCAGGCGGATCATGAAGTCAGGAGATCGAGACCATCCTGGCTAACACGGTGAAACCCCGTCTCTACTAAAAATACAAAAAAAAATTAACCTGGCATGGTGATGGGCACCTGTAGTCCCAGCTACTCGGGAGGCTGAGGCAGGAGAATGGTGTGAACCCAGGAAGCGGAGGTTGCAGTGAGCCAAGATTGTGCCACTGCACTCCAGCCTGGGCGACAGAGCAAGACTCCATCTCAAAAAAAAAAAAAAAAAAAAAAAAGGGAAAACTTGATGAATACATCCATAAATACATATTTCAATATCTCAATTCTATATTAAAATATTTGTACAGTTTTTAGAGAAGAGTTTTTAGAATAATTAAAAGGACAATTATGTAATTAGGAAAAATAACAGTAAGTCTTTTTGAGATTCCTTTATTTTTCTAACACATCCTGTCTATCTTTAATGCTAGTACCATTTGTTCACATGAGTTCACTCCACTCTGCCACCAGGTAATAACCCTCAAGTGCACCTATATTTCAATCTGTGAGGCAATGATTTCTGTGTTAGCTGGTATTTAGCAAAAGGAGTGTTAAATATTTCTTTACAAAGATATAATCATGACTCTTGTACTGATGAACAATGAATACATGTCAAAGATTTTATTTAACTAATTAGTTACTGAGCTACCAGTAAGAAGTTACAACTGGTTCAGGGGAAATTCAAAGAACCACACATATATGTGAAAATAAGGAAAGCTGAAGTAAATGTACAAATGTATGCAAAATAAGCCTTTCTACAGGGCAAAAATCAATTGCTTTCCACCCAGCTAATTTGCATGTCTGTGAACAAGGATCATTTGCATTATTATTAATTTTCTACAATTTACAGAGCTGTGAAATAGCTCCAAGACAATGAAAAGTTGAGATAACCCACGAGCATGTGCTAGGCACAACACTCAGGAATCTTCTTTCAGTCCATTGCAAAGTATTTGCATTTATCTTCTGCAGGAGTGATGGGGAAGGACTCCTACATGTTATGTGATTTTCAACATAGCACAGATATTAAGACTGTCATTCAGGTGTCATAAAGCTAGCACAAACAAAAATAAGGTTTGCTTCTGAACACTTTTTTTCCATTAGAATCAGGTTTATTTTTGAGGGATAAAGAATTGGAAAAGAAAATGTATCTTAAAGATGTGGTATGAGTAGGTTGGCTTCCATAAAGAGAACGGAAGAGAATCAATGTACTTGAGTCGCCACGGCTGCAGCTAAAACTAAGTCAAGATAGCAGTGAGGGTCAGATCATTCCCCTAGGTCTCTCTGAGAAGATTCTTCTGGTTTTATCAGGAACATTTTCTTTGGAAGATCTATGAAAGGTTACTGCCTGGTAGCAGAGGTTGGATGGACTAATGTCTACATATTTTAAGTAAGGTAGCATTTGAAGGGACGGTGTTTCCAAAAGTTCCGTATTGTAAACAGTGAGTACTTTCCAGTTTTCCAGAAGAAAAATGTGTGGTTTAATATATATGACTATACTATATTTATTATGTATTGTTTGCATATTGGTTTCCTTCAAATCTCATGTTGTGATGTAATTCCCAATGTTGGAGGTGGAGTATGGTAGGAGGTGATTGAATCATGGGAGCAGATCCCTCATGAATGGCTTAGCACCATCCCCGTGGTGATTGAGTGAGGTCTCAGTGAGTTCACACGAGATCTGGCCATTTAAAAGGGTCTGGGACCTCCCCTCTCTCTCGCCATGTAATATGCCAGTTCCTCTTCACCTTCTATCATGATTCTAAGTTTCCTGAGGGCCTCAGCAGAAGCAGATGCCAACACCACGCTTCCTATATGGCCTGCAGAACCATGAGCCAAAATAAACCTTTTGTCCTTGTAAATTACCCAGCCTCAGGTACTGATTTATAGAAATCAAAAACAGCCTGAAACATCCAGCTATCTTTTTGTACTCAAAATTAGCCCTTTAATCCTCATGAGCAAATATTTATATTAAACTCTTAAAATGTGATTTTAATTGTGATTTCTGCCAAAGTGGTGAAAATGTTGTAAGTTCTTGGAAAAAAGAGACGCATGATAAAATTGATATGTCACCCATCATGAGTTGTTGTTGTTGTCGTTTTAACTCCTGTGTTTCTGGTACATTTTTGAGAAAAGCAAAAGGCATAGAGTTTTGGACATAAACACTGATACCTGCGTTTTTATTTTTCACTTTTGATTTAAGGCAGCAAAGTTTAAGCTACTTCCACCTGATTTGTTTTGTTTTTCAATATCTTTGTTTCTACTTGCTTGCACACGCATAACCCACCATCATGCTTTTGTATTTCAAGTACTTGGCAAAAACCTTTTCCTCTATAGATGTAGGTTGCTTTCTTTTGTTTTGTTTTCCTCAAGACTTCAGTCCAAAGAAGAGTTTAAAGTCTTCCAATTCAACACTCTCTGGCTGATAACTTGAGCAGACCTGTGCTTTTAGGAGTTAGCAGAGGCAGAAGCCTAAGGGCAATGCCAAGAAACCTTCTAAAAGAGGTGCCATGTCTTGAGTCTACACCAGCTTGCGCCAGGCTTTCTCATTCCATAGATGTCCTTAGGTATTCACCTTGTCCTCTGATCCTTTGCTACTTTGTAATGATAAATAATCTTCCTCATTTGGGATTCCCTGAAGCTTTAAGATTCTTGACTTTTCTTGCAGGAAACCGTACTTGACCTTGCTTCTGCTCCTGCAGCATTTGGCATTGAGATTGGCTACCTTTTGATAGGCTTAGTAAATCTAGGGCAGTAAGGGTTTAATGATGTATTCCCCAGAATTTTAAATTTCATTGACAAGTTAAATTTTAAAAAAATTAAAAGAAACTTTGGTACAGATAGAAAAGATTGTCTACTTTTAATTGTGTCAAATTGGGACTTAAAATCAACCCTGAATCATTCAATCTCCATAATGTCGTAATATGAAGGACAGTTAAACACATAGAAGAAGAAATCACCTAACTTCACAACTAGAAAATAACTGAAGATAGTTAGTCTTTTAAATTAAATACAAATTTATCTGGGGAAAAATCTTACTATTTCTTAATTTACTCTAGTTTAATATATTACCCCCACCCACTTAGCGTTTGTATATCAATAGTTGCTTTTCAAGGCATTTACGTCAAAGATGTCTTTTAACAAAAAAGGAAGAAGGGTGATACAAGGAGACAGGAGAACTGTGGGCTCCCTTAAGTCAAGCTAGTAAGGCCAGCCCTGACAGGTAGAAAGAACTGAGAAACCTTCTTGAAGTTTCACACCTAAGAACATGCAGGGGCAGAAAAGGAGTGGATGAATATGCCCAGGGGTTCCAGGAGCCCAATGTGAAGCGGCAGAATCCCACCAAACATTCCTAGTTATCTTATCACTCTGCTCTGAACCCCAGGGCTATGAGTGTTCCAGATTGAGAGACTGGGGATTATTCAAACATTTTATATGAGTAGCTTGTTTGTGCTGTGCAAATTTAAAAGACAAAAATCCCTCTGAAGCAGTGATTCTCAAACTTTAGCATGTGGTGTAATCAACTGGAGGTCTTGTTAATCCACCAGTGCCGGACCCCACCCCAGAGTTACTGATTCACTGGTTCTTGGGAAGGGCCTGGGAATTTGCATTTTTAACAAATTCTATGTGATGCTGATGCTGTGGATCAGGGAATGCCACACTTTGGGAATACTCTCATTTTATCAAATATTTCATTCTAGTACAAGCCTAGAATTTTGTATATTCTTAGACGCAAGTTAGTGAAAGTATATTTGTTTTAGTGGAGAAATAGGAGCAAATTAAGATTAATAGTTTTCCTAGTCAGTTTGGGATGCTATAACAGGATACCATAGGTTGGGTGGCTTAAACAAAAGAAATATATTTCTCACAGTTCTGGAAGCTGAGATGTCCAAGATCGGGGTGCAGGCACATTCAGTGTTGAGTGAAAGCCCTCTTCCCGGTTTGCTGACAGTTGTCTTCATTATATCCTCACATGGTAGAGAGATCATCAGCCAGGCACGGTGGCTCATGCCTGTAATCCCAGCACTTTGGGAGACCCAGTCCGGTGGATCACGAGGTCAGGAGTTTGAGACAACCTAGCCAACATGGTGAAACCCCATCTCTACTACAAATACAAAAATTAGCCAGGAGTGGTGGCAGGCGCCTATAATCCCAGCCACTCGGGAGGCTGAGGCAGAATTGGTTGAAATCGGAAGGCAGAGGTTACGGTGAGCCGAGATGGTGCCACTGCACTCCAGCCTGGGCAACAAGAGCAAAACTTCATCTCAAAAAAACAACAAAAACAAACAAACAAAAAAAAACAAGAGATCATCTTTCTTGTGTCTCTTGATATAAGAACACCAATTCCTTTCATAAGGGCTCCACACTTATCACATAATTATCTTCTATAGTCTCCACTTTCAAATACCATTACATTGGGGATTAGGACTTCAACATATGACTGTCGAGGGGACACAAACATTCAGTTCATAGCAACAGGGAATAAAATCAATTTCTTAAAAAAAGGTCCTAGAAATATGCAACCTCCTTCTAACGTAAACAATGTTTATATTTCCAGATTGTTTTCTGATTTTTCCAATGCAATTTTAGTTCACTGTCTAAGTGGGTTAGACTTCTCTTATACTTAGGAATAAGAGTTTTATGCATGGTTAAATCCCCACTGGAAAAGACTGTTAACAGATTAACAGACCAAGTGACTTGGATGGATTTAATATATGTAAAAGCCAATTAAATTCACGTAAAATTCTAAGAACATCATCATTTTCCAGTCAAGCCCTGGCACTTTGGGGCAGTTAGGTACCTGCCTTGTTCATATCCAACTAGTTTTTTTGGCTAATTAAGTAATAATAATCAAAACATGTAAGGTTTTAAAGGATGAATGACCAGTTGAGAGTTACTTCTTATTTGCTCCTAAATCCATTATATTTCCTGATCAGTCAATAATACTTAGAACATCTAGTTATAATTGGTAATACAATTGTTTAGAAAATAATAATTAAAAGGACTAAGACTATATGTGATCTTTTGAGGGGATAACAATTGAATTATTTTAACAAAGTATATTAGGATAATAAAACACAAGAAGTCAGTCCAGTGGTTCAATCCATTATTCAGAATTTCATTCTGTTTATAATTAAGCAACAGTGACCTGCAGGTTAGTCTTCCTTAGCTGTTAACAACCAGCTGGAGAAGCTGAGGGCTATTTTTGCAATTATAATCTGTGAAGACTGAAAAACATTAAGATAAATAAAGTGTCCACCTTATTAACAGGCAACTCATTTCCACACTTGAATACATATCAATAGGGGTTCCAAGTTCAGTCTCCCTCACCGACCTCTTCTAACTCTTTAAAGACAGCGCCTGTAGGGAGGTGGCGCCTCACTGCACTCTCTACTGGGCATTGCAGTCTACTTTCAAGAGGCTGGGGGAGGGTGATGGTTGTTGAAATAATAGCACAATACTAAAAGCTTTCAAATCCTTTTGGAAAGAAAACATGTTTAGAGAAAGACAAAATGCATTTCTGGCAATAAAAAAGAGAACACTTCTCTATATTTATAGCTGTGGCAGTCAGTTATGACGCTGTTTGTAGCCAGCAGTCTAGGTATTAGTGAAATGGCTCAGGGTATGACCTTCAGTAGATCAAAATTAGTTCACAATTATTAAATACTCATGGGGAGCATGGCATTTGTCAACTAGAAGAAATATTCTCATGTCTCAGCTTTGATGTGATATAATGTCCGATTCTCTTAGATTAACCATTGAAGTGAGAATAATGATATTTATTGTGTAATTATCTGACAGATTTTTAGAAATGAGGATTTAAAATCAGATTAAGAAGATCCATAAATAAGGGAAGTGCATAAGAGAAAGCATAGATGCAAAATGCAAAAAAGGCACATGTGTATATGCACAGAGCTATTGTGAAAAAAAAGAAAAGTAGCCAGCATTTCTGGTAAATAAAATTGAAACTGGAGTAGGAGGGAGCCAGAACCAATCAGAAATCAATTGAATCAGTATGATGTTTTAGGACAGAATTTCCTTTTTGTCCCCGCTCTCATGCCATCCTTTAATAGGTCGTACTAACTCTTTGTAAGTGGTCTTCAACAGAGAGGAATTGGATACATGTACTTTAAGGCATTTTGCCAATAAGTCTCTGGGTAACTTGAGACTCTTCACTTAACCTATCTTAGCATTAGCTTCAGAGTTGGGCCATGAAAGGAATGAGACTAGGTAATTTTCAAGGTTCCATCTAGCTCTAACAGTCTCTGTCTCAGTAACCCTCTTTGTGGTAGATCAACTTTAAGGCACACAGTAAGAATTGAGAGGCTGAAAGACAGCATCTCAGAAAATTCAAATGGAGTTCCAATAGAAAGGTCATTGGTAGGAAATGCCAATTACGCAGCTATGAAAACATATCTACTTTACCTTTCTAAGATTCAGTGTAGAAGTTGACAGTGATCATGGTTCTTCCAGCATCATTTCTAACAACAGTTCCGAGTCCAGTCGCCCTAACCAACCAGAACCACCTATTGTTGTATTCCACCTGGGGCCTGATGTCCCGTGTAATGTGCCAAGTTCCCTATTGCCCTAAATCTTTCTTCTGATTCAAACCAACACCACACCTATACCATTTCTTTAGAGCACTGTTCTCTGTCTGGTAAGAACTACAGAATCTTAGAAGCAAATATCTGTTAACTTTTTTCCTTCTCTGAGAAAACATATGCTAATTTTTATAAAGGGCTTTTAAAGTCTGTGTCTTAACTGCAAGGAATTACAGTGGCATTAATGGTGGGAATTGTGATTAGCATCACAGAATAGTGCAGAAATGGTTTGCACAGTGGAGCAGACTGATACCCCTCTATTGCCCTTCAATTCATGAGGTTTAAATGATCAACTGCTCTGTTTATATTTCATGTTAGGTGTAATTCTTACCACATGAGACTTGCATTACCCAGCAGAAACAAAACAAAGTGGATAAAATGTGGACACTAGAATAGGATGCTCTGGGTTTGGAATCTCATCTTCACCTGTAAGAGTCATGTGACTTTGAATTACAGATAGATGTCATCTGTCATCTGTATAATATTTCATGGTTTCCTCATCTGCAAAATGGGAATAATAATTGTCTCTACCACTTAGGATTTGGGAGAGAATTAAATGACCATAGATAGATAAATAGAAAGATAAATAGACAGGTACATACATAGATATATATTAAATGACCACACACACACACACACACACACACACACACACATATATCTGTATCTCTTAATACAGTGATACCTACTATAACCCTAGTAGTTATTAATATAATTCTTACTGCAGCCAAATATATAGACTAGAAATGTTAGAATTAATTTTCAATTAAAATCAAATATTATGAAGGAGGCTTTCCTCTATGAAGTACCTGACTTCAAGGCTTTCCTCTTGAAGTACTCAATTTGATTTTTCCTCTGGGCAGACAAAGCCAACTGTTTGAGCATACTCATGATTAGCCATGGATAGTTTTCAGTGGATGCAAGATGGTAACCATTCTTTAACAGAGAGCAATAATTTAAATTCTCCTTATTTCCCAACCACTGGGAAATCAACTAATTAAAATATGACCTAATACAAAGTAATGAAATTAAAAAACCCTTTAAAACTTATACTGAAAATGCCACTTTTAAAATAAATGAATGAAAAACAAATGAAATTCTAAGTTGCATATGTCAGTAATAAGAGATAATGAGATGTAATATTGAGAAATAAGAAAAAGGCTCAAGAAAGAAAAGAGCTGCCTGAAAAATCTCTCATTTAGATCCAAGTATAAATACTAAGGAATAATTTCTAGAACAAAACAATAACAACAAAACAGATCTGTATGATAAGCCATTGAAGGCTAAAGTGCATGGAAAGAATATTAATATTCTTCATTATGTAGGAAGTTGTGAAACTTGTCATTGACACAATGCACACAATCTTATTTTAAGGCTCCTTACATCCTGAGGATATTTAATTTGATATTTATTGGATTATTTACAACCAGCTTTAATAATATACTGGGATAAGCATCTCAAGAAGATCAGAAAGTTATATTGTCCCCAAGATTCTTCTTTTTCGTGGTTTCCCGGCTTGTGGGTTATTGTCTTCTTTTGATTTTGTGAACAGAATAACCAGCCATGCAAATGATTACTGAACATGTGCCAGTTTGGGCCCCACAGAAGTTTAACAAATTAGCTTCTTTTGATTCAATGCAAATTGCCACGGAAGAGAAAAATGTGAGGTATTTGCACCCAGAGAGTGAAATTTCTGTTTAATTTTCTTGCTCCTGTGGATTGAACTTGAAATAGGGGAAAATATGTTTTCTCAATTCTCTGGCTCCCATAGGCTATGAGTTTAATGTCAGACTTGCCTGTCCATATATTGAACTCACACTGTTATCCAAACAGACCACTCTCGGAATCTTATCGTACAACTCTTTATTTTATATTTAGCAACCTGAGGGAAAGAGTGAGTGATAGAATAAAGCTATAAAATTAAGAGCAGGATAGAAAGTACTGCAACTCCTGAGGGAAAGAAATGAACGGTCTATTCATCAAATCTGACAATATGTATAAGTCCTAAGAGAAGATAAAAATATGAATTCACTTGAGGAGGGTTAAGGGACATAGATAATTTGACCTGAACCTATCCAATAACTTTAGTAATTACATGCTTTCTCCTGCTTGGTTAAGAAGTGGCTGCAGACAGAATCCACAGGTTTTTGAATGGAAGTGCTTATGTAAGCTATCTCTTAAAATAAAAGTGGTGACTCATGCAACTTTGCTTAATACTTTAGCTCCTTATACTTACCTTGTATAGCTTTCGTTTGCCATCTAGCCAGATACTAAAGGATGAAGACACGGATCCCCCAGATTCCTGTGGTCAGTTCTCTCCCTGAGCCAAAAGCTGGTGGGTTGTTTACTGTTGGGTGCATGACATTCATTGTTCTATCAAGGCTTTTTGCCTGAAAGCTTTATTATTTCTATAGCCTATCTCTAGAAGATTTTCTGTCCATTATTTTCTTTTTGGTAAAGCCCAACTCAGAATAATAAAAAATTGTTATGTTTTCTCCTTTTGTGTAAGATTTGTGCAAAGAGGTAAATTATTAATCAAACCGTATTAGAGGGGTTTATTTTCTTCCCCTCTCTATGAGGTTCAAACAGCTGGGATAGGTTGGACAGGAGGATCAAACATAGCATATGTACAAGGCTATAAGCCTTCCTGTTGTCATGGTAGTTGCTATGTGGTTAAAAAAAATCATAGGAGAGAGGGATAATGACTTTCCTACTATTGGAGAAAAGAAAGACAGAAAGATGGGAAAGACAATCACACAGAGCCAAAAGGATTTTCTGTGCCACGATTGAAGCCTCTTGTAAGCATCCAAGCAGGTCTTCGTAAAGGCACTTTCCTCCATCCTATTGTGCATTCGTTTTGATTTGCCTCTCTCCATTTTCTGTTGGGGAGAAGTGTCTCTGCTCTTGAGGACTCTTGAAGAGAAACTGAAAGACCGCTATCATTTTTGCCATGAAGATGAGTTTTAAATAAAGTGCTCTAGAAAGCTAGTTCCTGCTTTCTGCTCAGATTCTTCTAAGCTAACCACTTCAAATGACTTTTAGTGATGAGGACATTAGCTGTAATAAGATACTAGCCTTGAAAATGCAGCTGCACCCATTGAAAGGTAGTGTCTGTTACAGAGCAGCTTGTTGTGTGACCAGAGAATCATTGGAGATTTCACACAATCTGGAACACACAGATGACAGGTTTTTGTATCCTATCCATTGAAATTTGTACAATCAATTTCACCCAAATCTGCTGATCATCCTAGGTTTTTCTTATTTTTCTTATCTTCAAGTAGTCTGACCATGTTTAAGCTGCCTGAAAATCTATACTTCTGTAATATTTTCTTATTATTTCTTGACAATCCTTTCTATTCTTAAAAAACAGCTCCAGCTAATTACCCATACTTTAATTTTGTGCTTATAAGTGTAAAAAATAAATCAACAAGCAACTGAGGGCATGGTATAGAAATGGAGAGGAAACAAAATCAATGGGGTGATTTTTTTCGCATGCTCCTTTTACAATAGATATTTGGCTCTCTGAAAATGACATTAACTCGGTACATCATAAACTTGAATGTACAGCAGAATCATCTGAAAAGTGCTGGGCCCTAACCACAGAGTTTCTGAGTTTTGAAGTCAGAGGTAGAGTTCAATAATTTGTATTTGTAACAAGTTCTGAGGAGATGCTATTGCTGATAATCACTGAAATCAGGAGAAAAAGGAATCATCAGTTATAAATTCCACCTGAAGACAAGATGCTCTATAAGCGACCTTTGCTCCCTTTGAAACCGAACAGCTTGGGTGGTGCTGAAAAAGGGTTTATGTGTGTAGAAGTTTCTTTCCGGGCAAAATGGCAACTCTTCTGCCAAAATGTCAGATATATCCATTATTTCACTTTTAATTAGTTTCAAGGATGTGTTATGAAATTTAGCTAATTTTTTTTCCAGATATCACTTAGAATACCTGGTCTCTACTGGTATTGCTACTACCTGCTAGCCGCAGGTTCCAGGTGCTTTGAAGGCCAAGATTGAGCAATCTGGCCTCAGTTAAGCTTGATAAATTGTTTCTGAATTAAACGGAGAAAGTTTGAGACAATACCTATAAGTGAAAAAAAACTAAGCTAGCTATTTGTGAATGAAAAACCTTTTATCTAAAACAATGTTAATTAATACCTGAGAACATAAAAATATTCAGAAGATTATAATTCTGCTTTTAGCTCTATTTTTTAAAAAACTTGGATGATTTACTTCTAAAATATCTTAAATGTATTGTCTTGTTCTTGTCAGGCTGATTATTAACCATTTACACTGTCTACGAATCTGAGCTTCTCTCAGGTTATACTAAATTATTTTTGCCACTTGTGAAGAAAAACCTACTTGAGAATTCTTTCCCAGTTTGTTTGTTTGTTTGTATGAAATGGCAGCCTTGGCCTCATTCTCTCAGGCAGGACTCATGTCTTATTACTAAAGAGCTTTCCCAAGAAACTCATTTTATCATCGTCAATAGGATTTGGACAGCTTGCAGCCAGCTTCAATAATATTAGTTATCCTCTGGCACCAATTTAAAAAATAATATTATAGATAAAACAAACAGTATGGGAAAACAGAAAAAATAGGAAACTGATCTGATAAAATATTTTCTGTTATATATTTGTGCTCTTGATCTTGTTGCATTATAAGTATGCACACTATTTTGTGTGTGAATTTTTTTTCACTTAAGTTCATTATAAGGTTTCGTTGTCTATCATAGTTATAAACATTTTGGTTAAACAAACTGTATTATTAATCTCAGGCTCCCATAAAAAAAAAATTCCATAGACTGAGTGTCCTCAATGTATTGTCTCATAGTTTTAGAAGCTGGAAGTCCAAGATCAGGGTGTCAGCCAGGTTGGGTTCCACCAAGGCCTCTCTTTTTGGCTTGTAGAGGGTTGTGTTCTTGCTGTGTCCTCATGTGACCTTTTCTCTGTGAGCACGTGGGAGAGTTCTTTGGTGTTTATTCCTCTTGTTAAAAAGACACTGTCTATTGCCTGGCACGGTGGCTCACGCCTGTATTCCCACCACTTTGGGAGGCCGTGGCGGGTGGATCACGAGGTCAGGAGATCGAGACCATCCTGACTAACACGGTGAAACCCTGTCTCTACTAAACAAAATACAAAAATTAGCTGGGCGTGGTGGTGGGCGCCTGTAGTCCCAGCTACTTGGGAGGCTGAGGCAGGAGAATGGCGTGAACCCAGAAGGCGGAGCTTGCAGTGAGCCAAGATCGCCCCACTGCACTCCAGCCTGGGCGAGAGAGCAAAACTCCGTCTCAAAAAAAAAAAAAAAAAAAAAAAAAGACACCATCTTGTGAGGCAGAGCCCCATTCCTATGACTTCACTTAACCTTACTTACCTCTTTAAAGGTCCTATCCTTAATTACTGTCACATTAGAGGTTAGGGCTTCAACATCCGAATTTTTGGATGACACATTCAGTCCAGAACGCTAATTTAAGAACTTTTATCTTGTTATAAAAGTAATACATGCTAGCCATGGAAAATTTCAAAACTTCTGAAAACGTATGAATTAGCAAATTGTAATAATCTGTATTACTATCACCCAGAGGTTACCACTGTTGATATATTATTCTCTATTCCTTCAGGATTATCAAGCATATTCACTTTTTATAAACTTGAAATCATTTTGCCTAAATGTAGGTATTCCATCCTATGGTTTTGCGATTATATATTCTTATCTTTAATATTAAACTTCTAGCTTTTAAAACATTACTTTTGCCATTATATTTGGTGTTGTAATGAACATCTTCTGCATCTGACTATTTCTTTAAGATATATTCTGAAATTGGTTGCTCAAAATTATAAAAACACTATTTTCCTTACACCAGCAATATATAAAATTGTACACCATACTGAAACCTGGCCATCATGTAGTAGTTTCATAACAAACAAACAAAATATTAACAAAAACCTTACCATCACTAACTGTCATAAAGGCTACATTAATTTAATTGAGATAGAGATATTTGTTTTCTGTTTTTTGAGGGTTTTGTTTTGTTTCTTCTTTGAAAGTTTTATACTGTCTGGGGAGCATTCAGCCTGAGAGCTTCTTTTTAATGTAATCTATATTTACTAATTTTAAAAATATACATTTTTATTTTAAGCCTAATAATCTCTTTCAGAAAATTTCTTAGTATAGCTTTGAGCTTTCAACATCAACATTTAAATCAAATTTTTAAGTTAAATATTGTATTGTAACATTAAATCAAGTTGGGCATACTAGGTTTAAAGGTACTCTGAACTCACCCACCACCAGGTTATACATACTCTCACTCAGTCATGTAAATAATTGAATTATTTATTTGTGATAATCATAAGCATGGCTATTCTGTATTTCTATCCAGAAAGGCAATTTTCTCCTATTATCAGTTTTGTTCTTCTCTTACACACAACAACTTGAATTCTATTGCATGAAAGGGCTAGAAATATACATTTAACCGAGCAGAATACGCAGCTAATTTGCTTTACAACTTGCACCTAAGATGTCAGTACACGTAGCTGGTTCATTAGTTGTCGTAGCAATTTGGGGCTAATGCCCAAGCTATGCATAGCAGTTCACATTTTCAAACCTCATATAGAAAGAGAGATTGGGATGTGAACTGGTAACTAAATTCCTGTGAAGCCCATCTCAGTTACAAATAAATACATTTACTAACTTTTAAATATTTTTCTCTATAAATGTCCCATTAGCTGCATTTCTAGAGAAGAGAACTTCTTATCCTCAACCCCCAGCATATACGCACAAGGTCAAACAATACACATACAATCTCACCTGAGAGACATCCTCAGACTTGTGTCGAAACCTTATCATGCTGCATTTTCTCCCTTATAACATCCTTCCTGCTTTGTTTCTCATTTTCACACTATACAGAGTAAAAAAAATACAACTTCTATATATTATATATATAACCTCCATATATTTTATACTATTTCGTATTTTTATACTATCAGATTAATGTTTTATATTTTATCTATCATTTTAAATATGCTATATAAAGCATCTACAAAACTGGTCACCATTCCTATGGGAAGTATCTGCAGAACTCTAGAAATGAATTCATCTTTTGCTTACCCCTCCCTTTTTGAGGGGACAGGGACTTTCTTCTTTTCTCTTGTCTTCATCTTCTCCTGTGGCATCATCCATTATGCATCATTCATTTTTTTCCCTGCTCCCTATGGTCTTTGCTTATTGAAATACTCAACAGTGGCCAATTTATTGGATTTGAAAGGCTGCTAAAATACATCATCTCATGGAGAAAATGTCATTTATTTTTCCTACTTTTTTCTCTCGTAGTGTCAGCTTCACCCAATCAGTGGATAACAAAATTATTTTTAACTAAATATAAAACAAGAAACAAGACAATAACCGTAAAGAAAACACCTTGATTAAAGCATCTTAGACATGAAGAAAAGATTGCTGTGAAAATCTTCTTTTTAGAGAATTTGATTTTATGACCTTAGAATACAGATGATGGCCATGATTTCCAATCTGTGTACCACGGAATCCTGGAGCACTGAGCAAACTCGTGAGATACTCTGGGATATTTTAAATGTTTAAGGAAAACAGCAATACTAGACAGATGTTATACACAGTGCAAACTACTAGCTTGAGGTAGTTCACAGTTTCAATATTAGATTGGCCTGCCTATTCCTTTTGATGATATCTTTTTGAAGCTGGATTTTTGGCATTTTTTTATGACAAAAAGCACAGGCTGCCTGAAAATGTGGCTTAGGAACAAAGTGATGCATTCAGTCAGATTCCAAGGATTGAGATGCTGTTCAGTATCCAACAGGTATGCAAATAAAAATAAAATTTCAAAGTAAAATAAATTTTTAAGTATTTGTGGCTGCCTCTAAATTTCTAACAGCGCATCTCAAGGTTTTCCTTTGTATAATTATTTTGTCATTATTTTTAAGTAAATTTTTAATTGTGGAAGAAATTAAAATTTTTTTCTTATAGTGTATTTCTATTATTTTTCAAATGGTTTCTAAGTTGCTTGACATAAATATTTATTATTTGTACTTCTACATAATAAACGGGACTTCAATGTTTTTTTTTTTTGTTTTTTCTTTTTTTGCCTTCGGATTGCTGAGGGAAAATTCCTGAAGCATTAAATAAAGGATATATGAACAAAGAGTTTTGGAACCTCTGGGCAATGTACTGCAATTTCTTCCCAAACACACTGACCAAATTTAATGGAAAAAAATAGTTTTCACTCAGCTGCCAGAAATTGGATCAACTGATAATAGATAAGCAATTAATTTCTACAGAAACACAAATATCACTGAACTTAATGAAGAGTGCTTCCTAACAATGAGGTTAACCATCTTGTATTCCTATGCAATATTTTAGCATTATAAAACGTACATGCTCATGTTACAGATTTCAGGATCACTCAGTCTGTCAACACCATACTCCATAAATAAAATAATAAAAGAACAAGGGTGCTAAACAGAAAATGTGCCCACAAATAGAGCTAACTTGAACATTTTTAGGGTACTTGAAAGATGTTTTGCTAAAGTAAAGTGGGGAGAGTAATAATCTTCTAAAAGTTGGGATAATCATTCTTATGTGATAAATGGTGTGTAAAGGCCGTGAAAACACCATGTGACAAGTGACTCTAATATGTTAGCCATCGTCTGTAAGAATCTTCACAGTTTTGTGCACTGTGTTGATTTCCTTTGAGTGTTCTTATTTTTGCTTCCAATATAAATCCATCATGTAGTGTTCTTGTATGAAACAATGAATACAACATATTTCTGAAATTGAAAACTCTATAACAATCCATGACCCAACCTTAAAAAGGTTTTGCTTTCTTTTGTTAAGTGTATAGTCCAGTAAAATATACATCTTTATTGTTGTATATAAGTTGCACTAAATATATACTGTCTCAATGCTCTTTTAAAATAACATTGATGAGTTCATGTCCTTTGTAGGGACATGGATGAAACTGCAAATCATCATTCTCAGTAAACTATCGCAAGAACAAAAAACCAAACACCGCATATTCTCACTCATAGGTGGGAATTGAACAATGAGAACACATGGACACAGGAAGGGGAACATCACACTTCGGGGACTGTTGTGGGATGGGGGGAGGGGGGAGGGATAGCATTGGGAGATATACCTAATGCTAGATGACGAGTTGGTGGGTGCAGCGCACCAGCATGGCACATGTATACATATGTAACTTACCTGCACATTGCACACATGTACCATAAAACCTAAAGTATAATAATGATAATAATAATAATAATAATAATAAAAGAAAAAAATAAAATAAAATAAAATAACATTTTGTTGAGCAGCTTGTTTTACAAACCACAAAATAATAAATTTCTTCAAATATTTTGGACAAATATGTTTTTATTTGAGAAAATAAAGGTCACTCGTAATCACCCATCCGTAAATTAACATTAATAACATATAAATATGTCTATTATGACATTTTCACACAAACATAAGATGAATCCTAATGAAGATGTGTTTTTTACTTAACAATGACTTATGAGCATTTCACATCATTTTTCATATCGTCTTAGTATTCCATCAAATAGTTGTACCATCACTTATTTTACTCACAACTTATGGATGAAGACTGGGTTTCTTGCCAATTTTGGTTATCAATTTCATAATGAACATTACAAGAGATGTATTTTTGCATTAACACTTGATAGTTTTTGAAACAATTCTGAAAAGTAGAACTACTACATCAAATGGAAGTAAATTTCCACAAATAGTGATAGATGTTGCCAACTTGACATTGAGGCAGTGGTTCTCCTGCCTCAGCCTCCTGAGTAGCTGGGATTACAGACGCATGCAACCACGCCCGGCTAATTTTTGTATTTTAGTAGAGACAGGTTACTCCATGTTGGCCAGGCTGCTCTCAAACTCCTGACCTCAGGTGATCTACCCGCCTCAGCCTACCAAAGTGCTGTGATTACAGGTGCCTGGCCAATATTCAAGTATATTTTTCCATTGCTTTTGACATGTAATGTGGCTGCCTCTAAAGTTCTCAGACAATGTCTCCCCCTCAAAGATCTAAACATTTTTCTCAATTGTAGTCTCAATAATATTTTAAAAGACCATCCATTATATTTTCTTCCACCTTGTTGATTTGCTTGTTTATTTTTTCTATCTAGAGATTTACAGTTTTCTTTCTCCTGATACTTCCCATGGTATGTCTAAGACTGGTTATCTGTTCAATGATTTAGTGTATAACATGTTAGGCTCTTTTAATCACAGATTTATTTTGGTAAAGTTTTGATAAATATTCTTCTATTGTATCTTTGAATATTTCCACTTTCTAATACGCTTAATCATTTCTTTAAAAATGCTAATGATCCACAAGTTGCATTCCCTATCCCTATATTTCATAGCTGTCATCTATCATCTACTTTCTCAATTTATTTTTCATCTTACCACTCTTGACTCTGCATTCTAATAGTGCATCTCAAGGTTTTCCTTTGTATCGTTATTTTGTCATTATGCAATATAATAAATGTTGCCCTTCTATCAGGATTTTAATTCTGCAAATAAGTTTAGAGCTTCCTTGTATTCTTTGTAATTTTATTCTTACCACTTTCCATCTGTTCATATGAACCTTTTATCTCAGTCTCTTATATCATGGCTTTCTGTGGTCCAAAAGTCTATAGTCTATAGATTCTTTCATTCTACTGAGGATTGAAAACATTTTTCAGAGGACTTTATTTTTTGTCATTTTTTAGAGTGATGATACATTTCTTTGAATGACTTTTGCATTTTTTTCCCAAAGCCTTCTCCTTTTATTTTTATCAACGTGTTTAAAAATCATGATTTGGCTTTCCACAACAGAGGCTTGACTTAAACCTTACTATTTGAACATTTGATTCATGAAAATCTACTTTGGTTTTCTAGATTGAAATTTGAAGGACAGAATAATTTTATCAGCACTCCTTTACAATTAATTAACTAAGGAGTATTTAGTACTTTTCTGCAAAATATTTTAAATGAGACACTTTTTAATGATCACATAGAAATAAAAGGAAAGTATAACTGAATAAAAAAAGTTAAACATCAAATAAAACAAAAATTTACTTTGCACTAGAGTATAAATTTCTTAATGGCAAGAGTTTTCCTTTTTGTCCCATTTTTATATATCCTGTGCCTAGTAGAGTATCTAGATTGTAACAAGCAATCAATATTCTAAGTGAATATATACATTGTTAAATCATTATTGAGTTTATTGGTTCAAAATTTTGTTTAGTTATTACCTATTAATTTCCTATGTTTTATCCCATTCTTTATTTACTATTCATAATACTATGAGCATGTTAGCTATTCAGTATATATATATGTATATATTTTATTTATTGACACACAAATGATTGACGTTTAGAATGGACTCATGCAGAACTTAAGATTTGGTTAAATAAAAAATACATTTTGACATTCAACATTGAACGTTCTACCCAACTTTTAGATGTTTATATGCAGTACTGAAATGATAAGAATTACAGAGGCGAAAATAACATGAATTAATAAATTGAGTTATACAAAGCAGTATGTGATGTTTTTATCTGAAAAAATACGATAAAGCATATTAAGTTGTTACAAATTTAATACTCCTATGATATTTGGAGTGGGGGGAAGAGAAAGGATAAATTTTGCTCCTGTCTGAATATGGAATTCCCAAGCAACTCATGTAGGTTAATGATACACTTAAGGGGCTTACACATGATTTGCATAAACTACAGCTGTTGAATTTGCATAATTTGTAAATGCAGCTATGCATAACCTGTTTTGTCTATTTTCTGGTTCCAGACAAGGTTAAGTCCACCTCAAAATTTATCTTCTTGAATTTTTCCTATTAAGTTTTTTGCATTCACAATTGTATTTCTGCTGTATCTTGCAAAGGCTGGAAAAACACTGAATTAAAAATTGATTAATAAGCTATGAGGCTCTGTTTAGGAAGAAAAACTGAGTTAGAATTAGCTAAAGAGGCTAGGTGTAGTGGCTCACACCAGTGATCCCAGCATTTTGAGAGGCCAGTGTGGGAGGATCACTTGAGCCCAGGAGTATGAGGTCAGCCTGGGCAATGTAGTGAGACCCTCATCTCTATAAAAAAAAATTTAAAAATTAGCTGGACATATTGGCATGCATCTGTAGTCCCAGCTACTTGGGAGACTGAGGCAGGAGTTTGAGGTTGCAGTGAACTATTATCATACCACTGCATTCCATCCTGGGTGACAGAGAAGGATTTTCTCAAAAAAATTAGTTATGGTTTGATTACTCCTCAACCAATAAATGCACAAAAACTTATGTACTTATGGATCTTAAATTTTATTTATTATCATCATTATTTCTTCCTCTCATTTTTTATTACTCAAACATTAGTGTGCATATAATTATTTTTTTTTGGATTTTTTTAAATTTTTTTTTATTATTATTAAACTTTAAGTTTTAGGGTACATGCGCACAATGTGCAGGTTAGTTACATATGTATACATGTGCCATGCTGGTGTGCTGCACTCATTAACTCGCCATTTAGCATTAGGTATATCTCCTAATGCTATCCCTCCCCCCTCCCCCCACCCCACAACAGTCCCCAGAGTGTGATGTTCCCCTTCCTGTGTCCATGTGTTCTCATTGTTCAATTCCCATCTATGAGTGAGAACATGCAGTGTTTGGTTTTTTGTCCTTGTGATAGTTTACTGAGAATGATGATTTCCAATTTCATCCATGTCCCTACAAAGGACATGAGCTCATCCTTTTTTATGACTGCATAGTATTCCATGGTGTATATGTGCCACATTTTCTTAATCCAGTCTATCACTGATGGACATTTGGGTTGGTTCCAAGTCTTTGCTATTGTGAAAAGTGCCGCAATAAACATACGTGTGCATGTGTCTTTATAGCAGCATGATTTATAGTCCTTTGGGTATATACCCAGTAATGGGATGGCTGGGTCAAATGGTATTTCTAGTTCTAGATCCCTGAGGAATCACCACACTGACTTCCACAATGGTTGAACTAGTTTACAGTCCCACCAACAGTGTAAAAGTGTTCCTATTTCTCCACATCCTCTCCAGCACCTGTTGTTTCCTGACTTTTTAATGATTGCCATTCTAACTGGTGTGAGATGGTATCTCATTGCGGTTTTGATCTGCATTTCTCTGATGGCCAGTGATGATGAGCATTTTTTCATGTGTCTTTTGGCTGCATAAATGTCTTCTTTTGAGAAGTGTCTGTTCATATCCTTTGCCCACTTTTTGATGGGGTTGTTTGTTTTTTTCTTGTAAATTTGTTTGAGTTCATTGTAGATTCTGGATATTAGCCCTTTGTCAGGTGAGTAGGTTGCGAAAATTTTCTCCCATTCTGTAGGTTGCCTGTTCACTCTGATGGTAGTTTCTTTTGCTCTGCAGAAGCTCTTTAGTTTACTTAGATCCCATTTGTCAATTTTGGCTTTTGTTGCCATTGCTTTTGGTGTTTTAGACATGAAGTCCTTGCCCATGCCTATGTTCTGAATGGTAATGCCTAGGTTTTCTTCTAGGGTTTTGATGGTTTTAGGTCTAACGTTTAAGTCTTTAATCCATCTTGAATTAATTTTTGTGTAAGGTGTAAGGAAGGGATCCAGTTTCAGCTTTCTACATATGGCTAGCCAGTTTTCCCAGCACCATTTATTAAATAGGGAATCCTTTCCCCATTGCTTGTTTTTCTCAGGTTTGTCAAAGATCAGATAGTTGTAGATATGTGGCATTATTTCTGAGGGCTCTGTTCTGTTCCATTGGTCCATATCTCTGTTTTGGTACCAGTACCATGCTGTTTTGGTTACTATAGCCTTGTAGTATAGTTCAAAGTCAGGTAGCGTGATGCCTCCAGCTTTGTTCTTTTGGCTTAGGATTGACTTGGCAATGCGGGCTCTTTTTTGGTTCCATATGAACTTTAAAGTAGTTTTTTCCAATTCTGTGAAGAAAGTCATTGGTAGCTTGATGGGGATGGCATTGAATCTATAAATTACCTTGGGCAGTATGGCCATTTTCATGATATTGATTCTTCCTACCCATGAGCATGGAATGTTCTTCCATTTGTTTGTATCCTCTTTTATTTCATTGAGCAGTGGTTTGTAGTTCTCCTTGAAGAGGTCCTTCACATACCTTGTAAGTTGGATTCCTAGGTATTTTATTCTCTTTGAAGCAATTGTGAATGGGAGTTCACTCATGATTTGGCTCTCTGTTTGTCTGTTATTGGTGTATAAGAATGCTTGTGATTTTTGTACATTGATTTTATATCCTGAGACTTGGCTGAAGTTGCTTATCAGCTTAAGGAGATTTTGGGCTGAGACAATGGGGTTTTCTAGATATACAATCATGTCGTCTGCAAACAGGGACAATTTGACTTCCTCTTTTCCTAATTGAATACCATTTATTTCCTTCTGCTGCCTAATGCCCTGGCCAGAACTTTCAACACTATGTTGGATAGGAGTGGTGAGAGAGGGCATCCCTGTCTTGTGCCAGTTTTCAAAGGGAATGCTTCTAGTTTTTGCCCATTCAGTATGATATTGGCTGTGGGTTTGTCATAGATAGCTCTTATTATTTTGAGATACGTCCCATCAATACCTAATTTATCGAGAGTTTTTAGCATGAAGGTTGTTGAATTTTGTCAAAGGCCTTTTCTGCATCTATTGAGATAATCATGTGGTTTTTGTCTTTGGTTCTGTTTATATGCTGGATTACATTTATTGATTTGCGTATATTGAACCAGCCTTGCATCCCAGGGATGAAGCCCACTTGATCATGGTGGATAAGCTTTTTGATGTTTTGCTGGATTCGGTTTGCCAGTATTTTATTGAGGATTTTTGCATCAATGTTCATCAAGGATATTGGTCTAAAATTCTTTTTTTTGGTTGTATCTCTGCCCGGCTTTGGTATCAGGATGATGCTGGCCTCATAAAATGAGTTAGGGAGGATTCCGTCTTTTTTTATTGATTGGAATAGTTTCAGAAGGAATGGTACCAGCTCCTCCTTGTACCTCTGGTAGAAAACGGCTGTGAATCCATCTGATCCTGGACTCTTTTCAGTTGGTAAGCTATTGATTATTGCCACAATTTCAGATCCTGTTATTGGTCTATTCAGAGATTCAACTTCTTCCTGGTTTAGTCTTGGGAGAGTGTATGTGTCAAGGAATTTATCCATTTCTTCCAGATTTTCTAGTTTATTTGCGTAGAGGTGTTTGTAGTATTCTCTGATGGTAGTTTGTATTTCTGTGGGATTGGTGGTGATATCCCTTTTGTCATTTTTTATTTCATCTATTTGATTCTTCCCTCTTTTTTTCTTTATTAGTCTTGGTAGCGGTCTATCAATTTTGTTGATCCTTTCAAAAAACCAGCTCCTGGATTCATTGATTTTTTGAAGGGTTTTTTTTTTTTTTTTTTGGTCTCTATTTCCTTCAGTTCTGCTCTGATTTTAGTTATTTCTTGCCTTCTGCTGGCTTTTGAATGCGTTTGCTCTTGCTTTTCTAGTTCTTTTAATTGTGATGTTAGGGTGTCAATTTTGGATCTTTCCTGCTTTCTCTTGTGGGCATTTAGTGCTATAAATTTCCTTCTACACACTGCTTTGAATGTGTCCCAGAGATTCTGGTATGTTGTGTCTTTGTTCTCTTTGGTTTCAAAGAACATCTTTATTTCTGCCTTCATTTCGTTATGTACCCAGTAGTCATTCAGGAGCAGATTGTTCAGTTTCCATGTAGTTGAGCGGTTTTGAGTGAGTTTCTTAATCCTGAGTTCTAGTTTGATTTCACTGTGGTCTGAGAGACAGTTTGTTATAATTTCTGTTCTTTTACATTTGCTGAGGAAAGCTTTATTTCCAACTATGTGGTCAATTTTGGAATAAGTGTGGTGTGGTGCTGAAAAAAATGTATATTCTGTTGATTTGGGGTGGAGAGTTCTGTAGACGTCTATTAGGTCTGCTTGGTGCAGAGCTGAGTTCAATTCCTGGGTATCCTTGTTAACTTTCTGTCTCGTTGTTCTGTCTAATGTTGACAGTGGGGTGTTAAAGTCTCCATTATTATTGTGTGGGAGTCTAAGTCTCTTTGTAGGTCACTCAGGACTTGCTTTATGAATCTCGGTGCTCCTGTATATAATTCTTCTAAGGATCTTATAAAATGCAGATTCT
Source organism: Pongo pygmaeus (assembly GCF_028885625.2). Classification (NCBI taxonomy): domain Eukaryota; kingdom Metazoa; phylum Chordata; class Mammalia; order Primates; family Hominidae; genus Pongo; species Pongo pygmaeus. The sequence continues at coordinate 41,134,068 of NC_072384.2, read as the reverse complement.
GATTCAGCAGGAAAGAGATGAGGCCTGAGATTGTGAGTTGCTCACAAAAGCTCCCAGGAGCTAGGAATGGTACTAATAAAGGAACCATAGCAAGGCTCTAGGTCATGTGAAACGTGGCATCAAATTACCAATGATGTGTATGTGATTTTTATTTGAAATCGGTAAGAAGAGTATTCAAAAATTATTTTTTAAATTAAGTGGACTTTGAAAAAATTTCTACTGCTAATTGTTGTTGCTTTTCATCTATCATTTAATGAGTATGAAGGTTATGTGCCATAACTTACAGGTTTGTATTTATAAAATCAAGGCTAGAAAATGTACAAATATTTAACCTTTAGAAGCATTTAAAGAAAATGCTTCTAAAGGCAAAAATAATAGCCTTCTTATTCCATTCACACTGAGAAATGACTGCATATTTGTGTGTATTTGCATGTGTGTGTGTATATATACACGTATATATATACATATATATGTATACATATATATGTACATATATGTATACATACATATGTACACATGTATGTATACATACATATGTACACATATATGTGTATATATATACATATTATATATATAGTGCGTGTGTTGATTTCATCACTGTGGGAACATCATAGAGTGCACTTACACAAACCTAGATGGTATACCCCACTACATACCTAGGCTGTATGGTATAGCCTATTGCTCCTAGGCTATGAACCTAGACGGCATGTTACTGTACTGAACACTGTAGGCAGCTGTAACACAATGTATTTGTGTATGTGAACATGTCTAAGTATAAAAAGATACAGTAAAAATGCAGTATTCTAATCTTGTGGGACCTCCATTCTATATGTTTTCCAACAATGTTTGAAATGTTATTTGGCATAAGATTGTGTGTGTGTGTGTGTGTGTGTATGATTTGAGAGATTTAATCATGATTTAAGAGTTAATAAAATATTTTTAAGCTTATAACCTTTCTTATTGCAACTTGATTTAGTTAAATAAATTGAAACTTAAGCCTCAAATAATAAGCCCTGGATGAATGTTTTTGGGAAATTGGACTTAATTCCTATTGAATTCATTATATTTTTCAACTGCATGGTGCTGGTCAAATCATTTAATTTGAAATCATTAAAGTCAAGAACCCTTCTATTGGGGAAAGCTGGCTGGTTGGGTTGTTAGGAAAACAGAACATACTTAAACGGCCACAATTTAATAATTCAGCTAAACTTGTTTTCAAATATCAACATACTGATTAAAACACTTGACATTTGTGGAAACATTAATAATCTTGAAGTTTCTGGCAAAAGGGATTCAGAAGAAGGTAAGAGGGAGACAATAATTGATAGGGAATTTGGGAGGTGATAGGTTGTGTTGACTAATAGCTATTTGTTCCAATTATAAATAACATGGAGAAAAGTCATGAATAAAAATTTAAATGTCATAGACTTCTACTTTTGTTTACTTTATCTTTTTTCTGTGCAAAACTATTTTATATATTTTAAAAATAATGGTAGAGTATATGCTGTATTTACCTTTTTTAAAGTTTAGACTTATGTGATTTCCCAAATTGTTAAATTACTAAAGAGTCAGTAAATATATAAATCTACACTTCAGCTTGCCCTCTGGATTCTACCCTATAGGTAGAGTAGGGGTTATTCAGCCAATTACATATATCTGGATATTCCAATTTGTTGCAATTTTTATTATTATGAAAAGTTCTGAAGTTAACATTCTTGTACAACATCCTTTTGTAAATACTTCCATATTACCTTAAAATAAAATCTTAATAACATTTGTGGTTTAAAAATTATAGCATTTTAACATTATTAAACATATTGCTGAATTGTTGCCCTCCAAAAGGCTTTTACCTCGTGACCTCCTCTTTAGCAGTAAACAAGATTTTTCTCTATAGCCTTGCCAAGACTGAGTAGTAATATTAAAGTATTTATTTTCATTTTTGCCATTATGATATTTGAATTAGTAACATATGGTTGTATTAATTTGCCTTCTTTGATTATTAGTTTTAGCTAATTTTTTTCCTCATAGGTATGTGGTCTATGTGTATTTCTTTGATTTAAGGTTTTTTGATGATTTTCAATTGTGGTATGTAAATTGGAATATTATGATATTGGTTTATAAGAACCTATTGTACATTAGGGATACAAACTTCCATATCTTTTAGACAGTCTCTAACAATATTTTGCCTGTTTATCATTTGCCTTTTAAAGCAATTTATGGTGTTTTACCATGTGATATTTTAAAACTACATGAACTAAACTCTCAGAATCTTCTTCACTATGGTTGCTTTCCTCTAAAAGTTTCCTTTCAGAAATGAGAAATTATAATTCCTAATATGACGAATGATCCTATTGCAACCATTGCACTAATTTGAAATGAGGGACAGTTTACCTACCCTCTGCTGTTTTTCCTTACACACACACACATATATATATATATATATATATATATATATATATATATATATATATATATATTTATATGAGGATAGCAGAGTTTGGTATGGGTATCTTATATCAAAATAATCCACATCTTCTTTAGGAACTATTCATTTCTTCCTGGAAATTAGATATTTTGGAGGAAATCCTACTAGCCTTAAAATTGGAATCAAACACCTCCTAGAATATTTATCATATCATCTGTCAAGATATATGATTTCATAATTTATTTGTTTAAGTTTCATCCCTATTAAATCTGAATAGCTAGGAGGAAAAAAGGTAATTGCATGGTTGAGTTACTGACATTTTTGTCTAGTCCAATTTGGTCACAGCTATTGGGTTAAGAGGTCATATTTAGCACCACTAAAGGGAGGGACAGTTAGTTTGGTTCCATATCTCTGGAGAAACTTTGGTAAACTATTCCAACAGGAATATTTTTAAAGGACAAGGAGGGAGTTTTATACTGAAACCAATTTGCATACACATACCTATATGTTGGTTGCCACTGAATGGCATTCTAAACTTACACTAAATATGGTATTATTATGCATTGGTAAGTAGGTATTTGAAGAAATACATAAATGTCTTCTACTTGTCTAGATATCAATCCATTCCCTGAAATATTAATTTCTTGAATTATATATACACTGCTGACTAAAATAATCTGTGCATTACCAAATCTGTAGTATTTTTAAAATTACTTAAAGTAAGTAACTTGCTCACCTGGAAAAATAATAGTGCCTTGTTAACTCTCAATTGTCCATGCTAATAGAAAGCAATCTGTCCAAGGATTTTTTTTTCACTGCCATAGAAATGTTAGAGGTCAAAAATGAGAGAGCCGGAGGACAGTCTGCAAGAAATGAGATTCTCAGGAAGACTCTAGGGATATGCCTTATGAATTAAGTTTCTTATTTTGCATGCATGGATAAGAATGAGAAGCAGAAGAATTCTGGACATATTCTCTGATGAGCAACAGATAACTATGTTTTCAATAGTACAGGGCATGCTAGTGCAGCTACAACTAGATAGCTATGACCTGGTATGGGGAAGTCTGAAATCAGAGTGACTTCTTCCATTTGGCAAATGTCAGTTAAAATATCTACTGTGTACATGTACACTCCTGGGTATTAGGGTTACAAGATAAATGAGATAGACACGGTACCTGAAATTCTATGGATGAGACCAAAAAAAACCCAAGCAAAGTGAGTAAAAAATATTTATTTACGGATAAGTGCTATGAAGAAAATAGGGTGATTTTATATAGTGTAATTGCACTGAGGGGCAATTTTAGCCAGTAGATCAGAGAAAGTATTCTATGCAGTGCTGTTGAATTGAGATATTAGTGGAAAGTCATTGGAGACGTTTCAGTAGGGAAGTGACTTGATGTTGTTTTCATATAAAAATGTGAATCTGGCTACTGTGCGGGAAATGGCTAGAGAGGGCAATAGTGAAAAAAGGCAAGTTACCAGACTATAGCATTCCATTCGTCCAAAGAAAATAAATCCAGTAAGAAGGAAGTCAGCTGTTCTTATGGGCCTAATGAGCAATGGCCAGCCAAGTCTAATATGCACACCCTTGGGAGTGGACAGCATGAGCATTTAGGTACAAACTGGTGGGCACATGTGGCTACAGATGAGAACATGAAGCAGGTTATAGATTTGGTGGAGAATACAATTGGAACAGGAGAAATAAAAACAAAGGAAAATAAAATGTCGGGGGCTGTGATACTGAACTCTGGCTGCACATGGGAATCATCTGGGATATACATATATATATATATATACACGCATATATATGTATATATATACACATATATATGTGTGTATATATATGTATATATATATGGAGAGAGAGAGAGAGTGTGTTTGGCTCTTGTTGCCCAGGCTGGAGTGCAATGGTGCAATCTTGGCTCACTGCAACCTCCCCCTCCCAGGTTCAAGCGATTCTCCTGCCTCAGCCTCCCGAGTAGCTGGGATTACAGGCATATGCCACCACGCTCAGCTAATATTATATTTTTAGTAAAGAAGGCATTTCTCCATGTTGGTTAGGCTGATCTTGAACTCCCGACCTCAGGTGATCTACCTGCCTCAGCCTCCCAAAGTGCTGGGATTACAGGCGTTCGAGCCACCACACCCAGCATAATTTTTTTTTTTTTTTTTTTTTTTTTTTGAGACAGGATCTCAGTCTGTCACCCAGGCTGGAGTTCAGTGGCATGGTCACGACTCATTGTAGGCTCAACCTCCCGGGCTCAAGTGATCCTCCCATCTCAGCCTCCCAAGCAAGTCGCAGGGACCACAGGCATTCACCACCACAACCAGCTAATTTTTTGTGCTTTTGTGGAGACAGAGTTTCTCCATGTTGCCCAGGCTGGATATTTTTTTAAATACTGATGGCTGACCCTCCTCGCCTCCCCACCCTCCTTGCCATCACCACAACTATAAACACACACACACACACACACACACACACCACCCAAGATTTTGATTTATGTGGTTTGAAGTGTGATCTGGACAGTGAGTTCTTAAAAGCTACCCAGGTCATTCCAATCCATGGCTACCTTTGAGAACCACTGGTTTTGGCAGAGCCCTAAGCAGACCACAGGAGTTAGTGGATAGTGAGGAAGAAAACAAGCTAAATGTGCATGTAGGTAGTGGTACCCAAAAGAGCATCGCTGAGTACTGAAAGTCCTTCAGGACAGCCTTCAGATGTGTAATTCTTAGGAGGAATCCTAATTCCTTAGTATGCCAGGCCTCCAGAGTCAAGCAGACGTTTGAAATTCTTTATGAGAGATTTCTCCACTTTAGGGGCTTTTACATTTATGTAAATGACACCTTTAAATTCTCTTCTGCCCTTTCAAAATTCTCTGTGTACCTAAAAATGCATTTGTAACTACAGCACAAAAAATTAAACTTCCTGCATAAAGACATTTATAGATGCCATTAAATATAAAATTAGTATTGATTTGTAAATACTTAGGTCAAGACTAGTACTAATATAAAAACATTATATTCCTCTATTACATATAAAATACCAGCTAAATTTCATTTTCACTGTGATTAATGTATATTGGGAAAAGCCATAATCTGTAATTTAGCTTTTTCCAAATTTATAAAGCCCATTTTAATCAGTTACAAAGATTGCTGTTTATTGTGGTATTTGAAAATGATGGAACAAAGATGACCATGTTCTAAATATAAAAGCTATTTTGAAACAATTTAAAAACACGCACAAGAAACTGCTTTTAAAATAAAAAAAATCAGTCATGCTAGATGTGAAAATATGAAACTATTATATTCTTAATTTTCAAGGCTATGAAAGTACTATGCTTAGATCCTTTCTAGCACACATTTAAATCCTTTTTCTCTTCTTAAATTATTTATGTCTGTTTTTGAGATGAGCTTTGAATAAATAGGTTGTTGATGTATTTTCCTCTTCTGGATAGTCTGTTCAGGAGTAATTGACCATGAAGATGCTTTGGAGAGAGGTGGGGACAAAGACAGAGAATCCTTCTTGTGATATAGTTGGATTTAAGTTCTGCCATGACTAATTTGCTCTGCTTACTAGTTTATGAAGCAGACTTCCAATTAGCACAGTTGTCACTCATAACATCCAGGCCTTGGAGATATTCTATATGCCTTCCTGAAGTTGGTAAATTTTTTATCACAACACATTTATTTTGGCGTACAACATATTCTGACTTCATTGATTCAAAAATATCTTAAGACTTAAAAAAAAACTACAGTAAAGATGAATTCATAGCACTCTTTTTAAATTTCATTTTTAATATTTTAAGCATAGTTATTCAGTTGTATTTTCCAGAATTGGCTTTTTTATCTGAAATTTTTAAATTCTACAAATTCAAACAATAACTGTGGAATACATTCACCAATACCTCTATTGATTTAATTTCTAAATAAAGGAACCCAAAGACAGTATATTGAGTTTATTTCCTGATGTGTTTTATTTGTTAACTTTTTCCTCCAGTATATCTTCTATTCTATTGAATAGAAACGCAAAAATAAATAAAGCTTTTTTTCTCTGCAGAAAGGGAGAATTAAAAATAGTGTCCTTTCAATATATGTACTTAAATGTTTAAAATTTTAATAACTGGTGAATAATCTTAAGATTAATGAGTATACTAAAATGTAATAATTCCTGGAGCGAGGAGATAAATACTGTAAAAGTTTTATCATGAAATTCATTCAAAGATTTTGAAAATGCTGCCTACTCTTTTTAGCTCAATAAATCTATTTCTATTATAATCCATGAATTCTGTCTTTCTAATGAATCTTTTTCAATGACACTGATTTTTCTTTTACATTTTCTATAAAGAATATAGATAAAAGGAGAATCCTAAAATTCCTAACATTATCCTCATTTTGGGTACCATCGTACAACACAATTTTAAAAGCTTCACTCTTTCAATAAAAAAACTAATATAATCATGTTTATCTGACAGACCCATTGCTTTATTCATTATAATCAAATAGAAAAAGAGGAAATTTATGGTGTTTTGAGAATGCATGCAGATTTTCTTTTTGTTTCTTTTGAGGTGTGAATACAGTAATATAATACTGACTAATGCTTGAAAGGCTTGAAGAAAGGACTAGCGGTGGAGTCCAAGGACAAGAAGAGATGAGAAGCTTTTTTTTTCTTTTCTTTTCCTTTTGGTTTCAGAGGGAAGAAGCTATATAAATTGGACTGGGAATTAATATTCAGCTTCAGTTAGAGAATAAGAAATAGCTTGAAAGTACAGAGATTCCTGATGTCACCTGAAACTTACTTTTCATCAAAAGCATCTTTCTAGAAATAGAAGGGCAATTATCGCAGGTGGATCTGGGGCATCTTTCCCTTGGCCTGAGTATGAATATCAAAGTTATAGAAAAGAAGTTCCCAATGAAGACCTCCTCAAGTTGTTATACATTTGGGGATTCTATGAAAAGAGATGGTGCTTCACTCTGGAAATTGGTAATTAACACTATATATCTCTACTGAGAAATACACCAGACATGTACAGCTGCTCCTCAGAATCAGTAAAAACCATAAAGACATTATCATCCCCTCACTGAGCACTCACTGGCTATTGATTTGCTAAACTGGTCTTTAGTTTGCCAATGCTTAGCCTCCTTCTGGTTACTAGTTCAAGATCCTGCTGTTGCACAGAAGCTCCATTTCATATCTTTATGGCAGTGAAAAGTATCACCTAACTACTTCCTGGTTCAGATAGCGATGGGTATTTCAAGCACCCAGGCATTATTATTATCACCTTCAATCCCCAGGATATTTTACAGCAAGTAAAGCCATACCTCACAGGAGGTTCATGATTTAGAGCCTCATTTAGTTAACCATTTCCCTGTTACATATATATGTATATGGATCAGAGCTCTCTTCATAGACTCCATTCTTCCTTAATCTGACTCAGTTCTATTCTCCTTAGTATCCTCTCATCCCTTCTACCCTTGCCTCACTAATCTAAATAAAATTGCCCTGTGTAGACACTAATTGAAGATATATACACATGTCTTAAAAATCAAGATACTTAACTCTTTTCCTGGTCCCCATTTTTGTGTAATGGTATCATTCAAGTTTAGGTTTGGTGAAAGTACTCCTATCATTAGATTCAGACATGACCTATAGTTATTTACCTACTAAATAATCACCAATAGTGCCATTTCTTTCCTGGGTGAAAATAGGCCTCGGGCAAATCAGACAACACTCTTCACTTGTGTTGCTTCTGTCTCTAAAGTTGGGGTTAATTTTCATTCTGAAATTAATCTGATTACATCAATAAAGAGACTCAAAATAAATGTAGGACAATAGGGTGCCCTTAGTAAATTATTACACACTTGTCTATTAGAAAATATTAAAAGTTTACAAGGCCTTGTTTTCCATATCAAGCATGAATAGGAATCAAGATTTTAATACTCATTTTGATAATTTCCCAGCTGTATAATGAGGAAATAAAAATATAATTCTTTCTTTGGAATATTTGGGGAGTTTATTATAAAGGGCCAATTTTGTTTCATATAAAATAAAATTAGTTCTTTTCTAAATTTGTTTTATAAAAATATCTCCATCCCATTCTTAGATTGATTACAGATTTAGACAAATAAAATTAAGTCTAAAGATTTTAATATAAGGGCTTGAAAATTCATGTCTGTATTGAGATTATTCCTTCTTTCTAGAAGAATATAGCAGCCCCTTAGCAGCTATAAAAGCCACTGTTTCTGGGAGATAATGAATTGGTGGATCAAGGCAGAAGTGATTTCAGCAATTTGTTCCATTCCCAGAAGTCCGAGCTTTTAAAAGCTTTGTATGTTTGCTTCTATTTGAAGGTCTACAGCCCAGAGCCTTCTGCTTTGGAAGAGGCCAGAGTGTTTCTACCACAGAAACCTAGTATATCTTCCATGTTCATGATAAAGCAGCACATGCAAAATGAAACTCACACCAGCACATATGAACTTGTTCCAGGGATGCTACAGAAAACCAAATTATAAAGAGTACACTGTAGAATAATATCAAAAGCACAGTACCTGGGGTGAGTTCAGTAAGACCATCAAGTTTCTTCTGTCACAGACCGTCTCTATCTGGCTGTGTTCAGATTTAGTGCCACATGAGGACTGATAAATGAGCGCTTGCCCAGAGGAAGAAACCACACTTATTATCTTCCATCCGTGTCCTATAATAGAGGAACAATTAAGTTAGGAAACTTGTGCTGGGAAATATATTTAGAGTTAGAGATAAAATATTTTTCCCATACAACTTAACAGCAACAATAATGATGAATGCTTATAGTCATTAATCTAGGTCTTTTATATATATGATTTCTAATCATCACAAAAATTCTATAAAATACATGTTATTTTTACTTTTAGATGAGGAATTACTACTCATTGATATTATATATTTTATCCAAGATCACACTGCTAGAATTGTACTAGTACCTTGGCAATAAGTTGCTAGTTATCTCAGCTTATAAAAGGTAGGGCATATGGACATTAAGATTATAAATTAGCTTTGGTATAATCAAATTTTATAATTTGCAAACTGGACTATGTTGTGCATCCTTTCATAGTTTAGGATGATTAATAATTTGGACCTTATAAGTAAACTGCCACATTTTGAATCATAGGCCCCTACTAGGTACTACTAGTGAATTCTCACAGTCATTAATCTAGATTGTTTCATGCCTCTCCTTATCTTCATTTATAGAAATGGATAATAGTAGTAACTGCTTCACAATCTCTTTGCCTTGAATTAGGTGAGATAATGCAAGAAGAACAACAAATACCATACATGTGATAGTCATTAATAAATTTGAGTTGTTATTATCTAATTATTAAGGGGAATTTAGATAATTCATAAAAGCAAAATGAAGAAATAAATCATTCCTTGCCTATTACCCAAACACAATGTTATCAAGGTCTTGTAATATTACCTTTAAAATGATTTTAGAAGGCTTATTTAATCTAATTAGATTTATTTATTTATTTAGAGTCTTGCTCTGTCACCCAGTACAGTCAGGAGATCATAGCACACTGAAGCTTCAAAGTCCTGGGCTCAAGCAGTCCTCCTGCCTCAGCCTCCTGAGTAGCTAGGACTGCAGGTGCATGTCACCATGTCAAGCTAGCAAGCTTCTTTTAAAAGATCACATATTTGCAGTTGTAATTATAGTCACATGTACAGTTTACTATCCGAATTGATATTACTACCTGAGCATTTTTCATTTTCTTACATAATCTTCTAAAACATTCATTTTATCTACCATAAAAGATTAAATTGAATAAAACATTTTTGCTCAATTTGTGGAGCTGGGCTTTTAGACTGGTTTTAACATTTCAATGTAATATGTAATGCAGCTAAAAAGCTTTGTGCAAGTGGTTTCTGGATTTAGGATGTAGTTTTCTTTGACCCCATATCAACTTGTGGTAATTGATCTTAAGGATTCTGTTTGTATGGTTTTTAAAAGAATATTCTCTCCAGTCAGTTTTGGTTCCGCTTACTATTTAATAAAATCTTTTGTAATATTCTAGCCTGACTCAGCTGTGCCAAGGACAAATAAGGGGAAGAGGTTTTCCTTCCTTGCGATAGACTTTTACAAATCTTTGGCTTTTCAGATTTTTTTAACATGAAGGATGCTCATCAAAATTATTTTTGATGCTTTTAAGCAAACTCTGATGCAGTTAGAGTCATTGTTATTTGCAAGCCTTGAGGGAATATCACTTGCATCTATATGTATTTTAGTGGCCACACCTTAAGGATATTAATACCACATAGGTGATATCACCTAATACCATAAGGGTATTAATATGACATTTAATCTTATTTTGGGCTTTTAAATTTAGTTTATTGACATTTAAAGTTATAATTCAAAATAGGGGTGGAGCAAGATGGCCTATCCCACGCCCCGGGACAGGAACACCAAATTTAACAACTATCTATATCTTATGAAGGTGTTTTTTGTTTCTGCATAGAAACCAAAAATCAGGTGTGCACTCACAGTACCTGGTTTTAATTTCATGTGTCTGAAAGCAGCACTGAAGAGGTTAGAAAAGACCATCTTGATCTGAGGATGTCACCCCTCTCCCATCTCCCAGCAGCAGCCACGTGGCATGGAGAGAGAATCTGTGTGCTAGGGAGAGGGACAGCACAGTGATTGTGAGATACTGCATTGAACTCAGTGCTGCCCTGTCACAGCTGAAAGCAAAACCAGGCTGAACTCAGCCAGCACCCATCCACACAGGGAGCATTTAGATGAGCTCTAGCCAGAGAGGAATGGCCCATCCCAGCAGCCTGAATATGAGTTCCAGCAAGCCCCGTCACTGTGGGCTAAATTGCTCCAAGACCTTAAATAAACTTGAAAGGCAGTCTAGGCCATAAAGACTACAATCCCTAGACATGTCCTAGTGCTGAGCTGGGCTTGGAGCCAGTGGACTTGGGGGCACACTACCTACTGAGACACAAATGGAGGTGGCTAAGGGAATGCTTGTGCTACCCCACCCCCAACCCCAGGCAACATAGCTCCTGGCTCCAAAAGAGACCCTTCCTTCCTCTTGAGGAGAGGAGAGAGAAGAGTAAAGAGGACTTTGTCTTGCATTAAAGTCCTCTTTGATGAGTGGGGATTCCTAGCTCCCAGAAACCATTTTTAGACACACCCTGGGCCAGAAGGGAACCTGCTGCCATGAAGGAAAGGACCCAGCCGTTGCAGAATACATCACCTGCTGACTAAAGAGCCCTTGGGCCTTTAATAACCAGCAGCAATATCCAAGTAGTATACCATGGGCCTTGGGTGAGACTCTGAGACTCCAGGTGAGACCCAGCATATTTCCAGCTGTGGTGGCTATAGTGAGAGACTTCTTCTGCTTGAGAAAAGCTGAAGGAAAAAAAAGCCATATTTGCCTTGCACCTTAGCTACTAAATTAGCCACAGTTGGGGAGGGCACCAAGCAGGGTCTTGGAGTACCCAGTTCCAGGCCTTGACTCTTGGATGGCATTTCTGGACTTGCCCTGGGTCAGAAGGAAGCTCACTGCCCTGAATGGAGAGTTCCAGGCCTGGCAACAGTCACCACAAACTGACTGAAGAGGCCCTGGGCCTGAAGTGAACATCAGTGGTAGCCTGGCAGTATTGCTTATGGACCTGTGGTGGTGGTGGCCATAGGGTGAGGCTCCTTTGCCAGTGGAAAGGGGAGGGAAGAGTAGGAAGGACTGCATCTTGTAGTTTAAGTGCTAGCTCAGTAAAATACAGCACTCAGGTAGATTTCTAATATTTTTCACTTCAGTCCCTGGCTCCTGGAAAGACCCACTTGGGGCATGGGGGAATTCACTGCCATAAAGGGAAAGACAGGAGTCTAGCTGACTTTGCCACCTGCTGATTGTAGAGCCCTGGGGCCTTGAACATAGGTGGTAGCCAGGTAATGGTTATAGTGGGCCTTAGGTGAGACCCAGTGCTATGCTGGCTTCAGGTCAGACTCAGAGCAGTCTCATTAGTGGTGGTTACAGGGGTGTTTATGTCATCCCATCCCCAGCTCCAGGCAGCTTAGCACAGACAAAGAGCCTCCATTTGTTTGGGAGAAAGTAAGGGAAAAGAACTAGAGTCCCTGCCTGGTAATCCACAGAATTCTTGTAGATATTTTGCAAGATCACCAAGTAGTACCTCTACGAGTCAACAACAACTGCAGTATTACTGGGCTTAAGACGTGCTTTAATGCAAATATGGCTTAGATCACAATACCCAAGTGCTTTTGAATACCTGAAAAGCCTTCCCAAGAAGGATGGGTACAAACAAGCCCAGAATATGAAGACTACAATAAATACCTAACTCTTCAATGCCCAAACACCAATGAACATGCACAAGCATCAAGACCATCCAGGAAAACATTACCTCACCAAACGAACTAAATAAGGCACTGGAGTCCAATCCTGGAGAGACAGAGATATATGACCTTTTAGATAGAAAATTCAAAATAGCAAATATCATTAGAGCTAGAGAGAGAGATAGATCCCAATGCAATAATAGCTGGAGACTTCACCCCACTTTCAGCATTGGACAGATAGATTTTCCAGAGAGGAAATCAACAAAGAAACATTGGGTGTAATCTGCACTATAGACCAAATGGACCTAATAGATATTTACAAAGCATTTTATCCAATGACTGCAGAATACACATTCTTTACCTCAGCACATGGATCATTCTCAAGAATAGACCATATGTTAGGCCACACAACAAGTCATAAAACATTCCAAAAAATAAAATAAAATAATAGCAAGCATTTTCTCTGATCACAATGGAATATAACTAGAGGAATAATAGGAATTTTGGAAACTATACAAACACATGGAAGTTAAACAGTATGCTCCTGAATGACAAGTAGATCAATGAAAAAGGAAAAAAAACTGAAAAATTTCTTGAAACAAATGATAATGAAAGCACAACACACTAAAATCTATGGGATACAGTGAAAGCAGTACTAAAACAGAAGTTTATAGCTATGGTGCCTACATCAAGACAGAAGAAAAACTCCAAATAAATAATGATGTATCTTAAAACACTAGAAAAGCAAGAGCAAACTAAACTGAAAATGAATAGAAGAAAAGAAATAATAAAGATCAGAGGAGAAATAAATGAAATTGAAATAAAGAAAACAGTACAAAGAATCAACCAAACAAAAAGTTGGTTTATTGGAAAAATAAACAAAACTGACAAAGCTTTAGCCAGACTAAGAAAAAAAAGAGAGAAAAACTAAATAAATACATTAAGAGATGAAAAAAGAGGCATTACAAATGATACCACAGAAACTAAAAGGATCCTTAGTGGGCACTATGATCAACTTTATGCCAATAAATTGGAGAAATCTAGAAAAAAAAGTAGAAATTCCTAGACACATGCAACATAGCAAGATTGAACCATGAGAACTCCAAAACCAGAACATTTTATTATGGCTTTAGTGTTGTTACTTGCTATTGAACAGACCAGTAGCAAGTAATAACATTAAACCCACAATGAAAAGTTTCCCAGCAAAGAAAATCCTGGGGCCCAATGGCATCATTGCTGAATTCTACCAAACATTTAAAGCAAAACCAGTACCAATTCTACTCAAACTAATCCAAAAAAAAAAAAGAAAAGAAAAGAAAAAGAAAAAAGAAGCAGAGGAGAAAATACTTCCAAACTCATTCTAGGAGGCCAGTGTTACCCTGATACCAAAAGCAGACAAAGACACATTAAAGAGAAAACTACAGGCCAATATTTCTGAAGAATATTCATGCAAAAATCCTCAACAAAATACTAACAAATCTAATTCAACGACACATTAAAAAGATAATTCATCATGACCAACTGGGTTTATCCCAAGGATACAAGGGTGATTCAACATTTGTAAATTAATCAGTGTGATAATCATGTCAACAGAATGAAGGACAAACACCATATGATTATTTCAATTAATGTTGAAACAGCATTTGATAAAATTCAACATCCTTTCATGATAACAATCCTCAAAACGTAGCTATAACAATCATACAAGCAAAAGAAATAAGGGGCATCCACAGTTGAAAGGAAGAAGTCAAATTATCTTTGTTTGCAGATGATATGATCTTATATTTGGAAAGACCTAAAGACCACCAAAAAACTATTAGAACTGTTAGATTCAGTAAAGTTGCAGGATACAAAATCAACATACAAAAATCAGTAACATTTCTGTATGCCAACAATGAATAATTTGAAAAAGAAATCAAGAAAATAATCCCTTTACAATAGCTGCAAATAAGATAACTGGAATTAATTTAACCAGATAAATGAAAGCTTGTACAATGAAAACTATCAAATATCATGCTAGAAACTGAAGAGGACACCAAAAAGTGGGAAGATATTCCATGTCATGGATTTGAAGGAACAATATTGTTAAAATGTCCATACTACCCAAAGCAATCTACAGATTCAATCAATTCCCAGCAAAATACCAATGACATTCTTCACAGAAATAGAAAAAACAATCCTAAAATGTATATGGAATCACAAAAGACTCAAAATAGCTAAAGCTGTACTGAGCAAATGCTAAGAACAAAACTGGAGGCTAGGCACGGTGGCTCATACCTCTAATCCCAGCACTTCAGGAGGCTGAGGTGGGTGGATCACCTGAGGTCAGGAGTTTGAGACCAGCCTGGCCAAAATGATGATACCCTGTCTCTACTAAAAAGACAAAAAAATTAGCCGGGCGTGGTGGCATGTGCCTGTAATCCCAGCTACTCAGGAGGCTGAGGCAGGAGAATCGCTTTAACCTGGGAGGCGGCTGTGTCAGTGAGCCGAGATTGCGCCACTACACTCCAGCCTAGGCAACAGAGCAAGACTCCGTCTTAAAAAAACAAAAACAAACAAACAAAAAACACCAAAACAAAACAAAACAAAAAAACTGGAGGAATCACACTACCTGACTTCACATTACACTACAGAGCTATAGTAACTACGATGGCATGGTACTGGCATAAAAACAGACACATAGACCAGTGGAACAGAATATAGAAAACAGAAATAAATCCAGACATCTACAGTGAACTCATTTTTGACAAAGGTGTCAAGAACATACATTGGGGAAAGGACAGTCTCTTCAATCAATGGTGCAGGGAAAACTGGATATTTGTATGCAGAAGAATGAAGCTAGACTCCTATCATTTGCCATATACAAAAATCAAATCAAAATGTATTAAAGTCTTAACTCTAAGATCTCAAACCATGAGACTACTGAAAGAAAACATTGGAGAAACTCCCCAGGATATTGGAGTTGTCAAAGATTTCTTGAGCAATATCCCACAAGCACAGGAAACCAAAGCAAAAATGGACAAATGAGATCACATCAAGTTAAAAAGCTTCTGCAGAGAAAAGGAAATAATTAACAAAGTGAAGAGGTAAACTACAGAATGGAAGAAATTATTGGCAAACTACCCATCTGACAAGAGATTAGTAACTAGAATATGTAAGGAACTCAAACAACTAAAATAAAAAAAAACTAATAATCTGATTTAAAAATGGGCAAAAGATCTGAATAGACACTTCTCAAAAGAAGATATACAAATGGCAAACAGGAATATGAAAAGGTGCTCAATACCACTGATCATCAGAAAAATGCAAATCAAAACTACAATAAGGTATCATCTCACCAGTTAAAATGCCTTTTATCCAAAAGACAGGCAATAACAAATGCTGGCAAGGATGTGGAGAAAAGGGAATGCTTGTACACTATTGGTAGGAGTGTAAATTTGTAGAATCACTATATAGAACAGTTTGGAGGCTCCTCAAAAAACTAAAATTAGAGCTACCATATTCTCCAGTAATCTCTAGTAATCCTTCTTCTAGATATATACTAAAAAAAAAAAAAAAAAGAAAGGAAATCAGTATAGTGAAGAGATAGCTGCACTCCTGTGTTTATTACAGCACTATTTATAATAGCTAAGATGTGGAAGCAACCTAAGTGTCTGTCAACAGATGAGCTGATAAAGAACATGTGGCACCTATACACCGAGTACTATTCAGCCATAAAGAGAGAATAAGATCCTGTCATTTGCAACATGGATGGAACTGGCGATTATTAGGTTAAGTGAAATAAGGCAGGCACAAAATGACAGGCTTCACATTTTCTCACATATTTCTGGGACCTAAAATTTTTAACAATTGAACTCATGGAGGTAGAAAGTGGAAGGCTGGTTTACCAGAAACTAGAGAGAGTAGTGGGTTGGCGGTGGGGGATGAGGATGGTTAATGGGTACAAAAAAGAAAAAAACGTGGACATCATCCATCTTTTCAGTCTGATTTGCTCTTTACCATGCAGACCCGTGGATTAAGAGCCAGAGGCTTCCAAGGCCAAAGCTCCAGCTGGTGGCATGGT
Source organism: Pongo pygmaeus (assembly GCF_028885625.2). Taxonomy (NCBI): domain Eukaryota; kingdom Metazoa; phylum Chordata; class Mammalia; order Primates; family Hominidae; genus Pongo; species Pongo pygmaeus. The sequence goes on along the minus strand of NC_072384.2, from coordinate 41,117,255 downwards.
ATCTATGTTAACAGAGCATCTCCAACGCCTTCAGAGTCCACAACCACCATTCTTTTACTTATCAATTGTTAGAAATAATGAATAAGACCTCATATTTGGTAGCAGAACAGGGTGACTATAGTAAAAAAGAATTTATGTGTATATTTTTAAATACCTGAAAGAGTATAACTGGACAGTTTGTAACACAAAGGATACATTCTTGAGGTCATGGATGCCCTATTTACCCTCATGTGATTATTACACATTGCATGCCTATATGAAAATATCTCTTGTAACCCACAAAATATATACCTACTATGTACCCACAAAAATTAAAAATAATTTTAAAAGTTACAATTATATTATTAAGTACACTGGCTATTGCCCCAGTGTGATTTGCACATTTGATTAGCATATTTTCTATATTCACAACCATGTTATTAATACGTATATTACACCGACTAGACTAAAGTGCACCTACTTGGGAGGCCCCCTGCCATTGTAAGCTGCTAGCCAATGTTTATTAACCTTGTGATAAAGATTACACAGGAGAATTTATTGAATATCTTATTGAAATAAAAATATAACAAAATGTGTCACACCTATGATCTAGAGGTGCAGTTATGCTGTCAAAATTGAGATAGCATTAGATTGATCTATTACCACTTAATGAAACAATAATGGTTTTGAGTAGCTCAAATTCCCCTCTTCCAAGGATTCGCAAACCTCTTACTAATTTTTGTTTTATTTTTTCTTTATTATTCTATCTTACCTCTTTTCAACATTGATTTGTGGTACATTTTAAAAGTTATCTCATCATGTTGCCTTAATGATTTGATATATAGTATTTAATCTGGACAGATATCATAAAGAACATGAGTCTTGAACTATGTTTTGAGGAGGAAAAGGCATATGGTTTGCTAAGCAGTCAGAAAAAGATATTTCAGGGTGAACAATATGGATTTGGCTAAGTCCAGGCATGTGGGTGAATACCTTATTTTAAAGAAACTGCTGCATATCTTTTATTCGTTGGTATTGATCAAAGCTTTTATATTAATGGTGGCAAAAAAAGTAGATAATATCGAATTATGCTGACAACTTTCATTCTATTATTAGTTTAGTTCTTTAAACAACTTCACAAGTGAAGACAGTCTTTGAACTCATTTTTCAGATGAAGAAATGGAAGTAGAGGTAGACTAAGCTATTTTCTGGGAGTCAAAGTACTAGTAGAGACAAAAAACAGAATTGAAAACCACTTCTGAGTCCCCGCACGACAGTCTTTTTTACAAAACAATATCCAGGTGTTTGTCTTCTGAAATAAAATCATGAATCCCTATTTTTCTTCTTGTAGAGATGTATCTCTGTGTGCTTATTTATTCATCTATTTATTTTGGGTTTAGGTATTGTTTGGTTTTTCAGTACTTCTTGAGGTTTTGTTTAATGAAATGTTTAGCAAAGTAGGGTAAGCACTGTACTGCCAGCCTCCCAGGAGATTATTGATCTGATTAGCACTTAAAGAAAAAGAGGATAACAGAGCAAAAAACAAACTTTAAAACTTTATTGTTACTTTCAAACGCCATTAATATTTTTAAGGTTAATTTAATCTTCCCCTAAGGTTTTTATTTTCTCCATTTTGCATCAAGGTAACATATTTTAGCTTTTTGCTTTTGTTGCTCCTTAGAACTCTGAGTAGGAAGTAAATGTACATTTACATTCCTGCTTTATGTGAGTGTACATACATTAGTATTGAATAAAATATTTTGCAATGTGTCTGTGTGGATATATGTGTAATAACAATCCTATGTTTTAATGGTTTATTTCAAACTGAAAAAATATTAAAGCAGACCCTGTTGCCTTTTACATATTTTATTCTTGCTTTTTTACAAATGTGGGCATTTCCTAATCACATGCAATTTGAATAAGATTGAATATAACTGAGGTGAGAAGGTCAATATTTTTCTTTAGACATCTTTACAGCTGTAGCCATTTAGCAGTTTTATACGAAAGAGACTGCTTCTCAAGCAACAAAACACTAAACGATCAAGTCTACTTATCCTGGTTGGGAATGGATTTTCTAATTAAACCTAACTTTAACCATGAAAACCGATATTTAAACTAACTTAACTTAAACTAACTTAAAAGGTGTATCATGAATTTGTGTCAATTCTAAACAAAGGTAAGATTCATCTGTGTTTTCTCCTTTTTTGTTCATATATGTATATCACAGGGCCAATGTATCCTACTTATTTGTCACATGCTGTTCAACAGACAGTGATACCGTTTTTATGGACTCTAATGAGAATGACATATCCTGGAATTGTACAGTGTATATAATCTGTTCAACTGTGCAACTGTACATGGAACACTGCATTGTGTGTGTGTGTGTCTTACAAATAAGTTTTCTGATGTTACCTGATGATAAAAGCATTTAGATTATTGTAAAAGTTGAAAGTATTTCTCTACTGGGAGAGAAGGAGATACAGAAATAAAAATAGTCCATTTGTATAAGAATCGGGCTTAGGCATAATGTAATTTTTTCCTTTAATTTTTACAACTTTTAAATATACAGGCTAATATTATAGAAATCTGTAATGTTCCCATATGTACAGAGTGTAGCTTTCTATTTCTTGAAGCATACTATAATAGGTAGTACTGATTTGTGGATAATATTGTATACAGCACAATTTTTTTTTTCCTAGAGATTGTATGTGCTCAGCAAGAGAGGATCAACTGGTAAAATGGAGAAATTACAACAGTTCTTCTAACTGAATTTTAAAACCAGATTAAAGAAGTGGCTAGTTCAGATATATTGATAGGACAGCAAATACCCTATCATGATGACTCAAAACAGTAGGTCTTCTATGGAAACTAAAAAGAGATGAGATTTTAAGATAGGTGCCCCCTACTAAGAAGTCTTAGTGAAACATTGGAAGAAAAAAAGCATTTCTGAGGATGCTTAATATGCACCAATATCAATAACTGGAGCAACACTCGCATCAACCCGAAGAGCTCTACCTAACATGATTTGCAAGCAATCCACTATTCTGTGTGGATTGAGTGTGAGAAAGAGGCAAAATCTCAGGTTGCCAAAAAAATAGTGTAATCCTGTGCCCCTCAGTTTTCCTATCTCTAACATGATGGGGTAAACAAGATCAACCTGAGTTGACATAATTATATGCAATTACAATGCAGTTTTTTTTCCCTGAAGGCAATAATTTATTATATTTCTTGAAGTTGAAAACTGTTTTGTACTTTAAGAATGCCTCCTCCAGTCTCCTGATGAAGATTTCTCTGCAGCTCTTGTTTAAGAAGCTCTGTATGCTAGTAAGCACCAAGTCTTTTGTAAGTCATCGCTGGGCTGTAGGCAACTTCCACTTTTTTTTGTTTGTTTGCTTTTTCCAAGACAGAGTTTTGCTCTGTTGTCCAGCCTGGAGTGCAGTGATGCGATCTTGGCTCACTGCAACCTCCACTTCCCAGGTTCAAGCAATTCTCCTGCCTTGGCCTCCCAAGTAGCTGGGATTACAGGCATGTGCCACCATGCCTGGCTAATTTTTGTATTTTTAGTAGAGACAGGGTTTCACCATGTTGGCCAGGCTGGTCTCAAATTCCTCACCTTGTGATCCACCTGCCTAAGCCTCCCAAAGTGTTGGGATTACAGGTGTGAACAACCGTGCCTGGCCCGACTTCCACATTTAGAAAAGTCTACCCACCGAAGGGAGAACATGGTTTTCTCTCTACCTAAGAGAAGACTGGCCTTTGGTATGATTTGGTTGCAGACTTCATCACTCTGAGAGGCCAGAGGAAATCTAAGTCCCCTTTCTAAGCTGCACTTACTATTCTGCGTCTCATAAGTCTTCATTAGAAAGAATGCTGTCTCTCCTCTTTGCGGGACATCCCTTCTTATGACAATTGCAAGATATCCCCTGGAGTCACTGGAATTTATGAGTCCCCTTTGAAGAAGGGAGATGCCTTAACTGCTACCAACCTGAGAAAAGGTGACGCAAATGACTCCTGGGAAGTTCAAAGTTCAAAGATGATCATCTGCAGATCTCTACTGCTGCCACTGTAGTGACTTGCTGTTGGCCCTGTGATGAGGTTGGCATCTGTGTTGGTTTTCTTGAGCTGCTGTTTAAGCCACTACACATTGGGTGGCTTAACAGAATGTGCTGTCTCACTGTTCTGGTAGCCCCAAGCACACCTTGGCTTGTGACAGCATACTTTGAGTCTCTGCCTCTAGCTTCGTGTGGCCATCTTCCATCTGTCTCTGTGTCTTCACATGATGTTCTCATATTTATGTGTCTCTGTGTCCAAATTTCTCTCTTCTTATAAGGGCGCTGGTCATATTGAATTAGGGTCAACTTGAATGACCTCATCTTAATTACATCTGCAATAACACTATTTTTAAATAAGGTTATATTCACAAGTACCAGGGCTTCTTCAGACTTCAACATGTCTTATTGGAGGGACACAGTTCAACCCATGATAGCATCCAGGAGCTTCATTCACTTCTGTGGTCACAGATGCATATTACAAGCCCATCCAGAGCCATTATGAAGAGAAAGTGGCAATTTTATTCTCAGCCTGAGAAATCCACACCAATTTAGTCTGGGTTTTCAAGGGTCTGCCCTTTAAGTCACTTAGCCTCTATTCTTTCTGGGAACAACCTGCCCCTAGAGAGGCTGGGTGAGAATTGCTCCCAGTGTCTCCAGCATCACAAACCCAGTTTCCCTGTTCCCTTTCAGTCTTTGACTTGAGAAAGAAGCTCATGTATAACTATCATCTATTTCAACCATCACATAATTTAATGCAAGTTAATTTTACAAAGAACAAACACAGTTTCTCTACTGACCTTGATTCCAGCCAAAAGTTAGCATACCTTCTTTTCAAACAGCTCCTATGTTTAGCACCATCTTGACCTTCTGAGTCAGCAGCTAAGTCTAGATCAAACTGACATGCTGCTCTTGCTAGGTTTCTAAACTTCTTGGATGTTCGGAAGAATGGAAATTAAGATTTCTAAATATAATATCCACATGTACCCACCCCACCATAAATAAAGCTCTGCAGAATAGAAAAAAGTTCTACCTCACTGAATACCTTGCTATATGAAATTCTAAATAGATTAGTAACAGTGATCACATTTTACTTATATTTTCCACTGGGCCATAATGGAGGGCTCTCAGTCAATATTCTTTATAAATTGCAGTTCTTAAGCTTTGAAACAGCCTATCCCTCCCCCCTCCAAAAAAAAAACATGTTTGGTGCTGATCTTACTCAAATCTTTGCCTTGATTTGCTTATAGCTCCATCTTCTATTGGAAAATGTGTGAATCCTGTTGACAAAACTCTTCCTAATCTCTTACCCAGGCTTTCCTTATGGGCCTAATGAGACTGGGCAAGTCCCCCTTTAGGGTCTTCCCTCACTGGTTTCTCCATGCTGACCTCTAACTGTTTTACTTATTCATCTCTTATGCCATGCCATCTGTATTTCCTTTCCACACCCCTTCTTCTGAATATTACATCCCAACAGATCTATCTTTCTATCTTTGTGTCTGGCTTTGTCTTTCAGATGTATCATTTTCAAAAAAACAGAAACAAAAACAAACGAACAAAAAAACAAAAAACAAAATGAAACAAAACCCTCCAAGCATAGGGGAGAAAATGATTTTTAAAGCTTCTCCAAGGACAAACTCTTCCTACTTACAATGGTGTATAGCTGGAGTAGGATTAGCTATACTATAAGATTTTCAATATTCAAATGACTGTTGAGGGAAAGCACCATATTTCAATGGTTATAATTTAAATTAATTCAATTTTACAAAAACAAGCAAACACAATGTCTCTACAGACCTCAGTTCTGGCCAAAAGTTAGCATCCTTTGTTTTCAAACGGCTCCAGTTGAAGAACTAGAGTGCAGGTGCTTAATAACATATTCATAAGGACTCCCCGGTCTCTATCTTTGTTATTATAAAATGCTTTCGTTTGCTGTTTGTGCAATTCTCAGGCCTATTCACCTGCAGTTTGCAGCACTTGTTATCATCCAAAGAGCTCTCAAGAGCATTCATAATGCCAAGGAGACAGGCAGAGAGGCCCTTAAAAATTATTTTAAAAAATAGGAGAACTGAAACTTACACACAAATGCCAAGAAACCAAAAGAAAACTTAATGTCATTTAAAAAATTATGATTTTCTTAAAAATAATTGCCAGGCTAGAGCATATTGACAAAAGAAATTAACTTTTAATGGTTTTTCTTAAACATCTTTTTGTTTTGCTCTCACTCTCTCATTCTCTCTCACTCTCTCTCTCTATCTCTCCCTGTGTGTTTTTCATAGAATGTTTTAAATATTATTTATATGGAAAGAGATTCTTTAGTGGTGATAAGATAAACATAACTGCTAATTACGGAATCATGAATCTGAACAATTTATATAGCTTAAACATTGATTTCACTTAATTAAATTTATTGCTATTCTTGTTAGTGTTTATTTCAGTTTACTAGATTTCCAAAGTTGATTATATTATTCGAATTTTTATTCACTGCACTTATCTTCCCCCTCTATTCTCCTCCCAGATAATCTGGAGGTTAATTCATCAATTAATTACAATGGATTCAGTGTTGCCCTTGGCTTATAGTAAGCACTTAATAAAGGTTAATTTTTTTAAATTTCAAGATCTAATTGCCAACCACCTTAGTTATTTAATCAGTCAACAAATACTAAGTGACCATTATAGACAAAATATTATGATAGGTATGAGACTATAAAGATGAATAAGACATAGTCACTAAACTCAGTGAGATTATAGTCTAATAAAGGCAGGTATATAAAGTAGTAAGTGCAATTAAACATTATAGGTTCTATAATAATTATGTACATATGTACATACAGCACAGAAGTGGAAAAAATAACATTCTTATAGTGGCATATTCAAGAAACACTTGATAGTAGTCTGAACTATCACAACAAGACTAGAACACTGATGTGATTTTAGGCAGGCAGAAAAGAAGGAAGGCCGATTCTAGCAGTAGGAACTGTACTCTCAAAGCATGGAGTTGTGAAAAAGCAGAATCTATTTGAGGACCTCCATGTAAGACAGCTATGATGATGTGGGCATTATCTCAAGAGATAAAACTGAAAAGGTAAGCAATAGATGGATCAGGAAGAGCCTTGAGCCCAGCTAAGCAATTTAAACTTTATTCTGTAGGCGGGGGGGGAGACATGAAAGGAATTTAAGCAAGTACATAAAATGACAGGATTCGCATATGAAGGTCATCTGAAAGCATTGTGGATGATGGATTAAAGGATGTAAGACCACAGACAAGAAGCTGGAAGGCTATAATAGTTAGGTGAGAGATGCTTAAAGCCCGAGCGAAGGTTATCCAGTGTATCAGAGTGATAGTTTTGTGATACATAACGAAAGGCTACAGGATTGGTGCATTTCTCTGTGGGAACACACTTACAGGAAGACCAATCATAATTCAAACATTAATTCAAAGCAAAAGATTTAATTCAGGCAACTGGAACCTTGTGGTATCATGACCAAATCATTCTCTTGCCATAGAAGAAAACACAAATGAAAATCAGACTATTGATCTGGAATTAGAATAAGTGGAACTAAAATAATAGAATGTTTAATAGCTTCAGGCAAACATAGCCTGATACAACAATCTTTAATAGGGTTGGTCTTGCCAAAGGTATCAGAATACTTAAAGCCCTTGGCTAGAACCCCACCATTGATCCTCACATTAGGCATGGCTTTGCCATTGGAACTAGAATATAAAATAGTCTAGGCTGCCTGCTGAGGCTCTGCTTTTTTGAATAGTATGTGATTAGTGATGCCAAGATTTCTCACTTTGACATTTTTCTATTTTTCTTCTGCTTCCTTTGCTTCTCAATCTATTTTATAATTGACAAATTATTTTCTTTAGTTACTTCCGTAGTCAATCAAGTTACAATTACACTTACAATCTATGTGGTTTAAGATGATTTTGTACATTTCTGCTACAAAGGGTATAATATTTTCTGCCTTATAATAATGGGTGCCTTATTTTAAAATTTCTGAGGAAAATTCTATGGCTATCTTTCTTCCTTCCTCTTCAAATTCTACCAAGCTACTCACGATCATTTTCTGGTGAAATCTGTGTGTGTGTTTCTTACCGAGATTTCTGTGGATCGACTGCAAGAAGAAATTAGTTATAGGGGTAAACTACTTGAACTAAATATAAAATCTCAGTTGATGATGTTTAAACAGCATTTATCCAAAAATACTCCAGCCTACAGAAAGACGAAGGGTTGGTACAACCAGACTTTTGATGAATCAGATGAAAATTTGTCCACCTTAATTTTAGCATCATGTAATGGACTTGTTACTGTGTTAAATGAACTAGAAGCATGTCTCTCCCACATTTAAAAAAAAAAAGGAAAAAAACTATTTTCACAAATGCAGATATATTATATTTTAGGAATCTGGGTGATTTCTATGTCCTACTATCTACTCCAGAGGGAACAGTTACAGATTTTTTTAAATCAAAATTTTGTAGTAATTCCCCAATGTTGTAGCTACCAACTATTTACTGAAATACAGGATAGAAGCAGAGTTAGCAGAAAGGATAAAAATTTCAGATGTTCCTCAGTAAGATGGATAGTTGCCTCTGAAATTCAGGTGATATGAGAAGGTCATTACCATTTAGGTAGTTGATGAGGTTACCTTGAAAAATGCCATACTGAATGGGTGAATGGAGGCGGAGAACCCTTCCCTCCAAAAACATTGGGAATAGATACTTAGAAAGATGGGAGATGAGCTGGGATAGAGTGGTATCATATGAATGAGAGGAATACAGAATCCTACAAAAGGGAAATAGACAACCTTCTCAAACGCCATAGGAAAGTTGCCATCTACATTGAAGAGTGCTGTGAGAAAAACAGCAGTGTGGGCAGACACCAATTTAAGATCTTTATGTGTGTAATAACTCTTCCCTACAACAACCTAATGAGGTTAGTGTCCACATTTCATAGATGAGGAAAGCAAGATACAGAAGAGTTAAGTAATTTTCTCCAAGGTCATGAAGTTGGTAGGTGGTGGAGTCTGGCTTTGAACTGGATGGTCTAGCTCGAGAGGCTGGAAACCAGAATGTAATGCTGGAGAGGCTGTGAAATAGCATGTGCTTCCGAACAAAGAAGTAATGAGCCCGGCTGCTGTGAAAGTGTAAGCCAAAGCTTCTCTTCTCCTCTGAGCTTTAGGAAAAAATATCTGACTTTATACGCTGACATGGAAAAATATGAAGGCAAACAATGGAGCAATAAACGGAGGTAACTTTTACCTGCGTCTTCAATTTTTACATCTAATTAAAAGACAAGTGGAACAGGAATCATGGAGAGCCACGGAGGACATAGGAGATTCTCAGACAAGGCCTAAGCCAGCAGCTGTAACCCTTATCCTTACCTGCAAATGTGCCTCTGAGCCCTTCTGAAGGCATTTTCAAAAGATTCAAGCAGGCCCAGACACTGTCCCTGGAAATTCCGAGTCAGCGTGGGATAGGGCCTGGGAAATTTTAATTTGGGGGCCATGCTCCAGGTAACATTGAAGTCCTCTCTTGTTTAAAAACCACTGCATACATAAATCAATGATACCATGTTCTGTATTATGAAAATAAAGGAGGACCCTTAGCAAATGGTCTTTGTTTGGGGCAGCCTCCCACTTTTCCAATCTGTGCCGTAATCTCCTGTTCCCACACACATTTCTCCCCGCATCCCCGTTGGGAGGCACCACACTATACCTGGTTCTTGCCTTGAAGTTATTGTTTTGTAATTCTGAATTGGCTAATTAGATGATAACTTAAAGACTGGCCCTTTTAGGAGTATTTACATGCCAAAAAGGAGTCTTTATACATAGGAAACTGTGGGGTTCCCCAAATAAACCATTTCTGTCCAGTGAAGAATATTAAGCTTAGTATTCAGGGTGGGGAGTATTGATTTCAGCTTAGATCACAGGGTGTAGGCAGCCATCTATGAGTACAATGATTTCTGAGGACAACTTCCTGAATCGAAAAACTGCATAGTTTAGGCAAGCTTTTATATCACCCTTAATAATGAAACAAACGTTTCTTCTGACTCATAAATACAATTAGTAATATCATTTTCAGACATAAATTGTGCCCATAAAAACTGATTTTCAACTAGTATAATAAGTAGCTGGAGATGGAGGGACAACAAGAATGCTGGAAACATCTGACTTGGAGAAGAAATGCACGAAGGGGTAGTCTTCAAACGTAGACAAGGAAGCATGTATCATGGCATTCAATGGGTTAAAGTAGCATTGTCCAGTGGTTTATCAAGCAAAGCTTTTTTCCTTTTCCTCCCTGGTGTTCAGATGTGATTCAAATCTGTGGATGTCTCAGCTTCTTCTCTTGGCAGCTCCTCAGTACTCCTCAATGCAGTTTGAATCAGTAATGACAATGACAGCAAGGATATGCCTGACATTCTGTGCCCAAACCCTGGTCCACACTCAGCCAATTAAAAGACTGTCCCATTTGGAGACCAGACTCCCTCTTCTCCGTCTCTTGCACAGTATGGTGGCTGAGACTGAGGCTGGGCTCTGCGGGTTTCAGCTTCTACTACGAAAGTCAAAACTGGCTAAGCCACATGATGTTCGACAAAAATTGACTCAGCTGGAAATTGATCTTCACATGTTTTTCAAATGCTTGCCCACAGTTCCCTGAGACAGTTTTGCCTTTGTGTCTGTTGGGGGGCTTCAACAGACTTCCAACCTCAAATAAATAAAAATGCTTTGATTTAATGCACACCCTCAACCAGATCTTTCTGCTTGCTCTGTGAAATAACACAACTTGGGCCCATTCAGCTCTTTGCAGGTTATCAGACTCTTGCTCTATTGGATCCCATGTAAAGAATTTCTAAGGATTATTTTCTATAGAAATGGGTTCTTCCCCCACTGTTTTACTCCACCTACAGTACTACCCAAACGTGAACAGAATAGGAATAGAAAATGAAAGCAATAAAATATGCTCAAAGAGCATTTTAAAAATGTAAATCCATTTTAGGAAAATGTCTGAACCTGAGATAAAAGATGAAAGAAATTTAGATCATTATTTTATTGGTGGGCACAGGCTAGCCTCCAGCAAGCCCTTTACAAAATGTGGATTTCTCGTCCTTAAACTGTCTTGTCCATCACACTTCCTTGAAAATGATATTGTTAGCCAATATGTAGCACATCCTGGGTTGTACTTCCACTAATGTACAGTCTAACCCCCTGATGTATAATTTCTGATTTTAGCTCTTCATACAATAGCTCACAGAACTTAAATTGGCTTTCCTTGGTAAAATGTGATAATCTTTGAAGTCTGCCTGCTAAGACCCTTCTTCAAAACCAGTAATACCTAAGCCAGGATGTTGATAATTACTAAAACATTTTTTAACTCAAAATAACATCCAATGACTAAAAAAAAAAAAAAAAAAATAGCATAGCATAAGCATTTTTGTTTGAAGTTTCAAGTATCACTGTGTCTGGTTGATGCCCCCAAGGAAGTCCTGTGGTAAAGCTATCAGGGGAAGCTGTAGGTAAGCACTTGAAAAACATGGGAAAAACAGGTTCCAGCTGAGGCAGTCTTAACACGGCTCCTAATAGCCAGGCTCCCTTTGGCTCACCTTGTTAAGCATCTGCCTGAAGCCCACAAAGAACCCAGTTTGAGGCTCAGCTGCTGTAATAAGCAGAATGAACACATGGAGACTCCAACTAGCAGATGGGGACTTGCTGATTGAGAGAGACTGATCTAGTGTCTGGCCACCTGTTGGCAGACACAGCACTCCTGGCACCCCCACTCCACCTAGCAAATTCAGACAGAAGGGAGACAGGAAGAGAACTGATTTCTTAAAGGAATAGATGCAAGAAAAACATTTGTTAAGCCAAACATCACATGTGAGAGCAGATAGAGTCCATCAATGATGTTGTTTTCTCCACAGCATATGGGAGTATGAGTCTTTCCAGAATAAAGGGAAGCAACACTTATCGGCATGTCTATAATATTTGAAATGTGAATTTAGTGTGCTGACCAGGAATGGCTTTTTAATAGTGATGCTAGTAGGAGGCCCAAAGTATTACATTGCTACTGTCAAATGAACTTCTGAATAGCCAGTGGATGCAAAAGTCAAATTTCAGGAATAAGTCTGTGGATCTCTCTGACTTATTCCCATGGTGATTCAGTCTACAGTTTTTTGTAACTTTACAGCAACAGAAACAATTAGCTTAACTTGCATTTTATTCTTCCTCAAAGCCCTGGATTTCTACTTGCATTAAAAAAAAGTAAAATAGAAAGGAATCATTCCCTAGACTCTCTCTTCCTTTATTAGGAGCTTGTGGAGGCCCCTGATTGAAGTCAGGGCTCACAGTTGGAGGGCGAGATCATGCCCAAGGGAGGCACAGCTGCTCTGGGACTGTCACTCCTCACAACAAAGAAAGAGGGCCAGGCATTTATATCAGCTACGCCTCATACTCAAGCCCTTTTGAAGAGTGAGTGAGAATCTTAAACTTGAACAGAATACTACGCAGAGAGGTGCTAGAGAACTGAGGTGACCTTTGCTTTGCAAGTTGCAAGTTCTTCTCTCCTTTCTCTCTACACTCTTCTTTGCAGGTTCCTCTTCCTTATTTTCTCTCCAGCTGAACATTTCACCCTCAGTAGCTGTTACATCTCATGAAAAATACTGCTACTCTCTGAAATACGGGCTTCTCTTTCCCCCTCATTATAGCGCTAAAAGTACTGTCCTTTGGGGAAAAAAATCACATAGTAGATGTTTCAGAATAAGAAAGCGCTTACCAAAAACAAAAGAACAACAAAAACAAAACACAACTGAATGCTCCTCCTCTTCAGTCCTCTCTTACTATGATAACTTGGAAGTTTTTGCACAACTTGAGGAGATACTCTGTGAGATATATATGTATATATATATATAGATTGATATATAGATAGATTATATATATATACACACATATAAAATATATATATGTTGCTTTTTAAACCTTTTCCAGAACTCTCATGACACATTTCCAAAGTTGCTTAAAGATATATGAATATTGGCTGTGAGGCAAGGGTCATGTATTAGACTTGGAAAGAATAGTAGAATTTATTCCCTTCTCTTTATTTTAAGGACATGATAACTAAGACCAGATTTCAATTAAATGGCTAGACCAAGGTCACACATCTTGAATGTGGGATAACCAGGATTGAAATCCAAATTCAGTGTCAGAGTCCTTAAATCATGCTGTCCCAATCAATTTGGCTTCTAAATTGTACTGGAGAAGTAGTGGGCAGGTTGTGTAGTGAGTCAGACTGCCAACCTGTGTCAAATTGCTGCAGCACAGTGTAAAAAGTTATAGAAATTTGATGTAAGGAAAGCATTCCAGGTAAACTGGATTTTGGCTCTGCCTCTTAACGTGTGACCTTGGGGCAATTAATATGTTTCTGTTCTCCAAGGTCCTCATCTGTGAAATGGAGAGATATAACCCACAGCGCCTCTCTGAGGATTGATGGGCCCATATAGGTGTGGTTCTTAAGGTACTTAACCTATTATCTGCTATTACTTTTCTCTAAAGGATAGCTAAGATTTTTTCCCCTCAAAATCTCTTTTCCTTGTTTCTTCTTCAAAATAACAAATTTTAGCCCATTAAATAATCTCCTTACATTAGTGGCTTTGCATGGGTAATTTTTTTTTCCTGTGTCAGTTCTAAGGATTTTCAAATTAGTATACTTTTTTCTTTTTAAAATGAACTACTTATTACCCAATTCTAGATCACAAACCAGATGTAAAATCAGAGTATGCTAAATTAGAGCACATGCTCGTTTTACCAAATACCTCCTCATTCTTCAAAATCTTTTCAAGGATTATTACTCTTCATCTTCAATTCATCAGGCAGAAGATTGCATCCACTTCAACTTTGAATCAATTCTATGAACAAACTTTATAAGTTATCCCATCACATGCTTTGTTTAACATTGTTCTTGTAATCTGATAATACTGTTATTCCACTGGGGGAAATAATCTATTGAATTTGACTGGTTAGGTTTATTTTTTATAAGCCACCAGACTTTATTGCTTTTGATTCCAGTACTCTCTGGATAGTTACAAATTCTTCTGTCTAACTTATATTAATATACCAAGGATTGATGTTACTGGGGAGGAATTTCCAGTCTTGCTCTTTTAATAATCTTTAAAATGGATTACAATGTTTGGCTTCACATGTTACCCCAATTCACTATAACTTCAAGAATAATAAATAGTATTTCCAAATTAACCAACTGTTATGCCCCCTAGAATGCACATTGTAGGAAATGACATTTCAGAACCCCGATTTTAGAAAGAATAAAATTTATTATGTTTTCTTGTTAGAAAAAATTATATATGTTTAAATTATAATTTGGAAAATCAAAATAATTTTTTTAAAAAATTACCCAGAGATTATAATAATAACATTTTTTGGTTCAAATCTTGTCAAGTATATGTATATGTTTATACATTTTTTATGATAATGGGATTGTACTATACATATATTTTATATAATTATTTACCTGAAAATATATCATAAATATATTTTCATGCAATTTATTATTACATGATTTTTAATGCCTATATAATATTCTATTGTACAGAAGTCATACTTAAATAATTTGTATTTTCTAATTTTTTCTTTAAAAAAAATCACACTTTTTATAATAAATTTTAAAGAAATCTTAATCCATATACAAAAGAGTAATGAGTTGTTTTTATTGAGCATCTGTTATATGCCAGCCAATTGACATACAAATACCTTATTTTACATATATTTCTCAATTTGCAAAGTAGAAATTATTAGCTTCTTATTACAGAGGTGGAAACATATTACAGATTTTTAAAAACAGATTTTTTTTCAAAATTATCAATGCCAAATATCTAAAAACTAGAGTAGTTAGAATTCAGAACCAGGTACACTGATGCAAAGCCCTGTATTCTCTCTGCTGCATCCTCTTAGCTCGTAGACTAAATTCTTCAAAGTAAAATAACGATTTCAAAGAGAAAATCCATTCTAAATCATTTGCTATATCATGCCAATCAAAAAGACCACTTGTATTCTTTTTAAATTTTTAATTTATTTATGTATTCCTATATGTATTCAAAAGACTGATTTTAAAAAAAATCCTTCCCAAATTGCAAAATACCCACAACGCCTAATAAAATTCAAAACATTTTATTATTATTACTTGTTGCAACTTTAATACGTCACTACATTTTAACAACATTTGATGAACACTTTCTCTTGATCAATGACACGTCTGAAATGTCTACCATTTTGGTCTCTGATGACCTTTTAATCAGTGAGCATTTCACACTTGGACACTTGATTACACTTGATTACTACTTGGACAAATTATTGATACAATGACCTGGAAATTCACAAGATTTCTCCTCAAATTTGAAGAAGTTGAGTTTATTTTTGAAAGGCTTATTTATAGTTTACTTTAAAAATTACATTTAATCTCATAAAAAAATGTGTTAAGATAGAATATCATGGAATTTGCGCTCTTTGTTTTGATGAGCAGTCTCAACTCACATATCTATACTAATG
This sequence comes from Pongo pygmaeus, assembly GCF_028885625.2. Classification (NCBI taxonomy): domain Eukaryota; kingdom Metazoa; phylum Chordata; class Mammalia; order Primates; family Hominidae; genus Pongo; species Pongo pygmaeus. The sequence continues at coordinate 41,101,671 of NC_072384.2, read as the reverse complement.
CAAGTAAAATACACCTTACAAAGTTCAAAAATTCCCAATTACATGTATTTAACTTAGGAATGAACTATGTGATACTTGTGCAATATTACCCTTATAATTATATTTTTCTACACTAAATTTAACTTAATTTTAATTTCTATACCTAATGACCAGGAGACATAAAAGGCGGGATTGGGAAGGGCAGTTTCTACACCTGTGAATTATTCACTGATATTGGTTAGAAATATAATTAGTTTAAAATTACTTAGTAAGTTTTAGATTTTAATGTAACTTAATGTAATTTTAATTGAAAATAAGGGGACTTCAGAATGTGAAATACAAATGCATAATTTTCAAAACAGATTATTTTGCAGATAAGATTATTGTTCTGATGAACACAAAACAAAATAGTCAATGTAGAATAACTGGAATTCTTTCCTTCTTGTTATCATTTTTACTTTCCTTCTCCCCACCTTGTCACCATTTAATGGTTTAAATGAAAACAAAACAAACAAAAACACTCATAGTCAATTTTCCCACAGCTGCAGAGCAAAGAGTGTCAGCCTTATGTTATTAGTCTTAGAGGTCAGGTTTAACTTTGGTTAAAATTTGCTTGGCGTAGAGTAACTCTATGAGTTTTAGATATCATCTGTATTGTAATAATTGGTTTCCCCTGGCACAGAACAGGCACTAGATAAATGTTGAAGAAATATAGCATTACGAATAAATGAAGACTTTCATTTATTTTGATTTTTGGTGTTCTAAGTTCCACATCCCTTTCATACTTAAAAATTCAATTCATGAATTTTTGTTTGCCTTCTTTTACCAGCAGCTACATGGTGGTAGGAATTACACCAAATCAAACCTTGCAGAAAGTAATTTAATTAGAACAGATTATGTTTCCAAATAAGATGAGGTAATTTTATCACCAACTTACATGAATCCTTATATGTAGTTTGTTTTCTGCTTGTATATATCTATGAGCTAAGAAAAAACATTTGAAAATATATACTAATTTCATAAACAAATCTCATGAAAGATGCTACTGGGGAGTAATTTGAAGTTTAAGTCAATTTGCAAAATCAGATTGAGTCATCAAGGTACAGACTATTTATTTTCTTTCTTATCTGGTACAGGTCTTATCAATACTACATCTTTCCAGTAATCATTTAACTTTATCGTTTTCCCTTTCTGGGAAAAATGAGGATTAGCCATAACTGGAAACATTACAAAGTAAGATAACCTTATTGCATCACTTGGCCTGATTAGTGTTGACATTTTTGGTGAATTTTAAGTGGATTGAGTAAGAATATATATATATTTTTCCTTTTGATTTTAGTGTTCACTTATATTTTAAGACATTTCTGAAATGGCCTGGTGGTGATAATTTGAGAAGAGACACTAGGTCATGAAATATAATCATTTTTAAAAATGCAGTTTTATCTATAGAAGAATTGAAGAGTTATATCAACTTTTATCAATATCTCTTTCTGTAAGCCATTTAAATAATAATACTTTTAAGAAACAAAGATCTTTAAAATAATAAACAAAGGCAAGGTCACCCTTAATATAAAAGATAGCAACATATACAGTTACCTCAAAATATAAATACCCTGCCTTTTCTCTTCATTCTCTGATGCTTATGAATAAATACTTCATTTTAGTTGTGACAATATTTATATCTTTTTCTGAAGAATGTTATTTATGCAGTTCTATAGCTATACCCTAATGAACCCAAAGAATTAATTAAATTTGCATCTGTACAACATGTCAATCAACTATAATTTTTCTTTTCTTTCAACTATATTAAATTAATATATATTAAATTATATTAAAGCCTCATAAACTGAATTTTTAAGATATAAATACCTCAATAAAAAAGCAGAAAATAATATTAATGGGAGTTCACAGTAAAAAAAAAACAAAAACAAAAACAAAAAAAAAACAGCTTGAGAAAGCCTATAAAAAGATACTATCTACCTTGTCAGGGAATATGAACTAAAACAATAATGAATTTTTTTTTCCCTCAAAATCAGACTGGGAGAGCACTGAGCGCCGAGGTCAACAACCATTTTGAAAAGCATGCTGGCAATGCTTATAAAACTGTAAATATGTGAAATCTCTGACCAATACTGTGACAGCTCTATTATATAAATAAAATGCAAGTATGCAAGAATAAATGTACCATGTTTATTACAGTACTATTCATACTGGCAAAAACACACAAGCCACCAAAATATTCATCAATGTAAGACTGGACGAATAAGGTAATCTGCATGATGGCTACAGCTACTAAAGGAATTGGTTCCACACACACTTACTTGGAGGAATAAGCCAGTGATGTAAGACATAAACAAGAAACAAGCCAATAATACCAAAACCAATACAGAACCATACTCCTGTACAGGTGATAGATCTGTCTGTCTATCTATCTATCTATCTATCTATCTATCCATCTGCCTGTCTATCTGTCTTATATGTAGAGAGAGAAATATGTGAAAAAATAAAAAGTTAACTTGAGAGATGCCATGTGACAGTGGGCAATGGGAGAGGGACAGGTGAGGGAAATTAATAAGTTTTGCTTAATACATTATTTACATAGTTTTATCAGTTACAGCAAACATTTATTATTCTACATAGAAAATAGGAAAGATCACCAATAAATTAACACAGACACATAACAATCAGCTTAGTATAAATTAGTTGTACTAATGTGCTCTAAATTATGCACCAAAGATATCTAACCACAGGGCCGTCCTGCATGAAGGGACTGAGACTCTTCAGACACTTTTTTTTCTTCCCCCAAGATGGAGTCTCACTCTGTCAACCAAGCTGGAGTGCAGTGGCGCCATCTTGGCTCACTGCAACCTCCACCTCCCAGGTTCAAGCGATTCTCATGCCTTAGCGTCCTGAGTAGCCGTGATTACAGATGCCCACCACCATGCCCACCTAATTTTTGTATTTTTAATAGAGACAGGGTTTCACCATGTTGGCCAGGTTGGTCTCGAACTCCTGACATCAGGTGATCCACCTGTCTAGGCCTACCAAAGTGCCGAGATTAGAGGTGTGAGCCACCACGCCCGCCCTCAGACCGTTTTTAAAGAAAGCATGATGTTCCAGCATTTGTGGAACACTACAGAAGACATTTGAGCATCCTCTAGTAACTTGGGTTCTACCTAAAGATTAGAGGAGGAAACTATTTTTAAATGCAAGTAAAACCACAGAAACAGATTCTATGGGGTCTTAACCTACGAGGGTCTGTTTCTGGTCTGCTGGATCAGGGAATAAAAGGTCTAGTTTGGTTGTTTTAATGGTCTGGATAAAGGATGCAGTTGATACAGGAGATGGCCATATACATTTTGGTGGTTCAGGGTATTTTGCTACCATATGAGTAATTTTTCACAATTTTCTGCACCAGAAAAACTTGGTAATCTCAGATCAGTTCAGTGTTTGCATAACAGTTTTGCCACATAATTTATTTTTAACAAGTATATGGTTTTGCTTAATCTTCCTGAAGAACAAAGTTCTCTAATCTTAGAAAAATACCAAAAAGTCATGTTTTAAAGATGTATCTCTAAATTTTGTTATTTTAGATGGAAAATTACTTTCATTGTAAATGGAATACATTAATCTGAATTAAAAACTCTTATGAAGTTTTTAAAAATTAGGTAGAAATCAATGAAAATATGCAACATATTGTGCAGAATACAAAAAAATCTAATATCTTGAAGGACTCTGACTAATTTGGTCTTCTTCCAGGGGCTTTTTACCATCTGCTTGACAGGTAAGAGGTCGATAGCACTAATTCAACCATTATTAGCAAATTAATACAAGCAACAACAGTTTATCTAGAAATAAGAGTGCTCGAATGCTTTTTTAAGAAGGAAATATAAGAGCAATAACACCATCAAATGATTTTTTAAGGATATTTCAAAAACAAATCAAGCACACTTTGGAATAAAAACTTTGGAAATTGGAATTAAATACAGGAACATGATATAGAAAACATCAACAAGAAACTTACCCCATGAAGGTTTGTTTATAGTCAGTTTCAGCATCCCCTTTGCTTGTGAAGGATGAGTGACTATTGGGTACATCTCAATGCCATATGTATTATTGAATAGGTTTGTTACAGTTTTATCAGAGGGAAATTCTATGAATGGCAGCCAGTGCATACGTTGAATGACTGAACAACCAAAGCATCCTCCTAGAAGGAATGTGTCAAAAAGAACATCCTCTTGATTATCTTTCAATGATCTTAATGCAATAATTAAAATATTAAGTTCACAGATATGCATTACCAACCAGTAGAAATGCACTGGAAATAGTCTTTCAACTCATGGTTGATTTAGTACTTTCCTAGTGGGAAAGGATTGTTTGTATTTAAAAGTTGGATAAATAAGTAAATTTATAGTTCTTGATAAAAGTTGACTCATTTAGTAGATCTTTCTTTTCAAGACAATCACAACTAAATCAATAACTTCAAGCCAAAATTCTGATGACGAAAAGACTGTAATGAAAATGAAGCTTGAGAGCTGGGTGAGGAGGTCATGGATTTGATGAATCATATGACACTATCATTTATATGTGATTAGAATTAATGACAATGTTAAAATGAGGAATAACATAAATTAGCCATCTCTTCATACTGAATTAAGAGTCTTCTGATGAAATACTTCCTGGAGCTGTAAAAGGTGCAAGAGGATGGATTAGAGACATTTTGTGTCTACTATATGAGGATAGCAGCAACCTTATTGCTTAGTAATAAACTACTTAAAATTGCCAGCAAAAGTAGTATTGAAAATGTTATACCATTCATTTTACCATATATTTTGGTCATCTCTACTCAGTGACATATGTTACAAAGTTTTAAAAGATACATTGTTGCCACTTATATCCATATATTTATGTAAACCAAAGTTCTAGAAGAACTATAAAAAGAAGCAGAGACATTATCTAGACCTTCACTCTAGTCTTTAGTAACAGCTTTCTTTAATCTAGCACGGTTTTCTAAAATTGACCTGTTCAGCACAGATAGATGACAATTCCTTTTAATAGAGGTAATGCTAAACATTGTTTTTATACACCAAAATATTGTGAATGGAGAAAAATGTAAATTTTGTTTGAAGATATCAAAGCATATTTATTTCTCTCTCTCTTTATGCTTCTTTAATGAATACCTTTTAAAATAATTTCAACTTTTATTTTAGATGCAAGGATGCATGTCCAGGTTTGTTGCATGGGTATATTTCATGATGCTGAGGATTGGGGTATGATTGATCCCATCACCTAGGTAGTGAGCATATTACTCAATGGTTAATTTCTCAACCTTTCCCCAACTCTAGTAGTCCCCGGTATCTATGGTTACCCTCTTTGCATAAATGAAAATTGTTATCCTTTGCATAAGTGAAAATATGCAGTATTTGGTTTTCTGTTCTGTGTTAATTATTTTATAATAATCACCTACAGGTGCATCCATGTTGCTACAAAAGACATGATTTCATATTTTACAGCTGTGTAGTATTCCATAGGGTATATGTACCACATTTTCTTTATCCAATCCATTGTTGGTGGATACCTTCTATCTATTTATGTCTAGTCTTTACCCTTCTCCTCCCCTCCAAAATCATTTTAAGTCTCCTATACCATTAGAGATTTATTAATAAAAATGCTTGACAAATATTGTTATAGTTCTGATTAACCTTTTATGAGTGGGCAAAATGAAGCTCATAGAAGCAAAATGACTTATCTAAAACTTAATAATCAGCTAGTTGTTGAGTCGGAACCCTATTACGTATTTACTGACCTACCTGAGCTTGCTATTACATTGCAATTCTGTCTTGGTCTTGATATAAATAGCAACTAACTGGTAAGGCTAAATGAACTTTCAAGAAACTGAAACTAAAAGTTATTGAATAACATGCCAAGAAACAGCAAAAAATAGATGGGATTGCATTGAGATTGTTAACTGTTGAAAGTGCTCCTTCTAAACTGACTTCAAAACTTTACAACTCTTCCAATTACAGCTTGTATCACTAGATTTAATATTAGAGATGATAGTAATGCCTGTCTGAGGTAATATTCAGCAAGTCTATTTTTCTCACTGACAAGACTGCTCATAAAAACTCAAGAAAATCTTGGTGGGGGGGAACGTCAGAATTTCTGTTTATTATTACACTCACTTTGAAACTTGCATTAAATTTGCTTTGATTTCTTTAAAACCCCAGGCAAAATACTCAGTACTTATTTTTAGAATTTTCATTATAATAGAAATATTTGCTCTTCAGTCATTGACAAGATTAACCTTTTAACTTTTGGTTTTTGGTTTTTGCTTTTATCCTCACTTTCTTCTGATGAAGGTAGGCAAATTATTGAATTCCTGTTCCTAGAACTAATTGACAGGATGCGAAATATTTCTTCAGTTCTTATCACACACCAGTCCTCTGCTCCTTTACTAGAAGTTAAGTGTACACCGACTAATGTTTTAAATGCCTAAGGGGATGTTCTTTATTTCTCAACCTTTCATACCATTGCTGCAGTACATACAACATAATGGTAGCATTTTGGACATCATATGTCCATGATTCATACTGTTGATACAGATGTTTTGGCCCTCACTATGAAGACCAACAAAGAATGTTTTAGTAAATGCCATTAAGTACCTGAGAGTACCAATAAAATCTTCACTTTTTAAAAAATATTACAGGCAGGTAGGGTCATTCCTAGATGGATTCCAAAACCCAGGACCAGGGGACTTTATGAGTTTGGAGGTAGAGAAACAAAAGCATCCTTTTTAAAATGTATATTTAGTGCCATGAACAATGCTGAACACATTAGATTGGGGATCTTATACCTAACAAACATGGTTTAAGCTATTGCCAGAGGCAGTGAGGCAAGGGGAAGGAATAGCCAGGTAGGTCATGAAAAAAATGCCAATCAATCCGAGGTGGAGGGAGGAAAGAGAGAGAAAACTACCCCATGACAGTTTAAAAGTTTGCTGTCAGTGGAGCATGTTTCTGCTTTCACCCTGAAAAGCTCCAGCTGTGTGCAGAGTCTTTCTCCCCTCTGGCAAGCCCTGCCTCCTGTCCAGAAAAAATGCATAGCTGGATTGGTGACTTACAAGATCTGATAATTGCACAGACCAACTCCTTTGCAACATTTTAACCATGGCCACAGTGGCCATTCTCTATGCAGAGCCCTGGGAGGGCTACAAATGTCAGCATATCCTCCTTCGTCGTCATTTATTTGTCTTATTTTCATCTTCTCTACTCTCAGCTACACTTGGATAGTTGTTTAATGTGGCTAAAATTACTCTGTCTCATAGAAGGAGCAAGATAAGATCATTTACACTATTGTTTTAACATTAGTAATGACTGTATCTTGTCCTTGAAATCTTTACTTATTCCAAAATTATAGTATCATTATTCTCAATAGCAGCAGTAGACTGTATTCTTTTGCTTATTAATTAATGGTATACAGATAGGTCAGAAGAAAATCAAACTGAACAAATATCCCATGACTGGGGTGAACGCGTTGATCTGCTTTTCCTTTCAGAGAGAAAATCTGTCTTTATTCCTAAACCAAGGTGACATTTAGCACCAGCAGATTCCTTTATTGACAGTCTCAGAAGAACGCCCCTAGATTGAATCAGCTTTAACTGTTGTTTCCATTAAAGATACATTGAGTTATATTGGCAAGCCAAGGTGGCAAGAACTGATGCTGTCACTGAGTATGGCACCTGATATTTGGAAAACACTGGAGTTCTGCCACTGAATCAGTCAATTTAGCACGACTGGGCAACTTGAAGTGCATTACGAGGAAAAACGTATTTTCAAGTATAAAGAGCAGTTATTTGACATAATAGCAGGTAAACTAGTATTACCCATCACATTTGACTTTTTCAGCAACTCAAATTAAAAAGGGCTGTCTTGGTATAGAATAATATTAATATGTAGTTAATAAATAGTTACAAATTAGTTGCTGAGAGAAAATTGCTTTCTGGACTATTAAAATAGAGAAGGTCCTTTTGGGTTAGTGCTGGGCAAGAGATTAATTTTTATTGACATTTATATCATACCTCTGAGCTTTAGAAAAATAAAAGTGGAATCAAATCAGGTCAAGCAAGTACAAATGAGAAGATATTGCTGAGAACCGCATGAGCACCTAAACACCTAAACCGAAATTAAACACGAGCAACTCTGAATTGCGACCACCACCGTGGATCATGCTGGGGGAGAAAATACAGAGGGTTTATTTAGAAAGTCTTGGCAGTAGGCAAGTATGGAAAAAAAGGTTCAAAATTGCTAATTTATTTTGCTAAGGAGCTCATCAAGACTAGTAGACACAGGAAAGATTTCAGACTGTCTCATAAAGTGGCTTACAATCAATTGCAGAGCTAGACTATTAGTCTAGAATCAAAACGTTATTGCTTTTAGTCACTGAACGTAACTGAGCACAGCATGCTATGGAAAGATTGCAGGCCGCCAAAGCTGTTGGCTTTAGCAGATTTATTTTATTTTTTTTTTAGCTTTTGCAAGTGACAAAAACATATGCAGAGCAGTGGCCTTCTTTGAGCATGTTTGGTGAGCTGATCACCTTAAATTGCAACTTAAAACTTTGCTACTGAAATGGTTTATTTTCCTCTTGATCCCTCCTGAAGTTCTCTGTCATTACTTTAAATGATGTATTTCTCACCAAGTATCGTATTTATACTAGAGTTCTAGCACTAAAACAAGAGTCATTCCTCTGAAAAAAATATATATACATATTGTCACTTCTGCAAAAGAATTTTTCATTAAAACACTAACATCTGTGACTCTCAAAAGTGAAATAAAGTATAATACTTGCTAAGGTATAAAAAGACCCATTCTCCAAATTACAGGACTTGAGCACTACAATTTTGCTGCTGTGGCTGTTGAACATTTTAAGGAGTGTTTCTAATCCTCTTTATAGCTTCTGTGCTGAATGCAGAAACACTGTTCTCTGGTGACAGAGTGATGTTAGAAGTGTTAAAAAGTGCTAGTTGGGATTTGCAAGGTTATAGAGAGCTTTGTGAACCTCATCTTTTATTGTGCTGTGTACTACCTGAAAGAGATGTACACTTTACCTGCATTGGTTGAGGGGTCCATATATAATTCTAGCTGAAATCCCATTGCTAAAGGCGAGATACGGTGTTCTATCCGAATTCCAGTCCCTTGACTTTGACTATCAACAAATAGTCCCTAGTTAGCCCTATATTCCCATACAAAAAGGTAAACTTGTCACATTTTCATAATGCTATTTTAGCAACCACAGTCTTTGAAACAATTACTAGGTTTTTGTTTGTTTCCGCACTGAGGTAGGCTATTTTTGTTTGTTTGTTTGTTTGTTTCTGAGACGGAGTTTCGCTCTTGTCACCCAGGCTGGAGTGCAATGACGCGATCTCAGCTCACTACAACCTCCGCCTCCCAGGTTCAAGTGATTCTCCTGCCTCAGCCTCCTGAGTAGCTGGGATTATAGGCACCCACCACAACGCCTGGCTAATTTTTGTATTTTTAGTAGAGTTAGGGTTTCACCATGTTGGTCAGGCTGGTCTCAAACTCCTGGCCTCAGGTGATCCGGCTGCCTCAGCCTCCCAAAGTGCTGGGATTACAGGTGTGAGCCACCGCAACTGGCTGGCTGTTTTCTTATAAATGAAGAAACCACAGAAATTGCTAGCTTTATTAATATATTTATTTTGAGATAGGGTCTTGCTCTGTCACCTGGACTGGAGTGCAGTGGCACAATCAGGGCTCACTGCAGCCTTGACTTCCCTGGCTCTAGTGATCCTCTCACCTTGGCCTCCTGAGTAGCTGGGACAACAGACACATACCCCCCACACCAGGCTAATTTTTTGACTTTTGTTTGGAGAGATAGGGTCTCACTATATTGCCCAGGCTGGTGTCGAACTCCTGGGCTCAAGTGATCTTCCCGCCTTGGCTTCCCAAAGTGCTGGGATTACAGGTATGAGTCACCACGCCTCGCAAAATTGCTAACTTTAGTGTTCATTTTGAGTCAAACAAGAATAATACCTCTGAAACAGTCTATCTGTACACTTTGTTTGGTTTCTATTACAAAGAGAGTGTGATTTCAGAACCAAACTTGGGTCATTCTAGTCCAATATCATTGATCTCAATGAAGCTTTTGGTGAACGAATGCCTGGAAAAAATTAGTATAAAGCAAAAATCATGATCATATCATTACGATAATAAAACATCTTTATCATTTTTTCTATTCAAGGTTGTTGGAGCTTCTAGCTGTTTCTCCAAATAAAACAAAACAAGACAAAACTTATCAGCCCTCTCCATGTACTTCTGAACCCATCCCATTATTCTGCATATTTCTAATCTTATTCTGATTTAGAAAAAAGCAAACCTGCTTTTCTCTCTTTGTTAACATTCTAGATGATTTGGACCCTGTCCTACTTGTCCTGTCTGAAAGTTGTCTTGAGTTTCCTCTGTTCCAATTCTGAACCCTGCTCAGAATGCAGCTTCCTGCCAGGTCATGGGTTTCTAACAGTCTCTGCCTACAGCAGCTTGTCTGAGGCCTGAAGCAAAAACTTGGAAATTTCTTTGAAGAAAGAAAATTATAAATCAATAGGTGCATTCAGATCAAAAGTAAGTGAGGAATCTGCAAAGGAAAAGCCATTTTAACCTTTTAATATGAACTTCCAAAACCTAAAAACAAACAAAAAAATACTTAAAATATAGGAAAAAAAGGGCCTACAGAGACAAGTTGCTTCAAGGTTAACTTTTTTTGAGAAAACCAAAAAACGTCATTCACAACTGAAGCAAATTAAACAGCATCACACATTTTGTTTTGAGTATTGTGGTTAGCAGCAATAGCATTCACTGATACATCCACTCATCTAGTCATCTGACAGATGATTGTTAAGAACAGTTTCTCACATGTTATTTCATTTAGTGCTTCCAAGTATAATGAGTTAAACATAGATCCGGAAAACCAAAATCACATACTTGAAGTTTTTCATATTAAAGAGTGAGCTGCTTTCAGTCTACTTCTTACCCCCCTTTCCACTAACTTTATTCCAATCTTTGGTGATGTTATAAGTTCACAGGCAGTTGCAGATGAAAAAAAGAAGGAAAGATACTAGAATAAGCATAAAGTAATGACTGGAAATAGACTGTAGCACTCAGCTGATAAGTATCACTGCTCAGTGTAAAAGACAGCAAATCAGGTAGGAAATCACTATTACTGAATATATTTGGCAGATCTGGGTGCCAGCATTGCTCTATAGCTTATGATGCTAAGATGGGGAAAAGACATGGTGTGTGATTGAGATTAATTGATCACTTGATGGATCTTCAAGCAGGGAATGAAATAAATACTTGAGGTAATTACAAACCTATATTTTCCAAAGATTCGTAATAATATGACTCATATAAGAAAAATACATAATGCATTTTAAATATATATTAATTCTGTTTTTATATTATGACATCTCATTCTGTTCAATTGTTCAATTTAAATTTGAATGTTATTTGGGTGGCTTTATTCTAGCAATTTGGCAATTTACTAGGGTAATAAAAGAATTCATTTTAACTAATAAGTACTCACAAAAAGCTTTGTATATTAAAGTTTTATTGAATTTGAACCTGGTCTGGCATTACATTGCTGTTTAACAGACACCGCATTTATCATGTTATATTATACTCATTGCCTGTGCATTAGCCCCACCGTTTCCTCAAATGCACTTTGGAAAAGTATTTAAAGGAGTGTTCATATGGATAAAATGCGTGTTTATTTCATTAATAGCTTCGTCACTGAATTAAAACTACATTTTAAAATACATATAAACTTAAGGATGATGTGGCTATTTTACAAAATGGCCTTTGGACTTAAGATTCAGAATCAATTAAAAGCTGGATTAGGATCTCTCTCTTTTTAGGACTCCTTCATTTCTCCACCTTATGTAATGTTTAGAAAGGCCTTTAAAAAATTCACAATGAAATCCAGGCATGGTGGCTCATGCCTCTAGTCCCAGCACATTGGGAGGCCAAGGTGGGTAGATCACTGACAGAGTGAGACCCTGTCTCAAAAAAAAAAAAAAAAAAGAAATTATTTTAAAATAACATTTGCAGTAGGACTTATTTGTACATGTCCAATGGGGGTTAGGATAATATCTGTCTAATGTACTTGTATACTTGAAGATGTATAATAATAGGCTGGACGTCGTGGCTCACACCTGTAATCCCAGATCTTTGGGAGGCTGAGGCAGGCAGGTCACGAGATCAGGAGTTCGAGACCAGTCTTGCCAACATGGTGAAGCCTCATCTCTACTGAAAGAAAAAAAAAAATTAGCTGGGCATGGTGGCAGGCACCTGTAATTCTAGCTACTAGGGAGGCTGAGGCAGGAGAATCACTTGAATCCAGGAGGCAGAGGTTGCAGTCAGCCAAGATCACACCACTGTACTGTAGCCTGGGCAACAAGAGTGAAACTCTGTCTGAAAACAAAAGAAAAAAAAAGATAGACAGTAATAATAGTTAATGTTTACTGAGCACTTACTATGTGAAAACAACTCTGTTTTGTGACTTTACATTGTCTCATTTAATCTATATTATATCACAATGAGAGAGATACCATTGTTTTGCCCATTTTATAAGTCAGAGCACTGAGATATAAAGGGAGACCAATGGTGGCTTGCTCAAGATCCCACAGCCACTCCTTTGGGCTAAAGATAACATGACCTATGCTTGGAATAATCATACATTATATAATTAGTAACTAGGTCTGTGGCTTTTTTTGTTTTTTTTAGACAGGGTCTCAGTTCTGTCACCCAGGCTGGAGTACAGTTGACATGATACTGGATCTGTGGCATTTTTAAAGTAACATTTTATTAAACTAAAAAGGCACTATTTTAAGGTAGTAACCCACCTAGATGAGTCCCAATAATCATAAATTTTTCTGTTACAAATTTTCCGAGTTCCAATTGGCATTATATTAAACATTAATATTCCCAAATTGGGAAAGTTAATTATTGTCACATTAATTAGAATACATTGAAAATAAACACTATTTATATACATTTGATTTTCAAGTGAATTTGGCTGTCCTCCCTTTTTGTGTGGGTGGGGTAAGCAACTTTGTATATCATATTGCATGGATTCAAGGGAGCTAATTAGGGCTCATTTTCCCCACAGTTCTCAAAGTGTATGTAGGTGTGTGTGTGTCTGTGTGTGTCTGTGTGTGTGTGCATATTTATGACAGAGAGAGAAAAAGAAGAGGGAGAGATAGAAAAACTCCAGTGAAAAAGCAAATGCCCTTGAGACGGATCTAGTTAGCTGAAAGTCACATGAAGCTGTATGTGTCTGTGGATGGAGTGTGTTGTAACTGGGGGAAAGTTGAACTGAACCATATGTCCCTATCAGGGTAGGAAGATCCAAAGGGAAATCAGAAAACTGTGAGTAGGACTTTAGTGCCTGAGAGTAAGGGAGCCTGTGAATATAACTAAGGACTTTTGTGAATTTTATATTTTATGTAAGTTTAACATCTATATTAAAGGGAATTTTATTTTAAAGCATCAGGGGTATTGCTAGAAATGCAAGAAAGAACAGATGCATTTTTTGATAGCCTCAAACTAGTAACTAGGGACTGTCATTTGCTGAGGCAGCTACTTTTTCCATGACTCTTGCTGTCTCACGCTCACTCTCTAGCTCTCTTCTAATGTCTCTACGTGATATCTCCTCTATGCCTCTCTCTGCAGTTCGGCTTCATCCTTCGTACTCTTCAGTTCCTTTTCTCTGCTTCTGCACCTTTGATAGCCAAAGTAATCTAACTACAGATTTCATTATTGGTCTAGTTGAACTACTTGACTTCTCCTGGTTCCAATTCCAATATTCCCTGGAGAGAATGTGGTTGGATAGCTAGAGTCAGATGTATGCTACCTGCCAAGTCAGCTCTGGTTGGGTTGGCACACCATACATGAGTGGTACCAGGGACCACCCATAAGGAGTTTCAAGTATGGTTTCCATTAGGTTTAATGATCCGATCAAGTCACAGGACTAAATAAGAGAAGGTAAAATTAGGGGAACTGACAGACACTGTAATTGTCCTAAAGACCAGGGATGAAAGGGTGAGAATAATTTCTAGAACACTCTGGCAGAAGCAATGGGATTGACAAGGCATACATAAGGCTAGAAATATATTTTCCCAGGTTACTCCTGGAACAAATAAAAAAAGAAAATAATGATACAAAATCAATTTAATGGAGAAAATTATGTATTCTAACTTTGATGATAGTTTATTGATACAAAACAAGTGATAGTGATCATTAAATCAGGTCAATGTTACCTTGGCTAAGCTCTCAAGTTAATGAATGTCCAGATGACCTGTTTGTAGCAATAACCAAAGGTCACTTTCAGGTGAATTCTGCATCCTCCATAACCTGTATTTGTGGTTCTAAATCTTAGTTGGAGAATCTTTTCACTGTATTTTACTTTTCCTTTTATATCTGAATCTCTGACTTTCAGTAGTTTCAAGTGAAGCTTTATTTTGGAAATCATTAGTACTTCCTCTGTGAAACAGATCTTTTTGCAGTATCCAGAATGGCTCTTGTCCTGGCTATTATTTCAACCCTTATAGATAGAGCAACAGGTGATGCACTTGAGTGGAAGAACCTAATCCTGAAATGTATCACATTTCCATGCTCAAAAGCCCACTGAAGTTCTGTAATTTACTGTGACAATCACATGGTAGCCGCTCTTTACTCTTTAATTATTGAAGGTGTTTTGTCAAGATAAATAATGATAATGTTAGTAATTTCTGACAATATAGTTCCTGCTAGGTTTTCCCAACAAAAAAAAATCAGTGTTTATCCTCCTGAATATATTTAAAAGACAATGTAGAAGGAGAATTTTTTAAAACCTGACATTTTGAGAGTAAAGAATAGGAAAATACACAATAGGTTAAGGAGGGTTGTGATAGTAAAAAAGAAGAATAGTATTCAATTTAAATTTTAGAAATAGTAGTCATACAAAGACAATGCTGGTTGCTATAGACTAAATGTGTACTCCTAAAATTCATATGTTGAAGCTTAATCCCCCAGTGTAATGGTATTTAGATTTGGGGGCCTTTGGAAGGTGACTGGGTCATGAGAGTGGAGCCCTTATAAAATTGACCCCAAAGAACTCCCTTGCACTTCAACCATGTGAGGACACCAAGAAAACACAGCTGTCTATGAATCAGGAAACGGGCCCTCACAAGACACTGACTCTGCCAGTACCTTGATCTTACACTTCCAGCCTCCAGATCTGTGAGAAATAACTTTCCATTACTTATAAGCCAGCCAATCTATGGTGTTCCATAGCAACACAAAGAAACTAAGACACCGGTCTTATTAAAACCCATCAGGTTGTCAGAATTCACCTTCTAGCCCTTAGCCGTCTCTTTTTCCCTTGGAGCCCCTTGCCCACCCACCACATATAGTGATGGCTTTATGTCCTTATTTTATCAGTCTACTCTCAGAAACGATGCTGATAATCTGATGTACACATTTCTAACTTACTCATACGCCTTAATACTTTATCTATCCCAATACATTTCAATCAACAGCAAGCTCTAAAACCAAACAAAGAAATTCAAAACTTGGAGTCTAATAAATCCTTTAAGGCATCATTAGTACTTCCTCGGTATTTTCACAAAATGCATCCCTGCCCACTTTTAATCAGAGCCATAGTTGGGATGAGGACAGTCTGGCCCAGAGCACATTCTCCAAAAGGGGTTATTTTATTTTATTGTATTGTATTTTTTGAGATGGAGACTCACTCTGTTGCCCAGGCTGGAGTGCAATGGTGCAGTCTTGGCTCACTGCAACTTCTTCCTCCCAGGTTCCGGCAATTCTCCTGCCGCAGCCTCCTGAGTAGCTGGGTCTACAGGCGCATGCCACCACAACTGGCTAATTTTTGTATTTTTAGTAGAGATGGGGTTTCACCATGTTGCTCAGGCTGGTCTTGAATTCCTGACCTTGTGATCCGCCCGCCTCGGCCTCCCAAAGTACTGGGATTACAAGCACGAGCCACCACACCCGTCCCCAAAAGGGGTCATTTTTTAAAAGACTATAAAGGTTATATGTTGATAGGATAATGTACTAATTTGTTAAGGCTGCCATAATGATATGCCACAGACTGGGTAACAAGCAACAGAAATTTATTCTCTCACAATTCTAGGGGCTGGCAGTCCAAGATCAAGGTATTAGCAGTTTTCTTTTCTTCTGAGGCCTCTTTCCTTGGCTTGCAGATGGCTGCTGCTTGCTGTAGCCTCACATGTAGGCTTTTCTTTGTGGATGCATCCCTGGTCCAAATTTCTTCTTATAACAACACAGTCGGATTAGATTAGAGCCCACCCTAAAGGCTTCATTTGAATTTGATCACCTCTTTAAAGACCCTATGTCCAACAACAGTTACATTCTGATGTGATGTGCTAGGACATAAAAATACAAATTTTGGGGAGACACAGTTCAGTCCATCACAGGTGGTCATTAAGATTATAATGAAGAGTCATTAGAAAAAGCAGTATAGAATATTTAAAATATCAGCAGGAGGAATTGTTGGAAGTTTGGGGAAAGTAGTCTAAAAATTGCAACTTTTATTATTTGTATTAATTATTTAAAAATAGATTGTAAGCATGTGGCGGTATGTGTGTGCTTTCACCATCACAGGTGAGTCCCTTTTCTCCTGTCCTGCTCTCAAGACCTCCTATTCCTAAAGGGAAAAACCAGCTCTGCCTGCTGCTCATTTGACCCCTGTTAAAAATAGCCTGCAAGAAGGAGGTGCTGTCTGGCATCCAGAAGACATCTGTGTTGTTCTCTCGCCCCTTTGATATCATTACACTAGCTAGGGGAGAATACATTTTACATAAATAGATTTAATTTTGTTTTTTGTTTTTTTAAAAAATTTATTTTACATTAAGTCCTGGGATACATGTGTGGACGTGCAGGTTTGTTACATAGGTAAACGCGTGCCATTAATTTTGAATGGGGATAGTTCTAGGAAATATCAGCAGAAGCAAGTGGGAAATAATTATATTTTCTTTTGTCCTTTACTCCCCATCATTTTCTTAACATCAGAGTTTTGAAAGTTGCCTAAACTAATGTGCCAGTTAGAAGGCACTTTTCTTCGACATTTCAAAACTGCTGATTGAAGCAACACAAAGATGTTATAAATGTAAAAAGAATCTGTGTCAAACGTTAGAAGATTTCCACTTTCTAATTTAAAAATATTCTTAGTACACAAATGTAACACCTAGAACAATGCCCATCAAGTTGCTGGGTCTTAATAAATACCTGTTGCTGAGTGAATCTGGCAGGCTGTCTCCTGCTCCCACGGCGTTTTACACCTGCCTCTTTTATTGCAGTCATTGTATGGCATAATGATCATGTGTTCTTACATTTGTCGCTCTAACTAGACTGCACACTCAGTTTATTTCTGCCTCTACAGGATATAACAAAGTGCTTGACACATGGCAGACACTGAATAAATTTGTTTTGACCAAAGAACATAAAGAACACGTATTTTCAACAGTGGTGCAGACACAACTAGCATTTCACAGCCCTGTGTGTGCAGTAATTGCAAGAGTGCCTCTAGACACTTGCCACAACATTTCTCTGATGCCCCAAATCCCTTAAATAGAGGATTTCTAATATTCATCTGAGGTGAATCTCAAGGGCCAAATGTTCCCAGGAGTGATAATACTACAAATTCACAATACAGTATGGAGAATTGGTATCAGATCCTTCCTAGGAATGGATTTTTATGGCTGAATCAAGGATGCTGAGAACAGTAGGACCTTTGTTCATAGTTATTGGGTATTCAGGATGAGGAATAGAAAAGAGAGATCCCTGGCAAATCGTGACATTTGCCTCTCTCACTGCTGCTGTGAGATTTAGCCTGGGTGAATCTGGTAATGGTGTATATAAGGGATAGTGAACAAGAAACAAAATGTCACACATTCCAGAAGATAAAGTCATAGTCCATATACCTATGGTCATTAATGTGAACGCACTTAAATTACACTGATTTTCCTAATGCCGGTAGATATTCAGAGACCTAAAATTTATTACTTCTTCATGTTTGCTCAGCCTCTGTATTTCTTTTGTTGCCTGTATTAGGTAATTTGATTGTCTATTGATAAGGAGATAGAGGAATAAATTGAAATAATGTACAGTGTATACCTTGGCTGATAAAAGGTCTGGTGATAACATGGCTTTTTGCCTAAGATAGAAATTAGAAATTATCAGTAGAATAAAGACAAATATTACTAGTTTTTAAGTAGTGATTAGAACTAAATATTAGTATTAATTTGTAGATGTAACGAATTTTGAAGTGATTAAAAATATATGTTTCTTAATTTTGTGAGGCTATGAAAATTTTACATAATCCATACTTTTTTGGCCTAACAAGTTATTAAGAGAGAATATCGAAGAATTAAAATATCACATTTGTGTGTTCTGAAGATCACATTGCTTTCTGCCTTTGAATACTTTCCTTCTGTATAGCAATGCCAAGGATCAGCTCTAATTACTTTCAGTAAGAAATGGAGGAAAACATGATTTAATTGATTTTCTCCAGTCTGCCAGAGGACTTGGAAGCAGGTTGGTGTAACAGGATACTCACCACACTAAAAGTTGAGTTGTAGAATTTAGTCCAGTTCTGTCACTGCTTAGTAACTACAGTCAATGCATTTGATTGAACACAAAAATGTTTACTGAAGATTTCCTACACACCTTATGTAGTGTTAGGTACTGAAAACATAAAGATGAATGAGACACAGTCTCTCTTCTGTGCCTCATTGTCTGCCTTCTTGAGGAATGTAAGCAATTTACATGGCGGAGAAGACAATCCAATCAAAAGGCACAGCATGAGCAAGGTCATAAAGACTTGAAAGCATCCTAATTTATTCCTCAGCGTTGAGGTAAAGTAAGTGTTCCACTGAGAATGAAAGATAGCATACATTAGAAAAGATTGCATTGGAGGGAAGCATGATAGCATGAAGGGTCTCCAGAGTCATCCTGAAGATTTTGGGCTTTGTTCATGCGCGCTTACCTAAATTTCCATGTAGGTTTATAGGAATGGAAGCATGAATGTTTCCTGATTGTACTTAGTCATGTTCTATTTAAACAGAAACAAATTTTTATTGAATGGTGAAGTCGAATCTGTTATACTAATTAAAAGAAAAATAAATCTGGAAATGTGGGTTGGGGGCAGAATATGATAATCATTGAATGGCATGCTATTGAATAACTATTTTAGGAACAGAACAGTCATGATTAGCTCAATGGAACTATCATAAATATGAGGGATATTTAAAACCTTGGCATCTGTTTGGAGTTAAATAGACCTGCATTTCAACACTTGCTCCCCTACCTACCAGTATCATTGGAATACTAGCAAGAGACACTTCAATTCCTTAGGCCTTTGTAGCTCACCTGTGAAATGAAAATAAAGTCTGAGTTCATGAATAGTATCCAGAACATAGTAAGCACTGACTAAATGGTAGTTACAATTTTTAGTTTATTCTTCATGGAAGAGTAACCATGGAAATGAAAGGAATCAGTAGAATAATGTTTACAGCACTAGCATTAGCACAATGTGTTAGTAAATAGGTTTGAGTTAGAAAAAGCAATCATTAAGCACTACCTACATTTAAAAGTAGAGTGACCTACCTTCATGATTTCCCAGTACTCAAGAGATTTTGGGACATGGAACATTTATTGCTGAAGCTGAGAAAGGCTCTGGTAAACTGGGATGGATTGATCACCCTATATAAAGGGTTTTCCCCACATAAATCCTATGAGGAAATATGATGATCCATTCCATAGATGGAGAAACTGAAGTTCAAAAAAATAAGGTTACTTGCTCAAAATCACATAGCAGAAATTGACATTCAAGCCTACATTTTTTTCTGATCATAGATAGGCAGTTAAAGTTTATAAATACAGTGGTTCCAGAGTCAAGCTACCTGGGTTTAAACTATTATGTGTTTATGCCTCAGTTTTCCCGGTAAATGAGGTTAATAATGTGTTTTCTCCTAGTTTGTTATAAGAATTAAGTGAGGTGGTGTATGTAAGGAGTTTAGATTAGTATGTGGTACATGGTAAACTCCCCAAAGAGCAGATGTTTTGTCTCAAAAAAAGTATTAACCTTTTACTATATAACCAGTGATCTATAAGATACAGCTTTAAGAAGACAGGATATAAGGGACTCAATTGTATGTCCTTTGAGTTTGAATCAGATGATTGCCAAAGGAAAATGTCCAATAAGCCACTACAACTAGGGATTTGGAGCTCATATGAACAGCCTGAAATAGAGATATAGTCAATTATATCAGATAATGGCTGATGACATGGGAAGATATGGGCGGATCCTTGGAGAGAAAGCATGTGGTTAGAAGAGGCTACTGCCAGGACACCAAAGATATGAGGAAGAAAGTATGATTCAGATGCTTTCAGGTGTCTAGTCTGAGATGACTGCTAAGCTTATTTTTAACAAGGGAGATAAAGTACAAACTCAATATGCATTATGCATGTTACACAATGCCTAGGGGAAGAAGACGTGGGGCTGCAATGGGGGAGCAGTGGGGAGCAAGAAGCAATTGAACTTATGTGGTTCTCTAAGGGTCTTAAGAAAAGTTGAAATCTTAAATTTCAAATTCAAGAACGTGGAGGGTTTTATATGTTACATTGAATAAAATGAATTAGATAATAAAAGTGTACATACTTTGATGATTGAGAAGGCACTTCAAAATATCATGTTGTGTTTCAAGTTGATCTTTTAAACCACCCTTACATGAGAAGTAGAGAAGTTCTGCTTAATAAAGCCTTTTAACTGATACCATTTTGAATAAGAAAAAGGTTAGTAAATGAAACAGAACAGAAATGCAATGGAATAAAATCCCCGTGCATCGTGACACTGAATGTACTTTCAAAAATATTCCTGATCTAAGCATTAATGCAAAGAAGTCATTCACCAAGAACATTATATTACTTAACAATCCTTTGAGTTCGTCATTTTTCATTTGTCTTATTAAAATGGACTACTTACTTGGCTTATCTTTAATTGAGCCTGAGTTTCTGCCATTAAACTATATATAAAATCTCTCATCAGAATCACTGGAGACCTGGGAGGTGGCAAGAAATCAACAAAATATTGAGAAGAAAATGTTAAAAAAGTGGCAGAATGGGAGTGGCAACTTCAGGCATCCTTTGTAATGAGAGATTTTTCTTACATCACAGTATATCAGTATGGTTTAGAAAATCGAGTTACTATCTAAACGGATATAGCCAGCTCATTGGCAAATGAACAAAGCAAGTTAGGCCAATGTAACCCCCTGCCAGAGTTTCTGTTTTTGCACCAGGGTTTCTGTTATATGCATCCTCAGCAATATCACTGTGGGAGGTGCTAAACTCAGGATGTGTGATTTAGGGATTAAATGACTCTAGTTGATATTGCTAGCTGCAGGATTCATTTCAGAAAGCTCAAGACAGGGATTGGTATGTGGGAGTTGAATGAAAGGACTTCAAAATTAAAAATACTATCCCTCTAAAACTCAAAAAATGAGCTGACAATCTAAAGTGTCTTGGCACACATCCATAATTTCTCTCTGTACTGGAAGTAATGCAAATCATCACTGAGATGAATGATGTTCTTGTGAAAGCTTTTAATTTCATAAGAAAGAGAATTACCCGTAATCATTGTGTTATTAATACATAAAAACAGGCTAACATGAGCCATAGATTAACCATTTCCTTTTAATTTAACACCCTGGAGAGGAAAATTCAGGTAATTATGCTTTATCACCAAACAGTAAGCACAGATTTGTCTTTCTTGGTTGTCTTTGTAACAGTATGCAAAATCTTCAGCCAAGAGGTTCCTTATAACACCTGTACATTTTAAAATATGATGTTCTTTCCTTAGGTTAGAAATAACTGTTTATTCATACACTTTTCTAATATTTAAAACCATGAATGCAAAAATGACTTTTACTGAAAATCATATATGATTGTACTTGTTAGGGGACATAAAAGAAACATTCAGGACAACTCACCACAGATGTTGAAAATGTTCTGTTTATCCTATTATATATAATCAGATTAACCTTTCCTTTTGTGCTATAATTATTACACTGAATGGCAAGGTTCATTTGGTGAGGCATGACTTTCCTTTAATGAGCTCACTTATGTAAATCCCTTGATTAAAGGAGAAATAAGAGAAATGGGAGCAATTAGCACAACTTGGGCAGACAAAAACCTAATTTGAATCAGCTAAAATTAGAGAGAAGCTCAAGTGGTTTACTTCGAACCTTAGATCACTCCCTTTATAGTCCCACAACTGTTTGGGCCTTAATACCCCATACCTAGGTTAGGACAATAATTTCCACACTGGACATTTTGCATCTTGACTTTTTTTTCAATAATCCATCTTGCAAACAGTTTCCTGGAAAAATATGCTTAAAACATTTCTGAGCATGTCAAAACAGTTCAAAAACCTTCACTAGCTCCCTACTAACCTGTGAATTTTTTATCAATGTCCCCACTAAGAACTAGACCTACATGTGGCCACCTCAAACTTTTCCAAAGGTCTATTAACTGGCAGCCAGCAGTCTTTGGTAAGAGTGATTTGTTGGATTTACACAGTGTTTTATAAAATGTTGAAAGTAGTTACTCCTGTTTAAAAATCAGAAGAGATCTCATTTTTAAAAGCATGTGCCCTAGCTACCTTGGGACCTATCCCCAGGGGACAACAGTTACATTATAGCTGAAGAAGCTGCCCCCTTACTTCTGGGATCATCCTTCTAGTTTGCCAGAAATTCCACATTGTTATTGCCTTATACTTCACCTGTTTCACTCATTTTCTTCACCTGCCTATAAGCATTGTAGCTGGTAACCTCTGTCGTGTACTATGATACTACAAAAACTTCTACCTAAGCCAATTGATCTAACCATGGTCATTCCTACCTCCATGCCATTTTCACCCAGTGTCGCCCACTTAAAATACCTTGTTTAGGATACATCATCATTTTACCCTTCTAAGTTGTTCTGTTTCAAGGATATTCCCCAGTTCCTTCTATCATCAGGGATTGTGCCTGCCTTGACATCTCACACTGTCTTTGATCTGAAGAATTCTATGGTTGTTTGGCATTTGGTTTTGAAAACAAATAGCATAATTTCTTGCAGTCTATATATTATTCACTTCCAAAAATACATTATAAGCTACTAGAGGATTGGGACAATCACATTTGTCTCTTTGTAAATCTGGCTGTAGCATCAAATTGTATAAACAATGAAGACTAAATAAATATTGAAAATTGAGTTATTCCAGATACTGCTTTTGGCACTAGAAACCCGAATACAAACAAAACACTGACTTTTAGTCAACTTCCCATGTTAGTTTATAGTTTAGCATGAGAAGACTGTCTTAGGGCAATGTAACATGAAAAAGCCTGTAGATTAGTTTTGAAAATAAAATTAATATCATTTATTAAACACTTATCTTCCAGGCACTATTTTAAATGATGTCCTCAATCAGCCCACATAATCCTCATAACCATTCTTTGAGGCAGGTTCTTGGGGATAGCAGTAACCTTGTTTCTTGTGCTTTCCCAAGGACATCTAGATTATAAGTAATGGCATCAAGATGTGAATCCATATATTCTGAGTCAAGGGACATAAGAATGGAAGGAATGATTCTGTCTGTGAATCTGGAGTGATTTCCTAGAAGGGGTGGCATGCTGACTTGTTCTTGTGATGCTTAGGAGTCCATCATACAGACAAGGGTAAAGCATGCCACACCAGGATTAGTGAGAACAATATGATTAAAGACAGTGGGCAGAAACTGAGTAATGTGTTCAGGGATTAGTGATCAGTTAAGTGTGGTTAGAGGACCAGATGTGGCAGAATGAAGTAAGAAATACTAAGGAATTTGGACATTTTCCTGTGGACAGTAGAAAACATCAAAAGTTTATAGGCAAAGCTGTAATGTGTTCAGATCCATTTTAGTGAGATTAACTTCTACAATGGTTTGGATGATGTTTTGGGGCCGGGCAATCCAGGGAAGGCAGTAGTCCAATCACAGTTATACAGCTTTAGCCAAGAACAGTAAACTCAGATGCCAGTCAGGAAACAAAGAGGAGAATTAGATTCTAAGAAATTTGAGAAGAAACTTGAGGAGATATGATATCAAAATTTCAAACCTAGCTGCTGATGCCCTTAATAAATATGGGGACATCAGAAGGAAATTTGAAGCAGTAAGATATTGAGAGTAGACTTTGTAAATACATCTTAGGTACCTTATCAGAATGTTTTCTCCTTTATTATGTGGTAGCTCACATTGATCCTCTAATTCCCCGAGAAATTTCCAGTTCATTTTGGCATCAAGCACAAGTTCTCCTTCAAGGAGGATGAAAAGTTCGTGTAATATTTTTAGGTTTTATGGCTGGATTTTGGGAAAAGGTATTCTGGTATCTATGACTCACCTTGGGGAAGAGGGATTCTAGTTTCTATGGCTAGCCTTCGGGGAGAATGGCACTGAGAAATAGGGCAGGAGAAGGTAAGAAAAAAACCTTTTGCTTCTGAGGCCTTCACTTTGGGCTATTGTTTTCTGAGGCCCACGGTGTGCACATAATAATTTATGGGTTACATGTAAAAATTAGGATACATTTCTAATGAAAAACATTAGCTCAATATATTATTCTCTTAGGTCATATGAGATTACAATTTTAGAATAAAGAAACTAATTTTAACATTAAGGATAAGGCTTCTTCTTGTGTTTTCCTTTATTATTTTGATAAATCGTTGCTATTCCAAGCACTGGGAATACAGAAGTAAAAAAAATAGACAAGGCATCTGCTCTCATGGAGTTTACAGTCTGCCAGCAGGGAATAAACAAATACCAGCTTTTACATGGGATTTGAGTAGAATGTTACAATAATGTTGAAGGTATCTTACCAGAGTTTTAAAATTGTCAATAGAAATTTAATAACCACACTATTTTGCTTGATTAATTTTTCTCTAGGAAGCTGTGTACTTACCAGAAGCCTAATGAACAGAAGTTTACCCTTAGATGGGAGGAAAATGTACTGATGCATAAAGCAATATCTAAAATTCTCTTTAGTTCTCACACTAAACCTCATATTTACATATGAGTTTCAAAGGTAGGGTTCCATGATATTATGTATATTATTTGGTTTAATCTTTTTCTTAACACAGAGTAAATCAGCAGATAACAAAGGAATGTGCCCTGGAAACTAAGAATATATTTCATTTGGGCTACCTCATAATGCCAATTTTGCTTGAGTTTTACCATTTCTAGTGTCAACGCTTTCATTTTCCATTTGTCATACTTTTAGAAGGCAACAAAGTTCAAAATACGGCAAATATTCACATGCTTGCAAAATACTACTGGAAAGCCATTTCAAAACCTGACACTATTGTGTACATACTATATGTCAAATACCGCACACTGGAGAATTATAATATCTCTAAAATAGAACTTTTGGCTGGAAGGCTATGCCACCATGCAGAAGCATATTTTGGCACCGGAGAGGTGATCCAGGGTTGTAACAGAGTACAGGTTAAATATAAAAAATAACAAACACTCTGTATTGAGGGTAAAAATGAAAATCAACTAATTAAAAATAAACACAGGCATTAAATTAAGCGGCTCAAAATTGTAATCCTGACTCTCCTTTTGTGCCCTTGGAGTGATTAGTCATTGAGTTCACTATCAACATTTACAAATTATGTGACTATTAAACAAAATGTATCTATGTATAGACATCTATAGCATCTAACAAAGGAACTGTAACACAGAGAATGCTAAATAAATAGTTTGTCTTTCCTGGTTGCCTGTGGTTAGCAACCCTGATGTGCATTATAATCACCTGGGGAACTTAAAACACTACTAGGGACCCAATCAGTGCCTCTAGGAAGAGAGAACAGGTATCAGGAATTTTTTCAGGCTCCCCAGATGATTCTAATGTGAAGCCAGGCTGGGAAATATTGTTTTTTTTTATTTCTCTCTTCGTGCTTATGAAGAGGATTTAGGCTATTTACAGAGAAACTTCTTCCCAATTCCTGTGGGTTAAATAGGATTGTGATGAAGGAAAGACAGAGAGAATGAGAGAAGAGAATAAATTATCTCTGCTGTCTTCAAATAAGAGTAGCTAACTCTGTTAACACATCCTCTAATTCCGTGTTTCTCAAGGTGTGGCTTCGCAATACTTGCATCAAAATAACTCTGGGTCCTGGTTTAAACTACAACATATTGAGCCCAGCCACAGACCTTCATAATAATTTCATTAGGAGTGGGGCAGGGGCAGAAATCCAAATTTTATTAAGCACCGTAAAGAACTTCATGTACTCAAAATTTGAAAATCACTGCTCTAAGTTAATGCCCTAAGCTCTTTTTTTTCCATTCTGAAATTTCTTCACAAATATACTGCAGTTGCTATTGAGTAATTTCTATTTGGAATATGCTACAGCTCAGTCAAATAATCAGAGAAATTCAAGAAAGGGGTTAATAGAGTATGGAAATCTAGCTATTGAACATAGCTTGAAGACAGGTGGATTTCAAAACCCATTTACTATTTTGATTGACCTGTTTCAATCTGTCAAAAAGCAAAAATAGTCAAACTTTTTTTTTTAAGTGTACAACAGATTTTGTAATGTCTGGATCTCACTTAGAGAACAAGTGAGCCCTTTAGGTTTCATTGATATTTTCTCAGGAACACTTTCCCTGATTCTTGAGTCCATTAGGCCAACCTTCTGTTGGTTTTCCGAGCATGCTGTACAGCACTCACCATTCTTTATTGTTATCCTCTGTATAATTGTCTAAACTTTCTACTCGGTAGGAAGATGTGCAAGAGCAGGATTTTCTTTTGTCTTGCTCACCACTGTTTTTCTAGCACCTAGAGGTTCTATACTCCACAGAAGCAATCGCTGAGTGAATTTTAAGTGCCCCCTACCTCGCCACCCTCCACCACCAAAAAAAGTTTAAATGTGCTTGGGAATGTAAGCACAAAGTAAGAATGCTTTCATGCAGTCACTGACCTTTAAGCTTTTCTCTGAAGAAGCAGTAACTGTCCTTCCAAGAGATGACTTTTAGCTCCTCTAGCTCCTACTCTGCTACCTCCTCACCATATTTAATACTGTACAGCTCAGAAACAGAGAATGTTGGTGCTAAACATAATGAGGGTAGAAGCACCATAAGCTAAAGCTAGCGTTAGCATCATGATAGTAATCATCATATTAAAGTGTACAACAGTGCTGAGTGCTGTACCTTCCTCCTGCTGATGTACTGTGGGTTTTACCACCTAGTCTTCTTCTAGTTTTGAATGCCATTTGTAGCCACTTTCACAGAAATGGAGCCAATTGTTTCTTATAGAAGAAAATCTGTAGTTCTGTAGTCTATTGATGACTCTTAATTCGTTTCAAGCATGTTTGATGTTCGGGTAGCTGAGTAGCACTACATGCAGCATTACCAAAGAGGTTTACGGGATCTAGCCTGGTATACAAGTTCCATATGACATTACCCATTTTGCTACCATCTTTTCTGGAAAACATCCTAATTTATTGTTATCTTTACATTTAACTATCTATATTTACTTTCCAGTGCTACTTCAGGTAGTCTAATATTTGCTTCTGAAATAAATTGTATTCCCGATGCACGTTTCAATGTAATATGAAAGTAACAAATGTCATATTTACTGCCTCTTTCCAGAACATTAACAAGGAAAGTAAATGAGATTGAACCTAACAGCAACCCTCTACCTATGAGATGGGAATGCTGTACTGATTCGGTGACTTACTGTGTTTTATGATCCTTATTTTATAAACCATTAGCTAATAGTCCAGCTAGTACACATTCATTTTTAAGTTAAAATGCATAGGATGACAAATTTTATGCTGATTACTGTTTATTTTTTAATTACTAAAATAATGTGGAGAAGAAATGGCTGTTTTATCAACTACAAATTTCTAATTTTGAAAGAATGCCATGTAAAATATATTTTAATATGACTTAAAAATGGTAAAATGATATGTGTTATGTTTAAACATGTCTGGCTAACAAAAATAAAAAAAGAACATGATATGTTTATTTATAAAAATGACTGCCCTTAAAATTAAGAAAACTGACCTATCTCATTTTTTATAAGGACAGTTCTACGATACACAAAAGATTATTATTACATTACCGTATTATTATTATAGATTTTTCTGTATGTTTCTTTTAACATTGCCCATTTCTTTTAACTATTGCTCACTACCAGGTGGTAAACTATTAATGTCCATCTTTGAAGGTGTCGTTCAAATATAAAAACAGTCACTCATATCCCCTCTCAGTTAGTGGTCACCAAGCCAACTTCTATACACTTAGTTTCTTAATCTTCCCTCAAAATTGAATCTCTCCATCTATTTAATCACTATAGTGGTTCTTCCCCATTGTCTTCTGAGAAATTATGTGGGAAAATTGGTGTATTATATCTTAATTTTCTTACTCCTAAAAGTTCAAAATAGAATGTTGTAGCATGACTGCTTATAGCTGTATATTTTGGAGAAGCATCTGGTATTCAGAGTTGTTCTAAGTCTTCAGTTGCACCCCTGTTAATAATTTAAATTGTCCAGAACAGTAAACCAGAATTAATAATGTGGAGATTAAATTCTTAATCAAAAGCAAAGTAAATATAAGTTTAAAGCAAAATCATGAGGTATATTTTGTATATGGTTGCAGAATTATTTATTTTATTCAATATTAAAAGTAACTGATACAATTTCTGCTTTTCAGCATGATTATTTGATGACTTCATGTGATTCTGTTATATGAGTACTTTATTGGTCATTTATATTTGTATTTTAAATGTCAAAATAGGCACCCTATATTTGATTTTAGATTTATTTCAACAGTATAGTACTTCCTACTCTAAGCCTACTTTTAGTAGCAATTTATCTTTTCTTGTGGTGGTACTGAGTCTGCTAAAATGCAAAATGAGAGAGGAAGAATAAATTAGTGAAGTTGTATCTAGAACACTCTTGCAAGTAAACCATGAGTTGAGTTACCTGATTAAGGAAAACAGATTATATTAAAGGGTATTTGTGAATTATAGATTTGTATAAAGCAAGGTTTTGATATACAAGATTTTTTCACAAGGTAGAAATACAGGTAGTTCAAGGAGAACTAAATTCATTCTATCTTATTTGTTATTTCAATCCATAAACAGAATTTTCATCCATAAAATGGAAGATATTCTACTTATAGTACAAAATAAGTAAAAGAATACATAGGCCACAGCTGGTTTTCTGGTAGAATTTGACAGTAACATTGAATCAACTCTTTTTACAATGTTTTCATCCAAACTTGGCCCTGGGCTTTTGAATATGATGTTATTTAGGACCTCATCTGGTTTTGTTTTTTTTGTTTTTTTTAAACAATACAGTGGCATTAAAATTATTAAGGGGATATATGTGTTTTTGTGGAGAGGATGATTGAGGACATGGTCATTGTTTAGGCTATGCTGCTTTTATTTATAGCAACATTGGGATGAAGTCAGGAAAACCTGGTTCAAATTAGCTTTATCACATATCAAGAGCATGCAAATGCCAAGTTACATAACTTCTAAGCCTTCCTCGTCTTCAAAGTGGGGATAACAATACTTGCTTTATAAATTTGTTGTGAAGATCAAGTAATTTAGTCTCCATGAAGAACTTGTTACAGCACCTTATGACATTATTATCACTATTAGACAATTTTGCATGACCCTTTTAAAGTAGGTCAGGCATATTTCCATGTTAGGTTACCAGGAAGTTTACAAGAGGACAGAATAAAACTTATCTTTTCATGTTTTTATATAAATGCAGTAAATTTGCCCCAGGAGGCATCAGAATATGTCAAATTGCCTTGTATATATTATGCACCTCCTCAAGTGACAGGATTGAATTGAAATCTGAGGCAGGAAAAATGGTAAATACAGCAGCCATAGACAATTATAGTTAATAAAGGTAAGTATGGGAAAAAATAAATGGCATGAAAGAGAGGGATAGTTTGCATGGTGGAAATTAAAAAGTTCATTGTGAACAATCATTCCACCATGTGGCAATGCTGGCATTAAATAATCAAGCATCATTTTTTTAAAGTATTATTGAATGGAGAACTTAGAGGAATGTTACCTTACTTATTCAATCTGCTGAAAAGAGACATAGGGAATTAAAAAAGAAAAAACTATTTAAAGGAATACCAAAAATGATGAGTGTGTAGAACAAAGCCTGTGAAAAATCATGCAGCAAGAGAAATAAGACAGAAATGGAATGTAATCATCTGCTGGAATAAGAGGTCCAGAAAATAAGTAACAAGATGCCTTTTCATCCATTGTCATTTGGTAGCTACTTTCCTGTTAATTTTTGTAAGAATTATATCTTTATGTTCATTGTGCTTTCTAAAGATAAACCATTTGTTCCCAAGAGATGTCTAAAAGAGAAAATTGTGCTTTTTCTTTTTTTTTTTTGGAAACAATCTAATGATCATGAGCTCAAATTCTTCAAAATGTGATTTTAGAGATTTCCTGATCATGGGGACACAGGAATAATATAAGATCAAACTGAATGATTTTAAAATCCTGAATCAATCACTAACTAGCCATGGGATTTAATTTCCCTATCGATAAAATAAGAGTGATTGTTGGGATGAGTAAATTATTGGTACACAAGAAGTTCTCAGAACAGAGCTTGGCACATTATGCACTCAGGCCATGTTTGTGGCACGAAGGCTGGGTCACTAGGGCGGGCTCACTCACAGTCACCTATGTGCCGAGGACTCTCTTAGGCCAGGTCTTCCTCAGTGCCCTCCCTCCCTTTCACTTTCATTTACCTGACTTCTGCTTCTCTCCCAAGGCCCAGCCTTTTCTATTCTGAAAGGCACATGATGCAGTGGTAAAGCTAGAAAGAACATCAAAGTTGTAGAATCCCAATATGTCATTTTGTGGGTGAAGAAACCAAGGCTTAGAGAGGTAGAGGGAGAGGGAGAGGAGGAGGGAGGAGAAAGGGAGAGAAATGGCAGACCTTGGACCACTTAGCTTAGGAATTTATGTTCCGCGATCTTGTGCTGCACTCAACATTCTCAAAGTTCCCCTCTTTTTGTCAAACTGCAGAGTTTCGATAGGTATTTGCACTCCAATTCCTAGTCCAATTTATTTGTGTTTTTAGGCAACCTGGAGAAACTTCTCAATTCACGTGGCTTCTATTTCCTCCCCAGACTCCATCTATAACCTGAATGTCTTCTGTACTCTAGAAGGCTTTATCCATCTACAGAGTTTGGATAGGTATTAGGGGCAGCAAATTCAAGAGAATGTGGGAAAAGCAGAGTGAATCTAAAACCCCAAGGGGACTGAGGAGGGGCATTGATAAGAATCCCTTAGAAGTAAGTTATTTAAGTAAAAAACAAAATAGGGAAGGACTAAATAAGAAAGAAACAAATGATCTGTCTGTATAAGGCTAAATCTAGTACTCCTTGAAAATTTGCACACAATCTGCACAAAGCACTGTGCTACGGAGGCCATTGCATCTCAGTAACCAACACAGCAGTATCTATATTCCGCTGAAATACTGGGAAGAATTTGAATTACTATTATTATTCAAATTCATGTAAATCTATAGTTGATAAATACATTATATATTTATATTTTAATAATCTTACTAAAAATAATTTTAGATTTTATAATGCATACCATTAACTAATATATATTTAATAAATTTGGGAATGGTTACAGATTAAAATAAGCCTCAATTCAATCTTACTCCCGGAGATGCCCAATTACAGCATGTTGACAAATCCTCTCATTCTGCGGTTCTTGCCAGATAACTGATGCCCACATTGTGATTTATTTTTCTCAGAATGGAGAATTGAACTCATAGATATTTTCTGAGTAATAATTATGGACATGAAAAAAATGCTAATTGCTGAAAAAGTAATGGGGATGTAGGACAAAAAGACTCTACTTTCAAGAAGCTTACAATTTAGTGAGCAATAAAGACAGAAAAAGCAGCAAGATGCATGCTTAGGGAGCCTGGTAAATGTGTGACCTACATAATGGCAAAGTTCCCTGTACTTAGAAGAGCTCTTTACTTGGTAAGTGCTCTTCCAGCACCCTCTTGAAATTCTTGATAATTTTTTAACAATGGGCTTCTCATTTTCCCTTGGCACTGAGCCTCACAAATTATGTACAGCCTGTGCTGCATAATGACCGACTGCATATATGACAGTGGTTTCATAAGATTATAATATCATATTTTTACTGTATTTTTTCTGTTTAGATACACAAATACTTTCCATTGTATTACAGTTGCTGAGAGTGTTAAGTACAGTAACATAATGTACAGGTTTGTGGCTTAGGAGCATCAGGCTTCACCATATAGCCTAGGTGTGCAGTAGGCTGCACCATCTACGTTTGTGTAAGTACATTCTGTGACGTTTGCACCATGGCAAAATGACCTAAGCACACGTTTCTCAGAACATATACCCCTCTTGAAGGGACTCATGACTCCTGGGTACTCTGAAAAGTACTGCGGTAGGTTAAGAACAGGGGCAATGGAAGCCCTTAGGATAAAAATGTAAGCCAGTCCCTGGATGAAGCTGAATGCCAGAGAAAGCTTCTCCTGGGAAACAATGACAAACTCATGCTGAAAAGATGAGTAGGAACTGATCAAGCGGAACAAAGAATAGGACAAAAGGAGTTACAGGATGAGGAAACAGTTGATTCAAAGTCCTCGTGGTGAGCAAAAGCATAGAGAATTCACAGTAGTTTAGTGTACCTGAATTTTAGAGTAAAAGTTATAGATAAGTAAGAGATGGAAAAGGGCCCAGATCATAGAACATCATGCAATTCTTCATATAGATACTTATTCTATTCTGAGAGGATTGAAATCATTGAATGATTTTATGTAGAGGAGTGAGTTTATCAAATGCCAGTTTTAGAAAAGTTAGTTACTCTGTAGAAAAATCAATGGAGGGAGTAGCTGAATTGTATTTCCATTAATCTAAACAAGGAAAGATGACTTGAACCAAAATCTGCCAGAGGAGTTATAGAATTCAGACAATGTTCTGGTTGGCAGGATTTCTGAAGGAAGGGATGAGGAGTCAGGCATAATGACTATATTGTCATTTGGAAAAAAGAAAGGATATTCATGTTTGCTGAGATATCAACTATAAGACAAGTGTCAGACTTATGTGAAAAATTATAAGTTTCATGTTAGAAATACTGAATTCAAGTTGTCTATATGATGTTCACATGGAGAGGTACAGGGGCAGACGGATAAAGGATTGTAGAGTGCAGAAGACATTTAGGTTTAACATGGAGTTTGGGGAGGAAATAGAAGCCATATGAATTGAGTAGTTTGCCCAGGTTGCCTAGAAACAAACAAAAAATTGGAAGCAACTGAAATCATACATACAGGTGTTCCAAAGAATAGAAAAATTAATAATGGCAAATACTGCAAAGAAGTCTAGATGCAGCTCCTGGAGTTATCGTGCAGTACAGAAATTAATTGACCCCTGCATTTGCTTTGACATACTGAAAGTATAGGATCCTTCAGGGCTGGGATCATGCCTATTATTCTATGGCAGTCCTTAAGGTATCTGACAAAATGCCTTGCAACGTGTGTGTGTGTGTGTGTGTGTGTGTGTCTGTGTGTGTGTGTGTGTGTGTTGGCCGATTACCCGGCCAACTTTTTTTTTTCCTTTTTTTCTTACGCAGAAGAGAAATTCTGTTTCCATCAGGTCACTGGGACGGTTCAGCCTACAGTACAGCACCATAAATTCTGGGCCTAAATCAGAGGAACACTAGAAAATAATATTTCAAGTTCCCTTATGCTCCTGTACTGAATATTCATTATAGAAATACATTTCTTTGTCAAAATAGAGGAGTCATTCCTAGCTGCTTAGTATTTTTCAGCTGACATCTAATAGGAATATAAATGGACCAGGTTAATGAAAACCTGCTCAGGCCATCTATTAGGTAAAGTCAACAGTAACAAAGTCCTTTCGGTAATTACTTACTCACTCTCTTTCTCGACCCATTCATTTTCCTGTCTTTTATTTAGAAAGTCATTTCTTCAAGTCTGTCTAGTACTCCATTCTTAGAAATGCCAGAACATCAATAAATTGTTGGCTTCCCCTTGAAGAAATTAAATTAAATTAAATTAAATTTGCTCTTAGAATGTATCTTTCATCCCTCTGTATGTCTCATGTGGTCCTGATGGTGTACCTCATTAAAAAACTCACTGTAATAGAGGGGAGACTCCCTGAAAGAGGAGGAAATAAAGAATACACCATTCCTTTTTATATGATGGACTCCAGCTGAATGCACATTAGCTCAGAATCAAACTGCCAGGAAGGGTGTATTTGTTCTTAATTGATGGCTAAAACTTGTCTCTAGAAATTAATATTTTATATCACAATTAACACAAACTCTGATACCAGAGTTTCATATCAGAGTGCCAGTTTTAGGCTCAAAAATAATTATGGGATTTGCAAAGATAAGAGCAGAATCCCTAGTTACTGATGTCAGCTACCCAAATATATACCACTATTATCTCTAACATTATATTTCTTAGTTTATTTGCAGTTGACCCCAACTGTACCTGATCATCTTCTATATGAACCAGGTTGTAAAACTGAAATACAAGCTAATTTCGAGCAAGAAAACGTCCTCCATGACTAATGTATTATATTTTCAATTATATGTATAAATTTATAGATGTAATCCCTTTTCTGGATTTGGTGTATTTTTCCTTGTAAAATTACAATTAACTTGAACATATGGGACACCTGTACCACAGCATGTACTAAAAATTCAAAGGAACATAATTAATTGGAATACCAAGAAGCAGCATGCTTGTAAAGCATAATAAAATTCAATATAATTTTAGCCTAATTTATGTTTTGAATATTTGAAAGATGAAGATGACTGAAAAAGCAGTTGGAAGTCAAACTTTTGCCTTCAAGCTATGTATTGAAATTCATTGATACAGCAATTCTTGTAAAAGCATAAATCAAACTTATAAAGTAGGAAGGAATATAGCTAAATAATAATGGAAGAAATTTTCTCCTGCATTACTATGTTTACCTTGTGAAAGACTTGTAACCTTTTTAAAATTAAAGTCTTCCAAGTATTTACAAGAGTAGATAATGCTTTTAATATCTCCATATTTTATATTTATTGAGCTATCAGAAATCCTATAGAAAATTTACATTTCAATCAGTCTTTTCATAATGGAGGAAATAATATTTTCATAATAAATTTTCATAGCTTGTTTAAAAATAAGTCAGCTGACTGGTGTTTATTCTATCCTAAAATAGAAATTTATGAGGCAGAAAACCCTGCTGGCTTAAAATTTAAATGTGTACTAAATTAAACAACCTTCATCAAGGAAGTTTTCTAAGTTATGTTGAGAAAAACAAAATTTCCATCACTAATTAGTCATTGATAAAAGAGAAAAAAAGATCTATTATCTCAGATTAAATTTGGCTTTTAAAGATCTTGAGCTGTTTA
Source organism: Pongo pygmaeus (assembly GCF_028885625.2). Classification (NCBI taxonomy): domain Eukaryota; kingdom Metazoa; phylum Chordata; class Mammalia; order Primates; family Hominidae; genus Pongo; species Pongo pygmaeus. The sequence continues at coordinate 41,066,123 of NC_072384.2, read as the reverse complement.
TTATGAGTTTTGTTTCTCTAAACAATTTCCCTTACATACACAAATACGATAAAGCAATAGCAATACATATTTGCTACAAAGTGATAGCTACACTCTAAAGGATATAAATCATGTATGTGTTTATAATTGATGTGTATAGATTGTTTTCCTCCTTATTGTAGATTGTTTTTCTTCTCGTCTGCATATGCAGAATGGAGTTTGTTTGTGTTTTGTGTAGCCATGCCATTAGTGGACACAGGATAGTGTTTTGAGGCAGAGTGACCTGAATTAGAATCCTGAATCTGCCTCTTATTAGCTAGTCTACCTTGGATAACTTACCAATCCTTTTGCATTTTCCTTAATTCCTCCTTGTCTCAATTATATTATGAGGAATAGTAATGATATACGCAAAATGCCCAGAACGGTGATTAACACAAATAAATTTTATTTGTACAAGACATGCTAATATGACTTCAAAGACCAAGGGAAAACGATGGTAAAAATGATAACAGAAGTCACTATTTGTAACACCTGTGATTAAGCCAGGAAATTCCTTAGGGAAAAGTTAGGTTGCAAGGAAGGCGAGACAGCACTTTAATTGATAGCATCTACAGTAGATTCTGATTTTTATCATTTTATTGTGAAAACTGACAGTTAAAGGACAAGGAATTGGAAATAGTCAAAAGCCAGATATGATCTTGAACTGCATATGAACTGGGATAAGAAAGGTGGCAGATTAATAATTTCTCTATCGCTTAGTAGATGAGTGTTTCATTATTACTCATCCATCCTAGGTAAAGGAAGGAGAGGTATTTGATAGCCCTGTTTCTTTCCATGACTTTTCAATTGAAACAGTGTTTGATACATAGACATAACGACTTTAACTGTGCTAGAAAGGCAGATATCTTAAAGTGGCAGTATATCGAAGTGGATAAGACTCGTTTCTGGAACGAGATTACATGGGTTGAAATTCTCAACTACTTACCAATTGTTTGACTTTCCATAAATCATATAACCTCTCTGGGCCTCATTTTCTTTAATTATAAAATGAGGTATTTTCTTTCACTTTCGTCATTATTATGAGACTTAAATGACACTTTCTGGCCCCAACTTGCTTGACTTCATATTTCCGTAGCACTATTTACTTGTTATTTGATTTCACAAAAGTTACTTAACATCTATATCTCAGGTTTTTAAAAATATGTCATATTAATAATTAGTATGAATAAATAGTAATAGAACATGGATTTTAGGGTTGTTGTAAGGATCACATGTGTAAGTCCATATAGGATACTTAGACCAGTGTTTAGCATATATTTTGTGCACAATAGTTGTTAGCTATTATTAATGTAAACACATGAAGAGAACATAGCTTATGTCTGTGTAATATACATGTGAGAATAGAGGTGTGTGTGTGTGTATATTTATATGTACAAATTTGAACTAAAACATGCAACAGAAAGAAAATTGACAGGGAAAAAAATTGGAATACCTTGTATTTGTTCTAATTTGTATAATCCTAGCCCATGACTTAATGTTGATGCTTTGCTTTGTCTTTTGGATGGCCTAACCTACATCAGCATGTGCACAGAACATTTTAAACGTTTTTTTTCAAAAATCATAATTTATTAATAAATAAAGATGAAAAAAATTGGAATTGCAAAATTACATTTGAGCAAATGTTTTTATAGAGAACTTGCCCAAACAGAGTAACCAGCAGACCCTCTATTTAAAAATATCCAAATTCCTGCATCATTTACTAACCACGCTTTAATTCTGTGAACCATAAACTATAAATATGCCAGGTCAGTTCTCAACCAGAGGTCTTACTATGGAAGTTTAACTGGTAGAATTGATTATTTCAGACTATCTTCTAGCCTGCAGAACTGCTAAAAAGCCTTCAAGTGGAAAAAGAAATTTCTTGGTCTACAACATAATCACAAGGGTAAAAATGAAATTATGTTTTAAGAGATGAAATGCAAACATGGAACAGGAGAAGTTTCTATTAACCCATTAATGCTTTACTCCTCTACCTTAATAAAAACCAAACAAAACTTTTATTCAACTGACTTTATGTGGTCAAGAACCAACAGCTATGAAATATCAATAAATTGCTAAAGTGTAAAATAATTCAGTATTTTTTTCTGGTGCAAACTATAAGATGAAAACACGGCTAAGTAGCAAATTCAATAATAATGTAGCTAATTAATTTATTATAAATTTTGGAACCATTCATTCATCTTTAAAGTCAGAATATTTGGCTTACTTGTCTCACAAACTTGTTATAAAATGTAAATGGGTAATGATTATAAAGTCAGATTTTCATTAAGCGTAAATAACCTATTAATGTTATCTAGATTGTTTTCAATTTGGTGAACTGTATTGTCCAAACTGTGGCATCTCTGATTACGACAAAATAGCATAAAAGTTTATGACTGAGTTTTGTAGAGTGTTTTTACCCCTTTGCCCAAAACGAACGTTAGGACAATTAGAGTTATTATTGCATTTAATCAAAGGTAGAGTCTGAATTTTTATACTTTTAGAATTACACTTCTTATCTTTCTTAATCTTTCTGTTGCTTGTAACAGAATACTTGAAAGTATACAATTTATAAATGATATAATTTATTTGTTGCAGTTATGAAGGCTGAGAAGTCCCATGTTCAGGGGCCACATCAGGTGAGAGCCTTCTTGCTGGTGGAAACTTTCTGAAGAGTCTTAAGACAGTTTAGAGCATCACATGGCTAGGGGGCTGAGCATGCTAACCTGCCAGCTCAGGTCTGCCTTCCTCTTCCTGTAAAGCCACCATTTCCCCTCCCATGATAACCCATTAACCCTTTAATCTACTGATGGATTAATCTTTTTATTGAGGCAGAGCCCTCATGATCCAATCACCTCTGAAAGGCCTCACCTCTTAATACTGCCACACTGGGGATGAAGTTTCAACATGAGTTTTGAAGGAGACCTTCAAACCATAAGATTGGGAATATATGAATGATTTGTCTGAGAGTAAAGAAGAAGCTCTTTTCCCTCCAGATTCAGAAAGAAACAATATGGCATAGTAGATCAACTGTGAGCTTTGATGATAGTAGCCCATTGATGACAACTACCATAGTCATCTATAAGACCATTAGACTATTAATAAAATTTCCTATAAAACAATTATAATAATATATGTGCTGTTAACCATTGTTAGAACTAGCTAAGGTATGTATATATAGCACACAGCAATCTCAGGGACATAGGGGTAGTCTTCAACATGTCTAATCATAATTATTAACATTGGACTGACCCAAACATTTATATTTTATTATTACTTCCTTTATATCTCATATATAAGCCCATTACAACATGACACATGACATATATTTATGCTATCACTGAAAGTAAGTTATTTGAGTTTTTGAGCTTTATGAACCTTTATTTTAAAGTAGAGGTTAACATAGTTTAGGGTCTGAAATTGGATGTAGAGCATTGCATCTATGAGAGATTATTAAGAAAATATATAATTACACGAAAAATTCCTCAAATGACAGTTCAGCGGGTCAAAATTTAATATGAATGTTAAAAATACATATCCTGGTAATTTTTACTTGCCTCTAGGTATGACTGAATTATTCTGCATTTGTTTTCCACATGAAACCATGTGGTGTTACCTGAGAAATTGTTTGGATAAATGCAGTGTATGTACTTGAATGTTTTGCAATGCTGTTCCAACTGGAAACTTGCTACATGTCACATTTGTTTTATATATGAAAATAATCTCTGAGGAATTTATGGACCAAGAAAAAAGATATTGTGTTAGTTTTCTATTTCTGGGGTCTGAAATCAGCCTACTAACTTATTTCTTCTGGAGGCTGCAGGAAAGAATCTATTCCTTGTGTTTTCCAGCTTCTAGAGGCTGCCAGCATTCCTTGGCTTGTGCCACATCACTTCAATCGCTCCTGTCATCACATTGCTTCTCTTTGCCTGACCTTTCTATATCCCTGTTGTAAGAATCTTTATGATTACATTGGGCTCACCTAGATAATCCAGGATAATCTTCTCATAATAAAATCTTTAACTTAATCTCATTTGTAAAATTCCTTTACCATTAAGGTAACATTCACAGGCTCTGGAAATTAAGATGTGTACTTATTTGAGGGTGGGCATTACTCAGTTTAGTATGGTCCACCCTCTGGCCTCCAAGGATTTACATCTATCCACATGCAAAATATATTAAAACCATCCCAACATTCGCAAAAATCTCAATCCAATTACAACATCAATTTAAAGTCCAAAATGTCATCTAAATTTTGTCAGATCAAAAGTCCCAAATATAATCATCTGAATCATATAATTCAAGTATAATTGAGAATCTTGCATGATCTATCCTGGGACAAAATTTTGCTCCATCTGTAGACTGATGAAACTAGAAAACAATTTGTCTGCACTCAAAATACAATGAATGGTGTGACAGGAATGATATGTAAGTTACAGATATTCCTATTTTAAAAAGAAGAAAAGGAGGAAGAAAACAAAAGGAAAAAGAAAAAGGAGTTATTGGTAACAAGCAAATTTAGCTATATAACTTTGTAGAAATACAAATAAAACTCCATTAAGCCTCAAGACCTTGGAATAATCCTGTGTGGCTCTTGCCTTCCTCACCTGGGAGTGCAGCTGTGCCTTGAGAGTCATTCTCCCCTTTTTCTTGAAAGGTAGGTATGCTTGCACCTGAGCAGTTCCGTTAGGCTTTTCCCTCCCTGTATAATTTTGGGAGTCTGGCAGCCTTCTTTCATTCTGTCCTATCTCTGTCTGTTTGGATTCAAGATGGCAGTGTTCCTGGTGATAAAACATGCCTAAGAATCTCTTGGCTCTCCCATGTATATCACAAAGATTTGCTCCATTAGTCAAGAGGCTCCTCCAAAGACCTTTCCTAAATAATCCCATCATTCTTCCTGGGTTTTGCTGAGATTGCTAAGGAATTCATCAGCTACTTGCCTAATCTCTTCATAGAGTCCTCTCTGTTCAAATTTTTTATTTTTATTTTTTTACTTTAAGTTCTGGGATACATGTGTAGAACGTGCAGGTTTGTTACATAGGTATACACATGCCATGGTGGTTTGCTGCACCCATCAACCCATCATCTATATTAGGTATTTCTCCTAATGCTCTCCTTCCCCTAGTCCCACACCCCCCAACAGGCCCTGGTGTGTGATGTTCCCCGTCCCTGTGTCCATGTGTTCTCATTGTTCAACTTCCACTTATGAGAGAGAACATGCAGTGTTTGGTTTTCCGTTCCTGTGTTAGTTTGCTGAGAATGATGTTTTCCAGCTTCATCTGTGTCCCTGCAATGGACATGAACTCATTCTTTTTTATGGCTGCATAGTATTCCATGGTGTATATGTGCCACAGTTTCTTTATCTATTCTATAATTGACAGGCATTTGGGTTGGTTCCAAGTCTTTGCTATAGTGAACAGTGCTGCAATAAACATACATGTGCATGTGTCTTTATAGTAGAATGATTTATAATCCTTTGGGTATATACCCAGTAATGGGATTGCTGGGTCAAACGGTATTTCCGGTACTAGATCCTTGAGGAATTGCCACATTGTCTTCCACAATTCCAAAATGGTAGAACTAATTTATACTACCACCAACAGTGTAAAAGTGTTCCTATTTCTCCACATCCTCTCCAGCATCTGTTGTTTCCTGAGTTTTTAATGATCACCATTCTAACTAGCGTGAGATGGTATGTCATTGTGGCTTTGCTTTGCATTTTTCTATTCTTGAATACTCTGGGGCAGTTTTTATCCTTTTAAGCTGCTAGCAAAGGTTGTGGGACCACATCTTTGGCTTTCTAGTCTAAAGCACATTCTCCTGCCAATGTATCTCCTAATTTCAGCAGCGTTTGCAATCAAGACAAGCTGATAATTTAATAGATCATAAAGCATTGGTTCCTTGTTACCAAGCAGTTCTTCCCTCAATTTATTTCTTTCCTTTTGCATTTTACAATAGGCAACAAGAGGAAGTCAGGCCCACCTTTAACCCTTTGCTTGAAAATCTCCTCGGCTAAATACCCAAGTTCACTGCTGACAAGTTTTGTTTCCACTTATAACCATAGGGCACAATTCAGCTGTTTCCTGCTGCTATGTAACAAGGGTCCATTATCCCCTAGTTTTAAATAACATGTCCCTAATTTCCTTCTGAGCTCTCAGCAGCAGCATATTTAAAATCTATATTTTCACCAACATTCTGTTTATGATAATTTAGGTTTTCTGTAAGATGATGTAAGTTTCCTGTACCATGCTCCTCAGTTTCTTGTAAGCCCTCTCAAGCAGTGCCTTTAACATTCAGATTTCTACTAACAGCCTGTTCAAAGAAATGGAGGCTTTTAAAATCCTGTTCTTCAAAATTTGTTCACCTTTTTCCCATTACCAAATTCTAAAGCAGCTTCTACAGGTTAGTATTTGTGACAGCAGCACCCCACTTCCAGTACCAAAATCTGTATTAGGTTCCTGTTGCTGGGGGTTAAACTCAAAATATCAGTAGAACTGTGCCTTCTGGAGGCTCCAGAAGAGACATTTCACCTTGTCCTTTTCAGCTTCTAGAGCCTGCCAGCATTCCTGGGCTTGTGTTCACATCACACATGCAGGATGCAAAGACCAGCAAGAGCTCCCCCTCCACATTTAGAAATAATTATAAGTAGATGCTGTGCACCAAACACTGAATCTATTTGCAAAATAAAATGGAGGAGCACAGTAAAGTCAAGTTTATTGTTATTCACATTATGAATCTTAAATAAGGAAGAGATTTCTAGATACAAAAAATCTCTCAATATTCTTTGTATTTCAGAGTCTAACATTACCCTAAGACACAGATAGGCAGTTCTTTTGTTCCACATCCCACTAAATATGTTGTCCAATCAACTAAGTTATGTAAGAAAACCCTTTTATCCCCAAATGCTTAAGCAGGTTGTATTCAATTATATTTATCATTTTAAAAGTACACATGTACTCGAAAAGTTTCCTAATCATTCAGTCTTTTTCCAACATGGGAATGGAGCCTAGTTATATGAAAGTTGAGGGAAAGTTTTCCACTTGTTCAGCAGAGGTATATTTTGTAAAGGGAATATTATTAGAGCTGAACCAAAATAGAACTACTGTATTCATAGAATATTCTTTTTCTCATACTTCATTTAATTCCTGACTGTCAGGCCAATTGTTAGTATTACATATTAATGGGGTAATTATAAAACCAACTGCTTGGTGCTCTCCTAGAAATCCTTTTTTTTTTTTTTTTGCCATCTACTTATAATTTTCCTCACATCCTCTCCTCTGATTTTTCTAAATTGTTCTAATAAATTAAATAGTGCATATATGTAATGCTAGTTAACAAAAATTTGGGCTAAGAATTGCAAATACTATTGCATTTTCTTTTTCTTCTCTACCCAATCTCTAGCATTCCAGTCCATCACCATCTCCGTTTTCTATATCCCTAAACTCTAAGGGACACCCAGTGCTATCAAGGCACCCAATTGAACATACACATATGTTCCCCCCTTACTTTTCTCTTATTTTACTTCTATTCACTTTTGCTTCGAAATTCTTTCTGTCTCTGAACCTGAAAAGAAGCAACATAGTTAAAGCAAGAATTGAGAGTACAAAGACAGTGATATCAAAGAGATGTTAATCCTCCACACACTCTGGCTGCATTGAGGATATTTCTCTTTGTGTAGTAGAAAACTGGAAATAGCTAAGTCTATTGGAACTCTTCTTTCTCAAATTCTATTGAACTGAAGAGTAGGAAATTTAGAAATAGTAAGACGTGGGAGATAATTTAACTTAATTCACTACTTTTGTGACAAGGATATCCAGAGGAATTCAGGGACTTGCCCACGATAGATAGTGCCAGGACTAGAATTTGAGCTTAGTGACTCTATCAAATATTCTTTCGGCTGCATCTTATATCCTGAGTCAAGTTAAGAATAAAATTAACTTTGTTCTGACTTTTCTCCTTGCTATCTTAGATGATTTCTTTCCTAAATCTTACCTTCAGGAAATCCAAATATCACATAGATCAGCAGAATGTATTTAGTGACAAATCTTAACACTCTAATAATAAAACACACATAACGTGACAGGAAAAAAATGAAGAAATTATTGAATGATAAAATGATAAATTATGAAAATTGACTTTTTTTATCCTAGATAATTTGGAAAACTCTAGGACTGGTTTGTTGCTGTTGTGTTAGCCAGGTTCTCATATTACTTAGCCTTTCTGAGACTTATCTTGAATTTTTTTTTATTTACCAAGAAAATTCACAATACATTTAATCAATAAAGTGTATATATTTTTTGAGACAAGCTCTTGCTCCGTCACCCAGCCTGGAGTGCTGTGGTGCGATCATGGCTCACAGCAGCCTCAACCTTCTTGGCACAAAAAATCCTCCCACCTCAGCCTCCAAGGAGCTGGGACTATAGGCGAACGCCACCACACCTGGATAACTTTTTGTATTTTTTGTTGAGACAGGGTTTCCTCATGTTGCACAGGCTGGTCTTGCACTCCTGACCTCAAGCAATCCACCCACCTCAGCCTCTCAAAGTGCTGAATTACAAGCATGAGCCACTGAGCTGGGCCAATAATATTTTTAAGATTATGAAAGTTTCTATTTGTCTTAGATAACTGAGTTTGTGGCAAAATGCAATGCACCATTTTCTTACAGTTAGGTTCAGCATTTAAATATTTCAATAAAAGCACATTAAGCAAAAATACTATCCCAATCTTCTCAAACTACTAGATTATATTTTTAATAAAATATATTATTTACTGCTACCAGCATTTCTTTCATAGTTAGGCAGATTGATAACACCATAGATTCAAATGTCTCTGCAACACTTCTCAGAAATTTTGCAACTTTTCTCTATTGAGCTTTCAGTCTCATTTCTGCAAATATTGTTTCATAGCTTCTCTCCCATCCTCAGATTGCAAACTGTCCCTTCTGTTCCCTCTATTTTTGTGGATGTGCCACATACTTTGATTTTGTCACAGAGTCCTAAGTTGAAAATATTTTTTCTGCATCTGTAGCAATCTTATCTTTTCATCTTGCATTATAGTGGGAGAAATGTATGCCCTGGTAATGACTGTAATTTTACATTTCATTTCAGAACTCACATTGAGAAGAATTCCATTTCTTCCTATGTTCCCAAGGACTTCTTTTTGGGAAGAAGTTTCCCTCTTATTTTTCCCATTTATTTGCTCAACTTTCTTTGTCTATGTTAGCACAAATTATTCTCATTATCATCCAGACATATTCTAGTTTATTCTATTTAAAACGTAATAAAAAATAAAGCAATGACTTCTTTCTTGACTTCACAATTCTTCAGCTATCTGTAACATTTTCCTGTTTTTCACCATCAAGCTTCTTGAAAGTGTTTGCTACAAACACTGTCTTTACCTGATTTTGATACAAAATTCTCAAAGTTTAAAATATTATGAAATATCTTTAATATATTGAAAAGCAAAGAGAATAATATAACACATAGCTATATGCCCACCCTCCCCAGGTTTAACTAATGTTGATATTTTGTGAAATTTTCTTAGACTCTTTTCTCCCAAAGGAATACCTTTTTACACATATGGCTAAAGCCCATCTCATTTAATTTCATTCTTTCATTCCAGAGTTGACTATTATCTTAAGATAGATATATAAACTTTCCACCCTAATATTTATAGTTTATAATATTTGTATCTATTCATAAATAATATATAGTATTATCTATATCTCTTATATCTATATAAAAGTATAATTTATATCTTATATCTACATAAATTATATCAAAGTATTAGTATACTTTTGTACTTTATGTTAATACATGCAGATCTACTTTGCTTATGTTACCATTAGTGTTCTAAAACATGAATATATCAAAATTTATTTATCCATTCACATGTTGATGGATATTTAGTTTGTCCAGCTTTTCATTCTTATAAGCAACCCTCAATGTGCATGCTTATTTATATTTCTTTGCTCACATAAAAGTGTTTCTTTAGAAGAGGGATTGGCAGCCTGAGGGTACGGCATCTTCAACTTTACTGGAGATAGTCAAATTAGTTTTCAAAGAAGTTAAACCAATTTAAACTCCTATCATAAGAACATGGATATGTTTTATTCTCCATATACTTAAATAATACTCTTTATAATCAGACTTTTAGATTTTTATTTGAAGAGTATAAAATGGTTCCTATATTTGTTATTTATTACTGCATAACAAATTTTCCCAAAATGTAATGACTTAAAACAGAAATATTTATCTTACAGTTTCCGTGGATTACGATTCCAGGCTTGGCCTAAATACATATGTCTGCCTCAAGTTCTTTCATACACTGCAATTAAGGTGTTAGCTGGGGCTGGGCTCTTGTCTGAAGGTTCTATTGGGGAAGATTCACCCAGCCTTACTCATGTGTTATTACCAGGATTCAGTCTCTAATGCCTGTTATACTGAGGGTCTCAGATTCTCACTGGCTATTGGAAAGGGACCTCCCTCAGTTCTTTGCCACAAGCACCATTCTATAGGGCAGCTGACAATATGGCAGTTGATTTCATTCAAAGCAAGCAAGAGAGTTAGAAAGCATGAGCAAGAGAATAGTCACAGCCTTTTGGTAACCTTACCTCAGAAAAAGATGTCTCAATACTGTTTTTTATATTTTATTCATTAGTAGCAAGTTACTAAGTCCATCCACATACAAGGGGCTGGAGTTTCATAGGAGCATGAATACCAGGGAGTGGGTATCATCTAAAGCCATCTTAGAAGCTGCCTACCAATGTATTTCATTGTATCACTGTCACATTTTTCTGACTATTAATTGGACATCTTTTCATATGTTTTTAGCTTAAGATTCCTGTTTTATGAATTACCTATTGATATTTTTTCTACTTTTCTGTTGAATAATGTTTGTTTTACTCTTAATATGTAGATATTCTTTGAGTGTTCTGAATGCTAATTTTTGTTAGTTTTATAAGTTGGAGCCCATTCATTCTTCAACCAACTTGAATTTGATATACTTTCTCTCCCATTTCTTCTATCCACATTGACAAAACCACTCCTGTTAAGTCATCACTGATTTTTGTATTGTCAAATTCAGTGAATGCTTTTTGAGCCCATCTTAACTGACTTGTTGGTAACATTAAATATAGATGAATAGTTTCATTCATTTATCATTAAAACATAAATTTTTTTTGTTTCAACTCTATGTCAGATATACTATTTGTTTTTGACTTTCCTGACAGTATCGTATATTGGTTTTTCCCTCACATTATGGCTATTTGGCAGACTCTTTTGTTAGTATTTCTACCTCTACTTCACTTCAAAATGTCTATATTCATTAAGATTATAGCTGATATTCTTTTCCTACTGATTTGTTTGTTTTCATAGATAAACATTGATTATGATGCCAATACTACTCAGGTTTATATTCCTTCAACTGTATCACCCGTCTTCTATTAATACATAATGTGTTCACTTGGATTTCTCACAAACCTCTCAAACTTTATGGGCCTAAGTCTGAAATTTTTAATATCCTTATTCCTCAGTTGTCTGAAGGTCACAAATACCATCTTCTCTCATCCAGTGGTAATATTGGAAAACTAGGAAATATCTATTACATCCCCTTGTCCCTATAAATATCAAGTCCTATATATATACCATCTACTCAAACCTCTTGTATTCATATATACCTCTCTATCTCTACAGCTGTCAGCTTAGCCAAACTATTTGCTTCTTTCCCCAAGGCTAGGTTATGGTATCCCATTTCCATTTTGCTTATGTTTCCTAATGCTTTTAAGAAAAAGAAAAACATGGCTAGGCGCAGTGCCTCATGCCTGTAATCCCAGCACTTTGGGAGGCCAAGGCAGGTGGATCACCTGAGGTCGGGAGTTTGAGACCAGCCTGAACAACATAGAGAAACCCCTTCTCTACTAAAAATACAAAATTAACTGGGTGTGGTGGCGCATGCCTGTAATCCCAGCTACTTGGGAGGCTGAGGCAGGAGAATTGCTTGAACCCAGGGAGTGGAGTTTGCGGTGAAACGAGATTGCGCCGTTGCAGTCCAGCCTGGGCAACAGAGCGAAATTCCATCTCAAATATATATATATATGACTCATAGCAAGTGTTTTTAACGTAAAAATAATGGTATAACTCCCTTGTAATAATGTTCCCAAAAATTTCTATAGCACTTTGAATAAGATTTTCAATCCTCAATGATAGAATTTCAATGACAAACTTTGCACAATAGGGTTTAACATAATTTTCTTGCCTAATCAGTTTCCTGCCTCTGTTTCCCTTCACTTGATTTCTCTAACCATCCTGGGTTCCTCTTTTTCTGTAAAATTCCAAATGACTTTCAGGCTCAACTTTTTGAAACTTAAATTTCATTGTTCATGAAGAAATTTTCTCCCATTTTCCTGTGGAATTTGTATTCATCCTTCAGGTATCAGTTGAAATGTTACTTCTTTAAGAAATTATTTCTTTCTCTTCCAGCCGGGACTAAATAGTCTAGTGTCTATTTCTATAACATTATTTAGTTTCCCTCATAAGAGTTATCACAATTGTAATTATATAATAATCTATAGTTATTTTGTAATTATTTTAGTTAATATCTGCATCATCCACAGACTATAGTTATATAAAAACAGAACTCATATCTCTAGTAGTTTTGCATCTCTAAATTCTAGAATATTGCTTGGCCCATAGTTGGCACTTAATTAATATTTATTCAATAAATTGCTGAATCTACTACAAGTTCTATCTTCACAGGAGCTTTTAATCCCATTGGTAGAGAATTAAAGAGAAATACAAAATTGAAAACTACAATGTGAGCCACAGTCATTAAGAATACTCTAAGGGAAAGTTTCATAACCTCGCTAGCCATCCATTTCCTCATTATTAAATGAAGGGTTTAACCTAGATCAAGTCTAGGATCATTTGCACCTCTAAAATTAAACAATTCTAACTGCTGGCTCAGGAAGAAAGAAAAATCAATGCGCTCCAAGAACTGAAGGAAAATTTCATGAAGAAACTTTTGATGATAAAAGCTATAATTAATGGGGAAGAAATGAAATTAACATAGGTATTCTGAGATGGCGAGATCAACCAGATGCCTGAAGTAAAGGACTATTTTGGATTTTAGTGGGAGAGATGATTTACATGGAGCTATTCTCGAAGGCACCGATAAAAGAGGACAAGGGTTTGGAATTGTTTAGAGGCCACAAGACATTGTAGTATTTTGAACAATGGTGCAACATGACTGTGCATTATTTTAAAAATGAATTATTTTCTATAAACATGTATTGATTTTTGACTACGTAATGGGCACTGCTTGGCACTGGGGATACAAACATGAATCAGACATGATTCCTGCCTCTGTGTCCCTCAAAATAGCGGGGTAGCAGTCTAAAAAAATGAGTAATATAATATTACATTACAAAAACAAAGTGTCAAAGAGGAAAAGATATAACAACCAAAAATACAATCCATTCATAAGTATTTTATAATAAAAGGGAGTTTTATATGGTGGAAACATCATCTTTAATGTTCATATCCTTTGAAGAAGCAAGACCGCTTCTAAGAATGTAGCCATTTTTGGGAGATGTGGATGTAAACTTCAAATCATTTATAATCTTGCTAACTTTAAGCTCTCCAAGCCTCAGTTTCTTTATATGTTCAAAACTAAAATAAAAAATTGGTGTAAAGATTAGAGGCATAAAATTACAAATGTTGGAAACAGATCACTATACAAATGGAATCTTAGAATATAATTAAAGTGAATCAGTGAAGAAATTGTTCAAAATTTAATCAAGGATGTAAGAACAATTGCTTTCTCATTCTTGAAAAAAAAATCTCAGATTCCTAACTTCTACTAAAACTATATATATATGTATATATATATATATACATATATATATATGCCAAATAAATGTAAAATAATTAGAAGCTAGGATTTGAATACTTACTATGAGTCAGGCATTTTTAAGTATACTACATGTATTAACTCATTTAAACCTTACAAAATCCCTATAGGGTAGGTACTATCATTATCCTCATTTTAAATGCAAAAATACTAAGGCACTGAGACATTAAGTAGCTTTCCCAAGGTGATCAAGATTATTAAAATTAAAACCTGATGCCTCTGGATTATGAACATGACCTCTTACTACTATGTTCTATGGCCTATATAAAATTGTATTGAAATTTTACAAAGATTGGGTTAAAGATACAATCTTAGCAATAGTACGTGAGAATTACTTTTATAACTTTAAGCTGGGGAAAAAGAAAACTCTCTAAAGCAAGAACCCAAGCTACAAAATAAAAGTTTAAAGATGTGATTTCCAAAAACTTTTAACAAATATTTTATTAGGAAAGGTACTTTAACTATAATAAAACAAAAATTTAAGAATGGAAAGAAATGTTTGCAGTGCATTTAGTATACAATGTCTTAATATTATTAATATAAAAAGAGTTTCCACAAATCATTAAGAACACAAATTTCATTAAGAACATAATAGGGCAAAATATAAGAACAACGATTCATGAAAAATAAAAACAAAAGTTTCTAAACATATTTAAGTATGCTCAGTCATAAGTGAGTGAAAATACAAATCAAAACAAAAAGATAGCACTAACAGAAACAAAATGTTAATAATAGGAGCCAGTGTTTTTGAGGACACTAACATAGATTATTTGTGTGTTTATAAATTGCCCCATGCTTTCAAAAAAAAGCAGTTTCTAGTATCTGTCAAAATGTCTAATGTACATGTCCTTTGATAAAGCAAATTCTTTTCTAGAAATCTACCCATTGCAATGCAGTGATCAAGAACTTTGGTTTCAGAAATATCTGGATACAAGTCCCTGCAATTCCATTTTTATATGTGTACCCTTGAAGTTCTTCGCTTTTATAAGGCTGAAATTACTCATTTGAAAACAAGATAGCAATAGGAAAATGGCCTCACAGGGTTATTCTGTAGATTAAATGAAACCATGCATGTGAAACAATTAACACATTTTAGGAGTTGGTAAATATTAAATAGTATGATTATTATTAATTATATTATAGATATGTTTCCAGTGTGAAGGAATAGCTTTATGAGAATGTTTATTATATTCTAATAACTTACAGTATTGAATACAATGTTGGAATCACTGCAATTATCTTTGTACAATTGTGGCAAATAAATTGGTCTTAAGAAGACAAGAGATGGGAAAACGTTACTCTATGTAACTAATGTCATATGTGCAATGGGTGAAGATTCAGAAAATCAGTATTGGTCAATGGGCAAGTCTTAAAATGGTTGTTAATAGATATATTTAATGCTTTAGAAAAATTCAATAAACATCAGAGACCAATTCAAATTCATAAGGAAAAAGTCAAATATTCTTTCTAAATGAAAAATGGGTTGATATTTTAAAACATTGTATATATTATTTTAGAGAACCATATAACATGTCCCATGTTAATGAATAAGATTATGGAATGTGATTAGGCAATAGTGTGCTATGGAGACTCAGAAGTGCTATTAACAACGGAGGGAATGGATTTAAACTTATGGCAGTTAGTTTGAATGCCAACCTGAATGAGATGTGCTTTGGATTGACAAAAGCTTCTGCATTTGCTACATTCTGCTTCATATTTTCATCACAGTTAGAGGAGGGATTAAAGGTATGATTTCTAAATTTGCAGCTCTCACAAAATTGCATCAGTCGTCCCATATGCCCCATAAATATATACACCTACTGTGTACTCATAGTGATTAAAAATTAAAAAAAAATTAATTGCAGTGGACAATTTAGGCAGATGATGTAATAGAGATCTATGGCACTACATTAGAATCAACAAAATATTATTTAACAAAGAGAACTTTTTGTAAATTGCTTAAAGTTCAAAATATAAATTGTACAATTATAGAAGTTCATCTATAAAACTATTATTATAGACAATAATATGGCCCCAAATTGTGATGCAACTGTCAAAAAATGTTCTCACATTGTTTTACCAGTGTATGGCTCTTTACAGTGTTTGATTATTGCATTCTATTTTGGACAGCACATTTTAAGAGAAACTTGATGTATTGAAATATGTCCAGAGGATGTATGAAAATGATACAGACTTGAGAGTTGGAGGAGCTAGGAATGTTTCCCTAGCAAAAGGGAAATTGAGAGAAGACACAAGTCTATTCAAACATTTGAAGATTTTTCTTGTAGGGTAGGAGACAAAATTGCTATACCTAGCTTAGAGGGCAGCTGAGAGCTGCAGGGAGGTGAAATTCATTTCAGAACAGACTTTCTCACAATTAGAGTACTCAGCATTGCAGTAAAGGTTTTTTAGTATTAAAATCCTCATAGCTGGAAGTACTTAAGTAAACAGTAAGACAACTGCTTTGAGGATTGTGGAAGAGACTCTGTTTATAGGGAAGAATGGATTAAATTACTTCTAAGATTTCTTTTTAAAAAAGGAAAATGGTAAAATGGAAAGAATGCCAATCTTGAGGGCAGAAGACTTCCAGGTCAAAGTTACTCTAACACTTATCTGTGTTTTAAGGAACTTTAACTTACAGTGATATAGCAGACTGTTTTTAGGGTAAGGCAAAGTGTTAATGATACCCACAGGAGACTTCTGAGTACAAGTTTAAAACCAGGGCTTGGTAGAGTGGCACAGTAGGACTGTCCTCAACCTGAGTGAGAAAAGGAATTCAGAGACAGGAAACCTTCATCATGAACACAAATTATTCCACTGTCATGTCTCCAGTTGCATTGGTTTAAAGTTCTATTCATCTCTCATTAGATATGTATTAGATGTTTTGTAATTTTTTACAGTGCATCATAGGATAATAGGAGCAAAAAGAAAGTTGCGATTTAATTTACTCTCACATTTCAGGCATCATGTGTGTTGTTTTTATGCATCTTTCCCTAGTCATTCCACAGATTAAGCTTCTCTGTAGAACATTGTGCAGGCTTCCCAGGTTTAGAAAAAATGGCATTCGTGTGCTGACTCACAATGTTTTTGCAAACCAGATTACATAAATCTAGGTATAGCAAACTTTTCATGACACCCAAACACTATGAGTTCAGTCCTTCAATCACAAAGGATTTGTTTTGTGTGATTTTGTAACCTCTGTTTCAGGAAGGAGCTCTAAAGACTAGAAATAGCATAGAATAGACTAAATTTGAACTAGAAGTACCTCCATCTATCTCCTGATGACCTTCTTCCCTTTGTGAACACTCTGGATTACTGCACAAAGCCCTGGGACCCTCAAGCTCTCCCACTAAATCAGAAATGCTACTGAGTGCTTACTGTGATGAGGAGCGCAACTCTTCCTCAAATGAAGTGCCTTGTTGTCTCTTTCCTTTCCTCAAGGAAACTCTAGCCATTGTTATCTAGTTGTGTGTAGTAGAAGCTGTCTGAGATCTTGAAACACTTGGAATCTTGAAAATTGGGAGTTAATCTATTAGTATTTCCTGAAAGCCTCCTACCCTTCCAGATGAGGTTAGGTCTTTGCTCAGTATATCCTCCCACCCTGTACTTTTCTTTTTTAGCACTTAATCACTGCTAGATTTCATTAATTGTTCATATCAATATATTTTCCTAATATCTGCCTCCCTGGATATAGAGAGTGTTTTGGGGAGACGGACATCCTGTTGGTCTGGTTCAATGCTAAACTTCCAAGACATATTCCAGTGCCTGGCATATAAGAGATATAGGAGATCTTCAGTGAGTATTTACTGAATGAATAAATAGCATTTTGCCTGTGGAAAAAAAAAAGTTGAATGGGTTAAGAAAGGATTTGTATGTTTGCTGATAGCACTCATTTACGTATATGTTTTTTGATTACCTATTTTATGCCAGATAATGTACCAGATGATGGGTTCACAAAATTAAGTAAGTCTTTGCTTCCACCTACTCTGAGTGATGGTTTAAGGTCAGATTTAGCATCAGAAAAAAATCTAGAAGAATGCAGTGGTATGTTGATGTTAATTAGTTGTACCTTATTGCCCTTTCTCCAACTTTCACACTAGCAACCCCCAGTCCCCACCCTTAGCCATTGTCAGATATAAATACACCCCAGTATTCTTGCCTTGGATAAGGATAACTCCAGGCTTAACTTACATTTCACAGTTTCCCTGCGGAATCAGGCTGACCCCACCCTCTGCAGACTCTGCCTGAGTTCCATCCTTGCTTGGCGTTTTCCCCTTCCCTACTTTGACTCCTCCACTCCCTGGCTGCCACCTAAGGGAAAACTTCCTCAATTAAACATTTGCACATGAACTCTTATCTCATGATTTGCTTCTAGAGAATCTGACCTTAGACTAACTTTTTCTAGCCATATTTTCAATATCTTGATGACTATACTATTCTATTCTCAGTTGCTCTGGAATCAGCAGTTATGAATAAAATCTTTGCTTCTCGAGGATTATTTTAATTCAAGAACTAGATTCACCTTTGAAATCCTTACCTCACTAACTGTAATTTAATCCCTTTAAATCCCAAATATATCTATATGCACTAGTCTTTGCAAAATTAGATTAGAGTCTACCAAAATTCATCTTCTCTGAAATGAAAAGGTGTCAATCTTTTCTGGGAACAAAGGCTGAACTAACAACAGCACATGATACCATTATATATTAGATTTTATCTAATTCAGATACCTTTTATGAGTCCAGTTATGAATAGATTTGGAAAGTAATAATTTTGAAGAAATATGAAATTGTACCACTCCAGATGTTCTCAGCCAGAGTTTTAAGCAGAATATGGCAAATTTGTAAATCTGTGACAATAATAAATAACCCATTAGGACTGAACTGACAAACTTCACAATTATTCTCAGTTGAGAACTAAGTGCCAAAAGTTCCAAAGTTAAGGATTTATTTTTTATTTCACTGCACAGATAAGCTGTACTTTCCATTAGAAAATATTTATTGTTTTAATATGTCTACAACAACCTCTGATTTTACCAGATAAGTCTGTTCTTCACCCAAAATGTGAAATTCATATCATCCTGTCACCTTGTTAGACTAGATATTAACATTCTATACATCATCTGCTTCTGATCCATCATATCTGGCTCTCCTCACACCCCTACAGTCATCCCCTTGCCCATAGCCTAAGTCAAGTGAAAATGATCACGCCTGTGGCATGAAATTTTGTAAAATTCTTCCTTCAATCCACTTACCTAATTTTCTTCCTAATTATAAAGAAGTTTATACATTTTTAAAAATAAAGTGTTATTTTTATACACAGTTAATATGTGATATTAAAACATCATTTGCTCATTTATTGATAGATTCGATAACAAATATTCTTTGAGCACCTACTTGGTTCCAGGGACTGTGCTATGTGGTGGGCTAAAGAGATGAATTAGACACTAAAGCCCTCAAGGAGCTCAAATTCTAATGAAGAGGCTGAGGGATATGAAAAACACAAAGCCTAAATCAGAAAAAATAAAAATGTGTGCAGTCTACAGGTCTGTTATTTATTCATTGAAAATAAATATATTGAGGTTTTTTCACTTCGTTTATTAATGCTGCTCAACAAAAGAATGACGGCTGAGCGCAGTGGCTCATGCCTGTAATCCCAGCCCTTTGGGATGCCTAGGTGGGCGGATCATGAGGTCAGGAGTTTGAGACCAGCCTGACCAACATGGTGAAACCGCATCTGTACTAAAAATACAAAAATTAGCCAGGCATGGTAGCACGTGCCTGTAATCCCAGCACTCAGGAGGCTGAGGCAAGAGAATCGCTTGAGTCTGGGAGACAGAGGTTGCAGTGAGCCAAGATCGTACCATTGCCCTCCAGCCTGGAAGACAGAGTGAGACTCTGTATGCCCCCGCCCACCCCTCCCCAAAAAAAAGACAATGAAAACATGACATTTTTTAATACAATAAAAGTATGTAGGGTATAATGCAGAAGTAGCAAACTTGAAATAGCTCACCCTCCTTCATCTGGGAATTTTTTCTCAGGCTTTATTGTTAAGTTTGGCCTGACTGTCACTGTGCAAATAAATAATTGCAATGAAAGGTAGCAAGTCTTACAGGGTGGGCAGAAATAGAGTGCACTGAAGACCAAAAGACAGTAGAACACCTTCCCTGCCTAGAGGCAGACTTCCCAGAGGAAGGTTTTGATCTGGGACTTGCAGTGCATGAGTTTTCTAGGGAAGCCATAACAGAGCACCATAGTCTGGGTGGCTTAAACAATAGAAATTTATTTTCTAGCATTTCTGGAGGCTAGATATCAGAGACTAAGGTGTTGTCAGGGTTGGTTTCTTCTCAGGCCTTTCTCTTTGGTATACAGACGGCAGTCTTCGCTTTGTCTTCACATGGTGTTTCCTCTGTGTATCTGTGTACTAATCTCTTTTATAGACAACAGTCATACTGGATTAGGGCACAACCTAGTGACCCCATTTAATTTTAATGACCTCTTCAAAGCCCCTATCTCCAAATATAGTCATATTCTGAGGTTCTTCAAAGCCCCCATTTCCAAATATAGTCATATTCTGAGGTTCTTGAGGTTAGAACTTGAATATATGAATTTTGGGAGAGCACAAACTAACCCAGAATATTTATGATATTAAAACAGCAGAGTTCCTTGACCCCCATCACAAGATGTTTGGTTGCTGCATGCTCAAACCCCTTATGAGATGGGGAGCATGTAGACGGGCAGGTGTAGGAGCCAGGACAAGCACTTTTGGGCTCTGGCCCAATGGTAGCATTTACAGGTGGATGCCTGCAACTCCCAACACCCCAGTGGGCTTGTTACAGTGTTCCTTTAGCTCTGCTGTCCACAGATGAGTTAAGTGTTAACCAGCTCAGTGCCTTCTTGGTACCTGGGTCCTTGTCCATCTTCCAGGAAGAATCAGATTATACATGCACTTGAAGGATGGTGAATGCAGGGATTTTGTGAGTGGTGGAGAAGATTCTCAGTGAGACGGATAGGAAGCTGGAAAGAGGATAGAGTGGGAAGATGATCTTCCCCTGGAGTTTGGCCATCCCACAGCCATCGGACTGTCCACAGTCAAACTCCTCTCAATATTCAGAGGTTCCTTCTCTTCACTCCTCTCTGCCATGCTGACTTTCTGTTCCTCTGCTCTTCTGCTCATCTGCCATGGAGCCTGGGATTTGAAGTTTATATGGATATAGGATAGGGTGGTGTGGTGGGCCAAAAGGCAACATTTGGCCACAAAAACAGGAATGCCTGTTCCCATTTAGGGCCTGTTCCCATTCCAGGCTTGAGGGTGGGGCCTTTGCTGGAGAACCACCATCCTCCACCCAGTATTTCCCCGTCTCCTGTCCGTATCAATATAAATATAAAATTGTAAGCTAGAAGAGGGGTGAGGACATTCCAAGAGGTGTCACAGACTGTACAAAGGTAAGGGAAATGAAATGGTTTGTGTATTTAGAAATGCTGAGTATTGAAGGCTGATAGAACCTAGAAATGGAGCTAAGTTGTCTTTTGCATAAGAGCCTTTGAGTCTGATTGCTTATTGGAAATGGGTGCCATGCTTTATAGCTACAATTTCAACCACATTCTATACTAGGGACTTGACATACATATGTAATCTCTAATATTATAACTCTTGGTTATGTATTATTATGTAAAACCACGTATTACTTTCTTCTTAATTAAAGGAGGAAATGAAGGCTCAGATGGGTTATTTCATTCACTTGTTAATTTACCTATTCATCCATCCATTCATTCTATAAATATTCACTAGATGCCTCCCATGTGCAGGTACCAGATGCTGGTGATTAGGGAGGGAAACATAGGTATACCCTATCCTCAGAGAGCTTAGACTCTAGAGCAAAAACCTGATATTAAATAACTAACTTACCAAAATGTGATGTGTAATGAAGAGGTAGTAGAGATTTCTGTGCATAGAAAGAGAAGAGTGGATCCAGGTAAAAGTAAAACTGATATTAGAACATATATGCTCTAAAGCTGGTTTCCTGGTCTAAAGCTTTGTTTCCTTTTATAATGCTGTGCCACCCCAGTTGCCACAAGCAATGTTTTTCAAAAAGTGGAGTGCTTTCTTCTGAAGGTCTAGGAGTATCTTTGGGGAGTACAGGACAAAGCTTGTTTTTAAAGATGGATGTATTCAATTTAATGTCTATTTTTTGTCAAGTGATATTGTTTTTCAATTATGGAAGTGGTATATTTTCTTTTAAATATACGTATATTTAAGCAAGCATAGTGGTCTGATTTACAGAAACATACCTAATGAACAACTATGCAAGAATACAGTGGGTATGGGGGAAATCCTAATTGAAATTTGAAGATTTTTTTTCTGGTTATGCCAGTTCTGCAGATGCTCTTGTTATTTTCATTCTGATTATTACTTGTTCCAGATTCCTAAAATGGAACCTCTAGTATTGACCCACTAAGCATTTGGTAAGTACAGTATGGTAGCTCATTAAAATGTAAATTGGGTTAAGTGCTTCAGAAACATACAGGAGAATATGTAAATAATAAAGAACAATGAGAAGCTGGCTCTTTCCCTCAGGAACTTTGCCTCTCTAATAGTTTGAACCTTATCCATAGTCATGAATCTAGCTAGGAAACACTCTCAGTTAAAAAAAAAAAAAAAAAATCTAGAAATAAAGCAAATGAGCTAAGGGCAGCAGTGTGAAACTTCAAATGACATCAAGCAATAAGAAAACCATCCAGTAATTCTCTTGTGTTTAATGAAGAAAACTGTACCAAGGTTAAACGGTTTCCATGTTTACCCTCAATTGTACCATGTGGCACATTAACATGTTTCTCCTAGAGTTTGTCCTGCTGGAGACGTATACATAAGAGCTAGATCTGTTCAAGAGACAGAAACCTGACTATGAGTAGAGGAAGTAAAAGGGGCAGTAGAGCTCTCTCCACCGGTTTCAGTAAAACATCTCCAGCAAGGATCTGGTTGGGTTACAGACTTGTATCTGGACCATTCCCTGAGACCAGGGATAGATTTTTCTCAGCCTGAATCATTCATAGCATAGGCAAGATGAAAGACTTTAGTAGAAGGTAATGGAGGTATATTGGTAGATTAAAAGAAGAGGTAATGTGGAGAAATCAGTATGTAAAGTAAACTTGAAAGGATGTACCTAGGAAACTGAGGAGGGAGAATTACCTGAACTCAATTGTTTGAGTCCAGCCTGGGCAACATAGCCAGACCTGTCTCTTAAACAAACAAACAAACAAACATAGAACAGCCAGGCAAATAATGGGATTTGATTGCCACCATGAGATAAGGCTTTACATTTACCTGCTTGTATTGTAATCTAGCCCCACCCTGCTTCTCACACGGATTTTCTCCAGATGATACAAGATGACCTTGTTGCCTACAATGAGCTTGTGAAAGAAGTCAGTCTATTTGAACTTTCCACAGAATTGGACACCAATTGTCTCCTCTTTTATGAAATACACTCCTTAGTCCGGGGAAACAATATTTTATTATTTTATTTTATAAGTTCTGGGGTACATGTGCAGAATGTGCAGTTTTGTTACATATGTAAATGTGTGCCATGGTGGTTTGCTGCATCTATTAGCCCGTCACCTAGGTATTAAGCCCAGCATGCATTAGCTATGTATCCTAATGCTCTTTCTCCCACTGCCACCACCCCTGCCCCCGAGAGGCCCCCATGTGTGTTGTTCCCCTCCCTGTGTCCATGTGTTCTCATTGTTTAGCTCCCACTTATAAGTGAGAACATGCTGGCTAGTTATATGTAGAAAGGGCAGAAAACCAAGTGTTTGGTTTTCTGTTCCTAGTTTGTTTGCTGAGGATAATGGCTTCTAGCTCTATTTATGTCCTGCAAAGGATATGATCTCATTCCTTTTTATGTCTGCATAGTATTCCATGGTATATATGTACCACATTTTTTTAATCCAGTCTATCATTGATGTGCATTTGGGTTGATTCCATGTCTTTGCTATAGTGAATAGTGCTACAGTGAACATATGAATGCATGTATCTTTAAAACAGAATGATTTATATTCCTTTGGGTATATAAATCAGCAACAGGATTGCTGGGTCAAATGGCATTTCTGCTTCCAGGTCTTTGGGGAATTGCCACACTGTCTTCCACAATGATTGAATTAATTTACATTCCCACCAACAGTGTAAAAGTGTTCCTACTTCGCCACAGACTCACCAGCATCTATTATTTCTTGACTTTGTAACAATAGCCATTCTGACTGACATGAGATAGGATCTCATTGTGGTTTTGATTTGCATTTCTCTAATTATCAGTGATGTTGAGCTTTATTTCATGTTTATTGGCTGCATGTATGTCTTCTTTTGAGATTTCTCTGTTCGTGTCCTTTGACCACATTTTAATAGGGTGGTTTGTTTTTTCTTATAAATTTGCTTAAATTCCTTGTAGGTTCTGGATATTAGACCTTCGTCAGTAGGAAAGTGGTCCAGTTTCAGTTTTCTGCATATGGCTAGCCAGTTCTCCCTGCACCATTTATTAAATAGGGAATCCTTTCCCCATTGCTTGTTTCTGTCAGGTTTGTTAAAGATCAGGTGGTTGTAGATGTGCAGTCTTATTTCTGTGTTCTCTGTTCTGTTCCATTGGCTTATATGTCTGTTTTTGTACCAGTACCATGCTGTTTTGGTTATTGTAGCCTCGTAGTATATTTTGAAGTTGGGTAGTATGATACCTCCAGCTTTATTCTTTTGGCTTAGGATTTCTTGGGCAGACAGGCCCTTTTTTGGTTCCATATCAATTTTAAAGTAATTTTTTTGTCCAATTCTGTGAGGAATGTCAATGGTAGTTTAATGGAAATAGCATTGAATCTATAAATCACTTTGAGCAGTGTGGCCATTTTCACAACATTGATTTGTCCTATCCGTGAGCATGGAATATTTTTCCATGTTTTATTTCCTGTCTGATTTCCTTGAGCACTGGTTTGTGGTTCTTCTTGAAGAAGTCCTTCTCTTCCTTTGTTAGCTGTGTTCCTAGGTATTTTATTCTCTTTGTAGCAATTGTGAATAGGAGTTCATTTATGGTTTGGTTCTCTGCCCATCTATTGTTGGTGTATTGGAATGCTTGTGACTTTTGCACATTGATTTTATATCCTGAGACTTTGCTGAAGTTGCTAATCAGCTAAAGAAGCTCTTGGACTGAGATGATGGAATTTTCTAGATATAGGATCATGTCATCTGCCAAGAGACACAGGCTGACTTCCTCTCTTCCTATTTGAATCCCCTTTATTTCTTTCTCTTGCCTGATTGCCCTGGCCAGAACTTCTAATACTATGTTGAATAAGAGTGGTCAGAGAGGGCATCCTTGCGTTCTGCTGGTTTTCAATGGGAATGCTTCCAGCTTTTGCCTGTTATAAATCTTATTATTTTGAGTTATGTTCCATCAATACCTAGTTTATTGCGAGTTTTTAACATGAAGGGATGTTGAATTTTATCGAAGGCCTTTTCTGGGTCTAGTGAGATAATTACGTGGTTTTAGTCTTTAGTTCTGTTTATGTGATGAATTACTTTTATTGATCTGTGTATGTTGAACCAGCCTTGCATCCTTTGATGCTGACTTGATCGTGGCAGGGAAGCTTTTTGATGTGCTGCTGGATTTGTTTTGCCAGTATTTTATGGATGATTTTTGCATCGATGTTCATCAGGGATACTAGCCTGAAGTTTTGTTTTTTGTTTTTTTTTGATGTATCTCTGCAAGGTTTTGGTATTAGGATGATACCTTAATTAAGGCAGATGATATCTGTCTTAATTTCATTATTTACCCATAAAATGAATTAGGGAGTAGTCCCTCCTTTTCAATTGGTTGGAATAGTTTCAGAAGAAATGGTACCAACTCTTCTATGTACCTCTGGTAGAATTCATCTGAAAATGTATCTAGTCCTGGGCTTTTCTTGTTTAGTAGGCTATTTCTTACTGCCTCAATTTCAGAACTTGTAATTGGTCTATTCAGGGATTCAACTTCTTCCTGGTTCTGTCGTGGGAGGGTGCATTGTCCAGAAATTTATCCATTTCTTCTAGATTTTCTAGTTGATGTGCATAGAGCTGTTTATAGTATTCTCTGATGGTTGTTTATATTTATGTAGGGTCAGTGGTGATATTCTCCTTATCATTTCTGATTATGTCTACCGGATTCTTCTCCATTTTCTTCTTTATTAGTCTAGCTAGTGGTCTATTTTGTTAATTTTTTTTACAAAACCAGCTCCTGGATTCATTGATTTTTTTTAAGGGTTTTCTGTGTCTCTATCTCCTTTAGTTCTGTTCTGATCTTGGTTATTTCTTGTCTTCTTCTAGCTTTGTGGCTTGTTTGCTCTTGGTTCTCTAATTCTTTTAGTTGTAATGTTAGGATGTTTACTTGAGATCTTTCTAGCTTTTTGATGGGGGCATTAATGCCATAAATTTCCCTCTTAACACTGCTTTAGCTGCATGCCAGATATTCTGGTATGTTGTCCCTTTGTTCTCATTGGTTTCAAAGAACTTCTTGATTTCTGCCTTAATTTCATTATTTACCCAGGAGTCATTCAGGAGCAGGTTGTTCAATTTCCATGTAGTTGTGTGGTTTTGAGTAAGTGTCTTAATCTTGAGTTCTAATTTGATTGCACTGTGGTCTAAGAGACTGTTATTGTTTCTTTTTCTTTTTTTTGCATTTGCTGAAGAGTGTTTTACTCCCAATTATGTGAACAATTTTAGAGTAAGTGTCATGTAGCACCAAGAACAATGTATATTCTGTTGTTTTGGGGTGGAGAGTTCTGTATATATCTATTAGGTCCACTTGATCAAGAGGTGAGTTCAAGTCCTGAATATATTTGTTAATTTTGTCTCAGTAATCTGTCTAATATTGACAGTGGGGTGTTAAAGCCTCTTACTATTATTGTGTGGGAGTCTAAGTCTCTTTATAGGTCTCTAAGAGCTCGTTTTATGAATCTGGGTGCTCCTGTATGGGGTGAATATATATGTAGGATAGTTAGCTCTTCCTGTTGAATTGAGCCCTTTACTGTTAGGTAATGCCCTTCTTTGTCTTTTTTGATCTTTGTTGGTTTAAAGTTTGTTTTGTCAGAAACTAGGATTGCAGCTTGTGCTTTTTTCTGCTTTCCATTTGCTTGATAAATTTTCCTCCATCCCTTTATTTTGACCCTGTGTTTGTCTTTGCACATGAGTTGGGTCTCTTGGACACAGCACTTTGATGGGTCTTTACTCTATGCAGCTTGCCATTCTGTGTCTTTTAATTGGAGCATTTAGCCCATTTACATTTAAGGTTAATATTGTCATGTGTAATTTGATCCTGTCATCATGACGTTAGCTAGTTATTTTGCAGACTTATTGATGTAGTTGATTCATAGTGTTATTGGTCTTTGTACTTCAGTGTGTTTTTATAGTGGCTGGTAACAGGCTTTCTTTTTCATATTTAGTGCTTCCTTCAGGAGTTCTTGCAAAGTAGGCCTGGTGGTGATGGATTCCTTCAGCATTTGCTTGTCTGAAAAGGATTTAATTTCTCCTTTGCTTATGAAGCTTAATTTGGCCAGATATGAATTTCTGGACTGGAAATTCTTTTCTTTAAGAATGTCTAAAATTGGCCCCCAATCTCTTCTGCCTTGTAGGGTTTCTGCTGAGAGCTCCACTGTTATTCTGACGGAGTTTCCTTAGTACGTGACCTGGCCTTTCCCTCTGGCTGCCCTCAACATTTTTTCCTTTATTTCAATCTTGCAGAAATTGATGGTTATATGTCTTGGAGTTGCTCTTCTCATGGAGTTTCTTACTGAGGTTCTCTGGATTTTCTGAATTTGAATGTTGGCCTGTCTTGCTAGGTTGGGGAAGATCTCCTGGGTGATATCCTGAAGTAAGTTTTCCAGCTTGGTTTCATTCTCCCCATCTCGTTCAGGTACCCCAGTCAACTGTAGGCTCTGTCTTTTTACATAACTCCATAGTTCTCGCAGGTTTTGTTCTTTTCCTTTCATTCTTTTTTCTATAATCTTGTCTGCTTGTCTTATTTCAGCAAGAAAATCTTCAAGCTCTGAAATTCTTTTCTCCACTTGGTCTTTTCAGCTCTTGACACTTGTGGTTGCATTGTGAAGTTCTCGTGTTGTGTTTTTCAAGTCCATCAGGTCATTTATGTTTCTTTCTAAACTGGCTATTCTGGTTAACAGCTCCTGCAATGTTTTATCATGGTTCTTACCTTCTTTGCATTGGGTTAGAACATGCTCCTCTAGCTCAGTGAAGTTCGTTATTACCCACCTTCTGAAGACTGCTTCTGCAAATTTATCCATCTCAGCCTCAGCCCAATCCAGTGCCATTGCTGGAGAGGTATTGTGACCATTTGGAGGAGAAGAGGCACTCTGGCTTTTTGAGTTTTCAGCACTTTTTTCGTGGATTCTTTTTCGTCTTCGTGAGTTTATCTAGCTTCGATCTTTGAGGCTGCTGACCTTTGGACGGGGTTTTTGTGGGAACTTTTTTGTTGATGCTGTTGTTGTTGCTTTCTGTTTGTTTGTTTCTTTTAACAGTCAGGTCCCTCTTCCATCGGGCTGCTGCAGTTTGCTGGTGGTCCCACTCCAGACCCTATTTGCCTGGTTCCCTCCTGCACCTGGAGGTGTCACCAGTGGAGGCTGCAGAACAGCAAAGATGGCTGCCTGATTCTTCTTCTGGGAGCTTTGTACCAGAGAGGTACCGACCTGATGCCGATGGGAACACTCCTGTACAAGGTGTCTGGTGATTGGGGGTCTCACCCAGTCAGGAGGCAGGGGATCAGGGACCCACTTAACAAAACACTCTGGGTGCTCATTGGTGGAAGGTGTGCACTGCTCTGCAGGGATTTCTACTTATCTGGACGGCCCGGAGTTCTCAGAGCCAGCACGGGAAAGACTAAGTCTGCTGATCCGTGGAGACCACTGCAGCCCATTTCCACAGGGGCTCCGTCCCAGAGAGATCAGAGTTCTGTCCGTAAAACTCTGGCTGGAGTTGCTGAAATTCTTTCAGGGAGGCCCTTCCCAGTGAGAAGGGATGGATCCAGGTCCAGACTAAAGAGGTAGTCTGGCCACAATCTGCCACAGCTGCTGTGGTACACCGTGGGGAATTCTTCCTGGGTCCAAACTGCCCAGTTTCCGCGGCACCAGCGGGGGGAAACTGCCAGACTGGAGCTGTAGTGATGGCTGCCGCCCCAGTCCCTGAGAACTCAGTAGTCTTGTGCAGTCTCCAGCCAAGCGGCCGCTGAGAATCTGCACAGCTCTGTGCTTGGGACCCAAGGTCCTAGTGGCATGGGCTCATGAGGAGATCTGCTCCACGGGTTGCACAGATCCATGGAAAAAGCATGGCTTCCCGGGCAGGGTAGCATGGTCACTCACCGCCTCCCCTGGCTGGGGGTGGGAGCTTCCCTTGTCCCGGCTCCCAGGTGGGCTGTCACTCCGCCCTGCTTTTCCTCACTCTCTCTGGGTCACGCCAACCACTTAGTCAATCCCAGTAAGAGAACCTGGATACCTCAGTTGCTGGTGTAGAATTCACTCTCCATTTTCCCTTCTTCTCGGTGGGAGCCTCCGACTGCAGCTGTCTCTCGTTGGCCCTTTTGGCCCCTCTCTGCCAGGGAAACATTCTTAATGGGATTTTCTCCTTTGTCAATCCCTTCTGGTCTCTTCTGCTAATTTATCTTCTATGCCTTTACCCCTTAAATATTAATTTCCTCCTGGGACCTGTTTTCAATGCTCTTATTTTCTCATTTATCACTCTCCCTTAGTGATAATACAACTGAAACCAGAATTATGGCTGACTTTTACGATTTTTGTTATAGCGTTTTGAGTGCTTCCTATATGACAGATACTGTAATAAGCAAAAGAAACTCAGAAAGGTAAATTGATCCCTTCTATTCTTGGCTTTAATTTCTACCTGTATGATAATAACTCCCATATATAGGCCTCCTAGATCTAGTCGACCACAGTTACATATCCAAGGAAGGAGTATGCCATTCTCCCAGGTCGTCCACTTCAGACTCAAGCTCCCCAAACCAGACCCACCCAAAACCTGCTTTGCCTCTGTATTTCTTGCCTCAGTAACCGCCAGTATCATCTGCTTGGTCATATGCAGCATAAGTCATTGTTGATTCTTTCCTTTTCTTCACTGACTACAGCACATTGAGTCTAACTGCAAAATATTGTCTTCTATTTTTATTCCCACTGCTTTTGTACCAATAAAGATACAACCCCATGACTGTTTTATAAATAAAGTTTTATTGGAAAATAGCTGTACTCACTCATTTACATATTTTCTGTGACTGTTTTCATGATACAATGGCAGAGCTGACTGTTTGCAACAGAGACCTTATGACCAGAAAAACCTAAAATATTTACTGATTGGCTATTTGCAGAAAAAATTTTGCTGATGCCTGCTCCCACGTAGTCATATGGCCTGGTACAGTGGCTTATGCTGTAATTTTAGCACTTTGGCAGGCCAAGGTGAAAGGATTGTTTGAGTCCGGAAGTTCGAGACAAGCCTAGGCAACACAGTGAGACCCCATCTCTCAAAAAACAAACAAAATTAGCCAGGTATAGTGGCGCCTGACTGTAGTCCCAGCTACTCAGTATGCTGAGGTAGGAGGATTGCTTGGGCCCTGGAGGTCAAGGATGCAGTGAGCCATGATCACACAGCTGCATTCCAGCCTGAGCAACAGAGCGAGACCCTGTCTAAAATAAAAAATAAAAATAAAAATCTTAATCTCTTATTTGGACCCATGTAGTGATGCCTTATTTTTGTCTCTCAGTGTCCATTCACCCAGGTTCCAATTCATCTTTTATATCCACCACCATTTACATTTGCAAAACTCAATCTTTGCCGTGTTATAGCCCCCTTTTAAAAACAAACAATGATAAGATTTTGATGAATGTAAATTGCCCAGAAGAAAAATGTTAATCCCAGTATTATTTATGCATTGCTGCATAACAAAATGCTCTAAAATTTAGTGACTTTGTGGATTGACTGGGCAGTTCTTGTGCTATTCTCATGCAGTGGGAGTTGTATAGCTGCATTCACCTGACAGGTAAGATGAAAAATAGTTCAGTTGGGATGTTGGGATGGCTGGGTCCCCATCCTCAAGACTATTGTCTCTCAGGGACAACAAGGAGACCTGGGCTGCCCTTTAGGGAAGACATGCCTTTCTTAGCTCCCCAACTCCCAACTTTATCCTTGTTCCATTATGTTACCTACTTAGCTCTTGTAAGCACTAGAATTAGCAAGCCCTGAAATGTTTGAATTTCATTTGTGGTTTGAAATAAACTAACTCCTGTGGAGATATTGACATTAACATATTCTCTAATGTTGAAATATTGTCAGATAGAATTCCTGTACCAGTTTATTATTGTCTGTATGTGGTGTGTATAGGATATCAGAACTTCTAGCTGAAAGCTACTTGTTGATCTCCTTGAAAGTTTTTTTCTTTTACCTTTTCCTCTCATCCCCCTCAATAATTTTTTTCTTTTAAATGATACCTATTACAATTTCTTCCCTATGAAATGAGATAATTTCTTTGACTAGCTGCTTGAGTCTGATGTAAAAATAGAATCACACCAGAGGAAATAAATTAGCATTTGGCAAGGACACATTTTCATTTGTGGTACTGTATTTAAGGCGGTTGCTAGGTGGGTTTGTGGATGATGGAACATTCTAGAACTTCGTTTAAACTTTTTTCAAATAATAGAAAGGATGGGAGCAGAAGGCAAAATGAATGTATGTTTCAGTGTATGTGGAATGCTGATTTAAATAAAGGAGGATGTTTTACTTAACAAAAGATTATTTCAGAAAGACAATACATAGAAAGTTACAGTACCTATAAAACTATAGATTGATCAACTGTCAATGACAACATACACACAATCACACAGATACACACATCGCAGATAATTCCTACATTCACCAAAAATAACACTACTGTTGTACAGCCTCCAAGGATATCCAAGTTGGACTCAGACATGTCTTTAAAATTTGGCCTTTATTGCATCTCAAATCCATTAGTTAGAAATTACAAAAAAGAGAAATGTATAATTGAAACGATGACAGGCTTTCACTAACAATAGTGTGAACTTAACAGAGGCCCTTGAAATTCAGTTAATTTAAATTCTAATAGATCATCATACCTATAGAATATAATTCATTTAATGGCAATTGCTATTCATAATAGGGACTCTTTATGAAAATTGGATATTTGAGTTAAACTACATTTATAGCCAAGAATAAAATTTATTTGATCCGTAAGAAAGACTTCATCAAGGATTAAATGTTCAGTCTTGAGAAATCTACATTAGAAAATGAATTATGAATCACCATTCAAGATTGAATTCATTATCTTGTTGTGTGTAACTATACATTTCTTTTGGTCATTTACTACACTCTGTAATTTCCAGTACCTTAAATACAAACATTTTACATTGTTAACTAAATACAATACATGTTTCCTTTCAGTTAATTATGTACACATAATAATTTTGGGTCTCAAGGAACTGTCTCCTGAAATCAGTAGAATTAAAAAAATTTGCTTAGTAAATTCTCCTTCAAGCTGTAGTTTTATGTGAAGGATTCTGAGCTTTAAGTTTGTTGTTCCAAAAGAGCTTAGAAATCCTGAGTTGGCATTAAAATCTTATATTGTACTACTTTATACTTGTGCTAAATTGTATTTGCCTCTAAGCCCAACTTCTATTAGTATATCTTTGTATGTATTAAAACTATGTAGCTAAAAGTGAATCTATATGATTATGCAACATAGGGCCAGACACATGCTAGATACTTAAAAGAGGATTGTCTAAATGGAATGGCTATTTCATACATACTTTACATACATACATATGAAATGTACAAAGTTCTCAGCTCATGTAAATTTTAATCACTGAGATTTTCAATGCAATATTAACAATTTTGAAATATCATTTAAAAGCAAACATTAATATTTAAACCCAATATCAAACAATTGTACTGCTTTGCACACAATGCAATTTGATAATTACTGAGAGAATAAAACTATAATTTAATTAGCAACGTTTAAATCAATACCAGGTATAGAAATGAAAATATTCTTTGGTTTGAAACGTATCCTTTGATTATTTATAATGTCATAACCTGATATTCAAGTTTCAATATTATACAGATGTTTAAACACTGCCCAGAAATAATTTTAGTGATTTTTTACAATACTTTTAGAAAGTAGACCAGAGATGGATGAAACATTTATCTTTAATGTCTTATAAGGGATTCCTTCATATGATAGAAAATTAAGGACACCTCAATGTCTTCCAACTTGATGAACTTATGATAGTTTTAGGAAGGATGGTTGTACCTGAGTGGCATTATTGTATGGCAACCACATATCATAGTTAAGAAGTACTATTTAATTTTAAGGGAGGCAACATGGTATTGTGTTGAAGAGCCTGGTTTCTGAAGTTAGAATGCCTGACTTCAGTTCCTGGCTCAGTTCTGTACTAGCAATGCAACTTTAGCAAGTCACATAACCACTTTGTGTCTCAGTTTCTCCATTAACAAAATGGGTATAATAATTATACCTATCTCATAAGCTTTCTATAATGACTAAATGAGTTCACCTGTATAAAACACTTAGGACAGTATCTGACACTCAGTAAGTTCCATGTAAGTGTTTCATCAAAAAATGTTTTTTTAATGCTATATTAGTGTAAATAAGACGCAGTTTCATCCTCAGAGTGGTACATTTGTGTGCAAAGTAATTTATAAATGTATTTCCTACTTGGCAAAGTAATAACCGAAACCTAAGAGCAAAGACTGTATAACCTTGAGAAAGTCAGTTAACAGTCTTGAACTGCCTTATCTCCAGCAATTAAATGGCAAAGTTATTCTACATGATTTCTCAAGTACCTTCTGTATTAAAAAAGAAAAAGTCTGTGATTCCATAGGTTTATTTTGCTACATTCAAGCAGAATATTTTTATGGTAGCAATAACCCCATTAATACTAAAACACATAAATAAATCATTATGGTACTTGATAAATAATGAATTATCAAAAACATTAAAATAAACGCATATTCTCATGTATCTTTATTTTCTTATATTGTAATTTACATGGATAGGGACACCTATTGCATGGATTAATTAGGTATAAAACTCTGCTCAACTATGTGTTGTTTTGGATTGTTTTTCTAGTTATGCAAATTGGAAGTTTTTTATTTAGTCTAATAACATCAGGGAGGGCTCTATAACTCAAATACAAATTTGTCTTAGCTGTAAATATGACTCTCCTTCCTTATTATTCTACCACACTTAAAATGAAGAAAGGACATTAAGCCTTGTGAAAGTCAGGTTTTATTTTATTATTTAGTATGAAAAGCATGAATATAAATCCATTCAAAATAAAATAGTGACCAAGGAGATCCAATTTTGATAATGTATTGAAGTTCCTAAATAAGTCAACTTTCCTCAAGTCACTACTTATGCTCCGCAGTCCGTCCCTCTTCCTCCTCTCCAGTTTATTGATACAAAAGATAGTAAAGCAAGAATAGAGTATTTCCACAAAACACTTCTATATTTCTGTAAAACTATTCTAGGTTAGCTCCAATCTAGCTTCTGTACTGATAAATTGCAAAAACTACAGAGTAATAAAATCCTCAGCATTTCAGCATTGGACACCTCCTTAACATAACTGTCTTATTTCTATCCCTACCGTTACAACACCAAGACAACTTATCATAAATATCACTCACAGACTGAAAGAGACACTTGATTAAACTCTTCTAGCTGTGTGTAGATGGGAACAGAATTAAAGTAGTATTTCTATTCTTAAAAGAGAATTGTAAAAGATATTGTACATGTGCATCTTAGAAAGAGTTGTGACACTTAAGGACCCCTAGGAGTGCTTCAAATTTGGGTGCATTTTGGTCCCGGGCTAAAGTAACAGCATCTTCCTTGGCCCTGTGGATCGAGAGAAGAGCTAGATACAGCTAGAAATGGAGGTTCTGCTCTACTATATGCCTGTGGAGAAAAGCAAGTGAGAAGGAAGAAGCAAGCAGATGAGCAGGGGAAGCACATGTGACAGACGGAGAGAGAATTTCTCAGGATTTCCAGACTCCCCCAGACCCTGAGTCCACTCCAGAGGCCCAGGAACACACCTGTTCACATCGTCTTCCCAATAAATTTCCCTGTTAGCTTCAGGCAGTTCAACTAAGGTTTCAGTTACCATTCAACCAAAGGAACCCTAACTCAGGTCATATTTGTCAAGACAGTACTCCCTTGAAATTACAGTGATTCTATAGCCTCCCCAAATTTTCAACTTCTTGTAAAACACTTTACAAAGGGTCTGATGGTTTATATTGCAATACAAATACATAATCAGTTTGAGAAAATCTCATGTGATCAAATATTTAGACGTATTCACCTTTTCTCCTTTGCAATTTAAGGTCTAATTCCAATTTCCTGGGCCTACTCTAGCTTCATCTTTCATAAAATAATCACAGGGTTTTGAATACAAGTTCCTGTCATTAAATGGCTCTAATTCTTAGTGGTGTTTCTGTTCCTGCCCATGAGGATTTTGGCTTACTTTCTCATGCTTAGAACCTTCTCTGAGAAACAGTCACAATGAGTATTCAGTATCCAAAAACAACTCTGTAATTATTGTAAGCTTCAAGAATACATGGTGGCCCAAACAATTATAGCAAAGATTCTTAAGAGAAAGTGTGACAGTGTTGTAGAATGTACCATTTTTATAAAAGAAAAAAAAGAAAATACTGTAAACCACAACTGCTGTAAATGTGCACCTGCTTCTCTATGCTTCACATTTGTTGAATTTTTAGTCCTCATTGATTGATTGATCTAAGCCTCCATCAAACACATTAATATACTCAGGTTGCTTAGGCACCACCATCTGAGTTTAATACACAGCCACAGAATCAAGATTACCTGATGCTATGAAAACTACCTCGTATAGCTTGAACTTTATTCTGATTCACAGTGTAGTCTCAGTGGTTCATTCCTTTGCAACACCTGTATACTAGAATATGTTAGTGGAGCTTCCACAATTTAACTAAGAATTGATACATCTAATTGGATCTGTAGTTATTATAGGACACACATTTACAGTGTTCTATTGGCCTTGATGCCAGGAGCACTCTGCCTGTGTTATGTGCAGAATTCATATTAGAGTTGCTGCTTTCTTTTCTATGACACGTACTGATGCAATCCTTCTGGACTGGGCTTTTCTTGAGCCATTATAAATTGTCAATTTGGTTCAGTCTCTAGTTCCCATTGAAAAGCTTCATTATGAACTCTCCACATGATGATCTTGCAACATGCCTGCTAATAAATCCTCTAAACTACAGCATTGAGAAAAATGGCATAGCTCTGAAAAATCAGCAGCCATGTCCTCACCAAGCTTTGAATTCAACTGGCGGAATGTAAGTCTCAGAACAATAACTAATAGTGCTGCTGTGATGTGAACTTCCAGTAACCTTACAGATTCATCAAATGCCTTATCCTTATCTGAGGCAGGGATGTTGAGAGATCATGTTATAACATGGTACACTTCTGATTAAAGCCTTCCAAGTTTTATTATATAAACTATTATGAAAATTAAAACATAGAAGCAACACTCATCCTCACAACCCAAAATAATTATTATCCCATCTACAGACACACCCGGTATTCTGGGTTCAGTGGTCCTTAGCATATGAAGGAATCACAGGAAGCCAACTGTCAAGTAAGCCTTATATATGACAAGAGGTAGACATTCTTCTCTTGGTGTATATTTCATTACAGATTAGGAGGCGGCCATGAGATTTTGAAGTAGTGGGGAAGTGGTAGATTGGGGATTGGAAAGTTTGGATTCTGCCTGCCTATGTTATGTTTTCAAAAAAATCAAGTATTTCTCTGTATTTAAACTGGTTGTTTTTTTAAAGGAAATACTTGAACTTGATGGCTTTAAAGGTTTCTTTCCTTCTAACATCCTGTGAATGAATCAGAATGATAGATAGAAAAACATTAACAGCTCTATAACTATTGTTATCCTCTCTACACTCTGCAGGCTCTGTCTCAGTATGAAGCCTACCCATCAGTCTGACTGAGACTCAAGAAAGCCTGTCAATGTTGCTAAAAAGACATACAGAAAACATTCAAAATGTTTACTCATACTATGTCTTGATTTCCATTTATCCAGTCATATACAACACTGTTCTAATAAATCACATTATCAAAACAAGGCCTGGGATAAATAACTACTTTCTCTGTTAGCAGCTCCATCATAAAATTATCTAACTTAATCTGTGTATATATTTCTATAAGAAATAGCTTCTGAATTGGATATTTTTTCTGGAACCAAATTTCTCTTTCAATATTTCTCTTAAGAAATGGGAGAGAATGTTCTCAATGAGAAAGCGCAAAAGAAAATTCCCTGAGGAGAGAGTAGTCAAAAGTTTTATAATGTCACTATCGTGCTAAATAGAGCTTAAATTGAATAGGAGGAGAGATGCCTCCTTGGGACTTGTATCTGGCAAAATTGAGGGAAGTTGTGTGTTATGATCAGATCCACATGTATTTAGTATATATTGAGAATAAAACTTTGGCTAAAATATAAATGAGAACAGAGACCATTTTAATGCTGGTGTATAATTTAAACTAGTTTCTAAATATTACATAATGATTTTAAAACATGTAAAAATATTTTCAACAGAGATATATACTTTAGGTGCTCAAATATATTTAAAATGTTTAACCAATTTCCAAGGAGATGTCTATTATGAAAAATTGTATAATCCTGTACTATAAAGTAAACCTCAGTTAAACACTTCAGTTACGTTAAGATTATCATATTTAGCAAATAAAAATTCAAGATGCCCAGTTAGATTTGAATTTCAGATAAGCAATAAAGAAAGTTTAATATGTCTCATGCATTTTATTATTATTATTTTTTTTTAATGACAGAATCTCCCTCTGTCACCCAGGCTGGAGTGCAGTGGCATGATCTCTGCTCACTGCAACCTCCACCTCCTGGGCTCAAGCAATTCTTGTGCCTCAGCCTCCTGAGTAGTTGGTATTACAGGCATGCACCACCAACACCTGGTCAATTTTTGTATTTTTAGTAGAGATGGGGTTTCACTATGTTGGCTAGGCTGATCTTGAACTACCGACCTCAAGTGATCTGCTTGCCTCCGCCTCCCAAAGTCCTGGGATTACAGGCATAAACCACTGTGCCTGGCCCATTTTTAAAATATTTTCATGCTAAAAATGATTCACTATTTATCTGAGATTCATATTTAACTAAGTGTTCTGTTATTTTGTCTGGCAATCCTTGCTACATGTTTACAGACTTTTTTCATTTTACTTTTATAGCTATATAGATATATATAAACCTGTGGAGTTATGCATTAGTTTGGACACTAGTTACAGTAGACATAATATTGAGAAATAGAACCATATACACTGGAATAAAATCCAATAAATTAAATAAACAAAGATACTTTGGTTTTGACAAGGGAAATTGCTGGAAATAATGTTTTACAAGGTTGACCAATCTCACTTTAGCGTCCTTTCTCCATTGTGAAGTCCGGCATGGATAAGATTTGAACAATTAATATTATTTAAATGTATACTTAATGGTTGTTGAAGGTGCCTACCTCTTAAAGAATGTTCAGACTAATAATGACAGCGATAGACATCTGTGTAGTTGGAATGTGGAGGAACAATGAACAGACATATCAAGAAATATTCTCTTAAACTATAAATTAAGTAGAATGAGAGATATTTAAGATAAATTAGGGATTAGTGGGAAAACAGCACAAATCTAAAAGATATTGAGGGTTATATTCTATAGCCTGGTTTTCGAATGGGCTTTTTTTTCAAACTGATTCACTAGATGTTTTTCTTCACTTCAGTGTGCTTCCCACAACTTCATTGTATTCTTCAAATATGTTCTAACATCAAATGTTCTTTTTGCACTACGTTCGCATTAATTTCCGAGTCAGAAGAATGTAAAGGGCTCCTGCAATTGAAACAAAAATCTGTTTTTCTGGCTTTCACCCTTGCCTCTTCTCTATCCCAATCCATTTTGAGTGGCAGCCATAGTAATGTTTGAAAAACTCAAATGTAATCAGGTCAGTGTATTTCTTAAAAGCCCCTCAAAGCTTTCCTTTGTTCTTAGGCTGAAATGGAAAGGTTTAACATACCTTAACTCAACTGGCTCTGCTGCCTTTCTAGATTCCTCAGCCATACCTCTCCCATTTCTCCTTCCCCTCCACTCCATGTTCCACTCTAACTCTCTAGAAAAACCATACTCACAAAGAAGTAGGCTAAATCATATCAGTTCCCCACATCTGTTTTAGATTAACTATAGACCCTCAACTTAGAGTGATTTCAGCAATAGGTGTGACAGTCACAGGTAAAGGGACGGGGTTATATACATGATTCTTACTCTTTTACCCTGACACTATATCTTTCATATTGACATTCCTCTTTGCTCTGTCACCCAGGCTGGAGTGAAGTGGCACAATCTTGGCTCACTGCAACCTCCGCCTCCTGGATTCAGGCAGTTCTCCTGCCTCGGCCCCCAAACTAGCTGGGATTATAAGCACACGCCACCATGCCGGGCTAACTTTTATATGTTTCGTAGAGATGGGGTTTCACCGTGTTGTCCCAGGTGGTCTCAAACTCCTGACCTCAGATGTTCCATCTGCTTTAGCCTCCCAAAGTGCTGGAATTACAGGCATGAGCCACTGCTCCTGGCCCCAACTGGTTTTTAAAGCTTAGATTGGTTACCTAGTTATTTGGCCTTCTACTTATTTTAATATTCATTTTCTTGGACTGTTCTTCAATTCAGGTTAAATTTTCTGGTCAACTTTCTAGCAAAGAGTTTGTCAGGCAATAGTTTGACAATAGGACATCATTTTTAAAAGTAAAGTGATGAATATGAAGGTTAAAATGTAAACAAAATTAATAAAGTAAGGTTTCTTATCACAATTATAGGTATTGAAATTACATAGGCATGTTTACGCCCATTCCACTGAGCTAGCTATGGAAGTAGAATGGAGAAATAGTCTTATACACACAATTTCAGGTAAAGAGGCATTAATACAACTTAAGATATCTTGAGCCTTTTTCAACTTAAGATATCTTGAGCATTTTTCTTAATAAAGTTTAAGCATCTAAGAAAGGGATAATAAGGTATGGTAAATGGGTTAGTTTTATGGTAAGAAGAGAATATTGCCATTTCACATTTTACTTCTTGGTTTTGAATTTGCTTAGAACAATGAGATTTTCAAAGTGTGGTCCTATAACATGATGAAAGACACCACGATGCCTTCTGCTGCTTCATCTTCAGAAATCTCCCCCTCAGAATACTCTCAACCTCCCTCACAGCCTGTCCTTATCTCACCAGGCTCCCATGTGTCCAAAAGATACCCCTGCAAACTTAGTCCTTATTTCAATTTGGAAAGCTATCAGTGACCTGCAGTTTGTGTCATGAATTAACCTAGGAATGTGTCCCAGCTGAACACAATCCCTCCTTGAGGAATGAATTAGAATTTTAGCCTACCTTGTCTTCTCTATTAATTATCACATCTGGAGGCTTCATCTGCCTAAACTAAGTTCCCTGTGTTGCTTCATAGTGGTCAGATTTCCTTTGTCAAATAACTATTAAAATTATGAAGAAACTAATTAAATGCTATGAGCAGAATTGTGTAGAGTAAGAAACAGTTTCAGGCAGATCCAGTTACCGGCTTCAATTCAGGCATGACCAGAATGGATTCAAAGAGCCAGAACACATCCAAGAAGGGTGTGCTCGAAGGCTTTGGCAGTTTTAGCTGTTATCTGAGAGTTTCTCCTCCATTCAGCTCCCACTAGCAAATTAACCTCTGTCTGTCACACCTACCTGTTCACTCCTAATATTTTCATAATCACATTCATTCACGCTTTCACCTGACAAACATTTACTGAACATATTCTATGTGCTATGGATTATACTAGGGATTGGTAATACAACAATAGCTAGATATGATCCCTGACCTCAAGAAACTCACAGAATGAAATAGGAAACAAATATATAAAGAAATAAGATGCCAATTTGTATTGCTATGATAAATGTCTGAACAGTAGAGTGTAGGAATAGAAAAGAGAGAAAAATCCATTTCTCCTGGGAAAAGGAGGGGAATTGGAAAAGGATTAATGGAAGCGATGATACTTGTACTTGAAAGACAGGTAGTCTGCTGCTGGTAGAGAGATGGGAATGAGGGATTACTATAGACGGTGCTATAAAACCAATAAGGCAATAATTTTATGTTTTTTCTAATCAATGAAAGAAGTGAAATAGTCTGATACTTTGTGATTATTGGACTCAATGAATGTTGATAGCTTAATTAATGGTGGAGTTCAGTCAAGAATTCAGGCATTCTCATTGCAGGTCCAGTCTCTTTGTACTATCCCAATATGAATGTTTCTTCTCAGCACAAAACTCAAGATGATTATGTTTAATTTAGAAGCTGCTGCTCCACAATTTTTTTTTTCCTGAATCACATGATTAGTCTCGCCATAACATCTTCCAAGTGAGAGACAACATAAGAAGTCTCACAGGATACTCTGCCAGAATTCCCCACATCTCTGTATTTAGGCACTTATTAATCATTTATTTAATATTTCTGTTTTATGTACAGTAAAAAAAAATTTTTTATTATTTTTTGGTTATCTACACCTGCCTATATTTATTCCCTGGGCTTTTCTTTGCATACTCCAAATAATAAACTGAGATGGTTTTATTATTTCAATTAAAATTTTCTTAATTTTATTGCAGAATTCAAACTTTTTCCCTGAACAAAAATATTAGACTGTTAAAACCAGTCAATGACTATTAAAAATTACTATTAAGCTACTTGTCTCTCTTATTTAAAAAAAAACTAGAAGGTTATTCTCTGTTCTAAAACTCTTTAAACTTTTCAGAGAAATGTAGTTATGAATTAATATGCTTAGTTACAAGTAAACTGAACAATAAATAAAACAAATATAAAGTAAAAGCTTAGAAGATAGAAGTTGAGGATCATAGTTTTTAAGCTGCATTAGCATAAATGACAAAACATGTCTATTCTCAGCCACAATAATCAAGCTTTGTGAAAATCGTCTGAAGTTTGTAAACAAATTCACCACAGAAGCAATGTTGCTCTTAGTCAGGGAAGCCCTTAAGCTGTGGAAATAAATTAACCCCCCAACACTCAGTGACTTAAACAATAGACATTTTCTCCTGGTGGAAAATGCTTCCTCTATCTTGTAGCTGTTTAATCAGGAACACTTGGCTTCCAAGGTTGCTAAGGCAGACCAGAGAGGGCTGGAAGTTTCCTTGGACGTTTTACTCTGCAAACTTTTACTCTGTAGATTGACTAGAATGCCATTTTATGGTTCCAATCTAGCTGTAAAGGAATGTGGAAAGAAGAAATAGTGAACACATAGCATTCCCTGGCTAAAGCATTACTTTGACAAGGACACAAAATCAATAATTTTCTCATATTCCCTTCTTCTTCTACTCAGGACCTTCTTTCCCCACCCACAACTTGAATTCATTATTACCTGACCGCCATAACCCCTTTGAAGTCTTACCAGCCATAGCAAGGAGAAGAAGGTTGAGGAGGAAGAAGAGGAAGAAGAAACAGCTATATTAAAATCAGAATCCTCATTGCTCTTTGTATACCCACTGCTACCATCCTGGCAAAGCTAGAGCTTGTTCCCCACTTGCCTGACTCTAGCCTCCGTGGCATGATCATGCACTAGCGTATTACCTAATGACTTGAAATTTTCTTATGGCGATGGTTCGTCTTTCACCTCATGAACAAATCAACCCACTTTTAAAGACTCCCTTAAGTTTCTCTGACTAGTGAAGCCTCCCCAGAATTTTAGAGCTGAAGAAGAACTACATTTCCTATTCTCCTGAGTACTACTTGAGCTTTTTACTACGTAATTACTATTTACACTGTTCCCTGCATTTCCCTGAGTTTTCTAAATAACTGAATTATAAACTTCTTGGTGGGTTGTAACTAGTCCTAGTTATTGCTACACACCCAATGAGCAGCAAAGTGTCTGGTATATAGAAGATGCTCCCAATGTATTAATTAAATGAATTGATTAACTCATCGTTTTACACATATTATTCTTTTCATATCACATAGCACAGCACTGTGTATCACAGGCCCTCAATGAGCATTTGAAGATTGATTCCTCTCTTAAATTCAAGATGAAACATTACCCATGGGAGGAGATGTATAAGTTGGCTCTTAAACAAATTTTATAATAAATCTTATTTCATAAATTAAGTTTACTTATAATGAATTATATCTCTCTACACTATATACATTTGGTTTTCAAATGTGCACATATACGTACATACATTTCAATGCAAACATGGAATTCTCTTCTAAAATTTGACAAAATGAATATAAAAGCTCAGATGTAACTCTTGGAAACTCTACCCTGTTTTTCCTTTCTAATTATATGCAAATAGGAACTAGGAGAAGAAATTTGGGGAATCTTAGTTGACAATATTTAGAAAATTGTATAAGATATGAGCACAAACGAAACTTAAATCAGAGTACATGACATGAAGTATGCGGAATGCTGGCAGAAAGTTTCTGAGTTTTAAATCCTAGGGGGTTGTGTCTCTTATAAAAATTGATAAGAACTTATAATTCCAGGCAATTTTCTTAGACTGTAATTTATTACTTTTCTTTTAATCAAAATGCACTAAATCTTAGCAAGTAAAAAGCTGGCTTGTAGTTAGTTATTTATATGGATGTGTGTGGCTGTATTCTCAAAAAATACATGTTTTGTATTTATCCTTGACGTTGTTTGAAAAATTACTCACTCTTTGGAGAGTGGTGTCCTTGAACCCACATGGTGAGGCCATTTAAGACCCAGTCTCTAAGGACTTATCTTTGAAACCCATACATAGTATACTCAGTTGATCAAATAATTTTCTAATCAGAATTGGAAAAAAAAAACATGTTGATGCTGACTTTGCTAGGATTAAACGTTTGGTTCCTGAAAAATTAGTTGTTTTAAATGTGAGATTCTTAAAACAGTAAGCCTACCTTTGGAGAAATGGAAAGAGTAATGATAATAAAATAAACCACCCAAAAAAACACCAAAAAAAAAAAAACCCTTGTCTTCTCTAGAGTGTGCTAATGATCCCATGTCTGCTACTGATTGCTTTTCTTTTCCCATCAACAGAAAAAGTAAGTCATCATGAGGTTGAGGTCTAGGGCATCCTATGCTGCCAGAATAGATTTCTTCATATGAGTCATGGTGTGGAGTCCAGTCAAAAAGTTTGGGGGACTTTGAAGGTCATCTAGTTCATGGCTATCTACTTTCTTCATTCCCAACAATAAATTCCCCCTGATAGGAGATAATTTATCCCAATCTTATTGTCTTCCCAGAAAATGAGGTGCCCTTCCTTGGCAACCTACTGCAAATTTGGGCAGACCTCACTTTCTTTATAACTCCTACCCCAGTATAAATCCATGGTGTTTATTTACATTTCAAAATGCCACATATTTATTAGAAAAGTAGTCATTATATCATCAGCTTGAATATTGTCTCCTCTAGACAGAATATACTTTATTCCTTTGTT
Source organism: Pongo pygmaeus (assembly GCF_028885625.2). Lineage (NCBI taxonomy): Eukaryota > Metazoa > Chordata > Mammalia > Primates > Hominidae > Pongo > Pongo pygmaeus. The sequence continues at coordinate 41,021,574 of NC_072384.2, read as the reverse complement.
GTCTCCTCAAAGGCTATGTTTCCCTAAATTAGTTTTCTTTCCTTCCAGCCAAGGTTCTGCACTTTGTTATAATTAATACTATTGCTAAATAATTGTGCTGGGTGAAGATGCTGAGTGCAGTGCTGATGCTGATAGATGGATCAGGAGGAATGAGTTCCAAATCTATTTTTTCCATGAGTTTTCCTGTGTGTGTGTGTTATGTGTGTGTGTGTGTGTGTGTGTGTGTGTGTGTGTGTGTGTGATCAATGACTGTTTATCAGACAACTGACCATATTCTACTGACTCTGTTCAAGGAAGCAATGCCTTTCTATGAAAAGCAAAATGGCCCATGTAGACATTATATTTTTAATGACTACCAAATACCATATTATAATGTATTAAAGCATTGTATGTCACAACTTATCTAATAAGTTTAATTTAACTAGTCATGTTGTTAAGAAACAAAAAGTAATTGCTGATTGTATCAGTCCGTTTTCACACTGCTAATAAAGACATACCCTAGACTGGGCAATTTACAAAAGAAAGAGGTTTGATGGGCTTACAGTTTCATGTGGCTGGGAGCCCTCACTATCATGGCGGAAGGCAAAAGGCACTTCTTACGTGGGGCAGCAAGAGAGAGATCTTATGCGAGGAAACTCCCATTTTTAAAGCCATCAGATTTCATGAGACTTATTCACTATCATAAGAACAGCACTGGGAAGACCTGCCCCATGCTTCAATTACCTCCCACCGGGTTCCTCCCATGACACATGGGAATCGTGAGAGTTACAATTCAAGATGAGATTTGGGTGGGGACACAGCCAAACCATATCACTAATAGAGAGGAAAACTATCATTGTGTGGGGGAAAAGGGTTTTGGAATTGAAAGAACAAGGTTGTAGCCTGGACATATGATTTTGAGGAAGATTTTACTCACATACACACACACACACACATACACACACTCCACATTCTCCCTAAACATTTAATGTGCACCTATCATGTGCCATGAGTTTTTCTGGGGAAAAACATATTTGATGTTATAAACCTATTCTAATCCTTGCAGCAGCCCTATAAGGTCACTGTTATTAATATTACTGTTCTCATTTTGCACACAATGGCGCTAAGAATTAGAGAAGTTAGATACCTTTCCCAATGTCACATGACTAGTATGTGTTGAAGGCAGGGGGTCACAGCATCGTCCTCTATCCAAAACTCATTCCACTACATCAAAGAAACCACCAGAGATACTCTTGTAAAATTAGAAATATGAATTCAATGACTAATGCACTCCTCTTTGATCCTTTTTAGCTCAATTTTCTACTTTTGTGGGACAAAATACTGGAAACTCCTCTTTCCCCATTAGACCAATTCACAATCGTTTCAACTAGTTTGTACTTATGTGTATGCAGATAGTTGGAGTGCTACATGAAAGAATGAACAAGGTGTGATACTGAGACAGCTTTTCCCACGAACCTACATTTCTGAAAATATTTAATAATACAATTTCCATATTCCTCTCAGTCTAAATATATATGTAGGCTACTCTTCATTATCTTAAATATGTATATTCCGTGGTTTACAGATGTGAATAGAATACCCTTTACCACTTAATTCCTTTTCCTGAATCAACCCATAAGACACATCCTGGTGAAATACAATTTTCTGCTGTCTGTAGACTGAGGAGGGTGCTTCTGTTACCTTAATTACTGCATTGCCAGTAAATCAAAGTAATTTAAAGAAGACCAGCCTTGCAGTCATGCCATTGCAGAGTACCAGATTAGTGGTGCTGCAATTACACCACAAATAATATGGTAGACATTAGAAATAGATGGCTGCTTTTGCTCAGCGAATTAATAATTCTCAGATGTCTACTTTTTAATTTCCTGTACATTTCATATCAACATTTTGTCCCCGTTAACAGTATTCTTTCACCACATTTTTCATGTCTTTTTCAATAACATGACCCTTATGTTTGTCTTTTAACTGTGGGGTTCACATTGTTCTCGATCCACCCTTTAATTGTATTGGTGACCAGTGCTTTCACTGCATGATTTATTTAGCGTGTATTTGGCATGAACCCGAGTTGACTCAGTTTAGGTAAAAAAGACTTGCTACAAAATGGACCTTGTCATTTTAATCTCTCTAAGAACAGTTTTATTATCTGCTATTTCATTTTGTGGTTAGTGCCACCGAAAACGTTATTTTGTGTTCAAAGGGGCTTTGCTCATCCCTCCCATATGAGGCATGAACGATGGTGCTCTAGCTCACATTCTGTATTTTTCCTTCAAGCTTTTCTCATGCCATCCATCTTCTTCTTCATATCCTCCCTGATTTCTCCTTTCTATAATAAATAGCTTTCCCAGGATTGTGCTACCAAGAAAATATCCATTTCCAAGTGATTTAAGAAGGTCTATATATTCTTTCTGTAACATTTCTATTAGAATTGCAGTAATTTTTTTATGTGGAAAATTGTTATGTAGGTAATCAGAAAAGTACTCCCCCTTGCCTTTATGTTTTACTTTTTCCTATAAAGCTTGCACACTCCAGCTCATATGATAGGAAATTTGTGTAGTTTCTTCCAGTTTGGAAAATACTTCCACTTACTTTAACATATGTAATTCCCTTTACAACACTTCCAGGATGACAAGAATGGGCTGCTACCCTCATATTTAAATGAGGAAACAGATTCAGAGAGGTAAATGAATTGTTAATTTTAATTTTTAAATGTTTAATTTTGTGAAGTTAATTACTGGATAGTCACATTTTTAAAACTCCCTATTTGTGTATATCGATACTGAGGATAACTGGAAGGTCATAGCATAAACTCTAATGCATGATATTTGGGTGCATATTTTTAAAAATGAGCTAGTTTAAATCTAGGGTCATATAACAAGTAAACGGCAGAGTGGAAATTCTGGTGTGATTTCAAATGTAGACTTGTTTTTTGGGGGGGGATTTGTTTGTTTGTTTGTTTTGCATGCTATATCAACAAATATTGCTGACCAAAATGATTTTCCATGTTGAATTGCAAGCAGACATTGAAACCTGGCTTCATATCAAAGTAAAACAATCCTGTATTTCATTATATAATATAACTTTTCAATAATATTATGTAAAACTAAAAGAGAAAAATCATTAAACAGTGTTATTAATCATGAGTCCTAGGTCCTCTTCAGAGTCATTCAGGACTCGAGACAACAGTCTGTTTTTATTTTACCATTTTTTACCAAGGTATAGTATCTTTTGCAGTCTGGTAATATTAGAGGCTGTAGCATGTACATGACAAATGTCTATGGAATATAAGCTTTCATAATGCCATTTTATGGGGCAGCTTCCCTGGAAGATAGTTAACTGCTATTGGTTGCTAGAGTTATAGCATTGCATTTAAGGATTGAGTGTGAATTTGAAAATGTTTTGGAAGCTCCCTTAATTCAAAGTCAACTTTATATGTTTTAAAATAGATTCTACAGTCCACTAATCTAAAACACAAACTATATAGCCTATAATGAAAATAAAATGAATATTCAGTATGGTGTTTAATTTTTTTAAGTTAATTATTCTGTAGTCACATCTTTTCAACTCCCTTTTTCTTTATATCAATGTTGGGGACAACTGGAAGATCATATAATATGCTCTAATGCCTGATGTTTGAATGCATATGTTTAAAAATGAGATAGGTTAGATCTCAGTAAATACATTTAATGATACAATTATTATTGCTGGCACTTTATTAGCACCGCACTGTAACCAACTGAGCTACCCAGCTTTACTACCGCCACTTTAAATAAGTGGACTTTTAAATATTACAGAGATCTTTATTTCTCTCAATACAGAGGGGGAGAGATAATTGAAAATTAATGAAGAATAGAAAATATACCTCCATGTATAATGTTTATAACAATTGTTTCTCTCAACGGATATTGAGTAAACTAACTTCAGCTTTCATTTCAACAGTTTAACAGACTTTGGGCATATACTAATATGTAGCAGGCCCCGAGGATACAAAGACAAATCAACTGCTCAGCACCACAAAAACACACTCATTCTGATGCAGTTGCTCTGTGTAAAGAAGGAAGTATGTGAAAAATTACTGGGGAAGAACCAGTAGAGTACAAGGACTCTTTCTGACTGTATTTTTTTTTTCTTATTTTTATTTGTTGAAACAGAGTCTCACTCTGTCGCCCAGGCTGGAGCACAGTGGCACAATCTCAGCTCACTGCAACCTCCACATCCTGAGTTCAAGAAATTCTCATGCCTCAGCCTCCTGAGTATCTGGGATTACAGGCCTGTGCCATCATGCCCGGCTACTTTTTGTATTTCTAGTAGAGACAGGGTTTCACCACGTTGACCAGGCTGATCTCGAACTCTTGACCTCAAGTGATCCGCCCTCCCTCAGCCTTCTAAAGTGCTGGGATTACAGGCTTGAGCCACCGCTCCCAACCTAGTTACCGTACCCAGCCTCTTTCTGACTGTATTAAAAGTGACTTGAGGTATCACATGAAAGAAAGTGGCATGTGATGAAAGCTAAAGGATGATCAAGAAGAACAAATCTCAGAAAAGCATGGAAAGAAAATTAGATTTGGGTATCCTAAAGTTTATACAAGTTTAGTTTTTTACCCATCAGGGTATTAGCTCTTTTTTTGTCAAATGAGAATATAAAAGTATGTTCAGTGTATTCAAAGTAAAAATAATCATCTTAGCGCAAGATCTAGGTATTTGCAACTCTTGATGGTTTTATGAGTAATTATCATGATCTGTAGCAACTCAGGGAAACAAAGGAATCCTATAAGAATCTTGGTTCTCACTTCAGCAGAAGAGAATGTGTGTACTGAGGCATTAATTTTTCTTTGGTTTGCTATTTTTCATTATTGATGTAGTTGAAGGCCAAATAAGTTATTATAGGTGATGACAATTATTAGCCACAGTTCAGTTTGGTTCAAGCTTCTATTGCTGAATCATCATTTCCAAGGGAATACTTCAACATGAGTTCCGGGGTTGGGAGCTACCATTGCATTTTCTTTCCTCATTGCATACATCTTCCTGTGAGTTTACCAAGGCAGGCCTTCGGGTGTAAGTTTGTAGCAATGTCATTTGTAACAAGAAGGTTGTGGGGGTTGCGGAAACATTGTAAAACACATGTGTAAAAAAAATGCTGCCTCATAAGAATTTTACTGTTTATTTGCTTGGATCTTCACTACAATAGTCAGGAAGAGGATTCCTCACTGTAATAATCCTGATATATTCTTTCATTGGAGAGCTAATGAAGAAAACAAAATAAATTATTGGAGAATGATAACCCAGACAATCCAGTGAGATAAAATTTAAAATGTATACATTGTTATTATATTTAACAAGGAAAAATAGATGCAAAAGGTGCAGGAGAATGTTCAATAGCATTCTGATATTAACTTCCAGCTCCTGGTGAACATGCAAAAAAAACTTGCTTTAAATATGGCTATATGGAGGTTGCAGTAAGCCAAGATCATACCACTGCACTCTAGCCTGGGTGACAGAGTGAGACTCTGTCTCAAAAAAAAAAAAAAAAAAATATATATATATATATATATATGGCTACCTTAGAGTCTCAATTTTGATCCAGGATGGCATTGCCCTTCTTCCACTGATGCTTTCATGTATCCAGTACTAATACCATGCCATTCTTATCTAAACTTTGTTTTAAATATGGCTCATATTTCTTTTTATTAACTGTGTCACATAAGCCTTCAAATTGCTTGATGATGCTTACTCCTGGGCCCAGGAATGAGTCTTCTTTCTCAGTCTGCGTGGCGCTCTGTGCTTTGCGTGAAGAGGCCACGCAAAGACCGCTGCTTTGCCTGGTCTCTGTCTCCAGTGTGTTGCCTGAAGCTCCATTTGGTGAACTAGTTGGTAACTTTCTTTTGTGGCCTCGACTGACAATGGCTTGCCCCTCACTGCTCCTAGACAAATGTTACAACCAGTGCCATTTATGGACAACGTATTGGCCCATTCTTGCATTGCTATAAAGAAACACCAGAGGCTAGGCAATTCATTAAAAAAAAAAAAAAAAAAAAGAGAGATTTAATTTTGGCTCACAGTTCTGCGGGCTATACACAAAGCAAAGTGGTGGAATCGGCTTCCCATGAGGGCTTCCAAGAAGCTTCCAATCATGATGGAAAGCAAAAGGGGAGCCAGCACATCACATGGCAAGAGAAGGAGCCAGAGAGAGTAGAGGGAAGTCCTAGATTCTTTTTTAGTTTTTTTTCTTTGAGACAAGGTCTTGCTCTGTTGCCCAGGCTGTAGTGCAGTGGGTGGACCTCGGCTCATTGCAGCCTCCTGGGAGATCCCTCTACCTCAGCCTTCCAAGTAGCTGGGACTACAGATGAGCACCACACCCAGCTAATTTTTTGTACTTTTTGTAGAGATGGGATTTTGCCATGATGCCCAGGCTGGTCTTGAACTCCTGTACTCAAGTGATCCACCTGCCCCTGCCTTTTAAAGAGCTGGGATTACAGATGTATTTAAAGTTCTTTTAAACAACCAGATCTCTTGTGAACCAATTGAGCAAAAACTCACTTATCACCAAGGAGATGCTGCTAAGCTATTCATAAGGGATCTGCCCCCATGATTCATATCTCCCACTAGGTCCCACCTCCAATATTGGAGAATACATTTCAGTGTGATATTCAGAGGGGGCACACAACCAAACCATATCAGATGCCACACCGTAAGCATGTACCTGCTATGAGAATCTCATGATTTCTCTTTCAATCCACTTAATGCCCACTAGTTGCTGAACACCAAAGGAATAGATAAACATTGATACTGCCTTACATTGCGATTCAAGGCAGTGCAAACCAGGATAAGATACCTGACAAAGATGAAGTGAGAGCTTATTCACCATCTCTAGTTATCAGTCATTTGTTTGCATCCTTAATTTTCAAAATATAAATAGCAGAGTTTCTCAGACCCAGGAAAATGTGCTTTGCACAAAAGCTGCAGCAGACTCTTTGCTGGCCTGATGTCTTCAGCCTTTTTCATCCACTTGGGTTTCTTCCCCTAGAATAATAAGTATTCTCTAAATAGTTAATTTTAAGTGCAATATCTGTTTTATGCCCCCAAGAACCCAATATCCAGTAGTGGCTTACATAATTTAATGCAAAGAAGGTGTGCATTTCTTGATATTCCTCGGTTACTTTAACTTCATTCTCAAAAACGCCTGGCATATACATAATTTCTAATTACTATGGTAAGTTTCTGTTTTTCCTCATGCTGAACAATCCATCAAGCTGTCTTTCATTCTTGCCCCAATACTGCGATGGTGATGCTTTATTAACTCTGTCCGTTTTCTGTCATAGTTCACATGCTTGCCTTTAAAAAAGACATGTTTACATGAATATATTCTCAAGAAAAAATTCCAGACAGTGCAGAATTATACAAAACAAAACATTTAAGCCTCTCTTTACTTCCTTTCCAACTCAGTCTCTTCCTAGGACTAACCATTTTCAATAGTTTGGAATATATTTTTCCCGGCATCCTTCTATATATTTACATATATACATATGTATGCAGTATGGAAGCTACAGATACATTAATTTACATAACCATATGTATTGTTCTGTGATGTACTTTATTCATTTAGCCATATGTCTGATAGGTGATTATATGATAATGCCTACATTTCTACTTTATGTTTTTTTTTTCCTTTTTAACATTCTCAAAGTATTCCACAATACAGAGAAACCATACATTTAGCCACTCTCCTACTGTAGGACCTTTAGTTGAGTTCACATATTTTACCACTTAAATGGCAAAGCAGTGAGCATCCTTGTCAGCATATGTTGATATTACGTGTGATGATTTCTCAAGATTAAATTGTTACAGTTAGAATTACTGTGCCAAAAAAATTACATAATTCTAATTTTGATACATATTGCACGTTATCTTCCAAGTAGACTTTACCAATTTACACACCAATCACCAGTTTCAACATTTGATATATTAGTAATTATTTTTCCAACCTTGTGAATGAACATTTATCTCATTTTCATGTGCATTTTCCTTATTGTTTCTAAGGTTGAGTTCTTTTCATTTGTTTTTGGACATTTAATTTATTACGTTAAGAATTCCCTGATAATACATTATGTTCATGCTTTTTTTGTTGATTTGTTTATCTATTTAATAAAACAATTTACACATCCCAGATAGTAATCCTTTTTGTATACCGCTAATTTATTGGTGCCTCCCAATATTAAGTAGTATACACCTGTTGCTTATTTTTATATATCTTCTTTTTATAAGTGGATATTAAGCTCCATTAGTTCTTGTTTCATATCTTTTTTTTACTGTCCCCAGTACCCAGGATAGTCACAATAAATAGGCACTTAATATTGATTGTCAATTGAGGAGGGAGACTACAACTGCAAAATTAAGACAAGGATCAGCAGGAATGTGTTGCTGGCTCCAGTCTCAAGGCTCAAGGCCAGGAGTGACAAAGTCAGCTTTGGCTTCTCAGATCAGCTATCAATCCTGAAGGTGTAAAACCAGAAGATGAAAGAGACCTGTATACCCTGAGATGTGACCACTCATTTTTCTCTGTTCAGTCATTCACTTCTGAGTTTGTTATTATACACATTCATTCATCAAGTGATGTGTTTATATTGTTTATCTTCACTAACTTATTTAGCTCTTTCCATGAAAATCCACGTGGAAAGTTGGCTTAAGCCAAAATATATTCAAAGGCTTCTGTCTTGAAGTTATGTCCTAAATGTTACTCTACAAGGCTGTATGCAAAAGCCAACTAAAACATTTAGACATATTTCATTTGACAAATCACTTGTGTTCCATAGTTTATTCTTAATTCAGCCTTTATTTAATAAAAATCTCTTCCACATACATATTTATAAGCACATGGAATTATGCAGATTTTGCTTGTAGATGTAAACATTTTTAAGTGAACAGAGGTGCTAGTTTTCTCAGGAAGAAAGGATATGTTCACAATTCAAGCAAAATACAGCAGACTTTTTTTGTATTTCTCCATTTCTCTCACTCCCAATTAACATATATGTTTCATTTCTGAATGCTTTTATTCACTTACTTGCCACATTCTTAGGTAACACCCGTTGTGTTCCATCTCTAGTTAAGGATGTACGGTTTGTGATTTGGAAGAATATGGTTTTCTCTAAATAATATTTTAAAAGCCTTGAGTTAGTTTTTAATCAGTATTATCATGCAGGTAGCGGGGAAAACTGTCTTTCACTCATTCTGTACATATAATCCTAAAACAGCTCATTTTCTTTTCTTTCTTTTCTTTTCTTTTTTGCAGGGTTGAGGTGCTTTGGGAATGAATGGGAGTGAGTCTTTCTCTAAAAGCTTACTTGATGGTGTGTGTGTGTGTGTGTGCGTTTCACTGTAGTTCTGACTATATGTTGTGCAGTCAAATCCAAATTCACTTTTTTTAGTCCTCTTTAAATCCTTAGGGATAGCTTCAACTGTCAGTATAATAAAATGGTCATTTTACAATCATAATAACCACCACTATAATTAACTAATTAAATGTTTTAGAATATCTCTACTGTCAGTGAGAAATTTTACTGACAGGAAAAATCAATGGTCCAGTCAAATGTTTCTGGATAACTCTTGTAGCTGAAATGGGTCGCTACAATCATACCACTAAAATCCTGTCAATAGTCTAAAAAGGTAAATAACCAATTTAAGAATTTCATACAAATATATAAAAAAATTAGCTATATATCTCTTTTGTATATGTTATATGATAACTACATTTTTATATAGTGGATATATGCTTTACAATATTTATAATAAATGTGAGATTAAAGCACAGTCATATTTTCTAAAATTTTATAAGAGAAGTATTGAAATATGTGGGTGGAACAATAGATTAAGAAGTCTTTAGTTTTAGTGCCTATCGCCACAGGCTACTTTGGTAAATTAAAAGAAATGTCACTCATCTTTTCTAGGCATCTGTTTTTTTCATCTACAAAAAAATGGGCTTGAAATTGGCAATATTCTAAAATCCCTTCTAGCTGCTAAATTCTATAAAAGAGTATAATTTTTCTATTTTAAATGATTATGAAGGTTTATAGTTTTTTATAGCTTTGGTTTTATAACATTTTGTTGGTCATATTTGTGATTTATTCAATGTCAAGTCCTGCTCAGGAATACAGTTCCCCAATTACAACATTATTTCTATGGAAAGAGAACAATACGTTTTAAGAAGAGCCTTTTTTGATAGAATTTATATGAGCACATTATATTAGAAATGATGACTGCCTGTGTTTGCTAGTGTATTTTAGTTTCTCTCAGAGCTAATTTTCCCAATGGGCTTGTTTGTTTTCTAAATACTGTTTATGCTGAGACTAAGTTAAAATTAAAAAAAAACAGCATTGCTTTGTGGGAAATAATTACTCACATATAGTGATTTTAGCCAAAGCCCTATAGTTAATCTCCGTAGAGTCAAGATCAAAGGGCTTAAATTCTTGGTGTTCTTTTCCTAAATGGAACATAGCAAGAATTTTATACCACTTTGTACTATGCTAATCCAAGAACATTAGCACATGTGGTTAATTTTACTTTGGATTGCTTAATTTTTATAGTTTTACCTTCAACAGTCCTTTAATGTAGTTTGAGTGTGCATGTGAATATTCATAAAAATAAGTATATGTTTAATGAGTACAGAGTTTCTGTTTGTGATTATGAAAAGTTCTGGAAATGGATATTGGTGATAGTTGCACAACACTGTGAATGTACTTAATGCTACTGAATAGTATACTTAAAATGGTTACAATAGTAAATTTTATGTATATTTTAATCACAATAAAAAATAAGCATAGAAAGGCTATTAAATTAATTATTTCTGAAGTCATATTGGTAGATTCAGAGGAAAACACTTTCCTGGGAAAGAAATAATCAGAAAATATTTCGCACTGTAACTTGAGGCTAACTTTTTCTATGCTGAATGCTAGATGTGTAACCTATCCCCAAGCAAGTCTGCTGTAATAATGATTTGAAAGTAATGTCTCTGTCTCAAGGGTGTGATGACCTCTGTGGGTCTATTAATTTCATATCCATATATATGTTTATAGTTCTTTCCTTATAACCAGAATATTCACCTCTGTCATTTTGATGATATGGATGTGAATGGAATACACAATTACAGTTGCTAAAGCAAGAACAGACTAAGTCAGAGAGAGAGCTCCCATCCCCACAGATTTGAAAAGCTTTCTCCTTTGAGTTATTATGTATTATGCAGTTTTTCTGTGTTTACAAGAGGCTAATTGTCATCTTATTCTCAGGGTGGGCAAAGGCAATATCAAAGAAGGGATACAGAGAAATATCCAAAATACCATTCAGGTGGAAATTTCCGAATTTGACGATGAATGTCAGTTTGATATTGCAGAAAATGTCAAAATCATAAACAGATTTGATCTTCATTAAATCCAGAACATATTTGGAAGTTAATAGTTTAGGCTATAATCCTACATTATGGCATGGAAAAAATAATGGTCCTGCCCCAGAGAATGAGTTTTATACTTTTTTTTTTTGGTTCTTGTAGCACTTAACACAATACATTCTCAAAGTAGTCTGTGTGTAAATATTTCATGATTCAGACTAATTGGCACAGTTCTAGACTACTTTGAATTACTTTGATCAATTTTTATGTCATGGTTGACCACTGACTCTCTGGCTCCATTCAGTTCTTCATTCTACATTATATGCCAACCCCATTTGGTATTATGTTGAATTATAAAATAAAAAATTTAAAAATATGTTTAAAAACTTTCTCTATCACATGCAGCTTCTTTGTAGTTAGAAAGTGTGTGTACAGAGGATAACTGCAAACTAAAATTTGTATTTGTGTGAAAAATAGAATAGTATAGCACTGACTTTTCTCTCATCTGTCGATATGCCTCCTGGAAATGTTCAGGATATAGAAACAATGTCATAGACTACGTTTTGCCAGATAATACTTCACTGACAGACTAAAATGCATTCTGTTACTCTCTGTCTAGCATCTATGCATTTCATTAAGAACTAAAGAAAATAATGACACAAGCCAGATGTCTAGGTTGGGTGGGGAACTGGAAATATCGATTTGCTAATATTAAGAGTTTTAAGTGCTAAGAATCTTTATAAACATTAGATAAATTATTATATGAGTTTTTTAATATACATTTTAAAATGTATACAATCATGCCTGTTACCCCAGCACTTTGGGAGGCCGAGGTGGGTGGATTGCTTGAGTCCAAAAGTTTAAGCCCAGCCTGAGCAACATGGCAAAACCCCATCTCTACAAAAAATACAAAAATTATCTGGGTATGGTTATGTATACCTGTGGTCCCACCCAACTACTGGGGAAGCTGAGGTGGGAGGACTGCTTGAGCCCAGGCTCAAGCTGCAGCGAGCTTGCAGTGAGCCATGATTGTGCCCCTGCATTCCAGTCTGTCTGGGTGACAGAGTGAAACCCTGTCTAAAAAAAAAGAAATAAAAAAATTGGTAAAATTTCCTAAAACTTACATTATATCTTGATAATTATAGCCTTTCTAAATGTTAAAAAAATTTCAACAAATTTAGTTTAAAGATCTAATTGGCTTTACTGGTGATCTGTGAATCCGGCAGCATCCCATCAAAGATGTGGAAAAGCTGCTTTAATAAGCAGAGCAAAGAAGTTGGGCTTTATAGGCAGAAAAGGGCTGAAGAAGCAGGAACAAGGAACAAAAAAGCAGATTGGTCATTACAAAGTAACTTTCCTTACAGGGTTAAAAAAGAGGAACTTCCTCTGTTTTACCAGCTGGCTCAGGTAAACCAGGCCCCTTGTGATTGATTGCTGTGAATTTCCTTTTTTTTTTTTTTTTTTTTTTTTTTTTGGTAAACTGGTTCATTTTAAAGTTCATTTTGATTACATGGAACCTAGCACAAGTTACTGCATTCTAGTTTGTCCAGTCTGGTCTGTTGGACCTAGTGCGTGAGCTCAGTTCACACAATGATCTCCTATAATTTTCATATAATATAGAAAATATAAAAACTGTCATATGATAGGTATGATATGGTTTGGCTGTGTCCCCACCCAAATCTCATCTTGAACTGTAGTTCCCATAATCCCCACATGTCATGGAAGAGACCCAGTGGGAGGTAATTGAATCATAAGGGCAGTTACCCTCATGCTGTTCTCATGATAGTGAGTGAGTGAGTTCTCACAAGATCTGATGGGGTTATAAGGAGCTTTTCCCATTTTTGCTGGGCATTTCTCCTTCCTCCCATCATGTAAAGAGGGACGTGTTTGCTTCCCCTTCTGCCATGATTGTAAGTTTCCTGAGGCCTCCCTAGCCATGGAGAACTGTGAGTCAAACCTCTTTCCTTTGTAAATTACCCAGTCTCAGGCAGTCGTTTATAGCAGCATGAGAACAGACTAATGCAATAGGAGATGATTACAATATACTAGTGAGCATCAGTGAAAAGGAGAGTACTGTAATATGTTTCTTAAAGAAGAAAAAATAAACTGTAAAGGTGGAGGAAAGTAAGGCATAATTAGAAAAAAATTAAGAAGAAGCTCAAGAGCATCCCAAAAGGATAATGCAATATGCACAATTGATAGTTAGATAAAGAAACGATGAGTGATTCAAACATGACTTAAGACATTGATTTCAACACCCCCTGTGCATATTCTTGCAAGGAAATTTCTAACCAACTACAGATGCTCCTCTATTTAGGATGGGATTACATCTTGATAAACTCACCGTGAAGCTGAAAATTTGAGAAGTCAAACCATTGAAAGTCAGGGATCATCTGTCGTGACTTTTTCTACTTTTTTTGTTACAGCATTACTCACTATAGCTTTTAAATTATATTCTATTTGATCAGCCTGGGAAAGGGGAAGGGGGAAATCTTTGCTATATCAGAATGAAACAAATTTTAAAAACCTTCATGAAAGACTGAGTTGGAATTGAAATAAAAACTGGTAGTTCAAGATGTAAAGAAGTTCTGAATGTGACAGTTAAAGCCAGTTAAAGAATTCCCTGTGAGGACTTTCGTCTGGGAGTTTGATTTTATCCCCGCAGCTTTGCTTAAGAGATTTCCTGTTCCTTTATACTAGTGACTTAGTATTGTTTTTTCCAGCCGTTTCATTCTTTTTACCTTTGCCTTGAGCACTGTAGAAATCAATATAGTAGGCACTCTCTGTTCTGTGCCCAACACCTGTAGTTTCCTGTGTGTGATGGTTTGAGATTCTGTAGATACTACTTAATCCGATAGCTGGTGTGGCCTATTTGTCCAATAAAACATTTTCCACAGTGGCAGGGAACGTTAAGCTACTTCTGTGGGTGGTAGAATATTGCCTTTTGTTAGCTATAGGGGGTGAGGGACCTTGGATGAGGTTAGAACATTATTTTTATTTTTGTGGGTGCTTTTGAAGATTGTATTGATCCAACTTATGAATGCCTTGACATGGGGTGGGACTGACTGCTCTTCTCTCATGCCTGATCTCTCAGCTTGTTAGTGACTTCACTCTTGGTGGGAACAGAGGATTTAATCAAATAGTTGGCTGGGTATCTATTCTCTGCTAGGGTCATAAGAAGAATATGGATTGTCTATAAGAAGAAAGAGGATTCTGCTATAGCCTCAGTTTGATATATTAACCTCAGATTCAGTCCTCTCAGTGTGAAGTCCAATTCCCAAAATGGTTGGTTAAACAACCCCAAGTTACATTTTGAGTTAAATGCTGGAAATACCAACCTCATACAATTAGTGAAAGGTGGAAAGGGTGAAGGCAGTGTATTTGGAAACTGTTTTCAGGGCAAGTATCACTCGGAATGGATATTTAAAAAAGCAACACTGCTTATATAATTTCGTATCTTTTTATTGTATTCAACATGTATTTATAAAGTATCCTAGGCACCAGGATTAAAGCCGTGGTGGTAGATTTGTGCAAGGGTCAGGATACAAGTGACCCTTACCTCAAGAGTTTAATACTTAAGAAATAAGACAACCAAACAGCTCATTTGACGTGTTATAAAGAAGTGCAGGCAACTAATTTAGTGTAGGGGGGTTCAGCTCTTTATTAAAAGGCAATGTTTAAACAGGGAAATATAGAGATGGTAGAATTTCAAGTAGCTTACTGTATTTTGATTTGATGGTTTCTCACCATCTTCCTTGTACCCCTCCTTACTTTTTCCCCTTTAGAAATGACTACTCTAGTAAGTGGATGGTAAAAATGTCACTGGGCATTTAAAATATTAGCAAACTGTAAACCTTGCTTTTCCAAAGACCCACAGGCATATTAAGAGTTATTAGTCATAGTAAGTTTGAAAAAAAATAGCCCTTAGAGATCTGGCTTTGTCTCATATGGAGTGTGATCTTTGGACATTATGATTCTCGTGTATACGTGGAGATAATGCTTATACAGATTGGTTGTACAAATTAAAGGCAATAATGTATCTACATCCTCATACAACACTGGTTCAGCCTGGGCACAGTGGCTCACACCTGTATTTCTAGCACTTTGGAAGGCTGAGGCAGGAGGATCACTTGAGCTCAGGGGTTCAAGACCAGCCTGGGGCAAAATGATGAGACCTCATTTCTACAAAAAGTAAACAAAATTAGCTGGGTGTGGTGGCACGTACCTGTAGTCCGAGCTACTCAGGAGGCTTTGGTGGGAGGATTGCTTGAGCCCAGAGGTAGAGACTGCGGTGAGCTGAGATTGTGCCACTGCACTCCAGCCTGGGTGACACAGTGAGACCCTATTTCAAAAAAAAAATTAGAAACTTGTTTATAACAGAAAATTATTATAGCTTCTGCCCTTCCCCCTCCACTGTAGGCAACCTTGCTTGAAGACTGACAGACATTTATCTTACCTCTTGTTCATCATGTTTACCATTCTTAAAACCCTGCTTCTTAAAATTTCATAGGTCACTCTGCAGCATAATTTTGTTAAAAGCATCAGCTCTTCCATCAAGAATTTTTTTTTTTTTTACATCCTATTCATTGTTTACCCAGCATTAAGAAAGCGAGTACAGTTTGCTTTTGTAATGACTGACCAATAAGGAGACAGAAGTAAACTTAGGAAAAGAAGACTACTAATGAATTTTCTGAGACCTACCTTCTTTTTGAATCCAATACAATGTTTACCTTCATCTCTATTAATCCATCAAATCAAGCACAAAAGGAAATTGTACTCACAATTTGATTTTCATCATCTATTCTTACCAATCTCACAAGAAATATTAGAAAAGTAGCATTTGGTTGTTGGTGGTGTTACTCTGTAATGTAAAGTTTAGGTGAAGATTTATAAGTACAGCAAATCACAGGGTCCCAGAGTCCTACTCTCTGATCAGAGACCCTGTTGGCTCTTTTACCCAGCCACCTAACTGTGGATTATCTTTGAACCTTCAAAGTATGTCAAATTTTTCCAGATAGTATTAAAATTTATTTGTTAATAGAATTTATTTTTAGAGCAGTTTTAGGTTTACAGCAAAATTGAGCTTCATCTCCATTGATCCATCAAATCAATGAGTTCTTAACTCTCTAGTTTCTGACCTCCCCGACTCCCGACAGCCTCCCCTACTATCAACATCCTACACCAGGGTGATGCATTTGTTATAATCAATGAAACTATGTTGGTATAGCGTAATTATCCAAGGTTCACAGTTTACCTTTGGGTTCATTCTTGTTGTTGTACATCAACAGTCCCTAAACTTTTTGGCACCAGGAACCAGTTTCGTGGAAGACAATGTTTCCATGGACCAGGGGTGGAGGAGAATGGTTTCAGGATGATCCAAACGCATTATATTTATCATCAGATTCTCATAAGGAGTATGCAATCTAGATCCCTAGCATACGCAGTTCACAGTAGGGTTTGCACTCCTATGAGAATCTAATGCAGCAGCTGATCTGACAGGAGGTGGAACTCAGGCAGTGATGCTGGTTGGCCTGCAGCTTTTCTCCTGCTGTGCGGCCTACTTCCTAACAGGCCACAGAGAAGTACTGGTCTACTGCCGGGGGTTGGAGACACATACTATACATTGTATAGGTGTTGACAGATGTAAAATGATATTATCTTCCACTGTGTTATTATAGAGTAGTTTCACTGCCTAAAATCCTCTGTGCTCTGCCTACTTATTCCTCCCTTCCCCTTAACTCCTGGAAACCAATGATCTTTTTACTGTCTTCATAGTTTTGCTTTTCATAGAATGTCATAGCTGGAATCATCACTATGTAGCCTTTTCAGATTTGCTTCCCCCATTTAGTATTATGCACTTCAGTTTCTTCCATGTCTTTCAATGACTTGATAGCTGTCTCATTTTAGCACCGAAAAAGATTGCAATGACAGGATATACCACAATTTACTTATCCAGTCACCTCTGAAGAATATCTTGATTGCTTCTATATTTTGGCAATTGTAAATAAAACTGAGATAAACATTTTTGTTTAGGCTTTTGTGTGCACATAAGTTTTCAGCTATTTGTGTAACCTTCAAAGAGCAGAAATGTTGAATCATATGGTATGAATGTGTTTACTTTTGAGAAAATCTGGCAAACTGTCTTCCAAAGTGGCTGTATCCTTTTACATTCTCACCAACAATGAATTCTCAATATTGCTCCACATTCCTGTCTGCATTTAGTGTTGTCAATGTTCTGGATTTTGGCCATTCTAATAGATGTTTAGTGGCAACTTATTACTGTTTTAATTTGCAGTTCCCTGATGATACATGATGTTGAGCATCTTTTCATATGCTATTTGCCATCTTCTTTGGTGACGTGTCTGTTTAGATCCTTTGCCCCTTTTTGAATCAGGTTGTTCATTTTCTTACTGTTGAGTTTCAAGAGTTTTTTGTATATTTTGTAAAATAGTCCTTTAGCAGATACGTCTTTTGTAAATGTTTTCTCCCAGTCGGTGGCTTCTCATTCTCTTGACATTGTCTTTCACAGAGTAGCAGATTCTAATTTTAATGAAGTCCAGCTTATCAATTATTACATTCATAGTTTGTGTCTTTAGTGCTGTATCTCAAAAGTTACCTTCAAACCCTAGGTCACTTAGATTTTCTTCTATGTTACCTTCTAGGAGTTTCATAGTTTCGCATTTTACTTTTAGATCTGTGATCTATTTCAAGTTAACTTTTGTGATGGGTGTTAGGTCTGGGTCTAGATTTATATTTTAACATGTAAATTCCAATTGTCCCAGCATCAGTTGTTGAAAAACTATCTTTTCTCCATTGTATTGCCTTTGCTCCTTTGTCAAAAGTCAATTCATTGTATTTATGTGGATTTACTTCTGGGCTCTCTTATAATTTATTTTTGAGTGTTTGTTTCTTCATGTGCTGTGAGTTTTGTAAAGCAGTATAGTATGTGTTTAAATCCCTGTATGTCTATAACCCCTTAATAGGGACTGGGTAAAGATTTGCAGTGTGAAATCTTCTCATAAAATTAGGGAGAATAATTAATTATCCCACAAAAAATATAAACAATATAAGGTTATGTTAAATATATTTTTAATGCTCTTGAAATGTGCAATCTAAATATAGAATTCTCTAGATTATTTCAAACTACCTGATCATAAAACTCCCTTGCGGCAGTTTTAATCTTATAGGTTCCCAGTCAAAACCCAAAACTCTTCAAGAAAGAGTCCTGGGAAACAGTATCCTTAATAAAAATCCCAGGTGATTTATATGCTCAGTGAAGTTTAGGTAACACTGATGTCTATAAAAAGTAACTACAGAGTTTAAAATGTCTAACATCACATGTAAATGCATAATACATTTATTTTGTTTATTCATTCACTTATGTAGCATATATGCACTGATCTCTAACTGGATCACATACTACGCCTCAGAATAAAAAGGTAAATAAGGGTCTCTACCATCAAGAAGATTACATTCTTTCAGTAACAAATAAAAGGTTAAAATAAGTGGGCAAAATAGAAGCACCAAAGGAAGATTGTTTAGAAAAATTAGAAAAAAATGTACAGAGTAGATAATGTTTTCATAATATCCTTAGTATGCTTTTCATCTGACTTTCTTCTGACTTTTCATTGCCCTAATTAGAATGGATATATGATTCAACACATTTTTTAAAAAATCCATTATCTCAGGCAATTGAAATACCCTATCATTGAGTATAATATTAATTACCTCACTCAAGGTAACATTCCATGTTTGAATAATTACATACATTTTTGCTGAATCATGTTGGCATTATATTGGTGTCTTATTGAAGACTTCATCAGCTGAATAAATTCTCTGACTTAAAAAGTGCAAAGAAAAGACCCACAAACAACATTTTAATTTGAATTACTCTACCTTTAATTACTATAAACTAAATTTGCTACTAGGAGGAGGAGACATTATCTTTGTTTTAAATTTCAACCCTTTCATGAGTTACATTTGTAAAAATAAGATACGGAAAATGAATAATGCTAACATAAAGTTTGGTTTTGGAAATGGTGACTATATTTAAATTGTAAATCTGCTAATCTGTTGGCATATTTGAGCCTATATCTATCTATTTATAGATAGAGATAGATACATAGATAAAACTTATAAACAGGGAAATATATTTGCCAGCTATATTTTTAATATTCTTTTTTCCCAAGGCAATAATCTTCTAAATAGATATAAAAAAATATATATTAGCTATTCCAAACAAAGATAAACCACAGTTTTGTGGAAATAATAACGTCAACATTCTAGTCCTCTTTTATTCAACCAGCTGTTGATACTTTTAGATGTTTTACTTAACCTCTCTGGGCATCATTCTCACCATGTATAAAATGTTAGCTGATGGTTAACATTTGTTTTACTTTAAAGTTCTATAATATACTTACT
Source organism: Pongo pygmaeus (assembly GCF_028885625.2). Lineage (NCBI taxonomy): Eukaryota > Metazoa > Chordata > Mammalia > Primates > Hominidae > Pongo > Pongo pygmaeus. The sequence continues at coordinate 41,001,782 of NC_072384.2, read as the reverse complement.
CAGGTTGTATAATATTCTGACTATGACTGGCTTGCAATAAAAATTTTGTTTGGATGAATAAAAAACAACTCGTACCCTACTAGCTGCCTTTAAAAGTTCTCAAATGAAGATTTACTTACTATGTGGATAACTTACTGTAGACTATATACATGTACAATTTACTAATTTTATTCCTTTCATGCCGTGTATATATTATGTACTAATCTTGTTTCTTTTCTTTTTGAGTTGGAGTTTTGCTCTTTTGCCCAGAACTAGAGTGCGGTGGTGCGATCTCTGCTCACTGCAACCTCTGCCTCCCGGGTTCAAGCAATTATCCTGCCTCAGCCTCCCAAGTAGCTGGGATTACAGGAACCTGCCACCGTGCCCGGCTAATTTTCGTATTTTTAGCAGAGACGGGGCTTCACCATCTTAGCCAGGCTGGTCTCAAACTCCTGACCTCGTGATCCACCCATCTCGGCTTCCCGAAGTGCTGGGATTACAGGCTTGAGCCACCCCGCTCTGCCCTAATCTTGTTTCTGTATGCATTAGAAGTCATAACATGTCTCTATGTTGTCCCGGTGAAGAGGGGATCAGAACTTTGTGGTATCATTTTGCTTGCTTGTTACTCTACACCAAAGTGGGTGAAGTCTAAGGTAAAACCATGATCTGTTCAGGTAATATTGAGCGTATTTTCAGTGAGTGCATATAAGAACAAGTTATAAAACCTATACCTTGAGAACAGTGGGGATTACTAACAAGAAATTAGAAAAGATAAAGGCAGCATTTAAGTATTGAGAAAAAGACAAAGGTGTAAATTATTTCATAAGAAAGCACTTCTTTGGAATTCTGCTTGGTCAAAATAGTAAGAAAGGAATCCTTAGGGTGTGGAGCATTATATACCATTGTCCACAAATAGTTGCTTATTTTTACCATCTTTACAACTGATTCATAACTCAACTGATTCATAACAAATAATGGCAAAACTCTGCAATTTATCTGATTGATTTTGAAGAACGTGGTTTCATTAATTCAGAATTTATTTGGATATGGCCAGTGCGAGTTAACATGAATGTTTTCTTTAAAAGGGATTTTTTTTTAAATTAAGTGATCACAGCTTTGAAGACAGATTTTAAAATGTGCCTTCTTAGATGGTTGGTAAAGCATCTTTAGAAAATGGGCACTTTCGTTCATAATTGCTTTATCTTAGCCAATTCCAGCTGGACTTGCTGTAGTCTTCAAGGACAAGTTGATGTCATGCTGAACCATATGTGTTATGCTGATAATCAGCATCATTGGAACTGAAACTCTGCCATCTTTCTTTTGTGTGATTGACCTTGTTATTTTAAAGGTGGCAGGGATTGGGGGAGGAATTTGGCAAAGCATCCAAAAAATCAGAACACTTCATAGCTCAGCAGTTCATCTTAGACATTAAGGTCAGATCAGGTGCCAAATAACCTGACAAATTTGGAATGAGCAGCAGGACAGCTACCTAGAGAACATCAGAGGTTCACAATGTCACCCCAGCAGCACACAAAAAATAGGATAGTTACTAGCAACCCTTTGAATTATTTGGCTGATATTATTTGCAGAGACAATGAACTCTTCCACTTTACTTTCCAAAGAGAGTGTATGGATACATAGCATGTCAACAAAAATGGATTCTTACATAGTCCTGGAATAGTTAATGCAACCATTTGTATTGTGAATCACTTTACTGATGTGATAGCAAGAAGTTGAGGTTCAAAGGGCAGTTTCTAAGTAGACATATTGAAAGGTATGTAGCAGAAACCCATACTACCTGCTGATGTGCAAGTTCTAACAAGGAAGTTGAGTACAGTAATTGACATGAAAGTCACATAAATCAAAAAGAATCCATTTTCTCTTTATTCAACATTTTTTAAATGTACCCTTCTAAGGTCTATAAAGAAATATAAAAATTGGCAGCATGCTGTGATCTTCATAGATGAGCAATTTAACTGTATAATGTAGAATTTTTGAATTCTCATTTTTTAAAATTTAGAAATAAATACTAAATATTATCCACTAATTAGTTAAATCCCTTGCTATAAAATGAGAGTAATGAGCCAGACGCGATGGCTCACGTCTATAATCCTAGCACTTTGGGAGGCCAAGGCTGGCAGATCACCTGCGGTCGGGAGTTCGAGACCCGCTTGACCAACATGGAGAAACTTCATCTCTACTAAAAATACAAGATTAGCTGGGAGTAGTGATGCATGTCTGTAACCCCAGCTACTCGGGAGGCTGAGGCAGGAGAATTACTTGAACCTGGGAGGCAGAGGTTGCCATGAGCCGAGATGGTGCCATTGCACTCCAGCCTGGGCAACAAGATCAAAACAACACCTCAAAACAAACAAACAAACAAAAAAAAAAAACAAAGAGAGATAGTAATGAATAATATTTCATCTATATTTTTGGATCTACTTCTCCTCCCCCATCTTCTTTTCTTCTTTTCTTATTCCTCTAAAATCTTTTCCCCATTCTTTTATTTTCATATCAAACCCAAAAACTCAAAATTGTGAAAGAAATATCTCTGACAAAATTGTGGAAGAGACTATTTAATTTTCTGCTCCCCTCCTGCATAAAGTCCTGACTAAATCTAAATATTTAAATGTATTAAGGTTTTGATGAGTTTAGGAAAATACTGAGATTTATCAATTATTATCCAAAACCCTTAATTTTGACATTCCTGAAGCAGTTCTATGATTAGTTTAATCTTATGTGTAGTTTAAGAGAATATATCGTAAGTTCATTCACATCTAGAAAATTCACTTAATGAATCAAGCCTTATGTAACACTGATGATAAAAGTTTGCCTGAATTCGTCTCTGTATTTAATTCTAACTTTACTTCTCTGGTATCTTCTGTCTTATCAAGTCATTTAACTACAATAGGCAATGGTCAGAATTCGTCATTATTCATGTTAATTTTACAAAATGAAATAATGAAAATTGTTTTAAACTCATAAATATTAGTTTTCCCCTTTCCACGTAATTTTTATTTGCCAATTGAGAAAAAATTTTAAAACATTGTACTCAGTAACAATATGAGCATTGATGATCATTATAAAGTATTACAGGCATATATAATTATATATGCATTCAATGTATGTAAAACATATGAGGGTTGGAGCTCACCAGGCCTGTATTACTGACTATAGAGACAATCTTAACATTTTACTTTCTCAAGTACAAATGCTGATGCAAATAAAAAGCATCATGCTATGGTTTAGCTGTTTTTGTTCTCCTGGGAATACATAGCCTTAGAGTTGAACAAATGAGAAATATACGTTTGTTGTTTTTTTTTTTTTATTAAAAGGTTAATGAAATTCTTCATGACTTTTTGGAAGAAAGTTCAGTTTGGGTTTCTGCCAATGTCTGGAAACTTTCCCAGTATGTCCAACTAACCTGAATGATACAAGCCACTTAAAAAAATCAATACTATAACTAAGACTTCAACCAAATGGGTTCTCAAAAGGTGTCTTCATTTAAATGAGTAAAAAAAAGAAAAAAACAAAACAGTGGTAAAAACAGAGTAAGAGAAAGGATTTCAGTGGTTAAGTATATTTAAATTTTGTATTTGTTATTCCACCATGAATGATTTGAACAGAAAATATTTCTATAAAATATGTATTAACATATTCAACGTATTTATGAAAAGTCAGAAAATTATTTTGACTCACTAAAATAACACAGAAAAAAGTATACACTGTCATTTCCTTCTCATATCTAATATGTCTGTAATGAACTTCTAGAGAGAGAATAAAACCTGTATTGCTTCTTCTACATGACATTTCTATTTAATTCATGGTTTAAGCAAATTAAAATGACTATTTTTTGAGAGATGCAGCCAGTCATGCCTTTTACAATTAACTTGTTAGAATAATCAATGTTATGTAATGGTTTTGTTAAAAGCTGTTCATAGAGAGGGACAGTGTATGTCACAAATTGCCTATTTGCTAATCTTCTTCACAACCCTTTTATGAATATACAAAGTATATTGACTTTAAAATCTAGCCAGCTATGGCTGGGCATGGTGACTCATGCCTGTAACAGGCTGAAGTGAGAAGATTGCTTGAGGCCATGAGTTCAAAACCAGCCTGAGTAACACAGCAATATCCCACCTCTACATTTTCTTTTTTAAATAGCTGGGCATGGTGGCATCTGCCTGTAATTCCAGCTACTCAGGAGGCCAAGGTGGGAACATTGCTTGAGTCCAGAAGTTCCAGGTTACAGTGAGCTGTGATTGCACCACTGCTCTCCAGCCTGGGTGACAGAGTGAGACCTTGTCTCTAAAAATAATAATAATAAATTTTAAAATAGCCAGTTATAAGTAGCATGAAATAATTATGTCAGACAATCGTCAACATTAGCCCCTTTTAATCTGCTCATAGGATGGTTTTAGAGTGGGTGGATCATGTTCTCAACTTACGGTTCTATCAGAAGGTATTGCTTCCTTAAGAGATAAATAAAAGCTGTACCTCTGTGTTCTGCCAATTTCATCTCATGTCTCAAAAGAATCCAAGCATCTATCCTCTAATCTTATCTTGTGTTTCTAAAGAGACATTGCTGTTTTGCTACTCTTGTTGAACTAAGCTCCAGATAATTTGAATTCATTAATTTGCAAACTCACAGATTGTTAATAACTCATTTTTAATATGTGGTTGATTATTATACCTTTTTAAGAGACAGAAAATTTCCTAGTACATATTTAAATGAAACTAATCAGACAGGCAGATTACAATGCAAATTAATTGAATTGCAGAATCATCTTTAGCTTTTCTTCTCTTCCCTTCATCCAATCAAATATCCTTTCCTCCAGATCCTACCTCTTCAATACCTCTCATATGCATTGTTCATTTATTATTTTAACAAATATTTATCAAGCCCAATAATGTCCCAAGGTATAAGCTGGATGTAGGAATAAAATACGAAGTATTAGCTCCTCCTGTTGTTAAAGAGTTCATAGATTACTGTGTAAAACATATGAAAATGAATGAAAGTGCTAAGTACAGTAATAGAGGTAGGACAGTGTTTCAGCAAATAATGCCTATTCAAGATCAGGCCCTATGATTATAAAAAGCAGAAATTTCCTAAAAAGGCTCAAGAAAAGCAGGTTGAGGTGGGGAGTGGCATAAAGGTTTCAAATAACCAAATAGAGAAATCAAACAGGATAGGAAGCACTAACTCAGTAGAAATCAATAGGGCTCTAATAGGTGAGTTATTCTGTTCAATACAGCCTTGGGAGACCATAGCAGATAAAATCCTTGAATCTTCCCTATGAAGTTTTACTTTAATGCAACTCACTTGAACTCCATAAGTTTGTTTCTGCCTTGCTACCAATATATAATGTATTTTCCTCTTTATCTCTTAGTTCAAATTATGTAAGATGAAAAAATAACTGATGGGCAAGGCTCAGCCTCTGGATGGACTTCCTTAATTCAGTTCCCCACTTTAATCCTATCACATGAGGTGCAGAAGGGTGACATTTAGCCATCTAGGTCCATATATTCAGCAGCAGAGACTAAGGACAGGAGGATCAGGTAAGCTCAACACAACAAAACATACCCAGCACAATATCCTTGCCACTTTCACTGCTATTTCTATGGTTTAATTCTTACTGATAGACTATTGTAGTGGCAACCTGACTTACTTTCTGGATATAGAGACAGATCACAAACAGGTGGTCATGTAAATCATCCACGTATTTTTATAGATGTTCTCATGGCACTTAGTTTTTATTTCTCTCAAAGTAATGCTTATTTATAACTCTGTCTATAATTAGGGAAACATGGGAGAAACTATGTTTCCCTGTATGTTCAATGAATGTTCAATAAATGAAGGAATAAGTGAATAATTGAGTAGTAAAAATGATTGACCTTGTCTTGCACATAAAAGGCATAAAACATTTGTTTGAAGTTGAAATAAATAGAACTTTCATTAGTTAATGAGCCCAAGGCAGAGGAATATCCAACTTTTATAGGAATCTGTGGAAGGAACTAGGATTCTCAGTTGCCTTTTGCTGTAATCATTGTCACCACCAATTTGTAAAAGGATGACCATAAATTACTAGCAAGGAAAAAAAAAAAATAAAAGCACACCAGAGAAAGGACAATAATTTTCTGTTTAAGGGCAAGTTCTTTCTCCTTCCCCTCAGACTTCAAAATCTATACATGCCCATGAGAGCATGAATATTGATTCACGTATAGCAAACACTCAGGACTTTGCTTTGGACCTTTTGCAAGCACTGTTTTTCTGATTCTCATTGCAATAGGGCCACAGCATGTCTTCAGTTTCCTTCTTGAAAAATAGCCTAGATGTCCTATTAAACTGCTAATAAATAGCGTGTAGGTTCTTGTTTTATTTTGTTTTAAGCCTTAAAATAAAATAATTAGGATAGGAGAAAATACTGATGACTATTAAAGTTAATTACTTGTATACATGGGAGTTTTTATACCACTCTCTACTTTTTAGAGTGTTTAAAATTTTACATTGGAAAAGTAAAATAAAAAGTGACAAAAAGTAAACTTGGTATTAATTACATTTTTTAAAAGCCTAAAATTCCTTCTATTTGCCCTATCTTGTGAATCTGTCAGTATTGTAGAAGGATTTGCTTTGAACACTTATTACTGGATAACTCATTTTGTATTATCTGAAGAGAAAAATGCGTATTCTCTTACCACAATATTATGAGAAAAGACTAAGAAAATATTGGCTAAGTAAGGAAAGCATTGATAGATATGAGAAATCCAGAGAAAATTTTACAGAAATAAAAATCACCACATTGATCTCTGAAAATTACTTTAAAGGCTAGCATGCACCATTTTTTTCCTGCAGTCCAGCTAATGATACCTCACCATATTAAAGTAGACCCCTGAAATTGCACCTATAGAAATAAAAATGCTCACATAAGTTAGTCTTGTTTATTTTCCATAACACTTTGATTTACATAGCAACAGCACACACAGCAATTGACTTGATTTTTCTTCTCCCTAAACTTCTTGTGTTCGTGTATTTGTTTAATATTTATTGAAGATCTGAAGTTGTGTAAGGTTTTGTTCAATCACTAGAGATAGGTGTGTAAAAAATACACAGCTCTTGCCTTTACGAGCACACATTCCACTGGGAAGGCAGACACCCAAATGTAATCAAAATACAGTAAGCTATTTTATAGAGATATACCCCAATGATAAAATGAAATGAAATAAAAAGAGGGTCTGAATAATACTACCTGCAGGAGTTGCTGAAGGCATGGCAGATGGATTAATGTTTATGCAAGAACTTGAAGAGGAAGTCTGATTGCCCAAGCAGAGATCTGGGGAGAGGACTGCTCTTTGAATGATGATTTGTAGGTACTGAAGAGGAGGGGAAAGAAGGCAGAAAAATTAGATAGTTACAATTGAAGAGCTTTAACAAAACAGTAATTATAAGTGGTACCGAATAAGGCAGCAAAAACAGTAAAGAGTGATTGTATACCAGAGATATATAAAGTGATTAATTTGAAAGTCTTAGTAACATACGAAACTAGAAGCCACAGATGGATGTTTGAAATCTTTTATGTGCGGTAAGCATTAAGGTGTTCCCTGGTATTTCCAAAACAATTTTTTAAAAAGAACTACACTTATAAATCTGAGGAATGTAAATAAATATTTCCTAGATATACATATTTTCATATGAATTAAAGTAATAATTGTTAGCCTTTGTATATCTATAAAATATCTTTCTATTGAATGACTAGTGTAAATTAAAGATCTCTCTTGAAAGAAAGTCAGGTATATGCAAATATTACAAGAAGAGAGAATTTTAAACTAATTGATAGCAGAGTGTCAGCAATTCTTAAAAGAGTAGGTATAGCCACGTATGAAAGTTACTGAGGAGATAATGGGGGTGGGGGAGTCAATATGATTATTGCTTTCATTGCCTAACATATTGAATTGTTCATATAAAGTTTATGTCATTTTACATAGCTTTTTTTTCATTTTTTTTAATTTTTTTGAGACAGAGTCTCACCCTGTGGTCAGGCTGGAGTGCAGTGGTGCAATCTCAGCTCACTGCAACCTCCGCCTCCTGGGTTCAAGCGATTCTCCTGCCTCAGCCTCCCCAGTAGCTAGGATTACAGGCACATGCCACCACACCCAGCTAATTTTTGTATTTTTAGTAGATACAGGGTTTCACCATGTTGGCCAGGATGTTCTCAAACTCCTGACCTCGTGATCTGCCCACCTCGGCCTCCCAAAGTGCTGGGATTACAGGCATGAGCCACCATGCCCGGCCAGCATTTTTTTTACAACGAGGATTTGGGTGGCAGTTTGATTAACTTAAGAATAAAGATAGTCATCATTTTTTTTTATGACCTTAATATATTCTACGGAAGCTTGGATCTTCATTTGCTATTACTGTTTATAGGATTTATGCCATTAAAGTCAACCCAGCTATTACCAAATCTTATCCTAGGAATAAATGCTAAGACCTTACTTGAGAACCAATTTCATATGTGGACTCAAATTTGTATCTCCCTGTTCTTTCTTTTTCTGAAACTTTTAAATGTCCTTCAAGGAAGTTAAGTGAGAGTTTCTGTTTCAAGTACCATCACTAGTTCAATTTTAATTTCTTATTTTATATTAGTATATCTATTGTAAACACAATATACTTACAGTCATGTAAATTGTTTTTAGAGACTAAAAAATTATTTTTGTAATTTCAAGAATTTTATTAAATATAAACTTTTTATAAATCATTTGGAAAATTTAGGCATAAAAATTGGTGGGCTAAATGTAAGAATTTCAGTTTCCTTCATTTCTCAACTCATATTGATCATCTATGAGTGTCAGGGCGTTCGGGAAATATCAGTGAACAGAACAGACTAATATTCCTGCCCTTGTGTGGTTACATTCTAGTAGAGGGAAGGACATATACAATAAATGATGAATATCATGTATTAAACTGTTACAGTCTTGAAGCAGAACTACTCTAATTTATTTCTTGTCTCTTTCATTTACTATAAGCAGCAAAGAGAAATTAGGCTGTACTTAGCACACTTTACTTAGAAATATCCTCAAGTAAATATCTAAGTTTATCACTAACCGGTTTACGTTCCTCTCCAAAGTAGAAATAATTCAGCCAAGTTCTCTGCTACTTTGTCACAAAGATGGCCTATCCTCCAGTTTCCAATACATGTTCTCATTTTCATGGGAGACGTCACTAGAAGGACCTCTAACATACATATTTCTATCAACAGTCTTTTCAATGCAATCTAGGCTCTTCCTATTAAATGACTCAAATCTCTTCCAGCCTCTACCCATTACCCAATTCCAAAGCCACTTCCAAGTTATTATACCAGGATGCAGGGTGTTCCAGAACCCCCTGCATCCTGGTATAAAAATTTATATTAGTTTGCTAGGGCAGCCATAACAAAGTAGCACAAACTGGGTGGCTTAAAACAAGTGAAATTTATTCTCTCCCGGTTCTGGAGGCTGGAAGTCTGAAATCAGAGTGTCAGTTGCTGTAGATTCCTTCTGAGAGCTCTCAGAGTCAGTCTGTTCTATGCCTCTTCTTTACCTTTTGGTGAAGGCAAACAATCTTTGGCATTCCTTCATTTGTAGATGTATCACTCCAATTTCTGTCCCGGTCTACACATGGCATTCTACCTGTGTGTCTCTATGTTGTGTTTTCTTTGTGTGCATCTGCCTTTGTGTCTCAATCGCCTTCTTCTACCAGTCACACTGGTATTAAGGTCCACCCTAATGACCTCATTCTTAACTTGATTACATATGCAAAGACGATATTTCCAAATAAAGTCACATTCACAGGTACCAGGATTAGGAATTCAGCATATCTTCTTCAGAAATACTACTCAGTTCATCACATGACTAAATTAATAAAATGTATGGCATATTATAGATGGTGATGAGTATATACTCACTATATTTTCCCTTCCTCATTAGACTGAGGTTATTCTCATTTTACCAGAAAACTTGCAGTGAAATGGAATTTGTCAAAGTGTGTTCTGTGCAGTGCTGGTCTTACAAAATTTTGTGTAAGAAAAAGATTCCATAATCAAGTAGATTTGTTTTATGCAGCATTTACCTCCTTTCTCTATGTTTCACAGTGTCTACTAACCCATTCAGGATTCTGAAAATTCGAAAAAAAAGTAAACATTTTCTTTCTTTTTTTTTTTTTTTTTTTTGAGGCTGAGTTTTGCTCTTGTCGCCCAGGCTGGAGTGCAATGGCTGGATCTCGGTTCATGGCAATCTCCGCCTTCTGAGTGTAATCAATTCTCCTGCCTCAGCCTCCTGAGTAGCTGGGATTATAGGCACCTGCCACTACACCTGGCTAATTTTTGTATTTTTAGTAGAGATCGGGTTTCACCATTTTGGCCAGGCTGGTCTTGAACTCCCAACTTAAGGTGATCCACCTGCTTTGGCCTCCCAAAGTGCTGGGATTACAGGCATGAGCTGCCACACCCGGCAAAGTAAACATTTTCTAAAGGAATTTGACCATAGTATTCTTTTAGTCTTAACACTTTCTTCAAAACTAGTATATTACTTGAAAAATACTTAATGAAACCCTACAACAAAATCATAGATTTCTTCCTCCTCATTGGTTCTGAGACACGTTTGCGAAGGTTAGCCAAAATGGAAAGCAGAATTGACTCCACTGTAAAGTGTCCAGGTTGATTTCTTATTATTGATAGGTGTTCAATAAGAGTACAGGTATACGCCGCTGTAGAGCTACCAGAGTGGAGTCCAGAATTATCAAAATCTATATCTCAAATCCATACGGATTAATTATTAAAATTTAATAAACAAGCAATAAAAATGTGAAAGTTCATGTAGCGGTGTGAAAATACAGGCTCATTAGGAGGCAGTGCAGGATTCTTACACAGATTTTTTAAATAAACAGTCACGCAACTTTTGGGTCATTTCATGGTCACTTTCTAGAGGTCCCAGTAATACTGGCTGCTGTAGTGTCAATGACTACAGGACCTAAAACAGCTATAGTGTGCTCCTACATTCAAGGAAGTACTTACCAGAGAGAAAGGAGAATAAGCAGGTAGGCAGAAACAAAAAAGCCAAGAAATTTAACAGGCAATTGTCACAAAAATGGAGGATAAGGAGAGGAAGGCAGTAGACTTCCCTAAAAAACAAAAACAGGCCAGGTGCGGTGGCTCACACCTATAATCCCAGCACTTTGGGAGGCCGAGCAGGTGGATCACGAGGTCAGGAGATCGAGACCATCCTGGCTAACACGGTGAAACCCTATCTCTACTAAAAATACAAAAACAAAAAATTAGCCAGGCGTGGTGGCACACACCTGTAGTCCCAGCTACTCGGGAGGCTGAGGCAGGAAAATGGTGTGAACCAGGGAGGGAGAGCTTGCAGTGAGCCGAGATTGCACCACTGCACTCCAGCCTGGGTGACAGAGCGAGACGGTTTCTGTGTATACATAACCTTCTCACTATTGCCTTGGAAAAACTGAGTGATGCAAAGGCGAAAGAGAATTTACTGGGTTGAACCTATGGTACTCTCCAGTGGTTGCCTATGGCATTAATGTGAAGAATCTTTCAGAAAATGGAACACTCTTTCTTTTACATATCACACATTACCGTGAAGCCTCTGGTAACTTTGGGTGTATTTCTACAAATTAGTCCAGGTGTCTCTGGTATTATTTACAAACATCCCAACTGCTTTGCAATATAATTCTTCTGAGTTTAAATATCAAGTGTTATTATAAATATTTACCCTGCACAGCTCTCTGCCTTCAGCTTATCATGTGCCCACAACTCTACCTTATGTAGTTTAATTTTTAAAAGATAGAAAGAAAAGCATCCAGTGACATCTCTAATAGGGATTCCTGAAACCTGAAGCCTACTCTAAAGGCAGAAATAAGATCCCTGAAATATAGGCCACTACTTAGCCCACTTGATGAAGACACTTCAAGTCTCAGGACAATTGGTATAATGTTCCCAACTAAGCTTACTTGAACACTGAGTTTTCCTATTATGAAAGACAAACTTTGGAATCTTTTGATCCATAGTCAGACTTGTTTATCAATTGCACCAGTGGCTCACATCCTGGCTGACTAATTCTGAAGCAGTCATTTAATGAAGCTTTATTTGAGGGATATTAGAAGGTTTATTGCTTGTGTCTCGAAAATCCAGCTTTCTATGCAAGCATACAGTTACAGGTAATAAAGCGCTACCCATTCTAGTTCCATACTTTCTTCATCCATTTTCCCGGGTAACCTAGGCTATGAACTACATTTTGAAAAGAAGGAATCATTAAAATGGCTGATAATTATCCAGAAGCTTACCAGTTTTACCAGTCTCTGAAGAAATTCCCATTAAATCGGGCTGTGTCCTATTTCCCCAAATAAAATGAGACCATACACCAGAGGCTTATCAGACCTTATCATTTCGAGGTCATTAATTAAGCATATTCTACTCCAGGTGAAAATGTTTCCCAGAACTCTCTCTTGCATTGCCATTTATTTTGTGTTAACCATTCTGCCTGGCATGGCTCCGCACCATATCTAGAGGCCATTTAAACAATATTAAGATAACAACATTAATTCACTGTTTTTCTGTTAATCATATAGAAGCAGATCAGCTTGTTATAAATAATGATCTTACCTTGCCTGAAGCTCAACTCTTAGCACTTGTTCTAATGCAAATCCCTCTCCTTTTGTACTAGCTGCAGAGTAATAGCATTTAAGGCTGCGCTCTTGTTTCTCAGGTTTCAATACTGTTGGGGAGAGAGGAAGTGGCTTCAATTTTAAATTTGAATAGGACTGCTTTCCAAAAAAATGTAAGGAGGAGGACACAACCTTTCTTGACTTGCTTTGATCAAAAGCATCATTTTTCTCCTTTCTCATGATGATTACTGGAATTGAGACTCAAATTAAGCAGCTTGTCTGACAGATGATGTAATGTGTCATAACTTTTCCTTATCTGCAAAATAAGTATATTGGGTTGGAAAGTCAAGAAGTTTTGTCAAGCTTTTGTTTACTTTCACATTTGGTTCACACTTACTACAGAGGAGATGTAGCTCCTTTAACTATGGGAAACCATAGTTAAAAGATTTCTGTCATTATTCTGTATGGAGTGTGTGAATTTCTCAAGCTGATGGAATAAAACAGGCAAATGTGCAATTGATTCTACCAGCTAGAGATCCTTCCTTGCTCACTTGTATAATTAGGCATGGCTTTTAAACAACTTTCTGCATCGCTCAGGGGGCTTTCAGGAACATAGGAGGTGGTGTTCCAGTAAGCTGGTGCTAATGCTGCAGCTTACTGCTAACCAGTTGCTCATCCAATCAAATTCAATCCAGTACAATGTATCTTTAAAAGAACTTCAAAATAATACAGTTATAATCTGAGGGTGAATTAAATAGGCAGCGTGTTCCTTATCTCAATGCTCCGTTTTTTCCTTATCTCAATGCTCAGGTTTTTCCTTCTCCGAATCATCAGCTTTGCATTCAACTAGCATTTGCCAAATGCCAACAACATACCTGTCATCATTCTGAATGTCAGAAAATCATGATGAAAAAGGCAGACTTGCTGCCTGACTTTGTGGAATTCCCAGCCAAATGGTGTAGAAATGACTAGGCATTTACAATCAAGTAAGAGTTACCACGAGGTTACGCGCAGGATGCAATGAGGTACCCATGAGGGGTACCTCATGGTAGAAAGGGCAGGGGAGGTTCTCAGGGAAAGTACTGGCTGACCTGACATAGAAAGATCTAAAGCTAAGCTCAGGAAAAGAGGTCAGAGAGTGGCAAGGGGGCTGTAGGTGGAGACAGCAATTTGAGCAAACAGCAGCTAAGAAAAGCATGGTATTCTGAGGGAAACAGTTTACAATGCCTAGATCACAGTGAGCAAAAAGTAGTGGAAATAGGGTTTCTTGCTAGACTGTATCGAAGAAGAGGTTCATTGCTTTTTTGGATTGTCAATTTCAAAGTTAAGAGAGGGCTGCAAATAGTTGCATTAATTAGCCAAGAACACAATAATTACAAATACCTTCATATCAGCTACATGATACAATTCGAATGATCTGTCCCAAAATATCCCTGGTGTACAAACAAAAATTTCACCATTAGATATTGATTTATTTGGCATTTTAGTACTGTACTGTTATTGAACAGGACATACACTAGCTATATTTGAACATATCATTGAGTGTGAATTACTTTAACATATACTCTTTCTAATATTAAGATTAGATTGTGGAAAGACTAATAAAAGCAGGCAGAGAGGAATATTTAGGTAGAAGGCATGTTAGGGGAATTGCTCAAGGGAAAGGCAGAGTTGTGTGGGCACCTGGAAGAAAATCATCATTAGAGGAAAAAAGGAGTCTGAAAGAAAAAGCGTTAGCTGACAAAAGCACTGGAGTGCCAGAGCTCGTTTTTGAACCATTCATGACAATCGATTGTTAAATTTTTATGAATTGTGAGTGCTGATCGTTAGTCATAATTTAAAAAGAAATAATATAAGCATACGATTAAATGAATTATATTAAAAAAATACTCAAAGATCATTACTTTCTGATTATTTTATTTCATTGACTTATTATCTTTGCTGATGGAGTTATTTAAGACTGTTGTAATTGCACATTAGTGTGAATGACCAACATGAAAATATTATGTTAGCAATAAAATAAAGTTACTGATAATTAGCAGATAGCAACAGTACACTATGTCTACGCATGGATTCTTATTTTCTTTAGAGGCCACTCCCCATGTTTTCTTTGGAGAACAGTCCTCACATTACTCTCTTAAAAGTAGAGAGTAATATGTGGAAACACTACGTAATAGTGTTCTCCTACACATCTCATGCCAATTATGTTGGTAACTTGAATTTGGCCTTATCAGGAATATTTATACCATAAAAATTAGCAAATAATAAATCTGGGTTTTATTGTTTTATTGATGGTCCATTGGTGACTTAAGATATTAGTGGATTTTTAAAAATGTTAAAAATATATATTGAATTTAAAATGATATCACTTCTCTAGATGCTACACTGTGAATAGCACAAAAAATTGAGAAAATAGACTTGCAGCATTAAAGAAGTGCTATCCAACTTAGCAAAGAAATCTCTCAGGTCATTGACAAACAGGTGAAATCTAAAATAAATTCGTTATTACATTTTGGTAAAATAAAATTATCAGCCGACGTTTATTTTGAACCCATCCACCTTCATCAATTACATAAATAAATTAGCTACAAATAAGAGTTTAGCAAAATCAACTGAAGCATTTTGTGAGAATCAACTGACCGTAGGGAATTTACAATAAAGTGTCCTATATATAGGGTTACTATTTGTTGTTAATGGGCCATATATCCTTTATGTCAGTAATACTTATAATAAATTAAGTGCCTATATATTTTTTCCATAAAGTTTGTTGTGAAACATTTACTGGAATACCAGTGAGTAACAATTAAAAAAAAGAAGTCATCTATTTTACAATTTTGCCCACATTTGGCCTTTGTATGAGGGTTATTTCCCATATAATTCCTGTGAACATACTCAGTATTTAGTGTTTTAACTTAATGTCATTGGACAATGGTGACCTGGATCTCTCAATACTCTGCTCACCATAGCAGATATTGGAGAAGCTATTCATGTGATAAGCTCTGGAAGATGAATTATTCATTTAATGTGACCTCGTATACTGTTGCTCCCATTACCACCAATCGTGTCTTTTCTGCTATTTGGAGCAGACATATATGCTCTAGTTTTTGAAACGCTTCTCTAGGGAAAATTTGCCGAAAAACATGCGGTATATGGTATTGAATTTTATTAAACAAATTATTTCTTTTCTTTTTTTTTTTTTTTGAGACGGAGTTTCACTCTTATTGCCCAGGCTGGAGTGAAATGGCATGATCTCAGCTCACTGCAAGCTCCACTTCCCGGGTTCAAGCGATTCTCCTGCCTCAGCCTCACAAGCAGCTGGGATTACAGGCATGCGCCACCACGCCCAGCTAATTTTGTATTTTTAGCAGAGACAGGGTTTCTCCATGTTGGTCAGTCTGGTCTCAAACTCCCTACCTCAGGTGATCCGCCCACCTTCGCCTCCCAAAGTGCTGGGATTACAGGTGTGAGCCACTGCGCCAGGCCTATTTCTTATTTATTTATTTAAGACAGTATCTCATTCTGTCACCCAGGCTGAAGGGCAGTGGCACGATTACAGTTCACTGCAGCCTTGATCTCCCAAGCTCAAGCGATCCCCCCTCCTCAGCCTCCCATGTAGCTGGGACTACAGATGTGCAACCATGCCCAACTATGTATTTTTTATTTTTAGTAGAGATGAGGTCTCACTATGTTGTCCAGGCTGATCTCGAACTCCTGAACTCAAACAATCAATCCTCCTGCCTCAGACTCCCAAAGTGCTGGGATTACAGGTGTGAGCCACCATGCTGGGCCTAAACAATTTATTTTTAATTGATCACTTTGTCTCTTCTTAACTGCAACTTTGGGGCAATATGTTGATGCTAGTGCAAATGTTTCAGAGGGATGGGAGAGCCAACTTACAGTGAAAATAAGATGAGGGGATGGGGTAGGGTGGAGACTGATCACTAAGAAAATAGGAATGCATCTCTAGAGATAGTGCATGGCTACTATCTACTAGAGATCAGTAGCTTCTCTTTAATTATTGTTAGGTTACTGAAAGCTTAAGGATGTGTCAGGAAGCAGCCTGAGACTATTTGCTTTGGTCAGAGATGACTTTGACACAAACAGCTTTTACCAAAGTGAAAGGCATTGGCTGTTGTTTGTTTTAGTAGGAGTAATTTGCAACATGTTTTTGTATAACTCCTAATCCAGAGGTGGGTATGCACTCACTTATGTCTGTGTTTTGAGAAATGTTGAGAACTATTTTCTATGAATCTTTTTTTTTTTGTCAAAGTAATGTGTAGTTAAAATTCACTATATTAAATTTCGTAAGGGTATGAATCAAATTCATGCTTTCCACTGAATACCTAGTGCTTAGGTATTCAACAAGCTGGCCACACAGAAGGTACTCAAAACATATTTGTTGGAAGAAAAACAAGAAAGGAAGGAAGGGAGGGAGGGAGGGAGGAAAGGGATAAGGGAAAGTAATGTGTTATATAGAGTAACTTCAAAGGCATAAAACTCAGACATAATCTCACCAATAAAATGTAATAATGGCAATACTGTATTTTTAATATATTCCTCATATAGTTTGCTAGGACTGCCATAATAGAATACCAGAGACTGGGTGGCTTAAACAACAGAAGTTTATTTGCTCACAGTTCTGGAGGCTAGAAGTCCAAGATCAAGGTGTTGGCAGGGTTGGTTTCACCTGACACCTCTCTCCTTGGGTTGTATTCAGCTGGCTACTTGCTGTGTCTTCACATGGTCCTTCCTGTTTGCATACCCTTGATGTCTCCTTGCTCAAATTTCCTTTTCTTATAAGGACACCAGTCAGATTGTATTAAGGCCCATGCTAAAGGCCTCATTTAGACTTAATCACAATTTTAAAGACCTTATCTCTAAGCACAGTCACATGCTAAGGTACTGAGTTTAGGGCTTCAACACAGGAATTTTGGGGGAATACAATTAAATCCGTAACATTTTTTCCAGTTTAGTTTCCATGCTATTTTTCATTGCATAGTTGACATGAAACTTTTAAACATTGGTTTTTAGCTTAATGTTTTATATTAAATATTTTACTATCCCAACAAAGCTTTGCAAACACTAATATAAGACTTAAATAAATATTATTACCTGCATACATTTTTGCCTGTTACTTCATTTGGACCCATAAATTATTTTCAGTGTTCAATCTGATAAATAATAACACAACATTTATCAATATTTGTTGAAAATTCATATGACCTTTTTAAGATTCTTGATGTTGCTCAGGGGTTCTTGAAATTAGAAATAATGTGGTCAATTTTATTTCCCAGGGAAGAGCATCATGGTGTGCTTAAAAGAGCTGAGATGAGAAAAGCATCTCTTGTCTAGCACGGACGTGTATGAAAGACATAAATTGCTTCAAACACGTACAAAGAGCCATTCATAGACTTTCGATTAAGTAATATCACGCCTGAAGGTTATTTATTTAGGCTCAATGTTTTTTTTTTTCTTTTGCATTTTATCATACTTAATTGGACTTTATAATAAAAATGAAAGCAGCTGAATGATAGAATGGCTTAAAGGAGAGAAAGAGAAAGAAAAACATACGTAACAGACAATCTTTTGACATTGACTATGAGGCTAGAAAGGACAGGCCATATATCCTGTTTGATACTCAAGGAAAAAAAATACCACTTCTAACTTTGTGGCTGAGGTGACCTTTCCAAAGTCTTTCTTGGCATATGGAAAGTGTATTTTCCTATTTAGCAGTAACAGCAGCAGAAAATGTGCTTGGCCTTTACCTGTGTGTTTATGGTGGCAGAGCCCAATGGATCATGTAATGGGCTGAGTATTAGGCTGCCAGTTCCAACCCAGCTCTAGGCCATTCTGCTTAAAGGGACCTGGCTTGAGGCCTGGAGTTCCAGATGGTCTTACCTGACTTAGCTAAAGAGGTATCAGCCCTTTAATGATCCCATAAACCTGAGAATATACAGAAGATTCAAATAGGACTTATATAATTCTGTCCCGTATTAACCGTGATGAATCCACTCAAATAGGACCTTTTCAAAAAAAAATAAAAATAAAAATAAAACTTAAGTTAGGTGTCAGCATTTTTTTTTTGTACAAGGCTAGATAATAAATATTTTAGGATTTGTGGGTCACATATGTCACCAGTCAATATTCTTCTTTGTTTTCTTCCTTTTTTTATATCCTTTAAAAATACAAAACCATTGTTGTCTCAAGTGTCATACAAAACAGGCTGCAGGCTGGATTTGCTTGTGGTCCATAGTACTCTTTTGTTTGCCAATTTGCACAAATATATATAGCAAATCGAATGTGCTCCATTTTCTTGGTCACTTTGCCAGCCAGGAACCTCTGGCTGGCAACGTTCCCACCTGGGCCACCTTACATGCCGCAAGAGACTACCTGCCCACTCTGCCTGCCTGGGCTGTACCTGGCTTGTGCACCAGCTCAGGTCACAACTGGGCTGGCTGTACCCCAGCCCACCTGTGTTATAGCTTGTACCCATGTTCCAGGGTTCCCAAGTTCTTGTCTCGCATCTCAGGAGAAAGAGGATAGGCTGACAATTGAAGGCTGAGGAGGATGGGGAAGAGTTTTACTGAGTGACAGAACAGCTTTCAGTGGAGAAGGGATGCGGGCATGATCCCCCAGCTGAAGTCAGGCAGATTCTCTCTCAGTGTGGCTGAGTCCAGGGCTTTTGTGGGCTCAGGATAGGGGAGTGTGTGCTGATTGGTTTTTGAGTATGCAAAAAAGGCTAAAACGAAGACACCACTCAAAGGTGGGCATGACAGTTTAAAACACCAGTTAGGGAAAGGTAGGTATTTGTAAAATAGGTGAAGGTTGAGGATCAATCAGAAGAAAGTGTACCAAATAGGAAGACAGGTTCTTAAGCCAGTCCATGGATGTGACTTGTAGCTTGGTTTTCAGGCTTTAAACTGTCTTTGGCTTGGAGGTTGGGTTTCACTGGAGACCTGCCCCTCTCTGCCTAGGATTTGTCTGCCTCCTGCCTCTATCAATAGTAGTATTTTTAATCCCTTATTTTACCGTGTTTATCTTAAATTATATCCTGTGTACACAGAGCTTGCTTCATGAGGAGACCCAATTAGAGAACGCTCTGTTATAACATGACATAACATTTCACAAGTTTTGATATTAGATTATCTGTCTTATCTGACCAACCATTTTGTATGATTTATATAAAATTTATATAATAGTTTCATTATATAAAGATTTGCTGCTTTAGTAAATGGTATTCCCTGTTATAAAAAATGACATTTCCATAGACAATCTATCGACCATCCATTGATATACATTTCATACACAGAAGTTGTTTCTTAATTGTTTGTTTTGTTTTTGGTAGCTTTTCATACTTAAGTACAGGGTACAAAACTGTATTCATTTGAATCTTCTGTGAAGAATTAGGAAGATTTAATGCAGTTGCATCCCTGGAATCTAGCCAGACTCCTAAGGCAATCTCCTTACAAAACTGAGTCTTAGAATGTATGACAATTGTTCATCAGAACTTCAATGTTAGGCCTTTTCCTAAAGAAAATATTTTTAATTATAGTAGTATCCTCAGGAAGTTTTCTTCAGAATATGTTATATGATTGCTCTTCTAGATGAGTTTTGAGAGAAGAAACTTACCTGAAGAGTACCTGATGAAAGATCTATCTTTTTAAGTAACTATGGTATACACAATTACAGACTTAAAGTAATAATGTGGTGAGGTGTTGATTCATAGTATTTTACTTAAAAGCCTCAAATATGAACTTTTAAAGTAGAATGCATTACCTGCTGATCACTTATGATATTGCAACATTTATATATTAGCTACTAAATATATCAGTCCTGTAAAAGATATAAATGTGCTAAATTCTGAATGATCCCACTGTAACTTTTTGAGACAGAAAAATTCCCTATTATCTGTATCCCCTAATACAAGACACGGGCAAGCTGTATTATGGAAATATGAACTGCCCCAGGAACATAAATCTCCAAGGAGAACAAGCACTTTTCGTGTAGATCGTAGGATTCACTGAAGGATTAGTAACTGCTTAACCTTTTACACAAACACATGCATACACACATACATATTCAACTGAGCCTACTGTTGCTATTATAATTTAAAAAAAAATTATTGACACAGCTGTTCTGTGAAATGATTGGCACCTATAGGAGACCACTCGTTCATTTCTTGCCTTCCATTGTGAAAGGTGTAAATAATATCCTTGGATTGTATTCAATTAATTTACTTGCTTGAGTCAGATACTGAGTTGCTTCCAGGAATCTAAGAGTGACACAGCTATGCTTAACTTTAATTCAGGCCAATCATAAGCCATCACATTCAATCTAGTTTATTTTGTGTCTTTTATGAGGAAAAGAATCATTAATTTTCTGGAATATGTGACACAATTAGGTAAATCTCAGTTTAACAATGCATTTTAAATACATTAAAATCAATGAGATAATCTGTATTCAATACTTGTTACATACAAATTTCTCATGAAACATTTACTGGCATTTTATCTACACAAAAAGAGGTAAGATTAACGTCAACCAGTTAGTTATGAGGACTGTCCAACCTCATGTTAATCTCTAATTGTTTATGTTGTCACCTGTGGATTGGATGCAAAAATTATCTTTTAAAGTAAAAACAGTTAATGTGGGAATATTTATAGGTTTAGGTCCTGCCCATTATTCTTTTGAACTTGGGGATATTAGAAGAAAGCAATGTATCCTGGCAAGCAGAGGAGAATCGAACAGGTACAGAGCCCAAAGGATTGTCTGAAGAAGGATTTTTTAGGGAGTTTAGAGTGAAAGAGATATATTTTGAGAACAGCTGCTTTAAAAGAGATGAAGAAACAGATTTCAGGAACTTAGCAATACATAGTGAATAGGATCCCCCCTCTTTATAATATTTTGAGAGGATTATGAAATGTTTAAATTACTTTCTAAATGTTGTTTAAATTACTTTTTAAATATCTTTGCCTGTTTGAGTTGAGCCAACATAGGACTGTGAGGATCTTTGACTAATTAACTATTTGTAGATTAAATTTTGAGAGCCAGCCTTTAAATTTCAGTACTCAGCTGTACTTCAGACAAAAATCAATACCCCAAAAACATATTTTCATGCTGGTTACAACCAGATTTGTGATGCAAAGAGTAAAGATTTACCCTACAAAATGTTTATGGTTCTCAGAATACTACTGCGGAGAGAAGCACTGAAGACTATTCAGAGACCTAATAGGGTTCCTTATGAAATTGAAAACCAGAAAGTTGTTTCTAATTCAACTTCCACGGACAAAGGCATTCTTAAATTGGAGCACTTGGTGGATGATAGAGGGTATGGTAGCTATGTTTAGGCTAATTCAAGTCATTTGCTCTGCTCCAGTGACAGAGATTTCCCTGGGAATTTGGCTGTTACTCTGAGTAGGACTGCTGACACCAGGTATTTGCCATTAGAAACTTGAGAAATGTGGGTGCAGTTTCTTGTAGAGGCTTAAGAAAATAGTGCTAAGGCCAGGCACGGTGGCTCACGCCTGTAATCCCAGCACTTTGGGAAGCCAAGTGGGCGGATCACTTGAGATCATTAGTTCAAAACCAGCCTGGCCAACATGGTGAAACCCTGTCTCTATTAAAAATACAAAAATTAGAGGTTGAGGCACAAGAATGGCTTAAATCTGGGAGGCAGAGTTTGCAGTGAGACGAGATCACTTTATTGCACTCCAGCCTGGGTGACAGAGTGGGAATCTGTCAGGAAGGAAGGAAAAAAAAGGAAGGAAGGAAGGAAGGAAGGAAGGAAGGAAGGAGTGCTAAAATACAGGTTAAATCACGCTACTAATATAGTCTAGAAGAGGCAAGTATTAAAAGGTAGAAAAATACATCAAGGTGAAGGCCTACAGTTAACATTAGTATTGTTTGTGGTCTAAAAGTCACCTGATTTTTGTTTGTATTACAACATGCTTCATTGGCCTAGAAACTGTAGGCGGCAAGTGATTTGTCTGCATTCATATGTTGAATCCATAATTGCACATCAACAAGATATGGTACTTATAGGTAAAATACGGAGAGATTTCAACAGTGGCAATCTGCCGGGAGAAGATGTAGCACAGTTTGTAGAAACATCTGATGTGGCTAGAGGCATTTCATGTGCTGTTATTAAGATAGATAGATAGATAGATAGATAGATGGATAGATACTGACAGACAGACAGATACCATATCTTTAGGATCTATTTGAAACTTAAAGGCTTCCTGAGTTTGCAGTATTGTGAAGCTGATCAATGTTGTGCCAAAAAATGGGGACAACATTGTAGTACTTTGGAAATAAAACTAAGACTAAATTACAGAGCTCATACTTAAGGAAGGAGGATAGACTCCAAGTGCCTGTATAGATATAGGTGTGCTTGTCTCTTAATCTTGGGTTACTTACAAAACAGATCCTGATTAATGTGGATATATGGACACCTCAACCTTAATCAGGAGATGCCAGCAGCTGACCCCAGGTTTTGTTCGGATGCCAACTAAACCACTTCCTTGTGACAGCACTGAACACAAGAGGGACTGGTGTGACTGCCTGGACTCCTGTGTCTCAGAATTTTGTAGGCACAGGTACAAAACAGGGGTAGACATAGCTCTGTGTTTGTAAAGGGCCATCTAGTTGCACCCTGAATCCATAAGGAAAAGAATCCAATGAATAAAGAAATTTTTCTTATTTTATGGGCAGAGACCCTGCTATTAGGTGCTGTGGTAGGTAGCATACATTGACTTTTCCTGCTCAGCAAAGTCAGAAACATGAGGGTTGGCTCTGAATCTAATGGTGGTTAAATTTGCAGTTCATTCGGACTACAGCTTCTAGTTCACCCATTCACTTTAAACCATGATGCCAACAGATACTCACCTGCATCATCACTCGCAACTCACCGTCCCCTCCTCTTCCCAGTACTACCACCACCATTACTCTAGGACCCAATCCTTTAGAAAAAGTGTATTGTGCTCTACTTCGTGGAATAAAATAAATCTCTGACCAGCGTTTCCCAACTTTATGTATTGTGTATTAGATTCACTTGGGAAGGTTTTTAAAATTGTCTGGTTCCCACTCCAGAGACAGGCATGATTGGTCTGGAGAGGGACTTGGGTATTGTATTTTTTTTAAAAAAAGCTCTCCAGGTGATTTCAAGGCACAAGTAAGACTGCTCTAAACAAAGCACTTAAATGGAGGTAGGAGGAGTATTGTGGTTACAAAGGGAATTGATCACTATTTATACCTTTTTCACCACCTCTATCTTCTACCTACTCGCTTTCACTTATTGTGATGTTGATCAGTGTACTGAATGGTGTAGGAAATTAGAGATGATAGAAAAGGGAGATTGATTTACATTTGAATGAGAAAACTGCCACTAAGGAGCAATAATAAATACAGTGAAAGGTGTGGGTGTGTGTGGAGCAGGCAGGGAGTGAGTGGAGGCAGAAAATACCATCACCCAAGTGGCCCAAGTGAGAAAGGAAAAGCTTAGATAAAAGAGAGACAGTGTGGGGACATGTGTAGGCATATGGGTTAAAGGGAGATTAGAAAGTCAGGTTTCAAGAGGGTTAACTTTGTTTTATAAATTGAATTTTTCTTAGTTGTTTCTGAGAAAACAGGAAAAAATTAAATTGCTATTTGAGTGTTTTTGATAATCTTGTTTCTTTAAATAAGGCACAGATCTAACATGGAGACATAATGTAGTTCATCTTTATGCCCTTTATATCATTGTCACATTTTTCTCTGGATCAAATTGTACATATCGAAAAATAGGAGGTTCAAATAAAGTATTAAAAAACTTCAATCGATCCATGCATTCTGATAGTAATTGTTGCAAGTTCCAGCCATGGTTACCCTACAGTTTTAAATGATAATTAATTTGAAATAAAATTTAATGTTCAAGTTTCACACTTCCTGCAGTGGCTGGGGGTTAGATTTTATTACACAGAAGGAAGCTTTTGGATCTGGACATCCTAAAATCTGCCTTATCAAGATAACCAGTAGGAAAATCCCTTTCTGAAGCAAAAGAAGCTATATATCTGAAATGAGATAGATAACCAAAATGTTGAAGAGGGAAATTAAAAAAGCCAAATGAAGAAATAGAATTTTTTTTCATGAGCACTACCTCTAATCTGTTTTTCAATTTCCCAGACCAATTTGGCAGTAACACAGTAGCTATGAACAAAAGTGATATGACTGCTTGAGTTGCTGATTGCAAAGAGACAAAATGCAGCCCTCTGTGGAGCTGATCTGAAATAGCGACTTTCCAAAATTGGAGCACTTGACAGGAGAGTTAAAGGCGGGCAGGAATTGAGCAAAATAAAAGCAACTCAATTTTTTTATAGACTTGGCTTCCCTTTGTATTTGAGAGGGCCACAGTCAGAAGGGCTATTTCTGGTGTGGCTATCATATTTGATGTTGTCTGATCAGCAGTCTTTTAGCTGAGTTTCTACTTCTGGATTTGCCACCACTTTTCACCTTCTTTGTGGTGGTGTTCCTACTTAAAAGAAATTGTGTCATGGAGCTTTCTCTGGGTTCTGTACACTCCTATATGGCACAGAGTCTCATTTCATCTGTATTTCCATCAATCAACCATATTTATATTGAACTCACTGTTTGCACATGTATCAGACCTCAGTAGTAGTCTCAGGTTGTAAAGAAATATAAGTTCATTAGTCAATTATTTCTGCAATTTTCTGCTAAAATCTCAATTGTTGAGATTATTTTGAAAGCATACCATAGAGATAGCTGAGTTATTCTTTGAAAGATTAGACGGAAGATGTACTAAACACTGAATTGTATTCAATGAATACCAAAATAAATAATATCATTTCTGTCCTTAAGGAATTTTCCATTTAGAAAATGGAAGAGGTGAAGAGCTCTTTAAACTATATAAGCTTTTCAAAGACCTATACGTTTTATAATCGAGCTCTAAAATAATCAACCTATTTTTACTTTTTTTAAAAAATAATGTTATTTTATTTCTATGGTTGTTTTCCACTTTGCTGTTTGGTTTTATAGCTTTTTAGACAGTCTTATTGCTTTTTATTTCAAGTAACAAAAATAGATAACTGCCAAGTGTGTCCACAGTGCTACTAAGGACACTGTGGAATTCAAGATGAATAATATTCATAGTCTACCTTTATGATTATACTGCCCTTTAATGTATAAAAGAAACCCTCATCCAGAGTTAGGTTCCAAGATTAGTGAGTCATGTAAAAATTATGTATCATAAAAAAACTATATATCATAAAAAAGCATCTTTTAAAATTTTGTAAATTTCCCATGAGCTTCTGTATACATGGCTTTGTGTGTGTTACACTGTCTCTTAGTTCAGTGTAGGCCATTTTCTTTTGGGCATAATACTGTTCCTTTGGGTGAATCCCAGATGAGGTTGTTGGCTTGTTTACACGGTCTTTTTATCCCAAAAAGAAACAAACAAGACAAAACACAAAATAAAAATTGAATTGAAAAAAGCCACAAAACCTCGTTCCTGTTGTTAATGTCTGATACGTTTAAGTGACTGTTCATCATTTAAATATATTGTATGATGAATCTCCACTGTATTGAAAAACTACGTAAGTACCTTAAAAGAAGTAAAAACAAGAGGCTGTGAGATTTAGAGAAAAAAAGAAAAGCTAATCTTCCAATAAAGGATTCAGAAAGAAACTTCATAAAGCAAACTGTATTTGAGATTATAAAATCAGATTTAATTTTGACAAACTAAGGACCTTCCAATATAAGAACATGCAGTCTGGGCAAAAACACACAACTTGCAACAAATTTAAAATCTGTTTAAATGAATTGTAAACATTCTATACTGATGGAAGTTTAGAATACGAGTTGACCATTAGGATGTGTAGGTGAAGGGCAAGTTGAACATGTTATTAGCGAGAAGGGGTTGTGCTTAACTGGAAAGGCCACTGAAGGGTCTTATGAAGACAATGCCTTAGTTATGGCTTAAATCTAGGTTCTAATTGTCTAAGTTCTCAGAGGGAGTAGGGAAGAGAAAAACTTGAGACAGAAGTAGATTGAGCTAGACTAGGATGGAGATAAAGCAAGATGGAATTGGGAGAGTGATATTGGAAACAAGAAAGTAGAGAGAAAACCCAAGAAATATTATTGTGTGTGAATTTTGCTTCAAACTGATGGTTGACATGGGCAGTAGGAAAAAGTCTGGTCTGTGTCAGAATCACTTTGGGTCAACTAAAGTGTCTACAGTAATGGCACACAATTATTTGGATGAATGCAGATGTGTATGTGTGTGTGTGTGTGTGTAAAATGTCAGAACTTATATCTGTGCGTGTATGTATATATATGCACACACACACGTAAGTTCTGACTTTTTTTACATATATATGTCTGAATATATACATAGTTAGTAACTACTAAACCTTGGTAATGTTCATAAAATAACCATTCTTCATAAAAATTTCCCCTTTACCTAGGATTCATTTAAAACATGGATTAAGTTATGTTTCAAGTGTTTATTTCTTAATGGCATATGGCACATTCCTGTTACCTTATTATGAACATCACATTTGGTATTGCTCCTGCTTTTTTTATGTCTATATACTATATCTTGGTTTAACATTTCATTTTCTGTGCTTTGCACTGAAGTCTCTTAAGTGAAAGGAAGTTGAAATTCTCCAAAGGGGTTTAGAATCCTTTTCAAGTGATGAAATTTGTTGGCAAGTCTTTTAAATCTAGAATATAATTCAGTTCCTCACAATTACTTTAGATCAATAGTGAGTGCATTTGTGGTTATGTTGAATGTGCGTTAGGAATGTATTCTGTCATTATTATTATTAAGTATGTGGGTTACCTAATAGAAAAAGAAGGCTATTATTAATGCATACCTACATCCATCTACTCATCTATCCAAATTTCTCTCATCACTTGACTTTTGATCAGATCAGTTTTACTTGGGCTTTCAAAACAAAAAGCTATTTTACAGTAACTTAGAAAAAGCAGTATTTTCCCATCTCATTCATAAGTTCTGATTTTTTTTATCAAGTAATTTATTTCAGAAACTCAATTTTAGATGTTGAGTCTCATTCCAGCTCCAAACATTTTTTTATTCTTAATTATATTAATAATTTGTAACATCTTTTGCTTTATTTGCTCATAGGCAAAATTGAGTCAAAGATGTGTACCCTGGGTAAGGATCGGAGTAGCTAGGGTAGTATCTAAATTTAGAAAATATAAACAAAAGGTTTGCCATGGTTCGCTATAACTGTTGGTATCCAAATATCAATGTCCATATAAAAATAATTAATATAGCCCTGTAAATTTTATAATGGTATATGTACTGTGTCTCTGTGTATGTTTCAGATCACTATTTCAATAACTATAGATCTTCCATAATTGGATTCAATATTTGAATTATAATTTATCATTCATCACTCTAATTAATGTATCTTTTAAATGGATGCAGATAAATTCCAATTAACTTTCAGTGACTAGTTAAATTTTCAAGTATGGTAGAGTACATCATGCAACACTGGATAGTCTTCTGACATGAGCTGAGGTTTCTAATCTATATAGGGCATTTAAATAACATTTTCATGGATTTGAAGTTCCTCCAATGCTTGTGATGGCAACGGGAACGTGTGACTTCTGTTTATCCATATGGCTCTTAAGTAGCAGATGCTTGGAGAAATTGATGAAAGATGTGAGTCATATTATCTGCAGAATTTTTCTAAATTATTTTTTCTAATTTGTCAAAACATTACATAAAAGAATGATAGCATATGAGTAAAAAAATAAATTATGCACTTCAAAACTCTGTCATATTTTTCTGCTTAGTATAGTATCTTTTTTCTGCCAAAGGCTATTAACACTTCAATAAAAAAATCTGATGAGGTGTTGTCTCATTGTTTACAAATGTCTAACATAGGAGGCTGATTTTGTTATTTTCCCATCTCATTATAGAATTTTATGTACAACAAGCCTAGAAACCAGCATCTTCAGAGTATGTTACATTGTAACACAGTTAAATTGACTCTTAAACTTTGACTGTGACTCTCAGCAAGAAATATATTTCACATCATGACCCAGTAACTACATTTCTATATTTTCCCTAGATCCTGATAAACTGTAAGAAAACCTTCACAAAGCAACATTTAACTTCACTAATGCATTCTTATATTTTATCTTCTAATTTAAAAATTAATATTTGTAATCCTGTACTGTATAAAATTTAATCAAATTAATAGGTAAATATATGTTCCTTTGTCGGTTTTCCATATTTTGGTTAAATATTCTATTTGTACTATTCCATCTTTCATGAATTAGGATTTTTAAAATACCTAATATAAAAAGGGGACACAAAGCATCTAACAATTTTTAATGCAAAGGTAATTGTTACAAGTTAAAAAGAAGGTCTCTCATAGCTCATAAACTTCTTTAATTTAGGAAAACTCTAGAAATTACAGGCTGTTCAAAGCTAGAAATATTCTTGACAATAAGATGGCATACTTTTATCTTTGTTCATATTTAAGATTGTGGCCTATATATCATCAACATCATAAACAATCTAAATATTAATTCAAAAAATTATCTTCTTTTTCTTTTTGGCTTATATCCAATTAAAATGAGAATGCTTTTATTTAAATATCTAAAGGAAGAAATTTATTTGACTGGCTATCTGATCAATATAGTCAACCAAATGACAATTTTGATAAATTAATAACCAACTCTCTCTCCCAATTATCACTTTATATTTGCATTCTTTAAATTGGTTGTTTCTGACTCAGGTTAGTTTGATTTCTCCATGTTGCTTAGACACACAGGAGAAAAGTTAAGATTCCTCTTCTGACTAGCACTCTAAATTTTAGATTAGTGAATGAGAAATCTTTGGAACACTCTGGAAGCTTCAATTCTATATCTACAAAAACGTGTGTATTCTAAATATTTTGCTCAGTTCTTTTGATTTACAAACCAGATTACTCTCTCTGTGGAATTATTAGGACCTATCTTATCTCTTTCACCATCTGCCTTCCCAGTGTTGTGGTCTTTCTGTACCTTAGCTGAGCTAGGTCCAAGTTCTTATCTCACAACCAGGAAGAATTAAGCACCCACACACCAGAGAGTGAGTTGAGGAAAATTTATGAAGCAGAAGGAAAGCTCTCAGCAAAGAAGGAAATGGGGGCACAGGGTCCCCTGCTCGATGGTGAGAAAGTCCCCCATCTGGCTAGGTCTGGGGCCTCTTACGGACTCAGAGTGCATGCTGATTGGCTTGTGAGTGTGCAAAAAGGGTCAAAGCAAAGATACTACTCAAAGGTGGGCATGACAGAGTAGAAAACCAATTGGGAAAGGGTAGATAAATATAAAAAAGGTGAAGGGTGGGGATCAATCAGGGGAAAGCATGCCAAACCGAAGATGAGTTCTCAATCTGGTCCAAGGATGTAACTTGTAGCTTGGCTTTAAAGCTAATGACAGCTGATGACAGGCTTTGGAGGTAGGGTTTCACTAGGGACCCATCCCTGTCTGCCTAGACATTTGGCTGCCTCCTGCTGCTCTCACCAAGTGACTGTTTTCTTCTATTTCCACATTTAAGAAAATCAGAAATGTTTCTTAAGAAAAAAAGTATTCAGTATACCTCACTTGTGACAGATATAAAAACTAGAAGAATAAACACATTTCTTGCTAACAACAACAAAGTAGTATCATTCATTCATACATATATATGTTGAGGGGGTACTTTTGAATAATGAAATGAAATGTTTTCCTGGTAGAAATACACTGAAGCTGTTTATCTTTCACGGGTCCAGGTTTTTTCTATGCTTTGTTTGTTTTTGTAAAAGCCCTTAAAGGTTTCATGCCTTCCCTGGTATGTAAATATTCTTCACCCTCTGAAATCCCTAATTATCCATTTGCAGAAATATCATTATCTAGTCCTGTTATGTTGTCTCTTCTCTAGAGTTTTGTTTGTACAATAGCCAAATTTTCTTATTTCCCAAATTTTGGCAGAAGTTAACTTCAGAAAACTTGTCCCGAATTGACATTGTACATTTCTACATACTACTAACTTTCCATTTGTAGGAATAAGGGAGACTCTATTACTAGGATTTCAAAGGATTTTCCTATTATACATTGTGAAAATAAAATGACCCTGCCCATCAGACAAGTTGCTTTATTTAAAAAGTTTTTCCTTCAATGCTTGAATACACTCCAGAGTACCAAGGATTCTTTCTATTTGTAACAACAGTTGCTAATTATGTGAGTGAAACCTAGAATAGAATCTCAAAAGAGGGCCTCCATGGGAGGAATAAAGGAATTTCACAAGGTGCCATTAAAAGTATTGTATCTCTTACCTCATTTTTAATGAGTCTTTTCTCCACAACTCATACCAGGGAAGTCCTAAGTCACAAGATATGTAGACATATACTTTCATATCTTCTGTGTCTGGTGATCATTTTAGATAAATTAGAGTCTGGCTATTTTCGAAATGTTTGTGTCCCCCAACTTCATATATTGAAACCTAATCACGAAGATACCATCATCATATGGGCTCACAGGGAGATAATAAAGTCATAAGGGTGGTGCCTTCATGAATGGGATTAGTGCCCTCATAAAAGAGAACCCAGAGCTAACCCCTTATACCATGTGAAGACACACCAAGACAGTGCCACCTATGAAACCAAAATGCAGGTCCTTACCAGACATCAAAACTATTGGTACCTTGATCTTGGATTTCCCAGTCTCCAGAACTGTGAGAAATAAATTTCTGTCATGTATAAACTATCTAGTTGATAGTATTTTGTTCTAGCAGCCTGAACAGACTAAGACAAGTCCCTGCCCTTGGAAAATTTCCAAATGAAATGCAGGAAAGCCATATAAACAATAAGTATGGAAAAATGGAGTTAACAAGTGGTTGGGAGAAAGAGAGCAACACAGTCAATATTGGTGCAGAGGATCAGGATGTGGGGTTGAGGGGAGTGGTAGGGCATCAAAGAAGTCTTTCAGGAGAAAGTTGAGAAAGTTGCAACCGAATTGTTACCGAGGGATGGAATTCCAGGTCACGTGATTTGAAAGTAAGACTTTCATAATCCTGCATAGGTTCTGAACAGTTGGGTCACTAGAAGATTTTGGACTATGTATTTATTTTCAAACATCTTTTTTCCCTGTCAATACTGGGACTGGTATAGAGCTGGCTAAATAACAGCTGGCTATTGTGTCCCAAATGCTCCTATAGAAAAATTACCAAAAGGAAAATACAGACTACATAGTCAGTATTTTTTATGGGCTTAATCATTCACATAAAACCATGGTCCACACTTAAAATTAAAGCCTATCGACATTTGTGTGGTATAAATTGAGAAGTAAATTTAGATCTGTCTGCCCAAATTGCTTCATATCAACTGCCTCATACATAAACACACATGGAGACACACAGACACACACACACACACACACACCACTCTGCAATTGTCTTCAGTGATCTTACAATTTTCTCCCTGAGGAAAACTTCAATTAAAATATGTTTCTAGTCGACCTCTGCTATAAGCACAACTGTATCACCTGGGAGTGGGGACAAAAACACAAATTTGCTCTTTTAACATTTTAATGGATTTTTTTTTTCCTATGGCCTGGTTAGCACTTGGCCCAGATCAGAGGCCTGAAACACACACACACACACACACACACACAAAAAAAAAAAAAAAAACCAGAACTAAAACCAAGTCTTTGCTAGAAGGGATAATTTAAGGCATCTGGATCTTTCCTAATGAGAGAAGCCTGGGTAGACTGCTGTTCTTAGGGACATGGGGAATGCAGGAAGCTCCATGAAGCTCTGGAGTAATTAGGAAGTATGAGAGAGGGAAGTGAAAATGGGCAAAGTGCATCAGGAGATACTACAGACATACTTCTTGGAGCTGCCTCAGGTTAATTCGCTAATCGCCTTGGCTTCAGAGTATCACCGCTAAATTATCTCATAATTACAGTTAGGGCAGAGGTAGAAAGAAATGAGTCAAACCATAGGCTATTTACCATGGCTCGGGCTTCAAAAACAGCCAAGGAGGCAAAGAAAGAGGAAAACCTGTCAAAGACTTTTAAAAAAGATATGTTTGTGTCAGGACAAGCTGTGAA
Organism: Pongo pygmaeus; assembly: GCF_028885625.2. NCBI lineage: Eukaryota > Metazoa > Chordata > Mammalia > Primates > Hominidae > Pongo > Pongo pygmaeus. Next base: position 40,969,054 of record NC_072384.2, on the reverse strand, counting down.
GGGAGAGACAAGGGACACAGGAACAATGGAAAGGACTTCTGTAACGCTGGGTTGGTGTCCTTGACCGGTGAGTTGGGACTGATGAGTTGGGACATGAGCAGTCACTGTCATGTGGCAATGATTTTACATCAGCAGCCCGGCATATCTGGTAGCAGCAGGAGGGAAAAATAAAATACTTTCTCTGATTGGAACTGTTAGGGAATTCATGGAAGAGGAGCACAAGTGCCCAAATTGGGAGGAGACAGGGATTGTCAATTGAAATCCCTGCTCTTACGGGGAGAAAAATCTTTCTGATGAGTGCGAGGAACTGGGGCCTTGTTTCACTCTTTTATAGCTCATCTTAGAAATGATACCCTTTCTTGCCTATAAAAAAACTGTTTGAGGCTTAATTCAGAATGACATCCCCATTTAGGCCATAAATGTTTGAAGCTTAAGCTTAAAATCAAACTTGTCTTCCGTCTCTCTGCAACACCGACAACCCCTAGGGCACTCCAAGTATTTTTATATGTATAAATTGCTTTTGCTGTACAAAAGTTTTTAAAATTCAGCCTTTGTCTCACAAAGGAATAGGCGAAAGTATTAAAAGGGTGGTAATCTCAGCAAGAGTTTTAAATTCAGCTTATGTCAGGCAAACACAATTTAGTTCATATGTTTCATGTTATCTAAGTCTCTTTTTAAAAAAGAAAGAAAAACTCATTATGTCAGTGAAAAGCAATTTATAATGAGACCATCACCAATAATTGTTTGTTTTAGGCTGTGAAGTGGTAGGGTACTTTCCTGCCTGGGTAGAATCAAGTAAAAATAACCATTTTTTTTTTCTGCATTTGCAAACAGGATAGGTTGCAATGAATAAGCCTCCAGTACAAGCCATTGCATTTCAAAATAGACGTTTTGATGAAGTTAGAATAACATGAAAAATGGCAATACTTTTCAAGTCGAAGAACTTGTGCAGTTTAGTGGCTTCTCAAATCAAATTTCAAAAAATATTATTTATTTTAATAATATTGTTTAACTTTGAATAACTTTATTGCCTTTCTCCAGATGTGCACCCTAACTCTTCCAGACATAACTTAATTTGTTTCCATAACATACCCAAAAAGGATGTGGTAGTTTGTCTACTCAATAAACAGCAACATCCCACCTCCCAGGATTTAGCCATATGACAACCTCATCATTGTTGACAGAGCTGAGAAGCAGGATTTAAACAACAAATCTCGAGGCACAATCAAATTGCAACCACAAAGTCCATGCAACTAAGCAAATGCCTTTTTCTCTTATGAGTGTTTCCTTAGAACTGACAAAATCTTATTTTACTGACAATTTTAACAAGTGTGTTATTTGGTTACCAAACCCACTGCCTATTAGGAAGCAGGAAATTAAAAAGGGGATGGGGCTGTGAAGACTTGCACAATGATAGCAGTTAAATGTGTCAGCAAGAAAGTTGAAGAAAATCTATAAACAGCGTACAAAGGAACTCAAAAATCACAAGAACTGAGCTATTTAATAAAGGTAAACAGACCTACAAACTTTTATAATCCCTGATGTTACTACTATACTATAATTGGTACTCCTAATGATGGTCAGAGGTCACTATGGAAGTGTTATTTTAAGTTCCGTAGTTTGATCAGTTTTAAGAAAACAAACAGAGTACATAACTGACTTAGATTTTCATCCAAAACAGTCATCTCTTTTTTTAAAGCGAGGTTTAAAAGGTTAAACTTTAGCTGTTATGTTGTTTTTGTTCATCTTGACTAACTCATAACTCAATATTGCAAGTGAGCTTTACTTACAAAATTAAACAACTAGTATAAAAATATAGTTATTGGGTAATAAGGATGACCAAGCTCATTTAATATATACCCAGTTTCAAAATCATCCTTTAAAATAAAGCCAGGGAATGTTTTTAACATGTCTACTTGTGGCTAAATATATTACAACATTTTTCTGGCATGATTAAGGTTGCAGGTTAAATTCTCCATATGGACCTGTTGTCTTATTTTTTGTCTTGACCCCCGTTTATCCCCCTAAATTGCATATAACAAATAAAATTTATTTCCACTTTCAGAAAAATAACCACACAATTACTAGAGTAACATCTGATTAGCTACATATTTTACAACAGCATCTTAAATAATAAAAGTCCATTCATTCACCGGGTTCTTATTTCATATCCGTAATGTAGAGAGGGAAGGAGAAGAGCTAGCTCAGAACACACAACTACTTGTGGCAGGCCCAGTGCTAGTGTCACATTATCTTGCAACGAATCTGGAGAGCCAATTTTTAGATAAAGAAACTGAAAGCCATGGAGGGAACTTGTACGGAATGTGGAATATTCTCATTTCCTTTAGCTTGCTGCTGGAGAGAGGCTAAAACAGTCCCTGTAAATGTTTGCTAGTTGTTAAGATTATGGTACACATTAGCTTGATTGAGTTTCATATAGTACTCTGTGCCCCATTCAACTCATTTAATGACTTAGTCATTGTAATAAACAGGGCAAAAGGACAGAGTCACAGTTTCAGTCCCATCTCTAAGTAGCTTCTGTGATTTTTAGGCCAGTATTATGTTTTCTAGGCTGTGGTATGCTCATTAAAAAAAATGAAGAAGAGTCTTCAACTACCTCTGCCTAGGAGCCAATACACTCTTACCTTATTATAAACAGTGAGCATAGTTATATAGTTAACAAGTTGCTTATTACCATCAATAATTATCAGATTGTTTCAGGAGGCAAAGAAACACTGAATACAGTTAAGTAACTTTCTCTTATATATGATACTCATTATCATAATTGCCTTCCATGTCACTTTCTACTCTTCTTAGGGGAGGATGATAAAAAAAAAAAAAGCTGCCAGTCCTAAGTGGGGGGTTAATGAAGGCAAATTTTGACAACTTTGTTCCTTGAGATATTGTGGACACATTGCAGTGTTTGGACAAGAGTATATATCTCAAGATAACTTATATTTTTGGTTCTCCATAAACAAAAGTATGTTAAGAAAAAGAGAGTTAGCAAATACTTATATGGCAAAACTCCAAGATAAGCCCAATTTGAGAAGGAGTTTAATTTCATATACATATTTTGATTTAACAAGGTATTAGCATTTAGAAGACCAATCTGGATTTTCTACATCTGATAAACAACTAAGTGTAGAGAAAGAAAAGTAACCTTGGTGTATACGTGTATTTTATGTTTTAAATTTTCTTATCAAATACTATTGGTTGGCTAGTTTATAATAGTAATGTTGGTGCATTACTTGCATTGTTTTTTATTTCTTCTTTCTTCACTGTTTTTTCTTGTTTTGTTATACATTTTAATTACATGAGCATTAAGTATTTCACGTGTGTTTTGTTAACTACTGAAGTAATTATGTACCATTAATCTCAAAGGTAATTATGTTTTTAAATTCCAGTAATTTCTCATAGGTTTTCAGAAATAAATTACCCTGAAAGGAGAAGAATGTGGAAGCATTTTAGTGTGTATTGCTCAAAAGGGGAGGAATTTTGCATATTATTCACAGAATAACCCAATTGAAGAGGGAAAGGATATTGATATTTATTGAGAAAATAATGTACACCAGTGACTCTCTATTTGGTGTATAGTTAGTTCTAGTTGCTATTTAATGTTTTCATCATAACAATTCTTTGAACTAGGCATTATCTCCCTTTAAGAAAAAGAAACAGAAGCTCTATTTATAGAAAGTAGCACACCTATTTCTATAACGCCAGGTCAGCTCCCAAAGCAAGTGCTTTTTCAACTATATGATGCTATTCCTTGGCGTTTATTGTTAATTGTCCTACGTGGTTGACTATTTATTAGCATAATTTAAATTATTCACTATCTATACATCTGTTAGATATAGAGAAAGGGGTTAGATGACACATATATACTTTTTTGCTGATAAGACAAAAAATAATCAGGTATTTTCTTTGCTTTACAGTCCTAGTTCTTTGTATATTTGTTGCTAGTTATATATTTCTCATTCTTTCCAATATGCAAACATTTTATAGGTGTATGTTGCAGAGTCAGTTTGCTTACGTGCCATTTTTGCAAATGGATAATGTTTTACATGCAGGTGTCATATATGAGTATTTCCTCTCCCTTTCTCTCTCTTTTTTTGTTTTGAGATGGAGTCTCGCTCTGTCGCCCAGGCTGGAGTGCAGTGGCACGATCTTGGCTCACTGCAAGCTCCGTCTCCTGAGTTCACGCCATTCTCCTGCCTCAGCCTCCCAAGTAGCTGGGACTACAGGCGCCCGCCACCACACCCGGCTAATTTTTTGTATTTTTTAGTAGAGACGCGGTTTCACCGTGTTAGCCAGGATGGTCTCAGTCTCCTGACCTTATGATCCACCCGCCTTGGCCTTCCTAAGTGTTGGGATTACAGGCGTGAGCCACCGCGCCCGGCCCCCTTTCTCTCTTTAATGCTTGGAATTTGTCAATGGCATTTGAGTGTGGTGTTTGTGGAGTACAAATATAAATATCATCATATATCCAAAATTTTCAATCACTTCATTTGTTCTAGAGTGCATTAAACTGTGATTTAATGGGAAATTAAACTGCTTTCTTGCTGTTTTAACCATAAAATGCCTTAGATGTATTTCAAGGCACGGCTTGTATTGGACCAAAGCTATCTCTAATCTAATAGAGTCCAGCCTTTCATTTTATTTTCATAATCCCTCTATATTTCTACAAAATAAAAAAAGCTAAGTGGTACTGCAAGGAAAAAAAATGAAAATCTCAGTAAGGCTAGAGTTGTTGCTAAGAATCTATCCAAAGTGGTTAGCAGGTATTGGTTTTAAAGGCTTTTTATATTTTATCCTGTGTAATTTATGTATGTTTGCACTGTGAAAATAAGGGATCTTGGAAAATTAAAAATACCTGTCAAGCATTTCTATTCATATCCAACATCTCATTTAAAAGAAAAGAAAAATGACGTGAATTGAAAAGGTTTAATGATTTCATCAGACTATTCTACTTCCAGGATAAGATTACTTCCTAAGATGCATTTTATGTTGCATCAAAGCCCCTTTTAAAGTTATTTCTTCTAGCCAGGCATTGTGGTCCACATCTGTAATCCCAGCAACTTGGCAGACTAAAGCAGGAGGATGGCTTGAATCCAGGAGTTTGATACAAGCTTGAGCAAGATAGCGAGACTCTCATCTCAAAAAAAAAAAAAAGTGCACCTGTAGTCCCAGCTACTGAAGTAGGAGGATTCCTGGCCCAGGAGCTCTAGGCTGTGGTGAGCAGTGACAGAGTAAGGCACCCATCTCTCAAAAAATTTTATTTAAGTTATTTGTTCTAAATATTGGAGTGGGCAACATTTCTCTTAAAATGTCTTGATAATTATCTGCTTGATTTGAATGAAGTTCCTGACATTACAGTTAAATTATTTTATCTTCACTTCAAATTATTAACAGTGTTGCTTCTCAGTTGCCAGTCAGGGACATGAAATAGGCACACACACAGAGGCATATTTAGAAGGTAAACTCGTATATGGCAAGCATGCCTTCAACTCCTAATGTTTCAGAAATAGGGTGTCTAACTTAAAACCTATTCTCCAAATAAAGTGGCCATTCTTCCTCAGCCGCACGCCATCACACACACACACACACACACACACACACACACACGATGATTTCAGGACACTCACAAGCACTTCTTCACATTTGTTGACTACCAACATGAGTATTTTGCATTGAATAAGGATTTTCTTTTACAAGGATCCTTCATGACAGGCTTATTCAATTAAAGGGCAACATACTTATAATTTATCTTAGGATAAATAGTGTAGAAAAATATCTTAGAAATATTTTAGGAAATATAGTAGAGTGGATTATCAGTTTACAACAGAATTGTACTCAAGGTGAGTAGACTGTGGCAAAGAATAAGAACATCAGAAATATTACAAGGGATAACAGGTGTGAAGCAAAGAGAAAAGACGATTTTTCACTAATTTCACAAGTTTTTCCTAATTTTTTAATTGTATTAAAAAAACACATGACATAAAATTTACCATTTTAGCCATTTTTAGGTGTATAGTTAGTAGTGTTAAGTATATTCACATTTTTTGTGAGACAGATCTCCAGTACCTTTTCATCTTGCAAAACTGAAACTCTGTACCCATTGAACAACAACTCCCCATCTCTCCCTCCCCACATCCAGCCCATTCTACTGTCTGTCTCTATGAATTTGATTACTTTAAGTATCTCATATAAGTGGAATTATACATTATTTGTGTAATTATTTGTGACTGGCTTATTTCACTTAATATAACATCCTCAAGAGTCATCCATGTTGCAGAATTTTGCCTCATGTTAACATTACCCATACCTAAATCATCTCACTTGACATATATGTTGTTAATCACTTCATGATAGTTGTGTGTGTGTTTGAAGGTGTGCATGCATGTGTGTGTATGTTGTATATTTAGCTATAGGTAATTTGGATTATAAAACTGTTCATTAATAAAAATATATACATATCATAAATATTAAAAGTTGTAAACATTTGACAAACATTTCCCCTCAAAATTATGAAATTTTCTTTGTGGATAAAATAGGAATAGGCTGTGTTCTGTCTCCATAAATTAGTATGGTTGATTCTTAACATCATTGGTCCTTTGCCAAAACTGTATCTCTTACCAAATCTGGCTCCTTTCTATTCTATAAGAGACATCAAGGAAAGGCTCTCTCATCTCACTTCTCTTTTGTCTAATCACTTGATCATTCCATGTCAGCTCTTTCCTAGATGGTAGTTGCAAAAATTATCTTTTCTTTTTTTTTTTTTTTGAGACAAGGTCTCACTCTGTCACCCAGGCCGGACGGCAGTGGCACTATTACAGCTCACTGCAACCTTTTTGTCTCCTGGGCTCCAGTGATCCTTCCTCCTCAGCCTCCTGAGTAACTGAGACTACAGGTATGTGCCACCATGCCTGGCTAATTTTGGGGGGAAATTTGTAGAGACAGGGCTTTACCATGTAGCCCAGGCTAGTCTCAAATTCCTAGGCTCAAGTTATTTGCTGGCTGCCACAAAAATTTTCTGCTGCGATTTAGCCTGTTCAATGAGATCAGGAGATCAAGACCATCCTGGCTAACACAGTGAAACCCCGTCTCTATTAAAAAAAAAAAAAAAAATTAGCCAGGCATGGTGGTGTGTGGCTGTAGTCCCAGCTACCTGAGAGGCTGAGGCAGGAGAATCACTTGAACCTGGGGGGCAGAGGTTGCAGTGAGCCGAGAGAGTGCCACTGCACTCCAGCCTGGTGACAGAGCAAGACTAAGTCTCAAAAAATAAATAAATAAATAAATAAAATATTCTTAGATTTACCTTCAAAACAATTTCACTGAAACTGTTTCAATGATATATTGAGTGAATGCATATCATTTCATAGTTTATATATATAATTATTTTATATTGTATATAATTATACATATTTTTATTTGTAATATAAAAGAAAAATATAGTGTTTTTAGGTAAGAATTTATCAGAGTCACCTTCATTGATAACAGTATTTTTATTTCTGTCTTTTCTTTCAAACTCTCAACTGATTTTTGGAGGGTTGGTCCTCTTAGATCTCATGTTATTTTTTCATTTCCTGCCTGTTCTACCACTTGATGATCGGTATTTCAAACTTCTTGTATTTTCCCAAGTACCATCTTATTCTGTGTTTAATATCTCTGTTTGTAACCTTTGGATCAATCACTATGACTTCTTTCTCTCCTTAGAGGTATCTGAAACATTTACTAGCCTTTATTTTTATTTGCTATATTCATTTATATTCAGTTTACTATTCATTCCAGATTTCCATACAATTTTTTCAGTTGAGAAATAAGTCTTCCTTTCTCCAAACTGTTTGACATTAGAAGTTCACTTGACTTGAACTTATAAAAATGATTATTGTTGGCCGGGCGCGGTGGCTCACGCCTGTAATCCCAGCACTTTGGGAGGCTGAGGCAGGCGGATCACGAGGTCAGGCGATCGAGACCATCCTGGCTAACACGGTGAAACCCGGTCTCTACTAAAGATACAAAAAATTAGCCAGGCGTGTTGGCGGGAGCCTGTAGTCCCAGCTACTCAGGAGGCTGAGGCAGGAGAATGGTATGAACCCGGGAGGCGGAAGTTGCAGTGAGCCGAGATCAGGCCACTGCACTCCAGCCTGGGTGACAGAGCAAGACTCCGTCTCAAAAAAAAAAAAAAAAAAAAAAAAAAAAAAAAAATCATTATTGTTAATAGGTTATCATCAAGATTTCAGGTATTGCTTTTGGTCAGAATCCTCAAACTAATTTTTTTTTAATGCTTCAATAGATGTTTGATAAATTTCGTATTCCCTTTCTGAGCAACTCGATTTTACTTCAACAATTTTCACAATACTGTAACACATATGGTATATTTTATCTTTACGCCTTCCCAGGGTAAAGTTCACGGAAAAAGAAAAAAAAAATCTTCAAATGCTGTGTTCAGGCTGACAAGATTTCAGAGCCACACAAATGTAACTAACTGCTTTCTTGTGGATAATTATTTATTTCTAATTTTCTCTCTGGTGAAACTAGTGCCTCTCTTTGCTAGTGTCAATGATCAATCTACAGACACTATCTACTCATAAGAAAGACTGTGGCCAAATAATACCATGCCTATCAGTAATACACACACTGCTACCCTAGCAACCACAGAACACTACCTGCAATAACAACACAAACAGCAGCAGGAACAACTTGTGCGTCGCATGAATTATTTGTTTTCTTCAGTTTGCTTTAATTATTGAACGATACAGCTTACATTTCTGAACTAATTAACTATCAATGCCCTGTTTGGTCAGTATGCTGAGGCGTGGAACATGAAATAGACAAAGACAGGAATATAGCCTTACTTCTTAGGGAAAGGCCCTTTTTAAAAATAAAAAATAAAAACCTATTAGGACAACTTCTGAGATAAATTTATGAGGAAATCTGAATTTTCAAGCCAGTGAACATATTTTAATTTTTATAGATTCCCTTAGGGAAAGAAAAATTGAGGAATGAAGGTCGTTCATATATTTGATGTTACTCTTTTGAATTAGAAACTTGTAACAATTAATTTTATATGTTTTTTCCATACCATTTTTTAAATCTTGAGCCATCCTTGTGGTAAAATTTTAGCTAGCAAATAAAGTGATGAAATATTTAAAAAGTAAAACAGCAATCGCTACGGAATAGTTATATCTGCCTTTATAGAACTAAGAATAGTTATAAAGCCAGTTGCCCTATATATATTGTAGGATACAAATGTTTGGAATGTAATGAATGACAAAGGAAAGGGAAAAACTGCTGAACCTAGTGTCTCTGAATGTCATCATAAAGACATGATATGCCAAGCATATGAATTAAAGGCTTGAGACTCCTTGGAGGGTTGAAGCATCATAATTATCTATAACTCAGTGTTAAAGAAGATTTTCAGACCCAATTTTTTTCATAGATAGATTATTTTTAAAGAAATATTCATGTTTTGGGGAAAGCTATTTTAGACTGTTTGCTATGTAGTGGCTGAACTTGAAAATATAGCTATAGGTTTTCTTTCTCCCATGAAGATATTTTTACCTGGTCATTACTTTAAAGATTTTACCCTCCCATTCTTCCACCCACCTAGATAGGGGTTTTGATACCAAAAAAAAAAAAAAAAAAAAAAAAAAGATATAATCAATATCTGTATATATCAGAAAAAGAAACTACTAGTCAAGAAGTGAGATGGGAAAAGTCATTGGGGAGCTTAAAGTGTATTACCTAGGGCAAAATCGTATTTAAACAATTCTCACATGGAAGTAGATGAGCTAGGGATTGGAGATTATCCTAATAAGCAGAAATCTTTTCCATTATCGGGAGCAGTGTCAGAGAGATAACTGAGAGGTTTTAGTGGAGAGAAGAAAATGCAAGTTTGTGAAAGTTCATAGAGAGTGCTTCAACCTGGAAAACAAAAAGCCTTATTTGCATATGATGCTACTAGAGACAATGAACAGCATACAATCCATGATCATCATCAGTTTTCAAACACTTTCATGTGACATGCGTACACTTATCAGAATACCTGGTATATTTAGATGACCGGTATTAAGCATTTAAGCAGAAGCATTCCAATAACTAATATAAACAGTAAGATCTGATGAGTTTATCTGTGCTCTGGAAGCCCAAATGCTAATCTGTTTACATTTCAATGTGTAATTACTGCCTTCCTCCCATTTGGATAAGCATCATTGAGATCTTGAGCACAATTCTTTCTCTTTATCTGTGAAACTTCAGTGACTTTAGTATAAACAACAAATGTCTTATTTTCAAAACTCGAAGGTGTTTGCAGTGAAGTTTTGTGCTTTGTACAGTCTGTTGTGTTTAGGTTCACTTTATGTTCGGGAAACCTGTAACAGAAGAAATGATTTTTGTTAAGTAGTATGCCTACTGCTCTTCATATTTCTATTATTTTTATATGGTCTTTCAAAGGATCTAAGGATATGTTGGCACCATCTAGGGAATATGAGGAAGTAGGAAGACTGTAAGGTTTGTCCTCACATATTTGGTGCATTATGCTTAGCCATCAGATAAGTTTCAAAACACTGATATTTTTCAGTCCACACCAGAATTCCCTAAACTGTGGTAACAAGGAAAAAAATGCTTATTAAGTTGATCAGATTATTTAGAGATCATGTATTTGTATGTGTCTTAAAAGCAGGCTGATAGTGCTCTGCAAAATTGGGGTTTAGTTACATCCAAGAAGTTGCCATTGTAATTAATTCATCAATGAGTTTGTAATCTTTATCATGTAATCCAGGAGAAATGCTCAAGTCTTTCTTTACTCCATCCATGTGATGTAATTTATTTTACTTAAAAAAACCGTTTATGTACATAGAAGACTCATTTTGTAGATTTAAATTAGTGCCTAAAATGATAATTTTTTAATGTCCACATTTCTAACTGAGATTATAGAAAGTAACTAAGGATTCCTAGTCAAAGTATCTTGAATACCAGTGCGCAAAGCCAGAAGAACTTGGTGACAAGGTCAAATGTTTCTTATTCCTGAAATCAAAACAGTAAAGAGAAAGAAGTAAAATCCAGGCTGGTCGCGGTGGCTCACGCCTGTAATCCCAGCACTTTGGGAGGCCGAGACGGGTGGATCACGAGGTCAGGAGATCGAGACCATCCTGGCTAACACGGTGAAACCTCGTCTCTACTAAAAATACAAAAAAATTTTGCCAGGCATGGTGGTGGGTGCCTGTAGTCCCAGCTACTTGGGAGGCTGAGACAGGAGAATGGCGTGAACCCGGGAGGCGGAGCTTTCAGTAAGCCGAGATCGCGCCATGGCACTCTGTCTCAAAAAAAAAAAGTAAAACCTGATATGTTTTCCTTATGAGATTAAGAATACACTTAAGCAAAGAAGAATTTATAGAGAAAGAAAAAGACTAAATTCAACACCAAATTTTATGAATTTGAATTCAACATTCAAATTTTATGCTAGTCTATTCTGCTCACCTTCCACCCCCAGATTCTGATTTATTATTAGTTCATATATGCCATATTAATGCAGTCGTTCAGTACTCATAATGTCCTTGCCTCTGACTGTACCATGGAATATCTTGACACTCCCCGTTGACTTCTCTGGGCTTTCTTCTCTCTTTCAAAAAAATAGAGGCTGGAGATCTTCTTTTTAAATATTTAAAACGTTCAGTGGCTCTCCTGGAGGAAAATGAGTGAGCCAAAGTCCCTTTAGTTGATGATTTCATTTTACTATGGTTGTGAATGTGATAAATGCACCTGTCTCTAGAGAATGAAACTGCCAGCTTCGGGGAGTGCAAATGTGACTGTAACTGCTTCAATTTCAATGAGTTATTATTCACTGAATCTGTTCTGCTTGTACTGGGATAGTTTGTGCAGAGATCGTTTACAGCTGTATTTAGAAAGAAGAAGAGTAAATAAATTGGCATCCATGGAAAAGAAAAAGCCCACCTATGTATAGGTATATCCAATATAGTTTTGTTTGTTTCTCATTAATATTTAGAATGTCACTGGTTAAAGTATATCCTCATAATTAATAATCTGTATTGTTTCATGAATACACCATAAAGAGGATCTCCTGGGACTGATCTGAGTTTTCTGGAAACTCAAACCATCATGTATTGCAAATGTATTGCTTGCAACTTAGTTCCTTTAGATGTTGCCCTGGGAATTATAGAATTACATTTTGACACACTGGTTCATTTTACTTATGGGTACTTTTGCACATACACAGAAACCTTTACCTAAGTTCCTTCCTGTCTCTAGGGCTTCCTTCAAAATGTTCCTTACTTATTACTTCTTCAGGCAGCGTGCACTTGGTTCTTGCTGTTATCATCTAAAACTGCATCAGTCAATAGGGCATTGAAGTAAATGAATTTGAGTTCAAAATGAAATATTTTAGTTTTGGAAGTTTTCATTTTTCTATCCTAGCTTTTGAGTATGTATAAATTGGGAACACTTCTAATATTTCATTGATGAACTCAGTACTAAATACCAATGACTAGGCCTTTGGGTATGTACATACATAAGGCCTAATGGAATACACAGTCACTTCTCATCTAGCATTCACTGTGCTCTGGGAGATTTTCTTCCAGCAAAGATGGTGGGCAGTGACTGATTTTTTTTTTTTTTTTGAGATGGAGTCTCGCCCTGTCACCCAGGCTGGAGTGCAATGGCACGATATTGGCTCACTGCAACCTCTGCTTCCTGGGTTCAAGTGATTTTCCTGCCTCAGCCTCCTGAGTAACTGGGATTACAGGCACGTGCCACCACGCCCGGCTAATTTTTTTGTATTTTTAGTAGAGGCAGGGTTTCACCATGTTGTTCAGGTTGGTCTCAAACTCTTGACCTCATGATCCATCTGCCTCAGCCTCCTAAAGTGCTGGGATTACAGGCATGAGGCACTGCGCCCAGCCGACTGATTTCTTTAGAGTCTTTTAGCTAAACACTTTTTAAGTAGATGGCCTATTTTTTTCCCCCTTTTATGTATGCAATTATCACCAGGAAAATTGTAACTATACTCAATAATATGGGCTTTACAATTGGACAGACACTTTATTTACGATATCTGGGCTCTGTGGAATATTCTCTGAAATTCTGGAAATCATTGTGTCTAAGGCTGAGGTGTAAGAAGCTCTGCACTCCTTCCTGCCTTGATTTTGCTACCTCTAAAGTGAGCATGACAGTGATATAATAGTTTAAGACTGACTAAGAAACAACTTGTGTCCTGCCGGGAGAATACAGTAATCATGCTTTAGAAGCACTGAATTTATTGAAGTCACAAAAGTACAATTTAATACATGAATGTAGTAAGTTATTAAATGGTGCCCTTATGATCTGCGAGAGGTAATACACTATCATGTGTTCCAAGTTTTCACAGGAAAAGAATCATAGGATCCTATAGCTGAAGGGGGCTTTAGAGGGGATCTCTACAAATGCCTGCCAAGGTGCTTGGATGCCCTCTATCACATCCAGCCATGAGAAGTTACTTGTGTCATGGTATGGTGATAATTACTCCCCAGCGCAGCTCAATCCACTTCCAGATTGTTCTAATTGTTGGAATAATTTTCCTTATGTAATTCAATTTCCCATCTATTAATTTATGAGATATTTATTTAAAACTGACCATATTCTAGGAACTGGGCTAAACAAAGAAGAGTAGTGAATTAATACAGAAATCACCCTTGATTTGGTAGAATATTTTCCCTGGTAGTGTAGGTCACCCCTATTGTGGTGATAATCCCCCAAATCATACAGCAAAAGAAAAAACACACAGACAAAAACCAAGTCATTCTTCTAGGATGTTTTCATCCAAGGATTTGAAAAGATTTAGGTGATCTTCCATTTTTCATCCTATGCAATCTGGGCTATGCTACTACTTTACAAATTGAAAATATATTAAAAAATCTCTGAACTTTCAATAGTCACCAATGATCACTGTTCTAGTTGCAGTTACAATTAGGTGTTCAAGGAAACACTTATAACTTAAATTTAATGTCTAAATCTTACATCTTTAATTGGAAAAATAATTTAACAAGTGAGCAATTAGATTATCTAGTATTAGAAAATAACTGAGTATTGGCTGGGCATGGTGGCTTATATTTGTTATCCCAGCACACTGGGAGGCAGAGACAGGAGGATCGCTTGAGGCCAGGAGTTTGAAACCAACCTGGGCAAAACAGCAAGACTCCGTCTCTACAAAAAAATTAAAAAAAAGAAAAAGAAAAGAAAAGACCTGAGTGTTAATGTATGCTTCAGGGTCAGACTGAAACTGCTTTTGTTTTTTTTTGAGACACGGGCTCACTCTGTTGCTTAGGCTGGGATGCCGTAGCAGGATTATACCTCACTGCAGCCTTGATTTCCTACACTCAAGTTTTTCTCTCTCCTCAGCCTCTCAACTAACTGGAACCATAGGCATGTACAACTAAATCTGGCTAATGTTTTAAAATTTTTTAAATTTCTTCTTCTTCTAAAAAAAAGAGGCATACATGCGCAGAACGCGTAGGTTTACTACATAGATATACATGTGTCATGGTGATCTGCTGCACCCCTCCCCTCATCCCCCGCTCCCCAACAGGCCCTGGTGTATGTTGTTCCCCTCTGTGTGTCCATGTGTTCTCAATGTTCAACACCCACTTATGAGTGAGAACATGCAGCGTTTGGTTTTCTGTTCACAGAAACTTATGTATTACTTATGTGTTAGTTTGCTGAGGACGATAGCTTCCAGCTTCATCTATGTCACTGCAAAGGACATGATCTCATTCCTTTTTATGGCTGGATAGTATTCCATGGTATATATGTACCACATTTTATTTATCCAGTCTATCATTGATAGGTATTTGGGTTGGTCTTTGCTAAATAATACTGTGATAAAGATATGTGTGCATGTGTCTTTATAGTAGAATAATTTATATTCCTTTGGGTATACACCCAGTAATGGGGTTGCTGGGTCAAACGGTAATTCTGGTTCTGGATCCTTGAGGAATTGCCTTCCACAATGTCTTCCACAATGGTTGAATGAATTTACATTCCCACCAACAGTGTAAAAGCATTCCTATTTCTCCACAGCCTCGCCAGCATCTATTATTTCCTGACTAATCGCCATTCTGACTGGCATGAGATGGTATCTCATTTTGGCTTTGATTTGCATTTCTCTAATGATCAGTGATGTTGAGCTTTTTTTCATATGTTACCCACATAAATATCTTCTTTTAAGAAGTGCCTGTTCATCTTTGGCCACTTTTTGATGGAGTTGTTTTTTTTTTAATTGTAAATATTGTTTAAGTTCCTTGTAAATTCAGGATATTAGACCTTAGATCAGTAGGTAGCAAAAGTTTTCTCTCATTCTGTAGATTGTCTGTTCACTCTGATGATAGTTTCTTTTGCTGTGCAGAAGTTCTTTAGTTTAATTAGATCCCATTTGTCAATTTTGGCTTTTGTTGCAATTGCTTTTGGCATTTTTGTCATGAAGTCTTTGCCCATGCCTATGTCCTGAATGATATTGCCTAGTTTTTCTTCTAGGGTTTTTGTGGTTTGGGGTTTTACATTTAAGTCTTTAATCCATCTTGAGTATAAGGTGTTAAGGAAGGGGTCCAGTTGCAGTTTTCTGCATATGGCTTGCCAGTTTTCCCAGCATCATTCACTAAATAGGAGTTCCTTTCCCCATTGTTTGTTTTTGTCGGGTTTGTCAAAGATCAGATGGTTGTAGATGTGTGGCATTATTTCTAAGGTGTCTGTCCTGCTCCATTGGTCTCTGTATGTCTGTTTTGGTACCAATACCATGCTGTTTTGGTTACTGTAGCCTTGTAGTATAGTTTGAAGTCAGGTAGCGTGATGCTTCCAACTTTATTCTTTTTGCTTAGGATTGTCTCGGCTATACAGGGTCTTCTTTGATTCCATATAAAATTTAAAATAGTTTTTTTTCAAATTCTGTGAAGAATGTCAATGGTAGTTTGATGGGAATAGCATTGAATCTATAAACTGCTTTGGGCAGTATGGCCATTTTCACAATATTGATTCTTTCTGTCCATGAGAATGGAATGTTTTTCCATTTGTTTGTATCCTCTCTTATTTCCTTGAGCAGTGGTTTGTAGTTCTCCTTAAAGAGGCCCTTCACATCCCTTGTTAGCTGTATTCCTAGGTATTCTATTCTCTTTGTAATGATTTTGAATGGAAGTTCATTCATGATTTGGCTCTCTGCTTGCCTATTGTTAGTGTAAAAGAGTGCTTGTGATTTTCACACATTGATTTTGTATCCTGAGACTTTGCTGAAGATGCTTATCAGTTCAAGGAGTTTTTAGGTTGAGATGTTGGGGTTTTGTTAATATAAAATAATGTCATATGGAAACAGAGATGATTTGATTTCCTTTCTTCCTATTTGAATAATCTTTATTTCTTTCTCTTGCCTGATTGCCCTGGCCAGAACTTCCAATACTATGTTGAATAGGAGTGGTGAGAGAGGGCATCCTTGTCTTATACCGGTTTTCAAAGGCAATGCTTCCAGCTTTTGCCCATTCAATATGATACTGAATGATACTGATTTATTGTCATAAATAGCTCTTATTACTTTGAGATATGTTCCATCAGTACCTAGTTTATTAAG
Source organism: Pongo pygmaeus (assembly GCF_028885625.2). Taxonomy (NCBI): domain Eukaryota; kingdom Metazoa; phylum Chordata; class Mammalia; order Primates; family Hominidae; genus Pongo; species Pongo pygmaeus. The sequence continues at coordinate 40,952,451 of NC_072384.2, read as the reverse complement.
AGTTTTTAACACGAAGGGACGTTGGATTTTGTCAAAGGCCTTTTCTGCATGTATTGAGATAATCATGTGGTTTTTGTCTTTGCTTCTGTTTGTGTGATGGATTACATGTATTGATTTGCATATGTTGAACCAGCCTTCCATCCCAGGGATGAAGCTGATTTGATCGTGGTGGATAAGTTTTTTGATATGCTGCTGGATTCGGTTTGCAGTGTCTTACTGAGGATTTTCGCATTGATGTTCATCAGAGATATTGGCCTGAAGTTCTCTTTTTTTGTTGTGTCTCTTCCTGGTTTTGGTATCAGGATGATGCTGGCTTCATAAAATGAGTTAGGGAGGAGTCCCCCCTTTTCAATTGTTTGGAATAGTTTTAGTAGGAATGGTAACAGCTCGTCTTTGTACTTCTGGTAGAATTCAGCTGTAAATCTATCTAGTCCTGAGTTTTTTTTGTTGGTAGCCTATTAATTACTGCCTCAATTTCAGAACTTGTTTTTGGTCTACTCAGGGATTCAATTTCTTCCAGTTTAGTCATGGCAGAGTGTATTTGTCCAGCAATTCATCCATTTCTTCTAGATTTTCTAATTTATTTGCATAGAGGTGTTTATAGTATTCCTTGATGGTGGTTTGTATTTCTGTGGGATCAGTGGTGATATCCTTTTTATCATTTTTTATTGTGTCTATTTTATTCTTCTCTCTCTTCTTCTTTATGAGTCTAGCTAGCAGTCTATCTATTTTTTTGACTTTTTTCAAAACCCAGCTCTTGTATTCATTGATTTTTTTTTGGAGGTTTTTTCATGCATCTATATCCTTCAGTTCTTCTCTGATCTTAGTTTTTTTCTTGTCTTCTGCTAGCTTTTGGATTAGCTTGTTCTTACTTCTCTTGCTCTTTTAATTGTGATGTTAGGGTGTCAATTTGAGATTTTTCTAGCTTTCTGATGTGAGCGTTTAGTGCTATAAATTTCCCTCCTAACACTGCTTTAGCTGGTACATTGTCTCTTTATTCTCATTGGTTTCAAGGAGCTTCTTGATTTTTGCCTTAATTTCATTATTTACCCAGGAGTCATTCAGGAGCAGGTTGTTCAATTTCCATGTAACTGTGTGGTTTTGAGTGAGTTTATTAATTCAGAATTCGAATTAGATTGCACTGTTGTCTGAGAGACTGTTATGATTTCAGTTATTTTGCATTTGCTGAGGAGTGTTTTCCTCCCAATTATGTGGTTAATTTTAGAATAAGTGCCATGTGGCACTGAGAAGAATGTATATTCTATTGATTTGGGGTGGAGAGTTCTGTAGATGTTTACTAGGTCCACTTGGTCTAGAGCTGAGTTCAAGTCTTGAATATCCTTGTTAATTTTCTGTCTCGTTGATCTGTCTAATACTGACAGTTGGGTGTTAAAGTATCCCACTATTATTGTGTCAGAGTCTATGTCTCTTTGTAGGTCTCTGAGAACTTGCTTTATGAATCTGGGTGCTCCTCTATTGGGAGCATAGATATTTAGAATACTTAGCTCTTCTTGTTGAATTGTTCCCTTTACCATTATGTAATTCCCTTTTTTGTCTCTTTTGATCTTTATTGGTTTAAAGTCCGTTTTGTCAGAGACTAGGATTGCAACCCCTTTTTTTTTTTTTTTGCTTTCCATTTGCTTGGTAAATTTTCCTCCATTCCTTTATTTTGAGCCTATGTATGTCTTTGCACGTAAGATGGGTCTCCTCAATACAGCACACCAATGGGTCTTGACTCCTTATACAATTTGCCAGTCTGTGTCTTTTAACTGGGGTATTTAGCCCATTTATATTTAAGATTATTATTGTTATGTGTGAACTTGATCCTGTCATTATGCTGCTATTTGGTTATTTCGCACACTAGTTGCAGTTTCTTCATAGTGTCATTGGTCTTTATATTTTGGTGTGTTTTTACAGTGGCTGGCAGCAGTTTTTCCTTTCCATATTTAGTGCTTCTTTCAAGAGCTCTTGCAGGGCAGGCCTGGTGGTAACAAAATCCCTCAGCCTTTGTTTGTCTGGAAATGATTTTATTTCTCCTTCACTTATGAAGCTTAGTTTGGCTGGATATGAAATTTTGGGTTGAAATTTTTTTTTTCTTTAAGAATGTTGTATATTGGCCCCCAATCTCTTCTGGCTTGTGGAGTTTCTGCTGAGAGGTCCACTGTTAATTGGATGAGTTTCCTTTTGTAGGTGACCTGGCCTTTCTCTCTGGCTGCCCTTAAGAGTTTTTCCCTCATTTTGGCCTTGGAGAATCTGAAGATTATGTTTCTTGGGGTTGATCTTCTCATGGAGTATCTTAATGGTGTTCTCTGCATTTCCTGAATTTGCATGTTGGCCTGTCTTGCTAGGTTGGGGAAGTTCTCCTGGATAATATCCTGACATGTGTTTTCCAGCTTGTTTCCATTCTCCCTATCTCCTTCTGGTACTCGAATCAATCATCGGTTCGGTCTTCTTATGAAGTCCCATATTTCTTGGAGGCTTTGTTAATTCCTTGTCATTCTTTTTTCCCTTTTCTTGTCTGCATGTCTTATTTTAGCACGGTGGTCTTCAGGCTCTGACATCTTTTTTTCTGCTTGGTTGATTTGGCTGTTGATACCTGTGTATAATTTATGAGATGTTGTGTTGTGTTTTTCAGCACCATCAGGTTGTTTATGTTCCTCTCTAAACTGGTTATTCTAGTAGCAATTCCTCTAACCTTCTGTCAGGGTTCTGAGCTTCTTTGCATTGGGTTAGAACATGCTTCTTTGGCTCAGCATAGTTTTTAATTACCCATCTTCTGAAGCCTTCTTCTGTTAATTTGCCCATTTGATCCTCCATCCAGTTCTGCACCCTTGACGGAGAGACGTTGTGATCATTTGAAGGGGAAGAGCCACTCTAGCTTTTTGGGTTTTCAGCATTTTTTCTTTGATTTTTTTTCTCATCTTTGTGAGTTTGTCTAGTTTCGGTCTTTGAGGCTGTGCTGACCCTTGGATGAGGTTTTGGTTGGGGCATTTTTTGTTGTCGTTGTTGGTTTCTGCTTGTTTGTTTTTCTTTCAATATTCAGGCCCCCTCTTCTGTAGGGCTGCTGCAGTTTGCTGGGGGTTCACTTCAGGCCCTATTCATCTGATTCACTCCTGTGCCTGGAGATGTCACTCAAGCAGGCTGGAGAACAGCAAATGTGGGTGACTGCTCCTTCTTCTGGGACCTGTGATCTCAAGGGACTATGACCTGATGCCAATAGGATCATTCCTGTGTAGGGTGTCTGACAACCCCTGTTGGAGCGTCTCACCCAGTTGGGTGGCACAGCACACAGGACCCGTTTAACAGGGAACTTTGTCCCTTGGTGGAGGGGGTGTGCCTCCAAGCTGGAGGGAAACCTACTCATCTGGGCTGCCTGGATTTCTCAGAACTACCAGGAGGAGAGGCTAAGTCAGCTGTTCCACAGAGACTGCGGGCACCCCTCCCACTAGGGGCTCAGGCCCAGGGAGATCCAGATTCTGTCCCTGAGCCTCTGGTTGGGAGTTATTGGAGTTCCTGCAGAGAAGCCCCGCCCAGTGAGGAAGGATGGGTCAGGGTCAGGCCCGAAGAGGTACTCTGGCTGCAGACTACCACAGCTGGTGTGTTGGGCTGTGGGGAGAAGTCTTGGTACAGAGCAGTCCAGCCTCCTTGGCTTCAGCAGGGGGAAAAGCACAGCCTGAAGCTATAGAGATGAATGCCGCCCTTCCCCCAACCAGGGAGCTTAGCTTGTTAGGCAGTTGCCAGTTCCAGTGCTGGCTGCTACCCCTCACCCACTTCTGAGGTCAAACCACTTAGATAGCAGGTAGCCACAGCTCCGGCCAGTTCTGGTCACCCCTCCCCTGGGAGATCAGTAGGCTTAAGCAGATTCCAGCTGAGAGGCTGTAAAAGAATCTGTGCCATCCAAGGTTGGGACACTAGGCCCTGGTGGCGTGGATTCGTGAGTGGGATCTTTCATTCTGGGGTTCCACATATCTGTGGAAAAGGCACAGTTTCTCTGGCTGGGTAGCACGCTCACTCACTGCCTCCCTTGGCTAGGGGAGTGGGTTCCCCTGCCCCGTGTGGCTCTCAGGTGGGCCGTCACACTACACTGTTCTTCCTTCTCTCCATGGGTCACACCAGCCTTCTAGTCAATTTTGATGAGAGAGTTAGTCAATTTTGATGATCCACCAATCTAGAGACCTTGGTTGGGGGTGAAGGATTCACACACTTATTATGGTTTTTTTTTTTTTTTTTTTTTTTTCCCATGGGAGCCTCCAAATGCCTATGCTTCTAGTCAGTCATCTCGGCCCCACCCCCTTAAATATTTTCTAGAGACAGGGATCTTGCTATATTACACTGATTGGTTTCAAACTCTTGGGCTCAAGCATTTCTCATGTCTCTGGCCCACAAAGTGCTGAGATTACAGGCATGAGCCACTGCATCTGGCCCTTTTAAAATATCTTACAAATATTTTAAAATGCCATCTGTAAGGACATATGTGAAAAATTAAATTTAAAAAACTGCGTTCTCAATTTTTCTCACTTGCTTTCTTAGATGTGCCTTCAGCTCACATGTCCTTCAAAGTAGCCCTTGACTGAATTATTTATTTATTTAATGATAACATCAAGCAAGAAGAAATAAAGTTCAGATCAGACTAGTTAACACTTGTTAATTTGGCATTTTCCAGCCAGCCAACTTTAAAAATGCTTTGGGTTATGAATCAATCCAAATAACTTCACCATTAAAAAGGGAGTCTGGGTCCAACTTCTGTAGTATTTTAATGTTGCTTAAAACAGATTTCTATTATTCTGTACACAGGGCATTGTTACATCAAATAATATAGTTGAGACATTACAGAACCTAAAATTTTGGCCTGCTTTTGAAAAATCATTATCTATATGACTAGTTCCTTCCTCTCCAGACCCAAATAAACCTCTCCTGATATTTCAGAGATGTTTTGAGCTTTCATGAAGTAACTTCTGTTTTTCAAATGTTGATGATAATCAACATTCTTTTTTTTTCTCAGCTGGAATGCCTTTCACTTTTCTGAAAATGCACTTTTTTTTTATATTTCTAGGGCCTGCTTAAAATCCTCCTCTTCAGTGAAGTTTTTCCTAACCCTCATCTCTTAACACGAGCTAGAAATATGTTCCCCTTTTTGAGACATTGTAGCGATTTTTCTCTACCTCTTATGTGATATTTACCATTTCCTGAGTTGTTTTCAAATGATCACCTATGGAGGTGAGATTTGTTAGAATCTGTATCTGATTTACTTTCCTTTCTCCAATTAGATAGCATAGTGCCTTACATACATTTGGTACCAAATAAATGTGATGGCCAGGCACAGTGGCTCACACCTATAATCCCAGAATTCTGGGAGGCTGAGGCAGGCAGATCACCTGAGGACAGGAGTTTGAGACCAGCCTGGCCAACATGATGAAACCCTGTCTCTACTACAAATATAAATACAAAAAAAAAAACCAAAAAAAAACCAAAAAAACAGTTAACTGGGCATGGTGGCGCACACCTGTGACCCCAGATACTCAGGAGGCTGAGGCAGGAAAATTGCTTGAACCCAGGAGGTGGAGGTTGCCGTGAGCTGAGATCGTGCCACTGCACTCCAGTCTGGGCGACAGGGCAAGACTCCATCTCAAAAACTAACTAACTAAATAAATATGAAATAAATGTTTGATGACTCACTAAATGAACAAATTAACATATAGAAAAATTACTTTGTTACGTTTTGCTTAATATAAGTATATAGTTAGTTTGTCCAAGTATTTATATATTTCTCAGCTTATTCCATATCATGGATATAAAAGATTTGTAGATGAAACTACTTAAAAGCTTATCTTGTTAGCAATGTCGAATCCTTGTTTCCTTAACTCATGATTAAATGCTGAATTCTGATGGATATACTATCAGACTGTTCATTTTTTGGGTGGTTAATTGTCTTCGTGGCAAAGAACATCTCTAGTATATTCAACTTATTTCTCATGTTCAAGAAATAATTCAACTCATTTTACCTTTTCTTCTTGAGGCACTCAGGTAAAAATAGAATCCTACATCTCTTTTACAGTTGGCTCTAACCTACCTTTTTAAATAGTCGTATGCATAGTGATTTTTTTATTTTGAAAACTGTATATAAATCTCATGAGAAAATGTATGTAAAATTATTTTGACATTCTTAAGTCCTGTAACATTGTGATTTTGTTAGCCAGTCCATCCTTAATGCTCTAACTTTATCCTGCACTTATGTCCAAGCTTCTTTCCTTGGTTAGCTATGTTTTTGTTTCTACATATAATAGAAAGGAAGGTCCTTAAGGAGCAGCAAGCATGTCTTAAATATTTGTCTTTATTGCTTAGCATGACTCTGGACAGTTCTATGCTTTTAGTAAATGTTTGTTGAAAGCCTGAATAACATGGAAGCTATTCAGTGATAAACAACTGAACCAATAATATCAGGCACAAATTTGGACAATCACCGTTTTCTCCCCTATAGCTCTCTTTGGCAAAATCTACAACAGAAGAAGAGAGGCAAAGTTTTGCCTTCTGTACTGTTTCCAATATAAATCCAGGCTAAGCCTGTATTAGGAAATTGATTTCCTAGGGCCCTTCCAAATTTAACCCTAAGAAATTCTAATCATGGTGAATCTTTAGTAGTCCAGATTTAAGGTCTTTTTAGTTTCCCAGGTAAAATAATGAAAGAGTTCATATGCAGATTCTCCACATATCTAATGTAATTTCAGAGCATATTCTAAACACTTAGAGACCCTCTTTTAACATATAATAGTCATCACCTAATTTCTCATCTTTTCTTATTATTTGTCATGTAAAAGTTAGGAGAACTCAATGATTTCCCTGCAAATACTTTTACTTGATCAAATCTAAAAATTAATGCAAATTATAGGCTGAATGCCTTAAGATGTCATTAGGAACCCTACGTAAAAAGAATTGGAAACAGAAATATGGCAACTAGGTGTCCTGAAAATTATTTAGTAACAAATATTTTCATATCTATTGGTTTTTGTTCTTTGAAACAAGTAACAAAATCCTTAGCCTATGAATGACGTAGTTATTTTTAGGTAAATGTTTTCTTTCCTTAACAATTTTATATATAATTATTGCAATTCTTCTTGGATAATATTGTCTTCAGAAGGAAAAAAAAATGATCTCAATTTGTGAATCCTAAAGTGATTAGAAACATGGTCTTATAAGTTTCCTTTCCTTAGACATCTGATGCCATTGCACAGTCAAGGAATTTGGGAGTTTTGTTCAATCAAACTTGTCCTTTTAAAAAGTTTTATTTATAACAACAAGCACAATAGAATTATAACTGAATTATACTAAAATGATTTCTTCTTTTTTCTAATTTTCTAATCTTTTTTCATGATCTTCCTAGGTAAGAATGCTAGCCGTTGCTGGCCAGGTTTATTGAAGCAAATTAAGACAACCTTTAGTGAACTATAATTATTAACAATGATACAATTTATTTAAGCAAATTCTGTTCAAAGTGCTTTTATTTCTAGGAATTTACTTTAGTTTTATTTTTAATTTTTTTTAAGAGATGGAAGTCTCAGTCTCTTGTCCAAGCTGGAGTGCAGTGGCATGATCATACCTCACTGCAGCCTCAAACACCTGGGCTCAAGTGATCCTCCCATCTCAGCCTCCAGGGTAACTGGAACAATAGGTGCATGACATTGCACCCATCTAGGAGTTTATTTATAATCAGTAAGAGTACTTAATGAGAAAGGGGATGTGGTATTTCCATTTCTTAGATGAGAAAATTAAAAGAGAGGTTGGAGATTTTATATTTATTAGATAGTCACATTTTGCATGAAGTTACTCATACTGGAAGACCACACATAATGGAAAACAAATACCAATAAAGAATGGTGGGTATATTTGCATGCCAGTTACACTGATAGAAGATATACAGTTCACCATCATTCAGTCTTCCATATGTAAAATTATACAATTCTTATTAATTTTGGGCATGCAAAACATCTCATAATTATGTTTTTGTGCATAAAGTCACTATTTCTACTTTACGTAATTCTTAACATGTCTGATTTTATATAATTTCATTTACTATAAGTGAAAGTTACATTGTTTCTTTAATTATTTCTTCTTTTTGACAGCTTGGGTTTGTATTTGGCAGAGTTTTAATTTCCCAATCTGCCCTTTTTTGTTGTTGTTTCTGCAGATTCAGGAGGATATTGGCGGGATCACTTTGCTAGTTCTTTTTTTTTTTTTCTGAAATGTGGCTTAGTGGGTTGACAAAGAACAGTAGTTATTAAAGTATTTTAATAACATTTTCTGCCAGGCATATTATTAGTGGAAGGTGATTTGCAGCCAGAAATACCTGTATTTGAATCCATATAAGGTCATTCCTTGCACCTTTAGGCAAGGTACAACCTCTCTTATAAAATAAGAAAAGCAGCTCGTGACTTGGTACAATAAAGAAATGTAAAGTGCCAGGCAGAGTGCCTGGCAAAAAAAACTGGTGCTCAATAATGTTAGTTATATTTTCAATTATGATTGACCTTAAGAAACTGGTATTTCCAGAAGCACAGCAAGAAGATGTGAGATGAAAGTCAACAGTGATTAAGATTTCATTTCCTGATTAAATATATAAACAGTGTACCTCTTAACTTACCATTATGTAACTTAGTTTAATCTTGGGTTCTGTTTATCCTTGAACTGATATATTTTGCCATTTCATATACGTGTATGCGTAAAGCATAAAATAGTGCAGGAATGTTGGGAAGTGTGGGGTGTCATTAACTTTATTACTAAAAGTTTAGGATAAATGAACTATATAGGTAGAAATATGAGTAAGATAGGATGTTCATCCCAATAAAATGATAATAAAATCTTTATTGCATCCCACATCATTATCTGCTGTATTTTGCTTATGTTGGATATAAAGAAAAAAGGTATTGCAGACTCTTTCTCTGCAGCTCTTAAAAGCCTTGATTGATCATCTTTTTGCTCCTTTCCACTTATGATGTCAAGTTCCTTAGGCTTCAGTTGAAAGAACAGAAAATAAAAATGTAATGAAAAAATGTATTCTAATTTCATTTGAATCATGTCTCCCAGGGTGGGGTAAATAAGCTAAGCCCTGTGGAACACACTGTAGACATAAGGAACCTGGAGACACTAAGCCAGAAAACATAAAAAATGTTCTCATTCATTTTTAGAGCAGTGAATTCTTGAATTCACAGTATGCAGCATTGGTTGTATTTGGCCTACAACTCTGAAACACAATGGACTCTTAATTCACAAATGTAAATAACAATTATTTAGGTGGCTCTAATAGTGGACCAAGACAATAGAGCTAATTATAGCAGTATCAAGGTTACCAACTTTGCTCAGCACACAAATTCTTTTTCAGGTTGCCCAAAACATTATTGAATATAAATAAATTCTTCACTTAAAATGTCATCTTATTCCTTCAAATTCTTTTATTCATTATTAATGTGATTATGATTATCATTATTATTATATCTTTATTGCTAGGTTTTATTTTTAAATCCCTTATTACCAGATATAATGCACTGTTCTTAGTTATTTAGAAAAATAAACTCATGCTTATTTTTTGACCTTTTGACAAAGTATAAATCATTAGAGTGTACTACTTTTACATTGTTCTCTGTTTGATGAAGCTCCATCTTTCCCTTCAGTTTATATCATTTCTCTTGTCCTTTGTGTCTGACACATGCTTTTAGGAGCTTCTAGTACCGATGTCCCATTTTTCTTTCAAATACATGCTGAATGTATCCCTTTGACACATAACCAAACTGCTGGGATCATAAGAGGAGAATTTACATGAATAAAATGACCATTATGTAGCCTTAAAAGTCTATCAGAGAAGTCACATCACCTTGATTCAAATTCAAATAATTTCTACTCTCCTCATGCCCCAGCCCAACTCTTATTCTCTCTTTGTCCATGTTGCACTGCTAGCCTCACTAGTTATTTCTTTAAGATCAAGAATATCCTAAATTCAGTCCTTCAACATGCTTACTCTCCAATGAACATCTGCTTTGCTATTTTCACAGATTCTTCTTTTTCTCCTGTTTCAGAGATAAAAACACCAGTTTCCTTCTCCAAATTTAACTCTTAACCCTCATTCTTTGTCCCATGTCTTCTGTCATTATTGCCTTAGAAAATGTGTTCCATATTATCTCTCTTATAGTCCACATTTAAAGGTTCTGATTATGTACGAGAATCTTCTTCAAAAACTATTAACACAAGTTCTTCATTTATCAAACAAAATCTTCACTCAATCTTCTATGTTTAGAAATCTAATGTATCTTTTATTTCCTGAATCCTGTAAACTGCAGTATACTTTTTAATTTTTCCTTTTTGTAAAATAATTTCAACTTTTATTTTAGATTTAGGGGTATATTTGCAGGTTTGTTACATGGATATATTGTGTGTTGCCGAGGTTTGGCATGTGAATGATCCCTTCACCTAGATAGTTAGCATAGTACCCAACAGTTAGCTTTCCCCGTCTCCCTCCCTCTCCTCTCCGTGAGTCTCCAGTGACTATTGTTGCCATCTTTATATCTGTAAGTACTCAGTGTTTAGCTTCCATTTATAAGTGAGAGCATACTGTATTTGGTTTTCTGTTCCTGCATAATTCTCTTAGGATAATGGCCTCCAGCTGCAACCATGTTGCTGCAAAGGACATGATCTCGTTCTTTCTTACACCATACGTTTTCTACTTCATTTTATTCCTCATCTATTTTTACACTTTTTAAATTTAGGTTCTTCTCAACCTGTTCTATAGATACTACATAGTTTTATAACTTCTCTCAAACTTCTTACTCCTTGAATCTTTCACATTTTAAAATGTCAATACCCTCTTCTTTTATCCTCTCCTTACTGACATTCTGTTGTATTTCATTCATTTTCTTCTAGCTTCCCTAATTAATGTTTCTCTGTTTTCATCATGGATATATTTCCTTCATCCTGTTTTCTTAAAGATGGGTGTACTTTGAGGTTCTGCCTGACTTCTATTTTCTCTCTACACTCTTTTCTTTGGCAATTTGTTTATTTCCGATCTCACTTCTATGTAGGTATTTCCCATTTCAAAAGTTCTAGTGCTTACTTCTTCCAAATCTGGATCAACATTTCTAACAAAATGTTGAACATCTCCATCTGGATGTCTGCTACCGTAGTTTAACCACAATGTGTTTAGAGCTGAATTAATAATCTAAACCCTGAACTACTCTGTCTGCCATGCCTATCCTGTAAATGACACTGGTTTTATTAAGGTTCTAACAATCACCTAATATCCAGGCTTATTTAACACCATCTTTAACTTCCCTCCACTTCATATATCCAGTTCTGTTTGCTCAAGATTTCAGAAGTTTTCACATCCCTTTCCAAGCCCAATTTCCATTTCTGCTACTACTGCCTTTATTGTCTCATATTATGGTATTATCATAGCTTCTTAATTGGTCTTATTGTTCATATTAATTAATTCTCTAATATTCCAGGGTGCTTTGAGATAAAATCTTTGTTTCCATATTTCTAGTGAGGAAATTTCCTTCCTCAAAAAATATGCAATTATTACCAGTCGTCTACAGAATGGAGTCTAATTTCCTTGCCCTGTATTCAAGGTACTCGAATATTTGAAATTCATTTTCCTTATGACCTAGGTTCTTAAGCACACTCATACATCTAGCCATTTAAACAAGCAACTTTCTTTTAAACACTTCTTACTTTGTTTTACTGAGTGAAGCCAGCGGTTGTGCAATTTTCTCTGCCTGGAATACCCTTGTAGGTGCCTATGAAGATCTGATCTACACTTCAAAGTCTGTATTCTCTGGCTTTTATTATGGAGCTATGTAGAGATTGGCAGAGATAATATTAAGTATGCAAATGCAGACATCAGGTTTAGTGAGTAATCTGCAAAACAGAATCATGAACTTGTAGCAGAGGTCAGTAGTGGGGAATAATAGTAAATTAATTAGTACTATACTGAGGGAGTAAGAAAAACTAGTCCATTGCCTCGCTGAGTTTTAGATAAGTGGATAACTATTGGATATGGAAAATAAATCTCTGTTTGGGTCCATTACAAAAAGCTTTATCCAAATGACTGAAACGTTGTCTTAGGTTTCCTAAAAGAAAAGTACCTCTTAGCCTCCGACATAGTTCGTGTGACACCGTGCTCATAAATCCTTCCCTGAATTCTCTCAGTCAGCTTAGATTGAATCAACTTCTCAGCCTCCATTATACATCCTTTTTCCTCTTTTATATAACTTACCTATTATTTTTGACCCAATGTTAAAAGTGTTTCTGTGTATAACACATCTCTTCATTTAAATTGTAGATTCCTGGAGTCCGGGAGCTTTGTTTTACTTACATTTATATCCTCATTTCTGTTCTGTATAACCCTTGTTGCAAAGTTGACAGGCACTACTAAACATTTGTTAAGTGAATTTGTAAGTAAAACATAGGAGATAGTTAACTTCTATTGGCAATCTGTCCTGGAAATAATAAAATATTTTTTAAAAATAAGGTATCATGGTAACGTTAAAACTTACAGTGAATAGATTGTGAAGAATTCACTTTTTTTGCCTAAAATTTTAGATAAGACAAACACATTTTGTCTTTATATTAGAGTATAGTAGAAAGAGGTTGTCTTTGTACTATAACATGTAACCATTATCACTTTAATTACAGATTAGAAGGAGAGGAAGATTTGTGAAAGGTGAAGAAAATTGACAATCTCTGATTTCAATCTTAGACTAGGCTATGTCATGTTTAAACAAAGACATTTAGCCTTTCTGAAAGAATTTAGTGTACATGTTCTGGGAAATGAAAATGGCCAGGTCATTGTAAAGAGGTGAAATTGGTAATGCAGAAAGGTAATAAATGGGGATATTCGCAGAGACAGGATGTTTAAATTTCCAAGATTCCCATCTTTGCTGTCTTCTAGCCCTGAGGCATTAGTTGTCCTAGTTTCCTGTTTAACTTTTAAATTAATTTTGAACACAGATAAACCAACAAATAGAGATAAAATAGGCCCAGACCTTTCTCTGTAATATTAATCTATTGGAGAAAATGTTTACGATTTATAGAAGTTGGCTTAAGTTCTGGAATATTTGATTTCAATGTTAGTAGATTTTATTTTATATGGAGTTTCATTTTAGGAACATAATGGCATCTAGCATATCTAAACCTATATCACAGTAAATAATCCTGTGATATCATCCAGTAAGAATTACATTTAACCTTTATTTTCTGCTATGCATTGTGGTGTTAGGAATATTTTAAAATATAATTTCCCTCACTTCAAAAAGCTCGTAATCATTAACCAAGTTCTACCCTGCTTAAAACTCAGAAGGTAGACTAGTTAATTCATAGTTTGATTACTCAATCTGCATTGCAAATGCCCACCTTTTTCTGGGAGTCTTAGTTATATGTAGCATATTTATCAATAGTAGAAAGAAAAGTAAATAGGAATCTTGCATGTTCCACGAGTACTATAAAGACCTTGCTGTAATCCAGCAGTTAATGGTTATGGGGAAAATAGAGGTTGTATTTCCTGACACAATTTCCTCTCTCATATTCAGATCTACTAAGTATACTTAATTATGCTGGATTATTACTAAATCTTCTGACCTGAAACTAGTTGGAGTTTTCTATAAAACCTCCTAAAAAAAAGTACTTTATTTTTAAAGAACATATAGTTTCTTTAATGTCCACAGTTTATCAAATTTGTATTGATTGCCTCTGCTACAAAAATTTTTCTCCTTTCCTTTCTTCCCTAAAGAATAATTTATCATCAGTGTGCTAAAACATAAGCAGAATTTCATCTAGACTTAGGCCTGAATTCCCTGTAATCCACTGATCCAACTAGCTAAGTGAGCCAGAGAAAGGATCAGTTGAATTATTACATAAATTCCCTTTGGAAAAGTTGAATAAAATGCAACGTCTACAGGATGTATACTCTCCATGAGAGTTGTAGAAAACCTACAAGCCTAGTAAATTGGAAAAGCAATCCAGCGGCTTAGCTATTTAAGAACTAATGCAGAGATAAGATTGCTTTTAAAAAGTATCACACCCTCTTCCCAGTATACTTTTGTTTATTTCCTATTCAGGTTGCCTTGGGGAAAGGAGAATGAAGTTAATGTTCCTTTGACATAAGTGCACTATAATGCTGGATGCATTAAATATCTTAAAGCGGATGGAATAGTTAGGTAGCTAATTTAGTATATCGTGAATGGTTTTAGATAGTGCATGCAGCTTCTGTTATTTTTCTTAACCATTTTCTTTTCTTTTTGCATGTCTCAGGGGTCAAAAGAGTAAACACAAAGCCCAAAGCAAAAGAAGGCAGGTGGTATAGCCAGAAGAACTTAGCCTTAGTCTGAAGTTAAGGGTACAGTTCAAGGTTTTGGATCATGGAAAATCCATTTAAATTCTCAGAGTTTCTGGTTTTTTGGATGCAAAATAAGGAACTTGGATGAAACGATTTGTTTCCACCTTGAACTTTACTAAATTCTATAAGAGTAAAAACAATTATTTATATTATACAATATTATATAGGTAAGTAGGAAAATGTATTTTTCAAATGAATTTATCACAGATTTCTAGAATGCAGTTTAGGTCAATTGTGCCTCAATTTTCAATTACTTTTTCATCCTCATGATCAATAAAAGCTGTCATTTACCATGCACCTACAATATTCAATGCATGTGCTGGCAATGATAAAAGTATTCCCTATTTGAAACAAATTTACTTTATCACACCAATGCATACCCATTTCTTAAAATTACAACAGACATCTACTACCCAAATTAATACTGACTTTTAACCATAAAGAAAGCACTTCTTAAAAATAATGATACATCTGATTGGATGAATGATATCATTTTGAATGGGATGTGATAACAAGAACAGACATAATCTAATCGGATATAAAGTGACACCTCATTTTATCAGCATCACTTTCATTTGGCTTAGATATGTTCTCTCAATTCTGATCATGGGCATATGGTTAGTATTCTTATTCACCGCCGAACTAAATAGTAAGGATGTTGTCAGTTGCACTGCTGACAGAAATCAATCATAGACCTTTGATAGAACTAGTATTTGTCTCTGAGAATAATCATTTAACAACTTTCTGGAAAAATATTCACCATTCCTAAAACAAGTAAAAAATTTTAAATTTAAAAAATGAAAGAAACATAATAGTGATGGAGAATAATATTTTTAAATCATTAAAAAAATTGGCCAAACTTCAAGTATTAATATTTAATTATGATGCATCAAAATACTGTATCAAAACAATTAAAAATTTTACATTAAAATATTAGTAATCGTTTTTTCTTGAGTTTCTTAAAACCTATATTAGATGATATTAATCACCTAAGGCTAAAGTTAGGAGCAAGACTATTGACAAAAAGATACTCTGGTCTGTAGACTTGGGACAAAAATGAGATACCTCTATTAATCAGTTCTTCATATTTTTATTCCTTATGGCCTTGAATAGATTCATAGCACTGTTTTAAAATATAACAACTGAGCAGCATATTGATTTTTGATATTGTGATCTTATGCTGAAGATGATTTCCTATTTATCAGCCTGTTGACCTACTTAGGTCTTGAAGATACTGATTAGAGATTGCCAGAATCCATTAGTGCATAAACATAGTCTACAGCTAAGACTGATCTTAGTTGAATTACTTCTTACTTGTATTACTGTTATATCCATGCTTTAATTTTGGCTGTTGAGTCATGATACAACATGACAAAGTATCTTGAACTTAAAAACTCAAGGTTAATTTAAACTGTAAATTAATATGCTCTGTAGGGCTACCCAAGACATAGTCATAATTTCACTATGAATTTGTTATTGTTGTTAAGAATGAATAGAGAATCTCGTTTTATGTGAAGAAGAGAGAAGATACTGAATGTGATTTGGTTTTCTAGGGTCATGATACTCCAATTAGGAACTCTTCAGGTACTGTGTAGCTGATCTCTTTTAACTTGCCAAGGGAAAAAAAAATATCTACCTCTTTTTTCTCATAAGGCCTGATGAATGATGTTGAGGAGATGCCCACCAGCAGCCTTTCCTAAGATAACTTTACTCCAGCATAGGTTTCTGGCAAAGTAAATTAACACCCTAAGTTTAGGTGTCTCCTTGGTGATCTGCTAGTTCACATCTATTGCTCACCTTTAAAAGTACTCCAAAGACTAAGTACCTAATAGAATGCTGATTAGAAATCAACCACTTCAATTCCAAAGAGCAATTGACTCAGGAAAGTGAGGAGTTTCCATGAGCAACAAGTCATAAATTGCCCCTGAGATTGCAGTTATCATTGCAGACCTGCAAAGCCTCAAATTTCCAAATTCCTGGGTAATTTAGGTTGCAGGCCATGGGCAGAGAGCATTTTTTAGAGCAAGTGTATTCTGGACAAAAACAACTGTGTAGGTGGCTGTGGCTGAATAAGGATCATCTGTTTCCTCACTGCCCACAGCCCAACTGCTAAGTTTTGATTATGGTACCCACATGTAGGTCCCTATTTACATATTAGTTATGGTATAGCCACTGCTACTGTAATAAGGTCCAAAAATTCAGTCACTCAAACAAAATAAGAATGTGTTACACTCTTAGTCTAGAGTCTAGAGGCAGGGTGGCTGTCTGCGGGAATAGGTAGGTTTATTCCACAAGATTTCTCCAGGTTTCTTCTTTCTTGTGGCTCACTATTTCTAAGGATGTCTGGATCTGCTGTGCACCACATCTGTGTTCCAGCCCATGAATGAATGAGAAAGGCAGTGCAGGACATGGATCTTCTTTTCAGGAACGGATGTGGTAGTTGTATGAATCACCTTTACTCACATCCCATTCATGAGAACTTAGACATATTGCCACATGTAGCTGCCAAGAAGCCTGGGAAGTGTAGTTTCTCTCTGCAGTTATTCACATGCACTTAAGAAAAAATTCTTGCATTTCACCACCCAAGGTTTTCCCAGTATGTTACTATGGTAATCCATGCCACACTGAAATGCTGGTTTATTTTCTTCCTTGCATTATTTCCATAAAATATGGACTGTTAGTCAAAAATTAATTATTTGCCTACTTTTCTTTCTGTGCACTCTCTTTGTTCTGTTTTGTTGTTGTTTGTTTGTTTCCTGTGTGTCTTTGTGGTAGAGCTTTTTTTGTTTGTTTTGCTTGTTTGTTTTTAGCCATTTCAGACATTTTGTTGAGAACAGAATAAAACTTCTCTACTGCACAGAAATCAGTAAGTCTAGGAAACTTTCTCTACATATTCCCCTTTTACCATGTGTATTTACTATTATTTAAGTTTTATTTAAACTATGCTTTTTGTTCAGCAACATCAGCAGAGAATAGAGTGACTATTAATGTAAATATTATTTACATCCAATCCTCTGGGAAGAGGAATGGAAGAAAACAGAGAAAGGAGTGATATTATGAGAAGAAATATGTAGGAGTTACACAGAGTAGATATGAAGCTTAGAACTTTTCTGGCTTACTTGCTGTGTGACCTGGAGCAAATTATTTAACTTCTCTCAGCCTTTTCTTATCTCTAAAACAGAGATACCATTGATTACTTACTCACAACTGTTCAATATTTTCAACTGTTGGGTAGAAATGAGCCTCCTTATATTCAGCCAAGAAAGTACAGAACTGAAAACTGATCCCACTTTTATCTGATTTAAACTCTCATATTCTTAACCCGTACTAACCTCTAGAAGTTTTCTTGGAATGTGATATTTGTTTAATAAATATATAAGGATCTATTTGTATCTAATAAAGGAGTTCCTAGTAGATTTTACATACAGCTGTTAATAAGTACCCCCAATCAAATCACTTAGATAATGTCTGGAATTTGTGAAGATATAACCAAGTTTCTATGAAGATTTATTCAGTATCATGCAGTTGGAGAATGTACCACTTTTGGAGGGATTCCCTATTTTTCAAATCCCAACAATCAGGACATTGACAGTGATTAAATTTCACTAACAGTGGAAGCCCTGTTTCTAAATTCTGCCTGGAAAATGAGTGATTTCACAAAAGATACTTGCCAAACTGGCATTCCTATGAATTAGTTTTGTGCTTCTTCTTGGGTAGTTTCTGGCAAATAGTTCAGTGTCAGTGCTTCAATGCCCGTACATTCTTACAAGGAAGTACAGCTGATTGTCTCCATTTTTCCCTAATGTAATCCTGGCAGTGAACACATAAACCTATTTGTGGTAGTCCCCAGTGAACCACAAGATTTAATATTAATGGATAACAGGAAAACATTGAGATTATGTAGGCTCATGGGTCATCACCAATAATAATTATTATGATAAACATTCGTTTAGATAAATACATGGATTAGGCTATAAAACTGTAGAATGTGTGTAGCGGCCATAAACGAATAGAAAATGGAAAAGCTTCACTTAAAACAAAACAAAACAAAACCCTGCAGAAATAAAAGATTTAAAACTGACTTACCCTTTTCCTCACGTTAGTATCCTGGTATAGAAAGTGCTTTTGAAAGTGCCTGTGATTTGGAATGCTGAATGCCTTTTCAAAGAGTCTTTTAATCTGTATAAAGATATAGAATATACATAAAATACAGTGCTCTACACTCAGCAGGTACCTCATCAACGTGGCTTACTAGAAAGCTGTGTAGGAGTTTGTAATAAGGGATTTTAACATTTATTCAAAATTTTACAAAACATGAAGGCAATTTTTCAAAATACACAATTCAGATAATGATGAGTTTGTTCCTTTTCATTGCAGAAATTTTAGGCAAGATGACATTTAAAAAATCTTCTTTTATGAAGAATTTAGCCAAACATGTAGTATTTTCATGTTTACTCATTTATTCAACCAGAGATTTATTGCATGCCTGCTGTGTGCCTGCCACTCTGCTTTGTCCAGGACTTGAATCTTTAGTCTCAGAGACAGGACCTCAGAAACAGTGCTTGGTACATAGTAAGTGCTCAGTAAATATTGGTTAGATTTTTAAAATTGTTTTATTTTTATTTACTTAGTTACACATATAATTGTGGCTAAATGATTTGACAGTACTTGGTTTCAATGTCACCACTGCTTCTCAGCATTTCATGACTTCCTCTGATCAACCTGGTTGCTACAGTTTCTGTGCCCCACCAGCTCCTTGTTTGTACTTAAAAAGAAATATGTAGTGGTGTTTGTTTATTTGTTTACATATATTTCCTTTAGCAGAGAAAATGTGTGCATTTGTATGTGTATATCTCTACATCAGGCATTCTGTCCATTTCCAGTCCTTCATAGAGTGCATCACAGCTAGTGGAAGTTGAACGTCTGGGTATCTTCCCCTTTGGGACTTTATGTCTTCATTCTGGGACAGTCACTACCAACAGATGGTGCTATTAGGTTACGCAGTTCCCAAGAACAAAGCTCTCCTATGCATTAACATCACCTGAAGAACTTGATATACCACAGATTCTTTGGTCTTACCCCTAAAGATTCTGGTTCAGTAATTTGGGAGGGACTCAAGAATTTGCATTCCTAACAAGCACAGTGATGCAGGTGCTGCAGGTCTGTAGACCGCAATTTGTTAGCACTAATGTAGACCACTAATTTTGAAGGAACAAAAGACTATTCAAGGCAGTCATTTTTTGAACTAAATTAAATCTAGGTAGGTATACGTGAGAATATTTATACATATTGGCTTTGTAGAAAGATTATAGGTCATAGAAACATATCATTAAAAAATTTAAAATCCATAAGTAAGGTATTTTGAGATTTCTTTGATTTACAGTGTTCCTGCTATTATCCACATTATTTGTCTTAATCCAAGTATGTCTTTCCCTTCATATATGAGTGGTATAAAGTTATAGTAAAAATGTACTCTCTAATCCTGCATTCCATTCTTCAAGAAAACAATTGTAACAGTTTCTTATTTTTTACAGAAGTGTTATATGCAGATATATATATCTATATCCATTAATATAGATATATAATCTATATCTACATCCATTAATATAGATATAGATAATCTATATCTACATCCATTAATATAGATATAGATAATCTATATCTACATCCATTAATATAGATATAGATAATCTATATCTACTTCCGTTAATATAGATATAATCTATATCTACATCCATTAATATAGATATAGATAATCTACATCTACATCCGTTAATATAGATAGAGATAACCTACATCTACATCCATTAATATAGATAGAGATAACCTACATCTACATCCGTTAATATACACAGAGATAACCTACATCTACATCCGTTAATATACACAGAGATAACCTACATCTACATCCGTTAATATAGACAGAGATAACCTACATCTACATCCGTTAATATAGACAGAGATAACCTACATCTACATCCGTTAATATAGACAGAGATAACCTACATCTACATCCGTTAATATAGACAGAGATAACCTACATCTACATCCGTTAATATAGACAGAGATAACCTACATCTACATCCGTTAATATAGACAGAGATAACCTACATCTACATCCGTTAATATAGACAGAGATAACCTACATCTACATCCGTTAATATAGACAGAGATAACCTACATCTACATCCGTTAATATAGACAGAGATAACCTACATCTACATCCGTTAATATAGACAGAGATAACCTACATCTACATCCGTTAATATAGACAGAGATAACCTACATCTACATCCGTTAATATAGACAGAGATAACCTACATCTACATCCGTTAATATAGACAGAGATAACCTACATCTACATCCGTTAATATAGACAGAGATAACCTACATCTACATCCGTTAATATAGACAGAGATAACCTACATCTACATCCGTTAATATAGACAGAGATAACCTACATCTACATCCGTTAATATACATATAGATAACCTACATCTACATCCGTTAATATACATATAGATAACCTACATCTACATCCGTTAATATACATATAGATAACCTACATCTACATCCGTTAATATACATATAGATAATCTACATCTACATCCGTTAAAATAGGTAGATAATCTACATCTACATCCGTTAATATAGATAGATAATCTATATCTACATCCGTTAATATAGATAGATAATCTATATCTACATCCACGGCTATAGAGATAGATAATCTATATCTATAGCCACGGCTATAGAGATAGATAATCTATATCTATAGCCACGGCTATAGATATAGATAATCTATCTCTATAGCCACGGCTATAGATAGATAATCTATATCTATAGCCGCGGCTATAGATAGATAATCTATATCTATAGCCGCGGCTATAGATAGATAATCTATAGCCGCGGCTATAGATAGATAATCTATAGCCGTGGCTATAGATAGATAATCTGTATCTATAGCCACGGATATAGATACAGATAATCTGTATCTATACGTGGATATAGATAGATAATCTGTATCTATATCCGTGGATATAGATAGATAATCTGTATCTATATCCGTGGATATAGATAGATAATCTGTATCTATATGCGTGGATATAGATAGATAATCTGTATCTATATGCGTGGATATAGATAGATAATCTGTATCTATATGCGTGGATATAGATAGATAATCTGTATCTATATGCGTGGATATAGATAGATAATCTGTATCTATATCCGTGGATATAGATAGATAATCTGTATCTATATCCGTGGATATAGATAGATAGATACTGTATCTATTGATATAGATAGATAATCTATATCTATATTAATAGATATAGATAATCTGTATCTATATCAATAGATATAGATAATCTGTATCTATATCAATAGATATAGATAATCTGTATCTATATCAATAGATATAGATAATCTGTATCTATTGATATGGATATAGATAATCTATATCTATTGATATAGATATAGATTATCTGTATCTATTGATATAGATTATCTGTATCTATTGATATAGATAATCTGTATCTATTGATGTAGATATAGATAATCTGTATCTATATCTATTGATATAGATATATACCTATATCTATTAATATAGATATATATGTATATTTACATTTCTATATGATAGAAACACATATATTATATATTCTATATATTATATATAATATATAAAATGTATATAATATATAATATATTATATATTATATATTATATATTATATATTATAAATAATATAAATATATCTATATAATATATATTCCATATGATATATATGTATATATTATATTATACATATTACATATTATATATGTAATATATATACTTGTTTTTAAAGATAGTGTTAAAGATAGTTTTTTAAAGGTAAACATAACTTGTTTTAAAGATAGTTTTTTAAAGGTAAACATAATAACGTGCTCCAAAATGAACATGGTGAAGCAATGTTAAAATAGCAACATGAATGGTTCCTCAACTATACTGTCCTGTTTATGTAGATGTTTGCCTGTTGACCAAGAAAAAATTTGGGATAATTTGTCTAGTATGCACATAAGACTAAGTATTCTTGTATATTTAAAAGAGAGTTAATGAAGATACCCAGGAGACTATTCTCTTTATTTCCTTTCTTTCCACACACCTCTTTCCTTTGATACTGATATTTTAACACTTAATTTCTCACAAAAGCAGCCATTCTCAAGGTTTTATTCAGAACCCTTTGCTTGCAACTTGAACACTTACAAACCAACATTATGTTTCTTAAAATTGAAATTGATCTTAGAAAATTCCCTCTTCCTTATCTCTTATTCTGCATCAGCTTGGATATTATCAGTTATAGGCAGCAGTCTCCACTGGAAAGTAGACAGCCATTGTCTTTGGGAATTAGTCTACATTAAGAGTCCTTGTCCTATAAAGTGCATTCATTAACACTAGAATCTAGCACTAGAAAGGAAAAGCCTGACACTTTCCAAGGGAAGTTATCATCCCTTTCCTCTTTCTCCTTCTCCCACTACCTCTCCGTATTGTTTCTTCTACATATTTACCTTACTCTGGTCTTCTTTCAATGTTTCTCATATAACATAGTTTTTGAATCCCCTTATTGTCCATTTTTATATGTTCCAACATATCAGTGTTCTTTTAAAAGATGCTACCATGGAAACAGAGGCTTTCTTATTTTTTTCCAAACAGTGATGCTCCCCAATAATCCCAGCAGAATTTTTTTTTATTGGTTTAATACACATTAGGAATCCTAGACCATATTTTCTTCATAATCCCACCATACATTTTTCCCCCAAGCCAGTTAACTGCCTGAATTTTCTCAAGAACATTTGTTTAATACAAAGGGAATTTCCAAACTTCTATAAATAATAATCATACATTTGCTATGTTATGAGGCTGTGAGTCTCCTATCACTAGCAGTGCTAAAGCAAGGATATGCACCAGATACTAGGTAATTCGTGGAAGAATCTTGTGTAGCTGGTAGTTAGTCCAAATAGATAACCTTTAATTCTCTTTATGGTCACATCTACTATAATTTTACTATTACTTAAAATTAAATTTGGAGTCTATGAGTTGTTTTAAACATGTTACCAAGCTATAGTAGATTCATAGAAAATTGCTCTGTTTTAATAGTCACAATGAGAGTTCATTATTGTGTCACTCATTGGTGCTGGAGTACTAGACCTTTGGGTTCCAAAAATTAAAATGCTTGGGAAGGAAGTAATTGATGTTTTTCACTAGAAATAATCTCATGACACCCACATAGGTTTTAAGTACAATTTGGAGAAATAAAAAATAATTTTGTCCTTGAGTCTAATTAGTTTCCTTGATACCAATGATACTGCATTTCTCTGAAAGAAACAAATGATAGGAACATAGTTATCCTGGCATAATAGGTTTCTAGTGAATTACTGATATTCATTAAAAAAAGAAAGACTTTGCATTTAAAAAAGATTTTGTATTAAATATCACACTGTGATTATTCTCACAATTATTACAAAATACACTGGAACTCCAGTTGGTGCTAACAGTCAAATAATAAGCTATTTAGGCGGTAGAGGCATCTTAATTTTAAGTACTTGTTAATTATTTACAATGCACAAATTCCATAATAAAAAAAAACTGAGGAATATTCCTGAACACCAAATTGGCTGTGGAAAATAATGGGGTGTTTATTATTTTTATTAAATGAGAGCATTATTATCCATCAATCCACAGATAAAATGACTGGTGTGTTCCGCAGGACTGTTATTTTCACTTAAGTATTTTTAATAGGGCCAAATTTGGAGAGCCAATGTGGGGTGCAGGAGTTGCTTTAATGTAAAAGCCACTCCTTTCCACACATTTTCATGCTATGTAGCCAATTATAAGAATGGTCCAGTTTAGGTTTGAATATATTCCAAGGAAGGTAATACAGACTCTTTGCTTTGTCATTTTGCCAAAATTGTTTAACCAGTAAGTTTCAATTTTGCTGATTGGGGGCTATTGATAAAAACTCTTAATAAAGAGGTCAATAAAAAAATTCATTTAACTGAATGAGAGATTTGGTGTAACGTTGGATGGCATTTATTAATTTCTATAATGGTTAATCAAGAGCTAAATCTAGTTCATAATAACAACGTTCCCTGATAAGTTTTAGAAATAGAGGGCTTGAAGAAGCTCTGTTTTAAATGTTTAATGAATAACCTTGGCCTATTGTAAAATACATTAAAAAAAAGCAAACAAACTAAAAAGTTCTATTAATATGTGTTATCTATATATTTATTTTTCTTTCATTTATCACAATTATTTTATTTCAATTATCACAATTATTAGCTACAGTATCCAACTACACCCTTATTAACAAGAAATACACATCTATGTAATATTTATATAATCTTTGCACATAGTTACTAAGGTTGCAGACCATAATAACTTATTTTCTATTTCTAGCACAGAAGCTTTAAAATAATATAAAAATATCTTGTAATATGCTTCTTAGTAAAATGTACTTATTCGGTATGTGTGTTTCATACTGATAGGATATAAATTTTTATTGTATCTACTCAGATTATATGTAAATAAATAAGGTCTTCTCCTGGTAAAATTACATTCCAAGAAGATAAATTAATAAAATATGGCATACAACAAATCATCCTTTCAAAGCACTTTAAGTGGGAAAAGTAGATGAGGACTTGTCCTGGAATTTGAAGGAATGGATGAATACAGGAAAACATTGGGGAAGGTAGATTGTACATTGTTATTTTACTGGTATAAGCAATTATTTAAATTAAATTTGCTTCTTTTTAAGTATCAAGAGGCTTAGAAAAAAATTAGAAAGCAATCTAGAAAAAGTAGGAGAGAGGTGAGATGTCTATTAATAAGAAAATTAGGGAGATAAAGAGGTTGAAGGAATATCCAAAGACATCTATATCGAAGAGTAATTTGAAGCTTTTGGATAACACAGAGCCATTAATTCTAATTCTAGGTTCATTTTACTTTACATTACAGTACTTTTTGGGAATGACTCTATAAGTTATTGTGAGTCATTCAAAAATCAATTTGCATTGGACACTTTTTTTCCTGAAGGAGCTAAAAATCTGTTTACAAATGGCAATAGTTCTACGTATTGTAGAATGAGAAACATTTAAAAATCTATACAAAGAACTTACTCTGGGAGCTGAAGTGAGAAAAGTCAACTTCCAAATAGGATTTTAGGAAATTTAAAAAGGACAGGTTTATAAAATTCACCTTCTTTGTGCTTTTTCTTCTTATAAAGGTCACATATGGCTATTGAAAAAAGTTGTAAAACATCGATAAGCCAAAACTAATAAGTTAAAACTGCCTATAATCTCACTACTTGGAGATAAATTAGGCAAGAATTTGAGAGTCAGGGATGAATGAGAAGTTTCAATTGAAGCCAAACATAAAATGCATGTAAAGTAGTCAATGACAAAATATATGTATGAGGATTTTTTTGTGTAAGTTTTAACTTAAATTTCTACATTTGAATGCAGTGTTTTTTTTGTTTTTTGTTTTTTTTTCTGAGACAGGGTCTTGCTCTGTCACCCAGACTGGAGCACAGTGGCGCAATCTTGGCTTACTGCAGCTTCCGCCTCCCAGGTTCAAGCAATTCTCCTGCCTCAGCCTCCTGAGTAGCTGGGATTATGGGCATGCACCACCACGCCCAGCTAATTTTTGTATTCTTAGTAGAGATGGGGTTTCACTATGTTGGCCAGTCTGGTCTTGAACTCTTGATCTCATTATCCACCTGCCTCGGCCTCCCAAAGTGCTGGGATAACAGGTGTGAGCCACCGCTCCTGGCCCTGAATGCAGTTTTATATATTATAGGAAAGAGACTTGTTTTTGCTTTAAAAATAGTGACATATCCTCTCTGTTTTGTAATTCTCAAACACTGGCTACTAAGGCTGTTTTTAAGATTAAGGAAAACCAAGGGAATAAAAACATATAAAAAAGAGAAAGGCCGACAAAAGATTCTCTTGCTAATGCTGAGGAAGTAACTAAAAAGAGAGACTGGTATCAGAAAATACCAGTCATTTGGGGCTGAACAGACATTATTTTCTTGGGAATTTTTCCAAAGTAAGCTTTAATAATTGTAATTACTGCCTTCTCTTAAATGTATCACAGTAATGTGATTACACTCTATTCCCCTACATGTTTCCTCAATCTGAATATTAGCTAACAGTGAGGGCTCACTTTGTGCAATATTCTATCCTAAAGGCCTTATGTGCAGTGTCTTGTTTTTTCCTCACAATAACCTCATGAGGTTTACATTTATCATCCCCATTTTTGGGATGTGGATACTGAGAGTTGCTGCCCCAGATCTTATACCTTTCAATTTATAGAATTAAGATTGAACCTTTGTTGTCTAACTCCAAAATTTGTGCTCTTAACCACATTACTATATGTCTTCTCAATGAAACAGCTAATTTTATATAACATAATTTTCCATTGAATGTGTGGCATTATATCTTTCTCAAGTACATGGTTCAAAAACTCATCATGACATCTGGTCTACTGCTGTGGTAGATAACTGTATATCTTTCCAACTGTATGCTGTCATTTTTTTTTTAACCAGCAACGTTTAAAAAGACACCAGATATTTCATACTTCAGGAGATTATGTTGCATTGTTTTAAAGTCTGGGTAGCAAATTCTAAGATCTTAGGACATGCAGTGAGAAAATGTTAGCTCCTTGTTGATACAAGCAACCACATAAATACTGGATGTCTTATTATTCAGCCATACCATATGCACTGTCATTAAGCAGGATTTATACATACACCCATCTAATAAAGTCTCTTTGCTGGTGCCTAAACAAAGTGATTTGCTAAATCAGCACAGTAATATGGATTAACAATCAAGCAAAACAAGTCTTGGGTCATGTACCAAAAAAAATCCTACCCAAGGTCAAAGATGTTTATTGGAAATACTGAGCTGAAAGTTTTCACTGGATTTTGTTATCTCAGCAGAACAGTAACAATGAACAAAAGGCAAAAAACCTCAAAGGTCAGCATGTCTTTTGGGTAGCTAGCAAGCAAGTAAGCATTTCCGAAGCAAGATAAATGGCTCCAAAGCATGACCCTATGTAATCCACATCTAATTCACCACTATGCCTAAGTGCCTTTGCACATGCTTCTGGAAACATAGCCCGCTTCATTTTGTCTATTTAATTCACAGTCATCCTCCAGTTACAGTGACAAAATGATAAGGATGACAAAGACTATAACAATAATGACAGTAAACTAACATTTTTGAGCACTAATTGAGATGCTTTTAAAGGAACATGTCATTGAAATCTCATAATACCCTTCAAGTTGCATATTATTTATTCTATCTGTTGTATAGATGAGGAAATTGACATTAGGAAAGGTAAAATAACTTTATCAAAAGCTACATAGCTAATAAGAGCCACAGCTAGGTTTTAGATACAGGCCTCCTCTGGGTAACTTTGAAACTCTTACTCTTTCGTGTATATTCAAGACATACAGCAAATATCATCTTCTCTATAGTCTTCCTTGTTCCTTTCTCAAAGTCTCTGCCACTCTCACCCAACAGAGCTAGGTAGTCCTCCCCTCTTTGTGCTCACAGTTCCTTATACGTACCGATTTTGAAAAATATATATAAAGATACAACATTCCATTTATTTTCTTTCTACTAGACAATAAGGCCCACCTTTTATCTTTGTATCCACACTTACTATAATAAATTAAATAGATAATGGATTAGGAATTAATTAGACCAAAGGAATCAAAGAAGATATTAAAAAGAAGGGATCATTGAGAAGATTATGAAAGTACAGGTACATGGAAGGTGAGGTAGGAGATGAGAAAAAGCATGCCTGCTGCATGGAACACATGAACCAAAGCACAGAGACATAAGAGTATATTGTCCTTGAAAAATGCTGAGTAGTTTTTGATGATTGGAGTGAAAAGTGGACTAGTGAAAGTGGGAATGCTAACAGTTACAGCTAGAGAAGTACCTTAGACCAGCTTGTAAAGGAGTTTACATGTCAGGCTAAAGAATTAGGACATCATTGGGTTGGCAACAGGACTGTCAAAGAGTTTTGTACTTGGAAAAGACATGTCCAGATAATTGTTTTTAAAAGACTACCTTTGCTTGCAGTGTGGAAAGAATGAATTAAAGCAAATTGGAAGGCCAATTATCAGGCTGCTACAAGAGCTTTTAAAAATAGAAGCAGAGAACTGGCACCAAAGCATTGGAAATTAGGATGTAAGGATGATATTGATCTGACAGACATTAGAGGTGAAAGCATGTGTAGGGAGAGGAATGCATTTATATGTCTCTGTGATATCTTGGCCCATGCTGGAAAATGAGACTACTAATTAAAAACATTGAGAGAAGAACCAGTTTGAGAGATAGAGTACAGTTTTAGATGCATTTGGTTTATGCTGTTTGTTGGACAACCATGAATGTTTACCTACGACAATACTGGAAATTCCTGTTTAGACAATAAAAGATGTTAAAACTGAAGGTTTCCATTTGGGAACCATTAGGAAAAGGGATGCTGGAACTTTGGACATCAATGAGCAATACTGAGTAAAGAAGAAAGCAGAATCTACAACCCAATGTGAAAGAATGCTTTGTTTAAGTATTAGGAGGAAAGAAACAAGCCAGTGAAAGAAACAGAGTAATTGGAGAAGTAAGAGAATCTGAATAGAACAGTGTTGGATATGTTGAAGGAGAAGGCGGTTTCTAACTAGCCTGGATGTCAGCAGTGTCAGATGCTGAAGATGATTTAAGGAGGATAAAGATTAAAAGAGGGCTGTTAAATTTTGTGCTGCAGACCTCAATGCTCATTTTCAAAAGTAAAATGTAAGCTTAAGAAAGGGCATCTTTTCTCCTTCCTCATTCATTATTGATATGTCTGGCAAATGATATGTAATTCCCCACACAAGTTGGTACTCAATACATGTTTAGGTTAGCTGAATAAATTTGGTTTGAAGACACTGAATAAGAGTAGCTGACAAAAGATACTTAGAAGACGAAGAAATTGGTGGAACAATAGATGAATAGAGGAGACGAGAAGATGGGACCCATGATGTTGCTAGAGCAGATGAGTAGAAAAGAGGAAAAAATACTTCTAAGGGGAGGCACTGTGCTTAGGATCAGCAATTAGATACCCAGCGTTTCAATTCTGCTTGCCCACTTACTAGCTTTTTGACCATGAGCAAATTATTCCAACTATCTGAGCATGAGTTACCTCATCTGTAAAATGGTGCCTACATGCCTCCCCCAGCAGAGGGTTGTCAAGGTGAGGTTAACTGAGTGAGTCTCTCGGGAGTGGGTTCAGCTGCAAGTGACCAAAAACTTGATGATAGTGGCATGCTCATAATAAGAACTGTAAACTTGGAAGATTCTGGTTTAATTGTGTCAAGGTCAGTGTGGAGTAGAACTTACCTAGGTTTGGGGGCTGGAGTGGTAGATCTAGGAGGAGGTGAAGGGAAGCATCACCAAGATCCATGCGGAAAAACTGTATTCATTTTCTGTTGCTACTGTTACAAATTATCAGAAATTTAATGGCTTATATCACACAAATATGTAATTTTACTCTTTGCTAAGTCAGAAGTTCAACACGTGTTCCACTAGTCTAAAATCAAGGTGCTAGCAGGGCTGTGTTTCTTTATGGAACATGTAGGGGAAATCTGTTTCCTTTCCTATTCTGGCTTTTGGAAGGTGCTCTCATTCTTTCTCTCCTGGCCTTTTTGTCTTCAGAGTAATCAATGCCACATCTCTCTAAAATTCTTCCGTTGCCATGTCTCTTTATGATCACAACTGGGAGAGGTTCTTCACTTTATTTATTATTAGTATTATTATTTAGAGATTGGCTCTCACTATGTTTCCAGGCTTGCCTCAAACTGCTGGGCTCAAGCAATTCTCCCACTGGCCTCCTGAAGCGTTGTGATTACAGTCATAAGCCTCCATGCCTGGATGCTTCTTTGCTTTAAAGGACTCATGTGATTGCACTGAGCCCACGTGGATAATCCAGAATTATCTTTTCATCTCAAAGTTCTTAGCTTTACTCTCATCTGTAAAGTTCCTTTTGCCATGTAAGGTAACATATTCATAGGTTCCGAGCATTAAGACATGGACATCTTTGAAGGCCCATTATTTTGCCTACCATGCAAACCATGGGCCAAACTGTGTAAGGAAGTAGACAAGCCTAATAAAACATAATAGAAAACAACAATGTGGAAGTGCTGAGAAATTAGATGCCCTAATCATGAGACAGAGAAGATTCATTTGACCATGAGTAAATATGTGAGATGGGCTATAGGAAGATTGCCATTAGAAGAATTTCTCATCACTGTGGTTGAAGAAGGCAATACATTTTGAGGTGTAGGATTATAGCTTTTGATTCTTAATGCAAACATGCTTCTTCTTAGCTGTGTGAATCTGGACAAGTTATTTGATCTCTCTGAAGCTTTGTGTCCTCACTTGTAGATAGAGGATACTAGTACAAACCTCATATTAGTGTTGTGCAAATTAAGGGAGATAATAAATTTAAACACTTAATGGGGAATGATATGGTTTGGCTCTGTGTCCCCACTCAAATCTCATCTTGTAGCTCCCATAATTTTGACTTGTTGTGGGAGAGACCCAGTGGGAGATGACTGAATCATGGAGATGGGTCTTTCCCATGCTGTTCTCATGACAGTGAATGGGTCTCACGAGATCTGATGGCTTTAAAAATGGGAGTTTCTCTGCATAAGCTCTCTCTCTTTGACTACTGCCATCCACGTAAGACGTGACTTGCTCCTCGTTGCCTTTAACCTTCTGCCATTGTGAGGCCTCCCCAGTCATGTGGAACTATAAGTCCAACAAACCTCTTTCTTTTGTAAATTGCCTAGTCTTGGGCATGTCTTTATCAGCAGCCTGAAAATAGGCTAATACAGTAAATTGGTACCAGTAGAGTAGGATACTACTGAAAAGATACCTGAAAATGTGGAAGCAACTTTGAAACTGGGTAACAGGCAGAGGTTGGAACAGTTTGGAGGGCTCAGAAGAAGACAGGAAAATGTGGAAAAGTTTGAAACTTCCCTAGAGACATGTGGAATGGCTTTGCCCAAAATGCTGATAGCAATATAGACAAAAAAGTCCAGGCTGAGGTGGTCTCAGATGGAAATGAGGAACTTGTTAGGAACTGAAGCAAAGCTGACTCTTGTTGTGTTTTAGCAAACATAGCAAAGAGGATGGTGGCATTTTGCCCCTCCCCTAGAGATTTGTGAAACTTTGAACTTGAGAGGGGAGATTTACGATATCTGGCAAGAGAAATTTCTAAGCAGCAAAGCATTCAAGAGGTGATGTGGGTGCTGTTAAAAGCTCTCAGTTTTAAAAGGGAAGCAGAGCATAAAAGTTCAGAAAATTTGCAGCCTAATAATTCAATAGAAAAGAAAATCCCATTTTCTGAGGAGAAATTCAAGCCAGCTGCAGAAATTTGCATAAGTAATGAGGATCCGAATGTTAATCCCTAAGACAACGGGAAAAATGTCTCCAGGGCATGTCAGAGGTCTTCATGGCAATGCCTCCCATCAAAGGCCTGGAAGTTTAGGAGGAAAAAATGCTTTTGTGGGCCAGGCCCAGGGTCCCTCTGCTGTTGCAGTCTAGGGACTTGGTGCCCTGTGTCCCAGCTGCTCCAGCCGTGACTAAAAGGGGCCAAGGTACAGCTCAGGCTATTGCTTCAGAGGGTGCAAGCCCCAAGCTTTGGCAGCTTCCATGTGGTGTTGAGCCTGAGGGTACACAGAAATCAAGAATTGAGGTTTGGGAACCTCTGCCTAGATTTCAGAGGATGAATGGAAATGCCTGGATGCCCAGGCAGAAGTTTGCTAAAGGGGTGGGGCCATAATGGAGAACCACTGCTAGGGCAGTGTGGATGGGAAATATGGGGATGGAGACCCCACAAACAGTCCCTACTGGGGAACCACTTAGAGGAGCTGTGAGAGGAGGGACACTGTCCTCCATACCCCAGAATAGTAGATCCACTGAGAGCTTGCACTGTGTGCCTGGAAAAACCACAGACACTCAATGCCAGCCCATGAAAGCAGCTGGGAAGGAGGCTGTACCCTGCAAAGCCACAGGGGCAGAGCTGCCCAAGACCATGGGAACCCACCTCTTACATCAGCGTGACTTACAGAGCTTTAAGATTTGACTGCCCCACTGGTTTTGGACTTGCATGGAGCCTGTAGTTCTTTTGTTTTGGCCAATTTCTCCATTTGGAACAGCTGTATTTACCCAATGCCTGTACGCCCATTGTATTTAGGAAGTAACTAACTTGTTTTTAATTTTGTAGGCTCATAGGTGGAAGGGACTTTCCTTGTCTCAGATGAGACATTGGACTCTGGACTTTTGAGTTAATGCTGAGATGAGTTAAGACTTTGCAGGACTGTTGGGAAAGCATGATTGGTTTTGAAATGTGAGAACATGAGATTTGGGAGGGGCCAGGGGTGGAATTGTATGATTTGGCTGTGTCCCCACCCAAATCTCATTTTGAACTGTAACTCCCACAATTCCCATGTGGGAGGAACCCAGTGGGAGGTGGGACCCCAGTGGGAGGTGATTGAATTATGGGAGCAGGTCTTTACTATGCTGTTCTCATGATAGTGAATGAGTCTCATGAGATCTGATGGTTTTAAACCAGGGATTTCCCTGCATAAGTTCTCTTTGCCTCCTGCCACCTATGTAAGATGTGACTTGCTCCTCCTTGGCTTTTGCCACGATTGTGAGGCCTCCCCATCCATGTGGAACTGTAAGTCCAATAAACCTCTTTCTTGTGTAAATCGCCCAGTCTTGGGTATGTCTTTATCAGCATTGTGAAAATGAACGAATACGGGGCACCAGACAATAAAGATTTGACATTATTCATTGTTAACTTTTAAGTTGTTGAGAATGAGTATAGAAAATGGTACTTTAAAAAACTGAGTGGTAGCCAGGAATGCTAGCTCAGACTAAAAATCCCAGCAATTTGGGAGGCCAAGCCAGAAGGATAGCTTGAGCCCAGGAGTTTGAGACCAGCCTAGAAAACATGGTGAAACACCACCTCTACCAAAAATACAAAAATTAGCTGGGAGTGGTGGTGCACATTTGTAGTCCCAGCTACCCTGGAGGCTGAGGTGGGAGGATTGCTTGAGCCCAGGAGGTCAAAACTGCAGTGAGCTGTGATCATCCCACTGCACTCCAGCCTCAGTGACAATGTGAGATCCTGTCCCAAAAAATAAGAAATAAAAAAATAAGAAAACTGAGTGGTGCTGGATCCCACAGGAAGATGAAAATATGTGGAGAAGTCTGTGTTTATAAGAGTGGTAAACTTCTCTCTGGGTGCAGCGGCTCACACCCATAATCCTAGCAGTTTGGGAGCCCAAGGTGGGAGGATCACTTGAGGCCAGGCGTTCAAGACCTGACTGCACAACATAGTGAGACACACCTCCTCTAAAAAAAAGAAGAAGGAGAAGGAGGAGAAGAAGAAGAAGAGGAGTGGTAAATTTCTTAAGAGAAGACTTTCTTTAAAGTGTTTTAAAGTGATAATTTAAATTATAGCCTTCATAATTGAAATTATGATGACCAGACCTATTTAATACCCTAAACAGGATCTTCCTGCTAGATCTTCCATGATCTTGGAATAGCCTAAACTAAGACAACCACTGCACTGATAATAGTTCTAGAGAATCCGTGGAAACATGGGGTAAGACCACGAAAAAATTAACAATGCTCTGGTTCAAACATGATTCCAGTAGAGATTTTTAGAAAAATGTTATCAACTCCAAAATTTTAGTAACTCTTAATGAACTCTTCCAATTCATCTCCTTTATCTCTGTGGTGTTGGGATTGGGGAGGATGGGAGAAAGGAAAAGAGCTGTGAGGAGAATCAGTGTATTTTGCCTCATTACCCTATGTCCCATGAGACCTTGCACCATGGACTTCCTCATCTCAGTATTCCTGGAAGGCCATGACTTCTTGCCCATGATAAACACTCAAAATTACTGTGCTCCATGTTCAATAAGTTTTTGTTTATCTGTGTGTTTGTTTTTTTTTTTTTTCTTTTTTCTTTTAGAGACAGGATCTTGCTCTTTCACCCAGGGTGAAGTGCAGTGGTGTGATTGTAGTTCACTGTAACCTTGAATCCCTGGGCTCAAGCAATCCTCCTGCTTCAGCCTTTTCAGTAGCTAGGACTACAGATGTGTGCAACCATACCCAGCTTGTGTTTGTTTTCAAGGAAAGAAAATTATATGGTGTAACTTTTTTTTTTTTTTTTGAGAGAGGGTTGCTTTCTCACCGAGGCTGGAGTGCAGTGACACAACCTCAGCTCACTGCAACCTCAACCTCAGCCTCCTGGGCTGAAGCAATCCTCCTGCCTCAGCCTCTTGAGAAGCTGGGACTACAGGTGCATACTATCATGCCTGAATAATTTTTTTTTTTTTTTGTATTTTTTGTAGACACAGGGTTTCAAGATGTTGGCTAGGTTGTCCTCAAACTTCTGGGCTCAAGTGATCTCCAGCCTTGGCCTCCCAAAGTGCTGGGACTACAGGCCTGGGCCACCGTGATTGGCCTTGTATAATATTTAAATGTTCAAAAGGGTATGCAGTGAAACTAAGATTATCTGCAAATTCTTCCTGACTACACAGATTCCTCTCCAAGAGACAACCAATTTTACCAAGTTCTTATATTTACTTATCTTCATAGTAATGGATTTCTATCATTCACAGTGATATTTAGGGTATATGGATAATAAATATATTTAGTTTTTACTCAAATAGTAGCAAACTGTCATGTTGTTCTATACCTTACTCTTTTCACTTAATGAGATAGTTTGGGAATCTTTTGCTATCAGTACATAAAAAACTACCTTAATCTTTTTTAATACCTGAATACCATATGGAACTTTTAACCTTTTCTATGTAAGTTCTTATTTTCAATAGGACTGCAAATAGGCACTAAAAGAAAGTAAAGCTAGTTTAACAGAACTATTCTAACTCTATTAGTAGGAAAGAATAGGAATAAAGGTCATCTGCACTTGCCTACCTTAAAAATGAGAGAAAGAGAGCAGAGTTTGAAAATGTTGTACCTCTTCCTAATTCGCTGCTAATTCTATTTTAATACCAGACCTTTACATGATTAACAGTATTATATTCCACATTATCCTGCAATACTTGGAGGCTCTAATTTTTGTAATGTCTTTTTATTTAGGAAAAAGGTCAGATGAAAAATCAAAGCATACAACCTTCTATATCAGAAGTATGGTAGAAATCCATTACTATAAAGATAAATATAATATTTCAGAAAGTCATGGTATTAATTTGCTTAAACATTATATGTAAAGAAGTAAAGCTGCATATTTTTAGCCATACAATCTCGTGTTAAATATAATAAAATATTTGAATAGATATCTTTAATATTCTTTCCAAATGTGAAATTTTAATAGGATGGGAAGGTCGACATTAAAAATCGTAGAGAGCTTATAATGTGCCAAAAATCTGCCCTAATTCTTTTAGTTAAATTACTTTATTTAATCTTAAAAATAATGTTAGAAAGCTGGTATTAGTATATTTATTATACATACAAAGATACTGATGGAGAGATGTTAAGTAACTTGTTCAAATCTGCAAAGCTTGCAATTGTTCAAATCTGCAAAGGTGTAAGTTTCACCTAGTCATAAATCCTATGCTTTATGTCTGATTTATTCACCATCATTTCATATTTGTTTATCACAAAAAAGAATAGAACATTACATAATTTGAAGTGAAATATTGCAGGGATAATCTTTTAGGGTTGACTCAATGCCAAAAAAGCAAAGCTATTAGAAATTTGCCATGATGCCTGCCATAACTTCCAGAAAATTTCCAGAGACTTTTCCTCCTACAGCAGATATTATATAATATATATTTAGCAACTTACAGATTTCTAGCTTTCCTCACATGAGAACTTCTTTGAAATGCTTTAAAACACATTAAAAAGTAGTAATGGAGAGTAGAATGAACTTACATTTGACCATTTCTAAGTATCCATTTATGTATTCTATTAGATTACATTTTTTAAAAGTATTGTTTACATTTATTTATTTTAGCCAGAGACGTACTCCAAGTTAGCTCTAGTTTATAGATTGCAAAGAATAACAACTTGCTCTTGTTTGAATTCTAACACTCACAACATGTGTATTATTGAATACATGGGACTGAGAATTAAAATTGAGCTATAAGGATTGTGCTCAATCTGTATGCGTGAATGTTCATAGCAAAAGGGGACAAAAGAGATGAAATTTGACATGATATTTTCACCAAACGACAAACACTTCATGAACACGCTGGACATTGGATTTGGTGGTAGTTACTATGAATATGAAGAGTTTAGATTAAACAGATCTTTCCAAATTACTGTTTTTAAGACTTAGCTCAAATGTCATCTTACTTGACAGCTACAAGCAGAATAATTTCATCTGTCTTATTCTTCCAAAGCATGTTTAAAACTAAAACATAAATCTGATCTCATGTCTGTCTCAACAAAAGATGAATTTCTGGATGGCAGAGTCCACTTTCTTGATTATGCCTGTATTCAAATACAGAAAAACACCTAGAACCTCTATTGGAAATGTTTGTTGAAGAAATTGACATTGTTTGAATTTTAATAATTCCTCCAAAACCTATTGACTTTCTTTTAATACTTAAGGAGTAAGTAGACTTGTTATTCATGCTTTGTTATAAAAAAGCTCCATGTTTGGAGGGAAGATTTTAACTTGAATGATATCTTTTGGAATACGAAAGTGCTATTTTGGATGTTGTTTTTTTTTTGATGTTATATTTTTTAGCAGCTACATAGTATGTCTTGCATACATTTTCATTTTATGTCAACTAACAGGGTTTTCTTTAATATTTATTTGTGCGAACTAAAAATGTAGAGCATGATTCACCCCTATTGACATTGCATTTTAATATTGCTTTCATAAGAGTAGTACTGGAAGTTTATGAGCACAGGAGATGTTAACACAGGAAATCTGGAAGAAGTATAAGGAATCCAGGTAACTATATTTCAGTGATCCTAAAATAGCACAAGTTCATCATAACAATGTAGTATTTATTGTAATAATGTTTTGTCTCATTTTTTAAAGACCTTAACTAAATTATTTGTTAAACAGGTTAGAAATTCCAAATTACTGCTAATTAAATCAGAAGCCAAGCACCATTTTACAATCAAGTTGCCCTTCAAAAAAGTCAAGAGCATCTCAAAAACCAAAGTCTCTGGCTTTCTATGAGTCTCGAAGCACTTTTCTTCACTAATTCAACTGTCATTAAAATTATGCTCTTCAAAATTCAAAAATTTGAATTGGCTAAATATTGAACATATATGAATTATTCTTTAAAACTCAAATTAGGACACACACTTCAATGAACTTATAAATGCATCTATTAATGATGACAATATTTGAAAGTCACCAATATTGTATCTGTCAGTCAATATGAGGGTGTGAAGTTTTTCTGCTTTTTTTTTTGTTTTTTAACAAAAACTACTTGCATACTCCCTAATGTGTTAAATTTTCACATTGGCTTCTTTCTTCTTTAAGGTGTGAAGTAGTTTTTAATTGTGTGACTTTAGGCATATTACTTAATGATTTTCAGTCTCAATTTCCCCATCTATAGGAAAAGGGAATTAAGTGAAATAATATATGTGATAAATTGTTGATGGTAATTGATGGTCTATTAAGCACAGAACAAGATTTCAGTGGCATCATCATGACTTGAGCAGCTTAGTTCAAGTTAGGGGCTATTGGAAACACCTATTTTCCCAGGATGCTTTTGATTATAGTAATATACATTGCCTGGGTGAAAGGCTCTTTCTATTTCAATAACGCATTTGCCTAACCTAGGGTGTGGAAAACTAAATTTGGCCTGTGGCTTACTTTTGTAGGTCCCATGCTCTTACATTTTTAAGTGCTTGAAAAAGGTCAAAAGATTTGTTACACACGATATTATATAAAATTTAGATTTTATTATTCGCAAATACAGTTTTACTGGAACAATACCTTGCTTATTTACTTTTATACAATCTATGGCTACTTTTACACTATCATGGTAGCACTGAATAGTTATAACAGAGAACATTTAGGTCTTCAAAGCCTAAAATATTTGCTATCTGAATCTTTCGAGGAAGTTGTGCAAACTCCTGGTCTAATCCTGCAACCATCAACTGTTGTACATCCTTGAGCTATGAGCTGGAAATAGAAAATATTTTGATAGGCTTGGATTTAAAAAGAGTCATAAATATCTGAAGAATTAGAAAACAGGAGCACAAACTTCCTTATCATCTTTGGAAAAATTAGAAATACCTACGGAATTACAAAATGGGAACAATAAAATTTTTCATAGAATTTGATTGAGAAACCAAGAAATAGCAAAAGTAGTGGTGTGATCCTGAACATGATATAACTCATGTAATCAATTGCTTAGAAAAATGCCTGTTTTTAAAAGCAGATTAAAATGACCAGAGGAAGAGCTGAATCATAACTCTGTTGCCTGTTTCTCTAAATGCTGGAAAATCGTCCAGCACCACTGTGGTACTATATACTTCATTGAATCTATGATAACAACTTCCTGGGTCATCACAGTTTCTGTACACCAAATTCCTTGTGTTAACGCACAGTTTATGTTCAATTCAGGAATGTTGGTACCACATAAATCATTGATAATTTGTCAGCTGATTTGATGAAATTTTTGCAGGTTTATAACTATTCAAGTGTATTATTTTTATAATTTAACTTTGAGTGCCAAGAGCATGTAGCTTATTGAATATATATGTGTGTGCACACTGAAATCTAATTTCCAGAACAGTTGTCCCCATAAAATGTTTCTTTCAGCCAGGGACAGTGGCTCACACCTGTAATCCCAGCATTTTGGGAGGCCAGTGCCGGGGGATCACCTGAGGTTATGAGTTCAAGACCAGCCTGGCCAACATGACGAAACCTCATCTCTATTCAAAATACAAAAATTAGCCGGGTGTGGTAGCACGTGCTTGTAATCCCAGCTACTTGGGAGGCTAAAGCACAAGAATTGCTTGAATCAGGAGGTGGAGGTTAAAGTGAGCCAAGATCATTGCGCTGCTGCACTCCAGCCCAGGTGACAGAGCGAGACTGTGTCTCAAAAAAAAAAAAGTTTTTTTCAGGATGTCTTTTTTTCTAACCTATGAGACTAAGGGATGAAATACACTATTTGTGAGTAGATGTGGATTAATCACTGGCCCATCTGTATTCAGTGTTTAAAATGAACCATATTTTCAAAGTCTGAATGATTCATAACTCAGTTGTAATAGGTTGCTAGAATAATGAGTGATAATTTGGTAGAATTAAAAAAGCTAAAAAGGCTTTTTAGTAGTGATTCCAGGAAAGAGCAGTTAAAGCTTTGCACTTTACCATCATATTCTTGTCATTTACTATAGAAGCAAGAGAGGGAAGATTTTGAACTAAAGCTCACATAGTAATAATAATTAAAGATAGATTGACATATCAAATTATTATATCATATATTTTCCCCTCTTTGTGCTGTTTGATACTAAACATCTTTGGAATTCTCTGAAAGACTGGAGCCTGCAAAAATCTGGCTCAGAATATCAAGCAAATGGTGGTTGCGTGGACTTTTTGCACAAAGACATCAGGATCCTATGAATGTATGCATATATGCACAGATGTGTGTCTGGTAGACATAGAAACAAATTTACATTTTGCCATAACTCATTAAAATTTAACAAAAGACCAAGAGAGAAAAATAAAACACTAAGAGTAGATTTCAGGGCCCAGGACACAATGTTCGGAGAAAACTTTTATCCTACAGGTTTTTGTGGTTGGGAGCGGATCCCTCGTGTGGATGAGACACAGTGTTATGAATGGAATTCCACAAGAGGATTGTTATGGAGTCTGAAAAGGTATATATTTATAGAATGAAGCCTGTCTTATCTATTAGCACAATCCCGCTCCCCACTGTAGATAAATGAGGTCCTGGAATATTTCCATATATCAGAAAATCTCTTCTTCTCTCTTAGCTTGATTCTCTTTCATAGCAACAGTAAATTAGCATCATACATTCACATAATGTGATAATTCTGAAAACACTTGTGACTATACAATCTGATTTTACATTCACTGAAAGCCTGTGAAATACACAGAATGGCAATACATATTTATACTTTACAATTGAGGAAACAGAAATTCAAATAGATGAAGTGATTTACCTAAAGTTACACAGTTTTATGTGAAATTGATATTCAGGTTAATTTTCTTTAGACTAATGTTCTTTGCATTATAAAACAATGATTAAACAGTCAGTATCATTTTTCCTTTTTAAAATCTTGATTCGTATCTGTCCACATGGAGAGGATCAAAAGCCAATAAAATCTATTTATTTCATTTTCTTTACTCATGATATTGAGTATTAAAAATAAATTACTTGCATAGCTTCAAATAAATGATTCCACACTCTACTGTTTTATTTATTTTAAGTTCATATAAACCATTGAGATTTATCCAGAATTTTTATATATAGTTTTTCTTAATGCATATATTTTCCTTTATTACATTTCACTAATATGTACTTCCAGCATTTTGATAAGTCAAATTACATCCAAAAGAATCCATGCTGTACTCAAAGAAGTTAATCTTTAATAGTTCTTTGATAAATAAATGTTTTAAACAAAGAGGCATGTGCTCTTAGTTATTTCAATTTGTAATTCTTACTTTTGGAACAATCATTTACTAGTTTCCTTTGAAAAGAAGGGATTTTTTTTTCCTTTTTCCTATTCTTTTCTCACTTATCATTTCCTCAATTATTGATTATTGCAAGAGGATAGGTATGGGGAGAATTAGTGAGAAGATTTTCTATTTCAAAAATGTGTGTCCTCCTGACAGTTTAATTTCCTGGTCTCTGGCACAGATATTTTAATCGTGCATTTTCATTGATTCTAATTAAATATCAGACTCGTAATTTACTCACATTCTTTCCTCTTCTATGGCACAAGAAAAAAAATTGATATTATGTTTCCTTCAATTTATCTCTTAAATCAACAATCAATTTTGTTATAGTGTTGGTCAAAGAAGTCTCCGTTTAATATGAGTCTCAAAATAAGCTTATCTAGTTCTAGAGGAGCTTCTAGTCAGCTTTCTTTGCAATTTATTTAGAAAAGCTGTGCTAGGGCATTATTGAATGTGAAACTTGACCCTCTCATGAATTTCTAGCAAACAATGTATGATTTTATTGATAACCTCCATTGTCTTCACTTCTGCCATATGGCTGTTTAACATCTGTGTCTCATTACTTCTGCTTCCCTAACAATTGATTCTATATTAGGATGAGTATAGCATTCACAAAACATTTTAAAATAATTTCATCATGCAAGCTTATAATGTTCTCTAGAGAGAAAGGAAGGTCAATTTAATAACTACAAGTTAAAAACTACTATTAATGGAAAAGCTACTGAATTAATTTCAGAAAAACATAACTACCGAATTTTACATCTAAAATTCTAGACATTAGATAAAAATGTGGGAAAATGTAAGTCAATGCTCAGGTTATACAATGAATGATGAAATGCTAAAATTAATTAAACTAGTTGTTTATGAAATGGTCTTCCTCATTTATGGAATGGTTTAAATAAACATTTTAAAGTGTTGCGCTTTTGGATCAAATGTAGGACAGTAACACAAATTCTGTTTTCAACATTTACTGTTTATAAAGAAGTCTGATTACACTGAATTGTAAACAATCTTGCATTTACATTGAGAATTCTATTTTTGTATGTGTTGTGTTATTGTGAGGTTATGACAAGTGGGTAGATTTTCTATAAGTAAGAGATATAAACTTAGGCTATGCAGTTGTCAATGTTGATAAAGTAAAAAATAATTGCAGATACAGGAGCATATTTCAGAACTGCTTAAATGGTTTTACAGGTAAAGGGGGTTTCTTAAATATCATCCAAATGTGATTTGATGACGTGATAAAATAGATGCTGCTGAAGGGTCATTAACCTTTATAGGCCACGGGACCATCATGAAGAATTTCAAGATGGTGATTTCTTAAATTGCCCCTAATGGAAAGTTGCTTTCTTGTATAAAAGTACCAAACTTTTGCCTGAGGAGTGGTTTACTTGCCAGGAAAGATCTTTCGTTTCATTTTCATTTCTGTTAACTTGCTTTAGTTTTTCACTAAAGCATTGAAAAAGTCTTAATGCTACATCTCAGTCCAATTTACTTCTTTTTTTTATACCATTGCTTCAATTTCGAGAATACTAGAAATGGCAGTTCCCTTGGGTAGAAAAAGCTCACAGGAGAAATCTAGAATCTTCTCTCCCTGAGCTCTAACATGTTTACAAAACAGTAATAGTCTAGGTATTACCCCATTATTTCCTCTGTGCCACCTTTTATTTTAGCCATGAACTAGTAACATACTGCAGAGTTTATAGATAATAAGTTTTGCTAGACTTTACGTGCATAAAAAGTTGAAAGGGAAGTATTCCACAACTACTGGGAAAATAGATTGCTTCCAGAAGATGTGTATTAGAAAACATGAACCCATTTGAGGAAGGACTGCAGGTCACAGAGAGGTCCGCTCAGTCAAGCCTGAGTATTTAAAGTGTTACCAGCAGGCGCTAAGGAGTGTGATGCATGAGAAAATAGAGCAGTCAGATAATTGTTGGAAGATGGACTCACAAAAGTGATCGGGAAGTGCACAGCCACGTGAGAGAGCCTCCACAGGAGTTGATGGCTGTGTAAAAGTTAAAAACAACCCAGGCCTTAAAAGGGAAGTCATAATGCTAGAAACCAATTTTAGAAACAAAAAGAAAGTGTTGGTGTTCAAAAAAGATATACCAAACCACCAGGAGACAAAAAGGAAGTAGGTAGGGGGGAAACAGACACATTTGAAAGTACATTCTCTCCCCGAGGTCATAGATTTTCTTTCTCAGCCGCATGACCTGAAGTGTACTGGGTTTAGGACCAAAAGGAAAATGCCCTATTTGAAGTCTGAAGGGAATTAAAATGCAGTACAACATTTCCTCTTCTGTTTTTGGTTTGCAGCCTCTGGGCAACTGCCAACTACCAGTAAAAAGCTCCCTATCTCAGGGCATATAATTCTGGTACGAAATAGGCAGCAAGTACAAATGAGACCTTGACTGGAACTTTTATATATATACAAATTTGTTTCCCTGTTCTGTGTGTGTTGAGCTGGAAAGACAGTGGCTTATTTAGACCTCAGGAGTGATGATGTAGGTTGTCTTA
Organism: Pongo pygmaeus; assembly: GCF_028885625.2. Lineage (NCBI taxonomy): Eukaryota > Metazoa > Chordata > Mammalia > Primates > Hominidae > Pongo > Pongo pygmaeus. Next base: position 40,908,806 of record NC_072384.2, on the reverse strand, counting down.
GAGTTTGGAATTAATACACTCACGACAAGAGAGATTTAAGTACCACGGAAAAACTACCAAATGCTTCTATCATTGGGTTAGTTTCTTAACAGGCCTTTAAAAGAGTAAAAATGATCTGTCAAAAGGCTTGGTAATGTTTTGATATTTGGATACACAAGGGGACGATATGAATCTTCCAATGGAAATGGGAACCTACAAAAAACTTCCATATGCTTTAAAATAATTTTCAATGTAGCTAATGCCCCTCATAAATGAGCACAATTTTATTTTCATTTCATAGCCTCTGGTTGGCTGTCAGTCCTCATCTGAACACTCTCACTGCATCCATTACCCACGAATATTTAAAGAACTAATATGGCCCACACATTCAGAGGATATCCTCTTGATGGACTACCTCTGCAATTTCCTTTTAACCTTATGTCCTCTGATATAGAAAATGTTTTAGAACCTTCTCCCCTCTCTCTCACTCTCTCTTTCTCTTTTTCCTTCTCTCTCTATAGTGTGTGTATGAGAGAGAGAAAGAATCATTAACCACTCTTGAAACATTGTTTGTTTCTATAACCTTCAGGTATAATGTGTTAAATAAGAAAATTTAGGAAGAAAAATATTTACATACATGTGAAGCTCTTAGATCATAAATCTGGGTAGAAAATAAACATCAAATCTGTTTACTTGTCAAATCGTAAGTGAAGATAGGGATGCTGTTAACAATCATGGAGTAAGTTGATGATGAAGGAATGCAGGTGATTAGGCACTGAAACCCTTAGACCTGTGCACTGTAACAAAAAGAAACAGGGACGATGGCCCACATGGACCCCATGTTGAGTAGGAGAGATTTCAAGTGTTAAGACAGTCATTTAGCGGTAGCCATTTGTGACAGTATTAGTTAATGGTGTCCTCATTTTAGTAGGAGATTCTGATATTTGGTTGTTTAAAATTTAGAATTTCAGGTGAGAGTAAACTTATCTATGGGGTTCAGTTGATTCAGTTTAGGAAACTTGTAAATAGCATTTATCCATAATTGGCTTAGCAAGTACATGTGTAAATGTATACTTACCTAAATGCACCTGTGTACCAAATGGAGCTTGCTTCCTTTCAACATTTAGTTCTCATAAAAAGATGTGAGCAGTTGGAATATTACTACATATAATTATAGCATAAAAGAACACGGAGAAGGCTGATGCTTGCTTGCTTTCTCTCTGTAAAAGTTTGTCTTTCATGCACTAATTATTGAACTAATGAATTCATTTCATACACTAATGAATTATCAACACCTTCCAAAAATATAATCATATTACAGAATTATTATTTTGGATTTTGTTTTCATTGAAAGTGTTACCAGTTATCAAGCTTTGGATTATTATTTTAATTTTTGTTAATCTACATTTACCATCTTAGACAAAGGACTGAGGATAAGTCAAGCCTTGACTCTGATGGAGGAGAGGAAGCTCAATTGGTTCAGGCACTGAGATGAACGTAATATGACCTATCTTTGGATATACCACACCTTTATAATGTTGTTATTTTTTATTTTCTTTTTGAGATGGAGTCTTGTTCTGTTGCCTAGGTTGGAGTGCAGTGGCCCAATCTCAGCTCACTGGAACCTCTGCCTCCCGAGTTCAAGTGATTCTCCTGCCTCAGCCTCCCAAGTAGCTGGGATTACAGGCATGCACCACCATACCTGGCTAATTTTTGTATTTTTAGTAGAGACAGGGTTTCACTATTTTGGCCAAGCTGTTCTCAAACTCCTGACCTCAGGTGATCTGCCTGCCTCGACCTCCCAAAATGCTGGGATTACAGGTATGAGCCACTGCACCCAGCCTATAATGTTTTTTGAGTGTACACTGTGAGTCTCTCTTTTAATCCCAAATAGCTATTCTGAAAATTAATGACAGTAAAGCAGCACACTGATTTTTGCATATGAACAACCTATCCTTGTACCAGAGGATGGCAATACTGTTTATATATGTTCTGATACTTCCTGAAATACCGATTCTGTCCATGATAGAAAAAAAAATGGCTTTGAGTGAGTTGTTATAATCCCTCTTCTAACTTCTAACTCAGAGATAATAAAGAAAATATGTCTTTCAAATCATGTAGATAGTTCTTGATATTTTCTAGACTGAGGATGTGTTTGGTCAGTAATAAATCATTGATGAATATGGCCTGATTGTGCTTAAGAGCAACAGAATTTATTTAAGTTCATACAGTGTAATACTAGATAGGCAGCAAAGAGCCCAAAAAACACCAGAAAATGAATCCTAATCATACCTACATCTTGAACTCTTCAAACTGTTTTTCATTTCTGAACAGATGTTCTTATTTAAATGTAAAACCAATGATATTGATGTGATTATCTGTTTAATGGATGTTCAGATGCCAACAATACAATTAGTTGAGCTCTCTACAGATACTTATGTGCTTACACAGGAAATAATACAGGTATTTCAAACATTATGAATTTATTCTTCCCAAGCTGATTCATCTGTTAGTCAATATACTGTATTGGTAAATGACTCAGGATAAAATAGGCAGCACAAACAGTGACCTTTCTAGTTTGTTACACTCCAATCAGGGGCTAGCACTTATAATTCCAGTTTTCAACAGAAGAAATATAATTAAGTATAGTAGAATGTCAATGTAAGATCTATAATGCCTCCACCCCACACACTTGTGTGGTGCCCCTACAAAAAATGTTGACATCTCCATATTCAACAGTTTTTATTCTCTTTGGCTTTGGTTTTAATTATAAACCTGAATCTGTCAGAACAGAAATGGTTCATAATGGTTTCATCATACTGAATCATTTACATTGTCTAATCCATCCTTATGTAACATGACGAGTTTGTTTTGCAAAACAGATCAAAATTTAATTTATTTGAATTGCCTTTCAGTGTTGACTTTGGTGTGCTCTTGGCTAAGCAGCAATCTTTTCTGAGAAATGGTTTATTGTTGAAACATTTTAAACAAATCAATTACCTTCCTGTAATGCAATAATATTACAATATGCAGGCAACCATAGCTTCCATTATACATGACACAGTCGATTTTATGAAGCTGTAAACATTCATATTGGTGCTATTTAATCTGTAGTAATATAATTTGAAAAGGAGATATTGACCAAGTTATGTTAATATGTTATCTGAAAAAGCTCAATATGTCAGGAGCTCCCTGGAAATAGACATACGGTTTTCAGGTTTGGAGGTTAAATTAAAGAGTCAGAACTATATGAGGAAATATTAACGTGATAATATAGTAAATATCAAGTCCTTTTTGCACTAGGAAATGACTTGGTTCGAGAAGTAGGTTTGCTACCATCTCCCTAACATGTGTTAATTATTTGTAGAGTAACTCTCCTAGGTACAGAGCGGCATTCTATAGCTACATCTATCCAATGCAGATACGTTCACTACCTTCTTGCCCCATGTTTCTTTTTATTTTTTTCTGACATGTCTAAGTAGAAATGCTTAACTAAATTATTATTTTAAAAACATAAATCTTGTGTTCTTTCTTTGCTTAAAATTTACTAATAGCCTCCCACTTTACTCAGAAAAAAAAAAATCCAAATATCTTGATACCTGTAAGGTACTACCTGATCCATTTAGCCCGTCTGCCTCTCCTGACTTTTCTCCCCTTTATTTCCTGTGCCCCAAGCATACTGAACTTTCTTTATTCCTCAAACTTACTATGTTAATTTTGGCCTTATTGACATTGTATTTGCTATTCTCTAGGCCTGGAATGTTCCTCTTCACAGCTACCTGTAGCTGACACCACCCATCTTTTGGGCATCAGTTCAGATGATCTCCTAAGGCAGATCATTTTCTGATCATCTTATCTAATACTTTTCCCTCCCTACCGTCTTAATCTCTATGTTATTCTTTGTTTTATTTTTCGATTGCACTTTGCATTATCTGAATTTATTGGCTGTTCTGCTTGTTTATTTTCTCATGAGAATAGGTACATTGACTTATTCACTGCTGTATCCTTAGCAGCTAGAATAGTGCCCACGAGAAATATTCAATAACCATTTATTGGTATAATAAATAAATGAAGAATGAATACATATTCAAGTAAGCAATTGACAAGACTATTATCCAGGGATCAGAGATAGAATCAGTGGCAGGTGAAAAGAACAGTTCCCTCCTGTTCTGTCACCTCTCTGCAATAAATGCACTTTGGTGGTATTGACCTTTTGGTAAAAACCTAATTGTCTATTCCACATCCTCTCATCCTCCAGAGAAGAGAAATAATCTAACATATAACTTTATTAATGAATGAACCTTATTTAGAAAACAGTTATAGGCATTACCTATACCAGCAGCCACCACTGTATCACTTATAAAATAGTGCTTTCTGCTAGAAAAATCAATAATCCTGAGTATTATGACAATGACTTTGGTTTCCTCTTATGTAATTACAAATCCAAGTAATCAGATTGCTATTGTTAGAATGACAGTGCTTTATGAGATTTCACCTTAATTGTTCACAATAACTTCATTTTATTCAGTGATAGTTTAAATGATGTCCTTGCAGTATATCATTATTTCTCACAGAAAGTTGCATGAGATCTTATGCAGTAGTTTTGAAATTACTGCTTGTCGTCACCACTATATACAACCACATAAACAGTATGTGGTTTGTACAGGAGATCGTTTTTCTTGTTTACATTCAGCAAGCTCTCAGTGCTACACACTAACACCAGCTGTTAAAAAATGACAGTAGTATTTTATCTCTCACTACCAAGATCCTTTATGTAGAGAAGTTTTTTTCCCAAACAGTATGTGTTGCTGAATAATGATAAAGGTTGGTATGATGAATAGTGGTTTTTTTCAGGGTTCATTTGCAATGTAAAATAGAATGTAAATAGAAAATTTACAGAAAAAGTCAAGTATTGAGAAAGTCAGATTCTATACTTGAATCCAAGTCAGTTTGATTATTCAGGAATATCTGAAGGATAGAATAAGAATTATCTCATTTCTAAGGTTGTTCAAGGTGAATCCTAAAGACATATATGTATATGTGTAACATATAATAATCTAAAATAAGTTAGTTTCAATATCCCAAAATGTTTATTGATCTCTCTGTTTGCTATCTTTTTCCCCCTACTTTCTACTGTTCTCTCTTCTTAATCTTTTTCCTTTCTTCAAAAGAAAGTGAGTGCCTCAAGGGCAAAGACCATATCTTTCATATCAAATACCTATTAGGTTTTGAAGAAATATACACGTCAGCTAACTAAAAATGGAACAGACTTTCTTGAAACCATTTTCTACATTTAGAAAGCACAAACATACTTGCTTAGACTAATCACAAAACCAGAGTTGAAAAGTTTCTTTAAGTCTTTGTATCTTTGATAGTCTCTGTCACAGTACTTAGGTAAGACACTTGCAGCCAGCTGCACACAAGGCCAGGCCACAGGCCAGGCTTCACGGTCAATGTTGCCAAACATGTTTCAGGTAAAAAGTGTCCGACACTATTAATCATTATGCAGGCTAAGGCCATTTCACAGAATGTAAAACATAATACTACGTTAAGATCTAAGACATTTTGTGCTTTAAATAAACATCTAAGAAGAAGAATTGTGCACACTAAAAATAAAATGCTGTTAGAATTGTTATTTATTATTAAATAGAAGATCTTTATATGTGGTTGTGAATAAAAGGTAAACAGTACTTAAGTTTAGAAATCTATTCTCTTACCCTATAAACAATTGAGTTTTTCTTATAACAACTGAGTCGTGAGTCTTGTTCTAGCTTCCAGCAGTAGCTCAACCAGACCTTCTAGATGTACTTAACATTTCCAGGGGCAGAATCACATTAGATTTTACCCTAGTTCTAATTTAATCCAGATGATAAAGTACTATGGTGAAGAAAATTAGGAAGCTTCCAAATTGTGTATACTCAAATCACATATCTGTCATATATTGAAATATTTGTGTATACTATATATGTGTATATATTTTTATATATGTGTATATGTTTTTATTTAAAATGGGTGGGTTTATGTAAAAACCTTCAAAGTTTGATGGCTGCTCCATTGCAGGGGAAGCTATCTAGAGAAACTTTGGCTTTCTTATATCTATTTTAAGGATACATTTAAACATATGTAGACATATCTGACTTCTATTATATTGTGACATTTTGTTGATATTCTATGAATAGCAATGTAGTGATATGCATTTTAGTAACACAACTTCTCCAAAGATCTCATAACCAGTTACTGTGTCAGGAATTTATCCCAAATTTTTCTGGGCAACTACAACAGGTATTATAAGATATACTTAACCTGTTATGAGAGAACCCCATAGGTTGTCACTCAAGATCCATTTAATCTCAGCTTATATCCAAATGAACACACTTGGATGTTTCATCTCTAAGTCAAAGCAGGCCAAGAAGAAGCCACTAGAAGAAGGAGCATGGAGACATCTCGGGGAGTAAATAGTGAGAGGTCATGACTGAGCCAGCAGAGTCAAATATCAGAGGCCAACACCACAACTTTCTCAAGTGTCTGTTTTAAAACAGGGGCAGATGACTGTTTTAGTAGACCTCATCTGAGCCTCTGAGTTTACCATAAAGACCACAGAGGAAAACATGTAGGAGGCATATTATATGAATTACGTACAACTATGAGGAGAGTCAAATCATAGCCCTGAGTCATCAAGATTGGATTAACTGTTACTCAACAACATACTCTAAGAAGCCTGGAAAAGCTCTGTAGTATATTTTAGAAATATTTACAGCAAAATAGGTACACATTTTTAAGTTTGGTCCTTATAAGAATCCATTTCAATTACCTAGAAATTCTGTTTTCTAGAACTAGTATTAGTGTATAGCATAGCATATTTTTCATTGTTTTTACTTTGATAAGTAAAAACACACCATTCATTCATTTTGGTATAGATAGTAATTAATAGGAGGTCTAGAATGTAGGTCTTCAATAATGTTTGTTTGCTTAATTACTAAATTGAATCTGATGGAATTCCATTTGTATAGGTGAAAAATAGTTATCTATCAGCAGATATAGATGGCTTGATATAATCAATCTATAATGATGGCAAGTAATGAAGAGTTACTAAATTTCCTCCCTGATTGTGACTAGAATTGGTGATTTTTTTTTTTTTTTGGAAAATGCCTATATTTTTCTGTTTGCCAATAAGAAGTTCAGAAACAATGTTTTTTTATACATCATTTCTTTACATGGAAGAAACTTAGACAAAAACTAAGCTAAATAACAAAACCTGCCTTGTTATATTCCTTGTAAGAAGACCAGAAAAGAATTATGTTGGTATTTTTAACAAAAGATACAGCTATCTTCATAGGTGTCATAGGTGGTGAAGGAAGCATTAATTAGTCTTGTCCTGGAAAAAAGCAATGAGCTTCTGCCTAAAAAATAAATAAAATAAAGAGCAACAAAACAGAAATAAAAAGCCCTCCCATACTTGGTGTCTACCCCATGACTAGGTACAGTTTTGAATGGTCATTTGAAACATATGAAAATGTATTCATATGTTTCTACCTATAATTCACTATCAGTCTTGATGCTGCAGAATCTAAAATGCTGAGATTGCAAGATTTTCCTGTAATCCGGATTCTAAAAACTTTCAAAAACTGAAACTGTACACATACACATGGCAACACAATTTTAATTTCTCTAAATGGTTCATATACCCTTTATTCTTGTTTATTTTTATGCATTCAAAGAAAAACAAGAAAAATAGAGACTAGCAGTACTGCTCTGGGAAGCTTGGGCAAAGCATTGGTGATTTATTCTTACAATACCCTTTTACCAGACACCTACTCTGTTCCAGGTGCTTGAAAAAAATACTCCTAGTAGGTTTATGCTGGTGGGGTCTACATTACAATTAAAACATTAAGGAGGAGAGCAAGTAGAAGGCAGTGTCAGTAAGGTTGTAACAGTCACTTGATTTCTTTGCTTTTGTGTGACAAACTTCAAATTCCACCCACTCTAGAGGAAGAATAAAGTGGAAAAATTGAATATAGGAGAATAGTTTAATTATTCTCTTTTCAAGGTGGAATCAAAGAGCAGAGCAGAAAACAACCAGGAGTTAAAGAAAAACAAATCAATGCATGCATATTGGAAAGGAAATTAATTAGGAAGAGAAATGAACTGGTAGCAGGCAGGTTTAGAGTGAACAAATTTGGAAAGCTCAGGAAAACAAGGAAAGGAATGATAAAAGTAAAAGAATAAAGAAAAATAGTTTAGTAAAGAGATACATGAGCCTCACCAGACTGTGAAGAGAAAGGCTTGAGATGTCAGGATGAAACAATCAAAACAGGAATGAGGAGTTCCGAACTTGTCAGAGCGACAAAGTGCTTCATAGATTGTAATAAAGCTTCTGCAGGAGACTGCTGGATACAAAGTAAAAACATAAGGAAATTGTGGAGAATCTAAGCTGAAATTAGCCACTCTCTTAATTTTATTGTCATAATAAAGTAATTAATGTTAATGTTGCTTCACTGACAATCAGCATTTATTGGGTCAAGAATTTGAAAACTGTTCCAAATCTGCAATGTAGGTTAAACACGCTTATGGATTTTTTGCCTTTACTGTTTGAGACCTGGAAAATTAAGACTGTCCTTGCCTAATTATTTTTGTCTTTCCAGTTGGGTTTGACCATAACTCACCATCTGCTAAAAGGAAAACTTTACGTGCTACTAAAGAGAAACATTGATTGAATATGGCTTGGCTCAAGTCATTCTCATTTACACTTGTGAAAATGTCTAACTATTGTCATAGGCAAAACAACATTTCCGTAACCTAAGGAGACAGTATGCATGGCAGTTAAGACAGGGCTTTAGAACCAAACTATCTAAATTTACCAAACACTAACTGTATGACTTTAGTGTAAATATTCATTCTCTATGTCTCGTATAACCTATAAAGAACTGGAAGATAATATTATTCACCTCATTGAATTATATGAAGATTAAATGACTTAGGGCTGGCAGATTTAGCAAAACTAAAAAATAATAAAACAAAGAACACCCAGCTAAATTTGAATTTCAGATAAATGATATTTTTTGTATAAGTAATAATTATATTTATATGAGACATAGTTATACTAAAATATTCTGAATTGTTTATCAGAAATCCAAATTTAACTGGGCTTCCTGTACTTTAATTGGGAGCCCTACTAAATATATGTAAAGTTGTGTTACTTTGTCAATATTATATACGTATTTTCTCCTATGACCAGTGAAATAACTTAGTATGGCATATCAGTTCCTTTTCTTTTAATTGCTTCTTCCAGGACCAGTCCAGTATAATTGTTCTTACATGTATTTGCTCTAAAAAGTGCTGTGAGTGACTAGTTGAAAGCATAATTATTTAATAAACTGTTTTTAAGTTCCCTGAGTGTCTTACAAAAATAATTTTATAGGAAGATGAATTTTAACACTAAAAGCCCCTCAAAAGTTGCTTTCTGTTGATGATGATGATAGTGATAATGAGGTCTTCTGCAAAATTGTTTACACAGCTAAAGCAGTAAAGAAGGATGAAAAAAACCCCAAGCAGTAGCCTATTCCAGTTGTCTACCCAGGTATAATTCCTAGATACTTTCAAATACAATGTCAATTGTCCATTAGATACAAGTGGCAATAACTAAGGTTTCCTTCTCCTTTCCTTCAAATCCTCTATCTTCTCTCCAGGTTTTCCCTTTACTAGGAAGACTTCCATATCTTTCTCTCAGCCGAGCATCACCTAAAACCCACTCATATGCCAGGTATTAAAAGATTGCTATAGAGTTAACTGATGACTGATTCTGGATGAAACTGTTGTTTGTCCAGGGTTTGTAATTATATAAGAAACACTTAAACATGCAATGTATTTCAGAGCCAAAAAAAAAAACAAGAGTCGATATTAATGAAAAGCAAGAAGGTGTTTCAGGCCAAATGACCTGCTTGTAAGATTTTGCGTCACATGATAAGACATGGTGCAAAAATATAGCTCATTACTACATTCTTTCTTTATAAAACAAAATAATAATATCCTGCAACAAGTTGCACTATTTTTTCTTCTAAAAATTCTTTCAAATAATTTTTTTTTTCATAGCCATAATTTCTGCCTTTCTATCTCTCTTTGGCTGTCTCTCTGTCTCTCTCTTTCTCTCTCTGTCGCTCTCTCTTTCTTTCTTTTTCATAAGAGTTGATGGTATAATTTCAAGTCTCTACATAGTGAAATTATAGCATAGAAAGTAATTTAATGGTAATTACATAGATCAGGGCTGCCCAATCTTTTGGCTACCCTGGGCCACATTGGAGGAAGAATTATCTTGGGCCACACTTAAAATACACCAATACTAATGATAGCTGATGAGCTAAAAAAAAAAAAAAAAACACTTACAATGTTTTAAGAAAGTTTATGAATATGTGTTGGGCTGCATTCAGAGCTGTCCTGGGCCGCATGTGGCGTACAGAGCCATGGCTTGCCGACAAGCTTGACCTAGATAGACCCAACAATTATACCGAGTCTTAGTGAACTCTAGATCATCGCCTAAATGTTCTCTCTATCCAGACTCCATTGCAACAGCAGAAGAAGGAAAAGTTGATAAGTAGGCCACTAAATTGCTCACTTAAGAAAGGCAACATAACATGTTCTTAGGCATTGAGTTTTATATATTTTTATATATATATATTCTTTGCTTATAGCTTTCATAGGCAGATTTCAATGAAATAGAAGTTTTATTGAGCACCCACTGTGCACAGGCTTTGAGCTAGTTTCAGGGAATATGAAAAACACAGACATTATACTTGATTCCGATACAGTATAGTGGAGGAAAGTTAAGTTCACTAAAAGCTATAAGATACTTTAAGTGTCCTTAAATTGTGCTTTGGGGAGTCAGAGATCACATTTAAAATACTTGACACTGCAATGAAAAATTTATACACAATATAGTTGATACTTAATATCTTCTATCAGACAAATGATCTTATTGCGAGTTTAGCTGAAGACAATTACAAGTGACAATCATTGGTTTAGTTTTAGAGCCTGTGCAGTGACAGCACACAGTGGGTGTTCAATTAGCATGTGCTAAATTTCGAAAGGAATCCATGAATCATAAGACAGTAATGGACTTTACTTGGCTATGATGGTAGCAGGGAGAACATGTAATTCATTTTTGCCTGACACTAACAAAGTGTCCTTCTGCTTTTCTGGGCGGTCACTAAAATGTATAAAACTGCTCTGGATGATTATTTAGAGTCCTCTCAACCTGTTCTTTTCTATTTTTAAGTGTGGAATAATTTATGTTAAAGAAAAAGGAAGGGGGATTTTGAAATTATTTGTAACTTGTCACCTCTTGGTTTTTATCTTGGTGCAGTTTATCTAAAGGATGAAACAGCACAAATAACCATACACATTTTTATTGTTAATAATTTATTATTTCTTATGAAGTGTTGGGCCACATGTAAGGTGCTTGTTTGTGTTAATTCACTGATTCATCGTGACTCTTGGCAATTACTTTCATTATTAGGATTTTGCAGACAAAGAAACTGGGGTTTGAGAGGTTACCTATCATAACTAGAAAGTAAGGATTTGAGATGTGATCTCAAGCAGCATGACTAACAGAAAACCTAAGTTCTTAATGACTTTGCATTATCATTTCAAAAACTCAAGACTCAATTTAAAATATTTATGTGTTCTGGGTCCCTAGATCATATTAAAATGTACTAATCTCATTTGGAATTGTGTTTAATGTTATAATCATTTCTCTTTCATGCCCTGAGCATGTTTAAATTCTAAGAAGGTTTACAGCACTTACATCATGATGTTGTAAAGTAACTGTTTTAGCTTTGATTTCTACCATGACCTTAATGCAGTTGATTCTGTATTAAGAGAAGAAAATAAACCAGTGGTCAGAGAAGATGTCAGAGCCCTCATGACATACAGGAGTTGTTCTCCAGGACAGAGGAGATCACTGAAGCCTGAAAAATACTGATTCCTGGCAGATCTGACAGTCATTTGGATCTGTCTATGTCATTAGTTCATTGATGACAAGAGGTTCTCTGGCTGGATGGAAACAGATGTCAGTTGCTCAAGTGGTATTCCTCACAGATAAGATAAAAGCACTCTCAGATGGCAAACAGCAGCTTGCAGAGGGCAAAAGAACCTGTCAAACGTGGACCTTTTTTAAAAGCAATTTTTCATTGATTCAGTCCTGATTCTTGTCTTTACCTCCATTAAGCCACCCACACATGGCCTCATGGTGACATATTTTATGTTTCTAATATTTGAACCCTTGGCTTCTCCTATTGATTCTATTCACTTTTAAAAGATCTCCTCGAGTCTGACTCTTTCTTAGCTCACAATTGCTTTTCTGAATGTCAGCAGTTTCTCTTACTGAAGAGACAAGTAAAATATTTCCAGGCCAAGATATAGATACAATCCGATCTTCAAGATGCACCTTCATTAATGAATTATTCCATTTTACTTTGTAAATGTCCGGGGAAACCTGATGTATTGGCAACGTTTCCCTTCTTCCTGCCACATTCAGGCTCTCCTTTCATTGGCTACTCAAATCTGATGTCTATTCTGAATCTTATCTAGATTTTCAACTGAAGGTGTTTACATAATGCAACTGAAACATCATTGGAAAAGAAGAATCTAGTCTAGCTTTATATTCATTTTTCTAGATACAAATGAGTCAGAACATGGTTCTCAGACTTGAGTGTGCAAAACAAGAGGTCATGTTAAAACACAGATTGTTCGGCCACCGTCCAAAAGTTTCTGGTTCAGTGGATCTGGGATGGGGCTTGAAAATTTGCATTTCTAGCAAGTTCCTAGGTGATGCTACTGCTGCTGTAATCTATGAGCCACACTTTGTGGACCTCTGATTTAGAGTAATGTATGCTGTTGCCTTGTTTTCCTACTTAATAATCAGATAACAGAAACCCAATCCAAACTGGTTTAAGCAAGAAAAAGAATTTAGTGGATCATGTATATGAAATTCTAGGATTTATGGCTTAAGGTATATCTGGATCTAGAATCTCAGAATGTGTTGTCAGTAGTTTCTTTTCATCTCTGGTGCCTCGGGGTCATCTTCCTTCTGAGGCTGGTTCTGATGAGATGGAAAAACTTACCACCAGCATCTCCAGGCATCTACATTCTAATAGATTGTTGTTGTTGTTGACTTTACATGGAAGAGAATGTCTTTTTGTCAATAATCTCACTGATAATCCTGAAGTTAACTTTTATTGTAAAATTTAAATTGTATGCACATCCTTAAACCAAACCCTGAAGCTGAAGAGATGAAAGGATTATCCTAGCCTTTTTATACGTGACCACAGGGACCAAAGGAAAACCAGGGATATTGGTCAGAAGATGCAATGATGTGTGGACTTGGGCAGGCAAAAGTAAATATTCACTCTATCTAAAGATGCATATTTCTTTGAAGAAATGGAGAGATTAGGCAATTGAATGCCTATATAACCTAGCATGATGCTGTACACATATAACTACTCAGTATATATTTGTTAAAACTGTATTAAGATTGGTAAAATTAGTACAAACTTAACTGTAATTAAATCACTATTCCTGGACTTAGATTAATTTGTCCTTAATAGAAACCAGACTTGGAAAGCATAGGTTAAAATTAAATATCTAACAAATAAAGATATTATTAATTTTCTTAATTTATTTCACTAAATGTTAATTTTCTTACTTGGATTTAATACGTGATTTGACACAATATAAATAGTAAGTAGAAAGGCAATAGAAGGAGAATAGAAACAATTACATATATAACTATATATAATTGTTTTATATATATATATCTCAATCTGAAAGCAAATCTAAATTATGCAACTGGCAGGATCGATACTCTATTTAATCATTAGAAATAAAAAAAAATACTTCCAGGTAAAGATGAAAATTTCTCCAATTTTCTTAGCTTTTTACACTATGGACTCCCAGTCTCTAAAAATTAAGGGGGAGAAAAAAGACAGGAAGAAAGAAGGAAGGAAAGGAAAGAAAAGAGGGAGGAAGAAAGGTAGGAAGGAACAAACTGGAAACCTCACACTGTAATTTATATATTGATTGTATATATTTGAAAATGTGGATAAAAAGTTTCCATGATTGTTGCTGATATTGTTAATTTGAGATTTCTGAAAGCTTTTTCATTAAAATTTTATGTGTAGCCCAGGGTTTAAAGGTAAACGGGTTTTATAAAGGGTCAGACCCAAGAACCTGAAACCGCCATCCTTAAGGCAACATTCTGATAACATCCCCAACCCTGACTTGTTTTCAGCACAAAAATGATGCTTACTTTTTTTCACTAATTTATTTATTTATTTTTCTATTAAGGTTGATTGTATGCCTAGAGCAAGCCTAGTGACAGGGTGGAGGAGAGAGATGCTGAGCATGAATTGTGCACTTAAGTTTTAGCACTTTAAGTACCCCTCCTTCTTCTATCACTGACCAAAAAAAGTAAGGAGAAAAGTCACCATCGCCAAGGGAATCAGATAAAGGGACAGGGGAGGGAAGCCTGGCAACCAGCACACTGACCTGCTTTTTTCCTATAAAAGCATATGAGCGATAATAGCAAAAAGAAAGGGAAAAAATTAAAAGGAAAAGAAAGGGAGCCTCAAAACAGCCCTCTTGAAGGTGTGTTATCGTAAGGAGTTACAGATACTTCCACTTTTTTTGTGTGTTTGGCAGTTTATGAGCCCTATCAACAAGGAGAGCAAAAAGCTTTTGAAAACATAAAACAGAGGTGAATTTACCCTTTTGAGTCCTCTCCCCCACCCGTTTACCGTTGCCGTCACAGTTGAGGCAGTCAGTCAGAGATCAGAAAGGGAATAGTCTTGAGATACTTTCTGGAACCAAACCCAGGATTTGAATTTTGTTTAATGACTGGGCTAAAAATCACAATGGAGAATGAATATAAAGGAAAAAAGAAAACAGGGATGATTTAAAAAAATATTATCCTTTCCCCCCATGACTTCACGACAGGGAGAGTTAAGCAAGCTCTGTTGAAATCCATCTGTTTTACGTGGCTTTAGTCAGGGTCTTTTGTTTTACAAGGAAATGGCAATTATGACTGTTTTTGATAAGGATGCTCTGACGGAATCTTTTTCTTCATGGGGCTGCTTTTCACGATGAAGCACCTTGCAGTATTTCTCTTTCTTTGAAATCACTGGTCTTGCCCTTTATTAAAATCCACTTGCTTTATTCTTATTTAGCAATTACTATGTTACCAAAGTTGCAGAATCTTCCAGACTGAAAGAGCCATGAATGAACTTTTTGTCCGACTCCAAATGCACCAGTGTCTTTATTCTCCTTCTACACTGGCCTCCTTGTTGCAGCCCAAAATGGCAGCTGTATGGTTCAAGTGGGTATCCTCTCTCTGAAAATCAAAGAGAAAATACCTTCTGTTTCAGCATAACACAACTATTATATACTTATATTTTACTTATTCTTCCCCTATTGTCAGGCTTTCATACCAGAGGAAATGTAAGGCTACTGTCTGGTCCTCAAAGGAGCTTTAGAGTAAACACAATCATCCAGTGTAAAAATGCCAAGCATATTCCACTGCTGATCCTATTTCTTTCTTTAGGATGCCCTATAGATGAGGCTACTGGCATGAAGGAACACTTTTTTTTCCTACTCAATCTGATTTTCTGTTTTCCCTACAGCCAACACATTGAGTGCAGATCTACATATATATACACATATATACAGAAATTTGTAGCCACATTTGCCATTGGCCTTCAAGATTTTCCAGCATGTGGAGAACACATCTAAATTCGAGTTCTAGTAGGTTTCTCTTGATTTTCACATCTCAAGTAAATAAGAGTGAAATATAATTGAATTCTTCCACTGAAGAGTTGCCTGTCATACCTAAAATGCTATCTTGACATGGCATATTTCAATTGAGAATTCAGAAATCAATATTATTTGTTCTTTGAAAACACTTTAGGTTAGAAGTAGGCAAGGTTTGCTTAAAAACTAAATTCAATAAATATTGCATTATATATATATATCATTGACTTAAGCCCCGCACATGGCGGAATATTTTTCCACTTTTTTCTATCATGGCCATGATATTTAACATTGAGGAGCTGTGAATCTGAGCACATCCTGATTGATAGGTATCCACTGAAAACCAGTAACTATTACTTAAGTTTTATTTGGCTGACTGGCTTATTTAAATATTTTGAATGAATCCTTTTAGCTAATGTAAAAGAAATAGTCTTGACAGCACTGTTTTCTCTTTGGTTTTCTCTCACAGGAGACAAAGACTCTTTTAAATAGTAAATTTATGAAAAGCCCATCACTTCATGACAGGGAGAGTTAAAGCGAGCACGGTTTCTTCAAGTTCTCAGAGTCTTGTTTGCAATGGAAATGTCTCTCTCTCTCCCCACATCCTCTTTCTCTCTCCTTTTTTTTTTTTTGAGGAGGAGTTTTACTCTTGTTGTCCAGGCTGGAGTGCAATGGTGTGATCTCAGCTCACTGCAGCCTCCGCCTCCCAGGTTCAAGCAAATCTCCTGCCTCAGCCTCCCGAGTAGCTGAGATTACAGGAGTGCACCACCATACCTGGCTAATTTTTTGTATTTTTAGTAGAGACAGGGTTTCACTATGTTGGCCAGGCTGGTCTTGAACTTCTGATCTCAGGTGATCCGCCCACCTCAGCCTCCCAAAGTGTTGGGATTACAGGCGTGAGCCACCATGCCCAGCCTCTCTCTCCCTCTTTTATTCTATCACCACTCATGTTGGAAGTGATAGCCCTCTGAGGACACTAAAATTTCGTGGGAAAAAATCCAAACACTTTAAAAACAACAAGATCAATTTTTTAGCCTCTGCCTTAAGTTTTATATGATTTCTCTGTAGCAACACATTGTTGCTTGGGGGAAAACACCCAAAGTGAAATTTCTTCACTTGAAATTGTCATTAATATTTGCTGTGAGAAATAAAGTAGCCTATATTCAAAACAATTTTAATCACTAAGAAATCGTTAAGAATGATTATATAAATATATATATATATAATTTATTAACCATTTTTACTCACCAAATCTCTGACTTCACCTTAAGAATACCATGGAAATCCCTGAGCTTCCACCTACTGAACATTAGCACAAACTCCCACACACACTCACTTTTGGGCCTCTCTGAGGACAGGCTCCTTCCTCTGTCTACCGAGCTCTCTGCCTTTTCCTTTGCCTTCATCATGCCTACAGTTTTCAGCTTCAGACACATGCCTGCAATTCAAAGACTTTTTTTTAAAGATAACCTTGCTCAATTTATAACCTACATTATCAACCAGATTATTTGATTAATGTCTGCCTTTCCCACAGTTTTGTAAATGTCATAATGTCAGGGAACATGCCAGGTCTTCTTTAGCTTATCTCCTCATTTCTAGTAGTGACACATAGTTGTGAGCTTAGTAAATATTTGTTGAGTGAATACATGAGAGCCATCAAAAAGAATTTTTACCAGTATAAAGTTTGCTTCAAAAGAAAGGAGTTTATAATTACTTTTTGATTTTACAAAAGCTTTCCCATATCCTTTAAATAAAATTTTCTTTATTATAGTAGTTCCTGTCATATCTTAGGAAGTAAGCTCTTCTAGATATAAATGAAACATCTTTGGTTAAAGCCTGATAGTTCCTTGTGATCATAATTCCCTATATTGACTAACTTCTTAATGGGTAAACATTGAAGAAGATGGTCTGGACTTTTCTTTTAAACAAATACACCAGTTATAATGTTATTTATTTTTTACTTTTTGCATTTTGACTAATGTTAAAGAGAAACTCAGACATAATTAAAATTTATCTGAGGCTTTCAGAAGATGGGATTCCTGTTAATCAAAGATCTCTGTAATCAGGTCCAGTATTGCATGTACAATATTCCCATGTATTGCATACCTAGTGATTTCCACAGACAGAATCCCCGCTCTGTGAGAATATACCATCAACACTTCTAACAATGAGGCACTGAGCAGCAGTAAGGCTGAGGGGTTAAACCAGGAGTTTGCCTTGGGGGAAAGATTAGCATTAGAATCCAGAGGTCTGAGATTAAAATCCAGCTATCTTTCTCAACACCATTTTAAGGTGTGTGTGTGTGTGTGTGTGTGTGTGTGTGTGTGTGTGTATTCTTGTCCTTCTAAGACATGGTCAATCTAAAGGCCACAAAAAGAAAAGAACATCTATTAAATGCATGTTTTGTTTTGCTAACTTAAAAATTACAATGAAAATAGTCCCTCATGTAAACAGAACATAAAAGGGTAGACATATTTATGCTGTTGCCATACAAAGTTGGAGAAGGAGAATATGACCTCTACTTAAGAAAATAATAAATTAATTAATTGATTTACTTTGTTTTCTTTTTTTAAGGGACAGGGGCCAGACATGGTGGCTCACGCCTGTAATCCCAGCACTTCGGGAGACTGAGGCAGGCAGATCACCTGAGGTTAGGAGTTTGAGACCAGCCTTGCCAATGTGCTGAAACTCGATCTCTCCAAAAATTCAAAAATTAGCCAGGCACAGTGGCGTGTGCCTGCAATCCTAGCTACTTGGGAGACTGAGGCAAGAGAATCACTTGAGCCTGGGAGGCGGAGGCTGCAGTGAGCCGAGTTCGCATTATTGCACTCCAGCCTGGGCAACAAGAGTGAGACTCTGTCTCAGAAAAAAAAAGAGAGAGACAAGGTCTTGCTCCTTACTCCAATAGAATACTTCATTGTACTCCATTGCCCAGGCTGGAGTGCAGTGGCACAATCATGACTCCCTGCAGCCTTAAATTCCTGGGCTCACATGATCCTCCCACCTCAGCCTTCCAAACTTTTTTTAACAAGGTTTAGTGAAAACAAATCGTATTGGATTGAGCCCATTACTTTTCAATTTTTATTAGAATAAATACATTTGCTCAACAAAAGGTAGCCCAGGAAAATAATAGTTTAGATCTGTAACATTTAAATCTAAGCCGAAAATCTTGTGTGATCTAACATTATGATTAGTATTTAGAATATCAGTGATGGTTTGGTTAAATAATCAGAACAGTTCATCATCAGGTATATAAAGAAGAGATTTGAGCATAATCAATATTTTATATTTCAGCTTACTATGGGGATTTGGAGATAGAAATCAACATCTTTGAAATGCTTCTGAGTGTTATAGAAAGAGAAATGTACAAAGCAAATGTCCCTGAAGGCTCTTGTTCCTTTGAGAAATTCCTGAAGCCAAATCATAAAAATGTGGCCAGAAACAGTTTCCTGAGAAATGGATGTGGTTTGGCCTAGATTTTAGATGAAATCTCTGTAATGATAATTGAAGCATCACATTACTCCAAAAAAACATTAACCAAGAGGTCCTGGCCCTGAATTGTTTTCTGTCTGTATTAGAAAGCCTTGATTTAATCATCACAGACAATATATATTTTTTAAGGTATTCTATTTCTACAAAATATGAGTCTTACTAAAAGCTGAATGTAAGTTTTTCTCTCTTTTCACATTCTGATAGATGTAAACCCACCATTCTATGCATGAGAACATTCTTTAGTACAGTTCGCTTGGGTGTTCATATTGTTATTTCTCACTCATTAACATTTTGTTTAGTTAGCCATAATAAACTTTTTATTCTTATAAATGTCAAACTAGTTATGTATCATATCCTATCATTTCCCCTTGCTAGCCTTCAGAAACTTAAGAAATACATACATATCTTCATGAGTAATCTTACTATTCAGAATGTAAAGCCCCCGTAAAAATTTACTGTCAGAATTTTTAAAGTCAAATGTTTCCTAGAGTAAGTGGTCAGATAAGAAATGTCCTGTTTTCTTACTGGCAAATAAATATTTGTTAAATATCTAGTATTTTGCAATTTTAAGTAACAATTGTTGATATTTTATTACCAATGTTTTCCAGCAAATAAAAATGCAAAATCACCTTATTGAATTATTTGCTTTCTAATTTGGTCTTGATATTTTTCTATAGAGAGTGGATGTAAACTATAACTCTGCCCTGATGGGACTCCAGGAGATTTGGTCATGAAAGTTTACAGTATGTCCTTCATGGGATACTTCTTTTTTTTTTTTTTTTTTTGACAGAGTTCCACTCTTGTTGCCCAGGCTGGAGTGCAGTGGTGCGATCTCGGCTCAGGGCAACCTCGGCCTCCTGGGTTCAAGCGATTCTCCTGCCTCAGCCTCCCGAGTAGCTGGGATTACAGGCATGCACCACCACATTGGGCTAATTTTATATTTTTAGTAGAGACGGGATTTCTCCATGTTGGTCAATCTGGTCTCAAACTCCTGACCTCAGGTGATCTGCCTGCATCAGCCTCCCAAAGTGCTGGGATTACAGGCATGAGCCACCACACCCAGCTGGAATACTTCTTTATCCTGGTGGATGGCCTAATGCCTAAGTGTCTGACCCATGACCAGGTTTCCTCTCAAAAGAAACTTGTTTATACAGATGGCCCCTGACTTATTGATGGTATAAAAGCAATACTCATTCAGTAGAAACTGTACTTCAAATACCCAAACAATCATTCTGTGTTTTTTACTTTCAGGATAGTATCCAGTTAATTATATGAGATATTAAACACTTTATTATAAAGTAGATTTGTTTCAGATAATTTTGCCCAACTGTAGGCTAATGTAAGTGTTCATAACATGTTTAAGGGAGGCTAAGTTAAGCTATGCTGTTCAGTAGGTTAGGTGTATTAAATGCAACTTTGACTTATAATATTTTCAACTTATGATGGTTTTATTGGGATATAACCTTATCATAATTTTGGAACATCTATACTTGCATGTGCCCTTATGGCTCTTCTCTGACCTGTGCCCAGCTTATATCTACCACGATAGCCACTCTCTAGGAGAACCCTGATATAAGAAGTTAGGTTTGGCCACTCGGGTGAGACACAGAGGAGACAACACAACAAAACACGTGCAATAACAGAAGCATCCCAAAGACGTGAGCACAGCACACTTTGCAGGGCCAACGAGAAAGGGGGGCCCAACTAGAACATGCGTGTTCAACCAGATCCCGTGGATAGAGAGCAAGATAGAGAGCGAGCGATCCAAGGGGCTAAGCCTTTATTGAAGTCTGGGGCATTACCTAAGCAGGTTTCCCTTGGGGAGTTCCAACTGGTAGGTTTAGAGCAAGCAGGCTCCAGCTTTATGGGGTCACAGGGTGACTGAGAGGTCGTCACAATGGCATGATCAGTGTAGTCCATGAGGGTTGAGGGGGTCAGTGGAGCAAGACAAGTAGGTTATATATAGCTGTCCCATAGGTAAGGTGGTCACCAGGAGGCAGTTTATAAGGTGGATATCCAGATTGACCACACTGAGGAACTGAGAGCAGGCAGAGTCTCAGGAACTATACATAGGTGACTAAGCCCTGCTTCTGGTATGACTGTTGAACTTAACTTTAAAATGGATGCCAAGGCAACAATTATATACTTCCTACAGTTTAACAACTGATGACCATTTTATGGGGAGATGTAAAATGGACCTCCTCCACAACCTGTCCAGAAGGTTCCAGCCTCCATCTAGAAGGTCTAAATTAGAAGAGCCTTTACTTTGTGAACTGAGATCCTTCCCTGAAAGGCCCTATCTGGAGTGTGATTTTATTTTATTTTATTTTTAAGCCCAAGGAGACTTTAGGTTTGTCTTTTAAAAAACAAGAAATAAATAAATAATGGTCTAGAGTTAAATCTTTGAGAATCATGGTGTCTACTTCTTTAATTACCTATTTGCATACCTAGTTATCTGTCATAAAAATGCAGATATTAAATAAAACTCAATGCTAATTTTAATACCAAAGAACAAAGCTAGTTTTTATAAGTAGTATAATATTGCCCTGGCTAGATAATACATCTAAAAGTCAATAGAATTTAGATTTTATTTTTACTATGAATATAAATCTTACAAGAGTTTAAGCAAGTCAGTGTTCATAATATTATACATTTTTAAAGTCATTTAACATTTTAACTTTCACAGTAATTCATTTAAAAAAATTGAAATTAAAATAATTTAAAATTAAGGAATTAATTTCTAGAAAAGCCAAGATGATGGTTATTAAGTCATAACTTTAAAAAATTCTGGAAAAAAAGTTAGATAATTATAATCAAATTAAAGCTATTATAACCCTACTTTTCTATTCAAAGTTAGCCTTCTTTGGTTTTTAAAATTTATATACTGAGCCATAGCTATCTAGAGATATTAACAATCTTTTTAAAAGAAAACACATTTATCAAGGATAACCTGTCTATCAGTTTCAGTGCTAACTGCTGAGGCTAAGGAGCTAAGAGAATTATAATGGAGGTAGACACATTGTAGGACAGATATAGGAATAAAATTTATGCTATCCCAAAGACTAATTATTTTGATAGTTTTAGGAGGTCCTGGCTTCCTTTAATGCGGTGATATATAGATCAAGATGATCTAGTTTATTTGGCTATTTGCTGTTCTAGAGTACTTAGAAAGACACAGTATGGGATTGATTTTAAAGATTTGAATGTGAAAATCCATATTACATTCAACCAGGTCTACTTTTGATGTGTCCTTGGTCAATTACTCAAAGTTTTGTGGATTTTTTTTTTTAACTGAAGATGTACTATGTGTAGGATACTCTGTATGATCCTGAGCAAGTAACAATGCTTTTCTCACCTTCAGGTGTATTATCAAGAGTATTCACTAAGCTAAAAGCTAAACTGCCGTAATGAGCGAATCCTAAAATACAGGAGTTCACGTGAAATATAAATTTCCCTTTTACATAACAGTTTGTGGCTGACAGGTGTGCTCAGCTCCATGAAGTCTTTCAGGAACTAAGCTGGAGGGAGCTCTGCCATTCTCAATATGATACCTCAGGTCACTCCAATCATTTCCATTTTTTGACACTGAGACAGAAAGGAACAGTGAGTCTGGAGTAAATATTTTTAGAAGATGCCTGAGAACTTATGTATATAGGTCTGCTCACACTTTTGGGAACTTAGCATCATGGCTACATAGGGCTGCAAAAGGGAGAAGAAAATGTGAATGGCTGTGTGCCCTGGAGGGAGGGGATAACAGATCTAAGGCAATCAGCCATCTTCCATATTAGTATGGCAATACTCACCTCCCCCGAACTGTTGTATGAAGTACTTAGTGCAGTTCATAAGACATGGCGAAGGCTTAATAAACCTGATCTATTTTACCTATTTGTCATAATTGTTGTTATTAAGGTACACAGAGAGGGTAGGGCATATGTTGATGAAAATTTCCATTCCGTATGGAGTAAATAAATGTACTCCTCTGGAGTAAAGAGGGGAAATTGTGCATCTTTTGCATTTCTTTTTTCCGTATGTGATTATTATTTTACCTATGTATTTGTTAACCAAAATGTTTAAGTGTGCCCAATTGACTGGAAATTCTCTAAGTGTCTCATCCATTAATTTATGACTTACTAGGAAAAATGCCTCTTATAAGAAAATTTATTTGTAGTGTTCACAGGGAAACAATCCATTAGCTCAAAGTCAACTGGAAAGTATAAAACTACTTCTCCCTCTCTTATAGGACCAAAAATTGAAACACAAATAGAGTTAAAGCCATTCTTTTGACTGAAAGAAAGCCTTTTGTATTTGCTAGAATATTCATATAGGACTCACCAAAAATCTTCTTAGGCCACAGTGGAGAGTCTGCGAGTAGTTTATGCACTGAGCAAGCACACGGGGTTTTGGAATAGCAAGCTGACTAAATAAAAGCTATAACTTATTCTGGCAGTGAAAATTCATCATTTAAATTTCAAATGTTTCACCAACACAACATATTTTACAACAAAACAAAGGTTAGAAAGAAGTCTTCTGCATCCTGAAACTATCTTGATAGATATTTGAGTTTTTAATTTTAAAATAGAGAAACATTTAAGTGGAATCCTCCCTAAAATATTGAAGCGGACAGCTGCTACTAATTTCAAACACAAATCTAAAAAAAATATACCTTGCATTGTGATTAAGTGAAAATCCTTCACCGATTAGGATGTTGTCTGTGAGGAAGATGGATTATGGTAGATAAGCCAGGTGTTTGTGCTCATAAAATTGTGAAATTTCTGTTTAGATTGAAGACAAAAGAGTGTATCCCTAATTAGTGAGCCACAAAGTACGTATTAGAGACATATAAATTATAATTGTCAGTAAGAAAAGATTTTATATACTTTTATAACTGCAGCACATATTTTCAATATCTTCCCAGTCCAATCCCTTGAGGGCACGACAGCTCTATGCTGTGTAGTAGAGGAAACCTTGAACTTGGGGTCAAGAAACTGAGTTTAAAGCGCTAGCTACTCTAACCTTATTACCTTAAGAAAGACAGATCATTCAATAATTAACTGAGGGTCTAATGAGTACTAGACTCTATTCTCCACTCTCTGTATTAAATTAAAAAAACACGGTTCTTATCCTATGGAGCTTGTGTGTATGTTTGTGGTGTGTGTGTGTGTGTGTGTGTGTGTGTGTGTGTGTGTTTAGACAAAGAAGGTATGTTGCAAGGGAAAAGATGGGATAATAGAAACACAAGTAAATGTATAATGTAAGGACGGTGAAAATGCTAAAAAGAAATAAGTCAGGATAATGGGAGAAATCAGTAACTGAGCAGGCAACATGATGGAAATGTTATTTTAGATAAGGTGGTTCTAGAAGGCCTCTCTGAAAAGGTTGCTTTTGAGCACAGAGAGTGCTGTATTCAGTGAGCTTCAGAATCTTTAATGCATCAGGGATAAGAGTTCTGGAAGAAGGATCTCATGAATAGGGGAAGGACTTTAGATTTTACTCAAGGCTCATTTTCCTCATTTATAAACTGGAAAATATTTTTTACCTACCTGCTGGTAAAGGGAAAAAGGTGTGTGATAATATTTGTAAACATAAAATACAGCCTAAATCCAAGGAACTAAGGATTTTAAAAATCATTGTTTTGCTGAGATTGGAACTGGAAGATATAAATGTTCAAATGAAAATTCTTTCTTTTGAGAGAGACTGCATTTTTGTGTAAAAAAGGGTTTTAGGAATAGTAATGCATGGAGTTATTAAATTTTTTTTGTATTTCTGCACATACACATATGTGTATATATATAGGAATATCATCAAATGACTGTGGGGTGTGTGTGTGTGTGTGTGTGTGTGTGTGTATTACCGAACTCATAACCTAGGACTATGTTTTTAATGAAGCAATTTTCTAACATGAATTCATTATCTTTTGCTTTGTGGTTGAGATTTCAGATTTAGAAGTTAATAGAAATGAGAAAGAGTACTTTTTTTCTGAATTGTCATTTTTTGGTCCCCAAATAGTTCTTGGATTTGGCTTTTCTCTTTATCTCTTCTACTGAGTTTTCTAAATGATAGAGGACAAAAGGTTGAAATAGTTTGTGAAACTGATCCTAAGTTATATCATTTATTGCTTCATGAAGTCCTTTAGTTGTCCTAAAAACATTAGTCTAATACAGTGCAGTTTCCAAGATCTGTTCTTTAACACCTTGTGTAAATCAAAATCTGTGTTATTTATGAATAATTTTCCTATAAGAATGAATATAAAGAATGGGTAATATTCTTAAAATATTTAATTCTACAATCATTACAGTACACTTTTGCTTTATTCTGTGTTGTTATTTTACAGCCCTGTTACTTATATTTCTCAGTGTATTTGCTCTTGAATTAAACGTCCAGTTGTTTCAACATTTTGATGGTGCTGTCTCACTTTTAACACCTCTTCCAAAGTTTGACTTGGAAGAGCATTTTTGTTTGTTTGTTTGTTTGAGCTCCAGTACCACCACTTAGGGCTACTTAGATATTGATTCATTCAGATTTTTAAAAGAAGATTTAAACTTACAATAACAGTGGGAACTAAAATATCACGGTAGTCATAAGCGTCACTCAACGAAGCTCTGGTGGCAGACAACCAACCTATTGTTTACGTGTCGCTGGCCAAATGGCAGGGATTACTGTTTACCAGACAGGCTCAGTAGCACTGCCATATGACAGTGACACAAACATCCTTGACAGTTCTCTAGCCCGCCCAACCCCAGTGTTAAATAAATCAGTTTTGATGGATATCTGTTCATTTTCTGCTTTAAGTGAAATATTAATGTTATATTTATCTTGGGCTGTTTCAAGTTTGCATATCTCCAGTTTCCATGAAATACAAGTGGGCTGTATTTCTTGCTTAAGGCAGTATCTTTCTTTCTTTCTTTCTCTGTTATGATTTTTGAAAGCTCCCTAAATTGGAAACATAGATACCCAGAGTTGCAAAGTCATTCCAGGTTATTATCCCTTTCCTGTACAAATAAATGCCCTTTATAGCCCTAGCAAATGCCAACCCTACGACTTGTCAATAAATATACTCTGTGTCTCACTGACTGCAAATTGGAATCTCAGGGGGAAATTGATTCCATTTTATATTTCTCTAATTGTTAGAGAAAGCACTTTATATCAGAACAAATTATCTTTCCATAACCTCCATTCACTATGAGAAATACAATTTAAGGGGGAAGTGACCAATCGTAATGGTTAGGAAGATGCATTCCCCCTTCCTAATATACAAAATCTGCTTGAACTCTAAAAATAACAAGATGTTTAGTTATCTTTTACTCTTTGAAAAAACATATGCCTCTTTCTAGTAATTATTGATATTTTTCAAAAAGTATTTAACTGTTCTTTAAAAAAAAAAAAAACAGAGATGTGGCAGGATAATTGTCTTTTAGACCAAGAGACAACTATACCAGAATTCCAAGAGCATAAAGTAAACTTGGAGTACAAAAATCTGAGTGTGTCATTCACTAGCTAGGTGGATTTGAAGCAGCTTTTTCTTCCCTAGCTATGCTAAGTGTAAGTTTTCTCTTTATACACTGGAAAGAATGGAAGCTAACTTGTGATAAATGAATTAAACAAATTCTGGAAAAGTGTCAACCATTTAGGCAAGATGCTACAAAATCTCTGTGTGAATAATGGACTATATTTTTCAAAAGTAATAGCCTAATCTCAGTGGCTATATTACCCTTCTGATGAACATACAGCCATTTGAGATGAGTCAAATACCTTCTGTAAAAGTCACTTTTGTAAGCCAGCATTTAAAGAGAACCACCTTTGTACAGTGCATGCCATTAAAACTTGCAAAAGGAGGAAAGAAAGGGGAATTTGGTCTCAAGGAACCTAGAATCATCATTTAGACATCATACATTCCAAAGACAATTAGATTTATGTTTTATTTTTTTTCTTTTCTTTTCTTTTTTTTTTTTTTTTTTTGAGATGGAGTCTCACTCTTTCATCCAGACTGGAGTGCAGTGGCATGGTCTCAGCTCACTATCACCTCCACCTCCCAGGTTCAAGCAATTATCCTGTCTCAGCCTCCCAAGTATCTGGGACTACAGGTGCATGCCATCACACCCCGCTAATTTTAGTATTTTTAGTAGAGAGATGGGGTTTCACCATATTGATCAGGCTGGACTCGAACTCCTGACCTCAGGTGATCCAACCACCTTGGACTCCCAAAGTGCGGGGATTACAGATGTGAGCCACCACACCCAGACTGTTTTAATTTTTTAAGCATATTATACTCAAAAACATAATATTTTTTCCTAAAGGCACTGAATGTTACACAGTAGGTACTCAAAAACTATAATCTTTTTTTAAAGCTACAGCTAGCATTTCAAAATAATACAATCTAAATATATTTATATGAGTACCATATTTCTAATGCACTTTAATGTATGCCATGATGAATCAGGCCCATAATTTTGGAATGCTAAATATGTACTCTCCTGAAGAGAATTCACTGAAAGCTTTATTGCGTGACTGCATAGAAAAGCAAAAATCTAGCATTTAGTTTTAATGGAAAGGAATTTATATTAGATATCCTTTCCTCACACAGATATGAATAATTTTGTGTTTGAATAATTTTGTAATTGGAAAATATCTATATCATTTTTTAAAACTATTGGCTGCAAAGTTATTACACTGAATTTGTTTTAATCATTTAGCATAGATTAATTTTTGGTTTAATAATAAAATCTTTGTGCTAAACAAACAATGGGACAACAACAAAAATCTGGGTTAGTCATTTTAGTATATCTTTCCCATAGTAAGCTGTATTTATATTTCTGTAATGTATGTTTAAAATTTAAAGGTCTTCAGAGTCCTATCTTATTTTCAAAATTCATTGTTAAACATTTTAGGCAAGATATTGCAAAATTTCTGCATGAATAAATTATTTTACTTACTGTATTTTTCAAAAGTAATAATCTGATCTCAACAGCAATAACCCTTCTGATGAACATACAACCATTTGAGATGAATCAAACACCTTCTGTAAAAGTCACTTTAGTTAGCTAGCATTTAATGAGCATCACCTTTGTATAGTCCATGTCATTAGAATTGGCAAAAAAGGAAAAGGAAGGAGGAATTGATCTCAAGGAACATAGAATCATCATTTAGACATAATATATTCCAAAGACAATTAGAACTATGTATGTTTCAATTTTTAAAGTATACTATACTTAAAAATTTACAATATTTTTCCCAAGGGCACTTTTTAATAATATAAAAAACACAAGAAATATTTAGACTTTAAAGGATATTTTTAGAAGTAAACGTTTTTTTTCTGTTGTATATAGCCCTCCAAAAGTGCAATTTGTATAGTGTATAACATATCTATATTATAACATACTAATACAAAGAGCCTGAAAGAGTAGACTACTTTATAAAAATTGTCTGCCTAGATTGAAGCTAGGTGCCCACATCCTATACAGCCTGTCGTTGACTCTTCCCGTAATGTAACTGTGGAGTGATAAATAATGCTAGTAGACATTTTCATGTGAAGATTAATAGTCATTAGAGATGTAAATACAGTAGAATGTTACACTAGTGCACATATAAGACACTCTAATTGCATAGGTAATTAACACTTCTGTTGTTTTTCTCATTATCATTTTGTTCCAGTTGAAATGCTTGTTAGCAACCTACTCTGTAGAAGGAACAGATAGCATGTCATTACAGTGGTTGACACAAGGCAGCCTTCAAGTATGTGACACTAATTAAATTAAAACTTCAAATTACAAACAGACTTCTTATAACTAATGATGAATGACCATTTTCATGAAATAATATTCACTTCTTTATTCAAGAGTTACAAGTGTTGCTTTTAATATGTTGTATTAAATCACAAAGAAATCCATTAACAAAGCTCTTATGTTTGTCTTTTCAGTGGAAAGGATATTAACATTTTGAGACTTTTCTGCAGACTAAGGGAGTTTTCTCCTCTCATTTGTCTAATGACAAATGATTAGGAATTTCTATCCCTAGCAGGGATGTCACACTTCTCAAGCAGCTGGGTTATGAGGCAGTCTTTACCAGACAGGGAAATGTTCTAGAAGTCTGGAAATTACTATTCTCTTTTAACTAATGACAGTGGTTGGTGCATAAAGAATGGTCAATAAATTGTATCTGTATGTTTTTGTATTCTGAAGCTGATAAGATGCCCAGAAAAGGCTTCTTGAGACTATACCACTTTGACATAGTTAGAACATTCAGATAATTTACAAGAGTTAATTAGGAATCAACCCTAAAGCAATCTTAATGGAGATTGGCCTACCAAGCAGAATGTGTTACTAAGTCTCAGAAAACAAATACAAACTATATTATTTGCTTCATCTGATTAGAATATTTTGTCCATTTCAAAAGCTTACTTTATAACTAGGTAACTAAAAGACAATTAAAATTTTAGTTAGTGAGGACAAAATTATAGTAACAGGTATATACTGAATAATTTTAATGGTCTCTGTTATAAAGAGAGGAGGTCTACTGCAATATTTTTCAATTCATAGATTTCAGTCCACAGCTTCATTGTGAACATTTCACAGGTACAGTATCAACTTTGGCCCATATGTGTAATATATTTTTCTTGCATACTATAACAAGTGAGTATACATACTGTTACAGCAATGGATGCCAGAAGTGTGTGTGTGTTGAACAGGACTTAAAATGTGTTATTTACTCTGAGAAAGACCAGGCCCTAGAGGTCAAGTATATCGGAGTTGAAACAAAAGATTTGCTGAGACTTACAAATATTTGCCTCTGAATACACGAAGAAATGGTTACAGGGAGCAGGAGACCAAAGAATATGTGATAACCATTGGAGCTTTTATAGACTCTGAGAAGTGCTGTTATACTGTATCAGTATAATAGTAATGAGTTTATCTAAATTATTGAGGGGAGGGGAAGAGAGAGAGGGGGGAAGAGAGAGATAGAGAGAGGAGGGATTTATTCTTCTCAAACAAAGCAATAATAATTCTCTTATTCAAAATTGTGATGCTAATACAAGTGAGTTTAAACCTTTGGTCTAATGTAACACTGTCCAATAAAACTTTCTGTGAGGATGGAAATGTCCTATTTTTCCAATATGTTAGCCATTAGGCACATTCAACTATTGATCACTAGAAATGTGGCCAGTGAGACTGAAGAACTAAGTCTTTAATTTTATTTCACTTTAATTTTAATTTTCACTCATTTGAATTAATTAAAATTTAATGCAATTAATTTGAATTTTGATTTAGCCACATGTGACTAGCAGCTACCAAATCTAGCTCTCACACAGGTTTAAGACATCCATCTCCATTGTAAGAACTCAATCCCTTGAGTTACAGAGTGTTCTTGATCCTTTGGTGATTACAACCTGGACAGATTATTGCTCCTTGGGCACCCACATTGTAGATTTCTTGCTATCTTCCATCTGGTAATGTGTTGTTTCTGCAGACAAGTTACATTTAGCTTATTTACTGACTTAAACTTATTATAGATTTGTTCCTTGGTTGGAATTCCCATTTTCAAACTATCACTTAGTATGAGTTATTTCTGAATATAAATGATTTCATCAATTAGCATATGGGCATTTTTTTAAGTGGAGTCATTTCTCTCATCCTCTGCTTTCCTGGGATCTATCTACAAGCCAAAGTTGTAAATCAGTTACATGGTAAATAAGGCCTTACTGAATTAATTTGTGAATATTTAATGATCACTTAATATTTTTTTCCCTATTGCTAGCAACTAGTAATCCAAAATTATTAAGACATCATCCTGCCCTTGGAGAACTTACAGTCTTTAAGTGCCACAGCACTATAAATAAGCCAATTCATCTTCAAAAGCAGGCTTAATTAATATGAAACCTCTGGGGAATTCATCTACAAAAAATATGAGTATGCCAGCAAGCAGAAATTATTTATCACACAATATCCCTCCTTTGGACATACAAGTAACCACAACCATTATTAATGTATTAGATCGTATTTGGAGGTGGCAGAAATCCAATAGCCTAAATCTTTTCCAAGGTGGCTTTCGGAGTTAGCCTTGTAAAATAATTAAAATTCTAATTTATTTCTGTGTACACATGGAGTAAAATACTTAATGTTAAGATCTGCCTGAATGCTTAAATATATTAAGCAGTGCTCTGTTTTGTTTATTAGTTGTTTCTCTTTTCAAAGCTTTCAACATGGCAAAGTTTGCCTTAATTATATTTAAACAAGAGTGCCGTAACATATTCTCTCTCTCTTGCCCCTTACAATCTTTTGACATACCTAGTTCTCCAGTTTTGTGTATTAGTATGAAGAAGAAAAGTAAATTAAAAGATTTATTCATATTATGATGTTAATGAGTTCCAGGATGTGATATTTTAGAAGAAGCATGAGTAGGAATTAGGAGAGAGGGAAGGTTTTTCTGGCACACTGCAAACTATACAGATAGAAGGAGGACATAATTATGAATACAGCCAGTATTTTACTTGCATTACCTCTACATTCTATGTACAGGTAGAGTGGTCATACATAACTGCAGTATTATTATTTTGGCTACGTATAATGTAACAGATTTTAATTTAAACTTGGCAATTGATATTTGACTCTCAGATTTCTTATTCTAATATCACCAACTGTTGGAAACTGTTGGAAATAAGTGGAATATCAGAAGTAGTTAGGGAAAACTTTATCAAGTGGGTCCAGGTTTCCTGGAAATATATATATTTCCTCTAGTCTAATATATATATATATATATATATAAAATAATTATATATTATTGCATTATATATTCTTATATATTATATTATATATTATTATATATTATATTGTATATTATATATCTTATATATAGTCATAATAAAGTAAATTCATGTTTACTTTATTATATTACTCATATGTATTACTCATATAAATAATTATATATTATTGTATATAATATATTTTATATATTATATATTATAATATATTTTATATATTATATATTATAATATATTTTATATATTATTATATATTATAATATATTTTATATATTATAATATATTATATAATATATTATTTTTTATATGTAGTCATAATAAAGTAAACTCATGTTTTCTTTGAGATAAAAACGACAATTGAAATTCTTCTATTTATATGTATCTAATAATTTGGATTCAAGCAAATCATTGGTGTGGTCAGTCCATTTTTACATCACAACCTTTAATGTGCAAAATAGCCTTAGAGATTTAAAAATTGATTTAAAACTTAACTTGAATATAATTACAACCTTCATGACTTTAAAACTTATATATCCTAGCTGTCTTATTTTTTAATTTTTATTTTTATTTATTTATTATTTTTGAGACGGGGTCTCACTCTGTCACCAGGCTGGAGTACAGTGGCACGATCTCGGCTCACTACAACCTCTGCCTCCCGGGTTCAACCAATTCTCTTGCCTCAGTCTCCTGAGTAGCTGGGACCACACGCACGTGGCACCACGCCCAGCTAATTTTTGTGTTGTTAGTAGAGACGGGGTTTCACCATGTTGGCCAGGATTGTCTCGATCTCTTCCCCTCGTGATCTGCCCACCTCAGCCTCCCAAAGTGCTGGGATTACAGGCATGAGCCACCGCGCCCAGCCAGCTGTCCTAGTTTTTAAACAATGATACTGAAATAGTTTCCCATAGGCTAAATTTTTTCTTGAGTGTTTCTTCAACTATCTATCTATTCCCATGAGATTATAACCTTTTATTTTAAATCAAGTAATTTTGTTAGGTCTCAAGTATGCTGGAATCTTTTGATTAAAAAAAATGAAGGTTAAATACAAATATTAATGAGCAAACAAATTCCTCAACCTCAATGGATTTCACCATTTAGTTCAAGGTGACCAGGATATTAGATTATCAGCCTTGTTATATCAAATATAGCTAAACTATTTGTCTTCCCCTTGGGGAAAATCCTAAAAATATTCTTTTTTCCCCACATTTCATTACTTCAGAAGGATATTGATTCTTACAGAATATTTGAATGAAAAATCCTGAAACTGTTGTTTCATTTCATAAAGTTAATGAGTATTTTGAAATGGACTCCCCAGCTAGGCAGTTACACTACTAGACAAGATTTAAACACAATTCAGTCTTATATTTGTTTGGGGGGAGTGTTTAGATATTTAAAAGTATTTCACATCTGTTGTTACATTTTATGCTCACAGCTAGGTTAGACTTTGAGGTTAGATCATGAGGTTAGGCTGGTGCCTCCCTCCACAGCGCCTCCTTTTCAACATTTGGCAGACAGGAAAAAAAAAGCCATAGTTGTTTCAGTCACTTTCTCAATCATACTGTTAAGAGAATGCCAGACTCAAGCCTGAGCATCTGACTCCAGGTCTATAGCAATTTCTCTTCATCTACCAACCAAATAATATGTTGCAGCTACAGCCAAATTTTTCCAAAAATTGTAACTTTGTATGTCAGTCTGTACAATGCATGTTTCTTTTAGATCTTTGCTACAACTACATCATGAATACATCTCATCTGGTTGTTAAATTACAGTATATAGCTTCATTTGTATAGAGCGGCTTACCACTGATCTCAAGGCTAACTTTGCAGAAAACCAAGTTATCACCACTGCAACTTCAACAACAATAACAAAATGTTGTAACTTCCCTCCTCTAATTGTTTTGTAATTAACTTCAAAGTCTAAAATGACTTAATAATACTGTAGTACTTTAAGTATAAGCCAGAATCAGTGACAACTTCTTGATTGGACACTGGAAGCTATTTACAGGCTGCTGTATTTTCTTTTCATGTAGTATATTATGATTTCTCCTTTTAGGCACTTGGAATTCATAAAAAGAAGGTATTTTTGAACTTCAATTCTCCAGAATCTCATATTATGGGACTCGTGGACCCATTTTATGATACTTATATTCTTGAGGTATACCACATACACCTATTTTCTAGCTTGAATTTATTAGTGTATTATAATTCAAAATAAAGTGTACATAAAATAAAATTTGTGAAATTTACATAATTCATCAAAGTCAAAGAATATGAAAGTTTCTTAAGTGAGAAGGGAATACTTCTCTATAAATAAAGGCACAAAGTGAATTATCATTATTGTTCAACTTTGCAAGAAGTCCTATTATATTTAGAAGATTTATCAAGATATATATGTTTTCATTGTTTGAAAATGATGGTCTGCTTTAGAGCGAATGACTAAATTGTTTTACATACCTCTGGTAGAATTCGGCTGTGAACCCATCTGGTCCTGGACTTTTTTTGGTTGGTAAGCTATTGATTATTGCCACAATTTCAGCTCCTGTTATTGGT
Source organism: Pongo pygmaeus (assembly GCF_028885625.2). Taxonomy (NCBI): domain Eukaryota; kingdom Metazoa; phylum Chordata; class Mammalia; order Primates; family Hominidae; genus Pongo; species Pongo pygmaeus. The sequence goes on along the minus strand of NC_072384.2, from coordinate 40,874,240 downwards.
CTATTCAGAGATTCAACTTCTTCCTGGTTTAGTCTTGGGAGGGTGTATGTGTTGAGGAATTTATCCATTTCTTCTAGATTTTCTAGTTTATTTGCATAGAGGTGTTTGTAATATTCTCTGATGGTAGTTTGTATTTCTGTGGGATCGGTGGTGATATCCCCTTTATCATTTTTTATTGCATCTATTTGATTCTTCTCTCTTTTTTTCTTTATTAATCTTGCTAGCGGTCTATCAATTTTGTTGATCCTTTCAAAAAACCAGCTCCTGGATTCATTTATTTTTTGAAGGGTTTTTTGTGTCTCTATTTCCTTCAGTTCTGCTCTGATTTTAGTTATTTCTTGCCTTCTGCTAGCTTTTGAATGTGTTTGCTCTTGCTTTTCTAGTTCTTTTAATTGTGATGTTAGGGTGTCAATTTTGGATCTTTCCTGCTTTCTCTTGTGGGCATTTAGTGCTATAAATTTCCCTCTACACACTGCTTTGAATGCATCCCAGAGATTCTGGTATGTTGTGTCTTGGTTCTCGTTGGTTTCAAAGAACATCTTTATTTCTGCCTTCATTTCGTTATGTACCCAGTAGTCATTCAGGAGCAGGTTGTTCAGTTTCCACGTAGTTGAGCGGTTTTGAGTGAGATTCTTAATCCTGAGTTCTAGCTTGATTGCACTGTGATCTGAGAGACAGTTTGTTACAATTTCTGTTCTTTTACATTTATTGAGGAGAGCTTTACTTCCAAGTATATGGTCAATTTTGGAATAGGTGTGGTGTGGTGCTGAAAAAAATGTATATTCTGTTGATTTGGGGTGGAGAGTTCTGTAGATGTCTATTAGGTCTGCTTGGTGCAGAGCTGAGTTCAATTCCTGGGTATCCTTGTTGACTTTCTGTCTCGTTGATCTGTCTAATGTTGACAGTGGGGTGTTAAAGTCTCCCATTATTAATGTGTGGGAGTCTAAGTCTCTTTGTAGGTCACTCAGGACTTGCTTTATGAATCTGGGTGCTCCTGTATTGGGTGCATATATATTTAGGATAGTTAGCTCTTCTTGTTGAATTAATCCCTTTACCATTATGTAATGGCCTTCTTTGTCTGAAACTATTCCAATCAATAGAAAAAGAGGGAATCCTCCCTAACTCATTTTATGAGGCCAGCATCATCCTGATACCAAAGCCTGGCAGAGACACAACAAAAAAAGAGAATTTTAGACCAATATCCTTGATGAACATTGATGCAAAAATCCTCAATAAGATACTGGCAAACAGAATCCAGCAGCACATCAAAAAGCTTATCCACCATGATCAAGTGGGCTTCATCCCTGGGATGCAAGGCTGGTTCAATATACGCAAATCAATAAATGTAATCCAGCATATAAACAGAACGAAAGACAAAAACCACATGATTATCTCAATAGATGCAGAAAAGGCCTTTGACAAAATTCAACAACCCTTCATGCTAAAAACTCTCAATAAATTAGGAATTGATGGGACGTATCTCAAAATAATAAGAGCTATTTATGACAAACCCACAGCCAATATCATACTGAATGGGCAAAAACTGGAAGCATTCCCTTTGAAAACTGGCACAAGACAGGGATGCCCTCTCTCACCACTTCTATTCAACATAGTGTTGGAAGTTCTGGCCAGGGCAATTAGGCAGGAGAAGGAAATCAAGGGTATTCAATTAGGAAAAGAGGAAGTCAAATTGTCCCTGTTTGCAGATGACATGATAGTATATCTAGAAAACCCCATTGTCTCAGCCCAAAATCTCCTTAAGCTGATAAGCAACTTCAGCAAAGTCTCAGGATACAAAATCAATGTGCAAAAATCACAAGCATTCTTATACATCAATAACAGACAAACAGAGAGCCAAATCATGAGTGAACTCCCATTCACAATTGCTTCAAAGAGAATAAAATACCTAGGAATCCAACTTACAAGGGATGTGAAAGACCTCTTCAAGGAGAACTACAAACCACTGCTCAAGGAAATAAAAGAGGATACAAACAAATGGAAGAACATTCCATGCTCATGGGTAGGAAGAATCAATATCATGAAAATGGCCATCCTTCCCAAGGTAATTTACAGATTCAATGCCATCCCCATCAAACTACCAATGACTTTCTTCACAGAATTGGAAAAAACTACTTTAAAGTTCATATGGAACCAAAAAAGAGCCCGCATCGCCAAGTCAATCCTAAGCCAAAAGAACAAAGCTGGAGGCATCACACTACCTGACTTCAAACTATACTACAAGGCTACAGTAACCAAAACAGCATGGTACTGGTACCAAAACAGAGATATAGATCAATGGAACAGAACAGAGCCGTCAGAAATAATGCCACATATCTACAAGTATCTGATCTTTGACAAACCTGACAAAAACAAGAAATGGGGAAAGGATTCCCTATTTAATAAATGGTGCTGGGAAAACTGGCTAGCCATATGTAGAAAGCTGAAACTGGATCCCTTCCTTACACCTTATACAAAAATCAATTCAAGATGGATTAAAGACTTAAATGTTAGACCTAAAACCATAAAAACCCTAGAAGAAAACCTAGGCATTACCATTCAGGACATAGGCATGGGCAAGGACTTCATGTCTAAAACACCAAAAGCAATGGCAACAAAAGCCAAAATTGACAAATGGGATCTAATTAAACTAAAGAGCTTCTGCACAGCAAAAGAAACTACCATCAGAGTGAACAGGCAACCTACAAAATGGGAGAAAATTTTCGCAACCTACTCATCTGACAAAGGGCTAATATCCAGAATCTACAATGAACTCCAACAAATTTACAAGAAAAAAACAAACAACCCCATCAAAAAGTGGGCAAAGGACATGAACAGACACTTCTCAAAAGAAGACATTGATGCAGCCAAAAAACACATGAAAAAATGCTCACCATCCCTGGCTATCAGAGAAATGCAAATCAAAACCACAATGAGATACCATCTCACACCAGTTAGAATGGCAATCATTAAAAAGTCAGGAAACAACAGGTGCTGGAGAGGATGTGGAGAAATAGGAACACTTTTACACTGTTGGTGGGACTGTAAACTAGTTCAACCCTTGTGGAAGTCAGTGTGGCGATTCCTCAGGGATCTAGAACTAGAAATTCCATTTGACCCAGCCATCCCATTACTGGGTATATACCCAAAGGACTATAAATCATGCTGCTATAAAGACACATGCACACGTATGTTTATTGCCGCATTATTCACAATAGCAAAGACTTGGAACCAACCCAAATGTCCAACAATGATAGACTGGATTAAGAAAATGTGGCACATATACACCATGGAATACTATGCAGCCATAAAAAATGATGAGTTCACGTCCTTTGTAGGGACATGGATGAAATTGGAAATCATCATTCTCAGTAAACTATCGCAAGAACAAAAAACCAAACACCGCATATTCTCACTCATAGGTGGGAATTGAACAATGAGAACACATGGACACAGGAAGGGGAACATCACACTCTGGGGACTGTTGTGGGGTGGGGGGAGGGGGGAGGGATAGCATTGGGAGATATACCTAATGCTAGATGACGAGTTGGTGGGTGCAGCGCACCAGCATGGCACATGTATACATATGTAACTTACCTGCACATTGTGCACATGTACCATAAAACCTAAAGTATAATAATAATAATAATAAAAGAAAAAAAAAAAAAAAAAAAAAAAAAAAAAATGAAGTTGAAAAAAAAAAAATAAAAAAATAAATTGTTTTACATAAGCACATCATCTAAAAGAAATGGGAAAAATGACCAAGAGAAAGACAACCAATGAAAAAAATGAAAGGATACATGAAGAAAATAGAAGCACTCAGAATCCCGTTGTGAGAAAGAACTGTGGCAATTATCTTGTTTATTTCTAAAGCAATAGAGGAGTTTCCTCTAGATCATCCCAAAGGATCAGACACCCTTTGCTAGAATTTGTCTGTAAACAGTAAATTCATGAGACTATGTCCTTGTTATATACACCTGGTTCTCAGCAAGTGTTATCTATATGGATGAAAAAACTGCTTTCTTTTGAAATCCAAGAGGTACCACTGGCCAAATCCCTCTTTCATTGTGAAAGCTTCAAATACTTTAATTTGCCATAATCTTCCTTCTATAAGTTTGTCTTCCCGAGACAAATATTTCTGAATTTTTAAATCATTGACTTACCACATAATTCCCAGACTCCATCCATTTTATTTACCTTTTATAGAATAAGAAATATTTGTTGATTTTTTAAACATATGGTACCTAGTACTATGTAGGTAAGAAAAACCTGTTCTGCGCTCTTTAGTTTAGTAACTGGGGCCTGCAAATTAAAGTGACAAAACACAGATTAACAGGAGAAGGGTTTATTTTTGTATGCACACAGGAGCTTCACAGAAAAGAAGTGAAAGTCCAAAGCAGTGGCTAGGTTTGAGAGCTTACATAACATTTTAACAAAGGCCGATAAATTGTGGAGATGTGACAAGACAAAGCAAAGGGATTTGGGCTAACAGGGATGGTAAATTGTGGGAAGGTAAATATATGGGGAAAACTAATGGAAGAGAAGGGTTATTTTACTAACATTTGTTATTCAGACTCAAATAGGCTCCCTCTCCAGTGATGCCCTGTCTTCAGTAAGACATCCCCCTCTTCCTAATACAGGAGAAAAGAGCAGAAACACCTTCACAAAGAAAAATTTATGTTCTGCTGTTAGGCAGAAAAAGGGAAGGAAGATAGTTCCTCCCATATCTGCTGTTCCTTAATTGCCACTAGCTCAAAGTAATCCTTATGTCAAAGTGGCATCTTTGAGGGTAGAATATTCTGATCTCCTTCAACTCTAAATGTGTTCTAAAAAAAAGGAGTAACTTCATTTTCCTTGGTAATAAACAAATTCAAGATATGATATAAAAATTTGCATCTATTAAGGAAACCTGATGCTGAATACTAAAACAAATCCTGTATTTTTTATTTTTTATTTCAAATTAAAACTTTACATTATTCTTTGTTAATTTTCTTTTTTATTTGCCAATCATGTCAGCTTAAAAATGTCATACTTTAATATCCCAAATATTAACTGTGTTTTCAATCTTCATTCACTTGGAAATTTTAAAAATGTGACATCCGAGTCTTCATTTAAATAACTGATGATTATGACATGTTGCACAGAACCCAGTCCTGACTCTCTCTATAGTAACATGAAGAACCTTCTAAAGAGGATGTGGAAAGAGTTAAAACAAACAAACAAACAAAAACCCAAAGCAAAACAAAGATATCCAAGCAGGATTCGAGAGATCATACACAGGATCCAAAGTGAAAAGAACCAGACAGGGCCAATGTGAACAGGTAAGAGGCGCAGGCATTACTGGAAGGAAGCGATTTTACTCTGTCACATAGTCACATGGGCAGTAGATCGTTGTGAATAATTGTGTGGACCCTGAAGATAAAAATCCTAAGTTTAAATTCTGACTTCCCAAAATAACTGCTGTGACATTGCACGAGACCGTTATCTCTGGGTCTCTATTTCTGCACCTGTAAAATGGAAATAATAAGTGTGACTCTTAAGATTGGTCAGAAGACCGAGTTAGTTAATAAGTCTAAAAAAGCTTAGAACACAGCCCTATATATGGGCATTATTAAATACATGTTAACCACATTATTAATAAGGGAAAGCCTTTCTTCTGAATTTACCAATGAATTATCTTCTGTAGGTTCTCAGATCAGAGTAGAAACGTGAATTCATGACAGAAGACATTGCTGAAAATGAAATCTATTTATGTACTGACCACCTTACTCTGAGGAAATGATACCCTGGATGGAACAGATTGGGTGTTGTTATTTGCCTATCTAAGCAAGGACAACTTTGTAGAAGCCCTCACTGAATTTTAGAGATATTCACGACAGAAACACGTACAATAGAGTCCCTATTCAAAGACAGAAAGCATGCAGAGAATGTCTATGGCAGAGTTTCACCACACAAATGTGGGAAGTGTGCCAAGGTAGTTTCTTCCCATCATAGTTTCCCTGGAATGACTGAAAAGATATGAGCTATTATGCAGTTGTTCTAAATGCTAGCCAAGAAGCAGCTCCTTTGCAGGATGGGAGTGGGGAGAGCGGGCATGATCTCGATACTTTTTTAAGGGACTGGATCTCTGGTGAAAATATTTTTCCAGCAGTTTTACTGATGCCATAATAGAGCGTGAACAATATAAAAGGATACCATTGTGAAAAGTTATTTTACCAGGTAGGAAACTTGCAAGAGGATTTATATTTCAAAATGACAGTGTCCTACAACTCACATTAAAAAAAATGTCTCGAAGAAAACAGGTCCAGAATTGTGGCCTATGGAACTATATTGCTCAGAACCTTAGCCAAAAAAGAAAAAAAAAAAAAAGGATTTTAAAGATGTTGTCTGGGACTTTTATTCCTCAGTGGAACTTTGTACACAGTACAAGATGTTAAAGTGTTGTAGATGAAGGTGTTCATTTCAGACTACCAAAGTCTTCCTGTTTTTTGTTTTGTTTTGTTTTTGTTTAAAAATGTGTATTACTCCACTATTCCTTTTCAGCAACTAAACAATTTCATGCCTATATTTTATTAGGGTCATAAATTAGTTTTTTATACTTTATAGTATCTTAGCTTCAAATGCTAATAATGTTATATAGGTACATTTGCTCCTGAGATACTCAAGTTTTTTAATGTTATAAAACCAAAAATTTCAAGTATTTAGAGATGCACTTTTGAAAAGTCACAATATTTAGATATTAACATAAGTATTAGTTGTTCTACATTTTTTTGTATGACTGTGTTAGATTATTTTTACTTTTAGAAACATGTCTTAAAAGATTCAAAATTAATTTATATCCTAAATAAAATTTTTTTATTCTCTTATTTTCATAAAAGTTAAAAGTCAGGTTAAATATCTTTATGATAAAATAAATGTAATTTTTCGTTGCCCATTTAAAAAACTCTGCATTTATCAACTTTTTCTTCAGGATTTTGTAATTTATCATCATAGTTTGTTCAGTAGATTTGCACTAAAGTTCAGGCCTAGTAGACACCTATTCAATTCTTTAAGCATTTTTATAGCTGTTCAATTGTAGGGAAAATTAAAGAGAAGTTTGGCCAAACAGCAAACATCCTGCGGTGCTTATTTGCTTATTTTTCTGTCATCTCCTGATTTCTTTATCCTGGACCTTCCTTCCTGTTCTCACTTCACACAAATGTGGTGTAAGAGAAAAACCCGGTACTTCCTTATTTAGTTATTCTAGGTTATTTTATAGCTGTAAACTAGGATGCTGAGTTGCTACCAGAGGTGTTTTTTTGTTTGTTTGTTTGTTTGTTTTCAAGTGGACTCAGATTAGGATCTCTGTTAACAACGTAATTAAAAATTGAAGAAAGCGTGGTTAGTACATGCAGTGGTAAAGGTGTAAGTGATTGCAGGTAGCAGAGGAGAGAAGATAGTTGCCTGTAAAGAAAGTATTTTGAAATGTCCTTCGTGCCAGTTTCCCAGATACATAAACTCTCCACCTCACTTTTCCAGAAGTAAATTTTGAGAAAATAAGAAAGCAGATGAAAGTCAGAAGAAAAATAAATTGGGAGATTTATGTGTGTGCATTTATATATTTCTATTTCTAATATATTTATAATATATGAGAAATTGCAAATAAAATGGAAGTTGGTCTTCTGCCTTTGTTTTTCTTATGTCATAAGTTCTGACTCATAGGTACTGAGGCTACTGATCCTTGATGTATGATAATGTGCAGTAAATTGAGAAGTGACTGATAAAATTTTAACCAAGCTGTCAGATATGGCATCATATGATCAGATCATTTGTACTTTCATGCTATCAATTCTGTTTCTAAAAACAAACAACACAAAACAGACTTTTTTCATAATTTCTCACATTTTATATCTGGTTCTCCTTTTCTATTCTTTTCTTCTTCATAACCCATGACATTTTTCTTATCTCTTCTTTGATGATACAAGCAAATTCCTATGTAATGTTTAGAAGATTTTTACCTGCATATGAATGCATATGCTGTTCCAAAGACAGACTCATTCATAAGAATTTGTGACAGGTCAGCATTTCCAGGATGTGCCAACATATTAATATTCATAAAAACATGAAAACTATGTGTGCATGTTCTTTTTTAAGTGACATTGTGTTTAATTCGTGGTTGAATGAAGTGAGATGCTCTGTTTAGGAGCTGGATTTCAATGAACATATTTCCAGAAAATGGGCACTGAGTTTTAAGTCTGTTTTTAGGAGGCCTTAGGACGTTGCTACTCAAAGTGTGGTCTGTGTGGAAGCAGCACCAGCATTGCCTGGGAACCCCTAGAAATGCAGAATTTTAATTCCAACAAAAATCTACTGAATTATAATTGGCACTTTAAGACCTCTAGGTGATTCAGATGTACATTAAAGTTTGGCGTTTTTTTTAGAGTGCATAGTATGGCTCTGAATGTGGCATTTACCAAATGTTTATTATGACACGTAGATACAAATTCGGGAGAGACATAATCCATGAAAATCAGATCAGGTGGCAAAATGGTGAAATATGTTTAATAATATCAAGGAAGATGAAACTCTTGATGAACTCTAGCATAAAATATCAAAATACTGACATTATTCTAGAATAATTTTAAGCTGTCATATTTAAAGAAGCTTTGAGATGTATCTTAGTCGTAATAAAATAATATAACAGTGTTTCCATGATAGTTTTACATATAAATAAGCATCCTTAAAGAAATTCTATGGATTACTCTTTCTGTCTTTAATACTGTGCTATTTTACCATTGCTGTCATTAATCAGCTTCATTAGATAATATCATAATGAGAACACATGTGAAGCTACAAGAAAAATGTCACAGAGAATTTGTATATTTTCTAGAAGTGACAGATATATATGTGTATATTTATATATTTGTTGCTTATAGCAGAGCATTCTTTTTTATTTTATCAAATTATTGTTTGTGTGTGTGTGCGTGTGCATGCACTCACATACTCAAATCTTTAAAGGTCAGTCTTCAATGAGGTTTCAATCAGATTCCATGTAGTAAAGGTATTGAATTGACAAATACCTTCCTCAGCATTCCCTTACAGAATAAATAAAATAAGCATTAAACTTAAAAGTAAAAATGTGTTCTACTTTTTTGGAATTTTTATTTGCATATACCTGTTCAAACTTCGGTAGAAAAGAACCTTTTCAAGAGTCATGTTATGAATTTAAGACCAGATTGAAACTGGGTCATGTCTGTTGCCCAGTGCCTGATTTTCCATTCTGTACATTTCTGTTGACCTTTGCTTTTTCTTAACCTTCTTGTTTCAGGTCCCGTTGACCATTTTCCTGCTGATTACCATGGGTATGAGTGGTCGGAAAGGGCAGATGAAACAAAAATAAATCAATGACTTTCTTTGCAAATATATCTGAAAAAAGATTTGATGGAGGAGACAAGACTCACTGGAATCTTGCTACAACAGTATTTATCGTAGAGCAGAATTCATTGTAAAGCTGACCAGCCTTGGAGTCCCTCAAACAGGATAGAGTGATGAGGGAAATGTTTACCTAGTGTATTTGTTCGATATGAGTTTCATTTATGTTTCTACCTTTTTTATAGCCTACAGCATAGATAACCAGAAAAATCTTTCTATTGTTGCAGTTTTGTATTTTTTCCTGAGCCAAGACATTTTCAAAGGGGTATTGCAATTACATAAATCATTAGAATTGTCCATAAATGTAAGGAATTCTTCTGTAGTATCTCGATAACAGATATCTTTAGTTGATACATTTTTGCAGGCCATTCAGAAGCTATTTAGTAGTTTAGTGTCATTACCACTATTAGTAATGCTACAGTTCTGTGTGTGTGTGTGTGTGTGTGTTTCAATCTGAATCTCATTGTTTTCTGTGTTCTTCTTTTACTCTAAATAAACCTCCATATCTAGTATGCTGTGAAAGGTGTAATCACTTTATAAAATGTAGAGGAAAATTACTATTGCCAGTAGATTATGTCTATGAGGAAAGAGAAGCCTTTTTCTGATTCACTAGTCACCAAATACTGTTTATTTAGCAGTTGTTTAATGGTTCAAATAAATTGAAGACATTCAGCTCTGTTTAAAACAAGAAAATCAAGGTGCTATTACTTTCAGTGGCAAAAACAGCAATTACTTTTGCACCAGCCTAATATTTAGTGCACTGAGGCAGTCATATGAACTCACTCAAAGGCCCTGTAGTGATTCCTTGCAGCATTTCCTAGGGAGAATCTGGCTGACTATTTAGTGTTGGCAAGTTGAACTTCAACTCAAGCCGAGTTAAGGCTTCGTCATTTTTAATATGCAATTGATTACCAGGTGGTATCCATCCTTCCTATTAGGGTTTTGCGTTGCTTCAAAGGTACTAACTTGCCCAGTGTCAGTTCTAACATAAAGAGGATATATGGGTGGCGGTTGTTAGGAGGTAAGATCTGAGGCTGAAAAATGGAAAGACAGATCCTTGTACCATATGGTATTTGGACCTGTGATGTTGACATCCTTCACGCTGGGCTTCAACCTGCTGAGCTAACCAGGCCTTGAGGCTGTGCCAAGTGGCAGAACTAGCAGGTCTTCACCAGGAAGACGTAGCAACTGTCATGTGGCCGGTCTGCTTGATCTCAGAAGATGGCCCACCAAAGCGAAAATAAGCACATGGTGATAGACTGATTAAATGGTTAAAGGAAGGGTTTTGTGGTAAGGGTCAGTTAGCTGATTATTATAAGAATTGGGCTTTACCTTAGCAATACACACTATTGAAAAACTTACTTGTGTTCACTAAGGACAACCTAGGGTCAAGTGAATAAGTGTTCTATCATCAAGGCAAAGCATGTGAGATCATGCTCATAGTTAGGATTTACTGAAAACAGACAAATACAGTTCCTCTATGCATGACTGATATTTAACTGGTATGCATGGCACAGCCATAATGGTTAATAAAATATTAAAACACTTCTGATTTTAAACAGCTGCTACCCAGTACCCTCACAGGACCCCTCAAATAATCTCATGCTGGCTCAGACACAGACAGGTGGGCAGAGCGAGAGGCTACCCTGAGACGACTCCACCTATTTGCCTGTCAGCCTGCCTGTGATGTCTCTCATTTGCCAGCTCTTGACCCCATCCCTTTCTCCCTTTCTCCCACAGCCAGAGTTCATGGATCACCTACAAATGGCCAAGATTCCCTTCAAGTTGCCTATTCATGGCTGTTGGTAAAAGCTATAGCCTGTACAGTGTATTTCACCTGTTGTTAAATATTTGGGTATCACCCTGACTGTAAGAGCTGTTTTAGTATTGGCATAGCATGGCTTCAAAATCTTGAAGTCTAAAGTGATTTTCTTCCCTTTTCCTCAAGATACTTCCATACTCTCCTACATAAAAAAGGCAGATTGAGACAGAAAAAGATACATAATTAGACTTCATTGCTTTGTCTGAGATTGTAGCACAATATAGTACAGTAATAAAGAAACCAGGTTTTGAAGACAGAAGAGATCTAAATTCAAGTAATAGCATTACAACTCTGTGACCTTGAAGAAAGTATTTAACCTCTGCAATCTTCCATTTCCTCCTTTATATAATAGCAATTATAATACCTAACTCATGATGTTATTGTGAAGATTTAATAAGATAATGGACATTATGTGCTCACCACAGAGCCTGGAACATAGGAAGTACTCAATAAACAGCAATTATCCTATTAATGCTACTTTTACAGAATGCAATAAAGGACAGTTTGTTTTCATTAAAAGTATATCATAAAATCGTTTTCAGAGTTAATGTCATTTTGAATGCCATAAGAAATTAAATTTTGAAGAATATTTGTCATCAACAACATTCACTTTGGGTCTGAAATATAAAATGCATATACTTTACCAATGATTCAGGACTGGTATATTTAAATGTTTGTATCATCCTATGACTTTTAAATTGGGCTGTTTAACATTCTATCTTCCTCTCAAGTGTAAATTGGCTTATATAAAAATCACCATGTCTCGCACTATGATTCTTCCAGTGAAAGACGATTAACTATACATGCTCTAACTGATCCTCTGACTATAATACTGCTTTTATGCTAATTAGGTCTCTCCCTTATTTATTGTATCTTCTCTCATCTCTATTTTATTCTCATCCACTCAATCCAGAAAAATATCAGAATTATTTTTCCAAGTAAAATAACCAATGAACAACTTCTTTTGTTTTGATAAATGTGCCAGATCTTTCTACACATTGTCTCCATATACTGCAGTGAATCTGGGTCATTTGACCAACAGTCACAGAGCAAACTTCTCCCTAAGTCAGAAAGATATTTTTTTTTGTTTTGTTTTTAGGCCAGTACGTATAATTTAATGTTGTCTTAAGGGAGATCTATAAAATAAAAAAAACTTGTTTTCCAGTTTTTGTGGAGTTGATTTCCTCTTTTTTAAATTATAGTAATGAGTTAATTTGACCAGAAATAATACTTTTTCTGGACCTCAAAGTATCCTTACTCTCATTGTTGCTTAATCTGAGAACAAGAAAGGACAGAGACGTTGTGTTTACTAGTTTAGGTTTCTTTTATACTTAGTCATCAAATGTTGGTTTTCGTGCTGTTTTTTTGTTTTGTTTTGTTTTGTTTTTCAGAAAGCTAAATAGTGCCTTTCAAGGACTTCAATAATGATTTATATATTGATAATTCCTTTGACTATTATCTCTTGGCCATCACACCACCAAAACCATTTCTTCCACTAACCAGCTGACATTAGCATGCCTTTGGTTTTTAAGCCTTAACTGGGGACCTGCATCTAACTTTTTATTATTTTAGCCTATAGAGGAAGAGGATGGACAAAGAATCCTCTTTCTTTTACAGGTATCTTAAAAACAACAACAACAAAAAATGCCTCTTAAGAGTGGCCAATAGCAATATCTCCGTGTTCACAGTTTGGCTCAGAGGCAATCTCTTAACACATTTGTGGAATCAAAGATCAAGTGACTCAGCTGTCTGACAAGTGGATGAGCCAGTTGGCTGCTCCCATTCAATGTCCCTTTCTAGCAGTAAGACCCCTTTCCTCTGAGAGTTGTGTAGAACTATCTGATTTTGGCTTGTCTTTTCCTGTCAGACATTAGTCTTTTAACATGCCTCCTCCCAGGGAGTTATCCCTGCTTCTAATTGGGTAGGCTCTCCAAGCTGCCCTGAACTTCAAAATTGCAATTAGGAGCTATCACCCAGTTAGAATAGGCAAAGTAGCCCCAAAGAACAAGAGGAAAAAGCTTTGCTTTTAGAGATGAAATACTTATCTTCTATTCTGTATTTCTGAGAAAAGATACAAGTGAAACATCTCATCTTTGGCTTCCTAAGTTTTTCTTAAATCAGCAAATTGAGTAAATCTTTTCCTTACAGAGAAATTTTAAATAATGACTGGAACATGTGTTTTATATCTTAAGGACTCAATAGGATTTCTGAAAATTGAAAATGAAGACCTTCTTCTTTCTGATTCATTGATTAAATATGTGTTTATTCATTTAAAAAGTCAGAGAGCCAACTTTACAAGTCAGCAAATTGCCACCCAAGAAATGTCATATGAGTATCAATCAACAAATTGTCCTTCTCTCAAACAAAAGTACTTTTATTATATTCACAGAGGGCTTGCAATTTCAATCTCTAGGACTGATTCATTGTTTTCATGAGAATCCTGTTTAATGCACATATATCACCCATGAAAGAACCTAGGATATCAACTTGGCTAGCAAAGAACAGGGCTCTAAGAGATTAAAAAAAAAAAAAAATCTAGGTGCATTTTAACCTAGGTAGAAGTGGAGGGAGGGGGATGAAGGAGAAAATAAATTTCTAGAGCTTTTAACAAGGAGAGTGTGAAGGTAATCCAGCAATTCAGAAATATGAAGAATGCGTGGAGAAGAACAAAGGAGCATTTAAAACACCTAAAAGAGCACTGATTTTTAATCATCCAGGCTGAGTTTCCTTCTATTAACATGGGGTTTGATGACAGGCAATGCTGCAATGATAATTACTTATAAAACAGTGATTTCATTTATTTTCTTATCTATTTGCTTTCGTAATGAAAGGTCAGAAAGCAACACACTCCATACGCCTAATATATGTTTTATTTCTATGGCTATAATTAATGACAATAATATTTTGGCTATGTCCACGTAATATTTTTATTTGCCAACTTTGTCTATATTCTAAGTGTTTATAGTTGCAGTGCAGGAAAATGTTATGACTTCACTTATACTTTTTGGATTCAGGTGCCAACTTGCAGTTAAACTGATAAAAATCACTTCATATATTCTAAAGTTAGCAGAAAACATACACACACACACACACACACACAAGGCTATTTTAACATGACAATATTTTCTGACATGATCTAAAATCCTTCAGTAAAAGGATGTTAACTAGACATCCATTGTTTATATTCATAATAATACGTACCATCAGTACTTTTGTCATAGCAGATGTTCTTTTTTTAGGTGAGCAGGCATGTTTTTTACATATTAAATACATAAATAAAGCTCTATATATTAGATGCAAACAAAATTTCCTACAATGAGTCTTCGAAAGAGAAAGGATTTTTAAATCCTAAAACAAGTTATCAAAGCTACCATAACTCCTTTCCCAGGGCTTTAAAAATTAGATGTCAGAGATGGCTAAAGGGTACTGCAGCTGGACAAAATCAATCACCTTTACATCTCTTGCAGTTTGTGAATCTTCACAACATCCATTTGAAATATGTAAACACAAAAGCCATTACTGGAACCTATTTTACAGAGAAATTACTTGATTTGAGTGAGTTACTATTCGTATTGAGTGCATATGAATCTTTAGAGGTGCTTATTTATATTCTTGCATCCTCAAGTGTAATCATACAGATTAACAAATGATTCAATTAATATTGTTTTATTTGGAAGTTGAAACTCATAAATCCAATTTTAATTCTATTTGAAATACTATAAATTTGTTTTATTTAATGTACTTACATGTAAGTTTGTCAGATGAAGTAGCTCAGACGTAAAAGTAAGTTGTATTTGAAAATAAGAACAAGATCTTATGAAATAAAAACTGTTCTAGGAAAGTTGTATTGCTTCTGTAAAGATATTATGTGATTCGATATTATGTTTAATAATAAGTATTATATTAACTATCTTTATATTATATACTAATTTTCCCAAATAACATTGAGTAAATGATGTTGTTCACATTCTTGATAGTCTTATAAATGGTCTAGATTGCTGTAACTGTTTTGAATTCTCAGCTATGGTAATTACAGATATTATAATGCAATTTTTTCATACTCATAATGACTACATAAAAATTACCTTTCCACCTTAAAATACTAAAGATGATAGTTTGTCTGTAATACATCCAAGAAAATAGATCTAATTGTGTGTGAAAAGCATTCTTAATAAAAGAGGGCAAGGTGTGGTGGCTCATGCCTGTAATTCCAGTGTTTTGGGAGGCGAAGCCAGGCAGATTGCTTTAGCTCCAGAGTTTGAGACCAGCCTGAGCAATGTGGCAAAATTCTGTCTTTGAATCTGCCCCCCACAGCCAAGCATCATGGGAGGCTGATGAGGGAGGTTTGCTTCAGCCCAGAAGGTGAAGGCTGCAGGAGCCACGATCATGCCACTGGCACTCCAGCCTGGGCAATAGAACAAGACCCTGTCTCAAAAAAAAAGAACCCATGTAAAAGAACACACTTGAAATCAGGTTAATGGTACTCTAGAAATCTTAATGTATAACTTAGTTATAATGACATTAAAAATTTTTAAATAATTCCAGGAAAGTTAATTTTTAAGGCACTTGTTACAAATTCTTAGAAATCATAGGATCTTCAATTTAATAAGGAGAAAGATTTCACAGGAATAAATATTTAAAAGATGCTAGGTATGGGGGCTCATGCTTGTAATTCCCAGCACTGACAGGCTGACAGGAGGAATGCTGAAGCCCAGGAGTTTGAGACCAGCCTGGGCAACATGGTGAGACCCTGTCTGTACAAAAAAATAAAGAATTAGCCAGGTTTGGTGACACAAGCCTGTAGTCCTAGGTACTTGGGAAGCTGGGCTGAGAGGTTACCTTGAGCCAGGGAGGTCAAGGCTGCAGTGATCTGTTTTCGTGCAAATAGAAGTAATCCTCATACCCCTCAGTGTTTTGGAGTTAGTAGTAGGCTTTACTAAAAATTTTCAAGTAATTAAAAAAATACAATCAAAACTTTGTTTTTAAAGTAACTAGGTAGCGATAATCAGAGGAAGTGCAAAACTGCATAATTTTAATTTTCTGAATTTCAAGGACATCTTATGCTTTACATATCAAATTTGATGATAGCTTTACATAACAAAGTATTTTTTACTTGATTTTATATCAACTAGGAATCAATATGTTTTTATTGCTACATTATGCTACCCAATATTGTAAAATAGAGTGGGAAAAAAAATAAATGTAAGTCCTTGGGCCTCAAGAGATATATGCAACCATGCATATATGATACAGTTCATAAACTATACAATGAGGCATGTACCAAAAAAAGTGTGATATAGACAATGTCTGCACAAGTTCATTGAACAAAATGAGAGCAATGACATCCGCAAAAAACTCCCCTTTGCCTAGTGTGTCCCAACCATGATTTCATTTGTTCCTATCACAATAGTGTCAGGCAGAAAGTATTATTAATCCCTATTTTTCAAATGTGAAGGAAGAGTCTCGGTGAGGTTAAGTACTTTATGCGAGTTTAGACAAGCAAATAGCTGTTGAAACTCAGATGCAAGTCTTTGATCTCTAAACCTTAACATGCTTTTCACTGTACTATGCTGTTTTTCACAAAGAAAACTTTATGGAGAGACTAGGGTTTGAGCCTAACCCTGAAGGATTTTCTTAGGCAAAGAAAAAAGAGGTTTCCTGTCTAGACGATGGTATTGCATAAAGAAAGGTCCAGGAGTGGGAATATATTTGGTGTATTTTGGGGAGGTGAAAGATGACAGTGAATGAAGTAGTGTATAAATACTTAAAATTAATTGTAAATAATGCTAATGAAGCTTCAATTAGATGATGGGATCAGGCTAAGGAGTTTGGTTTTGTTGTAATCAGCAATTGAGAACCATTATAATTTTGAGAGTATTCATGAGATGAAAGTAGCATTTGTAGAATCTGGTCGGAGAATGCATTAATGGTGGAAAAGAGTAACTTCTAGCATGTCAGAGGAAGTAGAAATTAGCCAGGAGTTAAAATGCAGTGTGTATTCCTTCAACAATGGTGTACCAAGCACCAATTCTGTGTAAAGAAACCTGCTAGGTGTTTGCATTGGTGAGATGGATGAGAAATAATCAATGACATCAGATATCTCATAGTCTTATTTTGAAGAAAAATACTTAGAAACAATAATCATGAGCAAATTTATAATCTGCCACAGAATTTGGAGAAGTCAGAAAAGTTGCAGGAAAAGAAATGACAGTATATAGTTGAAGGATAATCATGTGTTTCCCAGGCAGAAGGTGGAGAGGATTTTATGAAAAAGCATGTGTGAAATGTGTCCAAGCATGTCCATGGAATGCTGTGAGGAATAACAAAAATAATGGTGTGAATAGAATATAAGAGGCCTGAGAAAGAATAGTGGAAAATGTTCTAAGAGAGAGGGATTCTGAACAGTCTTTGGATGACTTCGCATGTCTCTGGCTTCACTGTGGCCAGGACCACAGAGGCCCTGGAGAGAAGTTCGGCAGAAAGAAGCAGAGGCTAGTGTGACATGGGAATAGGCATGCAGCAGGTGCAGTCTATGTTTTGAAGAAGTTTAACAGTAAATGTTTTTCAGTAGGCAAAAAGGGATACTGCTTGAAGGAAAGTTTAAAGAGCAAAAGCAACTTTATTCTTGGGTATAAGCTAAGAAAATTGAGTGAGATTGCAGGCCCAGGACTTTGAAATATTGGGAAAATAATTGGGAAATAAAACCAAGAGGCAATTGTAGATAGGACAAGACCCAAAAGGTGGGATATAACACCGTGTAAGGTAGAGGGGTTAGCTGTGGGGAAGGAGAAGTCATGCTGTTTCTGCTAAGATATGACGATGTTGTGACAAGTGCAGTTATTTGCCTGTGTCTGCCATTAGAGTAGAAGAAAAATTTCCCTCTCCACAAAACATGCTATCTCAATTTTCTTTAATCAGAAGAGACAGTTGATGGAACTTATGTCCTTCATTATCCCCTATTAATGTACACAGTAAGATATTTACTCTATACTTAATAATTTAAACATTCAGAAGTATACAGATGAATCCCATTATCCTTGCATTATCCTGGGAGCATTATTTGTAAAATAAGATTTAGTGTAAGAAATGAAATCTATTTCAGCTAATTGGTCAAGACTTATACATAATTTAAAAGTATAAATACTAGCCTCATGTGTTGATATAATTTAGGTCACCCAATGATGGAGTTTTTCTTTTTAAGTTATTACATTTTCAATTTTGCTATCTTGCTTAGGTCACCTACATTTAGATTTAAAGGACTGGAAATGTTTTCTGAATGTGCACATTGCTGAAAGGTGAGGTGACATTCTCACGAGGACTACCATACTTGCTAAAAATGTTTAGTGTCTTTGTACAATTTTGAAACTTGTCTTACGCTACCTGGTCACCTTGCCTCTGTCCCAGGTCCCTCCCAACTCCTCATGATTCAGTCACTACAGAGGTAATGCCAGGTTTACCAGAGAGCCTCCAACCATGCTCCTTTTTGTGCCTCATTTATAATTTCTGGCTGTGAAATGTTCAAATGCCTGAAAGTCTTCATGAGATTAAACATTTAATTTAAGGCAACATTGCCATATTCTCAGGAATTCATGAAGCCCCCATTATCCCATGCTTCTCACCCTGGTGGACGGGTAGAAGCAATAATCAGAGTGGCTCTTCTGTCCATTTATAGGATGGACAGAATCTGTAAGGAGCTTCATGGGATACAAATATTTTCACTGCACAAATGATCATTGGGAATTAGGATAGAGTAATCCCCAGAGCAACAGTATATGAAATATCCATATTGCCTGGCTTTTGAGAGAATTTTGTTTGAGGCAGGCATTGCTATTTCTCAAACTGCCCTGTCTGTCTCCCCATTTTCCAGAAAGAACAACAAAATACTGATTTAAGCAGTTTTCCAACTGAAATATCCTAGCACTGGTCAAAGAGGTCTGAAATATTTATTCCCTCAACTGTGAGGCTAATTACCGGGGCCTGGGGCCACCTCTAAAAATATTATTTGCTATTTACTCCAGTGTACCTTGCAAATGTTATGATTGTCTTAATGTATATTGATATGAAAATTTGGGAAGGACTGGTTAGGGTACAGTTCATCCAGCCATGATCCAGCTGTCTTATGTGCTACCGAGTAGTCCTGGCAACCAGGACAAGAGTATATCAAAGATGATAAAGACTGTAGTGGCCAGTCTAAAGAAACCAACTAACTCTTTAGTTCTTCCAGACTAATTTCTCTCTTGTCCCTAAACTTTACCACTAGGAATAATCTAATAATTCTATACGTGTCTTTGCAAAATAAACACATATTTTTCTGTTTTCTCAAAATTTATAAGTAGCTGAGCCTTTCTTCTGGCCACCAGATGGGCATTTTACCCCTGCTATCATGTTCCTCAGTTACCGGGCAACCTTAACAGTGAAAAATCATACTTTGATTTGAGCCAACACATGAATCACTTTTTAAAAAATCTTGCATGACTGTATATCTAGAAAACCCCATCATCTCAGCCCAAAATCTCCTCAAGCTGATAAGCAACTTCAGCAAAATCTCAGGATACAAAATCAATGTACAAAAATCACAAGCATTCTTATACACCAATAACAGACAAACAGAGAGCCAAATCATGAGTGAACTCCCATTCACAATTGCTTCAAAGAGAATAAAATACCTAGGAATCCAACTTACAAGGGATGTGAAGGACCTCTTCAAGGAGAACTACAAACCACTGCTCAATGAAATAAAAGAGGATACAAACAAATGGAAGAACATTCCATGCTCATGGGTAGGAAGAATCAATATCGTGAAAATGGCCATACTGCCCAAGGTAATTTATAGATTCAATGCCATCCCCATCAAGCTACCAATGACTTTCTTCACAGAATTGGGAAAAACTACTTTAAAGTTCATATGGAACCAAAAAAGAGCCCACATCACCAAGTCAATCCTAAGCCAAAAGAACAAAGCTGGAGGCATCACGCTACCTGACTTCGAACTATACTACAAGGCTATAGTAACCAAAACAGCATGGTACTGGTACCAAAACAGAGATATGGACCAATGGAACAGAACAGAGCCCTCAGAAATAATGCCACATATCTACAACTATCTGATCTTTGACAAACCTGAGAAAAACAAGAAATGGGGAAAGGATTCCCTATTTAATAAATGGTGCTGGGAAAACTGGCTAGCCATATGTAGAAAGCTGAAACTGGATCCCTTCCTTACACCTTATACAAAAATTAATTCAAGATGGATTAAAGACTTAAGCGTTAGACCTAAAACCATCAAAACCCTAGAAGAAAACCTAGGCAATACCATTCAGGACATAGGCATGGGAAAGGACTTCATGTCTAAAACACCAAAAGCAATGGCAACAAAAGCCAAAATTGGCAAATGGGATCTAATTAAACTAAAGAGCTTCTGCACAGCAAAAGAAACTACCATCAGAGGGAACAGGCAACCTACAGAATGGGAGAAAATTTTTGCAACCTTCTCATCTGACAAAGGGCTAATATCCAGAATCTACAATGAACTCAAACAAATTTACAAGAAAAAAGCAAACAACCCCATCAAAAAGTGGGCAAAGGATATGAACAGACACTTCTGAGAAGAAGACATTTATGCAGCCAAAAAACACATGAAAAAATGCTCATCATCACTGGCCATCAGAAAAATGCAAATCAAACCACAGTGAGATACCATCTCACACCAGTTAGAATGGCAATCATTAAAAAGTCAGGAAACAACAGGTGCTGGAGAGGATGTGGAGAAATAGGAACACTTTTACACTGTTGGTGGGACTGTAAACTAGTTCAACCCTTGTGGAAGTCAGTGTGGCGATTCCTGAGGGATCTAGAACTAGAAACACCATTTGACCCAGCCATCCCATTACTGGGTATATACCCAAAGGATTATAAATCATGCTGCTATAAAGACACATGCACACGTATGTTTATAGCAGCACTGTTCACAATAGCAAAGACTTGGAACCAACATAAATGTCCAACAATGATAAACTGGATTAAGGAAATGTGGCACATATACACCATGGAATACTATGCGGCCATAAAAAATGATGAGTTCATGTCCTTTGTAGGGACATGGATGAAACTGGAAACCATCATTCTCAGCAAACTATCGCAAGGACAAAAAACTAAACACCGCATATTCTCACTCATAGGTGGGAGTTGAACAATGAGAACACATGGACACAGGAAGGGGAACATCACACACCGGGCACTGTTGTGGGGTGGGGGCAGAGGGGAGGGATAGCATCAGGATATATACCTAATGCTAAATGACGAGTTAATGGTTGCAGAACACCAACATGGCACATGTACACATATGTAATGGGCCTGCACGTTGTGCACATGCACCCTAAAACTTAAAGTATAATAATAATGAAATAAAATTTAAAAAAAGAAACCAAAAAAAAAAAATCTTGCTGCTTGTGAGAACTGCTGAGTCATTTTTTTGTTTTCTAACTATAACATTTCTAAAGTCTCTCAGGTTTATGAAGTGTTTTCTCTGTGGATAACTTTTAGAACTTTTACAGAAATGTCTAAATATAACTGGCCTAAACATTTCTTGGAAATTTATGCAAGGATGCATGTTTTTAAATTTTTGTGAATCAGCCAAGTAATTTTAAATAGCTACTTTATGATGTTGGTCATAGAAGTTTGTAGCTTTTTAATATTAATTTATGTGTCTTTAAAATTCATTTTTAAATGAATTTATGTTAAGATTATAAACACAAGATTAAATAGTTGGAGGCGCTCAGTGAAAGCCCTTTCACTTACTTTTACTTCTTTAATTTGTGTTCAAATTTGCATATTTGTACTTTATTAATATATATGCACACACACAAATATATATGGAAATAAAGATATATTTTTAGAAATATTGATACTCAAGTTACAGAAGCATGTTACAGAAAATGAGTTGTGCATTTGGGGTGACAGGTGTTTGACATTTAATAGCCTTGTACAGTAGTAATTATATAAATACACATGAAATTTACAGAGAAATCTGTTAAACAATTCAGCTAGTGAAGCTACAGCATAAAAATTTGTTTATATCCCCCAAAACACAAAACATTGAGAGAAAGCTGTTTTAGCATCCAACAAAATAATTTACACCTATAATTCCTATTTGATAAAGTATTTCAAAAGTATATTTAACTTTTGGCGACTCTAGTTTGTTTTTCTGCTTGTATGATATTTTTGTTTTCTTTTTGTTTGTTTTCTAATTTTATCACATTGCAAACTTCTTCAATTCTCATAATTTTACATATCCTAAAATATGTTAGATTGGCCTTTTAATTATTATTATTATTTTACCTCAACTAAGTAGAGAAGGTAAAACATGAAATTTTTGAGCTTTTTTTTTCAGGAGGAGGAAAGGGGTTTACCACAGAAAAGACAGTTTGAGATACAAGTATTTACCAAAAAGCAACTTACCTTCTTAGAACATTTTTACTTAACTATGATAACACCAAACATTTGTTAAGTGTCTGCCAGACAGTATTCTAAGAGCTTTTGATAGAATCCTCACCACAACCACCTGTGAAATACAGACTTGATATATATCTTGCTCAAGCCACTCAGCTTATGAATAGTGGGGCCAGCATTTGGACCCAGGAATCTGGCTCCACAGTCTGTTAAGCACTCTGCTATGCTACATTTATTTATGTAACTAATGCATGTTGAATTCCTACTCAGCCTACATTGCAATGCTCAGCGCTTTCTATTCAATAACTGTTGACATTCATAACAACCCTACTAGGTAGGCTTATTTGATAGTTTCATTTTATACATGAGAAAACTAATAAGTATTTGATTAAATCAATTAATGTCGCATGGATTCGGCAGAGTTCTGATTAAAATCTAAGTGTGTCGGACTATAGAATCAAGGCTGTTGCAATCATCTATGTCAGATTAATACATGATAGTAGTCATATTGGAATTACTACATTTCAGATTTGGAAGAGCTGGATAAGACTAAGAATCGTATGCAGATTTGGAAAATGCTTGTAGAAGTGTAGATAGGATTTGGGAATTGACAGCCTGAAATTCAGATAAAATGACATACAATTTGGATGCTTGATAAAGATTTGGAATGGGTAAACTTTGAGAAAAGACCCTATGTTCTGATTTAAGCTTATCTTAAAAACACAGAGGGTGATTGTAAAGAAGTTATCACTGGTGTGTAAAAACAATGAGTATGCCCTTTTTTTCACTTCCTGTTCTTTAGCAAATTTTATTCCATTGTAGTTGCTCAGTGAAAGATTTTTAAACAATAGAAGTCATACATAAATACATTTATAACTAAATGTTCTCCATATTCTTAAAGAACAGACTAAATATAACCTTTAGATTGACATAACTTCACGTAAATGCCACTGAAACATTTTTGTTCATGTTACCTGATGTAATTCTAACAAGAGATCTGCCGAGAACTATTATCCATGTTCACAGCTGAGGAAATTGAGATTCAAGGAGTTTAAGTACCTTGCCCAACTTATCTAGGGATATTAGATGAAACAATGACTCAATCAACCCTCAGATTTTAAATCCATACTATTTTAATGGTTGAAAAGAATATTTATGTTTTTAATGCATTATTTGAAAAAATACATATTTCCTTTCCTATGCAGCTTTAAAAATTAGGTGTTTAATCACATAGGCTAACTTCAATGTCTCTGAGAACAAGAGCAGCCCTCTTACAGTATTTTCCATAGTTTTGTTTTTTAAAACAATGCTAGTAATTTCTTGTGCTTAACAGTTTTACCATTTAAAAAAGCTAACACATAATTCTGTTCTTTTTTACATCTTTTCAGGTCCTGAGGAGGTAGAAATCAAGTGCCCCTTGAATCACATTGCTTGCCTTGGTACCAACAAATGTGTTCATTTATCCCAGCTGTGCAATGGTGTCTTGGACTGCCCAGATGGGTATGACGAAGGAGTACATTGTCAGGGTGAGTCCATTCGTGGAACAATGCAACTGAAATATTAAATTTTGCATAGTAATGAAAGTTCAAAGAAAATCTATAACCTGCCTTTTCTTTCAACTATAAGCACATCAGTTATTAAGAAAGCATGAATTTTACTTCCAGACATTTAATATGCATTTCAAAGCTGCAAGTATTATGTTTGAGCAAAAAAACACCATTAGACAACACACACACACACACACAAATTTAGACTTTGAAGTTGGGCTCTTAAATAATTCCATGTTTCATATAAAAAAGTACTTTTAAGCAAAAGACAAATGGGAAGTCTTTGTCACAGCAGATTGATATCACATGGTGTTAATAAGCTTGTTTCTCTGAACCTTTGCTTAAACAAAGTATTTGAAGGAATGCTTTGTCAACCAAGTATTTTAGTAAGAAGTATCCATGGGAAATTTGTTCCTTCATAATCTTTCCATGATATTAGACTGTTAACTTTCTTGTAATTTTCTGTCTTTTTAAAAATCAACATCTAAATCCTACAATGGTAAAATATTACCTAGATATTAATGATATGAGGGATATAATTAAAATCTCAAAATTAATAAAAAGTTAAATGCTACTGGCACATTCTAGTGGGGGGTGGAGCGGGGAGAATGAAATATGAGATGAAGAGAAATAAGAGCAGAAGAAAACAGTCAAGGATCCAGGTAAGGACCCAGATTTGGAAACAGAATCGAGGTATCAGTCAAGTGAATCAGGCTGCAAGATGGAGCTGGGAAAGAAACAACTGTACTAGAAGTCTTTAACTCAGATTCTCATAGACGGAGTGTAACACAAAGGATATTGAAGCTAAGATTCCAATAAGAACCTGTCCTTCATTTGGGGGTCAGTAAGACAACAAAGAATAGAAGAAAGGAGAGGAAACTAGAGATAACATATCTGGTTTCTGGGTAGCTTCACACAAACTAATTGCTGTCATGGGGGACGAGGTCCCAGGTCACCATAAATTCCAGTTGTTCAAGAGGAGCTCCATATATGTATAGGTTTAAAGTGCTCAAAGTCAGATACTATTTTTTAAAACATTGTATAGTCAATAACATGCCCAAACAAAACCTGTCTGGGGGCCTGACAGGTCTTGTTGGCTGACAGTTTTCCAGGTCTGTGGTGAAGTAAACTGAATTCAAGACCATAAATGGAGATATATATTAGAAAAACCATAAATCTCAGAACAATAACCTGAAGATGTAAGAGTGTTGAGAGACTACAGGTAGGCTGTGGAAATCAACTGGTCACTAGGTCTTTTCCCTCTTTCTAAAGGAAGGTCCAATTACTCTGACTCTGGATAAATTCTGACTGGGAATTTAAAGATCTTCAGAAGCTTCCTTCTTTGGCCTGAGTTTCCTTTCTTAGCATTAAAATTACATAAAAAACCAGCAGATTCATAGTTGCAGCTATGAATACACATGTAATAATAATGAATAAGAGATTTTATTTTTGTGTAAAGGCTTTGTGACATCTTTTATGTAATTGTATATGAAAAAGTGATATGAAAAGAAAGTAGGCCAGGTGCAGTGGCTCATTCCTGGAATCCCAGCACTTTGGGAGGCCCAGGCAGGCAGATCACCTGAGGTCAGGAGTTCGAGACCGGCATGGCCAACATGGTGAAATCCTGTCTCTATTAAAAAAACAAGAAAGTAGCCGGCCGTGGTGGCAGGTGCCTGTATTCCCAGCTACTTGGGAGGCTGAGGCAGGGGAATTGCTTGAACCCAGGAGGCAGAGGTTGCGGTGAGCCAAGATTATGTCATTGCACTCCAGCCTGGGTGACTGAGTGAAACTTCATCAAAGAAAGAAAGAAAGAATGAGAGAGAGAGAGAGAGAGAGGGAAGGAGGCAGGGAGGGAGGGAAAGAAGGAAGGAAGGATTTTTAAGTGATAAGTATTAAAGAGTTTAATTTTCTTTTTGGATATTAATTATATTTTCTAGATCCTAATTTTATTCAACTCAGTTATAATTCAGGCTTTTTGTTATATTGTTTTGGATTTTCAGATAGATATGTATGATTAAGCTTTTAAAAGAACAAAACCATCACCTTTCCAAATATTTCATCAGAGGTAATTACACACATTTGAATATCATAAACATACTTCTGTGCCAAGGATCATATGAAAACATATCTGAGTTTTCTGATAACATTTAGATTTTTGATCTAATATATGAGGGCATATGTTAATAGCATAACAGGGGATTCAAATAAAAACAAAGTATTTGAACAAAAATAAAATGCTTTTAATTTTATTTTGATCCTTGAAAAGATTGACATATATATTGGATTAAGACAAATTTCGAGTATGTAGTTGTTTATGCTCCACTCTTTTTTCTGTTCTAATTCAGTTGTTTAAGTGTTTCAAGTTTTCTATTTTTATCACATGTGACAGCCTTTTTTTTTTTTTTTTTTTTTTTTTTTTTTTTTTTTTGCCAGTAGGAGGTTTAATTTCCAGTAGGAGGTTGATTGTACCATTTTGGACTTTTAAATATTTTTACATTTAACCAAATAAAGTGTTTTAAAAGACCTAAGCAACCATTCATTATGACCTATGCTAGACTTAGAAATAATAAATATATTTGGATTTATGCTTGCTATTTAACCTCAGTGAAGGGTTTTTCGCCTTCTTCTCTGGTCTTGCACACTACATAGCATTGTAAGAACAAGGTGACTAAAGAGATATAGTCATCCTAGAATCAGTGATTTAATAAAACCTTTCTGCATTGAGAAAATAAACTCAGAAATGAGTTTACCTGCTTGGTCTTGTAGAGTTTCCTTACCACATGGACAAAAACCAAATCTCTGGGCAACATTAGATTTGCAACATTTATATAGTTTGTGCTTAAATGTGAAAAGGTGACTGGCTATAAGCAAAGGTACATTGTAGGAACTGAGTCTACTTTCTCACCCTCAGCCTTCCTCCTAATTTTTGGTCACACCTCATGAAACATTGTTTCCTGGAGAGTTAATTAGGAACCAGCCCCATCAAGTCTGTAAGGAACTTTCTTATCCATGCTGGACAGACAATAAATCAAGAAACCAGATTAATTCAAACGTTACCTTTCTTTTTGGAAATTCTTTCTTTCTTTCTTTCTTTCTTTCTTTTTTTTTTTTCAGAACAATTCTGTCTAACTCACTTATTTTTACATTGCTTCCTTTTTGTTGCATTCTAAGCATAGACTGTAATTTAAGTAATTATACCTAAAGCCTAAGATATGATTAAAAAATGGATGTGTTTTCTTTTTTTTTTTTTTTTTTTTGAGACGGAGTTTCGCTCTTGTTGCCCAGGCTGGAGTGCAATGGCACGATCTCGGCTCACCATGACCTCTGCCTCCCAGGTTCAAGCGATTCTCCTTCCTCAGCCTTCCAAGTAGCTGGGATTACAGGCATGCGCCACCATACTTGGCTAATTTTGTACTTTTAGTAGAAACAGAGTTTCTCCATGTTGGTCAGGCTGGTCTTGAACTCCTGACCTCAGGTGATCAGCCCGCCTCAGCATCACAAAGTCCTGGAATTGCAAGCGTGAGCCACCACGCCCAGCTGTTTTATTTTTTTCAGAAGAGGATCCAAAATATATTTGGTGGTATATTTATATCCTTTATAAAACTAATAAGGGAAAAAATTAAAATTTTGGAGGTGATGTTCTGGTCCTGGGAATGTTTTTATATCAACTGAATTGCTCTCTGAATATTTCCTAGAAAAGTCAATATCTTTCTAGTAAAGATAATGAAAAGATATCTATTATTAATGATTTTCTATTAACACTGATATTTTCATCTCCATAATTGGACTCCATCTGAAGAAAGAATAATGGATTTTTGCATGTAGAAATAGGCTTATAAAAGTTTTACAATAAAAACTTTCAAAATCACATATTTTTGAAAAGTTAATCTCTTTCTACACAGTACTTCATATTGGTGGTAATATCACCTTGTCTAATTGCATGAGCAATGAAAATACATCCTGTAAAATACAAGGCCTCTCAATCCAGAAAATTTCCACAGAAATGCACACAACCATATAAAGAATGATGGAAGAAGTGAAAAACTTTGACAAGTAGAAACAAGATGGACTAAGATTTACCAAAATGCTGTTTTAAAATTTGACATTCTTAAGATAATTTATTATGTTAACGAAAAAAGGAGAGTTCCCTGACTCCCCTCGCAGAATGTGCGACAGGGTTGTGGCTCATCTGTTGGGCCGCCATGGGCTCAAACCCCTTCCAGGAAGGGGAGCACGCAGACAGGCAGGTGCAGGAGCTGGGGCCAGCAGTTTTGGGCTCTGGCCCCACGGTAGCATCTACGGTTGGGTGCCTGCAACTCCCAAAGCCCCAGTTGGCATGTTATAGTGCTCTTTTAGCTCTACCATCTGTAGATGGCTTAAGTGTTAACCAGCTCAGTGCCCTCTTAGTATCCAGGTTCTTGTGTCTGGTGTCCAGGAAGAATCAGGTCACACAGGGAAATTGAAGGATGGTAAATGAAGGAGATTTTATTGTTAGATGGAGGTGGTTCTCAATGGAATGGATGAGAAGCTGGAAAGGGAATGGGGTGGGGAGATGATCTTCCCTTGGAGTTCGGCTGTCCTGCGGCTGATGTCCTCTCTGACCGTCCCCAACTGAACTTCTCTCGACATTCAGATGCTCTGTCGCTTCTCTCCTTCTCTGCCTCACCGCTCTGTTGCTCTGCTGTTTTTCTGCATTTTTATTCTTCTCTTTGTGGAGTTTGAGGTTTGAGGTTTATATAGGTACTGGATAGGGAGGTGTGGCAGGCCAAAGGGCAACATCTGGGTGTGAAAACAGGAATGCCTGTTCCCATTTAGGGCCGTGGGTTTCCAGGCTTGAGGGTGGGGCTTTTGCTGGGGAACTGCCCTCTTCTACCCAGGATTTCCCTGCCTCCTGTCAGCATTATTAACATTTAAAGTGGGTGTATGCAAGAGAAGGCTTATTTTTATTCACATCCCTGTTAGATTACATTTGTAGTGCCAAGTGGTAAGTTATTTATTTATTTAGACAGAGTCTTGCTCTGTTGCCCAGGCTGGAGTGCAGTGGCATGATCTCAACTTACGGCAACCTCTCCCTCCCAGGTTTAAATGATTCTCCTGCCTCAGCGTCCCAAGTAGCTGGGATTACAGGCCTGCGCCACCAGCTAATTTTTGTATTTTTAGTATGGGGGCGGTTTCACCATGTTGGCCAAGCTGGTCTCACACTCCTGATATAAAGTGATCCACCGGCGTTGCCTCCCACAGTGCTTGGATTACAGGCATGAGCCACCACGCCTGGCCCCCAAGTGCTAATAAATCTAAATGTCTGTGGGAATGACAGTCTCTGCGGCAGCATCTGCCCTTATCCTGTTAAAAGAATATGGAAAGTTCTGAGGTCAATGAAAAGAGGAATTCTACCTTTTATGTCACTAGCAAAAGCGACTATTCAATCTATGTGATTGTTTTCTAGCAAACATTCTGAAGTCCTTTTAAATCTAAGAGAATAACATGTGTGAAGATTTTACTAAAACTGATTGGAGAAAAAGACTCTGACATATGAAAAGCTCACCCCCAAAACATACAAATACATACACACATACTCATCTTTTCTCATATTTTGTTTTTCTATTCTGAACATTTTCCTGTATGATTCTTAGTATATGACATAATTAATTGGCATATTTGATCAGGAAACTAAAAAAAATCCCCTTATATATCATCCAACTCCTTAAAATAATGCATATTCAGACTTTTAAATTACATTTGATTATTTTACTTTATTTTCCAGTTGGAAAATAACTTTCCTAATATATGCAATTGCATTTTTTCTTAATCCACTCATAATCTATTGTCAATAATTCTAATGTATTTAATTTAGATGACAACTTCTGTTAATTAAAAATTTATGTAGCTGGTTTTTTACTTTTATATTTCTATCCATAAAACTAAACTCTTATGAGAAAGGGCTAAAAAAACCTCCTGGGGGTGATTTAGAACTTAGAGTCATTCTCAAAATGGACCAAGGTAAATGGTAGCCTTTATTTTCTGTAATGATTCACTATGGGAAAATTAATAATTCTTTAAACTTCTTGCTTAAATCTTATATGTATTCCAAATTTTCTTTTTTTTTTTGTTTGGTAAGTACATGTTTTACTTTTTTTTTTTCTTTTTATTATTATTATTATTATTATACTTTAGGCTCTATGGTACATGTGCGCAACGTGCAGGCAAGTCACACATGTATACATGTGCCATGCTGGTGCGCTGCACCCACCAACTCGTCATCTAGCATTAGGTATATCTCCCAATGCTATCCCTCCCCCCTCCCCCCACCCCACAACAGTCCCCGAAGTGTGATGTTCCCCTTCCTGTGTCCATGTGTTCTCATTGTTCAATTCCCATCTATGAGTGAGAACATGCGGTGTTTGGTTTTTTGTTCTTGCGATAGTTTACTGAGAATGATGATTTCCAATTTCATCCATGTCCCTACAAAGGACATGAACTCATCATTTTTTATGGCTGCATAGTATTCCATGGTGTATATGTGCCACATTTTCTTAATCCAGTCTATCATTGTTGGACATTTGGGTTGGTTCCAAGTCTTTGCTATTGTGAATAATGCGGCAATAAACATACGTGTGCATGTATCTTTATAGCAGCATGATTTATAGTCCTTTGGGTATATACCCAGTAATGGGATGGCTGGGTCGAATGGAATTTCTAGTTCTAGATCCCTGAGGAATCGCCACACTGATTTCCACAAGGGTGGAACTAGTTTACAGTCCCACCAACAGTGTAAAAGTGTTCCTATTTCTCCACATCCTCTCCAGCACCTGTTGTTTCCTGACTTTTTAATGGTTGCCATTCTAACTGGTGTGAGATGGTATCTCATTGTGGTTTTGATTTGCATTTCTCTGATGGCCAGTGATGGTGAGCATTTTTTCATGTGTTTTTTGGCTGCATAAATGTCTTCTTTTGAGAAGTGTCTGTTCATGTCCTTTGCCCACTTTTTGATGGGGTTGTTTGTTTTTTTCTTGTAAATTTGTTGGCGTTCATTGTAGATTCTGGATATTAGCCCTTTGTCAGATGAGTAGGTTGTGAAAATTTTCTCCCATTTTGTAGGTTGCCTGTTCACTCTGATGGTAGTTTCCTTTGCTGTGAAGAAGCTCTTTAGTTTAATTAGATCCCATTTGTCAATTTTGGCTTTTGTTGCCATTGCTTTTGGTGTTTTAGACATGAAGTCCTTGCCCATGCCTATGTCCTGAATGGTAATGCCTAGGTTTTCTTCTAGGGTTTTTATGGTTTTAGGTCTAACATTTAAGTCTTTAATCCATCTTGAATTGATTTTTGTATAAGGTGTAAGGAAGGGATCCAGTTTCAGCTTTCTACATATGGCTAGCCAGTTTTCCCAGCACCATTTATTAAATAGGGAATCCTTTCTCCATTTCTTGTTTTTCTCACGTTTGTCAAAGATCAGATAGTTGTAGATATGTGGCGTTATTTCTGACGGCTCTGTTCTGTTCCATTGATCTATATCTCTGTTTTGGTACCAGTACCATGCTGTTTTGGTTACTGTAGCCTTGTAGTATAGTTTGAAGTCAGGTAGTGTGATACCTCCAGCTTTGTTCTTTTGGCTTAGGATTGACTTGGCGATGCGGGCTCTTTTTTGGTTCCATATGAACTTTAAAGTAGTTTTTTCCAATTCTGTGAAGAAAGTCATTGGTAACTTGATGGGGATGGCATTGAATCTGTAAATTACCTTGGGAAGGATGGCCATTTTCATGATATTGATTCTTCCTACCTATGAGCATGGAATGTTCTTCCATTTGTTTGTATCCTCTTTTATTTCCTTGAGCAGTGGTTTGTAGTTCTCCTTGAAGAGGTCCTTCACATCCCTTGTAAGTTGGATTCCTAGGTATTTTATTCTCTTTGAAGCAATTGTGAATGGGAGTTCACTCATGATTTGGCTCTCTGTTTGTCTGTTATTGATGTATAAGAATGCTTGTGATTTTTGTACATTGATTTTGTATCCTGAGACTTTGCTGAAGTTGCTTATCAGCTGAAGGAGATTTTGGGCTGAGACACTGGGGTTTTTTAGATATACTATCATGTCAAAAAGAAATTAACCTAGAGCTTTTTCAGGACTCCATTTTTTTTTTTTTTTTTTTTTTTTGTCTTCTAGAAAGGAAAAATTTATCTGTGCTGCTGTTTTGTTGAAAATCCTATTCCAGCTACTACTATGGAAAAAGGAAGGGAAGAAGGAAGGAAAGGAAGGGAGAGAGGTAGGGAGGAAAGGAAGGGAAGGAGGAAAGGAAGGGAGAGAGTTAGGGAGGAAAGGAAGGGAAGGAGGAAAGGAAGGGAGGGAGGAAAGGAAGGGAGGGAGGAAAGGAAGGGAGGGAGGGAGGAAGGAAGGAAGGAAGGAAGGAAGAAAGGAAGGAAGGAATGAATTTAGTGAAGCTACTGAAGAAGAAAAATGAATTTGCAGCTCTTTATTGTTGTTTCTAATTTTACTTTATCAATTAATCTTGTCATAGCCTCATTTTAAAAATTTCATAAAAATATTGCCAATATTTTTCCAATTTAATATCATACTACAGAGTGGAATTGCAGCATGCAGAATTCCAAAACAAAGGTATGGAGAAGAGGTGTAATTGCAATGTTATAGTAAGTGTATCTGTCATCAACACTGAGCTTAAAGTACAAGGAGGGAAACCTGTGCTCAAGTGACTTGAAACATCAATAAGCCTACAGCTAAGAAACAAAGAGGTGGAATTAGCCAGGAAGACCTAGGTTTGTGAGCTCAGAACCCTTTTGATTAGTAAAGTTCTTACAAGTTAAGAGTAGATTCTGCTGTATTTTCTCTGTGTTGAGCTGTGCTAAGGTGATCAGATAGTCTCAAGCCTATCTCAGGTGTAAGGACTTCCTCTCAAAAAGATTAGTTTAAGTAACTGAGTTAGTTTAGTGAAAGGCTATGACCCTTAACACTAGCTGATTTCAGGGCCAAGCTTAATGCTTCCCAGAAGCAAAGCAACAATTTCTAGAAAGAATAGAACTTCTATAGGTGTTTCATCCTTTTGAAAGGCTTATACCAATATTGTTTATGTTGACAAATGACACCTACATGAAATTAGGATTGTGCACTTATGGAAGACTGTTCTAAATATATATGTATATATGTGTATATATATAAACATATATACACATGCATATTTGCACATATGTATGTATGTATGTTCATTTTTTCAGGGACTTAGTTTTGTAAATTCTGTTTAATTAGAAATATGCTTTTGCGCAGACATCTGACTTCTTAACACTGATTTATAAGGCATAATTGCTAAATTAATACTGCTAAAGAGACTTAGAATTCAAGTTTAAAAGTGTTCGAATATGTTGACAGAAGGGGCAGCTAGCTAACTAAGTAAATACCTCCAGGGAAAGGATGACTAAGTAATTTGACCCTACATTGTAGCTGAGAATTCAAAAGGTAATCTAAAATAGTTAATTGTTGATTGGAAGTTAATTCCTTTGTAATAGATTTACATCTTTGATGAATGTTAATATTATATTAAGTATATGTTCTCTTCCTCCAAACAGAATTATTTTTTAAGAATAACTATGGAAACAAAAAAAATGTGTAAATTTTTACAAATGGTGTAAACTGCCTACTAGTAGTTTGGAAATGATCACAGAAGGCTTTAAGTTAAAAGGAGATATTCTTCATTAAAACATCATTTCAGATTCTGTATCTGTCCCTCTTCTTAGACAGTAGTGGTTTCAAATGAAGTTACATTACTTCTATAATTTTTGATCACAGCTTTTCTATAGTGAGATTCCTGGTGCATTATGGATCTTCATTTGTTGCTGCAATATACTCTATTTTCAGTTAATTTTGATTTGATTTGAAATTTTTTTTTTTGAGATGGAGTCTTGCTCTTGTCACCCAGGCTGGAGTGCATTGGTGCAATTTCAGCTCATTGCAACCTCCACCGCTGGGGTTCAAGTGATTCTCCTGCCTCAGCCTCTCAAATAGCTGGGATTACAGGTGTCCACTACCACGTGTGGCTAATTTTTGTATTTTTAGTAGAGATAGGGTTTCACTGTCAGGCTGGTCTCGAACTCCCAACCTCAGGTGATCCACCCGCCTTGGCCACCCAAAGTGCTAGGATTACAGGCATGAGCCACTGTGTACAGCCAATTTTAAATAGGTGCAAGTCAACAACATGTATCCACTGCTCCCTCCCCAATAAAATATTTATTCTGTGTGTACCTGGTATCTGTAGTAGAAGAAATAGCAATTGCTTTGATATGGAAATTTACCCCTTGGTGCAAACAACTCCTATTATTTCTACCTATTTCTCAAACGTACTAGCCTCTTAGATGGAAGTCTTGGGTGAAATCACAAAAAGCCAGAAAACTCAAATTCCTTAGGACAAGTAATCTTTCCCCAACTGAAGAGATGTGTTAATGTTCTACCATTCTTGATAGTGTTAATTTATATGAATATTTATAGGCCCTGGTAGCCCGTGTTTATCTAGATATTTCCTTCATCTTTCTCATCTTGATAGTGGAAAACAAAGAATGTAGAAAATATAATGAGTATGAGGCCAAAAAGACTTTTTTAAATGTGCCAATAGAAATACAGTAAGGACTTTTCCAAAATTCAATTGATTAATCAACTTCAGTAAAATTTTGTTTGCAGTGACAATTTTCCAGATATTTAGCTAAGTACCAGGGATTCAGAAAGTCCTATTTTCTGCCTTCATGGAATTCACGTGTAGTAATTGAGGTAGGTAAAAATTAAAGAGGAAGAATAAGATGAGAAACATCTAATTCTACATGAGAAGATGCAAGAAGATATCCCAAGTGAGCTGATAGTTGACAGGCATCTCACTCTAAGCGTTGGGTAGGCAAATGAGGAAAGGAAGAACATTACAAAATTAGGGAACTACATATACAAAGGCATAAGTGCAGAAGAAAGTATTGTATGTTCAAGATCTCTAAGTTATTGGGTAAGGTTGAAGCATACATCCTTGAGTGTAGTGAGAGGAGTTTGAACCTGAAAAAATACTTAGGAATAGACCAAGAGGAGTTACATTAGAATAAGTATACAGCATGACTTATCTAAAATGCATTTCATAGAACCACAAAAAGCAAGAGAGTGAAAAAAAAAAAAAAAAAAAAAAAAAAACATACCAGGGTATATTCTCAATAGTATTTTAAGGGTGTTATATGAAATTGTTTTAATATTAAGCATATAGTAGCTAGAATTGTTGCATATGTGTAACAGGTTACATAGTTTATTCTTAGAAAACGTATATGTGCATTACTGTAATTATAAAACTTGGAGATAAACAGTAATCCTTATCTTACATTGATCAACTCCAGAATGGATGCACATTACATGTTGTTCTTTAATGTGTCACTTGAATGTAGTTTGTGTAAGTGAAAGTCAAAATCGACAACATGACGAGCCATATTAAGCAAAATCCTTTCCAAATAACATTTAGAAATTTGGAAGGTATATTTACTATTTTAAGCAACCATAATTTCACCATTAGCAGGCCACAAAAATACTACCTTGTTATAACATGCCTAAATTTTGTCCTCTTGTCCTTTAACTTTGAAAAGTATATCACTGTTTTAATACTATTCAAAAGTATGAATTATAACAAACTGTCACTCAGCTCTCTACTCAACCTCAAATGTGAGGCCAAATCCCGTATGATTCATTATTTGGTTTTTTGACACAGCAGCTTGATATTTAAAAAGCAAGGAATTAAAGCAGGAAGCTGAAGTTGAATGGCATCCCCAAGAGTCACACTGGAAATCAGCTGGAAAGCAAGCGTTAAACCCTGTGACCTTGAGTTTTCCTTCACCAATTTTGACTACTGGGCCTTAACATAGCAACTCAGAGAACTGCATAACATTATGATGCTTCAGCATTCTCCTGACCCATTCTCAAAGCAGCAAGATGGCTTGTAGAATTTCAACTGAACACATTTTTCAACTAACTATATATTCCCTGTCAGGTTTATTAATTGATTGAAAAGGAAAAAAATGTGCTGAGTAAACAACAGGCTGAACAACTATGTAACTAGCTTGAGGTATTCAATGTCTAAATCTTACTAGTAGCCTATCCCTTTGAGAAAAAGTAGTGCTTTCATTTGGTGAAGAGTGTGGAAGGGAACTGTTCATTTTAACTCTTTGAAGTAGATCTGCACCAGTAACAATAAGAAGTGAAAAAACTTTAGAAATTTCAACTTTCGTGATGGAATCGGGAAGAAATAAAGAGAGATTCCTCAAAGTCATTCAATAGAGAAAGTTTAAATTTAGAATAATGTATTCCCACGGGGGATACATTCCAAGATCCCATGTGAAGGCCTGAAACTGTGGATGGTACCCAATCCTATATAGACTATGTTTTCTCTATACATGCATACCTATAATAAAGTTTAATTTATAAATTAGGCTCAGTAAGACATTAACATCAATAATCATAAAATAGAACAATAACAATTTACTGTCAGAAACGTTTCATAAACGTGGTCTCTTTTTCTCTCTCAAAATACCTTATTGTACTATATTGACCTATTTTCAGATGACAGTTGACTACGGCTAGCTCAAACCTCAGCCCGTCAAACCCTGGAAAGTAAAACATTGAATAAGAAAGGACATTACAATGAGAATTAACCATAAATATTTAGAAGACTTGAGATCTGTTGAGCCTAATCTGTAATTCTAGTAAATCTTACAAATTCTGTAGAGAAAGCTCACAAGAGATTTTCAGCCAGTGTTTTCATTTCAGAATTTCTAATATTTTCATAATTGTAAAAAATACTATTTTTGCGGCTTTTTAAATGATCCATTCTTTTCACTTATATAGTAAACCCTATTCCACGGAATCACATGTGTGTTAGTTCCATCTACTGTGGTTTGAATGTGTATCACCCCAAAATTCAAATGCTGAAATCTAATTACCAAGGTGATGTTATGAGGAGGTGGGTTCTTTTGAGAAGTGTTAGGTCATAAAGGTGGAGCCCTCACAAATGGGATTAGTGCCCTTATAAAATAGGCTCAGGCCTGTAATCCCAGCACTTTGGGAGGCCAAGGTGGGGTTGGATCACTTTAAGCCATGAGTTCAAGACCAGCTAGGCCAACATGGCAAAGCCCCGTCACCATATAAATACAAAAATTAGCCAGGTGTGGTGGTGCATGTCTGTAATCCCAGTTACTTGGGAGGCTGAGGCATGAGAATTGCTTAAACCTGGGAGGCAGAGGTTGCAGTGAGCCAAAATCATGGCACTGCACTGTAGCCTGGGCGATAGAGTGAGACTCTGTCTCGAAAAATAAAAAAAAATAAATAAAATAGAATCATAGAGGTCTTTTGCCCCTTCTACTACATGAAGACACAGCTGGAAGTCCTTATTCCATGAGCCATAAAATTGGCCCTCATGGAAAATGGAATCTGCTGGTACCTTAATCTTGGACTTTCCAGCCTCTAGAACTATGAGAAATAAGCTGCCTTTGTTTAAGCTACCAAGCCTCTGGTATTTGTTATAACAGCACAAATGAACTAAAATAACAGAATATTTCAATACATTAAGTAATATTCTGAATAATGAAACAGCTATGAGACTGGCTACTTCTGAGCTCACCGTAGTCAGTCCTTTCAGAATCAAATCAAACAATTATTTCTTTTTCACTCTCGTGGAGATACAGAGACATATGCACGTATATTATACGTTTCCAAACTTTTGGCATACATTTGCATATTTGAATTTAGATGCAAGAAACTCTTCATTAGTGACTAATATTTTAGTGAAAGTAAATCCCCCAGATTTATTTGCATTAGCTGAGAATTTGTGTTCTAGCTTTCCATTAGGCTTGCGATTAAGAAAAAGCTTGAAACCAAATGATTGATCTCTTTATGCCACAAGGGATTGTAGAACTGGTCCAACAACCCACTGTGGTTGTAAAAAACCACGAAGCTGCGACCAAAGAGAGATCAATCTGCTCCGCTCACCGAGCTTCTTCTGGATTAGGTCATTGTGCTTGTGAGCCAAGGCTTGAGTGTCGGATACAAGGAGAATGGGAAGGACAAGCCTTAAAGAGCAATTTTTACTTCCATTAGCTGAAATGTGTGGTGTGTTCTTATTTAGAGTACAGTACAGGTACAAAACCAGAAAGTGCCAAGAAAAAATCTATACAGTTCAATAAATGACTCTGAGAATTCTCCAATATTCTCAGAGCAGTAGCTCTAAGAACTTGAATTGTCTAATTTTTAGTTAGATTAATTAAATATTACTTTAGTGGTCTCAGAGAAGTTTGGAGAGAAATATTAATAGGTATAAATGCTCTTTATTCTAAATAGTATGTGTAAAATGATCCCCAAATATATAATATATATAATTTTATATATAAATATATCTCAATTTTTAAATATGTAATATATATAAAATTTTATATATTATATATAATTATATATAATATATATTACATGTAATATATATTATATATAAAATTATATTATATATATTAAATATATTGTATATAGTTATATAATATATATAATTATGTAAATTATATAATATATATAATATATAAAATTATATATTATATATAATTATATATAAAATTATGTAATATATAATATATATATTTTATATAATATATAATATATATAATATATAATTATATAATATATATAATTATATATAAAATTATATAATTATATAATTATATATAAAATTATATAATATATATAATTATATATAAAATTATATAATATATATAATTATATAGAAAATTATATAATATATATAATTTTATATATAATTATATAATATATATAATTATATATATAATTATATATAAAATTATATATATAATTTGGATAAATTTTATATATAGTTTGGATAAATATTTGTTGAAATACAATCAACGTAAGCCAGTCCTTGTTCTGAGGATGTCCAAATGTTTCCTACCAATAGGGGGTTCTCATTATTGTATAGATACCACTTATTAGCAGATAATTTTAATATATGTAATATATATAATTATATATGATTTTAATATATATTATATATAATTATATATGATTTTAATATATATTATATATAACATATATATATATAAAAACATGGATTGGATTTTTAAACTGTTGATATATCATTATCTTTCCTGTTCAGATAGAAATACTATAGGCAAAGAAATAGTCCTCCCACTTAAAAAGTCTATATTGAAAGACATCATGATTGGCAAAGACTTTTTTTTGTTTCTTTCCTGGTCAAACTATTCTTTTTGAAATCTAGGCTTTTGCTATTTGACTGCTGAATTTTTCTCCCAAAGCTTATTTGGTACACAATGTATTTCTCCCTTTTTCTTCAATAGCTTTTTCTATTTTCATTTGTCATTTATGATTTGTGGCATGTAATAGTTTCAGTGAGAAATACTTCCCAAAGCAAACATAAATATTTCCAATGTCTAAAATTACAACAATTCGTTGCTATTCAGATACAGATGGAGTATATAATCATTCTTTTGAAGAGGCAATTAGCACTTAGTTCAGTGACTTGGGATGTTGAAACTCTTTCAAGCTTTGTTTTATTCTTACTGCATTCAACCAAAGTACTACATGTCTACAATGGACCAACACTAATCTAAACAAGAACTGCCTCAGGATTCTCAGTGACAGTTTAGTAATGCAGAATATTAAACAAATGGTCATCCAACTGTCTTTGTGAGGTCACAGAAATGTTATTTCCTTAGCACTGACCTAATATAGCTCAATAGCCAATTGTATTCAGTTGTGAAAAATCGTCAGAAGTTTTCCTGACTCTTTTTAAAAATTACAAAATATACTGATTTCACAGTTGTGAATTGCTATTATTGTTTATGATCATGTTTTATGCTATAATAGCCATTCATACTTAATATTTTAAATTTCATTACTTATTTACTTATTTTTCAATTAAACAAAAGATTTTATTATTGGCTTTGGGCAACTGGTTACTACTAGTATAGTAACAATAAGGCAGCATATAGAAACTTAAACTTTCTTTGTCTGTAAGTTAAACTTTATTTTATTTTAGAAAGATAAGGAGAGGATGGGGTAATTTCACCTGTTATTTTTATTTTTTATTTTTTTGAGTTCTGAGATACACGTGCAGAACGTGCAGATTTGTTACATAGGTATGCATGTGCCATGGTTATTTGCTACATCTATCAATCCGTCATCTAGGTTTTAAGCTCTTCATGCATTAGGTATTTGTCCTAATGCTTTCCCTCCCCTTGACCCCGACCCCCCAACAGGCCCTGGTGTGTGATGTTCCCCTCCCTGTGTCCATGGGTTTTCATTGTTCAACTCCCACTTATGAATGAGAATATGCAGAATTTGACCTGTTCTTATTGTACAATAGAAGGAGAATGTACTTGAACTAAGATTAGATATGAAGCTATAATTGAACTGATGTGTTAAAGATCAAATAAATGCTCAGCTTTAGGTACTGTTGGAATTAAATTAGAATTATTTTAAAAGTACCTCTGTGGAGGCCTAACTTAGTAATATAGAGCTGACTTGGTGCCATTAATGTAATCACAATTGATGGGCTAGACAAGGAACTACAAATGAAATATGTATGGATGGATGATCCAGCAAATAAAAGACAACACGTCGTATGTCTGAGAGAAGGCTTTGAGGAGGAAAATTGATTTATACCAACTTTATTAAAATATTTTTGAAACCTGACAAATTGGTCCTGGAGACTGAAGTTGCAGTGAAGTTAACAGCCAAAAGGCAGGAAAATGGTATAAGATGAACATTACATTTTTGTGCTTTGAATGCAGGGATTAATCTGGCCCAGGTAAGGAAAAATAGTTTGAGAGAAGATAATTTTCAGAGTTGACTCAATGTTAGCTACTTTGTACGATGACAAAGTAATTATTCTCTTCAACATCCTCATGCCATATTTGTAGTTAGATGATGAAAACTGTGTCTTAAATTAATGAGAGCTAAATCATGTATGGAAAAGGAAGGTTGTCTTCCAAAAGGGGGGGATATTGAAGTGCCTCAGAGACTTATTTTCTTCAGAATTGTACATTTATGCACTTTCATGTACTTCGTAGATTCAGTCTTCAAAAATATGGTTGCTTTGTTTATCTTTTATTTACCTGTTTGGATAAATATTTGTTGAAATACAATCAACATAGGCCAGTCCTCGTTCTGGGGATATCCAAATGTTTCCTACCAATAGGGGGTTCTCATTATTGTATAAATACCACGTATTAGCAGATAATTTTAAACATATGTGTATATATAGGCTTTCATTTCCCTACGATGCTATTTCTTCACTTTTATTCATTGTCTCCATTTCTACTACTTTTCATCTCTATTAAGCATACTACAGTCAAGCTTTCATTTCTGTCATTCCACTGAAGCCGCCTTGTCAAGTTCATCAGTAGTATCTGTATTGGTATAACCATTGGCCAATTTTAAAATGTCCTTTTAATTTTTCTATCAATAGTTTTTGACAAAGTTGATCAGTTCCTCCTCCTTCACTTGCCTTTTGGGAAACCACCACAGTCTCTTGGTTTTCTTCCTAGTTCACCGTTGTGCCTTTTCAGTCTCCTTCACTTTTCCCATTTCCCCTTATGCAGGCTCTGTCCTTAGCTGAGTTCTCTTCTCTACTTAATTTACTTGCTTAGTGATCTCATTTAGTCTCATGGCTTTAAAGATCATCTATGTGCAAATGACTCTCAATTTTTTTTTCCAGTCTAGCTCACTCTTTAACTGCAAAGAGAGTTGGGTATGTGTACCCAAGTGCCATCTCCACTTGGATGTCTAATAGATATCTCCAACTCAACAAACCCAAGTTCCAACTCAACAAACCCAAGATCTTCCCCACCCCTGAGAACTATTATAGCTTTTTCCTTCTCAATTGGGGGCAGCTCTTTTAGTTTCTCACACTAAAACATTAGAGAGATCCCTGACTTTAAAAAATTCACCATATTGAATTCTTCAGGATATATTATTAGCTATACCTTTTAAAAATACCCAAATTCTTATCACTTTTCACTAGCCCAACTGCTACTATCTAGGTTGAAACCACAATTATCTTGCACTTGAATAACTGTAATAACCATATAATTGATTTCTCTTATTCCAAATATTGTTATAAATATATTATCTTCTCAATACAGTATCCAGGTAGTCCTTTAAAAACTTGAATCAGATTATATCAGGACATAGCATTACTTTACTTAAAACTTATCCATGGGCTGCACATTACATTCAAAATGAAGCGTAAACTCCTCCAATGACACGTGAAACCCTGTATAACCTTGCTACTTATTTGTCTGACCTCATCTCCAATTACTGTTTCTCAGCCCCATAATTGCCAATTCTTCCAAGTATGTTGGCCTTGTTATTTCTTAATTATATCAGGGATACTTCTACCTTACATTTTTGGCATGAACTGTTCCCTGAAGAGGGAAACAAAGAATGTTGTTATGAATGTTGGATTCACTGAGAATGATTGTAATAAGAAAGAGCTGAAGATGCTAATGGATGATTGTAGTAGTGGAAAATTGATTACCTTGGATGATAATTAAATTGGTAAATTTTTTAAGGGAAGAAAATACTTATTTCTTCAAATTGAATGTAACCCATTGTCAATTGCTTTCAGGAAGAT
Organism: Pongo pygmaeus; assembly: GCF_028885625.2. Classification (NCBI taxonomy): domain Eukaryota; kingdom Metazoa; phylum Chordata; class Mammalia; order Primates; family Hominidae; genus Pongo; species Pongo pygmaeus. Next base: position 40,831,350 of record NC_072384.2, on the reverse strand, counting down.
CATGAGAAAACACTGTTCAAAATCTCAGTAAGCAGCTAAAATTTAGGTTTCTGAGTGTTTAAAAATACATTTGTTTTAGTGCTTTATTTGATTTAGAATTCTGAGACCAATGTGAGACACCATAGCCTTCTAGAATTTTTACTATGGTGACACAAATCTTCATCTCTCTTGTCTTCTATCCATCCACAACATCATATTTTCCTGACACTCAAGTAAGGAACAAAGTGAAAGTTTACATATCCATGCCTTCTCAATTAGTCCATTTTCATGCTGCTGATAAAGACATACCCAAGACTGGGCAATTTACAAAAGAAAGAGGTTTCATGGACTCACAGTTCCATGTGGCAGGGGAGGCCTCACAATCATGGCAGAAGATGAAAGTCACATCTCACACGGTGGCAGACAGCAGAAGAGAGCTTGTGCAGGAAAACTTCCCTTTATACCATCAGATCTCGTGAGACTTAGTCACTGTCACCAGAATAGCATGGAAAAGACCCACCCTCATGACTCAGTTATTTCCCACTGAGTTCCTCCCACAACACATGGGAATTATGGGATCTACAATTCAAGATGAGAGATTTAGGTGAGGACGAAGCCAAACCATATCACCTTGCTTCCTCCTCCGACTCTAAAGAAATTGCAGTGAACTTCATGGTTAGACTCAGGAACATATGACTGCACCCACAATTCAGCCTCAGACATTTACTAGCTCTCTGTTTTGAATTATGTCATAGCAGGATCCATGAGGAAGCATAGCTACACAAGACACAAGCCCTGTGGTAAGATCTTTCAATTTATTTAGGAGATGGGTCAAGATAGTTCTTCACAAGATCATTTCAGTGACCTTGTAAAGGTCACACACATACACATACACATGTGTGTGTTTCACTTATACCTCTATAGCCTAAGTTGAAGACACTTGTGTAATCCATTCAACATATACTACCACCTGTGGAAACTGACAATTGCCAGGTTCCCTGGGAGCTTTTTCAGCTATGTAGGTATTGAACATACTGTCCTGTTCAGCTCTCTAAGTCTAACTTTAGCTCAACTTAATTGATCAGAAACTGACATGGTGAATCAGGGTGTTTCTGGACTGCCATTTTTTCTGTTTTAGAAACCTGGACAGCAGTTGTGCACTGGCAACTAACTATAGCATGAGGCCAATTTCCTCTCTACATATTACCGTGCATAAAAATGGGAAATAAGTTATTTTTCAGTCTGAGACATTCAACCATTTAAATCCATTTATACATGAACCTGGGGATGACGTGGTAAAGATTTTGAGGAGGAACTTTATGAAACAGGACTGATGTTGTAGAATTACTGTTTTCCATGTTCAAGGAAAAGTTGTTCTTTTAAATAAATTATTAGCTTAGTGTGTCTGAATGTTAAGGTAACTGGTCTATAAGTGAGTCACAGAAGCACTGTTGGCTAAAAATTGATTTTCTTTAAGTTTTACGATTTAAAAAAAAATGAGATAGGGATCCAAAATGCTATTAGATATTTTCTCCTTTTATAAGTACGGAAAACAGCACTGAGTCAACCTGAAAAAATGAATCATATTTGCTTTGGATAGGTACCGTATTCGTTTATTGTGGCAGGATTATTGCTGTGTCTTGCTTTTCTACCAGTTTAGATTAGTTTCTTCATTTCACGCCCTAGAGAGAATGACACTAGGCTAAATACGTTGCCAAAATGCAGACAATGAATTGGCAAAAGCAGTTGCTTTTCAGAGCTCATTCACCTTGATTTTGAACGCTCTGTCCCTGCCCAGGTGATGATGACCCAAACAGTCCTAAGTACTTTTCCTAGACTACATTGGGAATTCTGATGCCAGTTCAAGGAGAAAAGTAGAAACACTTCAAAACACATGTTGTCTTGTATATTTTCTCACAATTATTTTTTCTCAATTATTTTTATTATAGAAGCCTGGGCTAAATAAGGGAGGGACCCAGTATTGTCATTTCTTTAAAATAAGAAGATTTTCACCCTTTAGGGATTGACATGGCTTTCATTTCATTCACAGAAGTTTCCTGAAGGAAGAAAAAAACAAAACAAAACGAAAACCACTTACAAACAGTACTTTTATTTTGTATTTACAATGAAAGCTTATTATTCATCTTATTTGTCCAATCTAGAGCATTTTAACTACTGATTCCCTTTGACCATACTACAGTGTCTCCTGAATTACCTTGAGCCTTATTGCCACCTGCAAATTCTGCTTCACCAACTTTTCTCCTTCTTTGTACCCCAGAAGCCCCCAAGAAACAGGAAGTGCTTGTTCTTCCCTGGGCTTCCATTTTCTGCCTTGCTTTTCTTACTTTACTATCTTTCTATGCCCTCCTCTCCACTGCAGTTACCACCTCCTTGCCCCCGACACTTGCCGCTACCTTTCTTTCTCTCCTGAGATCCAGCTATGTATTTCTGACTATTTCCTATATATTTCATATAGGTGCCCCATAGACATGTCAAATTCATGAACCAAATCTGAACTCATCGTATTTTTTTAATTTTTATTTTTAAGTTCCAGGGTACACGTGTAGGATGTGCAGGTTTTTTACATAGGTAAGCGTGTGCCATGGTGATTTGCTGCATCTATCAACCCATCACCTAGGTATTGAATTCAGCATGTATTAGGTATTTTTCCTAATGCTCTCTCTCCCCTCACCCCACCCACTGAGAGGCCCCAGTGTGTGTTGTTGCCCTCCCTGTCTCCACACCTTTTCATTGTTCAGCTCCCACTTATAAGTGAGAATGTGTGGTGTTTGGTCTTCTGTTCCTGTGTTATGAGCTTATCATATTTTACCCTAATCTATTATTCCTTCAGTCTGCCTTGTTTAATTATGTCACCTTCCGTATAGTAACCTAAACTAGGCTAGCCTCCTGAAACCACACAAGAATATTTCCTTTCCCTTCCCTGACCCAAAACATGTCACCAAGTTCAAATTATTCTTAACCCCTAACTACTTCCAGAATTCACCTACTTCTGTCCATCCAAACTCCTCCTGACTTAGTTCTGCCTATAATAAAACCTCAGTACGGTAAGGTAATAATCATACAAGTTGTTTTTAGTCACCTGATCTAACTCATTCCAATCTATAATCCATTTAGTCAGAAAAACCATCTTACTATTAAAGTGCAAATTGAATATTCAGTCCCTTGCTTAAACTTATCTTATGAATTACAAGTTCCTTAGAAAGGCAACCATAAGTTCCCTATTTCACCAACCTCATCTTCCAGCCTTTCTTCTTATGAACACTAGATTTTAGCTGAATCAAGACTTCCTGGATCAGTGTCAATCATTCAATGGCTCTTCAGTTTCGTATATCTTGTTCCCACTACTTGAAATACTTTTACTATGAGATCTTATTCCCATCCACCAGAAAAATGCTTACTTATCTTTTGAAGCTCAGCGCAGGCATTTTAACTCTAGGAAGATTTCTTTGAACTAAGTTGACTTTTTAATATTTTCATTTCATATCTTACTGCAGCATTACATTCACTCACTCATGTATTATTTTATTTCTTCAACAAATATTTAATGAATATCTATAATGTATTTGCCCATGTGATAGGTGTGAGGAATTCAGAAATAAAAATATATTGTCTCTAATCTCAAGATGTTCATAGTTGAGGAGAAAGCAGTCCTGGAAACAAAAAATAACAAAGTAATATCAACAGTTTGTAAGGTTATATTTGAAATAGTGTGATGTGATATAAAGATTATAGGTGTTTTAGTCAGGATTCATGCAAAATAACGGTAACCACTCTGAGTATTTAAATAGATGGAAATCAAGGCAGGAAATTTTTACACTGTTGGTGGAAAAACTTAAATAATAGATGGTGAAGTAACATAGATCTGGTGACAGCAGTTTAAAAGAAAAAAAGTACATTTGCAAAAATACATTTACCAACAACGGGAAGCCATTCACCTCCAGGCTGGAGACAAAAAGGGAAAACACTGTAGTACTGGTGGCCACTTTGTCCTCTGACAGCTAGAGCTGTGGATGCAGCAGTGGCCAGAGGTGCTGACAACAGTAGGAATGAAGAAGAAAAAATTCCATGTCTTCTTTCCAGTCACTGCTTCCTGCTGTTTGTACTCAGTCAGAAGCCCATGGATATAGGAGCCTCACACCTTGATTTTCTCAGTTATCACATGGGCAGTAATACTACCTTGATGAACTAGTGTGATAATTAGTGGTAATGTAGATAAAATAGCTTGTAGTGCACTGGGAAATCTCATTATTCTTTGAATGATAGATAATATCTTGATGAAATTTCACATATTCAAGTTTAAATGGCAAAAGCATTTCAAAAGTTGGTATTTATTGGTCTGTCTCTTCCTTTTTGTTTCTGATGCCTAGCAGAGTATCTGAATAATTACTTATAAAAATTATTAATGTATTTGTTAATTTATTCCACAAAATGTACATCTTTAGGTGGTAACTGAGTTGCTAAGGATACGCGATGCATTCTTGCCTCATGATTCAGTGGGGTCTATTTAGATTTCTTGATGGGAGAACACCTGCTCCTACCCCTGTCCCCATCTCCATCTTTTTGTAGTTTCTTACTGGCTTCACTCAAAAAGCAAAAGAAAAAAAAATGAACGTCACTATGAGTTAAAATCTTCTGTGGTGTCTGCTATTCCTGCACAGGCTCGAGTTTTCCTGACTCGGACACTTCAACTGAACACTGAGAAGATACAGATCGCTGAGCAAGCAGCAAAGAGAATTCTGTGCCTTCTGGGCATGATGCATTCATCCATTAAACAGGAGAAGAAAAACTTGCAAATCAACTTGTATGGAGATATGTAAATTGATTAGGACAAGTTAATTTTTCTTTGTTCCTTTTTTTTTTAATGATTCCTTTAAGATGGTTATTCAGATAGGTAGACATCAGATTCATTCCATAATTGATTAAATACATCAGTCTTTTCAAAGGTTTTTGACCAGGCCTACATTTATGTAGCACATAGTCATTTTCTCCCCTGAAATAAGAGACAGTTAAATTCATGTTTGTAAAAGTTCTTGGCAATTACAATACCGTAATATCAGATTAACTGGTCACTTGTAGGTAGTCAATTTCTATTGCATTTTGAATGCAAATCTGGTGACAGCAGTTGAAAAGAAAAAAAACACATTTGCAAAGCTTTGGCCAACATTATTGGATATTGTATATAAAAGAGACACCACAAGAGAATTTTCCTAGCTCTCTTGGTCTTGGAGACTATTCCTCAGTAATGATAAGGAGAAAGACCTCCTATCAAGTGAAATTGATCTAGCTTCGTATATTTCTCAGAGTAGCACTATTCCTCTCCTCTCCGCGATGTTTACAGGGTAAAGATATTTGCATTCAAACTCAAACTAGGAAATCTTGTAATGAACTGACCTTCATGAAAGAAAAAGTATAAAGGCTGTACTTCAGGTAGAAGGAGAATGATGTCAACTAGCTTGCCTGCCATGCAAGAGGAATAGTGAGCAAAGATATTAGTAAATATGTAGGTAAATCTAAAGTAACGGTGTATTAAATATTAATGATGTTTCATTTGTTGGGTTAAAAGAACAGGGCTGACAGAAAATATTAAATATTAATGTATGTCATGGTAGGTTCTGTGGTTGGTCTGCACAGACCACGTAAGGTTGGTCTGCACAGTCCCATAGTAGCTGAGTAGGGCAGTGCACACAGGGAAGGACTAGGTCTTAATGAGAGGTAGGGAGTTCTTGCCAGCACTTTTCTTGTCTTGCTGTTACCCGATAAGTATACTTTCACTCACTCAGGAGAGAAACTTTGTGCAATTTCTATTCTTTAATATCAAATCAGAAACTGTAACGAAAAAGAACATTATTGGGAACAGAATTGGGATGTCTAACTCATTATCAACAGGTCATTTTAAATTGACCAAGTGGTGTACAAAATTATAGTCTCTTAACTTAGAGACGGTCTGTGTACTTTTAATTCTAAAGTTTTGTGTTTTTCTACATAAGACAAAAATTAAATGCCAAACTTTCATTCTATTCAATATTTTTATATAAGCACGTCAAATACATATTTGGGGGCAAGGTTGGCATAAGATGTTATGGGAAAATGCAATGAAATATAGTACATGACTCTTACATTCAAAGAAATTAACTTTAGATAATGGATGAGGTGATAGATACCAGAAAGAATAAATAAACACTAGAACTTTTTTTTTTTTTTTTGAGACAGAGTCTCACTTTGTTGCCCAGGCTTGAGGGCAATGTTGTGATCTCAGCTCACTGAAACATCCCCCTCCGGGTTCAAGTGATTCTCCTGCCTCAACCTCCTGAGTAGCTGGAACTGCAGGTGTCACCACACCCGGCTAATTTTTGTATTTTTGGTAGAGACAGGGTTTCATCATTTTGGCCAGGCTGGTCTCAAACTCCCGACCTCAGGAGATCCACCCGCCTCGGCTTCCCAAAGTGCTGGGATTACAGGTGTGGGCCGCTGAGCCCAGCTAACAGTAGAACTTTCAATATATGCATTTCAAAATAATTATGGAAGCATTTTCATAAGACAGTATAGCATTGTCAAATACGAGATGTAACACCTGACACAGAGCCTAATAACATTACCTCAATAAGCATTTGTTGCATGACAGGTATATAAACTATTATTAGAGTTCAGATAAAAGTCACTGTGGAAATTGGATAACTATGGAAGACTCATGGAAACTAATTTTAGTTGAGAAGTGGGAATTGGAATGTTTTTGAACAATGGGAGAAAAGGAAAGAAAAAACATTCTAGGTGAATGGAATAGTGTTAACAAAATCAGAGAAACAGGAAAGAAAATCTAAATATGTATTATTTTTATTGAAATCCTCAGACATTGTTATTTTGTGTATTTATTTTATTTTGAGATGGAGTCTCACTTTGTCACCCAGGCTGGAGTGTAGTGGGGCAATCTCAGCTCACTGCAAACTCTGTCTCCTGGGTTCAAGCAATTCTCCTGCCTTAGCCTCCTGAGTAGCTGGGACTACAGGCATGCACCACCACTTCTGGCTAATTTTTGTATATTTTAGTGGAGACGGGTATTCACCATGTTGGCCAACCTGGTCTCAAACTCCTGACCTCAAGTGATCTGCTCACCTCAGCCTCCCAGAGTGCTGGGATTACAGCTGTGAGCTACCGTGGATGGCCACACTGTGCTATTTTGAATAAAGACTTATATAAAACAGGCCTTTGGTGAAATAATATAGTCATCCAATAACCTCCAGGAAGTACAGCCATGGTAAAAGAGTAGTTACATCCAGGAGGTACGAGAGGGGTAAGAAAAGTAGGTTATCCTCTAAGAAAGGAAATACCTCCTGGGAGAACCATCAAGTGTTCAGCAAGGACTGACCTTGGTTTATCATCCAGGGGTGACTGAGGAATAGCTGTAAACAAGCAAACTAGTTGATTCTAGAGTAGTGACAACTATAATGGACAACATTGCAGGTACCTGGGAAGCTTCTTTACTGGGAAAGATTAGAGATATTTTGGCCTCTTTCCAAGATCTCATGCTTACCATGTGTAATTGATGCTAGCTTTTTCAAGAAAATCATGCTAATGAAAAGATATACTACATTATTTGCAGTAGAGTTTACAGAAAATAGTATAGAATTCAGCATTGAGGAACTGGTTTAAGTTAACAGGATATTGAATTCATGCAATTATGGACTTGTCAATAGCAAACATATGTTCTATTCTGTCTTCAAGAAATACAATAATTTCCATCATCAAAAAAATCTCTCATCAGGCATTACCAATATTCAGCATTGTATCAGTCATACCAGTGTCACATTATTTATAGCAAGACTTGGAAGATGCTCATTCCTAGGCTTGCCTTAGAATTACAGACATTTTTCATCACTGGCTGATTTGGAGACCTACCCAATGATGCTGTACATCTCTTATCTCTTTTTTTTCAGCCTCCTTAGTTCGAATTGTGGGAATAATTTTGTACAGTTATCTCACAAACTCCAAGTGAATTCTTTTTATGAAGTTTATACAGCCTTAAATTATGGTAATAAAGTAGATAGTTAAGGACAAATTCATTCTTCTTTTTCTCATGGCTGCTATTTAAAATAGTCACAAAAGAGGAGGCATTTAATAAATATTTGTTGAAGGGATAAATGAAATGTAAACACTTCAATTTAACTTGGTTAACATATCCAACAGGGTCACTAAGGAAAACTGAATTTATTGTTTTTCTTTGTGTTCCTGTCATCTCTGCAAAAACCTTGAGATTGCTTTGAATTTGGGAACTTATTTATGTGTAGTTTCAAAACTAGTATTGGCAAAATAGTCTAAGCTGAATAACTTCTATTGACAAAAGGTCCAGGATGGATAATTAAGTAATTTTTTTAAAAAATATATCTTTGAAATTAAGGTACAATAAGAGAGTAGAAAAGAATTGAAATTCTGAAAGAAATGTTTTGTATAAAAAGAAGCCCTTCTGTTTTTGGCCAGTTTTTTTTTTATAACTTATAACTTCCATGAGAACAAGAAAATAGATAATTCCCCCCACAGGTATAATTATATAGGTGAATTCTGGAAGGACAATTTTGTTCTTCAATGAATTATCCACAGGTGCCTATAGTACTGAGGAGTAATAGGCATTCAACATCTGTTTTCTGAATTAGTTAATTTGTATTTTGATATCAATGTAAATAGGTTGCTTTACATTTACAATTATTACAGTGTATTATTTTGTAATTTAAATAATCAGTCTCTGTTCTAAGTGAAAACAGTCTTTTTCAATACTGAGCTTCTAAGATGACACTACCAGTTCACTAAGAGTACACACTTAAAACATTGGACAGATACAAATTATTGAATTGATAGTTCATAAATTGTATTCTATTGAAGTCATACACAGATGGGTTAGTGTTTCAAGCATGCACACACTCAGGGTCTTGGCTGCAAGCACACACTCCTGGGTCCTACACTCCTAATGTCTTTCATCAGGCATTACCAATATTCAGCATTAGCCTCAGTCGTCCCAGTGTCACGTTACTTGTATCAAGACTTGGAAGATGCTCATTCCTGAGCTTGTCTTAGAATTATAGTCATTAGATATTTTAATTTAGAAATGCAATCACACAGATTGTGAGGGTCAGGTAAACAATTGTGTTATAATGATTTTAAGCTGATGTCTATTATTAGGAGCATGTTTTGTTGGATTTGGAATAGTTTATAAACACTTAAAATACTTCGAACCTAGGGCATAATCGTCACTGCTCAAATAATTTTGAATGCTGAAATTTTAGAGTTAATAAATATATTGTATATGACAAGAAAAACATCTATTTTAGCACTGAAAGTTATCTTTTACCAAGCAGACCCAATTAAGATTTCACACTGCCTCTCACAAAATCAATTCAAATAAATGAAGATTTATTTATGTGCATTAATACATTTAAAACTATTGGCCTGTTAGAGCTAAATAATTTTTATTTTAGTGATACATGGAAAACATTAATATTGAATCATTTTTATGTTCTTCCTAATTATATATATATATTTATTTTTAAAATATGGCATCATTATTTTTTGAAAATAGGATTCTGTCTCATCAGTGATGTTGAAGTTGATGATGTTATGTATAAGAAATGGTTTTGAGTTTACTCTGCACCTTCCTACGTACTTTATACACATCAACTCATTTGTAATCACAACTCCATATACCAAACTATTATAATCTCGTGCTCACAAATGAAGAAACTGAGGATTAAAGATGTTAAATATCCTTCCCAAGATCAAAGAATTGCAAAGCTCGCATGTGCTGGAACTGGAATTTGATATTTGGCCAGACTCTGGAACCTGTGCTCTTATTCACTATTAGCTTGTATATCAGAACTAATGAAATGTGTGTTTGGCAAGAACTAATAAAAATAAAGGCAGCAGATAGAAAGTGTGCAATGCTTTGTTGGTAACATCTTTCTATCTCCCTATCTCTCTCTCCCTCCCTCTCTTTTTCTCTGTATCTCCTTCCTTCCAACCCTCTTTCTCTTCCTTTATCCTTTCTTCCCTCCTCAACGTTTAAAATAATAAATGCATTTGCATATGGATATAGTTGTTGAAACCAGTGGTTCTCAACTGGGAGTGACTTTGCAACTCAAAGAACATTTGACAATGTCTAGAGATATTTTTGATTGTCATATCTGGGGAGATGAAACTGACATCTAGAGGGTAGAAGTGAGGAATGCCGCTAAACATCCTACAATGCACAGGGCAACTCCAACAACAGGTAATTATCTGGTATCAAATATCAGTAGTAGATTTGAGAAATACTTGTTTAAATTAAGAAAGCTATCACATAATTTCCAGAAAAAGGTTTACATTTGTCCAAATCCTCACTGCAACTGTTATTATTCTATTTAACTTGAAACAAAATATATTTTTGACCAAAAATGATTCTATGTATGTGATATTTCATAATTAATGCAGATCTATTTATTTAAATTAACCCTGTGGTTTTTTCCTGCACATATATCTTAGTCAAAAACATCACTGCTTCCTCTGACCCTTGTAGTCAACACAATCAGAATATGTAGGGACGGCAAAGTAGAGTTAGGAAGATATTGAGAAGAAAGAGAAACTAAATGCCAATGGAATCTGAAACATAAAAAATGTAAAAAATATGAAATATGAAAAATGTAAGGTTTGGTGAGGGCATTTAGGATTAATCAAACATCAATTCCAAAGAAATTTTTTTCTTACAGTAAAATATTTAAATATATTTGTGTACTCCAAAAATTATTCACATTTGCATGCAACTTCCCAAATGCCAATTTCAAGAGTCATAACATTGTAATTGAAATTACATGCTGGAAAATGTCATAAATGTGCTGTGCAATGGTGGGCTTCACAAGATAATAAAGCAAAAATTAAGGATTTATAGCGCAGATTAGTCTTAATACATTTCTGTTTATCTTTCCAACTAGAATAAAAGGGAATATCTTGCCAAGTAATATGCTACTTGATTTAACAAAAAAGGTAATGTCAGTTAAATTAAGGAAAGGAAGATTTCACATAGTTTTGTTAATTACCATATAAATGTTAGCTATGATATGACATTTAAATCTACAAATGATTAACAAAGCATATTGCTTTAAGCAAAGTTTAGTGGCCTTGTTTAATAAATTGAACAGTTTCAAATTTCAAAGCAGTTTAAAAGGCCTAAATGCTTCTTGAACGTATGAAGAGTAAACTTCTTAAGAATGTGTGAGTATTGGGTGGATGGCAAGATGGCCGAATAGGAACAGCTCCGGTCTGCAGCTCCCAGCAAGATGAACGCAGAAGGTGGGTGATTTCTGCATTTGCAACTGAGATACCTGGCTGATCTCACTGGGAGTGGTTAGACAGTGGGTGTAGCCCATGGAGGGTGAGATGAAGCAGGGTGGGGTGTCGCCTCACCTGGGAAGTTCAAGGGGTTGGGGAACTCCCTCCCTTAGCCAAGGGAAGCCGTGAAGGGACTGTGCCCCAGGGAATGGTGCATTCCGGCCCAGATACTATGCTTTTCCCATGGTCTTCGCAACCCACAGACCTACACCACCAAGGCCCTGGGTTTCAAGCACAAACCTGGGCAGCCTCTTAGGCAGACACCAAGCTAGCTGCACGAGTTTGTTTTGCATATCCCAGTGCTGTCTGGAATGCCAGCAAGACAGAATCGTTCACTCCCCTGGTATGGGAGCTGAAGCCAGGAAGCCAAGTGGTCTTGCTCAGCAGATCCCACCCCACAGAGCCCAGCAAGCTAAGACCTAGTGGTTTGAAATTCTCGCTACCAGCACAGCAGTCTGAAGTTAACCTGGGATGCTTGAGCTTGGTGGGGGGAGGGGCATCTGACATTACTGAGGCTTGAGTAGATGGTTTTCCCCTCACAGTGTAAACAAAGTCCCCGGGAAGTTCAGACTGGGTGGAGCCCACCACAGCTCAGCAAAGCTGCTGTAGCCAGTCTGGCACTCTAGATTCCTCTCTCTGGGCATGGCATCTCTGAAAGAAAGGCAGCAGCCCCAGTCAGGATCTTATAGATAAAACTCCCATCTCCCTGGGACAGAGCACCTTGGGCAAGGGGCAGCTGCGGGTGCAGCTTCAGCCAACTTAAATGTTCCTGCCTGCCAGCTCTGAAAAGAGCAGCAGATCTCCCAGCACAGTGCTCAAGCTCTGCTAAGGGACAGACTGACTCCTCAAGTGGGTCCCTGACTCCCATGACTCCTGATGGGGAGACACATCCCGGCAGGGGTCAACAGACATCTCATACAGGAGAGCCCTGGCTGGCATCTGGCAGTTGGCCTTCCGGGACAAAGCTTCCAGAGGAAGGAACAGGCAGCAATCTTTGCTGTCCTGTGGCCTCTGCTGGTGATAACCAGGCAAACAGGGTCTGGAGTGGACCTCCAGCAAACTCCAGCAGACCTGCAGCAGAGGGGCCTGGCTGTTAGAAGGAAAACTAACAAACAGAAAGGAATAGCATCAACGTCAACAAAAAGGACATCCACTCAAAAAACCCATTCGAAGGTCACCAACATCAAAGACCAAAGGTAGATAAATCGACATGAGGAAACACCAGTGCAAAAAGGCTGAAAATTCCAAAAACTGGAATGCCTCTTCTCCAAAGGATCACAACTCCTTGCCAGCAAGGGCACAAAACTAGATGGAGAATGAGTTTGACAAATTGACAGAAGTAGGCTTCAGAAGGTGGGTAGTAACAAACTCCTCCAAGCTAAAGGAGCATGTTCTAACCCAATGCAAGGAAGCTAAGAACTTTGAAAAAAGGTCAGAGGAATGGCTAACTAGGATAACCAGTTTAGAGAAGAACATGAATGAACTGATGGAGCTGAAAAACTCAGCACGAGAACTTCGTGAAGCATACACAAGTATCAATAGCCAAATCAATCAAGCAGAAGAAAGGATATCAGAGATTGAAGATCAACTTAATGAAATAAAGTGTGAAGACAAGATTAGAGAAAAAAGAATGAAAAGGAACAAGCAAAGCCCCCAAGAAATATGGGACTATGTGAAAAGACCAAACCTACATTTGATTGGTGTACCTGAAAGTGATGGAAGAATGGAACCAAGTTGGAAAACACTCTTCAGGATATTATTCAGGAGAACTTCCCCAACCTAGCATGTCAGGCCAACATTCAAATTCAGGAAATACAGAGAACACCACAAAGGGACTCCTTGAGAAGAGCAACCCCAAGACACATAATTGTCAGATTCACCAAGGTTGAAACGAAGGAAAAAACATTAAGGGCAGCCAGTGAGAAAGGTTGGGTTACCCACAAAGGAAATCCCATCAGACTAAGAGTGGGTCTCTTTCTGCAGAAACCCTGCAAGCCAGCAGAGAGTGGGGGCCAATATTCAACATTCTTAAAGAAAAGAATTTTCAACCCAGAATATCATATCCAGCCAAGCTAAGCTTCATAAGCAAATGAGAAATAAAATCCTTTACAGACAAGCAAATGCTGAGAGATTTTGTCACCACCAGGCCTGCCTTACAAGAGCTCCTGAAGGAAGCACTAAATATGGAAAAGAAAAACAGGTACCAGACATGGCAAAAACATACCAAATTGTAAAGTCCATTGACTCTATGAAGAAACTGCATCAACTAATGGGCCAAATAACCAGCTAGCATCATAATGACAGGATCAAATTCACACATAACAATATTAACCTTAAATGTTAACAGGCTAAATGTCCCAATTAAAAGACACAGACTGGCAACTTGGATAAAGAGTCAAGACCCATCTATGGACTGTATTCAGAGACCCATCTCATGTACAAAGACACACATAGACTCAAAATAAAGGAATGGAGGAATATTTACCAAGCAAATCAAAAGCAAAAAAAAGAGCAGGAGTTGCAATCCTAGTCTCTGATAAAACAAACTTTAAGCCAACAAAGATCAAAAAAGGCATTACATAATGGTAAAGGGATCAATTCAACAAGAAGAGCTAACTATCCTAAATATATATGCACACAATACAGGAGCACCCAGATTCATAAAGCAAGTCCTTAGAGACCTACAAAGAGACTTACACTACCACACAATAATAATGGGAGATTTTGACATCCCACTGTCAATATTAGATAGATCAACAAGACAGAAAATTAACAAGTATATTCAGGACTTGAACTCAGCTCCAGACGAAGTGGACCTAATAGACATCTACAGAACTCTCCAAGCCAAATTAACAGAATATATATTCCTCTCAGCACCATGCTGCACTTATTCTAAAATTCACCACATAATTGCAAGTAAAATACTCCTCAGCAAATGAGAAAGAACAGAAATTATAACAGTCTCTCAGACCGCAGTGCAATCAAATTAGAATTCAGGATTTAGAAGCTCAATCAAAACGGCATAACTACATGGAAACTGAACAACCTGCTCCTGAATGACTGCTGAGTAAATAATGAAATTAAGGCAGAAATAAATAAGTTATTTGAAACCAATGAGAACAAAGACACAACATACCAGAATCGCTGGGACACAGCTAACACAGTATTTACAGGGAAATTTATAGCACTAAACTCCCACAGGAGAAAGCAGGAAAGATCTAAAATTGACACCCATACATCACAATTAAAAGAACTAGAGAAGCAAGAGCAAACAAATTCAAAAATTATCAGAAGACAAGAAATAACTAAGATCAGAGCAGAACTGAAGGAGAGAGAGACACAAAAAACCCTTCAAAAAATCAATGAATCCAGGAACTGGTTTTTGAAAAGATCAACAAAATAGACCACTAGCCAAACTAATAAAGAAGAAAAGAGAGAAGAATCGAATAGACATAATAAAAAATGATAAAGGGGATAACACCACTGATCCCACAGAAATAGAAACTACCATCAGGGAATATTGTAAACAACTCTATGCAAATAAACTAGAATATCTAAAAGAAATGGATAAATTCTTGGACACATACACCCTCCCAATACTAAACCAGGAACAAGTCAAATCCCTGAATAGACCAATAACAAGTTCTGAAATTGAGGCAGTAATTAATAGCCTACCAACCAAAAAAGTCCAGGACCAGACAGATTCACAGCCAAATTCTACCAGAGGTACAAAGAGGAGCTGATACCATTCCTTCTGAAACTATTGCAAACAATAGAAAAAGAGGGACTCCTCCCTAACTCATTTTATGAGGCCAGCATCACCCTGATACCAAAACCTGACAGAGACACAACAGAAAAAGAAAAGTTCAGGCCAATATCCCTGATGAACATCCATGAGAAAATCCTCAATAAAATACTGGCAAACCGAATCCAGCAGCACATCAAAAAGCGTATCCACCATGATCAAGTCAGCTTCATTTCTGGGATGCGAGGTTGGTTCAACATGTGGAAATCAATAAGCATAATTTACCACATAAACAGAACCAATGACAAAAACTACATGATTATCTCAATAGATGCAGAAAAGGCCTTTGATAAAATTCAACACACCTTCATACTAAAAACTCTCAATAAACTGGGCATTGATGGAACATATCTCAAAATAATAAGAACTATTTATGACAAACCCCCAGACAATATGATACTGAATGGGCAAAACCTGGAAGCATTCCCTTTAAAAACCGGCACAAGACAAGGATGCCCTCTTTCACCACTCCTATTCTACATAGTATTGGAAGTTCTGGCCAAGACAATCAGGCAAGTGAAAGAAAGCGTATTCAAATAGGAAGAGAGGAAGTCAAATTATCTCTGTTTGAGATGACATGATTGTATATTTAGACAACCCCCTTGTCTCAGCCCCAAATCTCCTTAAGCTGATAAGCAACTTCAGCAAACTCTCAGGATACAAAATCAATGTGCAAAAATCACAAGCATTTCAATACGCCAATAATAGACAAACAGAGAGCCAAGTCATGAGTGAACTCCCATTCAGAGTTGCTACAAAGAGAATAAAATACCCCAGGAATACAAGTTACAAGGGATGTGAAGGACTTCTTCAAGGAAAACAACAAACCACTGCTCAAGGAAATAAGAGAGGACACAAACAAATGGAAAAATATTCCATGCTCATGGATAGGAAGAATCAATATCATGAAAATGGCCATACTGCCCAAAGTAATTTATAGATTCAATGCTATCCCCATCAAGCTACCATTGCCTTTCTTCACAGAATTAGAAAAAAAAAAAACTACTTTAAATTTTACAGGGAACCAAAAAAGAGCCTGTATAGCCAAGACAATCCTAAGCAAAAAGAACAAAGCTGGAGGCATCACATTACCTGACTTCAAACTATACTGCAAGGCTACAGTAATCAAAAGAGCATGGTAGTAGTACCAAAACATATATACAGACCAATGGAACACAGCAGTGGCCTCAGAAATAATGCCACACATCTACAACCATCTGATCTTTGACAAACCTGACAAAAATAAGCAATGGGGAAAGGATTCCCTGTTTAATAAATGATGTTGAGAAAACTGGCTAGACATAGGCAGAAAACTGAAATTGTACCCCTTTCTTACACCTTATACAAAAATTAACTCAAGATGGATTAAAGACTTAAACATAAGACCTAAAACCATAAAAACCCTAGAAGACAACCTAGGCAATACCATTCAGGACAGGAATGGGCAAAGACTTCATGACTAAAACACCAAAAGCAATGGCAACAAAAGCCAAAATTGACAAATAAGATCTAATTCAACTAAAGAGCTCCTGCACAGCAAAAGAAGCTATCATCACAGTGAACAGGCAACCTGCAGAATGGGAGACAAATTTTGCAATCTATCCATCTGACAAAGGGCTAATATACAGAATCTATAAGCAACTTAAACAAATTTATAAGAAAAAAACAAACAGCCTCATCAAAAAGTGGGTGAAGGATATGAACAGACACTTCTCAAAAGAAGACATTTATGCGGCCAACAAACATATGAAAGAAAGCTCATCATCACTGGTCATTAGAGAAATGCAAATCAAAACCACGATGAGATACCATCTCATGCCAGTTAGAATGGTGATCATTAAAATGTGGGGAAACGACAGATGCTGGAGAGGATGTGGAGAAATAGGAACACTTTTACACTGTTGGCGGGGTGTAAATTAGTTCAAACATTGTGGAAGAGACAGCATGTCAATTCCTCAAGGATCTAAAACCAGAAATACAATTCGACCCTGCAATCCCATTACTGGGTATATACCTAAAGACTATAAATCATTCTACTATAAAGACACATGCACATGTATGTTTATTGCAGCAGTATTCACAATAGCAAAGACTTGGAACAAACCCAAATGCCCATCAATTATATACTGAATAAAGAAAAGGCGGCACATATACACCATGGATTACTATGTAGCCATAAAAAAGGATGTGTTCATATACTTTGCAGGGACATGGACAAAGCTGGAAACCATCATTCTCAGTAAACTAACACAGTAACAGAAAATCAAACACCGCCATGTTCTCACTCATAAGTAGGAGTTGAACAATGAGAACACAAGGACACAGGGAGGGGAACATCACACACTGGGGCATGTTTGCGGGTTGGGGGCTGAGGGAGGGATAGCATTAGGAGAAATACCTAATGTAGATGATGCGTTGATGGGTGCAGCAAACCACCATGGCACATGTATAACTACATAACAAACCTACATGTTCTGCACATGTATCCCAGAACTTAAAGTATAATAAAAAAAAAAAAGAAAATGTGAAGATTAAAACATATAGACCTTTCAGAAAACAGTAGTATATTGTCCACTGTTTTTTACATGAATTTCTGTTATCTATTATACTACAAAAATAAATCTTTTGTAAAAAGTAAGATATATCAAAAACCTTAACTTTTATTTTCTCATAAGTGTATTTTGCTATTTGTTGTATTTATGAAATACAGACTTTTCCACATATACTTTTATTTAAAGCGTCTTGTTACAGAGATGGTTGCAATCAGCTACTCATTCTCTATTTTGTAAAGTGCACAATTTGGAAATGGAAAAGGAAAAGCATTTCCAGTCTTTTCATGAAATTTATTATTAGAAACCATAACAGTATAGACAATTTTCATAATGTCTTTTTCCAAAGATTCAAAATTTGGGTAGAGTCACATGTATCTGCAAACATACGGTAATTGCTCCTGGGTGATGTTTTAAGAGCTCTTTTGACACTATCATTTTTACTTATGCAGAGATAAAATTTATAGATCAAATGTCATAGAAACAAGTTGAGAACCTTGATTAACCAGATTTGAATGTCCTGACAAATTGATTTCTCTGGTCAACACACTGTTGTTACCTGAAGAAGTCTCTCGTTTCAACTTGCATTATTGAAAATCTTTCAAGACTGTAACGTTCAATGTTCCTGGTTTCATAATGAGACTACACTGCTAAAAGTGACTCTCTCCTTGTTAACTGATTCTCTTGAAGTGCTCCATGGTAATTATTCTGTGCATCAGCTCCAGTATAGAATATTACAGATGTATAATGTGTAAAAGCTAGGAATGATTAGTTATTTGTTTACATTTTTAAACAGAAATTCCTGATGTGAGCTTTTTAAAAAAGAAAACACACAAACCATTTGTCTTATTCTCTTAAAGCATAAAACACCACAAAAATAGTTTTAATAAAATTAGGAATCTGATTAGTTGGTCTACAAGTCTTTATGGTTTAAGTGTGCTTCTATGTTACTGAGATTCCTTAGGAATCAGAGGAAAACAGTAATGCCAAGCAGGTATTTCCATAATAAAACCCAGGGCTGGCCAGGTGCAGTGGCTCATGCCTGTAATCCCAGCACTTTGGGAGGCCGAGATGGGTGGATCATCTGCGGTCAGGAGTTCAAGACTAGCCTGACCAATATGGTGAAACCCCCTCTCCACTAAAAAATACAAAAATTAGCCAGGCATGGTGGCAGGCACCTGTAATCCCAGCTACATGGGAGGCTGAGGCAGGAGAATCGCTTGAACACGGGAGGCGGAGGTTGCAGTGAGCCAGGATCATACCATTGCACTATAGCCTAGGTGACAGAGCAAGACTCCGACTCAGAAAAATAAATAAATAAATAAATAAATAATAAAAAATAAAAAAAATCAGGGCTTCTCAGCCTCACACTATTGACATTTTGGGCTAGATAATTTTTTGTTGTGGGGCAGGGTCTGAGGGTGGGCGGGGGTGGCTATCCTGTGCTTGTACAATGTTTAGTAGCATCCCTGTGGTACAGCATGCTGTTCCTTCAGTGTGACAACCAGAAATTGTCTTCCAACATTGCCACATGTGTATGTGGTGGAGAGATGGGATTAAAGTTGCCCCTTTTGAGAACCACTGCTGCAACTTGTTAAAATCAAACATAACTTTTCACAAAATCGGGATATTTAGAAACCCAATGCATTTTTTAAATGACTCTCTTCATCGTTACAGATTTGTGATGAGAGAAAATGGGAAAGCACAACGCTCCAGTTAACCCAGTTGGAGATTTAGTTCTGCTGTTAAAAGTATAGAAACAGGCCCATCAGAATGCAGGCAGGGAAAGCTACTGTACAGTAGAAGTAAATGTTACAGCAATGTTAGATTGAAAGAGAAGATCGGAGTGTTAACCCCTTTACAGTCCATTGTAGCCAGGTCATGCCCAGCCCTCACATGTGGTTCTTCCCACCGGGATACCCTGATTGCTGCTGCAGGAGCTCGGCCTCCTTGGAGCAGCCCTCTGGCCCCAGCAGTGGAAATGGCTCCCCTGCGGTCCGCAGGGCAGGGCAGGGCAGGGCGTGGCCATTTTCAACTAGGAGTTCAGTGAGGAGGAAGTCCACATGAGCGCTGGCAGGTCAGGGCTTCCAGAGGTGCCAAGAGAAGTGAAGTATTGCAGACTGAGTCCTCTAAATAGCCAGTCGTCTCAGTAAGAAAACGTTTAAGTCCCTGGAGCAGGAGGGCCAGGCTGGGCGCAAATCCTGCCTATGTCAGTCCTCGCCTTTGCTCAAACCGCTCAGTCCAGCTCTGCTCCTTTGTAAAATGGTGCCAGAGATTCCCATGTCACAGGGAGGGGACTCGGGGGCAAATAATATATGTGATACGATCTGTCATTTTCAACGTGCCCTGGAAGAGATTCACGTTGTTGTTGCCGTTATGTGTTGTCGACCAAAATAGTGCATGCCTAGCATGAGTTTGGTGTGGAGAAGACAAGGTTGGCCTTTTTGTCTCTTTTCAGTGCCATTATCTCTCCCTTTCTTTCATAATAGTCGTCCTCCTGGGTAGTGAGGTTGGAACTCTAAATCTTATCCTGGACGACTGCAAATATTTCTTATTAACCCTCCCCTTATTCCAGTCACACAATAGTAGATACGATCTTGGTCTCTGATGTAGGGAAATTGAGGCATGGAAAAATTGGCATTGTTATCAAAAATAAGGTTGAAAGTTATTACAGAGAGTAGCTCTAGAATTTCAATAAGGAGATGTAAAAGCATTCAAATTAACTCAGTAGGCACTTTAAAGATCAAAGAAACCGATTCATCTGTGATCCAAGATCATATCCTGTTGTTTTTCTCTGAGTGAGTTTGATTTAGGTGGTCATAAAACAAGCTTCAGTTGTTAACACATTTGTTTAATAAAAACAAAACTTTTCTTAGAAAGATTTTTAGACACTATGTGGGCACATTTGAATTGAAGCAAGAAATTAAGGTTTGTTATTAAACTTCTATGGTCACTCAGACTTCCTTTTTAAAAAACATCTTTAATTACTATGTGGATTATTTTCAATATTCAGTACTGCTCGTCAAGGTTATGTGTGTGCGTGTGTGTGTGTGTGTTTTCCTTTGAGTCATACATTCCTTGATTTTTTACAAAAGACTGAACACAGCAAAGGGACTTAATTAACTGGTAACTCCTTATACTGATTAACTCTACCTACATTGTGATCTGTGTTGAAGCATCATTTCTATTGACCTGTTGTACCATGGCATTGATTTAAGAGTGAGCCATGTAGCTAGCTGTATAATAAAAAAAGTATAATTATACAGAGCAATAGCTGTGGTTTTATGCGTTATTACTTATAATTCTATATAAAATTATTATAAATTAGATTTTAAAAAAATTATTAATTTGCTTCAATTATGTTATAGTTATTGATTCTAGTTCTAAAGTGGAATAATAAGGGATATCTGACATAATTGTAAAAAAAATCACTTCACTTTAGAAACAAGTGAATTTAAAACTTCTTCCTTGTTACCTTCCGTGAACACTGCAGAAAACTGTTAAAAAATTATACTGTGGAAAGTTTCTGCTAAAGCACACGAACTTCTCACATTTAATATGTTCCCATGTAGTACATAATAAATTATTTCACAGCCCATAATATAGGGAAGCTGATGTAAGAAGAAATCCACTTCACTCTTAAGGCAAAACAATTAGAAATCTTAACATGGTTAAACATAAAGTTGTTTTGCTGTATGGGTTGTTTTTCAGGTTTATAGAATTTTATGAACATTATATAAAATGATTGAAATTGTAAATTCCAATTTTTCAAATATTCTAAAAGTACTATACAATTTTGTTCATACCACCCAACATAAAGATTGAAATGCTGTTAGCATAAATTTAGGAAGGCTCTGTTAAATCCCATCTTTTATCCTAAAATATGTTCTCTCAAAGATAGTAAACATATGTCTAACAGTTCTCCACTAGGTCCTTTACTTGCCTGCACAATTAAAATATTAGCTACCATTTTTAATTGTTCTTCAATCTAGAACTAGTTCCTGTTTCTCTGACTCTTCCTTTTCTCAGCTCAGTTTAACTCCTTGGCTTTCATTGTGGGCACTACTGATTCATCACGGTGATCTGGCTGTTTCTTTTGGTTCTCATCCCAGAATAAATCTTATGCCTTATTATAGGTGTACCCTTGTTCCTGGATGAACTCTAAATCCTTATTCAGTACTAAATATTGCACCTGTTCCCAATGTAAGAGATGCCATCCCTTTTAGCTGTATTTCCCTATGTAGCTGCTCTCTAGGAACAGTCCTAAAAGAAAGACTGAAGGAAATAGAAGGCATGGAAGCCACTCTAACAAATGGCAGGCATATGTGTAATTAGAAATGAAAAATGCATATATTCTAACCATGGATCTGGGGATAAATGGGACACAATCCTAGTTAGAATTTTCCGGGTATTCATTATATTACATATGAGTGAATGAATGAATGAATGAATGAATGAGTGAGTGAATGAATGAATGGGTTATTGTGTTTCAAACACACTTATACACATTACACACATACACACACATACACACACCAAGAAAAGTATACTGAAGTAAAACAGATACACAAAAAATGGTATGAAGTCATAGATGAACAGACTCCATAATCAACTTAAGCATCGACTATCCTGATATGTTTAAACTCTCTACAGTGTTTATCCTGTACAGAAAAAGAAGATGCCTAGCTCATTGTTAAAAATCTACATTTAAATGTTAATTTGGAAATATCTACATGCAGTGGGAAATAGTTTAATTTAGATGCTTCACTTCCAAATGCTATATAATCAATGCACTCCTGCTACCCAGAATCCCCATAATGAGAAGAATTATATGTACAATTTGTAAAACTCAGATAATATAATATGTAAACAATTACTTGCATTTTAAATGCAAACTCATTAAGGACACATGTAAACTCCAAGTAGTCAACCTTGCAGAAGGTCTTAGTTCCAATAGTTTATATATAAAAATCTGTAAAATAATTGTTTAGGATTTTGAATATGCTTGGAATGGCATATTATTTTTTCTCCCCTTCTGCTTGAATATTTGTGACTAGAAAAAACAGCCTACATTGAGCTAGGATGCTGAAAAGACAATGCTGCTTTTGTCTCTCATGACAATTCTCAATACCAATGCAGTTTGAAAAATACTATAACCCTGAGATTTTTCCCCCAGAATGATAATACAAAAATTAAGCTCATATTATTCTTAAGGTAGTTGGAAGTTAATTAAAAGCAATGACCTAAGTGCATAATTTTATATACTTTGTATTTGTCTTTCAATAAATACATGCTGGTGACCAAAGAGAAATTTCAAAATAGTTGAGGTTCTTTACATACGGTTCTTATATCACAAAGGAGAATTTTAAGTCATAGAAACATTTGTAATTCATCTTTTCTGTCCATTTCCTTTCTCCTAGTCAAACAGCTAGTCCCTTATTAATCTCTTCAAAATTATCATAAAAATTATTTTCCTTCCTTCGGTACTTTTATTTGTCCACCAGTCAAAATTATCCTCCTGATTCTCAATTACAAAATCTTCTAACAGAAACCCTTTTACAAGCTCTTCTTAGCAGAAACAGAAGGGGAAAGAACAGGAATATTCATATATTAATAATTTGCTTCTATTGTCATATATACATCAGTGAGCTTTGATTTATGATAATTGACTCTTCTTATGCTTAGCCAGGGGAGAAAGGTTTAAATAGCCTGGGTGTGCTTTAGTGATAGAGTCTTAGTTTATTTAGACTCAGTAAAATGTGGGTCACTGATGCATCCATTTCCATTAATGGGAGTTAGCAACTGCTGCCTATATCTCATAATTAAATTTACACTGATGCCAAGATGAGAAAGCCAGTGATGCAGCACAATATATTATTCTCATCCAAAAGGTGCTTTTCATTGTCTGAAGAGACAGATGCCATGTTCTGATAAGAACTATATGTGTAGCTTTACTTACTAATGTAAATTATTCAATATGAAATGCTGCCAGTATAAATGGTTTACTTCCCTCCCACCTCCTCTATTTTGAACCTAAACAGTTTCTCAGAGAAACAAACAATTTATCTGCAAGAATCTAATTGGAAATTTATCCCAGACAATATCTACTAGTAATTTTCAAGGTAGATTCAGAATCCAAGTAAAATAATACAATTTTTTTAAAGTGCAGTGGATTAAAATATATATATATATATCACCTAAGAAAGGTCAGATTTACAGAAGAGGGTTAGCAGACCCTTTCCCCAAGAAAACAGTAATTTAACTGGTGAAAACAATTTTTTTAAAACCCAGTCATGGAAAGGTCTCTAGAAATTGTCCTAAGGACATTAAACAAATAGAGATATTTATTCAAGAAAACCTACTGAATGAATGTTTTGTACCCTTTGATCAACATCTCTCCCATTTTTCCCATCTCTCAACCTCTGGCAACCACCATTCTACTCTCTGTTTCTATGAGTTCAACTCTTTTAGAGTCCATATATAATGGAGATTATGTAGTACTTGTCTTTCTATGTCTGGCTTATTTCACTTGCTAGTAGATCTTAAGTGTCCTCACCACACATTAGAAACAATGGTAACTACATATGGTGATGGATATGTTAGTTAATTTCATTGTGGTAATCATTTCATAATGTATACATATGTACATATGTTAAATCATCATGTACACCTTGAATGTATACAATTTTTGCCAATTATGCCTAAATAAAGCTGGATAAATAAATAGACATTTAACTAAATTTTTGAAAGAACAGAAAGAGTCTGTGGCATTTACACTGTGACCCAATTCTTAGCCACCATTTTCCATACCCTTTCAGCTCCATGTTATGGAAATTATATTATGGTCATATGCAGTCAAGAATTTGGGAGCTGATTCTTCTTCCAGCTTCCAGTCTGGGGGCCACAGTTTCACCCAGGAGGGTAGAATGCCAGTGTTTCTCCTCCCACCCAGGCCCGTGTTGCAGAAGTTCTATTTTAGACAGATGTGACCAAGAGGACTGGTTCGTCTTCTCCACTCACCCACACTCATAGTACAGAAGCTCTGCTTTGGGCACAGTGTGCCAAGAATATTGGGAGCCTGATCTCTCTGTTTCAGCCTGTTCATAGGATATAAGTACCACAATGAGACAGGCAAGCCAAAAAGACCAGAGTAAGCTACCCACCCTGTATCCAGTGTGCACCAGAGTGGGAGTGACACTCAGTAAACAGCAAATCCCTGCCTCCTGCACCAGTGCAGGGTGTGGTGGTTATGCCTGAGGGGAAAGGTAAGTTATAAGATAAGGCGTTCTACAGCTTTACCTGAGGACCCTGACTTTCTTTGAGACAGATTATGGGGAACTCCATGCCTTAGGACTTTGTCAAGAACAATGGAGATCTTGGTGGAGAGCAATTAAAAAGGAATTTGGTAGCTCCAAGACACAATTAAAACAGAGCAGCCAAAAGTTTAATAGAAATAGCCATGATAACAGCCAACTCTTGGGGTGGGAAGATTGTGCATATGCGTTAGGTTACACTCAGGAGCAATCAGAGCAGGATTTGACAGCATTTTCAAAGCCACACTTGGATCCATCAACACCGAGTGGGCACCTGCCATAAGAGACTTAAATACAACCTCTGACCAAAAAACAAAGTATATAAACAATAAGCTACTTTGACCCAGGGTTGACTCCTGGCAAGCTAGGCTTGAAAATAAAACCACAATCATCCTTCTCAATTTGTAAGACCATGAGCATTCTCGAGTCTGGATCCTTTCAGAAGTGATCAAAGTATTAAACTATTAGTCCCTGATTGAATATGAGGGGGAAAACACTCCCTGATCTGTGGTGCAGCTTTAAGCTACTATGTATACAATGACAAAGGGTCAAATTTAAGGGGACTAAAGCACAGCATTGGACAAATAAGTGGTTTGTGCTGGCCCAGGGGTGACCTAAAGGTAGCCAGATTAAAAGAAAAAATGAGGAGAGAAATCTGAGTAGGGATATCAGAAGTTGTACCACTGGGGGAATAGACTTTTCAGGATTAGTTCAGCTGAGTCACTAAACAAACAAACTGATTAACAAGCAAATAACAACAACTGACCTATCAATACCACCAGCTTGGATTAGTATGAAGATTTGCTACAATATCTAAAATGTCCAGTTTTCAGCCAAAAATATAAATTATGAGGCATACAACAAACATAAATGTGTGACACAAATACAAGGAAAAATTATCAGGCAACAAAAACTGCCATTGACAGACCCCAAATGGTACATTTAGAAACAGACTTCAAGGCAGCTCTTAAAAATATGTTTAGAGACTTAAAGGAAACAATCTTTAAAGAATCAAAGGAAGACGCTGACAATACTTCCTCAAATAAAAAACATAAGAAAGAGAAACTATTTCAAAAGAACCAAATGGAAAATCTGCAGTTGAAAAGTGCAAACACTAAAATGAAAATTCACTAGAGGGGCTCGACAGTAGATTTGGGCTGGCAGAAAAATAGAATCAACAAACTGGATGTACATAAAGATAGAATATGTAACCTGAAGAACAAGAGGAAAGAAATTAAAATGAATAAGGACCCAGAGAAATGTCAGACACCATTTACTGCACCAACATACCCATAATAGAATAGCAGAAGGTGAGGAAAAAGAGAAAGGGACAGAAAAAATATTCAAAGACATAATACCTGAAATCTTCCCTAATTTTATGGAAAACATTAACATACATCCAAGAAATGCAACAAACTCCATGTAGGAAAAATGCAAAGAGAACCACACTCAGACATACAGTCATAATGTTGAAAGCCAAAGATAGAAAATCTTGAAAGCAGTAAGGTGGAAACAACTCGTCAAGTAAAAGAGAACCCCAACAAAACTATCAGCTGACTTACTAGAATAGAGACCATTAGATAGTGAAATGACATGTTCAAAGTACTGAAAATTCAGACACTCTATCAACAAACAACTTAGCAAAAACTGACAGAAGGGACAGATAGACAATCCAACAATAAAAGTTAGAGAACTTAATACAACAATGACAGAACAACCAGGCAGAAGATCCATAAGAAAATAAAAGATATGAACAACATGATAAACTCACTAACAATTATCTATAGAACACTTCAACCAATAGCAGCAGAATACACACTCTTCTTAAGCACACATGGACCACTTTCAAGGATAGAACTATGAACTATATGCTAGTTCATGAAATAAGCCTTGGTACATTTAAAAGGAATGAAATAATACAAGGCATATTCGTTAAATACAAGGAAATTAAATTAGAAATAAATAACAGAAGGAAATTTGGAAAATATGCAAATGTAATAGTAGAAATTAAATACACTCCTGAATAACCAATGCATCAGGAAGATATCACAAGTGAAGTTAGAAAATACTTTGAGATGAATGAAAATGAAAACATAAACACCAAAATTTATGCGTCTAATGCAGTGCTCAGAGAGAATAGTTGTATATACCTATACGATATTAAGAAAGAAGAGAAATCTCAAATAAATAACTTACACTTCTACCTAAAGGCACCAGAAAATGATAGCAAACTAAACTTAAAGTTAGTAGTAGGAAGGGAATCCTACAGACTAGAGTGGAAATTAATGAAAAAGAGAGAGAAGATCAATAGAGCAAATACATGAAATCAGAAGTTTGAAATAAATTGCAATCAGCAAGTTTAACTTGACCAAGAAAAAAAAGCAAAATACTCAAATTACTAAAAGCAAGAGTGAAGGAGGAGACATCACTACTCAATCTTACAGAAACAAAAAGAATTATAAGAACCATCATGAACAACTATATGCCAACAAATTAGATGAAATATACAAATTAATAGACAGAGGTTACCAAAACTGACTCAAGAAAACAAAATAAAACATCTGAATAGACTACATTAAAGAGATTGAATTACTAATTTTAAATTTTCCACAAAGAGACGCCCAGATAGCTTCAAGGTTAATTCTACTAAACATTTAAAGAAGAATTAATACCAGCTGTTTGCAAACTATTTTAAAAGCAAGGAGAGAACACTGCCTAATTCATTCTATTAGGCAAGTATTACCCTGATTTCAAAACCAGATAAAAACATTACGAGAAAAGAATGCAACAGACCAGTATCCCTTATGAATATAAAGGCAAAAATCTCAACAAAATACTAGCAAACCAAAGCTATCAGCATATAACATAGATTATATACCAGAACCAAATGGAATTCGAGAAATGCAAAGCTGGTTTAACATTTGAAAATCAGTGTTAATATTAATAGAATAAAGGGTAAAATATGATAATTTCAATAGATACAGAAAAAGCATTTGAAAAATTTCAATACCCTTTCCTTATGAAAATTCCTTAGTAAACTTGGAGTAAAAGAGAACTTTATCATCCTAATAAAGGGTAACAAAACCTACAGGTGACAACATACTTAACAGTGAAAGACTGAATGCTTTTCTCCTAAAATCAGGATCAAGAGAAGGATATCTGTTCTCATCACTTGCAATTAACCTTGTACTAGAGGTTCTAGCTAGGTCAGTTAGGTAAAATAAACAAATAAATAAAAAGCATACAGATTTAAAAAAGTAAAAATATCTCTCCTTGTATATGACATGACCTTATGTATAGTAAATCTTAAGAAAATCACAAACTACTTGAACTTACAGATGAGTTCAGACAGCTTGTAGGACCCAAGATTAGCATACAAAAATCAATTGTATTTCTGTACACAATAGCAATGAGCATTTTTAAAATGAAATTTAAAGTTAATGTATAATAGCATTTTAAAAATCAGATATTTTCTTGAATTAACTTAATAAAAGATATGAGAAACATGTATCCTAAAAACACACCATTCTAAGAAACTAAAGAAAACTTAAATGAATGGGACATTCCAGGTTCACGGATTGCAGACTTCCTATTGTTTAAATGGCAATATTTCCTATTGATCTATAGTTACAATTCAATTCTTATCAAAATCTCAGTTGGCTTTCTGCAAAAATTAACAAGCAGATGATATAAATGTTTATACAGTTGCAAGGACTGTAGGGGAGAATCTGCTGCTCAGATCGTTCAGGTTGTTGGCAAAATTATTCCTGTGTGGCTGTAAGATTGAGGTCCCATTTCCTTGCTGGCTGTCATCTGGAGGCCACCTTGCACTTCTAGAAGTCTTTCTCAGTCCTTACACATAGCCTATTACATCTCGGAATCAGCAATGGTGTGTAGAATCCCATGCCATCACATCTATTCTGCCTCCTCTTCTGCTACATCTCTCTGACTGACTTTCTCTTGAACTTTTGAGGGCTGATATGATTACATTAGCTCACCAGGACAATCTATGATCATCTATTTCATTTATTTATTTATTTATTTTGATTTTTTGAGACAGAGTCACTCTCTTGCTCAGGCTAGCATGCAGTGGCATGATCACAGCTCACTGCAGCCTCAACCTCCTGGGCTCAAGTGATACTCCTACCTTAGCCTCCCAAAGAGCCAAAACTATAGGCACACAGCACCATGCCTGGCTAATTTTTTTTTAATTTTTATTTTGTAGAGACCAGGTCTCACTATGTTGACCAGGCTGGTCTTGAACTCCTGGGTTCAAGCAGTCCTCTTGCCTCAGCCTCCCAAAGCTCTGGGATTACAGGCATGAGCCACCACACCCAGCCAGTTTCCCTATTTTAAAGTCAGATTAGGAACCTTAATTGTCTCTGCAAAATCCCTTCACAACAGCACCTAGGTTGGCATTTGATTGTATAACCAAAAGACAAGGGTTTTTTAGGGGATAGCTTTAATATTCTGCCTACCATATTTTATTTTTTCAGACTGCTAAAGTATTAATGCCCATAATGTGACCTCAAAATCTTTTTTGAAAGAAGTAGATCATTAAAAAAAAATAAAAATTGAATCACTAAACTATTACCTTATTATTTGGGAGATTGAAATTTGTACATATTTCCAGATTGTCCAATTTATACTACACATGTATGTCAGTCATTTTATAAGATCCTGCCAAATATAGAGTAATATCCCTAATTGTTCTGGCTAGCTTTTGATAATTAATTACCTTAGATTTTGTTACAGCCCATTAATTATTTTAAAATTAGATCTATTTCATTTTATTTTTATTGTTGCTTTATTTTAATTATTGATGAGAACATGTCTTATGAGATACTGTTTAATATCAAAAGAGATATTGAACATTAATTAAAAATTGAGCCTTCTATACAGATAGAAACAAGACTGAGGTTGTTCATTAAAACGCTTAAAAAGTTCTAGGGTAATACTTAGCAAGATGTCACAGTTTCAGTGACATTTATTTTGAGAAATCTGTAATAGACACTGCTCAGACAGTAAAATTTCCTTTTATTTTCCTTCTTTGTATACTTTTCACTTTTCTTATCTTGAACTTGGATATTTACTTTTTAGGCTAGTTAGTGAGAGTTGACTTATACACAGAAGAACCTCATCTGTGGAGAAAAGAATGATGCAAATGTGAAGAGAGAAACAGAAGTAAAAGACCAAAGGGCCTCAGACAGACTGATAGAGTGGTTGTCCACATGTATGGCCATTTTCATTGATATTCCTATGTTCCTTTAATAATTCCACAATTTTACTTAATCCATTGTCAATAGGCTTCTTTCTCTAAGGCTTTTTTCTTTTTCTGTCTCTTTCACCTAAGAAGACCTTAACCAATCATGTCCTCTGCGGGCACATGGATGGAGAAGGAGGCCATTATCCTCAGCAAACTAACACAGGAATGGAAAACCAAATACCGCATATTCTCTCTTATGAGTGGGAGCTGCATGATGAGAACACATGGACACAATGGGAGGAACAACACACATGGGGGCCTGTTGGAGGGTGGGAGGTGGGAGGAAGGAAAGCATCAGGAAGAATAGTTCATGGATGCTGGGCTTAATACCTAGGTGATGGGATGATCTTTACAGCAAACCACCATGGCATACATTTCCTATGTAACAAACCTGCACATCTTGCACATGTATCCCTGAACTTAAAAGCTGGAAAAAAATAAAAACGGTTTTCCTTAACCAAGACAAAATTTTCCGCCAAAAGTAATCAACCTGGAATTCGGTAACTTCTGGTCAAATGCATTCTCTAAGTGTGTCATTCAAAGTTACTTGATATTTAGTCATACATTAAAAAATGTATTGACTTTATTACTTGGGAGTGCCATTAGAAAATACTATGTGTATATTAAAAAGGGTAAATGTCTCTTAATTATAAGTGAAAAATAGTGAAGTATTATTCTTTAATGGAAATTAAATTTTTAAGGGTCTAATTGTTTTAAATGTTTCAGGAGGTAGAAATCACTGGGCAGAAGCAAACAAAGTTGCTGCCAGTTCAGCAGTCTGGCTGTTTATCATTATACCCAACTTACTTGGAATACCCAATAATTATTCTCAAATACCTCTATAGTAATTTTTCTTCTGTATGGTAAGAGTGAATGTGAATCAAGTGTGACATAAATGGCACCAGTGCATAAGGGGGACCTGCTGAGAGATTCCTGATCAGCCCAGAAGTTATGGTTTGGGAAATGAATCAGTAATATAAATACCAAACTATTAATTCAAGGAGCATGAAGTAATCTCCAATCTAATCTAGGCAGGTATTAGTATATGAGTTCCGTAAGAGGGTAGAGACTTATACAGATGATTAAAAGTTATGGTTGGAGGCAGTTCTAAGAACCTTTCTAATAATCAAAGGAATTGAGACGTAATATACAAGATACTTGTTAGAGACTGGCAAACACCATGAGAGAGGGTCAGATCCATAGCCTTCTGGCAGAGTGTCACATCAATATTTTTGTCTCTTTATATAGAACAGAGAGGGATGTGACTCAGGAAAGCCAAAGCATCTCAGGATCTAAGCTGAACCTCTGAGGAGCAGAAAACATATTAGACAACTGAAGAGGTGTTAGGACAGTTGGAAGCAGATGAAATTATTAAAAGTCACATACATGTGATGGGGTGAAAGTTGTACATCTCTTAAGTGTCACATATGACTTAGGAAGACCCAGAAATTTAATAGTGAGCCCCTATTAATAAGTTTTTAGCTTAGCATTAGATTTTTAAAAAATATACTTAAAGTTCTAGGGTACATGTGTGCATGGGAGCATTAGATCTTAAAAGAAGTTCTGTCACCTTTCATGTTTTGATTTGTCAAGGGAAAAGTTGGTCTCAGGAGGTGAACAATAACATTGACTTGGTGAAACTGCAAATGCATCACAGTCATACTGAAGGAATCACTCATCACAATTCAATCAGAAAGCTATAAAGGAAATGGATTCAACCTGTAACCTACTTAATTTATTTAATACATGCTGAAACAGAAAACCACTTTGATGATCACCAAATGAAAAACAAAACCATAAAAAAAATGGTAGTGACATAGGATTCTAATGTGAAAAAGCAGTGCATTAAAAAAGGAAGATGCAAATAATGTTGTTATTCAAGGGATAACATCCAGAGGGTTTCTGTTGTTGTTTTGGTAGGGAGGTATTTTATAGCTTCTCTGAAATATACCATTTCTAGTAGTGAAAAATATGCTCTTAGATTTACAAAAAAGTGCTCAGTGTTTCCCCTTTTGTATCCATATGATGGCTTCCTTCTTGACTCACTGTTGTGCACTATCAGTGCAATACTAAGAAAGCATTTTATAGCTTTATACTGAGGGGACAGTATTAATGATAGCAGTAAGTGTTTCTCTTATTTCAGCAGTTTATTTTAAAGAAAAACCAATTTTGAATATGGTAATTATTTTTAATTATGGCTAATTTGAGAAACAATTAACCAACCAAAGTCCACAAAAACAAAACAAAAAACCCAGTACTTGAAAATGAAAATATTAAGTAAACATATTTTATATGTCAATATACATACATATGTATGAAACAATTATATTCAGCATTTGCTGACAGGTGCTGGAGAGTATCCCTGCATTTCCACATTTTGCTATATTACAGTAACAATAAGAGATTGTTAAGTATTGATAATTAAATCAAGACAGCAATTTTGCTGTAAACTTTGAAGTCCTCTGACAGCATGATCAAATCCATAATTATAAACATCATATTCTTCTATTCTTGTCAAGCCATATTGGCCATTTTGCCTTATTTTTCTACTCTGACCTTTTTTTAATTTATTTGCTAAAATGAACTGCTGACTTGCCGTTTATCATTATTCTATAATACCCTTATGTATTAAATTATTGTACTATAATACATTACATATTTCATACCGGTTCACACATAAATATATGATATTCACATTCCCAAAGTTAAAAATCAAGTCAGATTATATTTTGTAAGATTTTAATGCCTAAGTTGCTTTTGGTTGAGAGTAAAGAATATTGAATAAAAATTTATGCACTAATTGTTCTCACTCATAAGTGGCAGTTGAACAATGAGAACACATGGACACAGGGAGGGGAACATCACACACCAGGGTCTGTCAGGGGTGGAGGGCTAGAGGTGGGATAGCATTAGGAGAAATACCTAATGTAGATGGCAGGTTGATGGGTGCAGCAAACCACCATGGCACGTGTATACCTATGTAACAAACCTGCACATTCTGCATATGTATCCCAGAACTTAAAATATAATAAAAAAGTTTATGCACCAATGAAGATTGTTTTCATAAAATCTCATAAGAAAATAAAATATTGGAAAAGTTCTGTGTAAACCAGATTACTTGTCTTTGTTTTAACCCTCACTATTTCTGATCCACTGGGAAATACAGCCTAAAAAATAATTAACTACCTAAATAAATAACAAATTAAAAAAGCATTATATGAAAGTACTTCACCTTTGAAATGAAATGTTACAGTGATGATTAGAAGAAAACAAAGCCAAAGAAGAATCACTTTGTAGCTGCTCCTTTCCAGCCTCGGTTTATTATTTCTAAACTGTGAATTTTTATCAAATATTCAGGTGGATCTATTCTTTCTTTGTCATTTCAAAGAAGCTTTGGTATTATATTTTTTAAGAGACTAGAATGAGGATATGGGCCCAAATCAGGACTTGATTATTTCATATACTTCAGAATACTCAAATTGAATGTCATTTTTCTAAAACCTGTATTTCAGTTAAAATTTTTTTACTTATTTTATTTGAAAAATCAGCAGTACAATTTTGTATTCCTTTAATTTTCAAAGTAATTCAGGTTCATTGAAACCTCACTACAAGGTTATCCCAAAGGCTAATGCCATAGGAATGTGCATTGAGTAAATTACTGAGAGATGTACATATTATTTCAATGTTTCTGATAGATCTGGCTTTATACTGAACCCGCGTCTGTAGAACACCGTAATAACAAAAATCAGTCAAACTTGGTGTTAATGAGATTAATGTAGCGCTAGAATTAAAGAAATGAAAAATATGGGAGCATTTAAATACATCGTATCACTTAAAATTACTAAGTAATTAATATATAAAACATATTGCAATTATTTTTAATTTCACTTATTCAAAGTGCCTTTCAAATCTGAATGGGTAAGAGTAATGAAGATTCAGGAAGCCTAGTTCCTTAAGAATCATGAGTCACATTGCAATGTCCTAGAGGTTAAAAGTGCTTCCAAAGTTACATGTCATGGAAGTAGTTATTTAAGAAGATGAGGCCGGGTGCGGTGCCTCACGCCTGTAATCCCAGCACTTTGGGAGACTGTGGCGGTGGATCACCTGAGGTCGAAAATTTGAGACCAGCCTGACCAACATAGAGAAACCCCGTCTCTACTAAAAATACAAAATTAGCTGGGCGTGGTGGCGCATGCCTGTAATCCCAGCTACTCTAGAGGCTGAGGCAGGAGAATTGCTTGAACCCAAGAGGCAAAGGTTGAGGTGAGCCAAGATTGCGCCATTGCGCTCCAGCCCGGGCAACAAGAGTGACACTCTGTCTCAAAAAAAAAAAAAGAAGAAGATAAAGGCTTGTAATAGTTAACTCCATAAAACTATAAAACTTTAATGATTATCAATCCATTGGACAGAAATTGTGCTAATAGCTTTCTGCAGATGTCATATCTTTTAACTGAATCATATGTTTTAAATTCCAAAATAGAGGTGATATGTTTAAGTTATTGATACTGAGCCACACAGAAAGTAAATGTAAATGAATTTTATTATATTTAATATTCTTTCCTCAAAGAGCCAAATCATTTATATATTTATAACTAAACTATGTGTGTAAATGTAGGGGTTTTTTTATAGACAGGGAAAAAGATAATAATGAAAACAGTAGTATATTAAATGTAATTTATAGATAGATAATTAATGTTTGTTTTAAAGCCTAGATTAATCCACAAAGTAAGAATCCACACATTCTGAAAGTTTTAATCTACTATAGGCACAGTGAGTTCTGGGGGTGCATGCAAAGGCTGCAGAGCATTTTATTGTTACCACTTTACCAATGAAAGCCTGGTCTTTCATTCAGTAGCTGCTTAGTTATCCAAGAAACTTTCATCTATTGTAGCTAAGGTGAGTAGGCTTCCTTCACTGGAAAAGACAAGCTAGAATATTTTGGGGGGTGGGTAGGAGTGGCTGGTTTGGATCTTATTAAGTTTGATGTTTGTAATCTTGATGCAGCAACTTAGTTTCATGTCTTTTCCCAGTGGCTTTGGTTCCAGCCTGAGCCTGCTGTGAAGAATGATTATTATTGTTGCCAGTTAACTGCTCTCTCCATCTGTGCATCAACTGTGGGAAATATTCTCCCTAAAAAAAAAAAAAAAAAAAAAAAGAAAGAAAAAAGCTCTGGCTGTTGCCTAGTGAGAGGGCAATTATAAACAGCTGCATTTCAGATACGTATAGTATAGTCATGTACATCAGCCAGTGCAATACATGTGCATAGTGCAATACCACAGAGACAATTGTCTGCCAGGAGGTAGAGTTTAGGGAGAAGACCATTAAAGAGAATAAATTAATGAAATACAAAAATTAAAACATACCTCTTCTCCTCTTAGCCATTTACAACACCCTGTTTTCTTCTTCCCATTTCCCACTTTCATGTATTTCCTGTCATAAAAAAGAATCTAGAAGAATAATATCATTTTCATCAACTGACTTTTTTCCTCTAGCAGATATAATTCAATTATCAAGTACAATAATTCCCTCTTACTTCATACCTTGAATATTAAGCCTTGATGTTGAGGAATTGGTGGAATGCTTCCACCTGAATCACTTCACAGACTTTCTATAATATCAAGAATCCCTTGAAAGATGGAAAAATAGCTTGGTATACTGAGACATAAAGAGTTTTTCAAACATGAAGCACAGCAAGAAAAAAGAGACGGATGGAGAGTCAGGAAGAAAAGATGATATCATTATCAACAAGTATATAGCCATAAATGTCGTGCTTGATCTGATGAGAAAAGACATGTATATAAAGGTAAGGATGAACTTAACAGTTTTAGATAAAAGATGACCACAAATGGAGAATGCATATGTGTGTGTGCCTGTGTGTATAATTTTTTGTGAAACTTCATTTTTCATTAGTCTTCTTATAACTATTTATTAAACAAAAAATGTATCTGTACTTAAAAGTATATTTCTAAGTTTTCTAAAATATGTTAGTGGCTTAAACTTAAATCTACAATAGATTTAAAGACAGAAAAACAACCAAGACAACATTCTTAAAAATTTTGAAGTGAAGATCTATTGACTTATGATTTTGGTTTGTGGTTGTCTTATTTTATTCTTAACATCTCCTCTTCTTTATTCAGTAAATTTTTCTGAAATTCAACCATTTTCCAAATTTAGCCTAAGGTTAGTACTATGGTGGATTCATACATGGAAAGGTAATTATAATAATCAAAGATAACATTTAATGAGTCATCTATGCCCAACTCATTTGCCTTTTGTTATAACTGTATGTGACAGGTACTCTTGTTATCCTTATTTTGTAGACGAAAAGTTAGGTCATTGAGTCACAGTAAGATTGCATCACTTTGCAAAAGTCATTCACTCATAAAAAACTGTTTCCTGACCATCTATATGTCAGGACTTATTTAGGCACTGTTTAATATAGTCATAAACAAAACAAAATCCCTGTCTTCAGAAATGTTACATTCTGGTAGCATGACGTCTATCCTCAACAACCGAGAGAGGCTCAAAGATGAAAGACATTACATTCAATTGGGAAAAACTGAGGAAACTCTTCAGAAGAGAATGGTATTTAATGTGGATCGTAAAAATGAGATCATTTGTACATTCAGAGATAGAGAAAGAGTCTGCCTGGGAGAGAGAATATTATAAGCAATAGCAGACATGGCATAAAAGTTCATAAGTCCTTCTCTAGCAAAAGACACTTAAGCTTAGAATCAATGACAGGAAATATTATGAGATAAAGTTTGAAAGATTCTATTAGTAAGATATGTCTGTTCTATATTATTGTTAGCCCTTTAAAAGAGTAGGTTAAATGTTATTTTCAAAAGACCTATTTAGATGAACTAAAATTTATTTTAATACATATGAAAGAGGTAAATTTTTAAAGTGTATTTCTTTGAGTGTTAAAAAATTAAAACTCCAGAAGCGATATCAGCAAGATGGAAAAGTATGAAGTCGCAGCCCTTGTTCCTCCACAAAAACATCACTTTAACAACAGTGTATGAACCAAAGTACCATTATGAAATGCTAAAATCCAGTTACGAGGTTGTGGTATTCCAGGAGAGCACAAAGCCAAGAACAGCTACGTTGAAAGGCATAAGAAGAGTGGTTTAATTTTACCGATGTTGGCCCTTCCTTCAAGCTGGCACAACCCAACATCAGGGTAGAACACTCTAAGTTACTATCTTTCAAGGGAAAGAGAAGAGTGTACCAAGCACCCAACATTCTGATTTTTCTGAGGACTGCCTGAGGGACTAGTTTCTGTTTCACCCCATGAGCACTGATGAAACAAGTATAGTGTGTATTCCTGGGGGCCACTTAGAAACAAGAAGAGTAGCTGGAAGCTTGGTATGGCCAACATGGCTGGGCAAAATCCAGCTAATGTGCACAACTTGAGAATTCTCCTTTAGAAGGAAAGGAGGGAGTGGAGTATAGATGTAATGTTCTAGCTTCTTAGAGGGCTGTGCAGGTGACCAGAATATGTCTCACCTGCCTTGGTACACTGGCAATGTGTTGGCATACTTCAGATGTTTCATGGCTGATAAGAACAAGGAAGAGCAGAGTGGCTTGCTGACACAGACTGACATCAGGGAGAGCAAAAACTTACGAGCTTTTGGTAAAGTAACTGCCAATTCTTTCTAACTGAAGAATTGCATTCACAGGTCCAGAAAAGTATTATTTCTCCAAAAGATTTCAGAGGCTCCCAGAACCTCTAGCTGGGCTGATGGTGAAGGTCTTTCCCTGTACAAAGTCAATCATAAAGACTGGGATACGTGGCTGCATTTTCAAATGTTTATATCCCAACACAATGTTATAAGACACATGAGTCAAACACTGTCTCATAGATAAAGACATTATATAATTATAAAATGGTCCACAACTCATCAGCAAAATATAAAATTATAAGTGTGTATGCGTCCAACATCAGAGCACCCAAATATTTGAAGTGGACAATGGCATAACTGAAAGAAGAAATACTAACACAATAATAGTAAGGCATTTTTATACCCCCCTTTCAATATTGAATAGAACATCCAGACAGGAGATCAACAAGGAAGCAGAGGGCTTTAATAGCCCTGTAGATAAAATGTACCTGACAAACATACACAGAACAATCCACCCAACAGCAGCAGAATACACACTTTTCTCAAGTACACAGAACATTCTTCAGTATAGGTCATATGTTAGGTCACAAAATAAGTATTAACATATTTAAGAAGGTTGAAATTATAACAAGCATATTTTCTGAATGAAATGAAATGAAATAAAGATCTCAAATAAATAATCTATACCTCAAAGAAGTAGAAAAAGAAAAACTGAGCACAAAGTAGTAAGAAAATTATGAAGATTAGAGCAGAAATAAATGAGATAGAGAATATAGAAATAGAAACAATAGAAAAAGTAAATCTAGAAGTTATTTTTACAGATCACCGAAATTGACAAATCTTTAGCTAGATTAAGAAAAAAGAGAGAAGACTCATAAAATCAGAAATGAAAAAGGAGACATTACAGATTGTTACAGAAATGAAAAAGTTTATAAGAGACTATGAGCAATTATGCAACAACAAATTGGGTATCTTAGAAAAGCTGGATAAATTCCTATTAGCCTACTACCTACCAAGACTGAATTGAGAAGAAATAGAAAGTCTGAACAGATCTGTGACCAGTAAAGAGATTTAATCAGTAATCAAAAAATCTTCCAACAAAGAAAAGCTCAGAACCAGATAGCTTCACTGATGAATTCTACTAAATATTATATAGAAGAATGAACACGGACCCTTCTCAAATGACTCCACAACAAAACTTTCAAACTCATTTTATGAGGCCAGCATGACCCTGATACTGAAGCCAGGAAAAGACATCACAAGAAAAGGAAATACAGGTCAATATCCTTAATAAATAAGATCCAAAAATCCTTAAGAAAGTATCAGCAAAGTGAATTCAATGCACTTTAAAAGCATGCCCACTGTTATTGTTCTATTAAATAGTACTGGAAGTCCTAGCCAGAGCAATTAGAAAAGAAAATAAATAAAAGACATTCAAATTGGAAATCAATAAAATTATACGGCATGGTCTTAAATGTAGAAAATTCTGAAGACTCAAAAAAAGTAATATTCAATAAGAAAACTGAGAAAATAATCCCATTTATAATAGCATTAAAAATAATGTAATACTTAGGAATAAACTTAACCAATGAGACAAAGCAGAAAACATTGCTGAAAAAAATTAAAAAATAATGGAAAGACCTCCTATGTTCATGTTCATGGATCAGAAGACTTAATACTGTGAAAATGTCCATACTATTCAAAGTGATCTACAGATTCAGTGGAATTCCTCTCAAAATCCTAATGGCATTTTTTACAGAAATAGAAAAAAAATTTCTAAAATTCATATGGAACCCCAGTGGATCCCAAAGAGCCTAAATCACCTTGGGGAAGATGAGCAAAGCTGGAGGACTTTCATTTCCTCTTTTTAAAACACATCAATTACAGATCTACAGTAATCAAAACTGTGTAGTACTGCTATGAAGGCAGACATTACTTCAATGGAACAGAACACAGAGCCCAAAAATAAACCCACACATAGTCAAATGATCTTTGACAAGAGTGCCAAAACTGGACAATGAGGAAACGGTAGCCTCTTCAACAAATGATGTTGAGTAACTGGATATCCACATGCAAAATAAAAATTGTGCTCTGTTTTACACTATACAAAAATCAACTCCAAATGGATGAAAGACTTAAATGTAAGATCTGAAATGTAAAATTTAAAGAAGAGAATGTAGGGCAAAAGTGTTATAACATTGATATTGTTCATGATTTTTTGAGTATAATACCAAAAGCACAGGCAACAAAAGCAAAAATAGACAAGTGAGATTACATCAAACTAAAAATCTGCTTTTCAACCAAGGAAACAATCAACAGAGTGAAACCTAAAGAGTGGGAGAAAATATTTGAAAACCATATATCTGATAAAGGGTTAATGTCCAAAATATATAAGAAACTCATACAACTCAATAGCAAACAACAACTAAAAACCCTGATTTTAAAAAATGGGCAAAGGACTTGCATAGGCATTTCTTCATCTTTGTCCAGTGAAGACATACAAATGACTAATAGAGTTATGAAAAGATGCACAATATCACTCATCATCAAGAAAATACAAATCAAAACCACAACGATGTATTACCTCATAACTATAAGGAAGGCCATTGTCAATAAAATGACAACAAATAAAGCTTTAAAGTATGTTCCGGCAAGGATGTAGAAGAATTGAGAGCCTTGTGTGCTGTTGGTAAGTATGTAAACTCTTTCAACTCCTATCTAAAACAGTATGGAGATTTGTAAAGAAAAAAAAAAATAGAACTACCATATGATGCGGCAATACTTCTCTGGGTACTTCAAAAGAATTTAAATCAGGATCTTCAAGAGATATTTGCACTCCCATGTTCATTTCAGCATAACCAAGAGGTGGAAATAACTTAAATGTCCCTCAATGGTGAACATATAAATAAAATGTGGTATATACATATGATGGAATGTTAATCAGCTAAAAAGAAAGAAATTCTGTCATAAGCTACAACATAGATGCACCTTGAGGATGTTACGCTAAGTGAAAGAATGTTAAGCCAGTCACAGAAGGAAAATTTTTACATGATTCTACTTACATGGGGTATCTAATGCTGTCGTCTCATTGAAACAGAAAGTAGAAAGGTGGTTGCCAGGGGATGGGAGGACAGAGAAATAAGAAGTTGCTATTGACTGGTTACAGAAATAGTCATGCCAGAAGAAACAGTTTTAGAGATCTGCTGTACAACACTCTGATGATAGTTCACAAACCTGGACTATACATTTAACAATTTGTTAAAACAATAGGTCTCATGAGTTTTTTTTACCACAATAATTAAAAACCTTGAGATCATTTTTAAATTGGCAAATTTGCCTGCATAAAGATCTTTCAGTATACAAGTAAATCGTAGTACAGTGTAAAATATGTGAATTTCTCCTCACGTTTAATAAGACTTCAAAGTAAAGATAGGAAACAATATATCAAGTAGAGTGTATTTGAGAATGAAAAAATAGGTGAACTTATATTTGACTATAAAATTTAGTGTTATTATTTGTAAAAAAAAGTTAGAATGATAGTTAGAATTCTGGTAATTATTCTATAGTGGTTTTCGAACTTGTTCCCCAGTGGAATCTTTCCAAATTCTCCCTCTACAGAGAATTTCAATTTGAAAGACAAATTTAAGTAGTGTTGCTATTCTTGAAAGACAGGGCTAGGGAGAGGGTCAAGGCTGCACGCAGAAGGCCTTTTCTTCTTTCCTTGCCCCAAAGATTCCACAGAGCACTGTTTAAGAACTCCTGGTGGAGATGTAAACACAACAATGAAAAAAAATAATAGCTGTCTACTTTGGGAGGCCAAGGTGAGTGGATCATTTGAGGTCAGGAGATAAAGACCAGCCTGGCCAACATGGTGAAACCCCATCTCTCTAAAAATTCAAAAATTAGGCTGGTGGTAAAGGTGTGAATCTGTAATCTCAGCTACTCAGGAGGTTGAGGCAGGGGAATTGCTTGAGCCTGGGAGGCAGAGGTTGCGGTGAGCCGAGATTGCATCACTGCACTCCAGTCTGGGCGACAGAGTGAGACCCTGTCTCAATAAACTAAAAAAAAAAAAAAAAAAAAAAAAAGAAAATAGGTGTCAAATATTGAGAATTTACTATGGGCTAGGAGTTGTGCTAAGCAGCTTATGTCTTGCCTAAATTAATCCTCACAATAGTCTTATGGAAGAGATACTACTATTTTTGTCATTTTATGGATGAAAAACAATTATTAAGTAATTAGCCAAGGTCACTTACCTCATGAGTGGCAGAACCAAAATCTTACCTCAAGCAATCTCATGTAATCTATAGCCTTATCTGCTCTACTCTATCACTAGGAGAAAGCCTCACCTGGTGAATAAAGCTCCACATGGAATTTTCTGTACTGAAAGGTACATTTTCACTGCATATATTGATCAGATGGATTGGATAATTGCCAGTTTTTCATGTTTCTCTTGAAAACACAAACATTTCATTTAAAGTTTGTCTAATGTTAGGTCATTATCATCACTCTACTATTAGAGAGAACTTATTCAAAAGATGAGCAGTAGTCCGGCGATTAATTTAAACTCTAACTTTTTATGTATTCTTAAGGAGTTCTCAATCTTCCCTGCTTCTGTGATGTTAGTAAAAATCAATAACCTCTGAATTTAATGTACAGATTTTTAAGATGTTAATAGTTTAACACCTTGAGAACTTTCTTTATTACATTTCCTCGTTCTTTGCAATCACATACTCCATTTTCTGAAATAAGAAAAAATGATTGAGGGGAGATAATTATTTATGAGTAATCTTTTAAAAAAAGGAACTGAAATGCATACATATTAAATTTCATCTGCAACTATTTGGCCACCTCTGATGCTTACTTATAAATTGCCCTTTTTGTAATACTTAAGAAGAGAATCAAAGACTAACTTCTCTGAGCAAGTGGAGTAAGTCAAGGAGGAAAAATAAAATAAATCTAAATTTTATTTTAAAATAATCCATCATGCTCTGACAGATAATCAATTGTTATTAATACCACCATTATAGATCTGTAAAAAATATATTTTATTTGGGGTGGTCTGGGCACAATAGTATATACATTTAGGACAACCATTAATATCTCTCAATGGAGAGTTTTAGATTAGCTATTCTCTTGTAGGAACACAGATGATAGAAAAGTCATTTTTGGTGAAAAATAAGGGGCATGTGAGAAAAGTCAAATGGAAAAAAAAGTAGATTAGAGGCCAGACGCGGTGGCTTACGCCTGTAATCCCAGCACTTTGGGAGGCTGAGGCAGGCGGATCACAAGGTCAAGAGATCCAGACCATCCTGTCTAATACGGTGAAACCCCGTCTCTACTAAAAATACAAAAATTAGCTGGGCGTGGTGGCGGGAGCCTGTAGTCCCAGCTACTGGGGAGGCTGAGCCAGGAGAATGGCGTGAACCCAGGAGGTGGGGCTTGCAGTGAGCGAAGATCGCGCCACTGCACTTCAGCCTGGGCGACAGAGCAAGACTCTGTCTCAAAAAAAAAAAAAGTACATTAGAAATGAGTGCAGCTGTGAGAGGCTGTTCAGCTAAGGAGGAATTGCAAGCAAGAAAAATATAGGGAAATATTCTTCAATTTTATCAGATTTGTCAAACTCCTGGGAGGCCCAGATATGTGCATACACATTGATTTAAATGTTCTTTTGAACATTTAGGGTTCTTTGGTTGCAAACCAGAGAGACCAGTTTTGGTTATAAACTACAACAACGACAAGAAGACTGTTATTTTGAGGAATATCAGATTTTTACTCAGAAAAGTTGCATATTAAGAATCAGAAACAGGATTGAAAGCAAAGTAGTTACTGACATTGGCATCTAGACTGCAGAAAATACTTTTCCAATTGTTTTCCTTCTTTTCACTGATCAAGAATTAAAGAGCCCCTTGACAGGGAATCCTATTTACTTGGCTTGGCTTGGATATGATGCCTGCACTATGGGCAAGGGCTGTTGGAGGAGAGGATGCTGGGGAAATCAAAAATTAAATGCCCACTTTACAATGTCTTTCACTGTAGAAATGAAGTCTTCAAATAGTGTGCTAACACATTTACCTCTTCTTTTGTAAGATCATAATAAGAGGCACAGTATGGGGGGAGAAGCTTTAGTTGTCTTCCTTTCTTCTTTCCTCCTTCCCTCCCTCCCTTCCTCTCTTCCTCCCTCCCTTCCTCTCTCTCTCTCTCTCTATCTCTTTCTTTTCTCTTTTCTTTTCCCCTGCCTCCCTCCCTCCTTCCTTCCTTCCTTCCTTTTTCTTCTTTCTTTCTTTTTCTTTTCTTTTTTTTTTTTTTGAGACGGAGTCTCGCTCTTGTCGCCCAGGCTGGAGTGCAGTGGCGCTATCTCAGCTCACTGCAAGCTCCGCCTCCCGGGTTCACGCCATTCTCCTGCCTCAGTCTCCCAAGTAGCTGGGACTACAGG
Source organism: Pongo pygmaeus (assembly GCF_028885625.2). Lineage (NCBI taxonomy): Eukaryota > Metazoa > Chordata > Mammalia > Primates > Hominidae > Pongo > Pongo pygmaeus. The sequence continues at coordinate 40,787,013 of NC_072384.2, read as the reverse complement.
CACCCGCCACCATACCTGGCTAATTTTTTGTATTTTTAGTAGAGACAGGTTTTCACCGTCTTAGCCAGGATGGTCTCCATCTCCTGACCTCGTGATCTGCCCACCCCAGCCTCCCAAAGTGCTGGGATTACAGGCATAGCCACCGCGCCTGGCCTCTTTCTCTCTTTCTCTCTTTTTCTCTTCTCTTCTCTTCTTCTCTTCTCTTTTCTCTCTCTCTCTCTCTCCCTCCCTCTCTCTCTCTCTCTCCCCCCTCACTGTGTCACCCAGGTTGGAGAGCACTGGCACAATAACAGCTCACTGCAGCTTCAACCTCCCTGTGCTCAGATTATCCTCAGCCTCCCAAGTAGCTGTGACAACAGGCATGCACCATGATGCCTAGCTATTTTTTTTTTTTTGCATTTTTTGTACAATAATACAAAAACCCAGCTGGGAGTTTGCCTGCCTCAGCCTCCCAAAGTGCTGGGATTACAGATGGGAGCCACTGCATGCAACCAATACTATATGTTTTCTATTGCCTATAACAAAATACCACAATCTTAATGGTTTAGAACAATACAAATTTATTATCTTGATGTTCTGTAAGTCGCAAATCAAACAAAGTCTCCCAAGATTATGATGGTGTTGGCCGGGCTGCATTCCCTTCTGGAGGCCCTACAGTGGAATCTGTTTCCTTGCCTTTTTCAGCTTCTAGAGGCCTCCCACATTGCTTGGCTCATGGCCTCATTCATCTTCAAAGTCATCAATGTCACATCTCTCTGACCATTATTTCATATTCACATCTGCCTCTGACCACAGCTAGGTAATGTTCTCCATGTTTAAGGACTTGTAAAGCCCAATCTGGATAATCCAGGGCAATCTCCCCATCTCAAAGTCCTTAATCTTTCTTTTTTCCAGAGACAGTGTCTCACTCTGTTGCCCAGATGGAGTGCAGTGTTGCAACTGTAGCTCCCTGCAGCCTTGAACTCCCGGGCTCAGGCAATCCTCTGGTCTCAGCCTCCCAAGTAGCTAGTCCTATGAGTGTGCACCACCATGTCTGGCTAATTTTAAACATTTTTGTAGAGATGGGGTCTCACTGTGCTGTCCAGGCTGGTATTGAACTCCTAGCGTTAAGTCTTCCCCTTGCTCTGGCCTTGCAAAGCACTGGAATTACATGCATGAGCCACCAAGACTGGCCTCCAGATTCTTAATCACATGTTCAGAGTCTTCTTTGTCATATAAGGTAACTTATTTATATATTTCAGGATTTGGGCATGAATATCCTTGGGGAGTCATTATTCTGTCTACCACATACCCTATCTTATAATTGGAATTGTGTAATTTTGGGGGATTCAGGATTTATCATTTCTATCTGTGTGAATTTTTCTCTTTGGTTACTCTCTTTTTAATTATTTTTTGTTTTCCCCCATAAAATATTTAGGAAAACACCAGTAAGGTAGAATGAATAAAATGCTTTTGGAAATATGTTGTATTGCACATTATAAAAAGTGTACTTAAAAAAATTACACAAAAGTACAAGTAGAAACTTTTCTTGATCACGTTTCTAGCTGTGTTGAGTACAGTACATACACAAAGTCTTGACAAAATATAATACTTGATTATGACTATTATATAGTTGAGAGGAAGCACTCAACTTTTGTCTTGATTATTTGGAATACCTGGATGAGTATGTGCTTCTCCTAAAAAAGTTACCTTTGGATTTATCAATAATAATTCTTATATAAAATAAATTATCGCATAAGGCTCTTATGAACTAAAGAGAAACTGCAGGTGGGAAAAGAGCTCATTTGTATGAATTCTCTTTCCTACTGTGGAACCCCAGTGTGGAAATCTGATTAACTTAAGAAAATGACTTCAGCAGGGCTTTAAGCTATAAAGGTTCTTTCAGATGAAGAGGTCAGTCTGCCCTGGAATTAAAAGTCATAATCTTGGGCTGGATAAGAACTCGAAGTATTTATTTAACTCTGTTAGCCAAAGCTGATAGTTTTACAGTTTCTAAATAGTTGCCTGTTGTGGCAAAACTGCCTGGTGTTTGCTGATTAGCAGTAGGTGATTTGGGGCTGTTAATTTAGCACAATGCAATGTAAATTTTAAAATAATGTAATAGCTCTTTTTTATATTTCAAGACAATCTAGTATGAGGTTCAGTAGTTTACAGAAAACATAGTCAAGACTTTGTTCTATTTATATTCTGATTCAAAATCAAATTCTCCTTCAGAAATAAGGATTTAAAAAATTATTATCACACATTCTGTTTATACTTTTAACAAATCAGTACATTCTAGCACTGTTTTGTTCAGCTTGTATTTTTTGTCTTGACATATTTAGAGTAATATTTTTATCAGCAATGCTTTATATTCCATTATTTTCCTTGTCTCTGATAATAATCAATTTTTGACACTGGAAGTCAGAGGAAGTCAGATGAAAGCCAACTGAATTTGTTGTATCAACTGAATTAGCAGGACAGAATACACAGACATGCACGCACGCACATTTTCATGCACATAAACCATCAGAACAGCTGTAAATGTTTAAAAGTAGCTGAAGTTTCATTTTTCATCTATCCAAGCAAGTCTGACACTGGCAAACATATCAGTTTAAATTCTGTTTTCACACTAATTCTCATATATTATGATGCAATGTCATACCTGTTTCAGAGGGATGAATAGGTAGAGTTATTTTAAGTTTCTCTTAAGGATAACTTTTTCTGTTTTTCTCTCTGAAATGTGTCTTCCCATGCTTTCCAAGTTTATATGAAATATAAAGAACAAACATTGGGGGTATTTACACCTGACATCAATCTTTTCCCCATGTCTAAACAGAAGTTTTGTTTCCTTTGTTGAATTTTTAGATTACCTTAAGTTTTCTGTGGCTTCATTATGTTCCAGTTATATGATAGGCTAACAATGCCAAGACCTAACCCATCATTCCTTATTTGAACTATGAGGATTAAATATGATTCCCTTGGTGTCTGTATTTTCTCAATTTCATCTTCTGTTTCCTTATCTAAGGTTCAATGATTTATAAGAGTATTAAAATAAGTCCATCTTCTTAGGAATGGACACTAAAACTACAAACCTGTAAAACTCAAGGTAAAAATTGCAGCAAATTGTTAATACTTAAATATTCTTTAAGCAGAAAAATGTGTATAGCTAGGAGAGTTTAAAAAAAATAGAGTGCATTTTTTAATACTTAGAATAGCAAGAATAGGAGAACCATACCCAAATTGAAATATATTATCATTGTGTTATAGCTTAAAGTAATAGAAAGCTGATATAGGAGGTAAAACCCTAAAAAGTATTTCTAAAAACTATGATGACCTAATTTGAGAAACAGAGGCCAAAATGTTTATATTATTGGTGTCTTCTGTTTTAAACATGGAAAATATTCTGTTTGGGCCACATATAGTCTTATTATAAAGAAAATCACAATATAGGACAATTTTTTAAAGAACTCAGTAAAAAACACCATTCCTTGAAGACACATATAATGATCATGTTGTTGAATATTTTTTCATTTGTAGAAATATATAGCCATCATTTTGTGCATGCATGTGCACACACAGACAGACATGATGGTTTCTAAATAGAAGTGGATAATTTTACAAAAATTGCCTTAAACTGTACATGATGTTATATAACCTAGTATTTTATTCAATTTGTTGATGACATTATCATCTTAATATGAACCTATATCATCTTTTTAAAACACTGTATAAAATTTCCTTGTATGAGAGAACCATAGTTTAATCAGCATATTTTCTATTGCTGAATACTTTGGTGGTTTTGTTTTCTTTTATAAGTGTTACAAGGAAAATCCATGAAAATACATTATTAACCACTCCTTTAATGTTTTCTATAGGATTGTGCTCTACAATGGGGTTGGTATTAAAAAGACGTGTAGTAGTAAATTTAGCTCAACACATAACGGTTTGGGATAAGCTAAGGAATGTTCTCGGGTGTCAGAAGCCATATGTCTTCATTTTGAAGTCTGCAATGAAGCATCTATAGTATGATAGGTTGGTTTTAAATGATCTAAAAGCCTGCTTATACATTTTTTCTCTCCCCTAGAATATATTTTTCATTTTGACTCTCCACATTTTCTCTAGTCCATCTACCTTTTATTTTTCTACATAACTCAAATTCCTCTACAGTGAACTCAGTGCATCTATCTAATCTCTAATCATAATATCCAACTATGTATACTTTGTTTTTTCTTGCCAAGCATTCTCTCTTCTCAAGTTATTGTGTGGCTGAATCCTTCTTTTATTCTGCTAAAATATCACCTCCTCAGATACACTATCCTTGGCCACTCAGTTTAATAATTACATCTCCCTCTCACATAATTATTTTTAATCATATCATTGAGATTTTTTATGGCCTTATTACTATCTAAAATTATTTTATTCACTTATTTGTTTGCATTGTTGGTTTGACTTGCAGAATGTAAGCTCCATAACAGTAGGAACATTGTCTTTCTTTGGCACTACTGTATCCATGGATATGGGATATAGATGTACATATTTTGCACATAGTAGATATATTAAAATATTTCTTGGGTGAATGAATAATTTTCAGGAGTGTGTTATGGGCCAGGGTTTTATACTCTGTGGAAGGAGAGGAGAAGGGAACTGATTCGTATTGAATGTCTTTTATGTATGTACTAGAGCTTTATATGCACTGCCTGATCTGAATCTCATAGTAATTCCCTGATACTGGTTTTATGTTTCTCATTTTGCTAATGAACAAATAGAAAGCTCGAAATATTATATAAATGCCCATGGATACACAGCTGGGAAGTAACAGAGCCAAGATTAAACCCAAATAAGCGTGTATGAAAAGTCTGCAGTTTTTCCGCTGTACATACTGTCACCAAATAAACTAATGCATTTTATTAGAGATGAGTTTATATGACTTAACATGTGTCAAGACTATTGCATATATTAATATTATCTCATTTAATTTGGTACTCTGAATCACTTAAATGATAGGTATTAGTATACCATATTTGGGTTGAGGTAACTATTTCTTTGAGCAATTACTAACTCATTCAATGCCATAAGCCTAGTAAATGAAAGTCTGACTTTGATCAGTCTGACTTTAAAACTCAGTATTACACAGAAGCCCATGTAGAGAAATGTAATAGGACTTGCTGCAATCCAGCTTCATTTATATTGCTATATATGCTGAAGAAGAGAAAGTCAATGTTTGTGATCAAATACCTTTTTTTATCACACGTATAAATCTCATGGAAATATATAAAATTGTGATAAGTGAAGGTGATAGGGAAGAATAAATATATTTTGATATATTATTTATAAGTAAAATGACAACATGAAAGAGAAAGACATGGAGGAGATGGCATGAAGATAGCAACTAATATTCAGAGTGAAATAAATCAGTGTTTAATAGAGTAACCCACTAGAGGTGAATAAACTAAAATGACTAAATTTATTGTGAGAACAAATTTATCAGTAAAAAACTTTACTTGATAAGTATGAAAAACCATAGATTTATTTTTTTTTTACACTATGTTTTTGTTACCTTGTTGACTACTTCTAAAGAAGTAATTTTAGTTTTTTTGCTAAATAAGGACCTCACTTATGTAGTTTCTGACTACTTCTCAAGAAGCTATCCTGGACCTATACCTATCTAAGAAATCTTAAAAAATTATCAAACCTGGCCAGGTGTGGTGGCTCACGCCTGTAATCCCAGCACTTTGGGAGGCTGAGGCGGTCGGATCACGAGGTCAGGAGATCGAGACCATACTGGCTAACACGGTGAAACCCCATCTCTACAAAAAATACATACAAAATTAGCTGTGCATGGTGGCGGGTGCCTGTAGCCCCAGCTACTTGGGAGGCTGAGGCAGGAGAATGGCCTGAACCTGGGAGTCAGAGCTTGCAGTGAGCCGAGATCATGCCACTGCTCTCCAGCCTGGGTGATAGTGCGATACTCCATCTCAAAAAAAAAAAAAAAAAAAATTATTGAACCAAATTCCTTGCATTTTTAATTAAAAGCATATGACCTAGGTAGTTTAAATGAAATTGCTTAAGGTTGTGCAGATGTTAAGAAGTAAAACCAGGTATGAAGATTTCTCCTGAATCCCAGGCTGAGCCTCTTTCTGGATGCTAGAATGTGTGACTAATTATATGGATGTTATATTCTGCCATTACTCTGAATTTAACTGAGAAACTTTCTTGTGATATGCTTTCGATAATGAAGGTGGCTTTCTGAATTTTATAATATAAAGTTTCTCTGGATATTAAGTGGGAAAAACTTTAGTGTTTATATATTAGGTTGTTCTTACATCGTTATAAAGAAATATCTGAGGCTGAGTGATTTATAAAGAAAAGAGGTTTATTGGTTCAAAGTTCTTCAAGCCTTATAGGAAACATGGTGCTGGCATCTGCTTGGTTTCTGGTGAAGCCTCAGGGAGCCCTCAATTATGGTAGAAGGCAAAGGGAGAACAAGCATGCCACATGGTGAAAGCTGGAGCAAGTGAGAGAGTGGTGGGGAAGGTGCCACAAATTTTTAAACCACCAGATCTCATGTGAGCTCAGAGACAGTGCTCATTTACCACCAAGGGAATTGCCCAAACCATTCATGAGGGATCCGCCTCTATGATCCAAACACCTCCCCCTAGGCCCCACCTCCAACACTGGGGATTACAGTTCAATCTGAGATTTGGCAGGGACATACCTTCAAACTATATCAGTTTGATTTTGAATAACGGTCTTGATTTTGGCTTGTCTTTTTATGTTATTTTTACTTGTTTGTTTACTATGAGGATCACATGTGGAAAGGCAAGAAACATTTTCCATGTACTTCACTGAGTGGAATTAAATACATCTTAATATTTCTATTATTTTATTGAGAATTATGAAACTGGTAAAGTAATGGGCTGGTAAAGTAATGGGGAGCATTTCAATTTCAAAATGTATAGAATATATTTAGAACCAAGAGTAGCATCCCTCACCAAAAAAAAGTTTCTATTTATTGACAGCCCAAAAAGAATGTGCTTCTTCTGGGAAAAACTAGAGCAGAAAATCTCACCTCAAATTATCTATATATAATCAATTTTGTTGGACTTTGTGGTACAGAAATATTGTAGATGTGATCCTCTTTGAAAAAGACTTCTCTAAAATGCCCTTAAAATGCTTTATCTAATCATGACTTGATTCTAGTCTGTATATTTCAAATGCAAAGATTTTGTACAATAGCTTTCTCTGAGAAGATTCATCATCGGATAAGTTGATCTTAAAAGCTTACAGCACATATAAATATCTGAACAAATATTTAATACAAGTTATTGTATTTATTTACCAGGGTTACTTATAAGTCACCCCTAAAATATGGCATAGACATGATCATTAAAACTCCTCCTGTGGTGGAGGAGTAGCTGATTCCAAGCAAATAATTTAATACAACATGCCTGATACAACTGCAACTAATTTTTGCTACTATAATACTTTGGAAACGATTATAATTTAAATAAATACATATAATATGTAAGATAGATAGATAGATAGATGGATAGATAGATAGATAGATAGACTACACCTGGATTTGGAATTGTGTAAATTCACTTTTATTAAATTGACTGCTATAAATTTCTTACATGGAAGTATTAAAAAATTCTTTGTATTTGGCCTTTATTATGCCTAGGCTGACCTTATGTTCCTTGCCTGAGATAGGCCCAGTTTATGTTATCCCAACCAGATTTTAAGAACTTTCTTTCATTCTCAGAAGTGTCCTGATTTGGATGATTAATTATATGATCATCCTATTTATACTCCATATTATCATTTTTTATATATTCCCATACTGCCAAATTATAAAAACAACTTATCTTGTAGGCAAATAAGAAAGGCTTATGGTTTATTTTGATGAAAGACGTTCTGCATAGTGATTAGGAGTAAAAGCTTTGTGTCTCAATTTTCTCATTTGTAAATGGGAAAAAATAATATCTCCCTTATTGTTTGTTTTAGGGATCAAATTGTTACAAAGATCTACTTATAAGAAGGCTAATAAACAGAATTAAGCCTATTTCTTTGCTCTCTATTTTGTTAACCATACATCATACTTGGCATAACTTCTAAAAGGTCATTTTTGACAATAAAATACATACAAATGCTACTGTACTAAATAAGAAAGAGCTATATTGGAGAGGATGTGAAAATTATAAAAACTAGTATTAACATCAGCCATACTAAATACTTTTGACACAGTTATGTTTTACTATCATGTTATATTCATTTGCGGCAGGGAAATTAAACACTGGTTTTATCCAAAATGCCATATTTTTATCATATGTTTGATAAAATAACCAAAAATAACAAGACGACGTACTTATATTCTATACTTTTAGGCTTCTTATATTCTGTCCCATACCCATTAGCAGTATTGTACCAGCAAAATAATAAGGAGAGTAATCATTTTTTAAAATAAATATCTCTGTTGTCTTCTTAGATAAATGACCAAGTGAAGTCACTTTTTGTTGATAATTTTGACTCCTCCTCAAACAAAAATCCTCTTTAATTTGTACCCAGACTACAAAAAGCATAGTGTGTGTCTAATTTGACTACTAAAGGTATTCTAGCAACCAACTAAATTATTATTTCCTTTTATATTACTCTTTCACTTAATATGTTATCAATTATGTGATTATGACTAAATTAATGTGGTTCTATAATAATGCCAATCATTCTAACACTGTGGAGCTTCCTTAATATCTGATTAATATCTGATTCCTAAATAGTTTTTTTAAAATGTACTATTTGCTAAATGATATTCCCTATAAGATTCTAACTTCTAAAATATATGATTTACCAAAATTCTGAAAGCAATCATTTTGGTGGGTCCAAACAAGAAAAATCCACTGTATCTTTTTACTACTATAATAAATATGGCTTTATGATAAATATGGTCTGATAAATACAAAATAGAGTCTTTCTATTCTTCGTGTTTTTGTTTTTGTTTTTGTTTCGTTTTTTTTGAGACGGAGTCTCGCTCTTGTCGCCCAGGCTGGAGTGCAGTGGTGCCATCTTGGCTCACTTCAAGCTCTGCCACCCCGGGTTCACCCCATTCTCCTGCCTCAGCCACCCGAGTAGCTGGGACTACAGGTGCCTGCCACCACACCCAGCTAACTATTCTTCGTGTTTTTTAATGGTCATTAAAAATATCTGTGGTAAAAAAAAAATATATTCTCTATTTTAATCAAGGCTTCTGCCCAAAATGAAAATTAGAAATAGGTGCTTCCATTTCTCACAGGTTTTATGTTAACCCAATGTCTTGCATTTTACTCATCTTAGAAGGATTCAAAGAAGAATCACAAGAATCCCATCCTAATGAGCTTGCTATTGGCAGTACCAGTATAATGATAGGAACTGCTCATGTATTTAATTCTGCGTCAAATTATGCCACTATACATTCAGCATTATTTCCATTTGATGATAACCTAGAATATATTCAACCCAATGTATTTTTCTATTAGAATATCTGTGCTGACTTATTATTACATTTCTACATTCAGATTTATAATTGCAGAATAAGAAAAAGCAGCTCTGGCACATAAAATGCCACTCCAAAGCTAAAAGCATAACAAATGCATATATTAGATGCTTAGAACTTGTTATTTTTCTTTTTCCTCTTACATATTTTACTTCCCTTCCTGGCTACTTTCTTTTTTAAGATTGTTATTCTGAGAATTAATGTAACTTCTGTAAAACACCTTGAAGTATGCATGGTGATTCAGAAGCAAAAAAAAGAAAACTGATTTCTCTTAAAGTAACTACTACCATCATCATCACATCAAAGAAAATTATAAATGATTGTTGAAATTTCTAACCAGATATTTTATTGTGAAAACTAGACATAGGCCTACAATATTGCATGCTATTGGTTGGGGCTTAGAACAATGAATCATCCATATGTTTGGGATGAAATAGGATTGTATTAACAAATAATTTACCATATTTTGATCTTAACTTTTAATGACTTAGTGATTTAGACACATCTGGAACCTTTTGAGTTTCTTGTATGCAATATCACCACTGTGTAGATTACCTCATAGATTTGGAGATCCAGAAAGAAGAATGCCAAAGAGAAAGAATGCCTTCTCATTCCTTGGAAGGATTATGAAACGAATTGTATTTCCAGATGATGTGAGTGACCTTTAAGATGGAATCAGAAGTAGGGCAGTGTAACTGTGATAACCTCAGGGGAGCGACTGGCAGAGATACTTGAAGTCTGTCTATACATACATGTGAGATAATACAAAGCCACACTAAAAAATGAGCTTGGAATTACCTGAATTCGCTATATTATAAAAATTGTACTTGAGCCTTTCATACTTAAAATATGTTTTTGTAACAATTACTGGAATTAGGGATTTTCAAATAATCCAAAGTCATTATCATAACAGATTAGCACCTCCTGACAAGTTTTAAGGTCAAAATATAACTGTTACCTACATTGAAGTAAACTTCAGCTTATCCCCATGTTTCATGAACCATTAAGCAATTGCTTTGAAACTTAGCTAAAATCACAAACTCCAACTACATATGAATAAAGCTACTGAGAAAGATGGAAGCTGATTTTAGCTTTCATCTGAACTTCAACCTCACATAGATGAATGTTTAGAAAGTTCACATTCCTCAAACAGTTAATATTACATAACTTTATTGAGTTTTTTGTAAACTTAAAGGGTTGAATTAAACAGAGAGGAAAATGAATTACATGATTTTTTTAATAGTTTTGAAATATCTAGATGTTCCTGTTAAAACATACAAAATAGAAACTGATAATTTTATCCTAAACTATTTTAAGCCACTGAGTCTGCTAAAACATTTAAGAAATAAACACTCTTAGGCTCACATTAGTTTAATGGATATTTTTTCCCCAACTAGATAGGTGAGAGTAGCTTATTTTTTGAGTTTTAACAGTTTCTTCATAGTGGGCCTTGAAACTTTTTACTTGATATTCAATCTTGCATGCATGGCTCAGAAATCTATTATTTTATATCACTGTTGTCTAAAATTTCAGGAAATAAAGACACTTACCTGCTTCTCAATGTCTTCATACCAAGAAAAAGCTGACATTTTGCCCCTTTCCTCTCCATCTCATACTCAAAATTTAGATGACTATAAGTCAAATGGGGAAGAAATGGTTGTATATAAGTGAAGAAGGAGGAGTTCTCATCCAAATGTCATAAAAATTCATTTTTTCAGTAGTTTGATATGTATAAATCATCATTCAAAAATTTTGATTTTCTGTACTGGAATAGATAATTTCAAAATATCTCAATAAATTCTCCAAACTTAAGCTAATAACCCACCCAGAAAGATCTGTGAACAATCTTTCTTAAGCAATCACAAACATAATAACACTCTTAAAATGTTACATAGTTTGCAAGTTTTTTGATTGTATCTATAAGAATATAACAAAAACACCAGTGTGCAGGAAATAATAAAAGTATACATGAAGATACACCTTTGGTTTTCATTTGTTTTTGGTTTCATTGTAAAATATTTATTTCTATAGTGTTACTTTGAGTTTTTTTTTTTTTACCTCAAACACTATTAAAAATAATGTTTTGAAAGCTTATTCAGAAGGCTTGGAAACTAATATTTTTTGGTTGACTGGTCTCATTCCATGTTATATTTAATTATTTCCACTCTTGAGAAATATTTTGGTCCAAATACATTTTTGTATGTAGTTTGAGAGTCACTTTCCTGTTCATTATATAGATTTGATTTGAACAGCCAAATGTTGGTGACTAGCATTCCATTCTTGCATGTGGGATCATTCTAATATTAGTAAAAACTTTGACCATTCTGAAAATGGGAGGGAAAAACTACAACTCCTAGTTCAAAACAGAAAGTAAAATATGATCTATGCTAAAATACATGAGGCCAAACTTATTTGATTTAAAACTAGAAAAAAAATGAAAATTTCTGATTCTGATTCAATCTAACGTACAGATACCCTCAGGTTCATAGAACCATGTAACAGAAGGGTAAAATATCTCATAACAATAATTTATCATGCACAGCTTCTCACCCTTTAGTGGCAAGATAATTGATTTCCTATGGCTTCCCTAAAAATTAAAATACAAAAGGAAGGATGCATTCAAATATAGTTTACATGCTTGAAAATTTGAAAAACTGCTTAAACCAGAAAAACTTATTGAAGGTCATTTGAGAGCTCACTATAGGATCTAGAATAGGAAATTTTCCAGCAAAGCATAGAGAACTTGAAAAATTAAGGCTGCAGTCCTTGTAACATATGGTAGTGCCAGGTATTTTTCCCCCCACTGTATGAAAATGTGATAAACAAATTGATTATGACTTCCAAAAAGCACCTCCAAAGCTAAGTGCGTTGCCAAGCTGATTCTTAACTAAACAAATACACATTTTAGAAATCCATGATTGTCTTTTTTGTCAGAAAATAGAAGAAAATAATGATGACAGTGTGAAATGGTTTTCAGTCTCTGAAATGTGGAATAAGATCTGGTGATGCATGTATTGCTAGCAGAAGCAAATGCAACGTAACATGGACAGACACACTGGCTATAGATAGACATTGCCCATCTGCTCAACACAGACCTCCAAAAGATGATCAGGTCTGGTGATAGATACATGTAATTTTTCAGTATTATGAGAAACCCAGTAAAAGAGAGGCAGTTAGTGATGTATTTAAAAAATTGTATTCTCCAATACCCTAATATTCTATTTAGAAGATTTGTTCTACTTCATAACCATGTTTGTAAAAAAGTAATAATAATATTGGTGACTAGCATTCCATTCTTATGATAGTTTTTCTTTTGTGTGTGTTACACAATAGGTAGTTACATAACAATTGTAAGGAGATGATGGAAAGAACTGTCAAAAGTAGTATCTAAAAGCATCTCAGAAGAAAACTAAAAGGGTGATTATAAATCAGTACTTTAATGTCAGTAAGGGAATATTTTGCCACTTTTTATGGGCTTTCCAGGTAGGTCACAAGATGCTACAAAACACTGTGAATTTTTAAGTTTAATTGCCAGCTTTTAAAAAGGTGGTTCTAGCAGAGCACCTTGTCTAAATTGAAATAAGATGAACAAAGTTACAGAAATAAAAGGAAGTTAAGTATTGGAAAAGGAGAGTATTACAAATGGAATGATGCATCTGTATTGGAATTGTGGTATGTAAGGCTTGATTGATAATTAAACGTGGACCACATTATGGAAGGCATAGATGCCAGGCTATAGAATTTGGTTTGATACCATAGAGGCAAAGGAAGCCATTGCAATCATTTGTGTGTAAAGAGGAGGTGAAATTAAACATTTGATGTGCTTGGTGAAAGGTTTCACTTAAATCATGGAGATATTGAAACCATTATATTGAAATTAAAAAGATATTGATTTTTTAAAAAAATAAATGGACCATATTAAGAAATTTGGCATAGTCTACAGAAAGTGAAGTGTCTGAAGGCTCTTGACACCACTGTAATGATCCACTGCAGTGTTTAGAGCTAATAGTTGACTCAAATGTTAGGTGTATCTAGGATAATGTCATCTTTTGCTTCTAAAATTATGGAGAATTTTTTCTTAATTTCAATAACCACTACTATAATTCCTTGGACAGCACGGCAGTTTACATAGAGAACAGACTTTAGTTTTCAAAAATGTCTACATTGAATCTAACTCTGTAATTTACTAATTTTATAACCTTAAACAAGTTGTATAGGCTAACTCCAAGGCTTTGTTTTCTTGTTATTTAATTTGTGAAAGCAATGCTTAAATGATAAGATTGATGTGAGGATTTATAAAGATAGTGAAGGCCAGGCACAGTGGCTGGGGCCTGTAACGCCAGCACTTTGGGAGGCTGAGGCAGAAGGATTGCTTCAGCCCAGGAATTTGAGACCAGCTTGATGAACAACATAGACCCTGTTTCTACAATTTTTTTTTTAATTAGCCAGTTGTGGTGGCATGCGCCCAGCATGCAGCTGGGAGGCTGAGGTGGGAGAATCATTTGAGACTGGGAGATTGAAGCTGCAGGGAGACGTGATCACCCCACTGCACTCCAGACAGGGTGACAAAATGAGACCCTGTCTCAAAAAAATCAAACCAAACCAAAACAAAACAACAAAAAAGATAATGTAGGTGAAACATGTAACAGTCTCACACATGGCAGGCATTCAGTAAATAAATGGCAGCTTTCTCGTTACTATTTATTACTACAAACGTGTAGGAGTTCTTGCTCTTGGCATATGATTTGTCTGTAGACAGTAGAACATTGTAGATTCTGGAATTTGACAAATTTGGTTTCCATTTCTATCTCGCCAAACTAATAGCTATGTCCTTTTAAATAAGTCACAAATGAGGACAATGACAGTGTCTACTTCTCAGAATTGAACGGGGGGTTCAATGAGAACGTCTTTAAGCACTTTGTATGGCCATTACTAATATTGTTTCAGACTTTCTTGCTTACTTGCTTGCAATAGGTAAGTGTTTCTATAGGTTTGGGGGTTATAGTTGTATTAGTTCTGTTAATAAAGTAACCATGAGATTTACAGAGGAAGGAAAAAGAAGAAAACTTTATTTTTAGTTTCAAGATCTGCAGTTTGGGGATGTAGCCGCTGGGGGAACCATAAGCACATGCAGAAGGGGAGGAAACAGTGACTTTTAAACCTTCCAGGGTTTGTTTTCATGTATATTTACCAGGTTTGGGGAATGTCTACAAGTATACAAGTCTAGTGCATGTGCAGTTAGTTAACGTACATGTAAGGTACATCCCATATTTACTTTGGGGTGGGGTTTTAACATTAAAATGAGATGGAATTTGGCTTTATTTATTTATTTCGAGACAGAGTCCCGCTCTGTCTCCCAGGCTGGAGCACAGCGGCGCGATCTTGGCTCACGGAGACCTCTGCCTCCTGAATTCAAGGGATTCTCGAGCCTTAGCCTCTTGAGTAGCTGGGATTACAGGAGTGCGCCACCACGCCCAGCTAATTTTTGTATTTTTAGTAGAGATGGAGTTTCACCATGTTGGACAGACTGGACTCAAACTCCTGATCTCAAGTGATCTGCCCACCTCTGCCTCCTAAAGTGCTGGGATTACAGGCATAAGCCACGGCGCCCGACCGGAATTTGGCTTTTTACATCAAACGGTGAACTATAGGGCACAAAGACATTGTATGTGCAGCCTCTGTTAAGCCAGCTGGAACTGGCTTAGTGTCTGTAACTTCTCACCAAGAAAGAATGTTTGTAAGGCCAGTCTCCTATCCAACTGGAGCTGTTGGGCGGACCCTCAAGGAGGGGGTGTTTCAGTCAGCTGTTGTAAGGTTGCCCACCAGGGTCATTTGGACAGTGTTTCTCTCAAACCAGTTTCTGCCTAATAGCGGGAAAACATTATAGCAGTTAAGAAACCATATGGGGTTTAATAATGTTAGAGATACGTGAACAACTCCTTTTATCTGCCATGGCTGCTTAATTTTCTCTCCAGAGTCTCATGTTAGCCACAAAGAGTCCATCTTGCCTGTCAGCCAGGGGTACAATGTTGACATTAGAATGAGAACAATAATAGTGGCTACTTTACAGAATGACCTGGGGATCGGTAAAGAAAATGGCTTTCACCACTCTTATGGCTATTAATAACATCATTTTAGACCTTCCTGGTATACCCGCTTACGTGTCTGCAATAGATAAATATTTCTGTACATTTTAGGTTACAATTACATTAGTTCTTTTGGCCACCTTTTGAGCATACTTTAAACATTTCTTGGTCTTTTTTTCATGGTAAGCATCAATATGAACCAGTTTTTGAAAATATTTGACAGTTCTTTTACAACTGACGTCAGACCATTTAAACTTCTGAATGGCAAAATATTATTTGCTGAGTTTATTTGCATCCTTTTTATCCCTCTAAGAAGTCATTTGTCACTCTTAAGATCATACTTTTAAGTAAATGCTTCTTCTCTGGGCTCTCTCTGGATGCATATGTTTATTTGTTAATTTATTTAACATATATTATTGATCAGCTTCTGTGATTAAGTCCACATAAGAAAAGGTGATATGATGAAGAGTGTCTTCCTATTCTTCAATGTGTGTACAGTTGTACAGTTTTATTTGAAGTGAAAGTATAAGTCTATGTGTATGCTTTCCCATCTAGACATTAAACTCTCTGATGTTTAAAAATATATATACATATACATATATGTATATGTGTGTGTGTATATATATAGAGAGGCTGATAGTAAAAATGTGCATATATAAATGTATATTATATAATGTATAGGCATATGTAATGTAAATATATATGTATATATAATTGTATATAAAAGTGTATATATACATATAAATTTTTACCACCAGCCTTCAGCATAATGTTTGGGATTTTAGAGACATAAATGTTTGAACTGTACTTTTTATCACTACCATGTGAGAATATGCCAAGTATTTCAGAAAGCCTACCTATAAAGATCCACTTATTACCATTATTTTAAAATATAGCAATAAAAAATCCAGGTGTGCCTTGGCTGAATATAGCAGTTGCCTTTTTATCTCAAATTGTCCTATTAAGTCAGTTTCCTTTAATGCGTTATTCCAATATTGTGTATTAATATAATATTGTATAGAAAAAATAATATTGTGTTTTTTTCCTGAATTTTTACTTTTTTTTTCATATCCTACTAGAAATACTATGAGATGAGCATTGTAATTTTTGGTATTAAGGGTGGATACATAGGTATGTTAGTAAAATGGAACCAAATAGAATGGAAATATAGGTAACGAAATACTATACACAGTACTACACAATAATTTTAACTGAGGGAAATATCTACGAAAAAAGGAAGAAAAGTTCAATTGTATTGGATTTTTCTTCCTATTATACCTACTGTAGAATTTTACTTAAAGGGTATCTATGTCATGCTAAGATGAAACACAAAGTACCATCTCTAAACGTTTCTTTCTAGTTTCTGAAGGGTAGAAATTGCGTCCTTTTTTTTTTTTTTTTTTTGGGGGGACGAAGTTTCCTTCTTGTTGCCCAGGCTAGAGTGCAATGGTGGGATCTTGGCTCACCACAACCTTTGTCTCCCAGGTTCAAGCGATTCTCCTCCCTAAGCCTCCCAAGTAGCTGGGATTACAGGCATGCATCACCACACCTAGCTAATTTTTGTAGTTTTAGTAGAGATGGGGTTTCTCCATGTTGGTCAGGCTGGTCTCAAACTCCCGACCTCAGGTGATCTGCCTCCCAAAGTGCTGGGATTACAGGCATGAGCCATTGTGCCCGGCCACACATCCTCTTTTATTTGTATGTCTGGTCTGTGTATCTTCTACATTTTTTCTAGGGATCATTTTGTCTAATACAAATGTGCCTATTAAGATAATGTTTATGTGTATTAATTTTTACTACACATATAATATGCCTAGTTTTTCCCCTATCCAGAATTTATCAGATGTCAACTGAGAGCATTTATTTATGAAAGAGCAGAGATACATCTACAATTTTATTCCTGAAATTTTGTTCTTGAAAAAAAGTGTCAGAACGTCAGAGCATAGCAAAGCTAATCTATTTTAACTTAGTCTCTCAATAAAATGCCATCAAATTGTTATGAGTAAAACTTTTATCATTGGCTTTATCTATAGCCACTAAAAGTAATGTTTCATTAATTGTAGCAATTACTGCAAAATATCGCCCAGCTCATCATTTGGTAGTCCCATTAACAATGTGAGAAACTGAATTTAAGATGTAATTTTAAAGAAAGCCTTGCTTAGGCCCTGATATTCTTTTTATTTTTTTGATAATGAGAATTAAAAAACAACAAGGTATTCTTTTTCATACAGCTAAAAAGAAAATCAACACGAAACTTGAAGATCGATTGTATAAATTTTGTGAATCTGCTTGTATGTGTTTTGTTTTTCATTGACCCTAACTTCATATATTGAGTTACATTTTATTCTGATTTCATTGTATTTTTTTTGACAGCTGCCTTAAACTTATTATGGAACAAATGTAAGGATGTAAAAATGTATGCAAATGCAGATATTCATTTGTGAATCTATAAATTTACCAAATAATCATAAAAAATCATGGCTTTAGTCTTGTCAGCTTCCAAAATAATTGTACCATTCATGAGTGCCATAGAGGTCACCTGGATCATTCTCTCAATTAAATGTTGAGGTATACAACAGTTAAATGACTTGCTCAAGTACACAACTTTATCTAGCAACTAAATCTTAGGAGAGACTTTCCTCTACAAACGTTATCGCTTTGGGATCTAGTTTATTTCTCATTATCTCTCCCGTTTCCTTCATGCTTATGCGTCAGCCTTCTGAAATACTTGTGCTTCTTGAATGCAGTGTCTTTTTATTTTTGTTTCTCTGCCTTTGTTTTTCATGTTTTCTTAATACTCCAGAGTTTTCTTTTCTCTCCTTACCTTTTCTGCTTAGAAAATTTGTAATTGTGTTTTAAGAATCTACATCAAAAAATGCCCCACACTACACAATTAGTGACATTATCTTGGGATCCTCATAGTGTCAAAGAAATTTTTATATGAATATATAAAGTAATGACAGGTATACCTTCAGAGTAATGCATTGTTAATCAATTTCATCATTGTGTGAACATCATAGAAAGTACTTACATAAACCTACATGATACAGTTATCTGGTATATCTATCTGGTATAACTTATTGCTATAGGCTACAAAACTGTATAACATATTACTTTACCAAATACTGTAAGCAGATGTAGCAAAATAATAATAACTTGTGTATCAAGACATATATAAACAGAAAAAGTACAATAAAATTATAGTATAACAGATAAAAAAAATGGTATACCTGTATAGGGCATTTATCACGAATGGAGTTGGCAGGACTGAAAGTTGCTCTGGGTAAATCGGTGAGTGACCGGTGAGTTAATGTTGGGTCCTTGAACATTATTACATAGTACAGTACACTTTATATAAACACTGTACACTTAGACTACATTCAATTTATTTTAAAAAATAAGTAAAATGATGTTACAACAGCTATGACATTACTAGGTGGTAGGACATTTTCAGCTTTGTTATAATCTCATGGGACCACAATTTGTATATGCAGTCCATCATTGACTAAAATCTCATTATGCAGAGCATGACCATATTTACTTAATTACATTGCAACGAACAGTTTCTCTGTCCAGATCCCTAGGCAACCTTCAAGTTTCTTGACTGTGGAGATTGCATCTTCTGTTGAATTAATTTAGTTTCTCATAAACAGAGCGTTTTAGAGTCATGTGACTAGTTTTGTAGATTGACACCTAGCATGTAAATGCTATTATTCTAAAACACTAGGAAGAATCCGTGTGCAAATTTTTCAGTTTTCTAAGTTTTAAAGCTCCAACTTAAAATTTTTTTTTATTTTATTTTTAAAGTTCAAAATTTAAAACTTAGTTAACTAAAAAAGAATACACATTTGTACCTCTAGGACCAATTATCTGGGTCCCAAAATCCCTTTCACATGTGCTGATATGGATACATAATTTAGTATTCAAATCATAGGCATTCTAATGACCGTACTATTGCATTGTAGACACTTTGAAGCTGGGTGATTCTACCCCTGTTGGCTATGCAAAGGGAAATGGATGCCCTGGGGAAAATTTCAAGATTTCAAAACATTTTTTTTTTTTAACACATTTCAACAGTTGAAATGACAAAAAGACTGCCAGAATTTCTATTATGGGCCTGATTTATAGGGTTTACTATCGAAGCAGGTTTAAATTACAACAACTTGCCAATAGCAAAGAAAATTTATTTAAAACAAAGGTGAACCCATTTTTCATAATCTCTTAAGACTAAAATGGTCTTATTTTACTAGAAAAGTCCTGCAAGTTTACACAATTATTTAAACATGTATTTTTAAAAGTTTTACTGGATGCAATTTTAAAGTAAAAATTGAACTTTATATGAGATGATTTCTTTTTATGCAGTTAACAAATAGAGAACATTTTGAGCAGTGTGTGGAATTTACTGATAGTTGAGATTTATATTTTACTTACTATTTGATTTTTAGATGTAGTAATTTTAATTTAGAAATTAAGTCAGCGACATAGTATACCCAACCTAAGGCATGTTAAATTACTTTTTGCAAATCTAATAATTAAGACAAATAATGAGCATCATATAATAGATAGAGATTAGGTATATCAAATAAGATAAAACTACTAGTCCATATCTCTAAAAGTGAATACAATACTAATGTTCCTATATTTTTATGAAAACAAGACTATGAAATATTTGTCAAAAATACATAACACACACATATAAAGCAAATCTTTATTTTCTATTTTTACTTTGTATAACTCTGCTTTTTGAGGGCTTTTTAATGTCGTCATATAATCTTTGTATCTTTGTTCTTCTGTTGTTGCTTTTCTGTACATCTTGTCTTCCAAACTACAGTGTATATTATACTGTTAAATTTGTTTTTATTTCTTAGCCCACCCAGTCCAAGCCCGAGCTCACTGACTTTTTGTTGTAATTATCATTTTTTGATTGAATGGCTAAATATACTCACAGCAGGGAAAGGATGAAGACGACTGCTTGAAGAGGGAATAATTATTTTTTAAAAGGTGAGAAATAGAGATACATGTTTGTTTTATGTAACTCACAGTCAGAAAGCACAGTATATGGGAAATTTTCACTGGGCAGAAATGCTAATTGGGCCTGGGAAGTAACAAAGAATAAGTTTTAAGCAGGGGAAGCCAAGAGAAAGTTCTATGCTTATCTGATAATGGTAAATAAGGGAGGGTTGACATACTCTCAGGTGACTTGTGGACTCACATTGCAGTGCTGTTAGAGTTTTATAAGCTCCTCTTTAACTGCTTCTAAACATCTCTTCCAGAAAGTTGTGTTTGTGTTTGTGTGTGTGTGTGTGTGCGTGTGTGTATGTGTATGTGTTTTGATGGAATGGTGTCAGGTTTTGGAAACTTACTATAGAAACTTAGTCTTATATGCTTTATTTTAAGGATCTTACTGACCTCACAGCTTCTGCCCAATATAATCTTGTCTAGTGTTTGGCCTTCAACATGGGTGGTCCACAGAATCCTTGAAAAGTACTTTACTGGAGCTTTGGAGTCATAACTAGATAGAAAGATTTTCAATTATGAGAAGCCAAGGCTCGCAGTGTGCTGAAAGATCTGAACCTAAGTCTGTTTTAGCAGGACTACAGTGCTTCTTGTGAAACTGAGAAATTGTTTGACTGATGCTCATTTGTTTGTGGAGAACGTTTGGGATTTCTCTGGAGCTGGCACTGTGTTCCACAGCCCAATTCCTAAGTGCTGGGCATTCATATAGAATACATGACTTGACAGATTGGAAGATCCTTTTCCCAGAATTGTAGGCTGATCTCACTAAGTCCCTCTGAGAGGGAGAATTTGTTATCAGTCTTCTTATGTTGACATTATGACTCAAAAAATACCAGTGAGATTAAAGACAGTCTCAAAATAAATCCCCATTTTGGGCCTTCTCATATCTGTTTCCTGCTCCACTTGGCTTCCAGCAGATTCTACATTCTTCGTGTCATTAACTAAGAATCACAGAAGTTACACATCACCAGACTTACTGGGTCATCTGATCTCCCCCTTTTTCCTGCCCCATGCATTCTGTTTTAGTGAGTGATAGTCTTTTTTTTGTTTTTTTTTTTTAAGAGAGGACAATGCTGATGATGGAAACATACCGGCAGGACTTGCAAGTCAGGCAGGATGATTTGTTTTTTTACCACACGCATTTACTCACCTGTTCCATGGGTTCTAACAAGCTTAAAATTCATTCAAAATAGCACTTTCCTCTGCAGGACTTTTATATACTAAAATGCAGCCCCACTGCTTAAGGTACAAATAACTTATCTAAAATTACATGGGGAGTATCTATGGTAAACTACTTATGCATGTCTGTAAAATAATATAGAGAACTTAAACATAATGAAATAAGTAATATAGACTATTTAAAACACATTGAACAAACAGGTCTGTCATTAGTGACCCATGCTCCTGAGTTTCCTTGCTTCATCAGCTTAACCAGTCAATCCAGAGTTCATAATTTTTACGTAGCATCAAACACCATGGTCCACTCATCAGCTAAGCATATGCTCCATCCCCTCCTCATGTTTTGGATATACATGCATCTTACCTGAGGCATAAACCTGAGAGGGTATTTTTACTTATACATAGTAGGGGGTACATCATAGGGGTAAAATTCATGCAAACAGATGGAAGGAGCTAACAGGAGCATACTGATACCAGCCTCTAGAATAATCAGACAATTTACAAAGGTTTTTTTGTTCTGGCATTTGATCTTATCCATTTTTTCTCCTAAAATCTGTTTTTCTTCTACTTCTATTCCCTTGTTGGAGCCCAGACTACCTTTATCTGCTTTCCCAATGACTGCAACAGCCTTTCTCCTTTCATCAAGTTTCTCTTTCCTCTAATCCTGATTTTTGATGCGTAGACAGTCATCTTTTCAAAACAAATCTGATCATCTCACATTTTTTTTTTGTATAAAACTGTTCAATGGCTTATCATGGATTTAAAGGCTAGGCCCAAATCAATTACCATGGTGTATGAGGCTCTTCATTTACCCTTTCCTTTCACAATTTTTTTTCCAACCTTATTGAAGTTTTGTCAGCTTCTCAAACACATCACCATCTCTGTTGCCTGTAAGCCTGCACTGTGTGTCACATGTTCGTGCTCCCTTCTTGTAATACTGTCCTTCACTACCTTAACCTGACATTCTGTAGATAAGTTTAAATCTCCGGTTACGTATTACTTCTCCATTTAGTTCCTCATTTTTTCATTCACTCATTTGTTTAACCAATATTTATTCAACACCGGCTATAAGTAAGGCACAGGAGAAGGTACTAGGCTATGATGACCAACACAGTCACTAAAATCATAGAATTTATAGCACAAATTCACTCTGCTAAAATTGCTGTAAGTCCTTTCCTCTGCATTGTATAACAACTATCCAAGTTAAGATAATACCATCTTAAACATTCATTTCTGCAAAAGCCTAAAGATTTACTCCCTCCCCTCAACCACCCTTCATTCATTGAAATGTTCTTACTTATTGTTCAAGTATCAATTTAAATGCCATTTCCTTAAGGATTTCTCCTTCTGACCACAGAGAAGTTAAGTGTGAAGGATATGATTTGCTCTATTCTGCTCAGATGTGATGTCATATTTCTTTTTTTAATTGTGGGAGAATTTACATAATGTAAAATTATTTTAAACTGATCCATTCAGTGGCAATTAGTACATTAGCAATGTTGTGCAACCACCACTTCTGTCTAGTTCCAAAACATTTGAGCACATTGCACGCTTGTTCTTCATTCTCCCCTCACTCCAGCCCCTAAAAACTACCGGTCCGCCTTCTCTCTCTATGACTTTACCTCTTCTGAATATTTCATAGAAATGGGCAAACATAATATGTGACCTTTGTGTCTGGCTTCTTTCACTTAGCATGTTTTTGAGATTTGTCCATGTTGTAGAATGTTATCAGCACTTCGTTCCTATTTATGTCTGAACAATATTCCATTGTATGTATAGACTACAGTTCATCATTCATCCATTGATGAACATCCAGGCTTTTTAAAATATTTTGCATAATGCCAACAATGCTGCTATAAACATATCTGTAATTGTATTTGTTTGAGTACTTGTTTTAAACTATTTTGGATATGTACATAGGAGTGGAATTGCTGGTTCATTTGGCAATTCTATGTTTATGTTTTTGAGGGAGTGCCAAACGTTTTTTACTTCAGGTGAAACATTTTATTCTCCCACCAGCAGTGTACAAGGTTTCCAATTTCTCTACATTCTCATCAACACTTTTTTTTCTTTATTAAAAACGTTAATATAGCCTTTGTAGGAGGAGTGGCTTTCCACCTTATTGTAATTTTGATTTGCATTTTTCTTATGATGAATGATGGTGAGCATCTTTTCCTGTGCTCATTGGTGATTTGTTCATCTACTTTTTATTTATTTATTTAGAGATGGAGTTTCGCTCTTGTTCCCCAGGCTGGAGTGCAATGGCATGATCTCGGCTCACTGCAAGCTCCACCTCCCGGGTTCAAGCGATTCTCTTGCCTCAGCCCCCTGAGTAGCTGGGATTACAGGTGCATGCCATCATTCCTGGCCAATTTTCATATTTTTAGTAGAGATGGGGCTTCACCATTTTGGCCAGGCTGGTCTCAAACTCCTGACCTCAGGTGAGCCACCTGCCTCAGCCTCCCAAAATGCTGGGGTTATAGGCATGAGCCACCTCGCCGAGGCTGTGTTCATCTACTTTAAAGAAATGTCCATCAATGTTGTTTGCCCACTTTTTAATTGGGATGTTTGCCTTTTCGTTGAGTTGTAAGAGTGTTATATGTATTTTGTATACTAGAGCCTTATCAGATATATTATTTGAAAATATTTTCTCTCCTTCTGCAGATTGCTTTTTCACTTTCTTGGTAATGTCCTTTTATGCACCAAAGGTTTTTAATTTTGATGAAATCTAGTTTATCTGTTTGTTGTTGTTGTTGCTCCTCATGCGTTTGTTGTTGTAACTAAGAATTCATTGCCAATGCTAAATTAATGAATATTCATTCATGATTTTAAAAAGAGTTTTGATTTTAGCTCTCCCTATGTTTAACTCTGGTTCACTTTGAGTTAATTTTTGCGTATGGTGTGAAGTAGGAGCCTAACTTCATTCTTTTGCATGTGGATATCTGGTTATCCCAGCACCATCTGTTGAAGAGACTATTTATCCCCCATTGACTGGTCTCAGCACCTTTTGTCAAAAATCAAGTGCCCCTAGATATATATATTTCATACTCTTAATTCTATTCCATTGATCTACATGTATGCCATTATGCCTATAACACATTGTTTTGATTATTGTAGCTTTATTGTAAATGTTGAAATCAGGACATGAGTCCTCCAATTTTGTTCTTATTCTAGGTTCTTTCGGCTACTCAGAGACCCTTGTAATTCCATAAGAAGTTGAGGATTGGCTTTTCTATTTCTGCAAAAAAGCTCATTGGAATTTTAATAGGCTAACAAACACTGAATCTAGAGTGAGTGGTAGTGGCATCTTAATATATTAAGTTTCAAATCTATGAACATGGATATGATTCCATTTATTTAGGTCTTACATTTTAGCAATGTTTTGTAATTTTCAGTGCACAAGTCTTTCATCTCCTTGGCTAAATGTATTCCTAGTTATTTTTTTCTTTTGGATGATGTTATAAATGCATTTTTTTCAATTATTTTTGTTTATTGCTAGTGTGAGGAGCATAATCAATTTTTGTGTGTCAATCATGTGCCCAGCAAATTTGCTGAATTTTTAAATAGCTATAGTAATTTTTTGTGAATTCTTTGAGATTTTGCTACATATTGGGTCATATCTGATATTAGAGATAGTTATGCTTCTTCTTTTCCAATTTTGAGGTCTTTTATTTCTTACTGTTGCTGAATTGCTCTAAATAGACCTTTCAGTACAACATTTAGTAGAAGTGTTAAAAGTGAGCATTGTTGTTTTATCTTGATCTTAGGATGAAAACTTTCAAACTTCCACCATTGAGTTAGTTATGTTAACCGTGAGTTTAAAAAAAAAAGTCCTTTATTATAGTGAAGTAGTTTCCATCTAATCTTAGTTTCTGAGTGTTATTTAATTAACTTATTTAATTAATTAATTTATTTTTGAGACGGAGGTCTCGCTCTGTCGCCCAGGCTCGAGTGCAGTGGTGCCATCTTGCCTCACTGCAACCTCTGCCTCACGGGTTCAAGTGATTCTCCTGCCTCAGTCCCCCAAGTAGCTGGGATTACATGCACCCACCACCATGCCCAGCTAATATTTGTATTTTTAGTAGAGATGGGGTTTCATCATGTTGGCCAGGCTGGTCTCAAACTCCTGACCTCAGGTGATCTGCCTGCCTTGGCCTCCCAAAGTGCTGAGATTACAGGCGTGAGCCACTGCACCCGGCCATTGAGTATTATTTTAACGAGAGAGTGATTTTGACAAGTGCTTTTCCTCAATCAGTTGAAATGATTATGTTTCTTCCCTTCATTTTATTAGAAACATATATTAATAAAACATATTTCATTGATTTTCTTACATTGAACCAATCCTGCATTTGTATAGTAAATCCCACGTGGTCATTGCATATCATCTTTTTAAGACGTTGTTGGATTTAGTTTGTTAAGGTGTTTTGTTTTCGTTTTTCTGTTTGTTTGATTGTTTTTGGTCTCTATCCATAAGGGATATTGGTATGCAGTTTTCTTTTCTTGTAGTTTCTTCCCTTTGGTGTTAGGAAATACATATCTCATTGAATGAGTTAGACAATGTTCCTTCCTCTTTTATATTTCAGAAGAGTCTAAGAAGTTTTGATGTTAATTCTTTAAATATTTGGTAGAATTCACCAGTGAAGCCCTCTGTTCTTGAACTTTTCAATGTTGGCAGATTTTTAAATTATTGATTCTATCTCTTTACTTCTTATACATCTGTTAAGATTTTTAAAATATATTATTCAGTCACCTTTGGTAATCTGTGTGCCTAGGAATTTGTTCACTTTATCTAAGCTATCTAATTTGTTCATGTGCAATTGTTCGTATCATTTTCTTATAATACTCATTTCTAAAAGTTTGGAAGTAATGTCTATACTTTGATTTTAGTTATTCTATTTTCTCTTTTTTTCCCTGGTTGTACAGCTAAAGAGTTGCCAATTATTTGTCTTTTAAAGAAGAAAGTTTTGATTTCATTGGTTTTCCTTATTTTCCTATATGTTTTGTCATTTATCTGTGCTCTAATCTTCATAATTTCCTTTCTTCTGCTAGCTTTGGGTTTAGTGTGTACTTTTTTCACAGTTCCTTAAATTGTAAATATAGCGTATTTATTTGAGTTTCTTCTCTATTTTTAAATGTAGTTGTTTATGGCTACAAGTTTCCTTATGAACATAATTTAGTATGCGTGCTTTTGTTTTCATTTGTCTTTTAAGTATTTTCTAATTTCCCTTGTGATTTCTTCATTGACTCATTGGTTGTTAAAGTCTTTTTAAATTTCTACATAGTTGGCAGTTTTCTAGTTTATCTTTTATTAATTTCTAACTTTATTCCATTGTGGTTTGAGACGATATTCTGTATAATATCAGTTTTTTTAGAATTTATGAAAATTTGCTTTTTGGCATTACATACTATCTATACTGGAGAATGTTCCTTGTGCACTTGAAAAGAATGTGTATTCTGTGGATGCTGGTGGAATATTCTATATATTCAATTTATAGTGTTTATCCAGTCCCTGATTTTCTTATTGATCTCCTGTTAGATGTACTAATTATTATTGAAAGTAGTATATTGAAGCCTCCAACTGTTATTGAAGAACTATCTTTTTCTCGAATCTGTGCATGTTTGCTTCATATTTCTTCGGCCTCTGTTGTTTAGCACATATATTTTTATAATTGTTATATGTGCTTAGATGAATTTACCTCTTTTTAAATATATCATATCTTTCTTTGTCTCTCTGGTAATAGTTTTTTTACATAAGCCTAATTCGTTTGATGTTAATGTAACTATCTCAGGTCTTTCTTTTGGTTGCTATTTGCGTGGAATATCTTTTCCCATCAATTCACTTTCAAGCTATGTGTGTCTTTGCTTATAAAGTGACTCTTTTATGGACAGTATATAGTTGGATCATGCTTTTTTAAAAAGCGCATTCTGCCAATCTTTGTGTTTTAATTGGAGAGTTTAATCCATTTCATTTAAAGTAATTTTTGATGAGTAAGGAATTACTTCTGCCACTTTATAACTTGTTTTCTGTATGTATTACAGATTGAATATTCCTTATCCAAAATGCTTGAAACCATAAGTGTTTTGGATTTTGGATTTTTGGGGGGGAATTTTATAGTATTTGCATGTGCATAATGAGATATCTTGGAGATGGGACCCAAGTCTCAACATAAAATTTTTGTTTCATACACACCTTACACACATAACCTGAAAGGATTTTTATACAATACTTTTCATAATTTTGTGCATGAAACAAAAGTTGTATACATTGAACCATCAGAAAACAAAGCTGTCACTATCTTAGCCATCCATGTGGATAATCTGTGATTGTTTTAATCACCACCATTTGTGACTCTGAATTTGTAGGCTACTGATAAGCAATCATTTTATTACATTTATTCACACATAATTACTTAACAGTATAAAAATGATATGCCATTAATACATTGCAAAAATAATGTATTTAGAGAAACTAAGAAGCATCCTAGGAGCACCGGTATGACCTGCATCGACTGTTACACAACAGCAACAGCAAACTATGACAGGTTTTCAATCTCCACCTACAATGCTGTGTTTTGATTAAAAGGTTTCTGTACACTGTATTCTTTTTTAGATGAAAAGAATAATCAGAAGCAGTTGAGGGAATAGGAAGTGAGTCCTCTAGGAATGAGGAGGCATTCTACTGAATGGTTTTTCAGAATATTTCTTCTAGAGTCATCTGCCTCATTAACAATTTTTTTTTTATCTTAGAAGTCACCTTTTGGTTTTATAAACTAACATGATTTTTTGTTCTGTCATGAATGTATGCTGCTCTAGTTCTGCAATAAACCCATTACATATTTTCATCATGTTGTCTATAGGCACTTTTTCTGCAGTGTAAACATGATTTTCATTGCCAGTATTGTAAGTTAAGTGTACCTTATCCAAAATGATTGGGACCAGAGATAGGGAATTTTCCACTTGTGGCATCATATCCATGCCCAAAACTTGTGGATTGTTGATCATTGCAGATTTCAGATTTTTAGGTCAAGAATCCTCAAACTGTATGTATTTTTCCTCTTTTTTCTTCAATTACTGTTTTCTTTTGTACTTAATATTTTGTAGTGTACTCTTGATTCTCTTCTCATTTGTATTGTGTGTATTTTCAGGTATTTTATTAGTGCTTAACATTGGGCTTTCAATTAACATCTATAACATTTATATAAAACTAACTTGCATTAATACAATTTAGCTTCAGTGGCATACAAAAATTCAGGTCCTAAGTGTTGGGAAAGCCAGCCCCACACCACCCAGCGGGTACCCCTAGTCCAGCGGAGACAAAGGAATTAGAAAGAGACAGGATAAGAGTTTAAAAGGCAGGTCCAGGGGACCAGAGCGTCGGAGGCTTGCTCACCACCTGGAGCCTCCACCCAGTTTATTGGTTTACAAGCTCTTTGTTCTTTTTTTAAATTTAATTTAATTTAATTAGTATTATACTTTAAGTTTTAGGGTACATGTGCACAACGTGCAGGTTTGTTACATATGTATACATGCGCCATGTTGGTGTGCTGCACCAATTAACTCATCATTTAGCATTAGGTATATCTCCTCATGCTATCCTTCCCCCCTCCCCCCACCCCACAACAGTCCCTGGCGTGTGATGTTCCCCTTCCGGTATCCATGTGTTCTCATTGTTCAATTCTCACCTATGAGTGAGAACATGCGGTGTTTGTTTTTTTGTCCTTGCAATAGTTTGCTGAGAATGATGGTTTCCAGTTTCATCCATGTCCCTACAAAGGACATGAACTCATCATTTTTTATGGCTGCATAGTATTCCATGGCATATATGTGCCACTTTTTCTTAATCCAGTCTATAGTTGTTGGACATTTAGGTTGGTTCCAAGTCTTTGCTATTGTGAATAGTGCCAGGGCAGATGGGAGAGGTAGGAAGGGATGAGGAAAAGGATTAATCAGTGAAGCAGAACTCGTGAGTCATTCAATAAGATGTATAGCAGTGGCGGTTTCTGTGAATTTCCTCAAGCAAAGGCGTGTGTCTAAACTGCTTAAGATCTTTAACAGTCTTTAACAGAAATGGATGGGAGTGGGTTTCAGGAGGGGCCAAGATGTTTGATTATACTCCACTGCTTCAAGGGAGTGTTATTACCCCGAGCAACCTGTGGCATGCCACTGAGCTGTTATGCTCTAGGGGCATAAAGACATGAAGGCAATAAAGAGACTTTTCTCCTCAGAGGCCACCCATGGCTTCCCATGGGTGTCTCACACAGGGGAGACCAACTCATCTGGCATCCCGGAAACTCTCTTTCCCACACTAAGTAGCTGTTTCTTTTATGTTACTTAAAAAATTATATCTCAATGCATTTCACACCTATTAATATAGATTTCTAATTTCTTAAATATATTTGTCTTTCCAATAATGCAGGAAAGTTAAAAGAAGACTCATAAACTAAAAATGCAATAATACTAGATTTTAAATTTAGCTATGTAGTTACCTTTATTTTAGCAGAGTTATTTATTTCTTTATATGGCTTCAAGTTCCTTTCTGGTATCCTTTCATTTCAGCCTAAAGTACTCCTTTTAATATTTTTTTTTCCTGTTTTCACATTTTAATGCCTTTGAAATTGCAATGTGTTTTCCATGTCATCCCCTTAGCTTTGGCATGTAACTAGAGCAGAATTTGAGCTTTCACCTTTTGAAAAACAAAAAATGTATATATTTAAGGTATATAGTATGATGACATTGTAAAAGGATTACTACATCAAGCTAATTAACATAGCCATAGTTATGGTACCTTTTTTGTGTGTGAGTGTGGTGAGAACACTTAAAATCAACTCTCAGCATATTTTAAGTCTAGAATGTCATTAATTATAATCACTATGCTGTAAAATTGATTTCTAGAACTTACTTATCCTATATAACTGAAACTTTTGTACCATTGACCAATGTCTCTCCATTTCTTGTATTCTCCACCCCTTGTTAATTACCGTTCTACTCTCTGCTTCTATGAGTTTGACTATTTTATATTCCACATATGAAGAAGATTATGCAACATTTTCTCTGTGTCTGGGCATATTTTACTTACCATAATGTCCTATAGGTTCATCCATGTTATTGCAAATGGAAGGGTTTCCTGCCTTTTAAAGCCTGAATACTATTTTATTGCATATATACAGATGGTTCACAACTTTTGACTTACAGTTTTTCGACTTTGTTATGGGTATACTGAGGCATTAAATACATTTTTGACTTATAATATTTTCTACTTACAATGGTTTCATCAGGACATAATCCCATCATAGATTGAGGAGCATCTGTATACCATATATTTTTTATCCATTCAACCATTGATGGAAAATTACGTTATTTCCATAACTTGGCCATTGTGAATAAGGTTACAACGAACATGAGAGTGTTGATATCTCTTTGACGCATTTATTTTTTTCCTTTGGATATATACACAGAAGTGGGATTGCTGGATTACATGGTAGTTTTATTTTTTATTTTTTGAGGAGCCTTCATACTGTTTTCCATTATAGTTGTGCCAATTTACATTCTCACCAACAGTATATGAGGGTTTATTTTTCTCCGCTAACACTTGTAATTTTTTGACTTTCTGATAACCTTCCCAGCAGGTGTGATGTGATGTCTCATTGTGGTTTTGATTCACATTTCTCTGATGATAAATGATGTTGTGCACCTTTTCATATACTTATTGGTCATTTGTATGTTTGTATGTCTTCTTTGGAAAAGGTATATTCATGTTCTTTGCCTATTTTAAAATCAGGTTGTTTTCTTGCTATTGTTTTATGAGTTACTACTGTATTTTGGATATTGATCCTCTATTGGAAGCAAGGTTTGCAAATATTTTTTTTCCTCATTCTTTAAGTTGCCTTTTCACTCTGTTGACTTTTTCCTTTGCTAGGCAAAAACCTTTTTAGTTTGAGGTAGTCCTACTTGTTTACTTTCGCTTTCTCTGCTTATACTGTGGACGTCATATCAAAAAATCACTGCTGAGACCAATGTCAAAGAGCTTTCTCCAAACAACCACCTGGCAACCCAGAAATGAATTCAACTTGGTCATGGAAACTTATCTTTTTAATGTGTCATTGCATTTGTTTTGCTAGTATGTCATTGAAGACTTTTGCATCTATGTTCCCAACTGCAAAATGAGAGGCTAGAGCTGATCCTGGGATCCTCTCAGGACCTGCTGTGAGATGAAGGCCAGCAAACCTATCTTGTTGGTTTTGACAAGCCATGTCTCTCAGCAGGCCTCTGCACTGGCAGGTTATGTCCCCGACTGCAGTAAGAAAGACTAGAGCTGAGACTGGGACCCTTTGGGATCTGCTGTCAAACAAAGGCTAGTGAGACTGTCCTGTTGGCTCAAATAAGCACATATCTTCTAGTAAGTCTCTGCACAGGCAGTTCCCTGAGTGTAGCAGAACCTGAGACTGAGTCCTTTCAGTATCTGCTGTGGCACAGAGGCTGGCAAGCCCATCACAGAGGCTTAGATTACTGGGCTATGAATTATGGGCAAGTTTCCCTCTGGTACCTCATGTGAATAGTTCTAAACTGGGACCTCAGTTGAAGGAGGCTGGAGTCACTCCACATGGCAACTTTCAGGTTCACTGCTGAGAAATGATGTCAGTGAGCAGATGAGCCGCTATGCCAAGACACTAGTGTGAGAAAATCTTCCTGGACCTTTTGGCAGATGGTTGAGGTTGCAGGCTCAAGACAAAATTAGGTGGTAGCCAAGCCCTTCAGGGAATGGGGCCATTTCTGGACTTGAAGCTGGGAGTGTGATTAGCATGTTTACTAACTGTGTGTCAGTCTACACTCTTAAAATGACCTTCCTAGATCCTGGGCTCCACCAAGTTTCCAGTCTTATACTTAAATTCTGAGGATCCCACAAAGAGACTTTAGTCTGTTGGTGGGTGCAGAATTCTTGTTTTGGAAGGATATGAGCAGGTGCCATATTCAGCCATCTTGCTGATGTCTAAGCTCCTTTTCCTTTTGAAGGACAGATTTCCCAGGCTGGCAGGTGTTTTGTTTTGTTTTGTTTTGTTTTGTTTTGTTTTTCAGGACTCTGAGTATATTATCATACACCCTTCAGGCCCAGAAGGTTTCTGCTGAAAAATCTCTTGACTATCTTTATTAAGCTTCTCTTGTATGTAAATCACTCTTCAGTTATTGCTTTCTATTTTTTTTTTCTTTTTAACTTGTGACAATTTGATGTGTCTCAGTATGGGTTCTTTTGTATTTGTATTATTTGGTATCTTTTAGGATTCCTGGATCTGAATGTTCATTTTGTTCCTCAAGTTTGGGAAACTTAGCCATTAATTTTCAAGTAAGCTTTCTGTCTCTTTCTCTTTTCTCCTTCTGGAATTTACATAATGCTTACATTGCCCCTGCTTCCCTCTGTCCCCCATCTCGTAAGTCCTTTAAGCTATCTTCACTCCTTTTCATTCTGTTTGGTTTTTTTTTCTCTTTTGACTGGATGGATGATTTCTGATGACCTATCTTTAAGTTAACTGATCCTTTCTCCTGCTTGATCCAGTTTGCTCTTGAACCACTTACAGTTTTTAGTTCAGTGATTTCATTCTTCAGTTTTGTGATTTCTGTTTGGTACTTTTTAACATTTTTCATGGCTTTATTGAAATATTCACTTTGTTCCTGCATTGCTTTCTTGAACTCAGTGAGCATTTTTATGACCATTATTTTTTATTATCTATAGGACAAATCATGTATCTTCATTTCATCAGGGTCAGCTTCTGGAGATTATCTTTTTTCTTTTACATGAAACATATTTATATGTTTTCTTCATTTTTCTTGACTCTGTTAGTTTCTACACATTACATTTTAAAAATCACCTCACCCAGTCTTCACATATTGGTTTATATAAGACAGGAACCTCATCAAACAGCCTGGCCAGAGATTCTAGATGCCTCTCACCTTTGAGCTTATCCTAACCACCATCTGCATTCTTACTTGTCCTCAAGAGACTAAAGTATGACAAGTCCCATTAATGCCTCGAGACATGTGAAAGAGAAACCAGTCCATTGAGTAACAGCCAGAAAACTTGAGGTGCTACATGTGTGGTCCAGCTCCTTCTCTCCTCGGGAAAAAGCTGGGACCTAGATTTTATCACCCACTTCCTCTGCACTGAGCTGAGGAGAGAAGCTGTGGGAAATACATGCATGTGTGTTTAGAATGCTCTTGAAATCATCTCTTTGCTCTTTTTACACCTAGAGGCCTAATGAATTCCAAGCCCTGTCAGCTCTCAGAACAGCTGTTACAGAAGCCAGTTCCTCAAGTAACAGTCAGAAAAGTTGGGGGCAGGAGGCAGATGTATAATCCAACATCTTAGGAGAAGTTGAAGGCTTGATTTTATCACTGGAGTGAGCTTGGGAGATTTTATCACTAGAGTGAGCAGTGGCAAGTGCCTACATCCTTGTTCAGACTATTAGTTGGGTAGCGACCATCTGGTCCATTAACTCCCAGGCACAAGTGAGTTAGAAGCCAGACTCTTGGACAGCAGCTCGAAAAGATGCAATATTAGATGTGTAGCCAAACCCCTTCCAGGGAAGAGCTTAAAGGTTGCTTTTTTTTTTTTTCTCCTGGAGCAAACCAAGAGGAAGAGCCCCAGGAGGAGTTCACATGACTGCTCAAAACTGCTGCTTTGTTCTCTGTAGACTCTGGGGAACCAGTGAGTGCTGGATCTCAACAGCTCCAAGAGACAAGCAAGTTAAAGCTGGACCCTCAAACAGTAGCAGGAAAAATCAGGACTCTATATTAGTGTAGTTGAATTCTTTTCAAGGAGAAACTGGAAGTTTTCATTTATTTAGTTTCTTCAGGAGCAGGCTGAGGAGGGGCTTTGCAAAATGCTCACCTACCCATTTTAGGCAGACCTTTAGGCAGCAGCCGAAAAAGCTGAGAATTAGATACTCAGTCTAATCCCTTTCATGGAGAATCTAGGAGCTGGGTTTTAGTGCCTGCTCATTCTGTGCTTGCCTAGGGGGAAAAGCTGTGGCAGGTACTCACGTGACTGTTTAAAACTGTCTTTTTATTCTCTGTGGTTCCAGGGAACTAGTAAATGCTGGGTCCTATCAACTCCTAGAGATAGGGGAGTTAGAATCCAGTCCCATAAGTAGCAGCTATAAAAGTTGGGGTGCTAGATGAGTGGTTCAAGCCCTTCATTTTTCAGGGAGATGCTGGGAGTTCAGTTACTTCCCAACTAAGTGGCTTTGCTGAGGGTGAGGTTTATGATCAGCTTTTCCTGCCTGTTTCAATATGGGTATTTTCTCAGTTGCCTGTTGTGCAGGCATCTCTCAACTAGATTCTGAATTCTTGCAGAGGAAATTGATCTACGTGTAGCTCTGTATTTGGTGCATTCATGGGTAATGGAAGAGTCTGTAGCTTCATATTCTGACACATTATTGGCATCACTCTCTCCCTTTAACATTTCTTCTAGGGCAGATCTACTATTAATGAACTTGTTTCATTAATAAACTTAGCTTTTGTCTATTTGGGATATTTTAATTTCTCAATTTTTGTGGGGTAGTTTTGCCAGATATACAATTCTTGTTTGCAGATTTTTAAATTTTACCACTTTAAAATAGTTATCCCACTCTATTCCAGTCTTCATGTGTTCTGATGAAAAATCTGCTGTTAATCTCATTGAGATCCTTTATACATGGTGAATTGCTGCTTCTTTGCTGCTTTTAGGATCTCCTCTTTCCTTCTGGCTATTGACAATTTGATTATAATGTAGATTGGGTGGATTTTTTTGTGTTTGCTCCCTTGAGATTTGTTGAGTTTCTTGAATGTGTATACTTTATCAAATTTTAGAAGTTTTCAACTATAATGTATTCAAATATTCTCACTTCCCTGTTTGTCTCCTTTCTTTCTGGGATTTCCATTATATGAGTGGTTGTCTACTCGGTGGCATCTCACAGGTTTCTTAGTGTCTGTTCATTCTTCTTCATATTTGGGCTTTCAGCTCTTCAGACTGAATAATTTCAGTTAACTGGCCTTAAAGTTCATGTATTCTTTCTTCTGCCTGCTCAAATCTGCTATTCAAACCTGCTGTTCTTTCTTCTGCTATTCAAAATAATGAGTTCTCTTTGTCAGTTGAAGTACTTCTTTTTTAAGAGATGGAGTCTCACAGAGTTGCCCAGGTTAGAGTGTAGTGGCATTATCTTAGCTCACTGCAGCCTCAAACTCCTGGGCTGAAGCAATTATCCTGCCTCAGCTTCCTTAGTAGCTGGTACAACAGGCATGAGCTACCATGCCTAGATAATTTGTTTAGAGATGGGTTCTCACTATGTTTCCTGTACTGGTCTTGAAATCCTGGCCTCAAGAGATCATTCCACCTCAGCCTACCATGTGCTCCTTAATTATAGAATTTCTTTTTAAGTTCTTTTTATAATTTCTCTTTATTGATATTTTCTAGTTTTCATGTAGTTTTACTCATGGTTGTCTTTACCCCTTTTAGTATATTTAAGAATTTTGCTTTAAAATCTTTGTCTAAAATGTTCAATGTCTATGCTTCTTCAGGCAGTTCTGTTAACTCCTGTGAATGAGCCATACTCTCTTGTTTCTTCACAGGCTTCAAAATTATTTTTCTGAAATGCGGATATATTGAATATTATAATATGGTAACTCTGGAAATCAGATTATTTCCTTTCTTCAAGGTTTTCTTTTGTTGTTTGCTATGGATTGTAGCTGTTTGTTATAGTGCAGCTTCAGAGTTGGTTAGAAATTTCAGCGTAAAAACCAAAAGCAGGAATGATCAGTCACATGATGTTCATTATTAGCTAAACAAAGGAGGAGAAAGAAAAAAACAAAGCAACAAAGCCAGCATTTATTAAAAGCACAGATTGTCCTTATATCTTAAAAACATTTTTCATTTGGGGCTGTCTTTATATAGGAGGCATTTAGTGATAGCATAGACAATGTTCTCCTCAAAACTATAAAGACATTTTTTAAAATGCCTCTCTTACAAGCCAGTTGGTAATACTAAAATGCAATTCTCTATAAAGATAAATATAGGGGCTGTGGTATTTTGTGAAATTAATTTAAAAGAAATGTAGTATATTTTTCTATATACAATAATTAAAGATATTATTAGGCCTCACATAAAATGTTTGTAGTGGATAATGAGTTAGCAAATCTTTCAAAATTCAAATTATGATTTGAAATTCAATTGTGCATTTTTCTATACGTTGCATATCCAACAGTGAATTTTTGAACTAGTTAAGAAAATATGTCTCTAGGTAGTTTAAGAGAGATATGAGGATAACTAAAAAATTGAGGAGGAAATTACACTTTTCAAATCTTTGTTTAGAAAAATAAATTAGAACCTGTCTTTAAACTACCGTTCAACATGACAATCGATGAATAAAAAGAAACAAAGCATATTCAAAGTAAAAATGAAGGATTTGTTTACATAAAAAAAGAAAAAGCACAATTCATTGGAAGTTACTATATATTTTTGCAGGTTTTGATCAAAAAGACTTGTTTATTTCATATTTGTAAAATGTACACACATTCTATAATTTCTTTAGAAAATTAGGTATTTTTTCGATGAATATATTTCAAAAATATATTTGATTGGGAAACAAATTTGGAATGAAAGATGAAGAAGATATGGAATGTAAACTCCATGAAAATAGATACATTACTTTTCCCATGCACTGCTCATATCCCCAAAATGTTTCGCATTTAGATTTATAGACATATGTTGAAAGAAAGACAGATAGAAACACCCGCCTTCTTTTTTTTGAGAGTTCACAACTTAGTATGAGCCCAGGACAAAACAAGATAATCTGTAAAATACTTCTTTAGAATATCTAATGTATATAAAGTGGTTGAGGCACTTTATTTTTCATTTTTACTGCCTTACATTGAGATAACATATCAGAATTTAAGAATACAGAAAATTTTTATTATCTACTTTGATTGAAATAGAAAGTGGGAAAGAGCGATTGTAAGATTTTAAATGTTTTTATAGTCTGACAATTTTATACAATTTAATATTACTAATGTGACTATCACATAAAAATAATGTGTTATTTCTTTCTTTTGAAAGTATGTGCAGGTTTTTCTACATTTTAAATTATTTGTTTATTTTAGCCACTCATTTTAAATTTTCTATGTTGGACTTCAAATATCTAGAAATCTAATTATTAAAAAATTTTCATGCATATTTTAAAACATTTCTGCATCTAAAAACAGATTGCAAGAGATCAGATCAAGATGACTTACTAGATGCAGGTAGAATGTGCCTCCTCCATGGAGAAGAATGCGAATAGTAAGTAGATGCTCACATTTTGAAGAGATTGTCTAGGAGGGAATAATATGATACACCAGAGAAGTGATGCGAAGCACCAGAAGTAAGGAGAGGATTTGTGGCAGTTTGCCTGGCCAGAGACTGGCTGACAGTCAGACAATCCTCCTGGATGTGGGGAAACAGTAAGAGAGAAACTCCCAGAGCTCCACATTTTGAAATGGACTTTTATGATCTTGGCTATAGGAGACACCCTTGACTCACTGGGGGCTCAGGCTTGATATATGGAGATACCTAAAGATTGCACAGAGATGTTGCTGCAAAAAGAGAACCCATATGGAATCCCACAGTCATTTGATCCTAGAGCAGCTTGAGCTGAGTGCTATTTTGAAAGCCTAGATACCAGGGATCTACAGACATGGCGGCTGCTGCTACACTGCTCCAAGGAGGGAGAAGGGAGACATGGTACTCCTTTGCAATCCTGGGAGGTTCCCCACTGCCCTACTGTGGACTGCTTTTGAGACTGAAATGTGAGTGGACTGCTCTCCCGACAGCTTCTTGCCCACACTGCTTGCATGGGAAGGACAAGCAAGGTGACATTTTGAGAGTTTAATCATGAGTTGAGTTTGGGCTGAAGGGGCTGCAGTCACTGACCAGCGAAGGTAGGACAAGGAAACTATGCTCTCTTACACATATCTAGGGCAGTACTCACTGCCCCACAGTGGGCTGCTGTGAGACTGAGATATGAGTGGAAAGCACCCCCCACAGCTTCTTGCCTATGCTGTTTGCCTGGAAGGGGCCCTGTCTTATCTGGTCGCAGGACCAAAGTGCAATATTGGAAATTTAATGCTAGATTGTTCCCTTCCCTCAGACTAAGTTTGAAATGACACAGTTGCAGCTCCCACCCAGCTGTGAGAGGGACATGGAGACCAAGCTCTTCTCAGCACACTTAGGACAATACCAGCAGCCCTACCACAGGCAGCTGTGGGACTGGAGAGTAGCCCGCCCAGGACATCACAGATACCAGCAACACCAACATGGACTGCTTGGGTCCCAGTGGGTTGCTCTACCACTGCTACTGCCATCACCCACAACACACTAGCTGCTCAGGGGCTTGAGAATTCACCCACACACCCAGCCCACCACTCCCACTACTAGCTTCCAAACACGCCATCTGGTGACCCAAGAATTAGACCTCTAGGACCCACTAACACTGGAAACAGTGTAAGCTGCTCTGAGGTCTAAAAACAGGCACACTCAGCCCAATGCTGCCACCATTGGAGCCTTAAGACTACCTCATTTGGCATCCAAGTCCTCAGAAAAACTTCACCACCACCTCAACTAATAAATATACCCTAAGCCACTGAGAAAATCACAGACACTACTGACCTATGTGTATTGCTAAAGAAGCCATACAAAGACTATACTACCACAGGCACCCAAAATCAAAGCCAACAGATCCTACTTAACCAACAACATACATACATCTTCAGGAAAAAAAATTCTCCTCTACAAAGCAATATCAAAAAATAGGAACAAATGACTGCTACACCAGATGTGCAGATGTCAACAGAAGGACACAGGAAATATGTAAAAGCAGGGAAGTATGGCACCACCAAAGGACCACAACAATGGTCCAGCAACCAATTCCAATAAAAAATAATTTATTGAAACACCATATCAAGAAGTCAAAATATTGATCTTTAAAGACGCTCAATGTGATGTAAGAAAAATCTGAAAACTAATACAAAGAAATCAGAAAATCAATTCAGGATATTAATGAGAAGTTTACCAAGGAGATAAGAAAGCTTTAAAAATTATGGGACTAAAATATCATTGAAGGAATCGCAAAATACATTCGAAAGCTTCAGTGATGGACTAGATCAAGCAGAAAACAAAATTTCATAACTTGAAGATGGGTCTTTTGAAATAATCCAGTCAGATAAAAATCAGGAAAAAAGGATAAAATAGAATGAATGAAGCCTTCAAGACACCAGAAACCACATAAAGTGACTGGACTTAGGAATTATTGGTATTCCTGGGGGCAAGAGAGATTAAAAAGTTTAGAAAAGCTATTTAAGGGAATAATCAATAATATCTTCCCAACTCTAGCAAGAGATTAGACATTCAGATATAGGAGACCCGGCGACCCCCAGGCAAAGTCATTGCAAAAATGACTTCACCAAAGCATATTATAGTCAGAATGTCAAAAGTTAAAGTGAAAGAAGTAATATTAAAATTAGCAAGAGAAAAGTATCTAGTCACCTATACAGGAAATCCCATTAGACTAACAGTAAACTTTTCAGCAGAAACCTTACAGGTGATTAGAGAATGGGATGGCATATTCAAAGTGCTGAAAGAAAAACACTAAAGGAAATACAGTGTTTTTCTGTATATTTCTCTATAAACATACCCTGCCTGAAGCTGCAAAAATGAAGAAGAAATAAAGTCTTCTCATACAAGTAAATGCTGACAGAATTTGTACCACTAGACTGAACCTACAGGAAATGTTCAAAAGGATCTTAAACATGGAAATGAAAGGTCAAAATTTACCATCACAAAAACATGTGAAAATATAAAACTCACAGATTTTATAAAACGATCTCACAAAAGAGGAAGAAAAATGAATCAAACAGCAACATGACAGAATCTTATCAAACCATAAACACCAAAATAAAATGGAGAGAAAAGGAAGGAATCAAAGAAATGATAAAACACCTTGAAAACAATAATATGACAGTAACAAAGCCTCATATATCAATATTAACCTTGTATGTCAATGGTTTAATGCTACACTTGAAAGATACTCATAAAGACACATATAGACTGCACATAAAGAAAAAGATCTTACACACAGATGGAAACTAAAAGCAAGCAGGAGTAGCAATATTTTTGTCAGCTAAAACAGACTTTTAAAATCAAACACAGTTAAAAAAAAAGAAGGTGATTATGTAATGATAAAGGGAACAATTTATCAAAAGGATATAACAACTCTAAATATATATGCGCCCAACACTGGAGCCCACGGATTCACAAAACAAATACTAGATTTTAAAAAAGAGATAGACAGCAATACAATAATAGGTGGGGACTCCAACACCCTACCCATAGCAATTGGACAGATCATTGAGAAAGAAATTTAACATAAACGTTGGATTTAAATCGGATTTTAGACAGAATGGACTTAACAAACATTTACAGAACAGTCTATGCACCAACTATAGAATATTCATTGTTTTCATTAGCACGTAGAACATTCTCCAAAATAGACTAGAGTTTGAGCCACAAAAAATTTTTAAAAGTTTGTAAAAATTGAAATCATATCAAGTACCTTCTCAGACCACACTGGATTAAAGCTCAGACCACAGACCACTTAGTCAATACTAAGTGGAAACTTATAAACTATACAAATACATGGAAATTAAATAGCATGCTCTTGAATGATAGCTGGGTCAACTAGGAAATTAAGACAGAAATTTAAAAAAATTTTTGGAACAAGTGAAAATGAAAACACAACATACTAAAACCTAGTGCTAAGTTTATAGCATTAAATGCATACATCAATAAAGTAGAATAATCACAAAATAACAAGCTAATGTTGCACCTCAATTAACTAGAAAAAACAAGAACAAACCAAACCCAAAGTTAGCTAAGGAAAATAAATGGCAAATGTCAGAGGAGAATTAAAGAGAGGCACCCCCAAAATGCAAATGATCAACAAAATAAGAAGTTGGTTCTTCGAAAAGAGAAGCAAAAATAATAA
Organism: Pongo pygmaeus; assembly: GCF_028885625.2. Lineage (NCBI taxonomy): Eukaryota > Metazoa > Chordata > Mammalia > Primates > Hominidae > Pongo > Pongo pygmaeus. Next base: position 40,745,182 of record NC_072384.2, on the reverse strand, counting down.
ACCACTAGCTAGACTAACCAAGAAGAGAGAAGATGTAAATAAACAGCAATGAAAAAGGAGATATTACAACTGATACTGTAGAAATTAAAAATATCATGAGAGACTACTATGAACATCTATATGCTCACAAACTAGAAAACATAGAGGAAATAAATTCCTGGAAAACTGCAAGCTCCTGAGATTGAACCAAGAACCCCTGAACAGATCAATAATGAGTAGTGGGATTGAATAAGTAATAAAAAAAATCCTCCCCTTAACCCCTAAAAAACAACAGGACCAGATGGATGCACAGCCAAATTCTACCAAACATACAAAAATGGAATAATACCAGTAATCCTGAAACCATTCCAAAAAATCAAGGAGGGAGTTCTCCCTAACTCATTTTATGAAGCAAGTATCACCCTGATATGAAAGCCAAACAAAGATATAACAAAATAAGAAAATCATAGACCAATATCTCTGATGAACATAGGCACAAAAGTCCTCAACAAAGTACTAGTAACTTGAATCCAATAACACAATAAAAGGATACTGTACCATGCTCAGGTGGGATTTATCTTAGAGATGCAAGGATGATTCAATATATATAAATCAATAAATTTGATACATCACATGAACAGAAACATGTTGATCTGTTCAAAATCATATGAAAAACACATATGATCATCTGAATAGATGCAGAAAAAGCATTTGATAAAATTCAGTATCTTTTCATAACAAAAATCTTCAAATTAGGGACAGAAGAAATATAACTCAACATAAAGGCCATATATGACAAACCCACAGCCAACATCATACTAAATGGGGAAAAGGTGAAAGCTTTCCCTCTCAGAATTGAAACATGACAAGAATGCCCACTTTTATCAGTCTTGTGCAAGATAATACTGGAAGTTGTCACCAGGGCAATCGGGCAAGAGAAAAAAAATAAAAATATCAGAATTGGAAAAGGGAAAGTCAAATTATCTCTGTTCACTTATGGTGTGATCTTATATCTAGAAAAACCTAAAGACTCCAACAAAAATAACTTAGATGTGATAAGTGAATACAGTAAGATTTCAGGATATAAAAGTCAATATATAGAAATCAGGAACATTTCTATACACTAATAATGATCTAGCCAAGGACCAAAGCAAGAAGGCAATCTCATTTAGAATATTAAAAAATTACCTTGTAATATATATAACTAAAGATATAAAAGATCTTTACAAAGACAACTACAAAACCCTATGAAAGAAAGAATAGATGACACAAAGAAGTGGAATAACATCCCATGATCATGGATTAGAAGAATTATTATTGTTAAAATAACCATATTGCTCAAAGCAATCTACACGTTCAACGTAATCTTTATCAAACTGGCAATGTCATTTTTCACAGATTTAGAAAAAACAATTCTAAAATACATTTGGAACCAATAAAAATCCCAAATAGCCAAACAACCCTAAACAAAATGAACAAAGCTAGAAGAATCACATTGTCTGACTTCAAATAATACTAAAATGCCATAGTAACTGAAAGAACATGTTACTGGTATAAAAATAGACACATATATCAATGGAATAGAATAGAGAACTCAGTTCAGGACCAGCCTGGCCAACATGAACATGGTGAAACCCTGTCTCTAAAAATACAAATATGTACCGGGCATGGTGGTGCATGCCTGCAATCCCAGCTACTCAGGAGACTGAAGTAGGAGAATCACTTGAACCCAGAAGGCAGCGGTTGCAGTGAGCTGAGATCACGCCACTGCAGTCCAGCCTGGGCCATGAGAGCGAAACTCCATCTCAAAAGAAAGAAAAGAAAAGAGAACTCAGAAATACAGCCACATAATCAAAGGCAACTGATCTTTGCCAAACTTGGAAATACTACCTACTGAGGAAAGGACACAGTTTTCAATAAATGGTGCTGGGAAAAATGGACTGCTGTGTGCAGAAAATGAAACTGGATCCATATGTCTCACCATATGTAAAAATCAATCCAAGATGGTTTAAAGACTTGAATGTGAGACCTGAAACCATAAACATACTAGAAAAAAACCTGGGGAATACTCTTCTTGACACTGGTCTAGGCAAAGAATTCACGAATAAGACTTCAAAAGCACAGGAAACAAAAACAAAAAATAGATAAATGGGATTTAAACAAAAAAGCTTCTGCACAGCAAAAGAAATAACAGAGTGAAACAACAACTTGCAGAATGGGAGAAAATATTTGGAAAGTATCCATGTATACATTTAACAGGGGACTCATATCCAGGATTTACAAAGAACCCAAACAACTCAACAAAAAACAACCCCAAAAAATCCCATTAAAAAGTAGGTTGACATGAATAAACATTTCTCAAAAGAAGACAAACAAATGGCCAACAAGTCTATGAAAAAACATTGAACATCATTAATCATCAGGGAAATGTGAACTAAAACCACAGTGAAATATCATCCTGTGCCAAACAGAATTAGTAATATTAAAAAGACAAAAAATTAACAGATGTTGGAAGGGATGTAGAGAAAAGGGAGATCTTATATACTGTTGGTGGGAATGTAAATTAGTACGACCTCTATGGAAAACAGTTTGGGGATTTCTCAAAGAAATAGAACTACCAGAGGATGCAGCAGTCCCACTACTGAGTATCTACCCAAAGGAAAAGAAGTAATTACAACAAAAAGATACCTGCACTCATATGTTTATTGCACCACCATTCACAATAGCAAAGATAAGGAATCAAGCTAAGTGTCTTGTCAACGGAGGACTGGATAAAGAAAATGTGGCATATGTACATAATGGAGTACTCTTCAGCCATAAAAAAGAATGAAATCATGTCTTTTGCAGCAACATGAATGGAACTGAAGGACATTGTCTTAAGTGAAATAACTCAGACACAGCAAGTCAAATACTGCATGTTCTTTTTTAAGTGGGAGCTAAATAATGTGTGTATACATGGAAGCAGAGTATGGAATGATGGATAATGGTGACTTGGAGGGGAGCTTGCTGGGTGGGTACAATGTGCATTGCTTCAGTGATGAATAATTGAATGCCCTGAGTTCACCACAATGCAATATATCAATATAGAAAAATTGCACTTGTGACTCATGAATATATACAAATATTTTGAAAATAAAAATAAAAGCAGATTGTAGATTGCTTATACTCTATCTTGGAATTGTAAAAACTGATCATGATGATAATAATGGTAATGGAAATCTAATATTTTATAAATTGAATGAAAACAAAGCATGAATCTTGTGTGATTATGGGAGGGTTTAAAAATTGAGACAAAATTAAATGTAACTTTTTAAAATTTTGACATTGGCTTCAACATTGATATTTTGGGGGACCTTGAATTCACTGTTTCCGAAACTGACAAAATGAATTTTCAACTTCATGAAGACAACATAAATCTTGAATTTCAGTCTTATTCTTAAAAATTCTTCCACCTGTGTTACCCATCTCTTGATGTAAATGTTTGAAAATTAGGTGGTAGGTTTTCAGAGCAAATTTTCTCACTGTTTTGATTAGAAAACTTAGAGGAAATCAATTTAATATAAAATTAAATCCATTTTAATTAAGATCTTAAATATATTTTAAATAATCTTTGTTCCTGTTTAGACGGGCTTTTTAAAATTTGTTTTATTTTGGTTAGCTGTGGAGCTTGGTCCTGATGTTTATTTTAGTTTATGCTTCCTAAATGATACTACTTGATATTATTAGATTCTGCGAGGGTAAATTGGCAACATAATGCTTTTTATATTACTAAGCACTTTGTGTACAATCCTGTTTAAGATCAGCATAATGTTTCCCTATATTACTTGAAGAAAAATAATTTCATTTCCAGCAGATTAATATGAATTAACTATAGCTGAAATATGTAATTTTGTAAGCTTTAGAGAAAAAAAACTTTTCTCTAAGTAGCAATATTATTAATACCATGCACCTGTGTGTTAAATAATTAAGTGTATCTCAATCAAACTTATTGTCAGTAAGATTCACCTATTCTTACATAATAGCTTTCTAAATTGATATCTATGGTTTTATAGTTTAGAGCTGGTAGGTCTGAATTAAATTTTTATAAGAAATCACAACTGTGATAGAGCATTATCATTTCAGTAACTAACAGCCTGGGTATCATTCCCAAGCATAAAATCAGCAAAACAAATCAGAATAAAAGCCACATGTGAGGTATCTATTATGCATTGACATTTAGAGTCTCTTCCTTATTTGTATTCAGAATACTATATTATACAATGCAATATTTATCTGTGATATTTTCTATCCTCATGTGATGGATGTGTAGTACGAAAGCCAAGGAACTTCTCCATCAACAAGGAACTTTTCCCCTCTGTAGTATAACATGTTTGATAAATGCTTACCCTCTTCATGCAGCCTCCTCTTCTGAAAATTAGTTTTCAGTGCTTTGCAGTCTTGTTTTTTTCTCCCAGCAAATGTCATACTACACTTCCAGGAAGGCCTCATCTCCAAAGTCACATATAAATTCCCACATCTCAGACATTCACAAATTATTCCCAGATATGCACACTATAAACAGGAGACCTTGATAAGTAGCTTAAGACATTCCACAATTCATACTTTGATTAACTGACTTCTCCACTTAATTTTATATTACATTAAATATCCTAAGGTAATCCTCTTAATCTTACATTTTACCAGTTACAAAAACCTGAATTTTTAAAAATTTGAAGTGCTAAAAATTTAGTAGCAAACTGAAAAATCTAAAAGTAGATAAAAAATCAATATTTAATGGCATGGTGAGGTATACACTTTTAGATTAGCTATATTGTAGTGAAGCTTTTATACACGTGTTGGCACAAAATTCTTACAGGGTTGTTATTAAAATTATGTTATTTTGTTTTATGATGCTCTATTTTGACAAGAGGTCTTTTGCTTTGCTAAATATGGTCCTGCATTTTCTAATCATTTCATATTTATGTTTAATGAACCTTATAAATAGACATTGATGGTTAAACCATTCATTTCAGGCTGGGCACTGTGGCTCACGCCTGTAATCCTAGCACAGCACTTTGGGAGGCCAAGGCGGGTGGATCACGAGGACAGGAGATCGAGACCATCCTGGCTAACATGGTGAAACCCCATCTCTACTAAAAGTATAAAAAATTAGCCGGGCATGGTGGTGGGCACCTGTAGTCCCAGCTACTTGGGAGGCTGAGGCAGGAGAATGGCATGAACCTGGGAGGCGGAGCTTGCAATGAGCCGAGATAGCGCCACTGTACTCCAGCCTGGGTGACAGAGTGAGACTCCGTCACCAAAAAAAAAAAAAAAAAAAAAAGCATTTCAAATGTCTAAACCAATCCAAAATAGGTTTCAAAAATTAGAACACTTTGTTATCCATTTAAAGTAGGAAATCTGACTATTTCAAGTGTGGCTTCTTATTATGGGAATTTTCTGTGTCTAAATTCTTATTTTTAATGCATATACAAATTATAGTAAAGTATACAATGGAGAGAAGACATAATGAAAAAATATTTAACTAGGTACATACTGTTTACTCTTATTTTTGCTACTAACAAGCTGTGTAATTTTGTGAAGCTCACTTAATGTTAACTATAAATAAGGAAGCTGTACTATATGAAATTAAAAATTTTCCCCAATAGTAGCCTTCTCTTATATATTTTATCAAAGGCTAAGAGAAGCAGCAATAGTTTTTAGGTCTGTTGCCCACTATATTTAGTAGCTGGACATTTTATGAAGGTTCAGGCAAGTCCATAATCACATAACAACAAAAAAGTCAATCATCTCTACTGTTACCTTTAGAACTCATCAGTTCTTCCCTTCCCGTGTCATCTTCAAGATGCAGCGCTTTCAAGTGAGTTAAAAGGTGACTATAAATCATGCTGCTATAAAGACACATGCACACGTATGTTTATTGCCGCATTATTCACAATAGCAAAGACTTGGAACCAACCCAAATGTCCAACAATGATAGACTGGATTAAGAAAATGTGGCACATATACACTATGGAATACTATGCAGCCATAAAAAATGATGAGTTCATGTCCTTTGTAGGGACATGGATGAAATTGGAAATCATCATTCTCAGTAAACTATCGCAAGAACAAAAAACCAAACACCGCATATTCTCACTCATAGGTGGGAATTGAACAATGAGAACACATGGACACAGGAAGGGGAACATCACACTCTGGGGACTGTTGTGGGGTGGGAGGAGGAGGGAGGGATAGCATTGGGAGATATACCTAATGCTAGATGACGAGTTGGTGGGTGCAGCGCACCAGCATGGCACATGTATACATATGTAACTTACCTGCACATTGTGCACATGTACCATAAAACCTAAAGTATAATAATAATAATAATAAAAGAAAAAAAAAAAAAAAAAAAAGGTGAACGAACTGAATGTGTGTTGTAATGGGATACCAAAGATCGAGTCTAACTAAATTTTTGACAGAGATTGAGAAAAGCGACCCAGCGTTGACCCAGCGTTTTCACCTGGTGAACTAGTATCCATTCCTTCAGCCATAGGGAGGATTCACCGTTTTCCAAATGGACAGTCAACAACAACAAAAAAAGACATTTGAGAAAAAAGTAAAGTTTTTGTTCTTCATCTTGAATCTCCTTAAGAATGGCTAAGTTTGTCATGATTTTCTGCAAGAAACTCCAATATGGCAGATTTTGAAATAAAAGGCTAAAAACTGAGGAAGGGTAAAATAGTAGAGTTTTTGCCTTTTTAGTTAATAAAATATTGCATGAAAATGCAAACTGGAAATGCAATATCTGAAATTAATGGCTAGTTCCCAATTAGGTAATACCATTTTGAGATAGACTGAACATTGAAACTATTTTGAGGGATACAAAAAAACAATAGATTTATTTTATTCTTTAAACTGAAGGGAACTTCAGAAGAAATTGGTGAACATTTATGCATGAAAGCTTAGTTATTGTGTTTATTTCAACTACGTAACTAAAGATTTCAGATCACAAGCATGAGTTGTGTTTTTGTATAAGTTATATACCTCCCACCAGTTGTCCAAAAGGGAAGATTCAGATGTTGATAAACACAAGTAACTTCTTGCACTTGTAATGTTGAAAAATTATTTCTGTATGTCTAACCATCTTGGAAAATTGAGGACCATCAAAATGACCAAATAATCTGTAATTTTGAGATATATCTGTAGAGTAGATTTGTTGCAGTAGTGTGAAAAACACAAAGAAATAAGATCAGAAAAATAAGAACCAGTTGTTTTATATTCATCAACTTAAAATAATGATTATTTAAATTTGTTAAGATTAATAAGAGGGCTAACTAGTATGTATTTGTAAAACTAGAACATGTTGGTCGGGCGCGGTGGTGCACGCCTGTAATCCTGGCACTTTGGGAGGCTGAGGCGGGCGGATCACAAGGTCAGGAGATCAAGACCATCCTGGCTAACACGGTGAAACCCCGTCTCTACTAAAAATACCAAAAAATTAGCTGGGCCTAGTGGCGGGTGCCTGTAGTCCCAGCTACTCAGGAGGCTGAGGCAGGAGAGTGGTGTGAACCCGGGAGGCGGATCCTGCAGTGAGCAGAGATTGCGCCACTGCACTCCAGCCCGGGTGACAGAACGAGACTCCGTCTCAAAAAAAAAAAAAAAAAAAAAAAAAAATTAGAACATATTTTTTCTTTACTGGTTTATATTACATGGGTTTACATATGAAGCTGTAAAAGGTAAATGTAAGCATGCTTTCTTAAAGATTGATGATGTGCTGTTTTCTTTCAGTGAATGGAAGTGTTTGACAAAAAAATAAAACACTTCTAAGCTAGCCTTTAGAATATATTATTAGAACATGTTTCATTCTTTATGGGACTCTAACATTCCAAGTAGCAAAATTCAGCAATAAAAATAAATGCAAGCATGCTTTCTTTCTTTAAGATGCATGATAAAGCCGGATGCAGTGGCTCAAGCACTTTGGGAGGCCGAAGTGGGAGGATCACTTGAGGCTTGGAATACAAGACAGCCCGGGAAACATAGAGATACCCTAGCTCTACAAACAAACAAACAAACAAACAAAAAAGATGCATCATAATTTTTTTTTCTTTCAGCGAATGGAAGAGTTTCACAGAGAACACCTTTGTAAGCAAACTGAACATCTATTAGAACATGTTTCTTTCTCCATTGGTTCATATTACATGGGTTTACATATGCAGCTATAAAAAGCAACTATAAGCCTGCTTTCTAAAAGATTCATCATAAGCTGTTTTCTCTCAGTGAATGGATGTGTTTGGCAAAGAAACAGCTTTCTAAGCTGAGCTTTAGAATACTTTATTAGAACATGTTTCTTTCTCTAGTGGGCCTTATTAGTCCAAGTAACTACAAATTTTTAAGTAACTGGAAATTGTGTGCATTTTTATTTTTATACTCAGAAGCATACGTATAATTACAAAGTTTGGTTATTTTATTTGAAGTTAGAACATATAATAAGTTTACTTAAACTCTTAGAAATTTTCAGATTCAAATTTCACATTTTCACATTCTGTGCTATAATTTAGGAGCACAAAAATGCTATGATAAAAGGTGCTATCTAGAAATGTCAAAGTAGATATTACTATATTTTATTTTGAAGTACTTTGGGATATAGAATTTATAAAGTAAAACATCTACTTTTCAGCTGCCAGATTGAAAGATGTGCGTGTATAAATCTATGTTATGTGCCTTCTATGTGTTACTTAGATAAGTGGAAGAAGCTGACTTGTCACTTCTTGGATTCTGATTCCTTACTCCAGTTCTTTTATATTAATTGACAAATAATAATTGTACATATTTATGGGGTACAATGAGCTGTTTTCACAAATATATATATGTGTGTGTGTGTTATGATTGAATAATTCTACTGTGTGTGCATGATCTGATCATTCCACTGTGTGTGTGTGTGTGTGTGTGTGTTATTTCCTCCAGGTTATATCTTCATTCTATTATTTCCTTTGCTATGCCTTGCCCAGTTCTTTACAAAAGTGAGTAGAGAAATGCTCTTCCCATGACACTGATATTTTTCTAGGATATTTTCAAATGTAATTGATCAAGGTGTGAAATCTTCACAGGAATGCTGATTATAACATACAGGAGAGTACTTGCCCTTGAATTTGTATCAAGATAAGGACTGAATGCTGGATGAGATAGAAGTATGATATGGAGGAGAAAATCAAACCAAATACATAAAACCCTAGAAATTTGATTTTGTTTACTTGGAGCTTATTATAATTTGAAAATAATTTATGCTGAACTTATCTTTGTTTAGAAAGTATTTATTTGTAGAATAAATATACGTTTTAACAAATTATAATTGGGGAAATTGTATAATTTGAAAAGAATTTGTGCTGAATTTATCTTTGTTTAGAAAACATATTTATAGAATAAATATACATTTTAACAAAATATTGGGGAATTTTTTCAACATTTAAGTGGAAAATGTCTTAAGTATATTCCAACATTTTTAAGCACCACCTACAAAAAAGTACATGTAAAATACCAAATAAGTCTTAAGAAGTATCTAAAAGACTTCTGACAGTGTGATACATTCATTTGAGTTTTTGATTAAATATAAAATATTAAATGATATTTCCTTTTGAATAATTATCTGTTACTCTAAATATTTTTGTTGTCAAATATTCATTTAATATTTACTATGGTTAAGACACCACGGTAGATCTAGGTTAGTAATTCCTGAAGGAGTTCAATTTAGTAACTAAAATAAGAGACATTTTTGAAAAACACAGTAACAGAATGTTCTAAGTGTCATTAAGAAATATAAACACACAATCTCCAGTTCCTTAAAAATTTGTAGTTACATGGCCTAATAGCCCTCAATAAAGAAACATGTTCTAATAAAATATTCTAAAGCTCAGCTTAGAAAGTTCTTTCTTTGCCAAACACTTCCATTCAAGATAATATAATCAAGATCTATTTATTTAAATACTTGAATGGGTTTTAAAGAATGGTTAAGATTGGACAGAAATGGGTGGTGAGACCTGGTGGACAAAAACAGACAAATAAGTATGTCATATATCAGAAAAAGAAACAATTATAGAAGATGTACAAAGCAGTTTGGGTTATGACTCTGAGATGCTTTGACACCAGATTGTGGAGGGACCTACATTCACACTACATAATTTGAACTTTTTATGATTGGGCAATAAAAAATAAAGATATTTAAGCTGGAGACTGAAATAATCAATGTTGTGATATAGGAAGATTAAGCCACAGGTGGTGTATCTAATAAAGCACTAACATTTTTACCAAGCTTTTGGAATGAATTAATAAATGAATGAATGAACTATTCCATTAAATACGTACCAAGATGAAACACATCATTACGTTGTTTTTTTTTTTTTTTTCTAATTAATGCAAGTGAATGCTTTTACTTTTTAAAAGCTTTCTTTCTTCTGGTGAGGTGGATGGATTTGACCCCAGTTTCAGAATTATTTTGTGGGTAAAAAATACCAAATTCTTTTGTGAACCAAAAAGAAGAGTAATACAACTTGTTAAGGAAGAATTTGCAATTTTGTCTGTGAAAATATTGCTGAATTTTGAACCAAATGTCATATGCATATTTTAGAAATCTCTCTTCCTGACTTGGCCAAAAATGTAGTAGTACAAATTCCAGCTGATGCAATGAGCATTCTACCATATGCCAAGTGGCGAAGTTTTACTGCTGGTCTAGCCATTGGCTGCTCACACGGAGTTTCCTTTCTTCTGTGCTGTCCATCTGCTGATTACCTGGTGGTCCTCTCCCACTGCCATGCCCATCTGCTGGCTACTTGCAGATGCCCTCCTATTGCCCCATGCACCTGTTAAGACCGTTCTTCCCAAAATGCAATGCATGTATGTCATCATACCAACCAAAGTGTAAATTAAATATCCATAATCATCTCTTTGGAAAATGATAGAAAGGTTTTTCCTATTAGTAGGACCCAAACAAGTTTAAATGTTGATCAAGCAAGTCATATAAACCATTCTCCTAAAGAAGGGATAGCACAGTGTCTGTAAAATGCTCAAGAAATAACTGATGAAAAGGCAGAGAAGATGCATATTAAATTTAAAAAAATATCTTTTATCTTAGATACTAAATAGCTCTCTAAATACTCTACACAAGTAATAGGAAATATATTTGGCTTCTTGAAGCTATTAAATATTCCTTGTAATGTATTCCTGTTTGGCAGAATGGTTAAAGGTATCAGAAAACAATCCTTTCCTATGTTATATACTTCAGAGGGGGCGTTGAGACGGAAGAATGAGTGAAAGGATAATGTACTAGGGTTCTGGATTTGCTCTAACTAAACTAAAAGTGACAACTGAACAATGCAGTGGAATGAATGATAGATATTTTTTTCTTAAAGTAAGTATCATTTTAACAAGGGTCTGGAAAGACTTCTCAAGTAGACTTTTCTGAAGGACTTGACAGCATTCTTCTTCAGATAACTTCACATTATTTACCTTGCAGGGTATTAAAAGATACCTTGAAAGCTTGAAAAAGGAAAGACTCCCCACCTACAACTAGCAAGTACTTTGAGCACTGAACTAATCAGTTAAAAGAAATTATAAACAATGCTAAAGAAAAAAGTATGATTTCCAATACTGAGACACATCGAGATGTGTTTTACTGTTGAGTATTTCTAATTTTTAGGGTTTTTAAAATATTTTAAATTGTTTCACACAACATATTTTTTCTTAAGGAGATCACTGCTGAGAAATGCAGATTGAATGAGTAGAATTTGTATATTTATAACAGCATATCTCCTTTAAATAGATGAATATAGTTAAAAAAATTTAGACAAGCAAGAAACAATAAGGAACCTATTCTGAGAGAAAGAATAGAAATGGATATCAGTTTTCAAAAGGGCTAAGAAAACAATTATTTTAAAATTGTTTTTAAATGTGAATAAAAGATCAGATTCATGAATATGGGAAGGGTATTAACTATACTTCCTTATGTCAAACAGATCTCAAAATATCCTCATTGTAGCTAAAGTTGTCATTGATTTTGGTCCCATATTTCTAATAAGTACTAGTAATGAAACTTTCATATAGTTTGGTATCTGATTTTAAAATTCAAAATAAAAATGAGATTAAGTTATGTGTGGCTTACCTTTTAACATCCATTACCTAATGAAATTAGTTTCATTAATTATGTTAATATCAATTACATTGCATGCTTTATTTATTCAATCTATTTATTTGGGGAGGTACTTATAAAATGACTTCTAAAATGGCAAGGTGAAAGAAAAGACTAGATATTTCAATTTAATACTTTCACATCACTTCATTTGCTAAGTGAACAAATTTAAATAATGTGCTATATATTTATATGCTTGTGTGTTTGGGTTTACCTGATGTTTTATCTTCTTTCAATAATTACCCTAGCCTTTCCTTCCTATATAGCAAATGAAAGTGATATTTAAATGTGCGTACTACAGTGTATGTACACATTGTAGACAGCTGCAGGTCCTCCTGCTGGGGAATTGTCCTTGTTTAAGCACCATTCTGATGCTTTCCTTCCTGCCCCAGTCTGAGCTTTGACATATTGGCAAAACGCTCTGACATTGACGTAGTACAGTTGGTTCAGTTACACCACCTTTACATTACCTGGAGTATATGTCTTTCTTTTTGACTTGGGGTTTCTTTAAAAAGAAAGAACAAAAGTAAAAGGCAGGATCAATAAACACACATTGATGAAAAATTAGATATTAATTTGGTGACAGTCACATATATATCCATTCTGTATATTTTCATAGGTACATGTTTATACAAAAGTATCAATTCACATATAATATACAAGTATTCCTGCAAGATAATTCTGGCAATAACTTTTAATACTGAATAAATGAAGGTCTTACTTAGCTTGGAGACAAAGTGTGTCACTTTAGTCCTGACTTGGATATTGGTCCTCTTCCATTGACATAGATATTTTGTGTGCCCCATATTAATCCACATCATTCTAGCTTACAACGATTGCTTTTTCACATCAGAGATGAAATACTAATAATCACTAAATCCTTGCCTATTACGGTTGCTTAAAATTTAGTCCGTACAGGTCTTCACTGGAAGTCCTTATTGCTTGTGTTTTTGAAGTAGATAAATCTGTGTTTTATAGAATTACAAGTAACATTACCCAAAGTCAAATTATTTTCTACACACTTATCACTGATTTGGTTTTGTGTATCTTCCCTGTTTCTAACCTTTCTATATTTCTACAGTTTTGTATATCTGTGTCTTTCTATACTTCCAAACCTTACTGTCTTAAACTTAAGTTACTTCTCTGTGCGTACTTGGCTACCAGTATTCACTGCTTAAGGTCTCTGGCTAATTTGAAAGTGATTAGCTAATTTTTAATACTTTCTCATAGATATTGACATATTTAAGTTATGTACTTTTTTGGGGGCTGGGCGGGGCGCGGGGACCGAAGTCTCACTCTATCGCCCAGGCTGGAGTGCAGTGGCACGATCTTGGCCCACTGTCACCTCTGCTGCCCAGGTTCAAGTGATTCTCCTGCCTCAGCCTCCCAAGTAGCTGGGATTACAGGTGCCTGCCACCGCAACTTGCTAATTTTTGGATTTGTAGTAAAGACGGGGTTTCACCATCTTGCCCAGGCTGGTCTTGAATTCCTGACCTCGTGATCCACCTGCCTTGGCCTCCCAAGGTTCTGGGATTACAGAAGTGAGCCACCACGCCCGGCCAAGTTACGTATTTTTATTAAACTTAATTTGACACTTTTCTTCGTAAGTCATTTATTTTGTGCATAGGATTTACAATGTAATATTTTTTCTCTTCTCCTATATGTACTTTCTCATTCTAACATTTGCCTATTTTTTAAATAAAATTTCCATGTGTGTATTTTTTAATAGCATTTGTATTTACTTAGCAATTCTGTGGTTTATTTTTTTTTTTCATTTATTTTGTCCTTGTCTTTATTATTTTATTTCTTCTGCTTTTCTGGGTTTGTTTGGTTATGTTTGTAATTTCTTGACTTGGTTAAACTTTTTAATCATTTTTTAAATCTTGAAATTACTTTATGCTATATATTTGCCTCAAAATACAATTTTAATCACATGGTACATAAGCTACTCTTCTAATTTTCTTATTTTATTATTGTAATCATAGATTTGTTTTTCATAGTATGTACATTTTTAAAAGTTAAAATTCAGCTTTTGAAAAATTCTAATTAATAATTGAATCAAATTATCTTGTATACAATTTGATATTTTGGAATGTAAATATTTCCTTTGTAAGTAATTTTTATCAGTTTTTATATGTATTTTACAAATACTTGAAATCATACTATATTATATATTTGTAGAATACAATGTTTTATATGTATCCATTTATGCAAACCTCCAATTATGTCTTATTATTTTGGCCTATCATCTCTATCAAAGCATGATGGAGATTATGAAATTCTATAGAAAACTGTGTTGCTATCTATTCTTTCAAGAAATACTTTCTGAGTGCCTTGTGCTAGTCACTGTCCAAGTCCTAATAGATAAAATAGTAATGAAAACAATTTCATAGAGCTAACAATCTACTAGAAACATAGAAATTAACTTGGCAGCCGGTTTTTCATTAGATTAGGCCAATGGAAAGGCAGAATAGAGAGAAGTAGGAAGATTGGAGGGTAAGAGGAAGAAAGAAGTCAGGGTATTTCTCCACTCTCCTTTCAGGGTATTTCACCTGATAAATCAGGTGGCCACTCTGGCAGTAGCCACATTTTTCTCCGTGGCTCTAGACAACAGATAACTGACCCTTCACAGTCAAACCTGAGCATGAAGGCCATCAAGGTTTACACTTTTGCCAGAGGCCTCAGCTCATTGGTTTCATTGTTACGGCTTTCTCTATTTATCTGCCTAACCTTCAGGGTGACAGTGGCTTCCTATATTGGTCCAAATTTTGATGTAGCTTCATCTTTCCTGATTGTGATTTCAGCTTGTCTAACATCTTTGAAAGTAATTCTCTGTATTAAACAAACACTCAATGTTGTAATTCTGCATATTTTGGAGTAGGAGATAAATTTATTTGCCAGTTTTCTAACTTAATATTCATTTTAAGTGACATAAATTTGCTTTGTCAAGAGGAGTTGATACCCTATTCAGAAGTATAAAACAATACATTCTGAATAGGAGAAATCACTGAAGTATTCTCTGTATAATTGTGGCATTGAAGAAGGTTCCTGGAAGAGGATTGTTTTTCCTCAACAGTCATACATTTTGTAATTAGCAAAGAATGACATGGGACTTTCTTTGAATTTTGCACAAGAGTCCAGAATTATAATGTATACTATTAGAGAAAATTATTCATTTTCTTGTTCAGTTGAAAAAATATTTTCTACTAACTAATTTCATTCAGGAACCAAAAATATATTTCCATATTCATAGTCTATCTATGTGCTTATTACATTTCAGTGACAAATATTCCATAAATCCCCATTAATTTACCGTCTATTGCTTAGCAGTTTACTCACTCATTGTCTGTGGGATATCATTTAACATTCTTTTCAGTTATAAGTAAGAGGATACTCATTTAATATCTACTAAACCCAACATGGTTTTCAGCTACAAGTAAAAGGATACCCAGTTAAAACTCTATTAAACAATTAGAGTATTATTTCTCGATATCATAATTATGAATTCAGTGTGTTTTCAGGGTTTATTCAGTGGCTCAGCTCTTAACTTCTTTGATATAATAGCTTGCATTTTTGGTTTGACTCCTCATAGTTACAAAATAGTGGTTACAGTTTCAGGAATCACATTTTGAAACAAAAATAATCAGAAAAAACAGGTATTTCTTATCAAAGCTCTCTTTTTATTATGATGGAAAAACCTTCATCAAAAAGTGAACACATTGGGAAGCGGAGACAGGTGGATCACGAGGTCAGGAGATCCAGACCACCCTGGCTAACACGGTGAAAACCCATCTCTAGTAAAAATACAAAGATTAGTCAGGCATGGTGGCACACACGTGTAGTCCCAGCTACTCGGGAGGCTGAGGCAAGAGAATCCCTTGAACCCGGGAGGTAGAGGTTGCAGTGAGCCAAGATCGCACCACTGTGCTCCAGACTAGGTGACAGAGCAAAACTCTGTCTCAAAAATAAAATAAAATAAAATGAAACAATTAAAAAAGTGAACACATATTTCCATCATGACTATTTGTTATTGATTGGGACAAATGATCATTTCACATCATGACAGAAATGAAAGGGAGGCTGGTGAAACAAATAATTGGCATTTTAACCTCTACCATTGGTGATAGGTTGCGATAATAAGAAAAAAGCTTTGAGTGGTATTTAGAACAAGAACATAAGGGTATGGCTCACAATCACAAGTATCTGACACTGCCTATACCTTTGGCTATGTAATATTCATACATAGACTTTTCCCTGCAAATATACAACACATCTCCTCACAGTTATATAAAACATATTTGTCTTCTTCTCAAAGTGAGAGAAACCAAAAAAGTCATGTCAACTTTAATATTAGCCAAGGTATTTAGATGAAAACTATCTACAAGAATTCTAGGTAATTTCCACAGAAAAATGTCTTCTTAAAAACATACATGTTACCTCTTATCATCTCAAAAGGAACCATAGAATCGTACTTGGAGATCATATAGCCTAGAACGATGCTCAAATCATCTTTCCTTTAGATCATTTCCTTATATCTGTAGTATGTATTTTCCATACTTTTTTGACTGTCCATATTTTGGACACTTTTCCTCTGTTCAGAAATTACCTGAGTTATCATATTATCAGGAACAACTCTCAGACTATACAGCCTGAGAATTCCAACTGTGAACTTCCCCAACCTCTCTTATAGCAGGATACAAACTATCAGGGCTTCCAGGGAAGACATTATCACTGTTGCCACTGAGTATAGACACACAGCTTGAATCGCCAACAGTAAATACTGGTTTCTTGTTTCTGCCATTCAGGCTGCTACTATTGCTGTCTTTGGCAACTAGAAGTATCTCTCTTTGATAGCAGCAGCATTACAAAAACGGAGTCCTTGTTCTTCCTAATTTTTTGCAAAACTAGCTTCTTATCCAGTTTGAGGTGGGTATACCTAATGAGCAATACTTAGGTTATATGCTTCTGTTCTGCTATAAGGGAGGTTGGTCAACTGAATAGTTGGAATTTCCAGGCTGTGTAGACTGAGGAAGGCCCTGATAATTTGGTAATTTAGGTAATTCCTGGACAGAGAAAAAGTGTTCAAAATATGAACAGTCAAAAAGTATGACAAATATGTACTATAGTGTGCATGAGAAAATAATGTGAATAAAAGACATGAATAGGATTTAGGAAAAGGTAGCAGTATGCAAGATCAATAATATTATTACTATACCCTCTAAAATCCATATAATTACTAATTCAGGTAAAATTCTAGGAGATAGATTATCTCTTATGATACTAGTTACTGGGATTTATGTTTTCCTTTGTTCATTAATTTGACTTTTGGTCTGATGTTTGGGGTTTTAATTTTTAATTTATCTTGAGTGTACAAAAGAAGGCTACAGACTTAAACTGAAGTTGGTTGCATTACTATCATTATCCTAACATTCATCCATGAAGCATGATATAAATTTGACAGTTCTTAAGACTGTTACATTGGGTCTTTGTTTGCCACTGTGGAAAGTAGATTAGTGGTTGCCAGGGGATGGGGGTGTGGTAGAGGTGGGGATTGACTGGTTACGGGTAGTAGGTTTTTGAGAGCATGTCAAAAATGTTCTCAAATTAGTTGGTGGTGATGGCTGTACAACTTTATAGGTATACTCGAAACCAGGGAATTCTACACTTTATAAGGGTGGGTATTAAGGCATGTGAATTATTTCTCAATGAAAATATTATTAAAACATTAGTGACTTAAAAAAAGACTGTTACATTTGAAAATAACATGCTGATATGAAAGAAAAGACATTAATTCATATAGATGACAAATTAGTAGACAGATGATGACAAAACTGATTTTGTTTTTCTGTTCAATTCATTTAGTACATGGTGATATTTTGTCTAAATATATCAATACTCTAAGATGACATACAAATATGAAATAAAAATTCTTACCACACATTATTAATTATCCTTACCAATACCTAAGTCTCCAATGGGACTGGTGAAAGGTATGAAATATCCCCAGAAAACATTCCAATAATAAAAGGAAAATGAGTTATACAAACTGTTACATTTTTCTATTTTGCTACTAGTGATAAACTAAATGTAGAACTTGGCTAGACTCTGCCAATTTAGTTTCTAGTGGTCTCATTAAACATTTCTGCTTTAGAATTAATACTAGAAATGACAAGTTTTTTTTAAGATTATAGTTATAGATTCCCTCTCCACTTAAATTTTTTTCAGTATTTTTTTTTATAATTGCAGGGTTGATTGCACTTTACTTGAGTAGAAGCTGTTTCTACTGAGTTAGTGCCTATAGCCACTGAGTTTAACAATATTTTCTCATGCCCCGAGGTACACGTATTTCCACTTCTCTATCCTCCAATATTAACAGACTTTTTTCCTCTTCAGTTGTTTTAGGAAATGATGCCTACAAAGCAACACTTGCAAAAACACATTTCTTAGTTCTGTAAGAATATTTATATTCTAGTACATTGAGGTGTTAAGTTTTGTGGATGTGTTGCTTTAATTAATGGTTCTCTTTGAAAGTCCCTAAACAATTCTTTTACTCTTCATTCTTTGCATAAAATAAAGCTTTTGGTATAAATAGTTAATAATACTTTTATGTTCTATGTAAGGGATATAGGTTTGGGCAGTACACTTATTTATGTATTGTCTGAATGATGTGAATAATGGGTTCTGCTGAACTTCTTCTACATAACTACATCTTGGTTCTGGTTTAATGCTATCTCTGAAGGTCTCCTGGACATACTCTCCAAAAACTATTTTGATGTGACCTGATTTGCATTTCTTTTTTAACTTTTAGTTTTATGGGTACATGTGCACATTCGTTATATAGGTAAATTGTTTGTCGTGGAGGTTTGGTGTACAGATTATTTCATCATCCAGGTGATAAGCATAGTACCCGAGAGGTAGTTTTTTTGATCCTCAGTCTTCTCCCATACTCCACCTTTAAGTAGGCCCCAGTGTCTACTTTTCCCTTCTCTAATGCCTTCAATTACCAATACTTCTTTAAGTTCATTATTTTTTCCCTTTTAAATTATACTGTCTTCAGAAATCAGTATGACATAGCATAAAGAACAACCTTAACTAAGGGTCAAGATGAGAAAGTAGCTACACTGAAAATTTTCTTAATATTCAGATTTAGAATTCTCAATGTTTAGGATAGCGAATCAATGAATGATGATAAGAAAGGGAACTATAAGGAAAAGAAGAAACAAAGGTAGATTAAAAAGAGCATTTATTGAGCCCTTGAAAAGTAAGTATAAGAAAGATACACCAAAAGTCACAATTAATAATTGTTATATCTAGGACTTAAACTAAGAACTTGCATGTCCAGGGAATTTTTCTTCTATACTGTTCTATGGTAACTTAGACATGAGCTTCTCATCCATAAGCTTGTCTATAAGCATATTTTGTTTATTCACAGTTCCCAATGCTTAAAATAATAGATGAAAACATATTTGCAAAATTGAGACTCTTGGCTAATGTTAAAAAATTTTTTAAAGACATTCACAAAATAAGATGTTTCTCTTAATGAAATATGGAGTTTGGGGATACAAAAGTGTATCAGGCAATACTTCCAGAATTTCAGAGTTTGATAGAACAGTTTAATTCTCTCTCATTTTATAGTCTTATATAAGCTGGGTGGCTGGTGGCTCCCCTCTAGGTTCTAACTTAGAGATGACCCAGGTATCTCTCATCATAAATACTTGGTATTTTAGGTCATGATAGAATGACAAGAGTAAGACAATGATGCAATGAGGTTAATAACTATCCTTGGAAATACTGTATATCACTTCTGCCCACATCCCATTGACTAAAACCCAGTCCTATGACCCCAACCTGATTACAAGGGATGTTGGGAAATATGATCTTTCTTGTCCACAAGAAAAAGAAAATGAAGTCATGTTTTGACTTACGACATGACTAACAGTGTGACTTTAAAAATCAAAATTATTTCTCTATAATCTATAACCAGTCTTCTGTAGTCAAGAGAATGAAGACTGACCTAGAAAAATATAAGATAGTACCTCTGATGTTTGAAGACAGCTAAAACTATGAAAAGCATCATACAATTTTAATCATTTTGAATATAAATATATAAACTATTTAATTTCAAAGTCTGTTGCAGTTCTGCTTCTTGTCTCCTCCAACTGAGACTGCATCAGACATTATGGTTATTGGGAAACCAAATTTTCTAAAATAATTATAGATCATGATTTACTAGCTGGCATTTCATATGACCAAGGCTGTAATACTTCCACTTTAGATAAACATTTGTTAATATTGTCCTAGTGTAAATTGTAACAGTCATTATCTTATAGGATAATATATTCCAACTCAATAGTAATATACAAATTTGTATCACTTTTTTGGGTAAGCATCTGTTTAAAAATTTTATTATTGTTGTATCAATTAACCAAAGGTCTGTTCCAACTAAAGATAAGGAAATAAAAGCCATCAGTTAGATAGACCAACATCTTTTCTGAGAACCAAAAGCTACTTACTCTATGGTTATGTAAGATGTTGACATTAGGGGAAAGTGACTTAGGGACATATGAAAACTCTATACTATCGTTGCAACTTTTCTGTAAATCTAAAATTATTCCAAAATAAAAAAATATTTTAAAAAGGCACTTATAGCATAACCCCATAATTTTAAATAAATTTCATACCACATTTATATGGATAAATACTTATTGACTACCTATAGAACACAGCAGTACATCAGTGGTTACATTTTTTAGTTTAATTTTGTGAGTCTAGTAAACACGTAATGCAAACTGAAAAAGAAAACTAATTAATACAAAAGTGGATCAAAGGTCTACTCTCTAATCTCCCTAACTTGATTTTTCTAATTCTAATCAATCTTTCACACAGCAGCCAAACTAATCTTACTGAAGTGCAAAATTATTAGATTATTCATGATCATCTTTCTGTTTACCTCTCCGTTCATCTTCTCATTATCATTTTCTTCAGAAGTCTTTTCTCCATAGTAACAAACACTTTACACTTTCAGTGCCTCAGATACCTCATATTCCCTCATGTCTCTAGGATGTTTTTGTTTTTACTGATCCCTCAACCCTCCATCTGTGATCCTTTCTCTTCCTACTCCCACTATATAGCCTATCTACTGCCTCTTGCCCATCTTCATTTTCCTTCTAGCTGTAAGTCATTTGACCTGAGTTTCCACATCACATCTTCTAATCATCCCTATCCTCTTTTTAACCATTCCAAGATGAGATTAGATGCTCCTCTTTAATCTCCCTCAAGCATGTAATTTCATGTTATTAGAGTATTGATTATGTGTTTGACTTCCCCACTAGAGTTGGAGCTCAATGCTAAAAAGGGGTCTGCACTGTTGTATTGATAGTGGGTAGCACAGTACGTGATACATAGCAGGCCTTATTATACATTTGATACATGAATGACTGAATAATTGAGGGTTACACAATGGATTCTGGTCATCAGGGAAAACTTCCTGAAAGAAATAGGCCTTGTACTGAATGAAGGTTTAGGGAGGATAGTATCACTATTTGTATATAGAACAGCTTGGTCAGAAGCTCTGAAGCTAATGGATGTTCCTTTGAGAATTTAGAGAGAAAAACAAAAGTAACAAAGAGATAAGGGAAAATGAATGTGGAAGGTACAATAGAAGGTGTTGAAGAGTAGTTTAATACAATAATACATTCTAGGGTTGGAAGAAATGTTAGACACTGTAATTTGTATATAAGAAAAATTCAATTCAGAAATACTCAGTGACTTCTTAAAACATATGAGAAGTTAGTGGTAGAATGGAGAAATGTTGATTCTTGATTCTTTTGAATTTCTTGATTCTTAATCCAGTGCTTATATCCATTATGCCAAGTTGATGTAGGGTCAGATTAGCTATAATGAAATGTGCATATTGGTGTGGCGATATCTGAAAGTAGCCATAAAAATGGATCTCAAGCAAGTAAGTGTACCCGTTATAATGATTAGATTATTGCCAAAGTGGGTATGTATTGAAATTTTTTAAAATTCTTGTCATTATACAGTGAAGAGTTACATATAATCACCTCTGGTTTAATAGTGCACAATGAATCAATCTATATTTCTCATAAAGTAGGTAAAATCATCATTAAAGTTATGCCACATTGCTCATCTATAACTTACTCCAATGGGGGCCAAAATCTATGGCTCATCTCATGAATGTTTTGAGGAAGGAAATTACATGAAATGACTGATCAGGCAAGTGCAAAGTATGTTAAACTGGGACTTGGCTTTTCCATGATTACCTGCTTTATGTTATAAAAAGATTTTCAAGCTGGTTAAACTTTGAAGAAGTTATGAAAGCCTCAATTTACTTCCAAAGTGTGAGTGATATGATGGTTACAAAATATTCTGATTTAATGTTTAAATTGTAGCTTTTGAGTTTATTTTACCAAAATGATTTTTTCTCTGAGTTCTGATTCCAAGACAGTTGAAAAGATTAGGATGCCTTAGGATGCTATGGTAAGTGAACCTCTAGAATTCAAAGAAAAATGCTTCAGTCCAGTCTGAACAAATATGAACATTGGCAAGTTTTGGAATAGGCCAAATTTTCTTTCAGACCTTCCCTTTGAGTAAACTTACTGGTTCCCAGTTACTTTCTCCTCAGTCTCCCTTCGCCATCTTTTCACTACCCTGACAACACGATAAACATCACATTTCTTCACTTTGGTAACCCTGGCCTTTGCTACGTCTACATTTGCCCCATTGAAATGGTTTTCATATTCCAAAACAATTTTACTTTCTTTACACAACTGATATGATTTGGCTCTGTGTCCCCACCCAAATCTCATCTTGATTTCCCCCATTTTGTGGGAGGCACTCGGTGGGAGGTAATTGAATCACGGGGATGAGTCTTCCCTATGCTGCTCTTGTGATAGTGAGGGGGTCTCATGAGATCTGATGGTTTTAAAAATGGGAGTTACCCTGCACAAGCTCTCTTCTCTTGTCTGCCACCATGTGAGATGTGGTTTTCACCTTCTGGCATGATTGTGTGGCCTCCCCAGCCACATGGAACTGTAAGTCCATTAAACCTCTTTCTTTTGTAAATTGTCCAGTCTTGGGTATGTATTTATCATCAGCATGAGAACAGACTAATACAACAACCATTATATTTCCTGTATCTTGACTATTATACTCTTTGATAGCTATTAAGAAGAAATTGAAAGAAAACTCAGAGCATGTTTTAAGGATGTACATATCTTAACTCCTTCCTCCACAGCCAACTCCTGCCCCAGAAAGTTATATTTTGAATAGAGTATGCATATAATTTATACTTAGAGAAATATCTAACAAGTTGATTTTCAGAAACTGATATAGAATGTTAGAGAAGACACTTTGGTATCAGTTTGACCATTTACATAGACTTGTCTTGCATGAGAATATGTCTATAAGGCATTTCTCTGAAGGTAGTTGTTCTGATTTAGGGGAAGGGAGAGTTTGTCTCAAAATTATCAATAGGGTTTTAGTAAACTACAGAGGTTTGATGTTTACCTTTCTCACTATCCCAAGATTGAGAGCCCCTGTTCCATTGTAAAACAATCTCTTTCCAAAACTGGTCCTCCGTATTGATTTTTTATCCTCATTTACTTTAAAAACCACAGACACTCTAATTGACAAAGCTGAGTTTTAAACACAGACCTTTGAGAGAGTGACACAGTAGGCCCTGGCATAGGGTGTTTGTATGTGTGTTCATGTGTCACACGTTTTCATTTTTTCATTACATTAAAGGAGGGATAAAAGATGATGATGTGGCCATATTTATTGATTAGTTATTTACAATCAATATAGTGAGGAAATGCTTGAAATGTGGGAGTTTTATTAGAAGAGGATCTGGATCCTTGGAAGTATCCTGTAGTTTGATTTACTTACAATAGGTGTATTAGTCCGTTTTCACACTGTTGATAAAGACATACCTGAAACTGGGTAATTTATACAGGAAAAAGGGTTTAATGGACTTAGAGTTCCAGGTGGCTGGGGAAGCCTCACAATCATGGTGGAAGGCAAGGAGGAACAAGTCACATCTTACATGGGTGGCAGCAGGTGAAGAGAGAGCTTGTGCAGGGAAACTGCCCCTTACAGAATCATCAGATCTCATGAGACTTATTTACTATCATGAGAACAGCATGGGCAAGACCTGCCCTCATGATTCAATTACCTCCCGCCAGGTCCCTCCCACAACACTTGGGAATTCAAAATGACATTTGGCTGGGGACACAACCAAACCATATCAACAGGTTATTTGAACATGCTGACTAGCAAAATCTTCATGGATTACCACTAAGTCTGGCCACCTGGAATCAACTGTGCACTACGATTAATACTGTTTTAAAGAAACACTCTGGTGAATCATCCAAATTATTAATATTACTACATAAACAAGATAGGGAAATGTAATGTGATTTGTGTATGTATGTATAATGATATTTTAGTTATAGTTATTTAACCATTTAATTATTTGGCCATTAAACTAATGCCCAAATATTATTAATAATACTAATTATTAATAATAAATATTGATTAATACCTATTAATATTTGACCATCATATTATCTCACACTGATTTGCTTTGAAATCATATTTATTAAGTAGAAGTTATCATCATTTTATGCTTAGAAAATCAGACATTTTAAAACTGTGAAATAATTCATCCCTATTTTCGGTACATATTTCAAAATCTATTTGTACTTTCTTCTAAGTTCCCTTTCTTCCACCCTCTCTTCACCTAACCAGCAGTTTGTTGCTTTTTCAAATCTTACAGGTACGTATTTGTCACTAAATTTCCCTTTTACCCACATAACAGAAAAAGCTGATTCGGACATAGCAGTTAGTGCAGAAATGTTAGATTGAAATTTTTATTTGCATTTACAAATGACACTAAGTGTGAAGAGCACTATAAGATGTATGTGACCATTTTAGTTATCTATAATCCAGTCTGTTGTGGTATAAAAGACTACATTTAAATAGATTGATGTTCAGTACCTGGTCTGATTTAATAGGCCCGTTCTGTTTTCTGAAGTGCTATGTCACTTTCTCAAGAAATGTTTTAGACATATTTTAAATATTATTTCCATTCAAATTTTGAAAGATTAAGGTTTCAGGGTAATAATTTGAAATTTTTCATCTCATGACTTTAGTTTTTAACAATACATATTTTGTTATAATGCCAAAAATGTTGTTAGATCCTGATTACAACCAAAAATACAAGTAGACTTGATGAAAATATTAGTAGCTGAATAACTACTCTTCATCAGAAATACACTGTAGTTATGATATTCTAGGGTACTGCTACTTTTTTGATCTATCTGAAAAGTAAATTGAAAGCCACCATAGTTTCTGAAAATGAATTGGTTTTATTAAAATTTTAAAATACTCAAATCTGATTTACATGGGCACCTGAAAGCAGGTATGTCTTTCTGTAAGCAAGGGAATAGTTTTTTGTAAAGCTCAATATTTTTATATTAAATTTTAAATTATTTTTCTTATAATTCCCTGTGGTTATTCAGAGAATTGTAAGAGGTTACTGTATGGTTAATTTAACACATACTTTTAAGTTTCAATGGGCAAAATAATCAAAACTCTTTAACCTACTGGATGAAGTACCTGCTCTGTTTTTGAAATAATTGAGATTACATTCTATTAAAGTTTGATTTCTATTGATTTTTTTTGTTATTACAATTACCACTTAAATTCTTATAATATTATCAGAATACAAATAAACTGGAAAATTTTTATACCTGACTCAGAAAGTAGCATGTGTAAAAGGCAAGCCACAAATATATCTGATATAGTAAGATGTTTAGAAAATGTCCATGTGAAGTTAAAAAACTCAAAAAGTAACTTATACAAAACTTATTTATCAGTACTGTTTTAATAAAGACAAACTGTGTTAACTTTTAAAAAACAGGATATGTTTCTTTTTATATTAATAATTTGCTTAAATTGCTTTTGGTTCTTTTTAATGTTGCTGTGAAAATTTTTATTCCAGTTAAAGATGGTGAATTGTATATGCGTTCAATAATTCTCACAAAACATTAAAGGAAGTTTTCGAGAAGTAAAACCACAAGAATGTGGAGAACAAGATAATGAAGTACTAAAGAATAAAAAAAATTGGAAGCTAGAAAGCAGATGGATATATGTTACCTGTATTAAAGCTGAATTCTAAATTGATAATGAGGAAATGTAAGAAATTAATCCAACATCTATTTTAAAAAGCCTTAAATGCCTAAGAATTGGGTGGCACAAGATGCTTCCCAATATAGAGATGAAGAAGGAGTACTTTTTAAATAAGAAAGATCAGCTGAGAACTGTTTGAATTGCTCCTCAGTTGCCCCAACCGACAAGAGTCATATTCTGTGACAAGGAGAAAACAGGTTTGGTTCAGCGTACACATCACACAGTTCATTCATGTTGAAACAGGGAGAGTCAGACACCTGAATCCTGGAAGCTAAGACCCCACATCTGTAGTTTACTTTCCCTATTCAGTTCCAGGAGAACATTAATAACTATGACCTACCTCCAGGAAAGAGAAGGGAAAAGCAATCTCTGGAAAACCTGCACTGCCCAGGAGAGGATCTAAAGTAACTGAGGTTGGATTTCTCTCAGTGAAATGTTCAGTCAGATCACCCCCTTGTAAAGATCTCCCTATAATGAATCCCAGAACTGGCACACACCAACACCCAACAGCTTGCTTTTTTAAAAAACAATATTTTGTTTTGAAACAAAATTTGTTTCCCTACTCTTAAATATAAGCAAAATCACTAGGATCATCTATTTGAGAGAAGTCTATCAATGTGAAAAGCTTAAGGCCCAAACAGAAAATAAAAACAAACAAAACATGGAAGAAAAAGACAATTGGTGGAAAATAAAACTTAAAAAAACTATTATTTTAACTTTAGAGAGACTATACATTACTATCCTGAAACGAAAAGAGGCTACTTTTTAAAGTGGAATATTTAGAAAACAAAAAAGAGCCCTTGGAAATGAAAACTGTCATATAACTAAAATATTCAAACTGGGGGTTGGAAAGCAAAATTAAGGGAATCTCTCATACAGTAGAGAAAACAATTCAAGAAGGGATGGGAAAAAAACAAAGAAAATTAGAGGTTAATCTAGGAGGTCCATTGTCTAAATCTATAGGTGTTCCAGAATGAACAGAGAAAATTCAGGGCGGAAAATTATTTTTTTTTTAAAGTAACTTAAGAATATGTCCCAGAAGTGTGGGTAATGATTTCTAGATTAAAAGGTTGTCTCTAGGGCCATGTGCAGTGACTCATACCTGTAATCCCAGGGTTTTGGGAGGCCAAGGTGGGAGGATCACTTGAGGCCAGGGGTTCAAGACCAGCCTGGGCAAAATAGGAAAACCCTGTTTTTAAAAAAAAAAAAAAAAAAAAAAATTAGCCAGGTATGGTGGCACACACTTGTAGTCCTAGCTACCTGGGAGGCTGAAGTGGAAGGATCCCTTGAGCCTAGGTGTTAGAGTCTGCAGTGAGCTGTGTCCATGCCGCTCTACTCTAGCCTAGATGTATAGACCAACGTCCAGTCTCTCTAAATAAAGCAAAACAAAAAAAGAAGAAGAAGGAGAAGAAAAGGTTGTTGTCTCAGGCCTAGCATGAGGAATGAAAATAGAATTGTGTCAAATAATTTTATCAGAAATTTAAAAACATTGGAGGGAAAAAAAAAGTCCATATTAGTTTACTTTTGCTGCTATAACAGATTACCACAACTTAATGGTTTAAAAGAACACAGATTTTTTATCTTATCATAATGATGTCATTATGGAAGTTGGATTTCTGAAATGTATCTCATTAGGCCAAAATCAAGTGGTCAGCATTGGTGTGTTACTTTGTGGAAAGTCTAAGGGGGAATCCATTTTCTTGTGGGTTTTTTTTTTTTTTTTTTTTTTTTTTTTCCTGGCTTCTAAAATCTACCTGCTGTCCTTAACTTAACTATGGCCTTCTTCCATCATTCAAGCCAGCAATGGCCACTCAAGTGTTCCTCACACTGCATCATTCTAACATTGTAACATACTTCTCCTTTCACTTGTAAGGACCCTTGTGATTACACTGGGCCCATTTGGATAACCTAAATCATCTCCTCATCTCAATGTCAGCTATTTAGCAATGTTAGCTCCATCTGCAACTGTAATTTCCCCTTGCCTTGTAACATAACAGATTTCTAGGACCCAGGGACTAAGATGTGGGCATCCTGAGGGGGAAGGGCATTATTCTGTCCACCGCAATTTCCTTCAAGCTCCCAATTAGAAAAATACTAGTCTCTCACAAATGATTAATAATCACATATTTATTCATAATTCATTTATTTCATAAATGTCTACATAATGTGTCACATTGAAGAGACTATGAATACAGTGGGAAAAACATTAGAGTCTCTGCCCTTATGATGCTTATATTTCAATGGAGGAGAGACAGAAAATAAATAGATAGAAAGTTAAATACATAACATATATGAGAATATGTGCTGAGAAGAAAAAATAAAGGAAGAAAGAATAATAAAGAATCTCATATTTGGGTTGTAAAATTTACATAGAGTGACCACAGGGTTCCTCACTGAAAACTCAATATTTGAAGAGCCAACCAAGTGATTATCTAGGGAAAGAACACTTGAAACAGAGAAAACACCTACGCCAAACGCCAAGAGAGGAGAGCATGCCTAGCTTACTTAACAAAAGGCAAGGGGGACATTGTGGCTAGAGCAGATAAGTGAATGAAAGTGGAGTAGCAGATGAGTTCAGAATGATAACAGGACCTTGTGATATAGGACCCTGTAGACCTGTGTTAGGACTTTAGCTGTTACTAAGTGAGATGTGAAGAGAAGATTTTAAGGAGAGGAGGGACATAATTTTATTTAAATTTCAATCAGGCTTTCTATTCCAGCCAAGGGGACATGACAGAGATGAGATTTACTCTTTTATCTAAAACAAGGAAACAACGTCAAAACACAAAATGCACGAAACGATGGTTTTCAAGACATTGGGCATTGGGTAATAAAGGGCAATGTTTCCTGAAAGATAGGAAACAAATGAGGTGAACCCTTGATCGCCTCAGATATTGTCTGAAAAAATCTTCCAGACTGGGGCACAGGGAGGTTCCTCTAGGCAGACCCCAGATGTCTTCCTGAGCCAAAGAGAGAGAGAGCTGGGAATTCTGTGAGGTCAAGGTGCCTAGAATTCCCAGGGAACAGTTCTCAAGAGGAAGGAACCAAAAAGAACTTTGGAGATCTGCAGAACATTTTCTTCTGTTATTCACATGAGAACACTAATGAGCACATGCTTATAAGAAAACTATACAAAGCCAGGTAAAAAGCAACCCGTAAGGATTAGAGGGGAAAATTTACAGAGCTCAAAGGAGACAGGACATATTGCCTCTTCCCATCAGCCAGAATGATTCACACATCATAAAGTAAGCTTATCAGAAGTGCTTTGCATCATTAATATGGAAAAATTAGATCTAGCTTGAAATGCTGTTCTGGCTCTATCAAACAAAGCTTAACATAAATACCAGAAAGATTCACCCCATTTCTAAATAACTGCTTCACAAAACAAAGCTCAAAAATAATTATGGGCCCACAAAAATATCTGGCACACAAAAGCGTGAATCACATTATCTTGTGTTCAATCAAAAATTGACAGCCAACCAAAGAAGCAAGAAAATTTGATTCATACTAAGGACTAAAAATCTGTTGCAACTGACACAGATGATAGAAGTAGTAGACAAGGCTATTAGAATAATTCTTGTAACTGTATTTCATAAGTTCAAGAAGCTACAGGAAAGATTGGATATGTTAAGTAGAGATAAATAAATTATGAAAAGACCTAAATAGAACTTCTAGTGATGAAAACTACAATGCTGAAATGAAAACTCCACTACATGGAAATAATGGACAATTATACATTTGGAATAGAAGATTAGTAAATTTAAAGATGTAGTAATAGAAATTCAAAACGAAACAGAGAAAATGTGACTTAAAAAGTATGAATCATTAAGAATGTTGAATATTGGCCCCCACTCTCTTCTGGCTTGTAGGGTTTCTGCAGAGAGACCCTCTATTAGTCTGATGGGCTTCCCTTTGTGGGTAACCCGACCTTTCTCTCTGGCTGCCCTTAACATTTTTTTCCTTCGTGTCAACCTTGGTGAATCTGACGATTACGTGTCTTGGGGTTGCTCTTCTCAAGGAATATCTTTGTGGTGTTCTCTGTATATCCTGAATTTGAATGTTGGCCTATCTTGTTAGGTTGAAGAAGTTCTCCTGGATAATATCCTGAAGGATGTTTTCCAACTTGGTTTCATTCTCCCTGTCACTTTCAGGTACACCAATCAAACGTAGGTTTGGTCTTTTCACATAGTCCCACATTTCTTGAAGGCTTTGTTTGTTCCTTTTCATTCTTTTTGCTCTAATCTTGTCTTCACACTTTATTTCATTAAGTTGTTCTTCGATCTCTGATATCCTTTCTTCTGTTTGATCAATTCAGCTATTGATACTTGTGTATGCTTCACGAAGTTCTTGTGCTGTGTTTTTCAGTTCAATCAGGTCATTTACGTTCTTCTCTAAACTGGTTATTCTATAGCTCAGACCTTGTGGGTTTAAGTTGGTGTTATTTCTGTCACATACTGGTAAGATATTAATCATTTAGTGAATTACCTTTTTGCCATAATGTATTGACACTTATTCTGAAGATTGCAACCAAAGTTGTGAGTAGTTATAGAAAATTCAGCCATCCATGGTAGGCCAGGGACAGAATGATATTGGGTTATGATACCTTTCTTTTATTTATTTATTTATTTATTTATTTATTTTTTGAGATGGAGTCTCACTCTGTCACCCTGGCTGGAGTGCAGTGGCACGATCTCGGCTCACTGCAACCTCCGCCTCCCAGGTTCACGCCATTCTCCTGCCCAGCCTCCGGAGTAGCTGGGACTACAGGCGCCCACCACCACTCCTGGCCAATTTTTTGTATTTTTAGTGGAGACAGGTTTCACTGTGTTAGCCAGAATGGTCTCGATCTCCTGACCTCGTGATCCACCCGCCTCGGCCTCCCAAAGTGCTGGGATTACAGGTGTGAGCTACCATGCCCGGCCACCCGGGTTATGATACCTTTCAATGACCTTAACATTTTGATTATGCAGGATAAAGATGCTGACTGCTATCATAAACACCCCTCCAAATACTAGTTTTACACAAAGTTTTTATCTATGCAGTTCAGGCAGTTCCTTCTTTAAATAATGACTCAGGGCCAAGATCTTTTCATCTTATGATGCTGACATCTTTTAAAAATAGCAGTAGAAGAGGAAAGATGTGTGGATAATCCCATGAATGGTTTTTGTGGCAAGGCCTGGATGAAGCTCATATTATTTCCATCCTCATTCTTTGGGGATGAATTGTATGGTCCCTACTTAAGTACAAGGAAAGCTAAAAACTGTAGTGCTGCTATGTAACTAGGAAAAGAGAATGGTATTATTTAACATCTGGCCAGTTTCCACTGTGTCACTGAAACATGAAGAGAAGTGTATTAAATTGAAAATAAAGCATTGTGAGACATAAAAATAGTGAGTCATACAGCATAGAGAGAGGGAGGGAAAGAGGGAGAGAAGACATTTAGATCTAAGCCAATCTCTGTTTCTTTAATGAGGAGGAACTGGAAACTGATCTGAGAAATGTGTGTATGCACACAATTTTCATAACTGTTTTCGTACAGTTCAAGATAAAAAAAATCCCTGCAGGAATTATTAGAGATAACTGAAGTGAGAATTCCATACATGGTTATGACATACAATATTCAGATGCTCAGAATGGCTCAAATCAGGCATTGTTGAAAGCTGCTCATTTCTATCTGGGTACATGCTAAACACTACTTCATCTGCAGATTAGCCTGTGCTTGTTTCCTAAAATGAACAAGGGAGATACCAATCATACTTAATGCATAGTGACAGCTATGGATTAATATATGTAACTTATCTGTAAATGCTATCTTTTTCTTATATTTGCCTTGATGTATCATCTTAGAATTGAAAATCTAGATCATTTTCATCACTGGATTATTTTGAGCACCTGGGCTTGGTTTTGTCTGTGCAGATCAAAACTTAGCAATAATACATACTTATTTGCATATCTGTGGCCAAACTCTCCTCTTGAGTTTGAAATGTTTCTTCAGTAATTTTTTAAAGTTCCTGATTGTTTTTTGTTGTTCTTTTTTTTCCTGTTTGAAATGACATCTAGACCAGAGGCAAAACTATTTAAGTCATGGCAACTTAAAATAAGTATTACTGAAAGACGACTACTTTTCAAGGGGTATTGACTGTTTAAATTTCCTTCCTTGTTGAATACTAGAGAGCTAGGATAATTTGAAGATTATATTACCTTTTCTTTGGTGGGTCAGCAATAAAATTATGATAATGAAACAGCTTGGAGTCCCTCATTACAGAGATCACTTAAATTAGTGAAGTACTGCATAAAACCTTTTAGAACATTTGTAATGGTACGTATATAGTAATCTTTTATTTATATCAGGGTCACTGCATTTATTAAAGGCATTTTTGCTTTTATAAGAATTGCATAGAAGAGTTAAAACAGCTTTTAGTAAATTGACAATAGCATTATTCTTGCTGCTTCAGAGGCCTCATTTTCTAAAGATTTATGTACCCTTTTCTCACTCTCATGTGAAGAAAAGCAAGGAAATTGTATGCTGAGACTTTGAAATGTGTTGAACAATTTGAAAAAGAATTGATATAGTCAGCAAACAGGGCTGCCTGGTGCTTCTCACATGAGGCTTGTAATAAAATTGGCTACCAAATTGCAAGTAATCAGAAGAAATAGACTTGATTGTTCTTTCCACTTTAACAGGCATATTCCAAACTATTCAAAAGTTGAAGAGGATTTTTCTTCGGTCAAACCTACATAAATAGCACAGAATTTAGTTACTCACAAAACTATAAATGAGATGGGTGATTAAAAAAGATGGCTAGAGGTGTGAGAAGCTTTATATTGGAGTTACTTCTTGACATTAAACTATGTCTCTCTCACTTTTAAGTGGGAGCTAAACAATGGGTACATATAGACAGATAGAGGAGAATGAGAGACACCTGGAGACTCCAGTGGTGGGGAGGTTTGGAGGGGGGTGAAAGATGAAAAGTTACCTATTTGGCACAAGGTTCACTGTTCAGGTGATGAGTGCACTAAACACCCATCCTTCACCACCACACAGTATGTCCATGTAACAGACCTGCACTGGTGCCCCCTAAATCTGTAAAATAAATAAATAAATAAATAAATAAATAAATGTAAAGAGAAAAATAAATAAACCATGACTCTTCTCTGGTCCAAATTATTTGAAAGAAATTCTTTTAATATGATTGACTTTATGTTGAAACCACGCCACATTCAAACTGAGACTGGTTTTGCCAGTGGTTAGAGAATATAATACAAGGAGTGCTGACTTGTATCACTAACCATTCCTTTTGCTCTCTGCTTATTATTATTTCTTCAAGGCTCTGCAGCTTTTTGAGAGAAGTACTATTATCATCTCTCTTTTTCAGATGAGAAAACTGAAGTAATGAAGGATGTTTAACTTGTTGACTGGCATACATCTAGCATATAGTAAAGCCAAGTTTTAAACCCAATATATAGTAAAAGAAAAGCCTAAAATTGTCTCAAGACTTAATCTCTATTCCATCATAGGCCCAGAGTATTGACTTTAGAAAGTTCATTATATGTTCAATTAAAGTCAGTGGTTTTGAATTTTTTTTTTTTTTTAGGCATTACCCCACGCAGTAGTGAGATGACAAATACAAAGAAGCAAGATTCCTGCCCTTGAATTACTTGTAGTCTAATTAGGGAAAAAAAATTGTAGACATAAAATGTAGAGTAAAACAATATATTTTTTTGAAAAAATCATATAAAAAGACCAGAGGAAGCATGTTAAGGGAAACTATTCTGGAAAGTAGCATGATTCCTGTCAGTTCTGAAGAATAAAAGGAAGTTAGCCAAGTGAAGCAGGGAGGAGAAACACATTCTCACTGAGAGAAAAAGCAAGCAAGCAACAAGAGTCATGAATGCCTGTCATATCCTATGAATGGCAGGCTGGTCAACATTCGGGAGGAGGCATGAGAAAATAAACTGGATATAGAGACAAGAAAAAGGAGAGTCATGAAAGGTCTTTTACACCATGAAAATAAGCTTTAATGTTACCTGCTAGATCAAGGAAGAGCTTTGGGTGCTTTAAATGGAGACGTGACAGAGTAAGATTATCATTTTATACAGATCACTGTAATAGCAAATTAGAGTATAGATTTGAAGAGGGCAAAACTGACCTCACAGATAATTTAGAAGGCTTTGGAAACAGTCTAGATAAGAAATGAGGACGAAAAAAACTAAAGTGACTAGTTCTGACTCTGGGTTGGATAGAATACGCACACTTCCTTCACTTATTCTTTCTAAATGCATGTGTAAAATCTGGACAGAAAGAATGGAACAGCTAATTAGAACTCTGATACATATGTAGGAGTAGATGTACTCATATGGAAGACCATAATTCAAAGTGCTAATGAATCAGTTTGTAGTTGACCACTTTTTCCTTCCAGCAACCCCTGACCTGACCTCAATGCAGCACGGAGCCATAAGATGCAGTCAGAAAGAGCTCCAGAAGAAGCCCCTAGTTCCATGCTAGAGAAGTGGGAAAGGGTACTCCTGAATCTCAAAGGGCAGAAATCTCCTGCTTTCTTCTGTTTCCTCTTTTCTCTATTATCTGTGTCTTAGCTCCCAGTTGAGCTTATGGTGGCAGTGGCTTCAGTGGTAATGGGATCCCACAGAAACCAAAACTCTGAGGGACCATAGATCCCAAGAGGTTGAGTTATATTTTGAGAATTGAGCTAATGCAATATCAACCAGTTCTGACTGGTCACTGGGTAGTACACATGCAGAACAGGTCTGAACAGCCTTTCAAAAGCTTCAAAGTGACATTACAACCACAGTCAACAGAAGGCAAATTGGAACGTGTGGCCTGAACCAGGTTGATTGCCTGCTAGCATTAAAATATCAGCATCCTCCATAGAACTTAAAATAAGACCCAGCACTTCATAACATCATACTGAAAATATATCAGGCCCAATTCAAGATGATTTAGCATACCAAGAAGCAAGAATATCTCAATTCATTTGACACACATGTCACATGTTGTCATTATTTGTCAAAGACTTAGGTGGCTTTTAAAAAATATTTAGCAATAAATTATAAATATTCTTGAAGTGAATAGAAAGCCAGAAACTCTCACCACAGAAATAGAAGATAAAAAGAAATAACAAATGGGAATTTTAAAACAATAATGCCAAAACCAAATTAACAACTTACTGGTTGGGCTTAATAGCAGAATGAAGTTGACAGAGGAAAGAATTATAACATGGGCAAAATATTCAGAGGCATGGCATAAATAGGCTATCTATTAAAGAAAAAACTAGATAAATTGAATTTTGCCAAAATTTAAAATGATTGTTTTGCAAAAGACACTGTTTAGACTGTTAACAGTATAAAAAATAATAAGCTACAGACTGGGGCAAAATATTTGCAAATCCCACATCTGATGAAGGACTTACTTTCAGAATATATAAAGACATCTCAGAATTCAACAGTAAGATAATAAATCACTAAAATGTTATTAAAAGGGGATGCTATGATATGACTTGCACAGAAACATAATCAAAGACAATATTAGAATGCTAAATAGCACATGAAAAGATATTCAACATTGTCAACTATTATGGAAATACAAATAAAAACAGGATGACATACCACTATAAACCAATTAGGCTTGCTAAAGTAAGAAAAAAATCTGATATCATCAAATGGTGGCAAAGATGCAGAGCAACCGAAACTCATCTTTTGTTGGTAGAAATGGAAAATGGCACAGCCAATCTGGAAAAGTTTGGCAGTTTTTTTTTAGACATTTAAATACACAGTTATCATGTGTCCTAGCAATTCCAGACCTGAACATTTACCTTAGAAAAATAAAACTTTTGTTTACCCAGAAGGCTGTACATGAATGTTTACAGTAACTGTACTCATAACTAACATAAACTGGATATAAGCCAAATGCCCTTCAATGGAGAAACCAATAGTAGCACATCCATGTAATAGAATTCTACTCAACAATTAAAAGTAATGAACTGTTGATAGACATAACGTGGTGCTCCTGAAGGCATGCTGCATCATAAAGGTCAGTCTCAAAAGTTTTATACTGCATACTTTCTTTTTATATGACATTTTCAAAGAATTATAGTGAAGAAGAAATCAAATCAGTGGTTGATAGTGATTAGGATTAGGGAGAAATTATGACTAGAAAGATAGAGCACAAAGGAATTTTTGGAGTGATGTAATTATTCTCTATCCTGATTATAATGATGGTTATATCAATCTATACATGTATTAAAATTAATAGAACTATATAGCAAGACATAATTTTCAATATAATTTAAAAAACAAAAATGAGAAAAAATTAAACTGTAACAGTTAAAAATTTTAAGCAAAATTGACAAATATGTTTATTAGATTCATAAAAGTAAGACAGTAAGGGAAAAGGGATTTATGAGGACTTCAGTGATTTTGACTTAGGTGATTAAGCAAAAAGTAGTGACCTCATAATACAGAAAGAGGAACAGATTTTGTAGGGAAATAATGAATTCAGTTTTGAATGTATGGAGTTTGAGGTATCCCTTATACATACAGGACAATAGTAAAAGTTATAAAAGGAGAGCAACACAACTTGTAGCCTAGGAGGTGCAGTAAGCTTATAATTCTGGGGAACATCACCATTTAACAGACAGGAAGAAGCCAGGAGCCAAGGAAGTGACTGCAGAGTCATCCTACTATTTCAGCTCTCACACATCCAGACTATTTCTGCTCCTGTTTTTGTTTTATTTGCTTTTTTTTTTTTTTTTTGACAGGTCTGGGTTATTTCATTATATACTCCTTTATTTAAAGATCTTCTGAGGCTTTCATCATTTAAATAATAGATTTGAACTATCTGAGATAATATTGAGCCTAAACCACAATCCCAGACAAAGAAGCCACAAAGGACAAGTAAAAACCTATGTGTTAGTATGCTTCATATTATTTTAACAAAGTCAATCAATAACAAATGCACTAAAAATTTTGTGTCCTTGCCAACACTGTTTTTATTTATGTCGGTACATATGGATGTATTTTATTTAATACACAGGTGTGTACACACACACACACACACACACACACACACACGCATGTTTAGCTCTCTTTTTTCCATCTCTGTGTCCCTCCCTTCCTAAAAAGTTCATAGAAATTCCATACCGTTCATGTTGCCTTCCTCTTTCTCTGAAGTTGTGTAATACCTCTTGTCTGTGCTAGTTGTCTGAAAGTATTTGTAATCTAGTTTTTACTGATTTATTTTTATGTATTTATATATTATTTCACTGCCTCTAGTGGATTTTAAGACCCCCAAGAATAGGAATTATGCTTATGTCATATCTGACTATGCTTATATCTTATTTTGCTTAAAATTCTTCAGCAGATCTCCAGTTCTTGAATGATAAATTCCAAATATCTTTGGTAGCAGACAAGGTCCTTAGCGTGACCCTAAACTACTCTTTTTCAGCCTTCTCTGCCGTAATAAACACCAATTATGCCAAATTAGTGGTCTTTTTTAAAAAAAGTATGATTTTCATGTTCCTGATATTTGTGTGTGTTGTTTATGTCTCTCTTTCCTAGTGAACTTCTGTTCAAAATAACTGAACTCTTTTTTCTCATGTAACAGTATTGTTCCGTCTTCTGGCTTCCACCTCATCTTGGGATAACCATTTATCATCTTGTCCTGTGCTTTTGCCTTTGTGTGTCTTTTCCCCATCATATCGTGAACTTGTAGTATGAGCTGGCTTTAACTCATCTTTGAAGCCGTAGTATTTGTAGCTATTTCATTGCTATGTTAAAAAAGGATACAAAGTAAATAGTTTTGAATAAGAAAATGAATTAATGCTTTTCTTCCCATGCCTATCAATGTGTCTTATTCAGTGTCTTAATCAACAATGAGTTAATTGAAAAAAGTATAAGATATGATAGAAAGCTATCGAATCTCTCATGGAGACATAAATTTGAGTTCAAATTCAACCTCTTTAACAAGTAGCCTTACTCAGTAAGCTTGATTTCTTTCTGTCTTTTTAAAAAAGATTATGTACTGGGCCGGGCATGGTGGGTCACGTCTGTAATCCCAGCACTTTGGGAGGCTGAGGCGGGCAGATCATCTGAGGTCAGGAGTTCAAGACCAGCCTAGCTAATATGGTGAAACTCTGTCTCTACTAAAAATACAGAAATTAGCCCAGCATGGTGGTGGGTGCCTTTAATCCCAGCTACTTGGGAGGCTGAAGCAGGAGAATCACTTGATCCTGGGAGGTGGAGGTTGCAGTGAGCCAAGATGGTGCCACTGCACTCCAGCCTGGGTGACAAAGCAAGAGTACGTACTATATCACTGTTTCTAGGAAGTTCAGTGTATTAGTCTGTTCTTGCTCTACTATAAGGAAATACCTGAAAGTAGATAATTTATAAAGAAAAGAGGTTCAGGTGACTCACAGTTCTACAGGCTGTACAGGAAGCATGGCTGTAAGGCCTCAGGGAGCTTTAACTCATGGCAGAAGTCAAAGCAGGAGTGGATGTCTTTACATTGCTAGAGCAGGAGGAAGTGGGGAAAGTGCCACACAGGTGTATACAACCGTATCTTGTGGGAACTCAATATCTTCAGAACAGCACCCGGAGGGATGGTTTTAAACCATTGGAAACTGCCCACGTGATCCAGTCTCTTCCCAGCAGGCCCCACGTCCAACACTGAGGATTACAATTGGACAGGAGATTTGGCTAGGGACGCAGAGCCAAACCATATCATTCAGTAATCATGTATGTTCGTTCATTCTGTGGGATGTCAAAAGAGAAGCCACAGATAGACAGAAATATATTGTCTTTAGATTAGAGCTTTAAAACTTTTATTTTAGCAGCAAACTTTTCTTTTCATAATAAATCCTCTTTAAGACCCTAGTTTTAGAAAAAAAGAAAACATAAAAAAAATTTCTGATGGAGGCCATGGTTTTAAAAAGGGGATCAGGAATGTCATCATTTTACCCCCCTGCATATGTATTCACACATTGATACACTCATAACACACACATATGCACACTCTGAGACACTTCTGCAAAAATGTGAAGGAATATACATAAAAAATTCTCTTAAATGACAAAAAATAAAATACAAGACAAAACCTCCACGGGAAAGAGGTTGATAAAATAAATGCTACAGTTGGACTCAGAAGATCTGGATTTATAAGTTGGTCCTAGTAAATTATAGTTGTATGACTTTAAATATTTATCCAACTATTTTAGCTTCACTTTAAAATTTTCAGATGGAGGTGGTGATACCCACCTACATAGCTGCTGTGAATCCTAAATTGAAAGAGCAAATGTAATTTGTAAACTACAAAATAGTATACTATTATGAGCTACCATTTTTACTGTTATCAGGACTTTGACAGTATGCTTTTTATTTATTTAATAATAATTTTGTGTTGTGAATATTTGAAAACTATGATAAGAAGACATAGTGAAAGATGCATCTATTGGCGACCAATAGTAGTGTCCATGTTCTTTCAATTAACAAAAGAAAAAAGGGAGCTGAAATATGGTAAATCATGGGATCACAATCTCTGATTGCCTAGATGAGGTAAATGATTCTACGGTTAAATTAGAAATATCCTAATCCACAAAGTTAGAAGGATGAAATATTTCTATCTTAGTGCCATGGCGTTTATCCCCTATCGAGTAACCACCATGATTCTCAAGCTGAATGTCAGCTGTAGAAAAATGCTGCTCTTAAAGTCATTTGTGTATTTGGGAATGTTATGTTTTCAAGGATGAATGCTTATACTGTAAAAAATTAGTCTTCATGGGTATACCATTACAAACCTGAAATAGAAATAAAATGTTATATTTGTGGGCTTTTGTTGACTTTGAAGACATTAAAAAAAGTTTTAAAAAAAGTGAAGATTATGGGAAAACACAGATACTCCAAGCACTGAAAAACAAATTATGCTACTAAGCAATATGAAAATCAAGGTGGTTTGCCTTCTAATGAATCAAAAAGAATGCAATGGAAAAGAGAAAATCTGAAGTAAATCTCTGACTTTACCGTGACTTGGTGATTATAGTACCCTGAAACATAATCCTTTTTTTTTGCATTTTTAAAAGACAGATATGGAATACAAAAAGACTTTCAAGGGGAACATGCAGTAACTGTAACAGTTTCCTTTATATATATAAAAAAAAAATCAGGCAAAACAAAAACAAAAAGGCCATCGCGACCTGATTAAGAAATACTCATCAGAAATAGCAATGACTTTGACCCATCCATTTTCAAGAAAAAAAAGAATGCTCTGAACAGACAGAACACAGAACAATGAGAACATTCTCCTGATCATTTTCAGAACACAGACATTAGCTGAAAACTACTAGGCAATGAACTTTATACAATGCTTTATTTAAAAAAAAAAAAAGTCAGGAGCCTTAGATGATATATATAAAATTCATGCTTTTTTTTTTTCAGTTAGATATGGGAGAAGCAATCCATGTCAGTGAGACATACTGGTGAAAATGTCCATAGCAAATTGGTCATTGAGTAAGCATTACCAATATAGCCAAGAGAAGAGAAGTGAGATTCCAAGATGAGACTGCATTCAAATTTTACAAAATACATTTCATGATAGGCTAGGTGATTATAGGCTCATTTCGCAGAAGATAAACTCAGATTCAGAAAAGTAAATTAATTAATGTAACAAGTCATCAGGATCTGTGTTAGGAAATAGGTAGACATAGTTGCATCTGTGAAGTTATATTTGTCCTTAAGGAGTCTGCAGTGTAGTGGAGAAGACAAAAAAAAAAAAAAAAAATCAACAATTACAGAATAGCTCCATAGTTGCCAAGATCAGCATACAGGCAAAATGCTAAAAGCATATAGAAGTGGAACAAGTAGATATGAGTAGCTTGCCTAGGAAGAGTTCACAGAGAAGGATGACCTCTAAGATAATTTTTAAAATATAAATAAAAGTTTGCTAGATGAAGCGAAATTACAATATGAAATAATTCTAGGAAGCTACAAGTAGCAGATGTGGGGTAGAACAAGGGTAATTAGTCTGGAAAGGGGACAGATGTTTGGAGACAACTCTCCATAAACTTGTCACATTTCTTCATATCTCGACCTTAACAGACAATTTGCTCAGTTTTATTTATATTCTTCAATATTAAAAGCTAATATCTCCCTTTCCAAAGACATTACAGTACAGTACAAAGAATGCTCCCTATCCTCCCTGGAGAAGATTTGTTTACATTCCTATTAAGACAATATTTCTCTCCAGAAGGGAGAATGATCAGTGTTTTTAAATTTTAAATTTTTATTTTTTTGCAGTCTCTTTATAAGATTAGAAGTTCCCCCTCCCTCCCAAATAAAAAAAAAAAAAAGAAAGAAAGAAAGAAAAGAAACAAAGATTAAGACTTAGTTTCCTGAGCTCATGGCTCCTCAGCTGTGACAGACACACTGTATGTACAACATCTGCCAATTCCCACCTCCATATCAACCCAATGCGACTTGAGGGGAAAGGAGAATTGAATTGAGCAAGAAGCTTATGCTGTCTCCTGTGCTATGACTAATACTTTTTTTAAATTCATTTGAGCTCATTGTCTCCTTACCAGCCTGATCTAAGGAAGTGTGATGAGTCAGATTAGCAGTTGCCCTCATGCTGCTGCTTAGAAACTACTTGACTGACAATAGGTAAGGATCAGGGATAGGCAGGAGAGAAGGTAAGGGGCTACATGTTAAACCAGCCATCAATGCACCTCTTACACCAATGCCAAATCAAAGTTGGCTTTTAGCTACCCACGAATATAGTTAGGTAGAATCCTGAACTTATTATAGGGTCTCATTCAGTTTAAAAGTTTGTCACGCCTGTAATCCCAGCACTTTGGGAGGCCGAGGTGGGCAGATCACGAGGTCAGGAGATCGAGACCATCTTGGCTAACACGGTGAAACCCCGTCTCTACTAAAAATAACAACAAAAAAAATTAGCCGGGCGTGGTGGCGGGCGCCTGTAGTCCCAGCTACTCGGGAGGCTGAGGCAGGAGAATGGCGTGAACTCGGGAGGCGGAGCTTGCAGTGAGCCGAGATCGCGCCACTGCACTCCAGCCTGGGCGACAGAGCGAGACTCTGTCTCAAAAAACAAAACAACAACAAAAAAAGTTTGTTAGCCAAAAAGTAGAATTCCTGATTATCTTTAAGTGGTCTATAGACCTTGGCCTCGCCAGGAAACTGGCTAATATTGTCAGATCCTCGTTAACAAAATTGAATCTTACAATTACATTGCTTTACAAACAAGTTGAGTGGAGAATTCAGGAGCTTTCAAAAATATATTATCTGGAGTTAGGAAAAGAACAAGATATTGTTCTGGTTTTATTGTGTACTAATAAATCAATTACAGAGTTTTGAAATTTTAACGCGCAATACGTCTATTCTAAAAGTTGATGTTGAATTCCTTTAATTGTTTCAAATTATATTCAATAAAAAGTATCAGTTTTTCATGTGAAACACATGTGGAATACTATGATGACCTCATTCTGGTGAATAAGAGTTGTTAAAATGTGAGATTGATTGTCAGATTTGTTTTGTTTTGTTCTAAGATGGCTTACCGAAGATTGTATAAACTCCATTAGTCCAGTTGTATATTTTTAAAAATGTAATTGGGACATATAGTTCTGTTGACATATTTGATTTGATTACATCAGTCTGAAGGTATGCTGGATATTTATAGTACTAAGTTTGAATTTGTGCAATTCTGGAGCAAACATTGTTTAATCTTCAAATATTTACGGATGTTTTAGTAACATAATAATGCCCACAACCCTGAATTTAAGAGTTGATGATTAGTCATTGTGCTCACTATTCAAAATATAGAATAACCTCACTTAGCTAAGTTTTTTTTTATCTATAATAGTCAGTTTGTAGAAAAATATTAATAGAATCCAGGTGCAACACCATGAGAGGAATCAAATGCATTGAACGTAGAGTAGATAGACACAAATTCAGAGAGAACCTCCTGTTTCTCTATTAAGCATATTTTGTCAGTATATTAGTTGATTCAGCATGATCTCGTCTTTTCTAATAAAATTCTTTAAACAAGCAAAAGAACTCTCATGATAACCATATATCCAGATGATATTTGTTCCTTCTTGATCCCGATTCATGATACCTTACTTATCTGGAAGTCAGACTTCTGGTATCCTTACCCTAAGCCTCAAACAGATAGATAGACAGACAGATAGATAGATAGATAGATAGTTGTTTTCTTTTTTTTTTGAGACAGAGTCTCGCTCTGTCACCCAGGCTGGAGTGCAGTGGCTCAATCTTGGCTCACTGCAAGCTCCGCCTCCCAGGTTCACACCATTCTCCTGCCTCAGCCTCCTGAGCAGCTGGGACTACAGGCGCCCGCCACCATGCCCGGCTAATTTTTCGTATTTTTAGTAGAGACAGGGTTTCACCGTGTTGGCCAGGCTGGTCTCGATCTCCTGACCTCGTGATCCACCAGCCTCGGCTTCCCTTCTTTTTTTTTTTTTTTTTTGACGGAGTTTTGCTCTTGTCCCCCAGGCTGGAGTACAATGGTTCAATCTCAGCTCACTTTGACTTCTGCTTCCCGGGTTTCAGCGATTCTTCTGCCTCAGCCTCCCCAGTAGCTGGGATTACAGGAGCCTGCCACCATACCCAGCTAATTTTTGTAATTTTAGTGGAGACGGGGTTTCACCATGTTGTTGTCCAGGCTGGTCTCGAACCCCTGACCTCAGGTGATCCACCTGCTTTGGCCTCCCAAAGTGCTGTGATTACAGGCATGAGCCACCATGCCTGACCAGCCTCAAACATTTTAAAACTATTATAAAACCACCAAAACTAAAGTTTTATATTTTTATGATATAGTCTTTGCAATTAGAGTTGAAGGAGATTTCAGAGATTGCTGACATGACCCTTTTGTGTTGCTAATAAAGAAGCTAGAACTCAAAAAGGTAGTCATTTAAAGAAGATCACCAGTTAATATGTAATGGAGATAGTAACAGAATTTAGGTCAACTCTCTGCTTTTTTGTCTAGAAACACACTCACAACCACCTCCCACCCCCTCAGGTGCTTTAAATCTGATTGCTTCTCCTCAGAGCTCTTCC
This sequence comes from Pongo pygmaeus, assembly GCF_028885625.2. Lineage (NCBI taxonomy): Eukaryota > Metazoa > Chordata > Mammalia > Primates > Hominidae > Pongo > Pongo pygmaeus. The sequence continues at coordinate 40,700,736 of NC_072384.2, read as the reverse complement.
TGTATCAGACAGATTTGCCCGAGTCCAGCATTCATGATGTAGTAATGGCCACAGACAAATGACTGGCAATATGTTATCCTTCCATTTGCACTGTGTATGCTGTAAGGTTCATGAGGAGAAATACTCCCGGAACAGTAACTGAATGAGATATGAATACCACGTGATTATTAGCTTTGCAGGAGCAGAATACCTCAAAGTAGAGCTCTCTTGCAAATCAGATTAGAGGGCTTAAATATTGAGCCCTAACTGGAATCTGCCACTCTTCCCTGAAATTATATCTTGGGTCTAGCGCAGATTATAGGAACCTAAAACCACTAATTTACACATATGATCCTGTGGAAGGATTGGGCATGAGGAGAGAGGAGGAGAAGGAAAAAATTAGCTAATGTTTCTTGTGCATTTTACCAGATGATAAGCTTTGTTCTAAATGTTCTATAGATACAGTCTCATTTAATAATTACAACTCATTAAGATAGGCTTCATTCTTTTGGATTTTACAGATGATAAAAGTGAGGTACAGAGATTGAGTATTCTGTCACAGGTTACAGCTGAGAAAGTTAAGATCATGGAGCCAGTGTTCTTACCCACTGCATTAAACTGGCTGTCTATGTATGTGAATGTACATGCAGGAGTGCGTTTATATGTGTGTAGGTAGATAGATTACAGATAGATAGATGGACCTAGTATATAAAGGCATGTATATATGTATATAGAATAACCTAACCATGTATCCGGATGACATTTGTTCCTTTTTTATTTAGATTCATGATACCTTACTTATCTGGAAGTCAGACTTCTGGTATCCTTATCCTAAGCATTAACCTGAATATAAATAAACATTTTTGAACTATCACATTATATAGATGTGTGCACACCTATATACTAGGTGGGTCGGTCTATCTATCTATCTATCTCTCTCTCTCTATCTACCTACCCATCTGTCTTTCAATCGCTCCATCTAGAGAAGAAGATGATTGGAAACAAATTAGCTAATTAACATGCTTCCAAACTACGGCCTAAGAAATTTATCTATATTGCTCTGTCCAGCAATATAGAGAAGAGGAAAAGGCAGACTATACTTTTAACATTCATTGACCATGTACATTTGTAAACATGGTCCAACTAATGTCTTGAATTGTGATCTATTATTTTAATTCCCTTCTTTTTAGGAGAAGGCAGCAAAGGGATATATGGAGAAATAACTTGGTGGAATAGGCATAACACAATGTAGTAGAAAGAAAAATTTGTTTTCTGAAAAATATAGATGTGGATTTGAATCTAACTGTTCCTGTGTTCTTGGAAAATTTATTAAGGTTTACTGAGCCTCAGTTTGCTTATCTACACAAAGAGCTCTTTTGAGCAGCAAATACTATTTTATCCCTGTTTATTTGTCAGTGCCCCCAAATTTCACCCATCCACGACTATGACTATCACCATTGGCACTATTACACTAAAATTGTTCTTGTGATTTCCTCACTGCAATTAGTGGTTCCTTGCATTTTACTTTGCTCAACTTCATGCATGTAAATATTTGGTAAACTCCATATGTCCTTCAGGTAACTCAATTTAAAAGATCTAAAGTCAAACTCATTATCTTTGCTCTTTAACACTGCTCTCTTCCCTGTGTTGCCTGCTTGAATAGCATTACTTTTATTCCAGTTACTGGATCCAGAAGTCTGTGAGTCATTTTAAGTTCTTTCTTTTTATAGCCACATACAGTCACTGAGCCCTGTGAATTTCATCTCATTTATCTCTCATTGTTAGCTCCTTCCTTTTTTCCCCTTTGCTGCCACCATCATTTTTTTGCTAGATTGATGCAATAGGTTAAAAACAGGTCCTGCTACCATGATATTTCCCCTGACTTCTCTGATCCAGCCCCAAAATTGCTGCCAGAATGATGTTTGTAAATGAAAATTATGTTATTTTAGGGCCTAAAGCCCTTCAATGATTTATCAGGGCTTTCCAGATAAAGCTCCAACTCTCTGGGTTTGCACAAACAGGTCTACATCAAGGATTCACAAACTTGGCACTACTGACATTTTGAGCCAGAAAATTCCTTGTTGTGGGGGACTTTCTTGTATGTTGTAGGATGTTTAGCACTATCTCTGGCCTTCATCTACTACATGAGAGCAGTATTCCCTGCCCATTGTAGCAACCCACAAAGTGTGCCGTGACATTGACAAATGTTTCTGGGGGACAAAGTCTTCATCGGTTGGGAACCACTGGTTTACCTGATTTGCCTACTGCATTTTCATTTCCCCACAAAAATACACACCTCATTTCATAGTTTTCCTCTCTATATAATAAGTCTTTCATTCTGGCCATCCTAATCATTTCCACTTTCTTTCCATGGCCATGCTTTTCCATGTTCTGCTTTATAATATAATACTATTTTAGATTATAATGTCCTTTCCTTTATCGAGTTAACTCATACTTATCAACTTAAAATCTCACCTCAGGCAATGCTTTCTCCTTGGAAGCATTTCCTATTGTCGATCTAGATAAATTCTGGAAATACTTTTATCAAATCACTTACATTGCATCTTGTTAACAAATTAACTTATCTGTATCATACTATCCATTCTTGACAAGCACATGTCTTACTTGGTTTGTACTCCCAATGCCTTGCCACAGATGACAAGCTCAGTAGATGTCTCTCTGTGTAAGTGAATATTCATCTTATAAGAATAAAGGAAATCATGAAGGTAAAGCACTATATTGAATATCTTTTACATAATCATCACAAGTTTAATGTTAATTGTGTTTTTATGCATTTCTTAAACCTTGCAATAGGTTTATTTATATTAGGTTTAAAAAGTTTGGGTTTTCAGAGTATTTCAAGTTCTGAAATTTTAGATAAAGTATTATAAACATATAGCTCACCTTTTAGCCACACAGACTATCAATCCAGTGAGACTCATCTTTTCATTGTCATCTGTTCAATCTTTGCTGCTTTCCAACTTTAGTCCTTCACAATTTCTTCTTTTTGGGTCTCTAATCTCTTCACCTCTATAAATTATTCTAATCCTTAAAGGCCAACTCAATTCTGCTTCCTCCATGAAGGCTTCTCCAGATGTTCTAGTTCATGTCATTTCTTTCCATCATAAGAAAACTATGCCTATTTTCTCCCTTTGATTACAAAATTCTAAAGAAACTTGGTGTATTTCACCTTTTACTTAGATTAGAAGGAAAATGGAATACAAAGACGAGTTAAGGACAATCAGCCTAAAAATATGGGTGAGAGGAAAATCATCTAAACAACAAACAGAACTATGTTACCTAGTGTAGTCTGTGACTGTTTGCAATGACCTTATTTCTCAAGAGATATATGTTGCATATAACTCTATTTGAGAAATTATGGAAATAATCTTGTTTCATAAAAGTTTTCTAGCAAAAATTATTTAAAAATATATTTAACTCTTGAAGAGGCATTTAATAATCAGAAAAATAATTTGATTTTCTGCAGCCCTTGATTATCATAGAGTGCAAGAAAAATAAATGACCACGAATGTTGGCCCATCTTCCAAATGGTATCTGCATGTTTATTAGTCTTCCTTGTTGTGGCTAATTTGAAAATCTATTTCATCAGATTGTGGTATTAGCCCTAAAACAGCAAAAATGAAATTATTACTGTAATCCAGTAATTTGCCAAAAAAAGCCTTTAATATTTTATCTAAATTTAATGGCATGATTGCTTTTTTAACAGTTATGTTATTACAAATATTTTATTTGCAAGAAGAGTCCTTTCTAATCCAGTTTCCTATTCTCCGTATTAGATGGAGGTCTCTATGTCTACAATGGATTATTCATTGGAAAAGGAGAAACAATACCATCCTGAATAAAATATTTTACTTTTGAATCATATATATGAAAAATTTAAACAAAAGAGAACTTACTGTGCTATTTTGTATTTTCCATGGCTTTTGGAATATTGATAAGCATTTATTAATGTATATCTAGAGAAGCAAGTTATTGTGTTCTTGATTATTGGCATCACATTTATTATTCCAATTTTAAAATATAATAAAATAAGATTTCCTTATACAGACTTTCTTAATACAAGAAAGTAAGATATCCTCAAAAATTAGGCTTCATATCCTTGCCTTGAATCAGTAATTTAGTAGTTGTCAGAATAATGTAGATGACTAGGTTGAGGATGGTGACGTTTGGGTTATATGGCAGTACTGCTATTATTCAGCCCACATGGGTAATTGAGGAGTATGCCAGGATTTTACGTAGTTGGGTCTGGTTTAGTCCGCCCCAGCTGCCTGCTAGAATAGATAAAATTGAGAGGGTAACATTTGTTAGACAGATTGGACAATAACAAACGCATACAGCCTTTATGAAAAGTAATTGAGGAGCACAAATAATACCCTAACTGAAATCCATCTTCTTCTCCCATCCTCTTAATCTGATCTAAATATATTGTCATTTTCAGAATCCTTGATATAACTGATATTTAAAAATTGAGTTATCAAGGGAAAGATAGAAAGGAGACAAATGGTTAATTATCTGGGAAGTCAGAATCTGGAATAACATGACAGGAGCAAAAAGTATTTGCCATAACCACAACAAAACCATGAAGAAAACCGGTGTTCACATGGGTGTACTTATTAGGAGATGCTCTTACTTCTTTTCTTTTCCTTATAATTCATTATATAAAGGAAACAACATTTATTTTTTAGAGTTTCTTTATGGTCAGGACTACTCTATTATTGTTTATGTTGCTCTTTGGGAGAGGGTCTTGTTCAGGTATGTGTGTATGTGTGTGTGTGGTTTCCTTGTTCGGGTGTGTATGTGTATGTGTGTGTGTGTGTGTGTGTGTGTGATTTCCTTGTTCAGGTATGTGAGTACATGTATGTGTATGTGGTTTCCTTGTTCAGGTGTGTGTGTGTGTGTGTGGTTTCCTTGTTCAGGTGTGTGTGTGGTTTCCTCGTTCAGGTATGTGTGTATGTGTGTGTGTGTTTTCCTTTGCACTACCATGGCACCTATTTTTCACTTTTAAGCTGAGTTCTGAGTTTGTGGAAAGGTTGGGAAGAAGTTATATAATGCTCCACTGGACCAGAAAACTAGTGATGAGTGAAACTCCAAGAGGTCTAGAGGTACAGCCAAGTTGGAGTAACATCTGGGAGTCTTGATGTTTATTAGGACTAGGAAAAACCTCTTCAGTCTACATAAATGACCTGTGAATTTAGCGATAAAAAAGGATTTTGACAAGGTTTTCAGGATTTCCTGCATCCAGAGAGAATGGAAATCTTTGAGAAGAGCCATTAGGTCAGAATACAGAAGTTTAGGGAGCATTTAAATGAAAAAAAGAATGGAAAAAATTAATCTTACATCACAAGAATTTGGGTTCAAATTTAAGGATTGTGTTTGATATTTTATATATTTTTGAATAACTTGTTTAAGCCACTTGAAAGTAGATCATTGGATCATTAAAAACACACAAACATTTATTTTATACCTGACTTTTGGAGTTTGTGAAATATGCTGTATTGGATATTTGTACTTGTATTCCTACTACTTTTATTGTCTATTTTTGTTTTGAGGAATGAGATTTAAGGTATTATGGAACTACATAAATTTCTCAATTTTAAGGTGGAAAAATATAGGCAGGAGAATACTTCAGTTTTCTTCTGTATCAATGGTTCATATTTTGTCCTAGCTAGCTGGCGTATCTCATGCAAAAATAGTGAAGCCATTAGTAGCAGCAGCAGCAGCAGCAGCAGCAGTAGTAATAGTAATTTCCAGAATAACACTCCTTTTCCTAAGCACTTTATATATAATATCTTATTTAATCTTCTTTATGACCTGCTGATGAAGGTATTGTTGTCTTCATTTTGCAATGAGTAAACAGATATGCAGAAAAATTTTCAAGCTCAGATAATCCGTAAGTTATAGGACTGCAGTTTTAATCTTGGATATTCGTATCTCAAAACTCCTGCTCTACCGAGCATGCTGATTTGCAAAATCAATAATTTTGAATGGGATGCTACATCTCTTCAATATCTGATTTAAATTTAAGATGCCTCTAATTCTATATTTGTGGTTTAGAAATAAAGACATAAGAAGGGGAACATGTATAATTGTGATATGTAGGGGAGGTTGTAAATTTACCCAGATCATGGGCAGAAATGCTTAGTTTTTACTCTTTTTCCTATGTATCCCTAAATGGGGATATTTAGGGTATTGGAAAATACATCATCTCTCAAGTCTCACAGCAAAGAGAGAGATTCTTAATTGTTCAAAGGATGGTCCATATTGATTCAAGAATCACCCTACACAGCTTCCTCTTCCTAGATTTCAAAAAGGGAATGGAATCCTATCCTCTCTGCTTTCAGTTTTTCCCTCAAGGATTTGCATATCTGACCAGGACTTGGACATACCTAAAGCTCAGGCTGTAATGTCATCCTGTCTCTCTTTTATTCCCCAAGATACCCTGGTATCACGTAGAGATTTTCTGTTGCTCCTCTTATATTAGAAATGTATTCTTCTATAGGGAAGCCCACCTTTGACTTAGTATTTGCTATAGTATGCTGTATTAGAAAATCTTTTCCCTTGCCCATTCCTTAAGCCAATTGTCTTGCTTAAAGAGGAGTATGTCTGTCCTCTCTTGTCGTGGATTGATAAAACTCAGGGCTCAGCCTCAAAGTAGAAAGCTGCTGGGAATAAGATTTAAGCGGGTAGACAATGCAATGGGTTAATGTTTTCAAACATTAACAATAATTTCAACAATTTTCAAGCATCAATAATCAATTATTAACAAGGGGATCACTGAAGAAGGGGCCATTGCCTCCTGTGAGTTCATAAAATGGGACCCCATGAGAAGAGGTAAATTGGCTTCATTTACAAGACTAGAAAGCTCTAGTGCATACTATTGGGCCAGTTGCTTGGCTTTGAACAAGTCACTTAACTTTTCTCTATTTAATATCCTTCCTTATCAAATATACTAAAACAGCTATTTTGCCAACATTGTAGGTAGATGATGGAAGTCAGATTGTTTTGTAAACTACAAATTTAAATTATAAGTTTTTGTATTTCACTTTTGTATTATCGGGATCATAAAAGACCAATGGAAAAAAAGTTACTGTTCATTCATCTATATTCTTCAGAGCTAAAAAAGGATTGGTGCCATGCACTTCCATGACTGTCACACCACTCAATAATGTACTTCTGTTGGATTTTACTTCATTGCTGACTCTAGGGTGGACACACGGATCAGACACATACAATCAGGGCATTGTATTTCCAAAGGCCCTAGATGTTGACTCAGTAATAGGAATATGAGCGGGTTATAACCAAAGAGAAACAATTAACTATTTTTCATACTGTTAAAAAAAGGACCTCGTATTCTTTCTTGAGACAACCTAAACATAGAGTTGCTGGAAAGCTTTTATGGAGTGTGACCATTAAGTCAGTATAGCAAAATTCAAAACTATAAAATGTAGAAAAGCTGAGCTCTGATAACATTGTTTTAGCCCTTGATTAAAGCTGTGCCTGATTTCTTTACTTTTTAGTTTTACAAGCCAATGTTTGTTTGTTTGTTTGTTTTTAATAATTTATTTACTATTAACTAGTATAGCTAAAAATTGCTGAAACAATTTGGGTAACTAGATGGAAACTGACTTCAAAAAAGCTTCAAGAGTACTGAGGTCATCAGGAACTGCCCTTTATGCCCTTTATTCTCAGCTCTTAACGCTAGCCTGCCGCATTGTATGTTTTCATGTTACATGCCTGTTTAATTACTTAATGAAGATTTGTTTATTGAATTAACAGTTTTTGATAAAGAACAAAGTTTGAAGAAGATAAAGAGGAAGAGCTATGATTAAAAACATTTTCTCATATCTTATAACCCTTTAGAAATGAAGTTCTTTAGACAGAGTATTCTTAAACACAATTCTTATTATAAATCCTCAGAAGAACAGTGTATAAGGCCTTTGTTATTTCTTACCCACGTGGAACAAAACTCTCATATGTCATTACATAGAATCATTTAATAACACACAGTGAAGGAGTGGGTGTAGTTGGGGATGTGTAAGTTTTCTTTAATTTTACGTGAAACTGCAAATCCTGTAAGTAGAATGTCAAGAGAACGAAGAAGCACATCGTAACTTTCTCTGCTGCAAGTGAAAGTACTAAGTAACCCATTACTTGGTGACGTCTCTTCTCATAAAATATCTTAACAAACTGCCAACATACAATTTCTTGGGCAGTTTCAGGCTGCAGGTTTTTGTAGGTGAGATGTACTACCGATCATTGCATGCACTAGCTCCCAGAAAGAGGAGAATTCAAATTAAGTAGGAGTGGTCATCAACATCAGTGTCGAGCCATAGTACATAGCACCACTAATTTTACAGCACACTTTCTTTTCTGCCCCCCCTGTACTCCATAAGATTGAGAATGAGGAATTTAAAATATTCTAAACATTCCCTAAATATTCTGTGTCATCAACAGGAATTTTTGTAATCATACACTTTGATGTTATTTTATTTCCTTTCTGTGCACTCATGAAGAAAAAGGATTCTAGGAGAAAATCTAATTATAAGACTAATCACAATGAAGTAAGAAAGGTTTGCATAATTATTATAAAAGTAATTTAAAATAAATTAGTAGACACTATTGTGGCTATTTTGGGGCATTATGCTTCTTTGGATAATAAAGGTAATTATGAAACCTCATAATATATTGTACACAATTATGTTGTAGAACCTTGCTATTCAAGGTGTGTTCCATAGTCTAGAAACATTGGCATCATCTGAGAAATTATTAATAATATAGTATTTCAGGCTCCATGCCAAATCTACTGAATCAGAATCAATCTTTTCCCAAGATCCCCAGGTAATTTTTATGAGCATTAAGGTTTGAGAAGCACTGCTCTATATCAGAATATCATTGGATTTAAAGATATTATTTCATATTAAGTTTAAAAATCTGGTTGCTTAGGATTTAGGTTTTCTAATTTACAGTATAATTTGTATTCCAGTTCTTCTCCTTTTCTTGTAACCCAGCAAGACAGATTTGACTCATGTATTACAGGTTGCTATATAAAATTGAAACAAAGCACTGCAGGTTGCGATTTGATACACAGTGACAGACTATGGATCAAGAACACTATATCTGACAACTGTATTATCTACCTGCATATGAATGCTACAATTTGGCTAATCCCCAAAGTCAATGTTGGTTATAGTTGATTGATAAAAATATGCTTTCTTATTCAAGGTCAAATTAATTTGGAAGAATGTTCTTTTGCTTACTAAGCAGCCTCCATGAGAAATCCCCGTCTGACATTATAGCTGTGCACGCATTTTCTCACCGAAATATATAAACCTCACCTCAACTTCAGCGTATGTGATACATTATATGTTAATACTTAAAAAAATTGTCTCAAAATATCAGCTTATTCAGATTTGCCTCACTTGACCTGAAATAATTTACAATTACAGATGCTGCCTGGAAATGTCCTGAGGAACATTTCGTGTAAGAGTAGAAAAAAAAACAAAACTGCTTTTTAAAGACTACATTGTGTGTCTGAAATAGCAATATTGATGGTCAAAGGGTAAAGATATTTTAGAACAAGTTCATGAAAAACAATGAAAAATAGTAATAACCGTATTTGTTGACGATATTACAAATATGTGTTTGTTTTACTCAAGTACACAATAAGGTCCTTATTTGTTAGAATTAAGAACACTGTTGAAATATGTGTCAATATTATCTAGGGGAAGGCGTAAAGCAACTTTAGGTCTCTTACAATTGGAAGCCTTGTTGTGGTAACAAGGAAAACTATAGGAATTTAATTTTGCTGAACTGTTTTTGCATTATGAAGAAGGCTATAGTAAAATTGAAAAGCTGTTCTCTCGGGATTCTAATGAGTATAAATTTACCCTAGTGATCTAGTTTTTAAATAAGTGAAAATCTATAGGCATCTCTTTTTGTATAGTTGATAGAGTCTGAAAGTGTAGGCTTTTATCAGTAGATTTTTAAATAAAATATTTGCGAAATAAGTTACCTAATCTCAGCAGATAAAGATGGTGAGACTTCATGGTTAATTTAGAATATTTTGGCAAGCCCGGGGTTCCTCCCACAAAGGAGCTCTTGTCTACTGAAACTAACCTTTGAAGTGACATTCATATTTTCATCTGCAGATTTCCCCTCTAGCCATTTTTGCTTTTCCTCTTCCAAGCCATTATTATGATCCCCATTTCCTGAAACCTAGGTGAGAAAGCCAGTCTGAAAGAGACACATGAGAGAGAACTAAAGATTTCTGTACATATTTAAAAAGGGGATAAAGTTGTGAAGAATTATTCCTTCTTTTAGTAGCCTCTCCTCCACTTTCCATTAAAAAATTTCCATACTTAGTTATTTTAAATTTGACTTCTTTTGGAAAACAACCCCAAATTCATATAGCTAAAATTGATCCTTCTTTAATCCATTCAAATAAGCTAATTCTTATCTCTAACTCCTATATTGTACCCTTATAATTTCTTCTCTTGTTCCTTGTGTATGTTTGTATCCATTGCACATTTTCAGAGCAAAGCTTGATTGAGACAGAAACAGCACAAGTTACAAATCTTTGTGTTAATATAGTTCCTGGTATGGTGACTAACACATAGCAAATCTAATGTTTGTCAAGTGAATGTTTCAAGAGTAAAATGAGTGAATCCAGTTGTTCAACATAAATCCTATTTTAGGAGCCGAGGATTGCATTTGCAAGACATCAGAAGTTAACCCTTAGTGGTGTTTTTGTTTTGTTTTGTTGTTTTGACTGCATGAGGGACTGACAGTGCAAGAATGGCTCAGACTGATTAAAATGTTAATTTTTAGCAGTTCGAGACTCATGCCACCAAGAATGGCACTCTGGGCCTTTGAGTTAATGCTGAGAACCCATGACCTCAAAGATAAACTTCAGAAGGAAAATTTTGCAACTATCATCTACCAAACTCTGTGCTGGGTTGTTTTTCATACTTGATCTTCTCAAATTTTCACAACAAACTTTCTGTACAATTATTAATAACCCAATTTTTACAGAGATGGATTTAAGTTACCTTGTCCAAGGTCAAGCTAGAATAATCAATGAGCAGCAAGAATCCACACCCTGTTCTGTCTGACATCTAAGTAAATCCTCTTTCCAATATATCATTCTGCTTGGAAATCTGGAATGGATTATATTCAAAGGAGATAGGTATACACTAAATTGTCTCTCCTACCTCGACCCCAAAGCATATGTTGAAGTCCTAACTCCTAATGTGACTCTACTTGGAGTTAGGGTCTTCAAAGTGGTAATGAAGGTTAAATGAGATCATAAGGGTGGGACCCTAATTCAATATGGCTGATATCCTTACAAAAAAACAAAGAGATGGTAGAATGCTGTGTACACAGAGGGTACAGCTTGAATGTAACCATCTGCAAGCCAAGGAAGCCAAGACCTTGGGAGAAGCCAACCCAGCAGACACATTGATTGATCTTGAACTTTCAACATGCAGAACTGTAAGAAAATAAATTTCTGTTTTTTAAAATACCCAGTGTGTGGTATTTTGTTATGGCAACAAACACAGAAATACTATTAAAAATCAAAGTTTATTGAGAAGTGTCTGTTCATATCCTTTGCCCACTTTTTGATGGGGTTGTTGGTTTTTTTCTTGTAAATTTGTTTGAGTTCATTGTAGATTCTGGATATTAGCCCTTTGTCAGATGAGTAGGTTGCGAAAATTTTCTCCCATTCTATAGGTTCCCTGTTCAGTCTGATGGTAGTTTCTTTCGCTGTGCAGAAGCTCTTTAGTTTAATTAGATCCCATTTGTCAATTTTGGCTATGGTTGCCATTGCTTTTGGTGTTTTAGACATGAAGTCCTTGCCCATGCCTATGTCCTGAATGGTATTGCCTAGGTTTTCTTCTAGGGTTTTTATGGTTTTAGGTCTAACATTTAAGTATTTAATCCATCTTGAATTAATTTTTGTGTAAGGTGTAAGGAAGGGATCCAGTTTCAGCTTTCTACATATGGCTAGCCCGTTTTCCCAGCACTATTTATTAAATAGAATATCCTTTCCCCATTTCTTGTTTTTCTCAGGTTTGTCAAAGATCACCTAAATGTCCAACAATGATAGACTGGGTTAAGAAAATGTGGCACATATACACCATGGAATACTATGCAGCCATAAAAAATGATGAGTTCGTGTCCTTTGTAGGGACATGGATGAAGCTGGAAACCATCATTCTCAGCAAACTATTGCAAGGACAAAAGAACAAACACTGCATGTTCTCACTCATAGGTGGGAATTGAACAATGAGAACACATGGACACAGGAAGGGGAACATCACACACCGGGGACTGTTGTGGGGTGGGGGGAGGGGGGAGGGATAGCATTTGGAGATATACCTAATGTTAAATGATGAGTTACTGGGTGCAGCACACCAACATGGCACGTGTATACATATGTAACAAACCTGCGCGTTGTGCACATGTACCCTAAAACTTAAAGTATAATAAAAAAAAGTCAAAGTTTATCCAATATAGCAATAATTCTTAGGTCTAGAGGTTATGAAATGATTTAAAGATACAGTGTCTCAGTGCTTTGTGTGGCAGCCTCATTCAATTGTATTAAATCAAGACATATTGATTGTATACTTACTATATCCTGCTAAGTCATGCGCAGTGCATAAGGAAAAGCTTTGGAGGCTCCCAGTTTGGCATCCCTTTATAAACTCTACAATTCCCTTTTGTGGCATCACCTTTCTAGATTATAGTTTAATAAAACTTGTTATCATTGTACTTTGCCAAATACAAATACTGCTAATCCCTAAAGCAAAACTGGCTAGTACTTAACCGTGAACTCTGTTTTCCTAGGAAGGCAATGAATTGCAAACAAGTAGAGATTTATGAAGCTGTAACATTATGGAGCTGTGCTTACCCACCTCACCCTCCATGGTGGGAAAGCCACATCAAAATATGGTCAACTTCATGCACGTCAGTGTGCAGATTCTGCTTACTGAAGATGTATTTTCTTTTCCCATTTGCTCATTTCCCTCTTTTTCTTTATGTACCCTTCAATGCTCAGAACATCTTTTGACATACATGTGGCATTTTTTCCTCAACTGAATGACTAGCAAGATATTTATACAACAGAAACTGGTCATCATTGCCACTAAGAGGTAGTTTCCCTACCTCCTTTGTGCCCTTGGCTTTTCTGTTTTGTTTTCTTGGTGCTACATTTTTAAATGCTTTTATTTACACAATATTTCTTCAAAGTTGCTGTTCTCTTTTAAAGTGATACAATGGAAATGAAAAGAATATTGAGAACTCTGAGCTGAAAAGCGTATTGCTTTCTTGTTTCAGCATGACAGAAAATGGTATATAGTGAAAGGAGGAACTTTCTCATTGCGATAATGTTGTTAAATGGCAGGGCAATCAAGCCCTCAAGCTTCATTTTTAATTTGAAAAGACAAATGTATTGCTAGTACTGTGGGATACGTGACATCTGTAATTAAAAGCACTTTGCTTTAGAAGGAAAAGAATCTTATAAGGCTATCCAAGACAGGAGAAGATTCTTGTCAAAATCTTTAGCTTTCCACGGGGTTCAAGCAGAATAAAACCTGGGGGTGATTCTTCTGCCATGAATCTGATCTCTTGTTCAAATTCCCTGAAAAGGAACAAAAGTGGAAGAATAAGTTTAGAGTTTGTTACATTGAGCCCTATAGTAAAACTCTTTATACATATTAGATGTTGGTCACAAATAGAAAAAAATACAAAGCCATAAAGCCTGTGGATACTAACGTAGAGATGTTAAAAAAAACAAAAAGAACAAAAAAAAACAAAAAAAACCAGACTAAAGATAGAGAATTTTCTGCATTTTACAGAGGTATTTTCTGAGTTTTGCAATATCAGGTAATCCCAGAGGCAATTGAAACAAAACAAAACAAAATTCTGAAAGGTCTCCTGCAGGATAAGTATCAGGCCAGTGAACGCAGCTTCTGATCAAATATGAATGATCATCAAAGTCATAGAATCTTCTGTTAGTTCATCATATCATTTCCTTTTGGATGAAATAATTAAAAAAGCATTTCTAACAATTGAACTTATAGCTACTTATATATAATAATATTTATACATAAAAATACATTTATAATATACAATCATTCGGCCAGGCGTGGTGGCTCACACTTGTAATCCCAGCACTTTGGGAGGCCAAGGCAGGTAGATCACGAGGTCAGGAGATAAAGACCATCCTGGCTAACACGGTGAAACCCTGTCTCTTCTAAAAATACAAAAAATTAGCCTGGCGTGGTGGCGGGCGCTTGTAGTCCCAGCTACTCGGGAGGCTGAGGCAGGAGAATGGGATGAACCCGGGAGGCGCCATTCTCCTGCCATTCTCCTGCCTCAGCTTCCCGAGTAGCTGGGACTACAGGTGCCCACCACCACGCCCGGCTAATTTTTTGCATTTTTAGTAGAAACAGGGTTTCATCATGTTAGCCAAGATGGTCTCGATCTCCTGACCTCGTGACCCGCCCGCCTCGGCCTCCCAGAGTGCTGGGATTACAGGCGTGAGCCACTGCGCCCAGCCGTAGGTCAATTTTTAAGCTCGTTTAATCTCAGTTTAGTTGCTTTATAAGGAAAAACAAATCTTCAGTTTTCTTTTAACTATACATCTCAGTTTAGTTGCTTTATAAGGAAAAACAAATCTTCAATTTTCTTTTAACTATACATCTCCTAGGAGACTCAAAAATATTTCTAAATTACACATCTTAAACAAAATGTAATTCATTTAAAATTATATGGAAGAGTGGTGACTATGAAATTATGTAATTGCATTTATGTTTAAGAGAGAATGTATCCCTTTAGAGATCTATAAAAACAGTATCTTATATTCAAAGGACAAAAGTCTTAGGGAAAGTCTTACCTGAAGACAAAGCTATACCAGGTAGCCTATGAAATATCTTTAAATCCTAATTTGCTGACGAGGCATGCGAGTATATTTTTATTTGGAATCTCGATACAGAATAGATCATCATCACTGTCCAGAAGCTTTTGTTTTCAACTAAGGCCAAGATAAAAACATAAAAATGTTGAGAAAAGTATCAGTGTGTGTGTTTTTTTTAATGCCCGCCCAAAAAAGAAGTGAAAATTTTCCAAGAATCTGATTAACTAAATGTCCTAACAGAAAGCTAAAAGCAGAATTAATTTAGAACTGACACATAAAGAATTGGAGAGAACAATACAGAGGAAAAAAGCATGGTGAGAAAAGAATAGATGTGTTTGAAAAAAAAGAAGAGTGAAATCTGTGGATTAAGGAAGACACTGAAACTAGTGATGGAGAAATGTAAAGGCAGGAGAGATTCAGGGAAATTGCTCAAATAGTAACCCTAAGACCTCAGTTCCCCAAGTTATTTTTATATACATGTCTGTTTCCAAAATAATCACCCACTTGCAGTGACCACTAATGTATTTACTAGGAGTGAATTCTCCCTTAAGTACCACCTTTGGAAGTTTAAGCTGCCAGTTAGTTGTAAGTTCTGATGTGTTCTCATTCCAATATTATTCAGAATCCAGGAAAGAGTAAAAGAGAGGGGAAAAAAAAAAAAGACTGTATGTTGGCTTTTTTGGTTTTGGCTTAAATTCCCTCAGACAAGTAAGCACTGCCTATCTTAAAAGATACAAAACAGAAAACTGTTTTCTGATGATTCTAAAAATGTCTCCATTTTATTTTGCACCCCTCACATAAAAAGCTTTCATTGTTTTTGATATGTTAAATTATTTTTCCTTCAACTGTCTTTTTTTTTTTTTTTTACAAAATTTGGGGAACTAAAAATTTCTAAGGAGTATGCCTGTGGCAGAACTCTTAAATGTGTCACATCTTATATTCAAAGGAATTACATCATTAAGAGGAAAACAATGTCTCAGTGAGAGATTCATCTAGTATTACTGCTCTACAATAATAGAAGTGCTTCTATCCTGGTTAATCACAAAGAATGAGGCCAAGTCTTTAATTTAAAAACGAAATAGTGTAAGCTTCTTGGATTTTAATCTATTTTAATGATTAAACTCTACTGTGTGGGGATGGGGAGGATGTGTGTGTTTATATGCACACATACCTTATAAAAAGATGTCGTCACATAGCTGTTAACTAGAGCAGAAAGTTTTTAAATAAAAGAATTAGCAGGCCAGGTATGGTGGCTCATGCCTATAATCCCAGCACTTTGGGAGGTCGAGGTGGGTGGATCACCTGAGGTCAGGAGTTCGAGACCAGCCTGACCAACATGGTGAAACCCTATCTCTACTAAAAATACAAAAATTATCCAGGCAGGCACCTGTAATCCCAGCTACTCAGGAGGCTGAGGCAAGAGAATCTCTTGAACCTGGGAGGCAGAGGCTGCAGTGAGTGGAGATTGTGCCACTGTACTCCAGACTGGGAGGCAGAGCAAGATTTCATCACAAAAAAAAAAAAAGAATTATCAATAATCTTCAAAATTCTAAACATAAATAAATGGATTACATTCAGAAAAATACTTACTAATGCAACTTAGTCAATTTTTTGTTGCTATAACAGAATACCATAGACTAGTATTCTTGTCACAACCACTTAAGTACCGTTGACCTTTTAACCATCTCCACACAGTAAAAAATCCATGTATAACTTTGAACTCCCCCAAAACTTAACTGTTAACAGCCTATTATTGCCCAGAAACCATACCAATCACATAAACAGTAAATTAACACATATTTTGTATATGTGTCATATACTATATTCTTACAATAAAGTAAGATTAAGAAAATGTTATTAAAAATCATAATTAAGAAAAAATATGTTTAACATTATTAAGTAGAAGTGGATCATCATAAAGTTTTTCATCCTTGTCGTCTTCACATTGAGTAGATTGAAGAAGAGGAGGAAGATGAGGGGTTGGCATTACCGTCTTAGGGGAAATAGAGGTAGAGAAAATAAAGGAGGTGGAGGAGGTGGAAAGGGAAGCAGCAGGACAGCCAAGCACACTTTGTGTAACTTTTATTGAAAACGAAATCTTTGTATATTAAACCCATGCATTTCAAACCAATATTGTTCAAGGGTCAACTGTAATCTCTAAGAAGATTCAGACTTTCCCTACATTTCTCCTCTTTTCACCAAAATCTCCCATAATGCTCCATTCATGGCAAAGCAAGCTTCATCTAGCCTGCTCCTCCAAACTTTTCCAGCCTCTGCCCATTACCCTGTCCCAAAGGAGCTTCCACATTTTGGGGTATTTCCCATAGCAACAGCTCCAATTCTCAGTACCAATTGCCTGCATACATCTGTTTTCTGTTGCTATAACTGATTACCATATGCTGAATAATTATAAAGAAAATAAATTTATTCTTACAGTTCTGGAGTCTGCGAAGTTCATGAGCATGGCACCGACATCTGGTGAAGGCCTTGCTGTATCATAATAGTGGAAGCTATCACATGACAAGAGGGCAAGATGATGCCTGTCAACTCAGATCTCTCTTCCTCTTCTTACAAAGCCAGCCGTCCCATCACGGGGGCCCTATCCTGATGACAACCTACCTCTATTATCTCTCAAAGACCCCACCTACTGACAGCATATGAAATTGAGGTCTAATTGCATATGATTAAGTTTCCAGTATGTGAAGTTTGGGGGACCCATTTAAACCACAGCAACAACTATTCAGTCTATAATGGAGCCTTGAAAAAAGCCCAGCTCACTAATAAAATGTTGGTAAAACCACCAAAGAATCGAGTTTCCCCAATAGCCTACTGTATCTTCAATAACTGTAAGATAGTGGAAGGAGAGGGATAGTAATCTTTAGAGGGGATTCATTTGAAGGTGTAGAATTCAGATTGGCATCATTCAAGGTTACATTCTAGAGAAAAAAGATTACAATGAAGAAAAGCAAAATGTGTGGCCTCTCTGTGCCACAGAGGTACCAAAAATATACATCTACTAGAGTTCTCTATTAGAGACAAATTAGTCAAGACCTTTTATTTTGCATGTATAAACACATGGCCCACTTAGAAGATGGATTTAAACAATATGATTATAGCCAAGAATTCCTATATGCAGGTCAATGCTTTTTGGAGGAGAAATGCTGGCAAGATAGAAGGATAAAAATAAAATAACTTTAACTTTAGGGCTGTGAATCAGAAAAAGGATGACCAAGTCTCATTTATGCTTCTTAATGATGTCACATTTTCTAGTAAGTAACAAAATGGAGAGCAACATTCTGTTTTCATCCCAAAGAAGGTGAAAATAAAAAGATTAGATAGAGAAAAGCCTGAAAGTAGTAATAAGATTTTACTTTCTTTTGCTTCCAAATTTCAAACTTGTCTATGTCTTTTACGCAATCATGGACATCAATGTATTTTGTGAATCTTTGATATATCTCTTTCTAATTTGCATCGTCTTACTTTATTTAAGCCATATTAACAAAGTGTATTATTAGTTCTGTTCATGAAATTTAAAAGCCTCTTCTTTATTCTTCCTTCAGTCTTCTTCATGTGTGTCCATGTATGTGCATATGTGTATTTGTGTCTGAGAGAGAGAGAGAGAGAGAAAAGAGAGAGAGTGTGTTATATACTGGCTTCTCATCTTCATTTTTAATTATGTTATGATCTCTAGGTGTCACTTGCTAGAACTTGATCTCTCCAATCATCACATAAAATGATGAATGGAAGGGATATCTCACTATGTGCTAGGTACTATGTTAGATGTTTTAAACAGATTATTGTAGTTCATCATTATAATAACCCTACAAGGTATGCACTAATATTATTTTTATTTTTCAAGGGGACAAATGAAGCCTAGAGATGTCAAGGACTTTGTATAAGATCACACAGTTTTAATAAAACTCTACTTAAACCAAGGTTTAAACCAAAGACTGAGTTTATAATAGAACTTAATTTCTCTACTAAAATTGCTAAAATAACACATGAAAATATAGTGAAATGCTTGGATTTTCTTTCTTGAGGTCTCATTTCTTCTGTACAATCTTTTATGTTGTAGTAAATTGATTATAGTACCTAGTTGTTTGCCTACCTATACATATAATATTCTTTAAAAAGTTTCCATTATCCCCTTTCTTTTGGAAAGATACTCTCTCTACCAATTGCCTTAGTCCCTCAAGGCTGCCTTAACAAAATGTCTTAGACTGGGTAATTTATAAATGACAGAAATTTATTGCTCACATTTTTGGAAGCTGGGAAATCTCAGATTCAAGTGACAGCAGATTTGACATTTAGGGAACACTTATCTTTCTTTTTTTTCTCTCTCTCTCATTTTGCAATTGATGTCTTTTTTAAATTTCTTATAAAAAAGGGGGGGGTGGGATCCATGTGCAGAACGTGCAGGTTTGTTACATAGGTCTACTTGCGCCATGGTGGTTTGCTGCACCTATTGACCCATCCTCCCAAGTTCCCTCCCCTCACCCTCTACCCCTGAACAGGCACTGGTGTATGTTGCTCTCCTCTCTGTGTCCATGTGTTCTCAAAGTTCAACTCCCCCTTATGAGTGAGAATATGAGGTGGTTGGTTTTCTACAACTATCATCTTTGATAGTTAAGGTCTTCTTTCTGCCTCCTCACATAGCCAAATGGGGCAAGAGAGCGAGTCTCTTCATAAGGCCACTAATCCCATTCATGAGAGTGGAATCCTCGTGGCTTAATATCTTCCCTAGGGCCTTACCTCTTAACACTATTACATTGGGTATTAGGTTTCAACATATGAATTTTTGGTCGATGTCAGTATTCAGACCATAGCATCAAACATATCCACTTCAATCTCTTTTCCATTTACTAGAGGAGAAGACAGAAAATTATCAAAACCAAGCCCATAAGAATTCTTTTGTAGAATTTTTTTAAAATGGAACAAAGAAAAGTTATTGATGTCTTTATTTCCAACTAAAATTTCAAGATTTGCCAAAACTTGTACTAAAATTCATTGTGCTACAAAACAAGTTTTCAATCTGATCTATAGTTGAAAATAAGCAAGCCAACAAGGCAGAGGCAATGAAAATAAACAGAGAATCCTGGCAGTATCTCACATGTGGTCCCAACCAAGATTTTACAAGATTTGCCAAACCATGTGCTAAAATTCAATGTGCTATAAAACAAATTCTCAATTTGAAGCTGGATTACCTGGATTTATATTTCAGTTGTTAACACCTGCTCTTTTTTAATCCTTATTATTTGATATCATCAGATTATAATATCAAATATTATCTTTAAATTTAAATTATATGAGATGTGAAAGTTTCTTGCAAATACTATGTAATAAATAAAATTTATTTTAGTTTATTGTGTGACAAAAAGGCTATTTGGTAACATGTTAGTGTATGGACCTAAGTGAAGGAAATATATGGGATGATGGTAATTATTAAAAAGCAACAGTCATTTTGGTATCCAACATGTTGTATGTTTACGAAGCTGTGTGTGAAAATAGAAGGATACTCTATATATCTAAAAATTGTACACTTTGTGTGCCAAATCTATTTTTTTATTAATTTAATATCAACAAAACATGTTAACCAAATTAACTGCTCAGAAAAATATTTTGATTTTTATAATAGGCAGTAGTAGGTAGTCTGAACATTTAAAGTATAAAATCCCTGAATCCATTGTGTTTACTGAAAATGAAAAATTATAGTAGATGTTGACAAAGATAAATGCTCAGGATAGTTTGAGTTGAAAACTCATGATATACCTATACTTTTTCTGATAACTTTTGTTATCAGCTAGAAATGACTTGTTTGTAAGAAAACACAATTCAAACTGTTATGAGCATGAAAGAGAAATTTTTGGCTTACATTATAATAAATCCAGGGATGGGTTTGAACTCAAAAGATGCCATCAAGATCCAATTTATCTCTGAGGTTTTGTTGTTGTTGTTTATTTGTTTCTATATTGGCTTTATTCTCAGTCACCAGTAGCCCAAATTTCAAGTCTTCTTAGGTGAAAGTCCTATTTTGCAGTGACTTACATTTGCATCTCATTAACTCTGGTGGGGTTATATGCTGATTCCTAAACCAGTGCCTGAACATGCCATGCAGGGGCCTGGAGATCACTCAGTCCCTTCCACCAGTGTTGGCACATAAGCACTTCTTCTGAAGACCATAAGGTAGCACATCCAACCTGCTGCAACTCACCTGCACATGCCACCTTCAGGCCTGAAGACTGGCTTACCCAGCCCATCACAGCCACCACCAACACCATTACAAAGCACTTGGGAGCCAGAGAGTGGGCCTGCCACTGGTACTGCCATCACCCATGCCACACCTGCTGTCCAAGACCGTAAGGACCTGCCCACACACTTGGCCCACTGCTGCCAATGCCAGCATCTCAACAACCTGTCTGAAGGCCCAAGAATCTTCCCATATGGACATAATAACACCAGTGCCACCATATGCTGCTCTGGCTCCCAAGCACAAGCATGCTCAGCCCAGCACTGTCATCACTGGGGCCCAAGGCGTGACCCACCTGGCATGCATTCCTACCCCAGAAAAACTTCACAACAGCCTCCACTAACAACTGCATCCTAACCTTGGATGTAAACAGGTTAAACTTTCCACTGAAAAGAAATAGACTAGCTGAATGAATGAAAAATAAAAAACCATGACTCAACTTTATGCTGCCTATAAGAGACTCATCTCATCTGTAAAGATATACAGACTGAAAGTAAACAGATGAAAAAAGGATGTTTCATGTAAATAGAAACCAAAACCAAGCAGGAATAGCTACACATACCAGATAATACAGACTTTGAGTCCAAAACAGTAAAAAGAGACAAAGAAGCTCATTATATAATGATAAAGGGATCAATTCAGCAAAAATATATCAATATTCTAAACCTATATGCACCCAACACTGGAGTACCCAGATATATAAAGCAAATATTATTAGATCTAAAGGCAGAGATAAACTCCAGTACAATAATATTTGGGGATTTCAACACCCTACTCTCAGCATTAGACAGATCATCTAGATTAAAATTAACAACAGAAAAAAAAAAGGATTTAAACTGCACATTAGACCAAATGGACCTAGCAGATATTTATAGAACGTTTTTATCCAACAGCTACAAAATATACATTTTCCCCATCAGCATGTGGAACATCCTCCAGATAGACCATATTTTGTAACACAAAAGAAGTCTCAACAAATTTATAAAAATATAAATGATGTCAAGTAACTTCTCCGACCAAAATGGAGTAAAACTAGAAATTAACAAGTGGAACTTTGGAAACTGAACAAATATATTGAAATTAAACAACGTGCTCCTGAGTGACCCCTGGGTCAAAGACAAAATTAAGGGGAAAATAAAAAAGTTTCTTAAATGAAAATTGATACATAATACCAGAACCTATGGAATACAGCAAAAGTAGTGTGAATAGAGAAGTTTATAGCAATAAATGCCTACATCAGAAAAGAAAGATTTCAAATAAATAATCTAAAAAAATGGACTTCAAGGAAAAAGAAAAGCAAGAACAAGCCAAACCCAAAATTAGAGGAAAAAAGACTGGAGCAGAACAGAATGAAATAAAAACTAAGAAAATGCAAACTATCTACAAAGTGAAAAGTTAGTTATTTGAAAAGATCAACAAAATTGATAAACTGCTAACTAGTCTAATGAAGAAAAAGAGGGAAGACCCAAATTAACAAAATTGGATATCAAAGAGGAAACATTACAACTGACATCACAGAAATACAAAAGATCATCAAAGACTATTATAAACAATGGCATACTACCAAACTGGAAAACCTAAAGAAAGTTGATAAATTCCTGGATATATCAATCTACCAAGATTAAATTAAGAAGAAAGAGAAAACCTGAAGAACCCAATAATGTGTGATAAAATTGAAACAGTAATTAAAAAAAAAGTCCATTACTCAATGGCCTCACTGCCAAATTCTGCCAAACATATAAAGAAGAATGAATACCAATTTCCTTCAAACTATTCTAAATAATTGAAGAGTAGGTAATTTTAATAGCTAACACGATTTTCCTCAAACTATTCTAAATAATTGAAGAGTATGTAATTTTCCCTAACTTATTTTTCAAAGCTAGCACTGCCCTGATACCAAAACCAGACAAAGATACAACAAGGAAAGAAAACTACAGGCCAATTACTAAAAAACATAGACACAAAATTCCTCCACTAAATACTAGCAAATCACATACAAAAGCATATCAAAAAGATGTTGATCACTATGATCAAATGGGATTTATCTCAATTATGCAAAGATGGTTCAACATATGCAAATCAAGAAATGTGATACATCACATTCTCAGAATGAAGGGCAAAAACTATATGATTATCTCAATAGATGCAGGAAAAAATTGATAAAATTCAAGATTTCTTCATGATAAACACTCTCAACAAGCTAGGCATAGAAGGAACATACATCAACATAATAGAGACTGTGTATAACAAACCCACAGCTAACGTCAGACTGAATGTGGAAAAGTTTAAAGCCTTTCCTTTAAAAACTGAAGCCAGATAAATATGTCCACTTTCACCACTGTTACTCAACATACTACTGGAAGTCCTAGCAAGGGCAATAGGGCAAGAGAAAGAAAAGGCATCCAAATTGGAAAAACGGGAATTCAAATTCTCCCTCTTTGCTGATGGTATGAACTTATATCTAGACGAAAACTAAAGATTCCACCAAAAACTATCTTATAACTGACAAACAAATCCAGTAAATTCATAGGATATAAAATCAACATAAAAAATAAATAGCAATTTTGTATTCCAATAATGAACTAGATGATAAAGGAATCAAGAAGGCAATCCCATTTACAACAGCTACAAAAAACAAAATAAAATAAAACAAAATAAAATAAAATAAAATAAAATAAAACACCTAGGAATACCTTTAACCAGGGAGGTGAGAGACCTGTGCAAGGAAAACTACAAAACATTGATGAAAGTAATTGAGGAGGATAAAAGAAATGGAAAAATAACCCACTCTCATGGATTGGAAGAATTAATATTTTTAAAATGACCATTCTACCCAAAGCAGTCTGCAGATTCAGTGTAATCCCTATCAAAATGCCAATGTCATTTTTCACAAAAATAGAAAAAGCAATTATAAAATTTGTATAGAACAACAATAACAACAAAATACAAAGCAATCCTAAGCAAAAAGAACAAAGGTGTAGGCATCACACTACCTGTCTTCAAAATATAGTAACTAACATAGCATAATATTGATATGAAAACACATAGATCAATGGAACAGAATAGACAACCCAGAAATAAATTCATGTATTTACAGCTAACTGATTTTTGACAAAAGTGCTAAGAAAAAACATCAAGGAATGATACCCTTTTGAATAAATAGTATTGGGAAAACTGAGTATTCATATTCAAAAGAATGAAACTGGACCGGGTGCGGTGCCTCATGCCTGTCATCCCAGAAATTTGGAAGGCTGAGGCGGGTGTATCACTTGAGGTCAGGAGTTCGAGACCAGCTTGGCCAACATGGTGAAACCCCATCTCTACTAAAAGTAAAAAATATATATATATTAAAAAAACAATAGCTGGGTGTGGTGGTGCATGCCTGTAATACCAGCTGCTCGGTAGGCTGAGGCAGGATAATTGCTTGAACCCAGGAGGTGGAGGTTGCAGTGAGCCAAGATCACACCACTGTACTTGAGCCTGGGTGGCAGAACGAGACTCCATCACAAAAAAAAAAAAAAAAAAAAAAGGAATGAAACTGGACTCCTACCTTTTTCAATATACAAAAATCAATTCAATATGTCTAAGAGACATGAAACTATAAAAGTCCTAAAATTATAAAATCACTAGAAGAAAATTTAAGGGTAAGACTTCAATACACTGGTCTAGGCAAATATTTTATGACTAAGACCTCAAAATCACAGGCAACAAAAATAAAAATAGATACATGGGACATATTAAATGAAAAAGCTTCTGTGCAGTAAAGGAAACAATCATCAGAGTAAAATGACAGTCTGTTCAATGGGGGAAAATACTTGTGAAGTATTCATCCAACAAGGGACTAATATCCAGAATACACAAGGAACTCAAACAGCTCGAGTGAAGAAACAAATCATCCCATTAAAAAGTAGGTAAAGGAAATGAGTAAACATTTCTCAAAAGAATACATAAAAATGAACAATAGACATATTTTTAAAATGCTCAACATCACTAATCATCAGGGAAATGCAAATCAAAATCACAATGAGATGTCATCTTACCCCCAATTAGAATGGCTATTATTAAAAAGACAAATAATAAAAGATATTGGTGAGCATGTGGAGAAAAGAAAACTCATACATTATTGGTGGAAATGTAAATTAGTACAGCCAGTATGGAAAACAGTATGGAGATTTGCTTAAAAACTGAAACTAAAACTACCATACAATTCAGCAATCCACTGTTGGTTATCCAAAGGAAAAGAAATCAGTACATCAAAGGGATACCTGCATCCCTGTATTTACTGCAGTACTATTAACAATAGCAAGGCTGTGTAATCAACTTAAGTGTCTATCATTGGATGAATGGATAAAGAAAATGGGGTGTATCTTTGGCCATAAAAAATGAAATCCTGTCATTTGCTACAACATAGATAGAATTGGAGACCGTTATGTTAAGTAAAATAAGCCTGGCACTGAAATAAAAATATTGCATGTGTTCACTCATATGTGAAAGCTAAAAATTTTGATTTCATAGAGGCAGAGAGTAGAATTATAGATACCAGATACTGGTAAGGAAAGGTGTGTAGGGTTGGTGATTACCATGAAGAGACGTTGACTAATGGATACAACTGTACAGATATGTAGGAGTAGTTCTAATATTTGGTGGCAGAGTAGAGTGAATACAGTTTACAACAATGTATTGTGTATTTCAAAATAACTAGAAGAGAGGACTTGAAATGTTCTCAACACAGAAATGATAAGTACTCAAGGTGATGGATACGCTAAATAGACTGACTTCATCATTAACCATTCTATGCATGTAACAAAATATCACAATACTCCATAAATATGTACACATATTATCAATTAAAATTAAATATACATATATAAATCCACTTTTGAGTCATTTGTTCTTAAAAAGATAGATCTACAATTAGCATATGGGTATTAAATTGAATATGGAACATGTTAAAGCTTGTTTGTCTTTCACAAACATCTGTTGGTGGCATTTTTATTACCAGGGACTTAAGACCATTCACGTAATTCCTAGTATTCATTATATATCAATCTCCTCTTTACCCTTCTTCAATAAAAAGTGAGTGGTAAAAATTTAATTATTGATATTGCACAAGGATTTCTTTATTAATTAATAAACTAGTCGTTTTCTAGCTAGGGCTAAAGCTATTTTGTCTGAAGTACTTAAATCATGTATAACATGATCATCTAAGAAATATAATCTATCCAAATAGATTTGACATTGATATATGGTACAGTTAGCTATACAGATTTCACTTGTATTATTTGTTTTTTATGAAACAAATGGCATAGATCAACATGAGAAAAAGGAAGAAGACTGCCATCTTGTAACAATAGGGCTGTTCTATATTTTCAATACAATTAAGAATGTATAGTACAGTTAGTTTTACAGGTTTTGCTTATATTATTTTGTTTTTATGAAACAAATGGCATAGGTCAACATGAGAAATTAAAAAGGAAGGAGACTGCTATCCAGTAACAATAGGGCTGTTGTATATTTTCAATATAGTTAAGAATGGTGCATCTTCTGTAACTGAAGTGAGCAGTTAGGAACAAAAGAGTTATAACTCTGGAGGATATTAATTACATAATCTGAAGAACAAGGAATATTGTTTGGGTAGACTTGAGAAAATAAAATATTTAGCATAATGTACTGGCTTTGCACACCTGACCAAATGTTCTAGTTGCATTAAACTTTATAAATAAAGTTTCCTTTTGAGTTAACTAGTCTTTTGTATTGCTATTATTTATATATTTATTCTATTTCAAATACCAGATATTTAACAGAATGACAAAACTGCAACTGGTAAACATTGTTTTCTCTCCTATCTGTAAGAGAATGCTATAGTTAATTTCCTAGGAGTTATTTATGCCTTTATTTATTTTCAAGCTCTTGAATTTTTTCCAGAAATACTTTGTGGCTTACTTGTTTGTTTTTATTGTATATATGTATGTATGATTTTTTGTTTTGTTTAATTGTTGTTATTGTTCTCTCCCTTTTATACTCAGCCAAGTGAATTAGCACAAGCTAAGGGACTAATGTCAGTATATCAGTCCTCAAGCACATAATATCTTAATAATTTTCCACCCACAATGGTCTGTTTTTTTAGGCTACTGATTTATTCTTTAACCAGAGGCCTAATGATTAAGCCACTGAGGAGTGTGGATGTTAGTGAAAATGCTGCCGGCTCCTTCCACATCTGCAAACTGTAAGATATGTTGAAACAATCAGGCATCTATGTCAACATATGTATGTGATGGATACCCAGTATATACTCCTGGGGCAATAGTACTGTTCAGGAAATGAGCTATTACAGGTCCAAATTGGCCACTTATATTCTGGTAGTGGCAAGTCATTTAATTTCTGTAGGTCTCAGCTTTTCTATTTGGAAAATGAGAATAAGAAAGTGTACCCCATAGAGATGCTATATAGACTTGGAAACACATTGAGATACTCTATTTACTATGGAATAGAATTAGATTTCAGCCAGTTTTCTCTTATTGTATGTGATCCGAGAGGTTTGGGAGGGTAAGGCTAGTTTTCCACACTAAACAATAGAGTATCTTGACATTATAATATCTTTGTATCATCAGCACTCTGAGTATAGCCCTCAGGTTTAAAACAACGTATTCATTGTATTACCATAGCCATAACTTGTAAGAGATCAACATATAAACCTAGAAGCCACTTCATTATTTAGATAAAATATTTATTCCCAATGTCCCGAATACTCATGGATCTCTCACACACATGGAGTAATGTTAGAGTTTCTGAGAAGTCAAATAAATGATAAAATTACCCTAGAGAATGTGGACTAATAGGTAAAGTATGAAAAATTTTAAGGAAAATGTCTTCCAAGTCGTGTAAAACCCCATACCCCACAACATAATATATCTCCTGCTTCTACCAATGTTTCCCAGACTCATTATCTTTTTCATTTGGACAATAATAAATATTGAAACATTCTTCCTCTCTGACTTCTTTTTATTATTCTCTCTAATATTCTTATTTTATGTTTATTATTCTTCCTCCCAGTAGAATATTCTTTTTTCAGACATCATATAACACTGTTCATTCTCTCTATATATAAAGAAACACTTGAGGACTCTATAAAGAAACAAAACTGCTATAAAGAAACATCTGAAGCTGGGTAATTTATACAGAAAAGAGGTTTAATTGGCTCACGATTCTGCAGGCTGTACAGAAAGCATAGTGGCTTCTGATTCTGAGGAGGCCTCAGGAAACACAATCATGGTGGAAGCAAAGGAGAAGCATGCACGTCCTACACGGCCAGAGCAAGAGTGAGAGAGACGGGGGAATGCTGCATACTTTGAAACAAGCAGATCTCATAAGAACTTACTTTAGGGATGATAGCACCAAGGGGGATGGCATTAAACCATGAGAAACCACCCCAATGATCTAATTAGCCACGAAGCTCACCTCCAACATTGAGGCTAACAATTCGACCTGAGATTTGGTTGAGGACACAGATCCAAACCATTTCAGATTAGTTTAGGTTTACTTAGTTATAATCCATTTCCATACTTAACTTTCCAGGCCTACTGTTTTCCATAATGAGTGCTCTCAGGGGTGCTTTTCTGCACTTATATCCAGTGCTCAAACCAAAACTTAACCTCAATTGACTATGAATCAAGGGTTAAAATTTTAAAATTTATATAATGGTGCTCAAATGACTTTGGGCTTCCCTCAATCTTTGTGTACCTCCAAAGCAGTTGTCTTAGTCAGTTTTAGTTGGTATCACAGAGTACCATAGATTGGGTAGCTCATATTCAACAGATATTTATTTTGCTTAGTTCTGAAGCCTGGAAGTTGAAGATCAGAGTGCTAGCATAATTGGATTATTGTGTTGGGCCCCTTCTGGATTGTAGACTGCTGACTTCTTGTTGTATCTTCATGTGTCAGAAAGACAGATAAAGAGAGCTCTCTGGGGTCTCTTTAACAAGGGAACTAATCCAATTTATGGGAGCTTCATCCTCAAGACATAAATTACCCCCCAAAGGACTCATGTCCTAATACCATCATATTGGAGGTTAGGATTTCAACATATGAAATTTGAGTGGACACAAACATTCCATCCATAACAACAATGCTACACACTAGGATTACCTGCGAGCTTTTTTTTTTTCTATTTCTTTTTATTTTATTTTATTATTATTATACTTTAAGTTTTAGAGTACATGTGCACAATGTGCAGGTTAGTTACATATGCATACATGTGCCATGCTGGTGTGCTGCACCCATTAACTCGTCATTTAGCGTTAGGTATATCTCCTAAAGCTATCCATCCCCCCTCCCCCCACCCCACAACAGTCCCCGAAGTGTGATGTTCCCCTTCCTGTGTCCATGTGTTCTCATTGTTCAATTCCCACCTATGAGTGAGAATATGAGGTGTTTGGTTTTTTGTCCTTGCGACAGTTTACTGAGAATGATGATTTGCAATTTCATCCATGCCCCTACAAAGGACATGAACTCATCATTTTTTATGGCTGCATAGTATTCCATGGTGTATATGTGCCACATTTTCTTAATCCAGTCTATCATTGTTGGACATTTGGGTTGGTTCCAAGTCTTTGCTGTTGTGAATAATGCCGCAATAAACATACGTGTGCATGTGTCTTTATAGCAGCATGATTTATAATCCTTTGGGTACATACCCAGTAATGGGATGGCTGGGTCAAATGGTATTTCTAGTTCTAGATCCCTCAGGAATCGCCACACTGACTTCCACAAGGGTTGAACTAGTTTACAGTCCCACCAACAGTGTAAAAGTGTTCCTATTTCTCACATCCTCTCCAGCACCTGTTGTTTCCTGACTTTTTAATGATTACCATTCTAACTGGTATGAGATGGTATCTCACTGTGGTTTTGATTTGCATTTCTCTGATGGCCAGTGATGGTGAGCATTTTTTCATGTTTTTTGGCTGCATAAATGTCTTCTTTTGAGAAGTGTCTGTTCATGTCCTTTGCCCACTTTTTGATGGGGTTGTTTGTTTTTTTCTTGTAAATTTGTTGGAGTTCATTGTAGATTCTGGATATTAGCCCTTCGTCAGGGTTGCGAAAATTTTCTCCCATTCTGTAGGTTGCCTGTTCACTCTGATGGTAGTTTCTTTTGCTGTGCACAAGCTCTTTAGTTTAATTAGATCCCATTTGTCAATTTTGGCTTTTGTTGCCATTGCTTTTGGTGTTTTCGACATGAAGTCGTTGCCCATGCCTACATCCTGAATGGTAATGCCTAGGTTTTCTTCTAGGGTTTTTATGGTTTTAGGTCTAACATTCAAGTCTTTAATCCATCTTGAATTAATTTTTGTATAAGATGTATGGAAGGGATCCAGTTTCAGCTTTCTACATATGGCTAGCCAGTTTTCCCAGCACCATTTATTAAATAGGGAATCCTTTCCCCATTGCTTGTTTTTCTCAGGTTTGTCAAAGATCAGTTAGTTGTAGATATGCGGCGTTATATCTGAGGGCTCTGTTCTGTTCCATTGATCTATATCTCTGTTTTGGTACCAGTATCATGCTGTTTTGGTTACTGTAGCCTTGTAGTATAGTTTGAAGTCAGATAGCATGATGCCTCCAGCTTTGTTCTTTTGGCTTAGGATTGACTTGGTGATGCGGCCTCTTTTTCGGTTCCATATGAACTTTAAAGTAGTTTTTTCCAATTCTGTGAAGAAAGTCATTGGTAGCTTGATGGG
The DNA here is from genome assembly GCF_028885625.2 of Pongo pygmaeus. Classification (NCBI taxonomy): domain Eukaryota; kingdom Metazoa; phylum Chordata; class Mammalia; order Primates; family Hominidae; genus Pongo; species Pongo pygmaeus. The sequence continues at coordinate 40,669,841 of NC_072384.2, read as the reverse complement.
GATGGCATTGAATCTATAAATTACCTTGGGCAGTATGGCCATTTTCATGATATTGATTCTTCCTACCCATGAGCATGGAATGTTCTTCCATTTGTTTGTATCCTCTTTGATTTCATTGAGCAGTGGTTTGTAGTTCTCCTTGAAGAGGTCCTTCACGTCCCTTGTAAGTTGGATTCCTAGGTATTTTATTCTCTTTGAAGCAGTTGTGAATGGGAGTTCGCTGATGATTTGGCTCTCTGTTTGTCTGTTATTGGTGTATAAGAATGCTTGTGATTTTTGTACATTGATTTTGTATCCTGAAACTTTGCTGAAGTTTCTTATCAGCTTAAGGAGATTTTGGGCTGAGACAGTGGGGTTTTCTAGATATACAATGATGCAGAAAAGACCTTTGACAAAATTCAACAACGCTGCATGCTAAAAACTCTCAATAAATTAGGTATTGATGGGACGTATCTCAAAATAATAAGAGCTATCTGTGACAAACCCACAGCCAATATCATATTGAATGGGCAAAAACTGGAAGCATTCCCTTTGAAAACTGGCACAAGACAGGGATGCCCTCTCTTGTGCTATTCAACATAGTGTTGGAAGTTCTGGCCAGGGCAATTAGGCAGGAGAAGGAAATAAAGGATATTCAGTTAGGAAAAGAGGAAGTCAAATTGTACCTGCGAGCTTTTAAAAAAATATTGAAGTCCTGGACCCATCAATTAAACATTCTGATTAAGCCAGTTGATATAAGTATTATTCTTATTTTCATTTTACTAATTAGGTAACATACACAAGGATGTTAAAGTGTGATTAATTTTCGAATGAGTTTTTTGAAGTAAGTTTTAGAATTGAATTTATTTGTGAATATTTAAAAATAGAATTCATCCTTTTCTGAGATAGTCCACCTATAATTACTGCTAGAAGAAAGGAAGATGGTGATATTTCAATGACTTATGACTCTGCAATAGTTAAATTGACAATATTCATGACTAAATGGAAATTTTGCTCTGACTACAGAAGAAGCAATCTAGATTATAATACAAAGCTATGTAAAAATGAGTAAAATCATTTAATATCAAGTACCAGTTCTTAGAGATGGTCACACATTTAAAATAAGTAGTATCATTGTGTTTCTTACCATATAGTACCTAGATATGTTACCATTACAACAATCAAAAATTCTTAACATATATTCTTCAAAAGAAATGAGGTCCTCAATTGTTATTATAAAATTGCAGATAGTGAAATTGAAACCTGAGAGGTTAAGTTACTTTCCCAGAGGTAAAACATACATTTGTCTGAAGGCCTTATCACTTCCTAAGAATGTGATACTATCTGCTCGGCTCATTACACTGTGAGAATCATTTAGGCCTCTTACCTAGAGTTAGCCATATTGAAGTTTGAGGTCTCCATAAGACCATGTTCACTTCTGACACTAGCTGCAAGTTTGGGGGTAGTTTTCCAAAGCAGCTCCCATGTCAATAATTTACTATATGGACTGACAGAACACACTGCAAGCTATTATACTCATGGTTACAGGCTGGTTTTGTTTTTGTGGGTTTTTTTATTTTTTTAAGATGGAGTTTTGTTCTTGTCACCCAGGCTGGAGGGGAATGGCATGATCTTGGCTCACTGCAACCTCTGCCTGTCAGGTTCAAGAGATTCTCCTGCCTCAGCCTCCCAAGTAGCTGGGATTACAGGCACCACCACCACACCTGGCTAATTTTTGTATTTTTAGTAGAGACGGGGTTTCACCATGTTGGCCAGGCTGGTCTTGAACTCCTGACCTCAGGTGATCCACCCACCTCGGCCTCCCAAAGTGCTGGGATTACAGGCATGAGCCACCACACCTGGCCTCACTTACAGTTTATTACAGAGAAAGGCTACAGATTAAAATCCGGCAAAGGAAAAGATGCATAGGAATGTCTGGGAGGGCTCCAAATTAGAAGCTTCTGTTGTCCTCCCCTGTGATGCTGAGCCTCCCAGCATCAATGTGTGTTGGTATGTAGAGTATTGCCAATCAAGGAAGCTCGCCTGAGCTTATGGTGAGCTTTAGTGTCCTAATTTTTTTTTTGTGACTTTGTTACAGAGTCATGACAAATTGACTGTCCACATGCTGGAACTCAATCTCCAGGTCCACTGACACCACGAGATTCAAAGTTTCCACCTGAAATTACATGATTAGTTTTTCTACAGTGGCCAGCCCCTGCCTTAAACAGACACTCCCATCAGGCATGACATATAGTACCTCCCAAAAGCCATGAGCAAGGGCAAAAATTTTCTTTGGGCAAGGCTACATTTTTACTACGAACCTCCAAACACTTTCTATAGTCATTTGTTTCTGGTCATTCATTTCTTCAAGAATTATTCAGTTAATAGCTACTCTGAGAGACATTTTGCCAGGTGCTGAAAATCAATGAAGAAAAATGATATACCCTTATGAAATTATTGAGGGAGCATCATAAAGTCACATAAATCACCATATAGTCATGCTTTGTTCAGTGATGAAGACACAGTCTGAGAAATGCATTGTTAGGCAATTTTGTTATTGTGCGAACATTACAGAGTATACTTACACAGACCTAGATGGTATAGTCTGCTATATAACTAGGCTATATAATATAGGCTATTGCTCCTAGGTGACAAACCTATACAGCATGTTATTATACTGGATACTGTACATAATTGTAACACAATGGTAAGTGTTTGTGTATCTAAACAAATTTAGACATATAAAAAGTACAGGAAAAATCCAGTACTATCGTCTTACGGGAGCACCGTTGTATATGGGAGTCCTTCGTTGACAGAAACATTGTTTTGCAATGTACGAATAGAAGTAAAGTAATTATTAAGATAGATGAAGTAAAGTATAGGGTTTTGTAACTGAAAAAGGTCTGGATTTTATATAGACACAGGACTTAAGGAAGGCCTTATGAAAAAAGAAACATGTGAACTAGTGTCTAGTAGCCTGCAGCTGGCTAAATCAAAATCAGTTTCAGTAATGTTGACTACAGACTATGTTCAGATTTTTCTGAATAGTTGACATTTATGATTTTACCTAAAAAAAATTGTCCCAAGTACCTCCCTGAAGACAAAAATTAAAAAGCGCTTCAACTCTTACTTCTTAGAGAAATCCCCAAACTGCTCTCCATAGTGGCTGAACTAATTTAAATTCCCACCAACAGTGCATAGGCATTCCCTTTTGTCTGCAGTCTCGCTAGCATCTATTAGTTTTTGACTTTTTAGTAATAGCCATTCTGACTTGTGTGAGATGATATCTCACTATACTATTTAACCCAGCATCCCCTTAGTAGGTATATATCCAAAGGAAAATAAATTGTTCTACCAAAAAGACACATGCACTCATATGTTTATAGCAGTACTACTCACAATAGCAAATACATGGAATCAACCTAGGTGCCCACCAACAGTGGACTAGATAAGAAAATATGGTACATATTCACCATGAAATACTACACAGCCATAAATAAGAATGAAATCATATCCTTTGCAGCAACATGGATGCAGCTGGAGGACATTATTCTAAGGAAATTGATGCTGGAACATAAAATCAAATATTGCATGTTCTCACTTATAAGTGGGAGCTAACAATTGGGTACAGTAGTCATTAAGATGGGAACAATACACTAGGGACTATTAGAGCAGGGAGAGAGGGAGGAGAGTAAGGGCTCAAAACTGCTGCTATGCTCAGTACCTGGCTAATGGGAACATTTGTATCCCAGACCTCAGCGTCATGCGATATACCCATGCAACAAACCTGCACATATACTCCATGAATCTAAAATAAAAGTTAAAATTATTTTCTGAAAGGATGTCAACAGCACATACTTAATGCAATGTATGCTATTTTACATACTTATGTCGGTGCAATAAATAACCGTGTATTGAGCATCTATCATAAACCTATTCTAGGCACTGAGTAAATAACCAGCAGTGAAAACAAAAATAGAATAAATTCTCCATCTTCATGTAGCTAACGGCCTAGATATTTAAATCACTGAATTTCAACTCTGAAGGCAGTTATAGAATAGTGGCTTAGAATGCAAAATCCTGGGTTAGACTGCCTATTTAGTACCAGTTCTACTACAAAATGTCTGTGACCTATGTAAATAATTTAATTTGTCTGTGCTTAAATTCCCTTATATGTGAAATGTAAACAATGAAAATACTTATTTCTTAAACAGCTGTGAAGACTAAAATAGATATTGAATAAGCTAGTCTGGTATTATTTAAATACTGAATGCATTTTGGTATAGCTTTTGTTTTTTTACTAACTTACGGAATGCTTCAAATTTCATGGCCTCAGTTTCCTCATTTGAAAATAAGGCGTTAGGATAGCTTATCACTAAATTCCTTAAAAAATATTCCATGATTTTTTTTATGACCATAGATGGGCTCCTGAAGGCCATACTTTGCTCCTTTGTACATAATTTTGGGAAGAACCTGGGACAAAGTAATTACTACCTTATACTTGTTTTTTATTATGTTAATTGAAAACCTAAAGTTATTCCTTAGCCAGAATTTTCATGTCTGCTATGATGGAGGTAACCATTTTGTCTAAGCGGAAATTAACCGAGACTACAGACTCAGCTGATAAGTTTTTGTGGAGCAACACAATTCATTAAGATGCTGCTGGAAAGCCATCCTTTGAAAGAGGTCTTCTGAAGTCAGCAACAGAAAATTAAGCTTGGCAAGAATTAGAGGCCAGATGCCCCACTGTTATTTTTGTGTGTGTTTTTTTTTTCTCTCCTCATAGTAAAGTTGGAGTAGTTGTTTGGCATTTCCCTCTTGACAGGAGATGACTAAGGGAAAAGACATCTAGAAATTGCTTTCCTATAAAGATAAAGTGAAAGCTAATTTACCACTGTCCTACTGAATCTCATGCCTCACTTCAACAGATCAAGGCAGAGTTAGTGATCAGAGGAATCAAATGCTTAAGAGATGTCAAGGAGACAGGAAGCAATTGCTTTATTGACTGCTACTGATCCAATAAAATTAGTTCAGACCATTGACAATTTTTTTTCCTCCCTAAACTGAGATTAATTAAAACCTAGGTCAAACTTCAGATAGTCAGTGTGATGTAGAGAAGACTTACGGTTTGAAAGAAAACTGATGAAATGGACAGGGTATAATCAAAATAAGAAAACATGAAAACAAAAGTATCTCTTTTGTAAACCCAAAACTGAGCATTTTTAGAATTGCTCAGAATCTTAAAGATATATCAACTTGAAATAAAATGAAATGGGAATTAAATTTATGATAATATAAGGGGATATCTCCAAGGTAAGATTCTCGGTAAAGTGCATCAATTGAAATATGTAAATAACATTAATTATGTAATTGGCAGATTTTGAAACTCTAAGCAAGAAATATAAATAACATTATATTTCAGCAAAGTTTCATAATCTGGAAATATCATACAAAGATTTATGAAGATAGATGTTATACTAATAAAAAATATTTTTGCTACTTTGAAAAATATCTTTGTAAAATGATTAAAGCGATAGAAAAGTGTGGAAACCACTTAAATGTGATTTATTTGACAAATTATTAACTTTTTAAATAAATAACAAGCAAATTTTTAAAATACAATTTAAAATTAAATTATCTCATTGAGAGCAAAAATTATGGAAAATAGAAATAAATCTTATTTAACTACAAATTGGATTTCTGAAAAATAGCATAATATATTTTCATTTTGGAAAAATCAATTTTTGTTTTGGATTTCTATTTTTTTTTTTTTTTGGAGTCAGAGTCTCATTCTGTCAACCAGGCTGGCATGCAGTGGTGTGGCCATGGTGCACTGTATCCTTGAACTCCTGGGCTCCAGCCATCCCCCCACCTCAGCCTTTTAAATAGCTGGGACTGCAGGCACATGCCATGGCATCCAGCTAATTTTATTTTATTTTATTTTACTTTTTTTTTTGGTAGAGTCAGGGTCTTGTTATGTTGCCCAAGCTGGTCTGGAACTCCTGGCCTGGAGCAATCCTCCCACCATTGCCTCCCAGAGTGATAGGATTACAGGCATGAGCCACAGCACCCAACCTGTTTTAGGTTTCATAATAGTTTAGTTATTTAAGATATTTTATGGTAAGTTCCATTATTAAATTAAAACATTTTACTGAGTTTGTTTAAAAATTTCATCTTGACTTTTCTTAAGTCATAATATGTTTATATTAATACTAATTCGAAGTATATTTTTTCTAACTCTTAAATGGTGCCATCAGGATTCTGTGATCATTTAGCATGCATTCTGCACTTTAAGAACTTGAATTTCTAGTTATAAAAGCAATACAATCACATTAGAAACATATGAAAAAATAAAAAGATATTTTTGTCACCTCTACTTTCATAATTTCTAGCATCTTCTTTGGTCTTTACCTGTTTAGTCTCTTTTTTCCCTGTATACTTTTAAATATAACATAATTTTGGAATACCTACAATTTGATGTTATGCTTTAAATTTTAAGTTAAAGATACTTTCAAATTGCTACATATATTTGAAATCAGGACTGTAATAGATGTGCACTTACGTGCATACACATATATGCATATAGAATATATATGTAGTAATGTGCTTTCTGATTCTTCTATTTTTGAAGAAATACACGTTACATATTTTATATTTATTTTCATAGAAAAATTCTCAGATCAATGATTACTTAGTCACAGGGCAAGTAATTCAGTTTTGAAAGATATTTCCCCCCTTTTTACTTAAATGTATTCTGGGTTTGTATATTTAAATAATGTATATACCAATCTAAAAGAAAAAAAGTAAAATTCCCAAGACAGTAAAAAAAAAAGGATATAGTGATCTTTGGCATCAAATTAAATTTACAAAAGTGGTTGCCATGATACTTTTTCAATTTCTTGAGCAGCACAATTTCAGTGTATGCATGGTAACTACACATTGCCATTGATGAGATATACAACAGCTATGCTGTGTTTTATAGAAGATGTCTGATCTTATAGCAGCTCTTCAAGACAGGAATTGTTACTTCAGTTTCGTGGATATTCATAGCATTCAGACTCTGAGAGAGGGCAAATGGCATACCCTAAACCACGCAATTATTCAGTGGTAGGACCAGGAAAATAAAAGATTTTTCATCCCAAAGTGAGAAAACTTTAAGGCTACAGATGTGCATTGCTATGTATGATATTTGAGTCATGTCAACCTACTTGTTATTTCTCTGAACAGTCATTCTCCTTTTCTACTGTGAATTTACAGCTGTTTCTTCTTTCTGGACATGTTTCTTCATACAAGAAAGACTTATGTTCTCCTCCTTCATTTGACATCTCACCACTTAAAATTCTACATTAGAAATTAGAGACATCCTTTTAAAAAAGTAGACTTAAATTTTTAGAAGAATGTTAGATTTTTTAGAATAGCATAAAGGAGGAAAATTGAGAAGATAGTATGCAGAGTATCCATATATTCCATTCCCACTTTCCCCTACTATTAACATCTTACATTCATATGGTACATATTTTATGATTAATTAACTAATAGGGTATATTATTATTAACTAAAGTCCATGCATTATTCAGATTTCCTTAGTTTTTACCTAGTGTCCTTTATCTGTTCCAGGATCTCGTGCAGGATTTCACATTGCATTTGGTTGTTGAGTTTATTTCCATTCATGATAGCTGTGGCAGTTTCTCAGCCTTTGATGACTTTGACAGTTTTGAGGACTACTACTCAGATGTTTAGTAGGTTGTCCCACTACTGAAAATTGTCTGATGATTTTCTCATGATAATTTTTACATTGTAGGTTATTGGGAGGAATACTACAGAGGGAAAGTGCCATTTTCCCATATCATATTAGAGGCACCTACCATCAACATGATTTATGACTTTAGATATTGACTTTAATCACCTGGCTGAGGTGTATTTGTCAAGTTCCTCTCCTGTAAAGTTCCTTTCTTTTCCTTGCTTTTCTATTTGTTTTTTAGATTTGGTGAGCTCTTCTCTTTATTCCCCAGCTACCATTATTATTGCTCATCCAGGAGGGGGCAATGATTTTCTTTCATTTTCTTTTTATACTGAACTACGAGCTGATAGAGGGAACATTCTGGTTATCTCTGCACCCTAGATGCCTATCACGGAGTGTGCTGTATGGAACAGTGGTCCCCAACCTTTTTTGGCACCTGGGACCAGCTTCGTGGAAGATAATTTTTCCACAGACCGGGATGGGGGAGATGGTTTCAGGATGAAGCTGCTCCATCTGAGGTCATCAGGCATTACATTCTCATAAGGAGCGTGCAACCTAGATCCCTCACGTGCACAGGTCACAATAGGGTTCGTGCTCCTATGAGAATCTAATGTGGCCTCTGATCTGTCAAGAGGTGGAGCTCAGACAGTAATGCTACCTCACCCATGCTCACCTGCTGCTGCGCAGCCTGGTTCCTAACAGGCCACAGACCAGTAGTAGTTCATCGCATTGGGGTTGGGGACCCCTGGTATAGGAGATATACAGTTAAATATTTGTTGAATAAAGGGATCTTTTTACGATAGGTCAAATTTTGTAACCCAAAACAAGTTTTAATGAGCAAATATGGCATAATAGATGGTATCTTCAAATAGATTTTGCCGTAAAATTGAGACATGCCCTTAAAATATGTGACTATGGTTTTCACATATTTACAAAAGCTAGAGAATATTGGTAGCAGCAGAAATTTTCTAAATTTTAAAGCAATGAAATAATTTGTTCAAAAAATTTTACACAAATTATATATATAAAAAAGTTGAGTTGTTCTCGTCAAAGTGGAAGCGAAGGATTTTTATAAAGATAAAAGGCTCTATAAAAACTCATGAAAGTATTAGTAAAAGCAAAATATCTTAATATTATTCTAAACAATTTTCTTACACAAGTAAGGTATTTTAGTTACACTAATAAAATTAATCCTGAAATATGCATCTTAATATACAGTGGAAATTTCCTGTAATATTACTGGCTGAGGCAAGAAATATCTAATCTAAAAGTTGTTTATAAGCCTATCAAGAATGTTTCTCCTTTTTTGCATTTCTATTTTTGATTACAAAATTAGATTTTGAAGAAATTTCTTTTTTGCCTTTTTTTCCCTCAGAAATGAGAGTGATGACATTGCCTTTGATATAAGAAATCTATAGGAGAAAAATAACATATCTTATACACTTGAATAGAGATAAATTTCCTCAGAGGTTCTGTTTCATTTGTCTTGAAACATGGCATTTTGTGTTTGTTTGAAGGTAGGCTCATCTTGAGGACAATATTTAGGTTATTCTTATGCGAACATAGAGATTAATCACCAGCTACATAGTAAAAAATCCACTTTATCATGAGGTTTTTATTTATTTCCAAAATAAAAATTACAAATCTCCATGTCTCATAAATCCCAGGAAACTAGTTCTAATTTGTGTTTGTTTGTTTGTTTGTTTGTTTCCTACTGAACCATTGATACATGCTTAATATTTGCAGGAAAAGGTCTAAATATTTAAAATTAAGTCAGGTGTTAGGAACTTTGGCCAACATCAGATGAATTCATACAGCCACATAAAACTGCTTCCTCAGACTGTATTTAACTTTACGCACTGCTTGACAAGGCTGTAGAATTTATTGTTATATCAATAGCCTCCTACTTTACAATAAATACAACATTGAATAAAGTCAAGGAACAATGGTCATAATTTTTACTAAAGGTATGTACCATATAAACAACCCAATATTAAATGAATAATTGCCTTCTACCCAAAACATACATATTTTTTAAATTAAATATAAAAACGAAATACTAGCATTTTCTGGCAGTATTTCAAAACACTTAGTCGGCGATATTGAATCTTATAAGTCTTTCTATTATAATCATCTAATTTGTTAAATCCTCCATATCTGTTGATATTTCCTCCATGAAGTGGAGCTATTGCCCTTTAAATATGGAGGAGATTTTCCATACAACGGTGTTTAAATAACCTTTCTCTTCTGTGTTTCTTTCATGAAGCAGGAGGGAGAGGTGTATTGAATGTTCATGAGCAAAGACTGTGAAAGTTTATAGCCCTTGGCCTGAATTCTGATTCCTTTACTTGTGAAATTTGAGAACTAGTACAAATTTATAAATTGACTGAGCCTCAAGTTCTTCATTCATAAATGATAGAAAAAAAATACCAAGTCACTTTATAGATTTGCAGTGAATGTTAAAATAAACACACATGTAATGAACAATATTTGACATATCTTTATCACTAGCAGGTAACACATATATAAGGTAGAAGTAGGAAGAAACAATCAAAAACTCAAATATTCAGAATTTCTACAGGCTCCAGAGAGATTCTTAGATATTTCCATGCCCCCCAAACTATAAACACATTGTTACTGTTTCATGTTTTCCTATCCCATCTTTGCGTATTTTAAAGCTTCTTTTAGAATCTTTAAAGCATAAAGAAATATACAAATGTACTATGTACATGTAAGAAAGAGAGTATTCTAAGGTCTATTTTTCCTAAAGTAGAGCCTTTTCCCTTTGCTCCTGTGATCATATATCTGAAACTGTGTGAATATATATACGCCTCAATATTAAATATGAAATTTAAAAGTAAACACTGTGAGAGGTTGAAATAAATGTAAATAATGACAGCAGTAGTATTATATATTCCAGTACCATTTTGTAATTTATGTGAGATTATTATAATATACCCAGATGCCTTTTTATGCATTTGCATTTTTTTTTTTTTTTTTTTTTTTTTGAGATGGAGTCTCGCTCTGTCACCCAGGCTGGAGTGCAGTGGCGGGATCTCAGCTCACTGCAAGCTCCGCCTCCTGGGTTCACGCTATTCTCCTGCCTCAGCTTCCCCAGTAGCTGGGACTGCAGGCACCCGCCACCCCGGCTAATTTTTTTTGTATTTTTAGTAGAGACGGAGTTTCACTGTGTTAGCCAGGATGGTCTCAGTTTCCTGACCTCGTGATCCACCCGCCTCAGCCTCCCGAAGTTTTGGGATTACAGGCGTGAGCCACTGCGCCCGGCCGTATTTGCATTCTTTAAGAGATCCACAACTAGTTATTTATCTTGCTTTATATTTCTTAAGCGTGTTATTGTAAAATCATCCTCTAAGTAAAGAGAAGAAAAAAGTAGCCATTTAATTTCCAAAGTACATGTACAAACACACAAGGTACAAGTAGTTTGGATTTCATGATATTGAAAGTAATGCCTGCACTTTCTAGTGGGAATAAAGCTTAGAACTGCAACAGAGTAGGAATCGCTATTCTCTAGGTCAACTGTGGTGAGGAAATATGAAGCGAAGTTTTAGAGGCAGACCATAAGAATACAAACGCCTCTTATTCTTCTGTTTCAGTGAAGTAAATTCTTCTAGGGAAAAAAAGAGTTTTAGGTATATTACGTAAAAATATGATAATTGTAAGCATCTAATTAGCTGTAAGTAAATATGTAAAGTAAGAAAAAATTAAAATGTGTCTGGACAGTTTAGATCATTGAAGTTAATCAGTTTCAGGCAAAATAAGGAACTAGTAGGCTGTCAGCTCCTTGTTTACAGAAGTTTGGCTTAATCTTCATGTCCCTCAAAGCACCTATTGTAGTATCCTGATCTATAATATTAACAAAAATAAGAGTTTATTTCTAAGTTACTTAGGTTATTTTTTTCTCTTGCGTTTTCTTGTCTCACTTTACTTATTTGGAATTTTAATATATGGAAATATGCATTTTCACTGCATTGTGGAGGAAAAAAATGGCTCTATTTAAGGCTTTTAATTATGATTAATGTTACCTTCTTTCTTCCAGTTTTAATATCTGGGTAAATATAAAAGATTTTTTTTTTAGTTTCCATAAAATACAAAGGACAGTTGAAAACAAAATTTATAACATTGTTCTACAAGCTATATAATATATATAGATGTAATATACCTGGCAAATATAAGATAGACTATTGGAATGGAAGAAGGGGTTGGGATAGTAGATAGTATGCATATTGGAGTGGGAGAAGGGGTTGGGATAGTAGATAGTATGTATATTGGAGTGGGAGAAGGGGTTTGGATAGTAGATAGTATGTATATTGGAGTGGGAGAAGGGGTTGGTATAGTAGATAGTATGTATATTGTAATCACTGGTGCCATCACACTACACATACACATAAACACAGTTTTATATATACATATATGAGATGGAATTTTTAAAGTTTCATATAACTTAAAAGGAGGCAGGAAGAATTAAAGGTAGAAGTAAACAATTATGTAATCATAGGTGAAGATTTTAATTCCCATTTCTTATCAATTGGTAGAAAAACTAGACCAAAAACATGCGACAGTTGCATAATTCACAATCACAAATATAAATTATATACTGGGTCATAAAAATGTCTTCGTATATTTAAAACACTTTATATCATGCAAGAAATAGACTCTCACCACAATGGAAAATTTTAAAGCATAACAATAAGAAATCAATGACAACTTCAATATTTGCCAATTAAACAACAATTCTAAATGGTGTATCGATCAAAGAAGAAATCATAAGGCAAATCAGAAATATTTTAAATGGAAAAAAGTATAATTTGATGGATGTAGATAAAGTATTGCTTAGAGAGAAATTTAGTGCTTTAAATATTTATATTAGAAAGCAAAAATAGGGCATGGTGATGGGCGCCTGTAGTCCCAGCTACTCGAGAGGCTGAGGCAGGAGAATGGCATGAACCCGGGAGGCGGAGCTCTCAGTGAGCCAAGATTGCGCCACTGCACTCCAGCCTGGGTGACAGAGTGAGACTCCGTCTCAAAAAAAGAAAAAAAAAAAGAAGGCAAAAATAGTCAAAAATTAATGCCCTATATTCTCCCTTAAGCTATTATAAAGAGGAGAATGAGACTGAGAATGGCAGAATGAGAAGAACTGAAATAATGAACATAACAACAGAAATTAATAAAATTGAAAACAAGTAATAGAGAATGTTAACAAATCCAACATTTGGTTTCTTGAAACAGTAATAAAATTAATAAACTCCTAACTAAGTTAATGAAGACAAAGATAGAGGGAACATAGAATTTCAGCCCCAGGAATAAAAGGGGAGTTATCCCTAGAAACTTAAAAATCTTTACCATCCATCATGGTTTGCCCCAACTACATATGGCTATTTAAATTAATTAAAATTAAACAAAATTCAGTTTCTTAGTCACAGTCTCATTTCAAATCCTCAGTAGCCACATATGGCTATTAGTTACCAGATTGGGCAGTGCAGATGTAGAATATTTCCATTATTACAGAAAGTTCTATTGGGCAGCATTGCCCATTAAAAGGAAAATAGGAGAGTGTTGTAAACAAGTTTATATCAACACACTTGACAACTTAGAAAAATGTACAAATTCATTGAATAATATGATTTAGCAAAATTAACTCAGGATGAAATAAAATCTGAATATTCTTGTATCTATTAAAGATGTTAAATTTGTTATTTCAGATTGTTATTTCAAATTATTATTTCAGTTTTCTTTCCCAAAAAGAAAACTCTGAGCAAAATGACTTAATTGGATAATTTTATTAAACATTTAAGGAAGACATCAAAATCTTACACAAACTCTATCAGAAAAAAGAGAGGAAGAAAATATATCCCAATTCATTTTATGAGGCCAGTATAACCCTAATACCAAGATCTGACAGAGACATTGCAAATAATTTTAATAATAGTAACAATGGCAAATAGCCTTTATAAACATAGATGTAAAATTTTTACACAACATTAGCAAGCCAAATCCTTTAATACAGAGGAAGATAACACATTATAATAAAAAAGTATTTAGCTTAGGAAAGCAAGGTTGGCTTTAAATGTGAAAATTATTATACAATATAATTAACTCTATCAAGAGTTTTAAAAGTATATGAACATTTCAAAAGGCACAGAGAAAAAGAACTTGACAAAATTTAACACATGATGATTAATATTTCAGCAATCCAAGAATAGAATTTTCTTTTCCTATCACTATCAACATGCCTACTATAAAGTATTGAACATTTTTAAAAATATTATTATTCTCGGCCGGGCGTGGTGGCTCACACCTGTAATCCCAGCACTTTGGGAGGCCGAGGTGGGCGAATCACCTGAGGTAAAGGGATCGAAACCAGCCTGGCCATCATGATGAAACCCCGTCTCTACTAAAAATAAAAAAATTAGCCGGGCGTGGTGGCGGGCGCCTGTAATTCCAGCTATCTGGGAGGCTGAGGCAGGAGAATCGCTTGAACCTGGGAGGCAGAGGTTGCAGTGAGCTGATACCAAGCCATTGCACTCCAGCCTGGGCAACAGAACAACACTCCATCTCAAAAAAAAAAAGAAAAAAAAATATTCTCATGTTTTCTATTCCATATTGTACTGCTCATTGTAATAAAAGAAGGAAAAGAGTCCGGGCACAGTAGCTCACGCCTGTAATCCCAGCACTTTGGGAGGCTGAGGTGGGTGGAAAACGAGGTCAGGAGTTCAAGATCAGCCTGGCCAACATAGTGAAACCCTGTCTCTACTAAAGATAAAAAAAATTAGCTGGGCATGGTGGTGCTTGCCACCTACTCAGGAGGCTGAGGCAGGAGAGTTTCTTGGACCCGGGAGGCAGAGGGTGCAGTGAGCCAAGATTGCACCACTGCACTCCAGTCTGGGCGACAGTGCAAGACTCCGTCTCAAAAAAAAAAAAAAAAAAAAAAGAAATATGGGTTTATGTAGAAAATTCTGAGGAATGTAAAGAAAAACTACTGCTAAAACTAATATGTGAATTTAGTGAAGTCCCTGAATACAATGTTAAATGTGTATTTTTTTGTAGAAATTGACAAGTTGGTTTTTAAAATTTTTTTGGAAATGCAAAGGACCTAGACTCATCGAAGCAATCTTTAAAAAGGATAGAGCTGGAGAATTTTACACTGCTTGATTTCAAGACTTACTTTAAAACTTTAATAATTAAAAGTGTGGTACTGGCACAAGGATTCACATGTAGATCAATGAAACAGCAAGACTAGAAATAAACACTTAATCAATCATTTTGATTTTTGACAAATGTTCCAAAACAAGCCAAGGTGGAAAAAAGTCTTTTCACAAATGTTGACATAATAACTGAATATCTTATGGAAAGTAATAAACGTAACTCTACTTCTGTTTTATACTACACACAAAAATAATTTGAGTTAGATCATAGTTCTAATCATAAAAGCTAAAATCGTAAAGCTTTTAGAGGAAATCTTTTAATTATGCTTTTTGCGTGGGAATTTTCCTAACAAAAATTTGGGAACAAAAATAGAGCTATCTTTCTTTTTCCATTCCTAGTAGTACCTTCAGAAATTTCTTATTTCACATGAGAACTATTCAATAACCACCTAACTAATCCCTGTACATCCTATATGTATTTCCAATCTTTCTTTCACATTGCCACCGGACATATCTTTCTAAAATGTTGTTTTATTCAAGTCATTATAATTTTCAGTGGTATCTCATTTTCTACAGATCATTATTTTTCACTAAAGCCCAATGTCTCATATACCTTATTGCTTCATTTATTCCTTTATTCCTTTATTCTTTCAAACAATTATTGAGTTCCCCAGTCCTTGATTAATCCATCTGTGAGCTAGTCCCTTCTTTTTTATTGCACTGCTGGAGAAAAAATATCATATAAATGTGGAAATTGAGACCACTGTGCATTTTTATTTTCAAGCTTCCCAGAAATACTTCAAGGTTTCCTGACTCAGCTGTCATTTGTGTTCTCCACAAGGGTTATTTCTAACGTTGCACTCTTTG
Organism: Pongo pygmaeus; assembly: GCF_028885625.2. Taxonomy (NCBI): domain Eukaryota; kingdom Metazoa; phylum Chordata; class Mammalia; order Primates; family Hominidae; genus Pongo; species Pongo pygmaeus. The sequence continues at coordinate 40,654,091 of NC_072384.2, read as the reverse complement.
TAAAACTCTGACTGTGCCACCTCCTGCTTAATTCTCAGCATGTGACCTCATCTACTCATCCAAGAAAAAGTATAAGCAAACAGCGAAAGCTTAGATAATTTTTTATTATCTAAAATGATAAAGTTGTCCACAATTATACAATAACTATATTATTCCCTTCCTTTTTATGAGAAGTGTCATCCTTTTTTTTTCTTTTAAAGTGTCTCTCCCAGTCTGACCAAGATGGTGAAACCACGTCTCTACTAAAAATACAAAAATTAGCCGGATGTGGTGGGGCACGCCTGTAGTCCCAGCTAGTCTGGAGGCTGAGGCAGGAGAATCACTTGAACCCAGGAGGTTGAGGTTGCAGTGAGCTGAGATCAAGCCAATACACCGCGTCTCAAAAAAAAAAAAAAAAAAAAGTGTGTCTCTTTGTCTGTGCTCTCACATCCTCAAGGACTTTGCTGTTTCCATTCTCATTTCTCCTACATGTCTAACCTATGTCAGTTTCCTAATCCTTCAGTGATTCCTTATTACTCATGGTAATCTCTAAACTCCTTAACATAGTTCATGAGCTTCTGTAGCCTTTCCCACCTCACCACCTCCCCACCTCCCCGGCCTTCCTTAAAATCGATGTTCTTGTCATCCCATACTTCTCCTAGTTTCCTGATTACACCATGTACTTTCTCAATTTTGGACTTCTCTCACATGCTGTTCTTCCTTTTAGATAAATCTTTATTCCTCTCAGCCTGATACATTTCTACTTAGCATGTAGGCCTCAACTTACATGCAATTTACTTCAGGGAAACTTCCAAAACTCCCCTCATATTTTTTTAGCACTTCACCCAGTATCTCCCCTACCATAAGACATGCCATTTTATATTGTAATTACTTACTTACTTGTTTTTATCTCTTAAGTCTGAAAATACCATTAGTTCAGGTATCTTGTGTATAAACTTGAATAATTGAACAATAGGTGGGTAAGGAAGCAAGGCACCATGCTAGGCATCTGGATGAGATGAAAGGCAGACTCTCTGTTATCAAGGACTTTACAGTCTAGTAGAGGAGACAAATGAACCACAAATGATAATATTAAGATATTAAATACTATACTATGGTGCCTGGCCCCATTTCCGTTTCAACTTTGCCTCCAACTGCTTACATTCTTTAAACCTCTACACCCATAAGACATTTCTACTACTTACCATTTGAATAAGTCTTATACTTTACTTTTTATTTACATGTTTTGCTCATGCTTCTGAATCTTTCTGTAGACATGGACACTTCAACAATCATAAATAACATTAATGAAATTTGCCTAATTTACTATAGACAATGAGATTCTCTCCTTCCTCTGCACTTTAATAGTAATTCTAGTACTACCATTCATATGATAATCATGATAAAGGCTTGATTAATTATTTATACATATATATAATTATATCCCATTTTAGATTGAAAGCTCCTGGAAGACCAACATATTGTATACCTGTATATGTATATTCTCTCCTTCCTCTGAACTTATATAGATATAGATATACATATACATATACATATACATATGCATATACATATACATATACATATAAAACCCCTGAGAGGCCCAATAGGAAATAGAAAAGTATCTTGCTCATAGAACTTTTATCATAATTGATTTTTTAAAAATATTATGACCTATGCCATCAGTCCTATTTCTGTTCTGCTGAATCTTTTGGATTCATTATCTATTGTCCAGATTTTCTCTACAAAATATAAAGCTCATTTATCTTAAAAAGTTGAAGACTAGTGTTTTATTTATATTATTAACTAGCTTTTACATGTCCCAAGAATTATATGAAGTGCTTTATATACATTTTGCCCTTTAGTCTCACCTGTAATCCCATGAAGCAGGCACAGGTGCTAACTCTATTACCTTTGAAAGCAATGAGGTCCAAAATTGGTTCAGTTACTTTTTCAAGGTCATCAAAAAGAAATTTGTACAGGCACTATGATACACTTTAGAAAAATAAATCCTACAAATTTAACAAAATATATATTTTTAGAAAAGCAGCTACTATTTACCAAGGATCAGAGTTGGCTTGGTATTTGGCCAACATCTTTTTTTTTTCTTCCCAGAAGATTTGTAAAGTTAATGGTCTTATGATCACTTTACAGTTTAGAAACTTAAAACTTGGAAGGATCAAGTGATCTCTTCAGGGTAGCTCACATAGCTAGTAAGTAGAAGACTGGATGTGAAACAGTCTGTCATCAAGCTTATGTTTCTAACTACTATACTATACTGCCTTGTTAACTCTTACTTAACTCTTTAGTTTTGTGCCTCTCAGTTTGTTTAATATCTCTTTATTGTTGTGTTACAGCGTAGAATATTGATGTGAGCAGAATACAATTATGTAAATTTACTGACTGGGTTCTAGATAACTGGTTTAACAATATACTGACTCTCTACTATTTGAAAAACCGGCTTGAGATACTACAATTTTATCAAATTTCAAGACATAAGTAAAAATATTAACATCTTTTAATATTTCACTAAGCATATGTGTTGAAGCACATGCCTTCCTGGCAAATCTATCTTGTTTTAGAATTAGTGATTGGCATATTTATATAAGACTCATTTTATACTTTTACCAATGTCTCCCTTGTAACTCTTACCCAGAATTTTCAGATTCTTTTCTGCAAAGTCTATATTTTATAATCTAGACAGAATTATAGGCCCAGGTGGGATACCTACAATCATTACATTTTTGTCACAGTCTTTTTCATGTAATAAGTAAAACTAATAAAAAGACATACTAATGTAACATAAAAGCCAGCTGCATTATTTCAATCCAGTGATTGAATTCTATCAATCAAGGTACCCTTTGCTGCCAGAAAAGAAAACAAGAAGGTTTTATGTGGAGGAAAATAAGGCTTAGGGTAAATTAAAGTAAAAAGTTCAATCTATAAAATAAATGTATTTCTAAAATTGGGACTATGAACCAGGAAAAGCAAACAGTATTCGATAAGGCCTGTCTAGACATTGGTATTTTGAGTATGAATATTGAATAATAAAATGGAAATGAATAGTATTATGATAAGATCAGGCAAATTTATGAAAATATAAATCAACGAGAGAACAAAAATCTGTGGCACTGTCATTTTAAGGCCTGAATACAAACATGGACTGCACCTTTATTTGGCAAACTCTCTAAACAGCTAATCACTTTATAATGCCTACTATGAAAATCACTGATTCTTTTCAGTCTAGTTTTATTGTGGATTTAATAAAACCACTTTGTTTTCTTAATAAAATTAGGGACATGGATGAAATTGGAAATCATCGTTCTCAGTAAACTATCGCAAGAACAAAAAACCAAACACCGCATATTCTCACTCATAGGTGGGAATTGAACAATGAGAACACATGGACACAGGAAGGGGAACATCACACTTCGGGGACTGTTGTGGGGTGGGGGGAGGGGGGAGGGATAGCATTGGGAGATATACCTAATGCTAGATGACGAGTTAGTGGGTGCAGCACACCAGCATGGCACATGTATACATATGTAACTAACCTGCACATTGCGCACATGTACCATAAAACCTAAAGTATAATAATAATAATAATAATAATAATAATAATAATAATAAAGAAAAAAATTTACTTTTTATTATTAAGTACTATATGTTTATTATCAAAATTTAGAAAATTTAGGAATGCACAAAAATAAAATTTGCTCGGTAGCAGTTATTCTCAGAGTAAATGCTTGCTAACACTTTTATTACTGGGACTTCAAACAAGCCAATATTAAGCATTCTGCATCCTAAATAAGACTATACAAATCTAGAATAGAAAATTGTTTATTACTAACTTGGTGCAAAAGTAATTGAGGTTCTTGCCATTGCTTTTCATGGCAAAAACCACAATTATTTTGCACCAGCCTAAGAGCTTATATGTTGTTTTTTGTAATTTTTTATTTACTTGTTTAGTTTCTAACATAGTCTATCATATGTGTTAAATCATATTTGCAGAGATAAATGTTAGAGACATCAAAAGACACATTTAAAACTATGAAGTGTGAGAAATATCAACTTTCACCTTGTGTCTTATGTATGTATATGAAACCAAATAACTCACCATATGGAAGCTGGAATGTTTGCACTCATTTGATTACAGTCCTGTCTCTTGGGACTATGTTGTCACTTTGGGGAAAGGCAATGTAATTCAGAGCATGTGCATGTATCTCTCTTGAAACTCATTCACAATTTGAAAAACTAATGCGACATATTAAGAGGTGGCTCAGATTCCTAACATTTCTTTTAAAAATTCTAAAATTGATCATAATTATGGTTTTTCTTTACTTAAAAGGATTCAACTTGTTTACTTGGGCTTTTGCTACTAAACTCTGTAGAAGCACAAATCTGCTGATAGAAGAAGAGATAAGGGACCCACAGTCTATAAGTTTGCATCCACAAAGCAAAAGTAAATTGCTAAGATACTGATTTTCTATTGACGGTGACTAGCTTGCCTTGAGACATTAACTTTATCTTCACCAACGTGTTTGAAAACAACCTATTGTATTATCCCTCCCCTTCAAAAATTAGTGCTGCTCAAAGTGACAAATCACAAGTCAGAGCTTGCCTATATTAAGAGGCAAATGAGTGAATCACATCTTCGTTGAGAGGATAGCTTGTTCCAGGCTCCAAAAGAAGAAATGAAATATGACAGACATGTAGTTTTCATTCAGCACATGTTTACTGACAAGTTTCATGTGTCAGACACTCCTAAGGCCCTGGGGGTACTGGAGAAATCCAGTACTTTTTCTTGCATTGCTTTCAAGCAATGGTTTTCTAATTTGTGACATGCCAAGCAAGCCACTTTCTATTACCCTAAGGACTGATTAAATTGTTCTAGAAGGCAATTAACTCTTTGAATAATCACTTCTACAGTACCAATCTTTTGGTACTTTTCCAAGTATCAAAAATCCATAGAACCAAAAGGATTTACTGTAAGACTTGGTGTTAGGGTCATTTTGCAACCTGCATCATGGATTTCTAAAATGCATTCTCTTGAGTATATGCCTTGATTCCTTCCCCCAAATACTCACTTAAGATTTAACATTATAAGAATTATTATAAACATTTTACAAATTAGGTGCATAATGAATTCATTTAATCTTTTCAACCTTTTTTTTTTGCTTCGTTTCTATATGGTTTGTATAAGATACCTACTATCCCCCAAAAAACTGTTAAAGTGTCCTATTTATTTACGAAATCAGAGATGTTATAAAGTATGAAAGAATAATTATTCTTCACATAAATTAATGATAATCCTTGAATAATTCATCTGTTGGCTAATTTAAATAATTTTTGCATAGGTAAATTGGTATGTCCCTCCCCTCCAATACAACGGAACCAAGTGTTTTCTTCTAGCTCCACTCTCAGGCTGTGTATTCTGCATGTGCAATTAAGAGTAATTGAAGAAATCTCAGTATTGGCCAGAAACAGGTAATAGGAAAGGGCAAGAAGTAAAATTAAGGAAAGGGTATCAACTCAGCCTTCCCTGGATATTTTACCCTCAAAAGATAAATAGAAGACCAGTTTAGGCAGAAGTCAGTCTGTTCGTCTTCCAGACTTGAATGTATGGAATTGTGAAGCCTACATTATTTTAAGCTTCAACAAAGCAGGCCTCATGGGTCCCTTTGCTCCTTCTATGCAAAGTATTCCCTAGGTGAGATAAAAATAAGCTAAGGGAAAAGATCACTCTCATCATTTTAGGCATAGTGTTACACAAATCTTTCTTCCTGAAAGTAGGATTATAGCCTTAGGAAATTCACTCTGCTTTACTTAGTCAGCAACGTGATCCAGTACATATAGTTAATTAAGCAATAGATTAATTAATTTTAAAATTAAAGGCCAAAGTGAACAGGTTTCTAAAGTAGCATAGTACAAACAAGATCCAAAGCCTTCTTCCACAGCTGACCTATTTATACCAGGAAGCCTATCTTTGCAAGGCCGGAGGCAAGGATAGAAGCCTGGAGTACTGGGTTCTATCTAGAATGTAACAGAAAATTTGGATAATCTCAAGGTGACTCTTCCTGGGACTGAGCAATTCTCTGAGCCCCAGCCAATTTCTCCTGAAGCATTAATACCTCTCCTTCAGAAACTTTATTATATTTTTTTCCTCTACCTTTGTAGAGTACATATAATGAGTCTAAGAAAGGAAATTTGAGACAACTTAGGATTTTGATGAGTTTGACTCATGCTTACGAATCAAAATAAATTTCCGTGTTGAAATATTGGGAAGATAAACTTGAGCTCTTATATTTATTTAAAATAATGTTTTCTTATTATTTTCAAGAAGTATGGATTTTATTATTCTTACATGTCATTGCAATATCCCATAAGGTTATTGTATTTTATTTTGGGATTTTTGAGGGTTTTATTTTGTTTGCCTTTCCAATATGCAAATATATCTAATCTGCCCCTTTGGGTAGCACGTGTGACTAATATACTACTCTCTTTTTAAATTATCTTTTATCTGCACTACTTCTAAATAATAATTGGATTGTGTGATCTTCTTTGTGGGTGAGAACATTCACCTCACATTCTTTCCCTGGGTGTCATAGGCTAGCTTTTCTCAATCTGACCTATATGCATCAACAGAAAAAAAAAAAGACAAAAAAATAACAACAAAAAAAAATATACTCCCATCCATATATTTTCTTATTATATAATCTGCTATCTTTTATTCCCAAAAGTTAAAGTTTTAATCATGGCTTTGCTGTTCAGTTAATCATAGCCTGAAGCTATGTTATTAAGTGATATCTCAACAGTATTCACAATTAACACTGAAGGCAAGAAAAAGTGAAAGCAATTAAACTACCTGTGGAACTTTTCAAAAGAAGACATACACGTGGCCAACAAACATATGAAAAAATGTTCAACATCACTAATCATTAGAGAAATGCAAATCGAAACCACAGTGAGATACCATCTCACATCAGTTAGAATGGCTATTATTAAAAAGCCTAAAAATAACAGATTCTGGAAAGGCTGTGGTGAAAAGGGAATGCTTATACACTGCTGGTGGGAATGTAAATTTGTTCAACCACTGTGGAAAGTAGGTTGGTGATTTCTCAAATAGCTTGAAACAGAACTATCGTTTGATCCAGGAATCCCATTATTAAATATACACCCAAAGGAAAATAAATTGTTCTACCATAAAGACGCATGCACCTGCATGTTTATTACAGCACTATTCATAATAGCAAAGACATGGAATCAACCTAGATGCCCATGAACAGTAGACCAGGGTATCATTAATGGGTACAAAAATATAGTTCGAATGAATAAAACCTAGTATTTGATAGCAAAAAAAAAAAAAAAAAAAAAAAGAAAATGTGACACATGTACACCATGGAATACTATGTACACATATCCATAAAAATTGAATGAGATGGGGGCCGGGAGCGGTGGCTCACGCCTGTAATCCCAGCACTTTGGGAGGCTGCGGCAGGCAGATCACAAGGTCAGGAGATCAAGACCATCCTGCCTAACAGGGTGAAACCCCATCTCTACTAAAAATACAAAAAGTTAGCTGGGCATGGTGGCGGGCACTTGTAGTCCCAGCTGCTCGGGAGGCTGAGGTAGGAGAATGGCGTGAACCCGGGAGGCGGAGCTTGCAGTGAGCCGAGATCTTGCCACTGCACTCCAGCCTGGGCGACAGAGCGAGACTCTGTCTCAAAAAAAAAAAAAAAAAAAGGAATGAGATTATATCCTTTGCATCAACATGGTTGGAGCTGGAGGCCATTATCCTAAGCAAACTAATGCAGGAACAGAAAACCAAACACCATGTGTTCTCACTAGTAAATGGGAGTTAAACATTGAGTACACATGGACCGAAAGAAGGGAACAAAAGACACTGGGGCCTACTTGAGGCTGGGAGGTGGAAGGAGAGTCAAGATGGAAAAACTACCTATTAGATACTATGCTTATTACCTCAGTGACAAAATAATCTATACACCAAACCCCAGTGACACACAACTTACCCATATAGCAAACCTGCACATGTACCCCTAAAACTAAAAGCTAAAAAAAAAAGTAAAAATTATCAAGCCAAAGAATAATTAAAATAATTTACAGACTGTGGTAAGTGCTGTGAAGGAAGTGAGGATAGTTATGTGAAACCACAAACAGTTCGAGAGAATTAAATATTACAAGTGTTTTGGAAAGTGGAAATAAAAAATAAAATACTTTTGGAAAGCAATGAGTGAAAACAGCTAAGATAGCCTTCACCAAAAATCTATGATCCATTAAAATGAGTATTTTTGTTTGATGAAATCCCTCAGAAAGTACCCAAAAGTGTAAACATGTTTGTACTGATTATATGTGAAGACCTATAGAGAGGCCATCTAGTTTATATTTTTAACTTAATCAGTTTTGAAATAAAAGTTTTATATATGTGTGTGTATATATATATATATGTACATTACATGGATTAAAATTCAAATTGTTCTATAAAGCTTAACATACAGATGAGTGGTTATCTACTTCATACTACCCCGTTCCTAATTTCTGTTCTCCAAAGACACCCCACTTTTAGCTTTTCTTTGGATGTGTTTTAGTCTGCATATTTAAAAAATAACATGCTTACACTGACATTTCTTTCCTTTTATTTTTTGAGACAGGGTCTCACTCTGTCACCCAGGCTAGAGTGCAGTGGTGCAATTATGGCTTACTGCAGCATCGATCTTCTGGGCTTCAGTGATCCTCCCACCTCAAGCCTCCAAAATAGTAGCTAAGACTACAGGCATGCACCACCATGCCCAGCTAATTTTTGTATTTTTTTGTACAGATGGGGTTTTGCCATGTTGCCCAGGCTGATCTCAAACTTCTGGGCTCAAGCAATTCACTTGCCTTGGCCGCCCGAAGTGCTGGGATTGCAGGCATGAGCCACCACACCCGACCATTACTGGTATTTCGTGACTTTCCCAGTTTAGGTACCATCAACTCCCTCCCTACTGAAAGATGAATATTTTGTTTGCTTAGAATTCTCGCCTGTACTCTGCCTACCACACAGATGTTTCCAATATTATATCACAGTATTGTTTAAACCAATATTTACTGTTTTCACCTTCTTGTATATTATCTTCAGAGCTGAACCACATAGTATGCTATGAATACATTTATTTACTTTACTATTTTTAAAAAATTTATTGGTGATACACCTTCTGAAACCCCCTGTGTATTTGTTTTTATTTGTTGTAGTTTAGACTGGTTGCATGGGTGTTATCAGGATTTCCTTTTACCACCCTCCTGGGAAGTAGCTTTGCTTTCTCATGTATAGGCTCTTCTGTCTTCTGGATCATTTGCCTTTTTCCAACTTGGCTTTCTCTTTTTTGGTGAAGAACAAAAATGTTTCTGTATTGTTGCTTCTGTATAAGCTTCCTGAGAAAAGTTGCTTGGGTAATAAATTTTTGGTGGACTTATATGTCCAAAAACGTCTTTATTCTATTCTCTCAATAGAATAGTCAAATGATATTATCAAATCTCATAGTCAAATGATAGTTTGACTATGCATAGAAGTAGAAGTTGAAAATCATTATATATTAAAATTTAAGGTAGTGCTTAACTGCTTTCTAAATTCCACTTCTACTACTAAAGTTTTCAATGCCATTGGAATGTCTAGTTTTTGTATGTGATTTAAAAATAATGGCTTTATAATATTATTTACATATCATACAATTTACCCAACTGAAGTATAAAAATCTAAAGATTTTTAATATATTTATAGTTGTGCAACCATCACCACAATAAATTATAGAACATTTAGAACATTTTCATTATGCCAAAAATAGCCATGCATCCATTAGCAGTCACTCCTCATTTTCCCACAATATCCCCAGTACTAGGAACAAGCGTTCTACTTTGTCTCTACTGCTTTGTCTATCCTGGATAATTCACATAACTGAAATTATACAATATGTAGTCTTCTGTGACTGGCTACTTTCACTAGCATAATGATTTCAAGTTTTACTCATGTTGTAGCTTGTATCATACTTCATTCTTTTTTATTGCTAAATGATATTCCGTTATATGGATATACCTCCTTTTGTTTACCTGTTTATCCATTGAAAGATGCTTGAATTGTTTCCAGTTTTGGCTACTGTAAGTAACTCTGCTATGAATATTCACATACAAGTTTTTGTGTGTTCTAATTTCTTTTGGGTATATATCTAAGAGTGGAATTGTTGGGACATACAGTGACTCTACATATAACTTTTTGAAGAACTGCCAACCCGGGTTCCAAAGTAGCTGGATCATTGATATGTCCGTCAAGAGTGTAGGAGGATTCCGTTTCTCTATATCCTCACCAACACTTGTTATTGTCTGTCACTATGATTATAACCACCCTAACAGGTGTGAGGTAGTATTTTGTTGTGGTTTTGATTTACATTTGCCTAATGATTACAGATGTTGAATATCCATTTATGTGTTTATTGGACATTTGTATAACTTCTTTATAGAAATATCTGCAGATCCTTTGTTTTTATGTTGGGTTTCCTTTTTATTATTGAATTGTAAGAGTTATTTGTATATTCTGAATACAAGTCTCTTACCAGATTTGATCTGAAAATGTTTTCTCCCATTGTATGAATTGTTCATTCACTTTTTTGATGGTGATATTTGAAGCATAAATACTTTTGTTAAGTCCAATGTATGTATTTTTTCCTTTGTCACTTGTGCATTTTATGCCATACCAAACAAGCCTTTTTCTAACCCAAGGAAACAAGGATTTACTCACATTTTTTCTTCTAAGAGTTTTATCATTGTAACTCTTTTACTGAGGCCAACAGTCCATTCTGAGTTAATTTTTGTATGTGGCATAGGAAGTTGCCAATTTTATTTTTTTTGCATGTGGATTTCCAGTTGACCTAGTACAATTTGTTGGAAAAATTATTTCTTCCCCATTGAACTTTCTTGGCATCCTGCAAAAAGTAATTGACCATAGATGTGAGAGTTTATTTCTGGATTCTCAATTCTGTTACATTTATCTGCATGTGCATCTTTGTGCCAGTACCACCCTGCCTTGATGATTATAGATTTGTAGTAAGTTTTTCTTCCTTTTTTTTTTTTTTGAGATGGAGTCTCACTGTGTGGCCCAGGCTGGAGTGCAGCAGCATGATCTCAACTCACTGCAACCCCTACCTCCTGGGTACAAGTGATTCTTTTGCCTCAGCCTCCCAAGTAGCTGGGAGTACAGGCATGAGCCACTACGCCCAGTTAACTTTTGTATTTTTCATAGAGATGGGGTTTCACCAAATTGCCCAGGCTGGTCTCGAACTCCTGACCTCAGGTGATCCACCCATCTTGGCCTCCAAAATTGCTGGGATTACAGGCGTGAGCCACCGCACCTGGCATAAGTTTTGCAATAGGTATTCTGCTATTGTTGGGTGGGATGTTGTAGATGTCAGCTAGGTCTAGTTGTTTATAATGTTGCTCAAGTCTTCTATTCTTTGTTGATCTACTGGTTAATTGTTCTTGCCATTATTAAAAGTGGAGCATTGAGGTCTTCAACTATTTTTCTTGAATTCTCTATATTTCCCTGCAATTCTGTCAGCTTTTGATTCATATATTTTGTGAGTGTCTTTTTTTGGTGCTTTTATGTTTATAATTGTTGTATTTTTTTCTGATGGATTAACCCTTTCATTGTTGTAAAATGTCTTTATTTGTTTCTATTTTTTTATTTTTAAAGTCTGTTTTGTCTAATAATTATATAGCCACTCCAACTTTCTTATGGTTGCTATTTGCATGCTACATTTTTTCCCATCCATTTTCTTTCCACCTGTTTGTATCTTTGGATCTCAAGTATGTCTCTTGTAGATGGTATATAATTTGATCTGAAGTTTTTATGCTGTCTGATAGTTCTGACTTTGGATTTCATGTTTGTTTAATCCGTGTACTTTTAATGTCATTATTGATAGAGTCAAATTTATGTTTTGTATTTTACCTTTTGTTTTCCTTATCACATGTCATTTTTGGATTTCTATTTCTTTTTTAATGTTTCTCTTCCTTAAGTGAATATTTTGTAGTGTAATATTTCAACCATTTTAATAGTTTATTTCATTAGGTTTGAGTTGTTTTCTTAGTAGTTGTCCTAAGTAATACAAGATATATCTCAGTTTATCATAATTGACTTCAGATTTATACTACTTTTAGATATAGAAATGTTACTCATGTATAACTCTATTCTCTCTTCTTGTATGATCGCTATTATTGTTATACATATTAAGTCATCATGTTATAAATCCAATAATACATAGCTATAATTGTTACTTTGTATAATTTTATGTCTTTTATAGAGGCTGAGAGAAGACAGGTTAGGAAAGATTTTTATATTAACCTTCTTTTTAGCAGTTCTGGTTCTCTTCATTGTTTCTGTGGATTACAATCTGATGTCATGTTCTTACTCCGAGAGAGCGTTGCTTTGTTTTTCTCCTTTGTGCTATTATTGGCATATCTATTACATTTCTATATGTTATAAGCCTGATACAATTATATACATAATTTTTACATAATTGCTTTATAAATTAACTATGAAATGAGAAATTATGTACTTGTAACACCTTTTATACTTAGCTATATCATTATCAATCCTGGGGCTTTTTTTTTTTTCATATGGTTTCTACTTACTATCTGTAGTCAATTGTTTTGTGTCTGAAGAATTTCCTTTAGTATTTCTTATAAGCTAGGTTTACTAATAATACGTTCTCTCAGTTTATTTTGAATTCTCATTTTGTAAAGAGAGCCTCGCTGGAAATAAGATTCTTGGTTGGCATTTTTTTCTCTTTTAGCACTTCAAATATATTATCCAACTGCCTTTTGACCTTCATAAGTTCCAATAAGAGGTCAGCTGTTATTCATATTGGGACTTCTTTGTATAAATATTTTTTTCTCTTTCTGCTTTCAAATTTCTTTCTTTGTCTCTGTCCTCCAACATTTTTACTATGTTGTGGATGCCTTTGTGTTTATCCTACTTGGACATTGTTGATTCTTGGTTGTGTTGATTTTTTAAAAATCAAATATGGAAAGTTTTTGTGTGTGTTTTTTTTTAATGTTGTTGTTCTGTTCCCTTCTTTTCTTCTTATTACTTTGCTACTCTCATTGTGTGTATGTTGGCATACTTACTGATGTCCCACATTTATCTCAAGCTCTGTTTATTTTTCTATAGCTTTTGTTCCCTGCATTATTCTGATTATATAATGCGCCTTCAAGTTTATCGATTCTTTCTTCTGTTAGTTAAAATGCACTATGAAACCCCTCAAATAAAATTTTCATTTTGGTTTCTTTTCAAACCAAGAATTCCTATTTGGTTCATTTTAATAATTTCTATCTTCTCATTTGCATACTCTTTTTTGGATGGGGCATTCATTCCCTTTATAGCTTCATTTACTCCTTTTTAGTTTTATTTTTACTACTTTTATTGTGGTAACACACATATAATATAAAACTTACCATTATAGCCAATTTAAATTATATAGTTCAGTGGTAGTAAGTACATTTATATTGTTGTGCAACCATCACCATCCATTTTTTATCTTCTCATACTGAAACTCTCCATTAAGTAATAATCCATTAAGTAATGAATTCTTGTTTCTTGTTTCCCCCACTCCCTGGCACCCACCATTCTACTTTGTCTCTATGAATTTTACTCCCCTAAGTAACTCATATAAATAGAATCACACAATATGTGTTCTTCTGTGGACAGCTTATTTCATTTATAGTAATGACTTTTAGGTGTATCCATGATGCAGCATATGTCAGAATTTTCTTCTTTGTTAAGCCCGCATGATGTCCCACTTTATGCATATGCTATATTTTGTTCATTCATTCATCTGTCAGTAGACATTTGGGTGGTGCATTGGTTCCACTTTTTTATTGTGAATAACACTGCTGTGGGCATGGTTGTACAAATATCTCTTTGAGACCATACTTTGAATTCTTTTGAGTAGTGCCCAGAAGTGGAATAGTGTATCATATCATAATTTTACCTTTAACTTGTTTTCCACAGTGGCTGCACCATTTTACATCTCTACCACCAATGCAAAAGGATTCTAATTTTTCCACATCATCACCAAAACTGGTTATTTTCCATTTCTGTTTGTTTGTTGTTTTGTTTAATAATAGCTGTCTTAATGGGTGTGAAGTGATATTTCATTGTGGTTTTTATTTTTATTTCCTTAATGATTAGTGATATTGACTATTTTTACATATGATTATTGGCAATTTGCATATCTTTGGAGAAATGTGAAGTCTTTGCCCATTTTTAAATTAGGTGCTCCTTTGCTGTTGACTTGCAGGAGTTCTTTTTATGTTATAAATATTAATTCCTTATCATGTATGATTTGCAAATATTATCTGTCATTCTATGGGTTGCTTTTTCATTCTGATCATGTCCCACTTATACATGTTCGGAATTTTCGAGTTTAAATTTATTTTTTTCTTTTGTTGCCTATGTACTGTTGTCATATCATCCTTTACTTATTTAAGCATGTTTTCAAAAGTTTTTAAAATGTATTTATAATAGCTGATTTGAAGTCTTTGTCTGCTAATTTCAACATCTGGAGCTTCTGAAAGGCAGAGTCTTTTACTAACCTCTTTTCTTTTATATGGGTCGCACATTGCTATTTCTTTGTATGTCTCATAATATTTAGTTGCAAAGAGAATTTTATGTAATATATTTTAGAAACTCTGAAAACCTTTCCTTCCACAGTGGGGTTTATTTTTGTTTGCATATTTAATTGTTAATTATCTGGGCTTGGCTTTTTCAGTGACATCTATTTCCCCACAGTGTGCAGTCTCTGATGTACCCCTTGAGAGCGTATAACCTTTAGCATGTTCACAATTACCCTGTGGTGACAGTGGGCTTAACACGACTCTCTTTGACTATCTATTTATCTGATCTTTCTACTAAGCTGTGTGTCTTTATTGGTATTACACTTAGCAGATAGCTTGCACGGTCAGCTGATTGTTCTATTAGTTTAAAAAAATGCTTTTTGGCATAAATTGCTCTAAAATAGTCTTATTCAATAAAATCTTGGCTACTTTTCAGGAGATTTAGAGCTTTGTTCTAAACCCACAGTGGTTCTTCTTAGCTATTTTTTTCTGTCTGGTTTTATCTGACCTGAATTTTAGCTTGCTATTTCTGTGAAGCTACCATCTTTGTCCTAACTGATCACCATCAAAATATTCATTGTTTTTGACAGTGCCTTTAGGCTTGAGCTTTCCCATGCTCTGTTACCAATAAAGTTAGTATTCTTGAGGTGAGCTACCTAGCTTTGTTTGTTAAGCCCTGCATCTCCCTGAGCAAAACATCTGCATTATGGCTCTGGAGCTGGGGACTGGGACAGTGCTTCATTCTTCTTAGAGTTACACCTCTGCTTTACAAGTGTCATGCTGAGTGTGAGTGGTTGACTTTGGTCTTCTTGGCTTGCCTCTTTTGACTTGGAATCACTGCCCTATGAAGGATCTGGATGAGAGAAACTGGACCCCAGTATATTCTTGATCTGTTCCTGGGATACAGCTTCTACCCTATGAGTGTATTTCTCCTATTTGTAATTTGATATTCCTGGGTTTTGGCTGTGTCTGTTGTTTTTTGGCTAGAATTATCTAGTTCGGTCTCTTCAGAGAGTAATTCTTCAGTATTCTGCTGCAAATGTTATAAAAGAAAATCTAGGAGGTGTAACTTCTCCTTTCAACCAATACTCCAGTATGTTCCCACCGCATTCCACTCCCATTTCCACTATTCTCAGGGGTGTTAAGTACCTGTAATTCCTGAGCCTTTCCATTATTTTGGTTTTGTATTGATTTGTTTCTTGGCCTTTCTCCAAGAGCCTCCATGTTGCACTATTTTATTGAGTGACATTCATATAAAAAGTTATTTTAATAGTGTCCCCTGGAGTTGTTAGTGCACAGTCTTTGTGGTTGGAATATAGCTGCCCTGACCATCATCTCTCTCGTTATCTTCAACCTCTGGCTTAGATTTTACTGCATTAGAAATGTAAAGAGCTAAGTAGCTAAGTTAGCTAACACTAATGTATTGCTTTTTTGCTTCTAAATTTTTGTTGATATCATTTGCCTACTCTAGCTTCCTGCCTAGTCTCTTTATCCTTATGGTTTTGTGCCTTGTATTTTTTATTACCATTTTATTGCGATTTAGGCAAAGTGCATAAGTGAGGAGATATGTTCAGTTGTTACATTTAACACATAGTTGGCATTTTTTGACCTGATATACACCAAGTGTGGTGTTGGAGCTTTGCATTTGTCTTTGTTCATCTCATTATATTGAACATACAGATACCTTCTCAAAGCTGTTATTGCCTCCTATGTCTGCATCTAATATGGGGATTTATGTGCCCCATGAGGGGAAAAATGACTTTTCACTTTTAGAGTAGATTTAGTCACAAGTACTTCTAATTTACTAAATATGAAAAAATCAAAATTTTGCTAGCAATATGGATCCACTTTTACAAAGGAAGTTACGTTACTCATGTTGCCTCACCTCCGCTAACCCAATTGCTACTACTACCTCCATCCTATTATATTCCTCTCACAAAAGCTAGGTAACATAGGAGTTATATGTGTATAATCCTTCTTCAATTATATATGCATTTTCTTACCCTCCTACCTCAAGGCACAGAGAAATTCCCTTATTGGGTATACATAGTTTCTACCGGCAATTATATTTTTCTCAGGTCCCTCTGGTAAATTTGGTTACATTTTTTCCAAGCATAGTTTCTCTCTGCTAGCAACTAAATACATTGAATC
Source organism: Pongo pygmaeus (assembly GCF_028885625.2). NCBI lineage: Eukaryota > Metazoa > Chordata > Mammalia > Primates > Hominidae > Pongo > Pongo pygmaeus. Next base: position 40,637,303 of record NC_072384.2, on the reverse strand, counting down.
AGGCAAAGATCTGATATTGGTTATTTTATTATTAATAACTCTAGTATGTCACCTTTACTGCAAACTCAAATGCAAAACTCTACTACAAGGTATGCAATATCCCAAACACCCTGGCTTTGCCAGTCCAATGCACCTTGTACTCTCACCTTTTTCTCACCTATCTTTCTCTGTACTGGCCCATATCTCAGCATTTATGAGATGCTCTAGAAATTATAGAGTATATTTTCACTCCTTATATTTTTTAATATTCATATAAACATATCAAGACATTTGCTAGATCAGAATCTGAAGCTCAGATAGTTTAAGAAACTCACCCATAGTTATATCTGTGGTAAGAGATAGCACAAGTAGAACTATGTCTTTTACTTTAGGGTCTGGAGCACACTTTGAGCTACCATTGTGTCTTAGTTTATTCTCTGATTTAAAGAAAATATGGAAATTAAAATCACTGAATTCCTTTGGTTGTGACTATAATGATAATAATATAATTGCCAACCCACAGAAGGTGTTTATAATGTGCCAAGCTAAGTGCTCCTACTGAATTACTCTGTTTAAATCTCACACCATGTTTATGTAATGTCATTGTCCTCATATAATTAGTCTGAAAAGAGAACCTCACACAAACATATTTTGCTTTACGTTATCTTCTCATATCTTTTTATAGATTATGGTGAAGTAAACATTTTTCCTCATACAATATTCCCAGTAATAACTTATACCTAAAGATTATACATTTATTTTTTAGCAAATTGGGTCAATGAATAAACTAGCCTTTTTTTTATAGTTTGTAAAATAAATTAATCTCTCTTCAGATTTGATTATGGCCTTGTAGCTATATTTTAATTATCTGTGTAATAAAATCTACAATAAAATGTTTCTAAATAAAGCAGAATCTAAAGTGCTAAGTTGCTAAAAATGATTATATATGGAGATTCAAAATAAGTAATTTTTTAAATCCAGTATTCACCAATGAGTTGAGGTGGTTGGGGCTCTTTCTCTGAGTGATTTTGTAACTTGCAGGCATAACATAAAATGAGAAAGTCTCAGCATTGATGTGGTACACTCTCAGATTCTTTTAAAAAAATTGTTACTTTGGTTTTTTGTTTAATTTATACATTTCAAAGCATACCTAGTGGCATACATCGGAATTGTATTACAGAGAAATATACGAAAAAACAGCATGAAAATCATAAAAGTAAATTAGAATTTCCAGATAAGAAGAAGGGAACATGAGCGTGGAGAAAACATGCATATATGCATATTCTTTTTTTTTTTTTTTTTTTTGAGACAGACTCTCGCTCCATCACTCAGGCTGGAGTACAGTGGTGCGATCTCTGCTCACTGCAAGCTCTGCCTCCCGGGTTCACGCCATTCTTCTGCCTCAGCCTCTCGAATAGCTGGGTTTATAGGCGCCTGCCATCACCCCGGCTAATTGTTTGTATTTTTGGAAGAGACAGGGTTTCACTGTGTTAGCCAGGATGGTCTCGATCTCCTGACCTTGTGATCTGCCCGCCTCGGCCTCCCAAAGTGCTGGGATTACAGGCAGGAGCCACCGCGCCCAGCCAAACATGCATATTCTTACTCTCCTTGACACAGAATTTATGCATATCACTTCCACTCATGTTCTATTGGTGAGAACCTGTTCTATGGCTCTAACCCGACTAAAGGAGAGGTAGGACATAGAGTCTCTGGCTGCATAGTCACTTCTCAGAAACAATTCTGCAGTATGCAAGGGTGAGCACAAATATTTTTTAACAGATAGCTGTATTTACCATACAAACTAAATGTGTTTCAGCAAAGAATTGGTTAATTAAATTACTCATCATTCATAAAATGGAATAATATGCAGCTATTAAAAAGGATGGGGAGATATACATGTATTGAGTACACACACACACACCTCATTAATTTTTTTTTTTTTTGAGAATAAGGGAAAGGCTTTATTGAATGTGTACGGTTTCAGCGGAAGAAACATAGCAATTTTGAGTAGATCTAAAGGAAGAATTCCTTAGCACATTGCATATTATTCATTACATGAAGAGAGTTTTTCTAAACGAAAAATGTTTAGGACGTTCAGGAGAAAGAACAAATTAAGGAATGAGCTCCACAGTATAGACCTCAAGGCTCTTATGCGTGCAGGGTGCAGTTCTAGTGCAAAATCCTCAGGGATAGCATGAGGGCCTCCACTGGGGTGCCTTAGGCTCCTTCCAGGGCAGCAGTTGAAGTGGATCGCGCTGCAGTCCAGGAGACGGGCTGGGGTTACTCTCCTTTCTGGTTGCTTCCTGATGGAATCCTGTGATTTCAGCATCTTCCTGGGCGGCCTGGACTGTAGAGGGCGCCCTGGAACGTAGAGGGCACCCTGGGTATGTGTCCTTCCACCTCTGCAGGCGCTGGTATCTCTAACGCTGGCTCAGGCCGCTTTGGACCCCTCCATTGGTAGCATCTGCGTCTTCTTGAAGTGACTGCAGCCTGTTTGTGGTTTCAGCCATTGAATCCTGGACATGGGAGTCTCGAGAGAGTTTGTGGCCCCTCTCGTCTCCAGGAAGGGCTCAGTGCCCGATGGGGGTGCATTAGCAGGAGCAGCGGCTCAGCACAGGGAAGTTATCCAGTGCCCTGTCCTAGGCTTGCTCTAGGTTCAGGTCCGGTGGTATGTGGGGCTCTGGCCCTGCTGCCTCCAAGACAGCTCTTCCAAGGTTGATGGATGGAACTCTATAGCCTCAGCCTCCCAAGGCTTGACCAGGCACAGCCATGCAGTTAGTTTAGGAAAGAAGAAAACGGCCTCATTACTTTAAAAAAAACAAAACAAAACCCAAAAACCGTATAATCTGTTATAAATCCCAGACTCCGCTTGGCAGGGTGCGGTGGCTCACGCCTGTAATACCAGCTCTTTGGGAGGCCAAGGCAGGTGGATCACTTGAGGTCAGGAGTTAGACACCAGCCTGGCCAACATGGTGAAACCCCATCTCTACTAAAAATACAAAACTTATCCGGGTGTGATGGCGGGCACGTGTGTTCCCAGCGACTCAGGAGGCTGAGGCAGGAGAATTGCTTGACGCCGGGAGGCGAGGTTGCAGTGAGGGGAGATGGTGCCATTTCATTTCAGCCTGGATGACAGAGTAGGACTCTGTCTGAATAAAATAAAATAATAAATAAATAAATACCGCCAACTCAGTCCATGGAATATTTTCTCAGACCACATGGGTGGTCCACAACTTCCACCTTACTACAGCTAAATTATAGAAAATTTTGCTTTTTATTTCTGAAATAGTTGTAAAACCTTATGAAATATTAATATGCAAAATGAAAATAATGAAGTGACAATGTTGTCAGTCACATTTATTAAATAAACTTTCAATATAATTGCTTACTAGTTCTGGTGGGTTTTTGATGGTTTTAACAACAATTTTCTATGTAGACATTTGTTGTTTCTGTTGCTTACAAACAGAAACCGTTTTTACTTATTTCATTCTTTCTAATTTGTGTTCCTAACCTTTGTTAAAGCCCGTTAATGCACTGGTTACAAACTTCAGTATATTACTGAATATAAATGGTGAGAGAAGTTAACCTACTTCTGTTATGACATGTTCGTCGTTTGGGGACAAAATCATTCATTAGGTTGAAGAAATTCCCCTCTATTACTACATTGCCAAGGGTTGTATTTTAAATAATGAATGGGTATTGTTTTTTGTTAAATGCTTTTTGGGCATCTATTGAAATGATAGGGTATTTTTTCCCTTATTGTACTGATAGGGTGACCTGGATTAATTGATTCTCAAATGCAAAACCAGCCTGGCATCACCATGATATATTATCCTTTTATATATTGTTGGATTTTAGTGGTTAGTAATTTTGAAGAATTTCACATCTATATTCATAAGGAATGTTGTTCTATATTTTTTCTTTAATGCATTTGTACGATTTGTGTATTAGGGTAATTCCAGCCTCATAAATTAGTTGGAAAATGTTTTCTTCCCTTTTGTTTTCTAGAAGGGCTTATGTGGAATTAGTTTTATTTCTTCCCTAAACATTTGGTAGAATCTTCAGGGAAGCTACCTAGGCCTAGCATTTTTGTGTGGGAAAGTTTTTAAATCACAAATTCAATTCTTCTATATATATAGGGATATTCAGATTATATGTTTCTTCTTGAATGAGCTTTGGCAGTTTGTAACGTTGAAGGAACTTCTCTATTTCATCTAAGTTGTCAATATGGGCCTAGAGTTGTTCGTAGTTTTCTTTTATTATCCTTTAAATCTATAGGGTCTGTAGTGATATTTTCTGCTGCCTTGCTGATGTTTATAATTTGATAGATTTCTAATTTGATATTTATAATTTGTTTCTTTTTAGTTTTCTTTGTTCTGTTTAGCAAGGTCATCTGACACAAGTTTAATATATCTAAATTAATCATATTTGATTGATTGCCAGCAATGGACAATAGAAAATTACAGTGAATAATACCATGTAAAATAGCATCAAAACTGTGAGACAGATATAAATTGAACAACATATGTAGAAGAGCTATATGCTGGGAACTCACGAAAAATTTTAAAAAATTAACATAAATGTATATATACCTACCATATTTTTGAATTAGAAGGCTCAGTAGTGTTAGGATGTCAATATCCCCCAATCTATAAATTTAACATAATTCCAATTAATATCCTAGTAGGATTCTTTAGGAACTGAAAAGCTATTTCTAAAGTTTACACGGAAACATGAAGGACCTAGAATCTAAAGGAATCTAAAAACATAAAAGAACAAGGCATAAAAATTTACGCTACCAGATTTCTTTATTTTATTTTATTATTTATTATTTTATTATTTATTTTTATTTATTTATTTGATTTGATTATTATTATACTTTAAGTTTTAGGGTACATGTGCACAACGTTATGTATGTATACATGTGTATATATATATACACATGTATATATACACAACGTTATGTATGTATACATGTACATATATACATATATATGTATACACATGTATACATACGTATATATATATGTATGTATACATGTGACATGTTGGTGTGCTGCACCCGTTAACTCGTCATTTAGCATTAGGTATATCTCCTAATGCCATCCCTCCCACCTCCCCCCACCCCACAACAGTCCCCGGTGTGTGATGTTCCCCTTCCTGTGTCCGTGCGTTCTCATTGTTCAATTCCCACCTACGAGTGAGAACATGTATTTGGTTTTTTGTCCTTGCAATAGTTTGCTGAGAATGATGGTTTCCAGTTTCATTCATGTCCCTACAAAGGACATGAACTCATCATTTTTTATGGCTGCATAGTATTCCATGGTGTATATGTGCCACATTTTCTTAATCCAGTCTCGTTGCTGGACATTTGGGTTGGTTCCAAGTCTTTGCTGTTGTGAATAGTGCCACAATAAACATATGTGTGCATGTGTCTATAGCAGCATGATTTATAATCCTTTGGGTACATACCCAGTAATGGGATGGCTGGGCCGAATGGTATTTCTAGTTCTAGATCCCTGAGGAATCGCCACACTGTCTTCCACAAGGGTTGAACTAGTTTACAGTCCCACCAACAGTGTAAAAGTGTTCCTATTTCTCCACATCCCCTCCAGCAGCTGTTGCTCCTGACTTTTTAATGACTGCCATCCTAACTTGTGTAAGATGGTATCTCATTGTGGTTTTGATTTGCATTTCTCTGATGGCCAGTGATGATGAGCATTTTTTCATGTGTTTTATGGCTGCATAAATGTCTTCTTTTGAGAAGTGTCTGTTCATATCCTTCGCCCACTTTTTGATGGAGTTGTTTGTTTTTTTCTTGTAAATTTGTTTGAGTTCATTGTAGATTCTGGATATTAGCCCTTTGTCAGATGAGTAGGTTGCAAAAATTTTCTCCCATTCACGCTACCTGACTTCAAACTATACTACAAGGCTACAGTAACCAAAACAGCATGGTACTGGTACCAAAACAGAGATATAGACCAATGGAACAGAACAGAGCCCTCAGAAATAATGCCACATATCTACAACTATCTGATCTTTGGCAAACCTGAGAAAAACAAGCAATGGGGAAAGGATCCCCTATTTAATAAATGGTGCTGGGAAAACTGGCTAGCCGTATGGAGAAAGCTGAAACTGGATCCCTTCCTTACACCTTATACAAAAATTAATTCAAGATGGATTAAAGACTTAAATGTTAGACCTAAAACCATAAAAACCCTAGAAGAAAACCTAGGCAATACCATTCAGGACATAGGCATGGGCAAGGACTTCATGTCGAAAACACCAAAAGCAATGGCAACCATAGCCAAAATTGACAAATGGGATCTAATTAAACTAAAGAGTATATGCTACCAGATTTCAAGATTTGCTATCATCAAAATAGCATAATTTATAGGAAGGACAGACATAGAGATTAACAAAACATAAGGGTACAAAAATATACCCATGGATACTTTGTCAATTCATTTTTGACAAAGGTACAAAGATAATTCAATGGAGAAATGTTAATAATCTCAACAAGTGGTACTGGAATAATTTAACATTTGTGTGCAAAATGATGAACCTTGAGTCATAGATTATACCATATATGGAAATTAAGCAAAAATAAACTACAAATCTAAAACTTAAAATTTCTAGAAGAAGTATAGGCTAAATTGAGTCAGTAATAGATTTCTTAGATAGAACTCCCAAAGCAGGATTTATGAAAGAATACATTGAGATTTGATTTTATAAAATGTAAGATTTTTTTCTTTGAAATTCTGTTATTTGAAAATCAGTAATAAGAGAATGCAAAGAGAAACTATAGGCTAGGAGAAATGATATACAAATCATATATCTCATAACATATTTTTATCCAGAATACATATACACACTCACACATGCACGCACACACACACACACTCCATCTCGCTCTCTCTCTTTCAAAGCTCAATAATAAGAAAACAACCTAATAACAGTCGGCAGAAGATTGAAAAGAATTTCTCTGCAGATAACATTTATGACTAGCTAATATGCACAATGAAAAAAATCAATAATAATTAGAAAATGCAAATTAAAATAATTGTACAATAGCTACCACTACATATATACTCAAATGACTGAAAATAAAATTAAATTGAAAGCTGAGAAATACGAACTGCTGAGAAGAAGGTAGAGTAGCTGGAAGATTGATATATTGGTAGTAGGATTATAAAAGAATGCAGCCACTTTGGAAAATAGTTTGGTAATTTATTAGAAAGTAAAACATCCACTTACCACATAACCCAGCAATCCTATATTTACCCAAATAAAATGATAACCTATATTTACACAAAATCTGTATGTAAATATTTATAGAGACTTAATGCATAGTAACTCCAAACTGGAAACAACTCAAATGTATGTTACTTGTGAAATGAATGAACAAACTGAGGTATGTTTATAAAATGTATTATTACTCGGTAATCAAAAAGGGAGAACTACCTAATACTAACAATAATACAGATTAACTGCCTAATACTAACAATAATATAGATGAATCTCAAATACGTTATGCTAAGTAAAAGATGTCAGACTCAAAATACTAAACACTGGCTGATTTCATTTATATGACATACTGGAAAAGACAAAACCATTGGGATAAAAACAAATCAGTGATCACCAAAATTGTCAGCAGGGCCAATGGGTTGACTGTAGAGGTGCAAAGAGGGTATTTTGGGGTGAAGATCCTGTTCTGTATCTTATAAATGGTATTGGTTAGACAACAATACACATTTATCAAAACTTGCAGCACTGTACATGAGAAAGAATGAATTTTGCTGAATTTAAAATATGGACTTCATTAAAATACCAAAAATAGAACAAAAATGCAATAAAAAAGCATTGCCTCACTGCTCTATCTTCTTGTAAGAGAACACATTGCAACTTTGAGGCCAGTAAGTAGTCTAGCACTAAGCAAAGGATTCTGAAGAAATTCATGTAAGCAGTCCTAAGCAACGGCCTAATCTCTGCAAACCAGTTCACACTGCATTTTACTAGGCCAAAGAAACAGGGGTAAGAGGATGAATGATGTGACACAAATTATCACCATTCTAAATATGTCAAGCATATGTCCTGCTGATAAGAGGAGCTGTCTGGCATGGTAAGTAGCTGTGTCAGCTTTTCAATCTTCAAGCATAAAAAATAGTGAAGTTCTTGTTTTTTTAATGTGCCACATAGGGAAAGAGTAATTTTTTCCTCATTACTATGGTTCTAGTTGTTGGATAAAAGGCATTTTTGTACACGCCTAATTTAAGAAGCAATTTTATTACTAAAATTGAGAATGAAATATCATCCCATTTTGTAAAATGATATCACAGATAATTTATGTATATGGAAAGGTGCTTATACCATTTTGTATTTCCAAAGAATTTCTAAAAGTTCTAATTTACTCTCCAAAACATAACCTGGAAGCATACAAATAAAATAGCACAGCCGTGTTCTCACTGTCTTGCTAAGTCCAATACATGATCAATGTGAGTTATTTGACTGTAGGTCACAAAGGCAGCAGCATAATGCTATTGACTATACAATGGTTGATCCAACAGCTATACACACAAGATAGCAAACAGTGGTTGTTTGGCTTAGAGCTATTTATGTAAACAAAACTAATGAGGAAAAAAGGCCTCTATTGGTAATAACTCGTAATGGTTGGAAACTGGTTGCCAACTTCTAATCACCTTTCTCTATTGTCCTGTTTTCACTCTAAGGAAGGTCAGCATGATTTATTTATATGTGTTTCCTAAATCATATACTCGCATACATTTGTGAAAAGGTGTCCTGAATCCCAATGATGTTACAAAGCAAAACAGCCCCTAAAAGCCATGCAAATTAGTATATTTCGTAAAAATTTCTTGTCTAAATTGTAAATTGGCCCATGGTTATGTAGCAAATTCAATGTGGATATACATTGCTTCAGAGGATGATATTTGTATTTTATAGAAACAAAGAGATCAATGTAGAAAATCCTTATTTCTTATGATTAGTGTCTCACTATCTGTTGGAGATTTTGCTTTCAGGTGAAAAATTTGAGAGAACTTACCAAACAAACAAATGAAAAACTTCTCCAGGAGTAATCAAGAGATGACAAAACTACAACCGAGTCATGTAACACCCAAAAATAAAAGCGTAAAAGAGAAAACCCTTCTAATGTAAAAATAAACAGCACCAAATTGCTGATAGTGTATATACAATACGGCAGGATAACAATAGAAATTCTGTTATACTAAATGGGTGATTAAGCTTAAATGATAAAATGATAAAAAATAATTATGATAATAAAAATAGTTACTATGTGTCAACAATATTTTAAGAACTTTGTATCACTTACCTCATTTAAGACACCCAACAACCTTATGAGGTAGTTTCTATTATTATCCCCATTTTAGAGATGAGGCAAAGCATGTAATGAGAACTTTAGTCATGTACCCATCATCACTCATACGTAACAAACAACCTTGATATCTCAAGGACTCAATACAACAACAATCCAATTTTTCCCTGATATCACAGTCCAGTTGGGTTATCAGTGGTTGACTTCCCAGGTGCTGTTTCAGGCTCTTTCCATTTTGGGCTTCTGCCATCCCAAAGGGTGAGGAGTCTGCTGGATCCCCTGCACCCAGATGGCTGACAAGTGTACAGAGAGTAGAAGATTGTCAGGATGCTGTAAGCATCAGGTCAAGGAGTGGCACACACCAATTACTCTCTACGTTATATTGGCTAGAAGACACAAATATGGCTCCAATCTAACTGGAAGACAACTAGGGAATGTCATCTTTTTATTTCCCTAGAAAGAGGAAACAAGATTGATGCACATTTAACTATTCTCTGCCACACTCACATAGCCCAAAATTACTAAAACAGTTGGAGGTAAAGCACTCTTGTTGCAGAGACCAAGGCCTCAACATAATACTCTACCACCATTCAGAAAACAAGATAAGTTGTGAAAGAAATTTCAGTTTTACTATGAATTAATTTTTATCCTTTTAGACTCCCTGTTACTATTTATTAGTAATACAAAGATATCTATTTTTTGACTATTTCTAAATCAAATGGCTTAGAAGTGTTGATGTCTCCAAGCTACCCACTACTTGTAAACTGTTACCTTGAATTTGATAGAGAAGGTATATTCATATTTTAATAATACTCTGTTTTGCAACTTTTCCTCCTTTACAACTGTGCTAAGGGCTGTATTAGTCCATTCTCACATTGCGATAAAGAACTACCTGGGACTGGGTAATTTATAAAGAAAAAGGTTTAATTGGCTCACAGTTCTGCAGGCTGTACAGGAAGCATAGCTGAGGAGGCCTCAGGAAACTTTCAATCATGGTGGAAGCCAAAGAGGAAGGAGGCACGTCTTACATGGCCAGAGCAGGAGGAAGAGAGAGTGAAGGGGGAAGTGCTACACACTTTCAAACAACCAGATCTCATGAGAACTCACTCATTATCATGAGAACAGCAAGAGAAAAACCTGCACCCATGTCCAATCACCTCCCTCCAGGTTTCTACCACACCATTGGGGATTACAATTCAATATGAGATTTGGGTGGGAACACAGAGCCAAATCATATCAAGGTCATAAAAAGATCCCTTAAAAACAGAACAGAGTGGATCTGTGTCAGGGGAATCTTCATCAATTGGATTAGATTTGATTTGTGAAATGATAGCTTCTCTCTTTTTATTTATTTATTTATTTTTGAGACGGAGTCTCACACTCTTGCCAGGTTGGTGTGCAGTGGCACTGTCCTCTGCCTCCTGGGTTCAAGCGATTCTCCTGCCTCAGCTTCCCGAGTAGCTGGGACTACAGGCACACACCACCATGCCTGGCTAACTTTTTTGTATTTTTAGTAGAGATGGGGATTCACCATGTTGAGCAGAATGGTCTCCATCTCTTGACCTTGTGATCCACCTGCCTTGGCCTCCCAAAGTGCTGGGATTATAGGTGTGAGCCACCACTTCCAGCGACAGCTTCTCTCTTTTAATCAAAAGGATAGTTTTATTTTATAATGCTGGGGAATATGGATCAGATACTGTGTTTACATGTCTGTGTTCTCACTTTCATATTTGTTTCCCTAAGATACGAGTGGTCTTCCTACTTCAGTCTAAGTTCCAAACCAATGATAATGTTACATAAGCCAATGGCTATGCTTCACGAAAGTCACTGGGTGAAGACTAATGATTCAAGTACAAAATTTTTTGTTGTACTCAAATAAGTTCTCTAACAAAATTAATCTGATAGGCTTTTAACTATATTTATAGTCATTATAGCATTGCATGCAACTAAGCATAAATGCTAAGCAGTTCAAATAGATAACTATAATAATTAGTATTGCCTTCACAGTCTGCCAAATTTTAAATTTTAGTGTTCATATTGTTAGTTCTTCATGTTTCTTCATGATCTGTTAGCAGAATCAATATTTACCATTTCACCTAATATCATAAACTGTTTAATCATCTCCTTGTCATCACTCTGCACATATACAAATCCTCACGCAGGATAAGTCTAATAAACTAAAAGCTAACTTGACCTTGTGTATTTTGCTATTTTCAACTAACAGATCTCCTCCTAACACTCAGAACCATGTCTGAGGTCTGGTCTTTCAGATCAATTTTTCCCCCATTTTGTATTTCTCCTCAACTTTCCACATCACTGCCCCCCTCTTTTCAGTGTTCACTCTCCATCTTCCAGATATGTCAAGTAGAGAGAGTAGAAAGATGCGATCCATAGTATTTGGATTTTTTACTTTGGATTGACACAGTGGAAAGGTGTAGCTGGGCTCCAGGGATTACATGGAAAAATAATAAATTTGACTCACTGAGTGAATACACCTGCATTAAGGTAGAGACTAAATGAATTAGATCAAATCTCTACCCTCATTCTTTTCATAGTATAACTGACTCTGTTTTCTGTGAGAAAACTTTCCTGCTTCCTCTTTCTGTTCCAACCCCTAATTACATTCACCTTTGTCTTCACTGCTCCACTCTAATGCTTTTTAACACCCTCAATCGATCCTATTAGGAAGCCTAGTGCATTTTACAGGCTTCAGCCATGTTTATTTCTCAATGAATTTAACATTGATTTCCCTGCTTGCCTCTATAGACTACTCTTCTTCCTTAGGTTTTGTGAGACTTTCTAGGTTCTTCACTTATGTACCTTATTATTTTGCAGTTTTTCTTGGTGGTAGTTCTTATCACTGATACCTCTTCTGTTTGATTTTCACATGAAGAAGTTCTCTGGGTGTTTTTATTTGTATCCCAAATATTCTTTTTAAGGGAATGCTTCTTTACTCTTTAGGTTTCAGTGACAGACTTTATGCTTGTGACTTCCAAATTGATATGTCCACTACAGACTTCTCTTCAAAGATAGACCCAAATTCTCACTTTCTCCCTGGCTATTATGTTGCCAATATTTTAAGCTAAATATAATCAAAGACAAACAATATTTTCTTCCCAAACTCGTAGTACTTCTGTTGTACTTAATTCATTTTATTAGTACTACTCATTTAGTGTCATTATGCTTTCACCAAGTTTTTGGCCATCTTTCTAGGCAAATATTCATAGTCTTCATTTATTATTTTGCCATTTCTAGTCACTTAGATAGGTTTTCTTCTTTTACTATCTTTCTCTCTACTGTAAGGTACTTTTGAACAACACAAGTCAGAATGTATCACTAGTGTCCTCAATAACCAGCTATGTCTCCTGTTGCCTAAACAGAAAATTCTACTTAATCTGTGAATTAATTCACCTTGATCTGGCTCCAAACAACAATTTCAGTCTCTCTCTCATTTTTTTTTTTTAACCACATCAAGCATTATAGGTTAGCAATGCAGCGTTCATTATTGTTGCCTGTGTTTCTTGCATGCTTTCAGGTCTTTCTATTTACTTTCTCATATTGTCCTCTTTACCTAGGCTACATTCTCATTAATTTTCTCTATCAAAACTCTCATACGTTTAAGTCCCAATTCAAATTCAACTTCCTCTACAACTCTTTTTCAGATATCCTCTTGCATATTCAGCTTCTAGATGAATCTTTCTCTTTCTATATCCTACCACTTGTACTTTTATTTAGCATATGTATTTTGCTACTATGATTTATAAATCTTGTTTTATATTGTTGTTCTGTCCACCTAATCCCACTCACTTCCACACTCATATTGTAATTATTTTTTTTAAATGAATTTTGCATCTGTGGAACTGTAGCAGAGTGATTAGCACTGACTATGTGCTCAATAAATATCACATTGCAATAGTGTATAGATTCAAGCCAATTTTGAGCTGATTCTATCTACATAAAGTGTAGCACTGAAGTGATATCCTTGACTAGGTGAGAGGAGATGGGATTTTTACATATGATTTTGGGTTGGAGCTTTGATTATGAATTCAACTAACTGTGAAATCCAAGGAGAAGCAGTATATGCAGATGTGGATAGAAATGGAGTATAAATCTGGAAAATCTCTTCTGATTGCTTCAGTTTTCTCAAAGAAGTAAGAAGCAGGATCATCATATATGAGAGAATATTAGGAAGGAGGTTTGCAGTTTTAAGAAGTGAAGATGTGTGAAATAATTGTATGAGAATGCTGAACAGTAATTGAACTAAGGAAATACTATAGATAATTACATTTATAATACAATACCCAATGTTCAGTTTGGAATGTTTCAGGTGTTCTTTTACATATTGGGCTTTTATTTTTTAATTATAATTTGATTTTATTTCTGTAGCACCAGCTAAACTCATGGCAAATATCAATGTATTTTGAGTCATTTAACTTTGATCTTCAAAACACCTTATTTGCCTTCCTGGGGAAAAGAGTAAAAACAACAGTATCGTAGCAATCTATTTATACCCCTATTTTCAGACAGTCATGCTTCTATCCAATATTTATCTAGTTTAGCAAATCATTTCTGTTAGAAATTGTTTATGCAATAAATGTGCTCCTGTCACTTCATCTCTATTTCATCCTTTTATCATATTGAATCCTAATTTGCTCTGAAGGTTTGCTAACTTTTGCTTTAATCATGTCTTTTCTCAAATAGTTCAGATATAATGAAATATATTATGTTCAGTATTTCTCTAATATTTTTCTACCAATGAAAAATAAAATATTGAGATGAGATATATTCACATTGATTGCTATGAAGGTTACACATGGATTGGTAAATCAAAACAAGCTCTCAAAAGATAGAAAATCAATTGATGTGTCAGATAGGAAAGACATAGATGGCAAAATCAACCACTGAGTTGACATCTTTCCTCTTGAAATAATTTAATTTACCAGAATTTGAAAGGTTTTGTGACTATGAACACAGTAATAAGCTAAAAAGCGGGAGACCAAACAGATTGATCTCAAATTTTATTTACAATAATTCAAGCAAATGTAAACTAACATATTTTAGATAAATATTTTTTTCTAGACCAATCATATAAACTTTCTGGGAGAACAATCAAGACTACACTGTAAAGATTGTGCACTGAGAAATACAAACAATATTTACATATACAGTTAAATATAGAGAATATATTTGTTTTTTCTCTACAGAACTGTTGTCCAATTGCCAACAGCTGAATTGTCTGTATAAATGTACAATGGTCAGAAATAGTACAAGATGTTACTGTGAGGATGGATTCGAAATAAAAGAAGATGGGAGAAGCTGTAAAGGTAAGTAAAACATATAACGCCATCAAATTTTGTTTATAGAGGCTTAGTTAACAGAAACGTAAGAAGACATCTTTGAGCACCTACCATGTGCTCCACAGTGTTTATGTTAACCTTTCTTTCTTGAGATTTAAAAGTTGCCCCCCCAACCAAAACATAAACATTATTATAAGTTTGTGACTCTCAAATTTCAATTTTTTTGCAGTAATTTCAAACTTGGGAAATGTCAACAATGGGAAATGTTCAGGTTAACCACTAACACATTGATCTAATTATTTTAACTTCCTATATGTTGTATGGCTGTTACATAGCTGCAGTCTAGTAGATATGTGTTATTAACTATGTTAGGTTAATAATTACTAATCATGTAATGTTCTTTATAATTTTTGCATTGGTTATTCTGGCAGCTGACATTTTACCCATAGCAATAATAATGTAATAATGAACATAAATATTGATTCCTTTTAAATGTCTGGATTCTTGCTTTTGGGAATGCTTTATAGCAAATATTTATCCTCCAAAATGACTCTCTTCATGAATTCTGAAGAATTTTAGGTTATCTTTCCATTCAGTTGATTCCAATTATACATATATTAATATGTACATGTAACATTCCACAAAGTTAAATGCATTGCTTTGTATGATACTTACTTAGAATCTATCTATATCTCTATCTACATATAATATTTCTAATCTATAATATAGCATATGTCTCCCTCTCTCTGCCTCTCTCTTTCCTTCCGCGTGTGTGTGTGTGTGTGTGTATTCGGGGGATAGCTGCATTGCCAGAGCCACTAATAAAAAGAATACTTTCCAAAGAAATTAGTGCTTTGCTGATTACTTCAAATCTTTGCTCTAATATTATCACTTTTACCTTAGAATCTTAAATTTGAAAGAATTTGTGAGATAATTGTTTAAAATCTTAATGACAAAAATGAGATCCTGATAGTTAATTGACTTAAGTCCGCACATCTTAGTAACAGAATTGGGACTGAAACTCATGTCTGCAGAGTCCACTTAGTCTTATCCTGAAGAGGCTCATTGACTTTTCAGGTACATTTGGGAATTGAATTTTAGTTTGTTGTTTGCTTTGTGTATAGTACCAATTTTATAAAAAAACATTTATTATCAAGTGTTTATCAGACCCAGAGACTGCATAATCTGACCACAGGGAGGCCAAACTCTTATATTTATTTGACTCATGTCATTATGTCATTTTAAAACAACATTTGAAAATCAGAAAGTTGCACACAGAAGTTCAGATGTTCTGGAAAATAAGGGCAACTGTAGATGCCTCATAATCACAGAAATCAGCCAGATAAAAATGGTGCCAGACATGAATGATGCCATTGAACATTCATGCTCTTTCCACTTCCAAACAGCCCTTGCCATTCGTACGTGTTTGGCTTAGATACCTGTTCTGCATTCTTCTCACTCACTTACTACACCTGACTCCTGTAGTAATCAAGATCTGCAGTTCCTTTTGCAAGGGTGGAGCTGAGTTAAATATGTAGATTCCTGATGTGGTTAATTAATTGCTTTTATGTGTTTAATTAAGCACATAAAAACAACCACAACCATAATGAATTTCTTCTGTGGAACATTAGTGAAGAATTGCACAGCAATCATTTTAGAAGTCGCAGTGGGAGAGGAGCTCTTTGTACTTTCTCTATACTCCTTGAGAGTCAAGTCTGAGCATCATTAGGCTTTCTCAAAACTGTATTTCCAGGTAGCCCTCTGTCTTTAAAGGAGAAAAGAAGACAGCATTACAAGTGATGGTATGCCTATTCCTTTGTGGTCAAAGTTGTGGAGTACCACCTCAGTGCATTCTGGTTAAGTAGAAAGAAGAAAAGAGATAATTGATCATATTGCTCTCCTGGACAGCATAATCATATCCAAAAAACTGAAATAGAAACCAATAATATTAAAGTTGAAAAATCTGTGAAAATAGATAAGAATTATTACTGCCATCAGTGACAGACTTTACCAAATGCAAGCCTTAATTTCCTTCAGTATTACTGTAGACTTAGCTCCAAACACTGCATTTTTTCTATCGCCAAAAGTGTTTACTTCAAATGAGCCATCCATGATTGCTGGCTGCTTTGTGACTCTGAAGAAACCTGAGTTTATGAATGCCTTACAGATGCATAATTTCACAATTTAAATTGTCTTATGCTACTCAGCAATATTTTTGCTTTCTCATAGTAAACTCTTTTCTTAGCTTGGATATTCCCAGAAGTCAACTCTGAAACAAGGATTCGCATGAATGTTTTCCTTTATTTGCTACTGTAGCTTTCTCTTTTTATTTCCTTTCCTTTTGTTTTTAGGGGGTGGGAGGTGGTGGGGGTGAGAGGATACAGGAGAAAGGCAACCCCATAGTTGGAGCAATTAAGCCAGCTACAACAAAGGGTGACTGAAGCTTAAGTGTGTGGCACAACTCTCTAGCATGAGAGACAAGGGAACTCAGGCATTTATACACCAATTTATGAAGAGCAAATTTGTTTTTTGCTTTTGTGTTGGAGATGGCATTACCCTCCTGGAAACTTAACCAGCCTTGAGTCCTGGCAGAGCTGCTGGTGGGAGAGGAAGAAGGGTTTGGAAGTATGCTCAGGCACAGATAAAGATCCCTATGATTGTAGCATCACACTGAACAATCTGAGGGATATGAGCAGACAGCATCTGCTACAGTGTCCTTGACCATTCCTTTCAATTTCTTCTTTATTCTCTCAAAATATGTTTTCTTAATCTATTCTCTTTTGTCTTAGTCACTGGCTTTATTTTCTGGGTGCCATCTTGTATCACTTCTTCTAATTATTCTCTCTCGTCACTATTTACTTGTGTATCCACCCATGCTTGTTTTGCTGTCATTTCAGAAGAAGAGCTTTACTTCTTCTAGTCTTTTTTCATACATATTTAAAGTCCCACTCACTCAAACTTTTGTCTCGACTTGAGCCATTGGTCTATCAATTTCCACCTCTTTCTTATACATCTTTAAGCACTACATTTCCACTGGCTAACACTGTAGTCAATAAATATTCTCACATTTCTTCTATTCTGAAACAAAACAAAAACAAAAATAGAAATACTCACAACAAATATCCACTTTATATCCTATCTTTTCCTATAGCCATCATTCCAGTCCCCTCCTCCTTTATTATCCACAAACTTTAACAATCAACTACATTTACTTTCCCAATTATGTTATTTTCACTTCATTCCTCCATTTACATCTAGCTGGTTTCTCATCCTATAATTTTAGTAAAGAACTTTAAATATCTCTTTTCCCTTAAAGTCTAGTTAAGACTGGTTAAAACTCTCACTTTTATTTTCTAAGGACTTAGAGGCTTCTCAGCATATCTGCAGTTTTCCAGAGCTTCTATATTCTTTATAATCTTGACTCCAAACTCCATCTTCCTATTTATGTATCATTTTGAGACTATATATGGATTTTCTCCACCCCATACCCCTCAACCCAGAAGTAAAACTCAGCTCTTTTCCTAGAGTTTCTACAATTATAAAATCCATGCAAACAAGACAATTTGTATATGTAGTAAGATTTACTGAAGACTTAGTAGGAAAAGGTTTTATATCACAACACACAAATACTTTGAAACGTAATTTTAGACATCCCTGTATTGAAACCCTTATGTTACCCCTCCGCTGGGGATTTTTTAACATGCCAGTTGAGGTTTCTTTATTGTCATATCACTCTGATAACAATCGGGTGGTATTTTTCCACATAAATTCTCTGATTCTCTAATACCAACTGGGTGTCCAACAGTTCAATTCAACTCAATTCTGACATTATCCAGAGGTAATGTAGACTCCATGGGTTAAGGACCTAGTACTGCAAGACTCAGGTACCAGACCCAAGTTCCAGGACTCACCTATAGCTCTGACCAACCAGTTATAAATGTGAGCGTTCCCACAGCCCTCTCCTCAGATGTAGTCATTTACTACAACAACTCACAGAACTCAAAGAAGTATTTTCCTTATGTTTGTTAGTTTATTATAAAGGATGCGACAGCCAAATGGAAGTGATGCATAGAGCAAGGAACAGGCAGGTGGGAGAGGGAAGCTTCTATGCCCTCTCTAGGCACCTTATCCTCCCAGGGCTCAATGTCTTCACCAAAATGGAAGCTCTCCAAGCCTCTTTGTTCAAGAGGTTTTTTTAGCCCAACCCCCAGTCCCCTTTCTTCTCACTGGAGGTCAGGAGGTGGGGCTGAAAGTTTCCACACTCTAATCCACTGTTTGGTATTTTCATGGTATAGTCCAGCCCCCAGTCTGAGACTACCTAGGGGCCCCACCCTGAGTCACCTCATTAGCATAGGCTCAGGTGTATTCTAGAGGAGCTCGTTACGAACACCAAAAGGCAATCCTATTACTCAAAAAATTCCAAGTATTTTTAGGAGCTCTGTGCCAAGCACTGTGAACAAAGGCCAAAGATATATTTTAATTATATCACATCAGTTTAACCCACTTAATACCACAGCTTCAATCCATCCTGTTATCTTTTGCTCTCCTCTTCCTCTTTCTGTTTCTTTTTTTCTCACCCCCTTTCTCCAAAATTATTTACAGGAGTCCCAAATTATCTTCAGTTAACATTCCCAAGTTGTAAGGACGAAACTCAGTTAATAGGTCTAAGTTTGTGTATCTTATCCCATTTAAGGACTCAGTAAAAAGCAAGTTCCATTTAAGATCAGTCTTCCATTTGTGACTATGTCCCCTTCTTTCCCTACATTACATCAACATCAGTACAATAATGTCCTAATTACTGAATCTAAATGGGAATTTTAATCTTTATCTTATTGGACTTATGCATTGCATATAACCCTTTTGAACATTCTGATATTCCAGAAAAGCTCTCATTCCTTATTTTTTTCTTACAGTAGTCATGAATTTTCCTTCACAGGAGACTGTAGGACTCCTCTTTCTTTCTTTCTGTTTTATTATTTTTATTTTATTTTATTTTGAGACAGAGCCTTATCACCCAAGCTGGAGTGCAGTGTGCAACCTCGGCTCACTGCAACCTCCACCTCCCAGGTTCAAGCAATTCTCATGCCTCAGCTGCCTGAGTAGCTGGGACAAAAAGTGTACACCACCATGCCTGGCTAATTTTTGTATTTTTAGTGGAGAAAGGGCTTCGCCACGTTGGCCATGCTGGTCTCAAACTTCTGGCCTCAAGTAATCTGCACGCCTTGGCCTACCAAAGTGCTAGGAATACAGGCCTGAGCCACTGCATCCCACGCTGACTCCTCTTTCTTGACTGCCCTTTCCACTTTGGTATTCTAGAGTATTTTGCACTAGCCAAGTTTTTCTCATCTCCTCTTCCTCTGTGGGAAATAGCCCTCTCTTATTTTTAACATCTATTATATATATATGCTATTGACTTCCATATACTCCAGAATAGATCTCACCCTATATTAACAGTTCCATTTCTCAATTGCTTATCGTTACACATTTACTCAAGGCTGCCCTACAGACACCTCAAATTTAACACAGCGAAATCAAACTCGTTATCTCCTCCCATGATAGAGCCATTCAAATCTACACTTCTTATGTCCTCTATTTCAAAATTGGATCAATTTTCACCTCTGTCACATCCAATCATTTTTCAAATGTTGTCTATTCTACTTCTTACACATTTGAGTCCATTCCCTCTTCATTTCCACTGCCACTGACTTAGTTCAAAATATAACTTCAAAAGACAATTTCTGGGATAAAATTAGCACCTATCTAATTTTCTAGGATCCTTTCTCCACACTTACCAAAGCCTTTATTTCATATGAGTGTTTTTAGTTCTAAAATGCAAAGCTGACCATGTAGCCCATCTAATTAATGCTTTCCCAATGCCAATGTGTAATGTACAATCTTTTAGTTCAGTATGCAAATACCTTCATTATCTGACTCCCAAAGTGCTTTCCCAATTTTATCTCTTCTACCACTTTCCTTCATACACCCTTGCTTCATTTGACTCCTTATGCTTCTTCTTTGAAATCCCCATGATGCCATCCCAATACCATTCACATGCCATTTTGATGAACTGAAATGTCCCTTTCCACTTAGTCTGAGGAAAGCCAGATCACGCTTCACACTGTTTAATATGAAGTCTTCACTTAAGATTCCCCTTCTAATCCTAAGCAGTTTGACTTCCCTGTTTCTATCATAACTCAGGTATACCCCTATTATAAGGAAATGTATAGTATCATAATTATACTTCTCTAGACTTGTCTTACTCAGGTGTAGGGACCATATTTTATTGATTTTGTCTTCTGCAGGGATTAGTACTGTGCTTCGTACATAAAACAGGCTGAATATACTTTTGTCGAAATAATTAACTACTGACAGGATGCCTTTTTGTTTGGTCAGTTAAGAATCATTGAGTATCTGTTGTTCATAAAGATTTGAACTGGATACCAGAAGAAGGAAGTATATAGAGAAAATAGAATGAAGGGGTAGAGGAATAGAATGAAGGGGTACAGGCACACACCACCGCGCCTGGCTAATTTTTGCATTTTTAATAGAGACAGGGTCTCACCATGTTGGCCAGGCTGGTCTCAAACTCCTGGCCTCAGGCGATTCACCCACCAAGGCCTCCCAAAGTGCTGGGATTACAGGCGTGAGCCGCAGTGCCCAGCCTATTACAGGAAGTTTCTAATTAGCAATCTAATTTAATTTAATATCTGTAGAGAACTACAGATATTAAAATAAAATTTATTTAAGACAAAATCTTTATTTTTCAATAGGTGTGCTTGATAGTTTCCTCTCTTTAAAGTAGTGAGTGTGATTTGCACAGTGTGGCTCAGAACTCTTATTTAATCTGTTGATTGAAAACCGCGTTACTAGTCTAATTCTTTGTTAAAATAGTGAAAAAGTCAGTGTCATAAACACTGGAAATGTTCAACAAGTATTAATTGGAGTGTATTTTGTACCTTTGCAAAAATATCCAAAGACTTCTAGCCTGCCTATCACAAATACAAATAAATCTTCTTTTAAAATATATGATTTGATATTGTTTGATGTTTTATCTCTGTAAATATCAAGGCAACAAAAAGTTTAATTTTTAATTAGTGTGGTTTTGAAAAGACTTATTGGAATTGGCTTTTCCTTAATAGTCTATTTCCAAAGTTCAAAAATAAAATTTTCTTCAAGGAGAAAAAAAAGTGCCCGAGATAAAGCTGCTTAGAAATGATGCCAATTTTCCTTTTAGATCAAGATGAATGTGCTGTTTATGGTACATGCAGCCAGACCTGCAGAAATACACATGGATCCTACACTTGCAGTTGTGTGGAAGGCTACCTAATGCAGCCAGACAACAGGTCTTGCAAGGCTAAAATTGGTAAGTTATGACCATTTATTTTTTGTCTTTCCAGAATTACTTGTTTCCTTTTTACAATTCTTTTTCATTAGAGATGTGGTATAGCAGAAATACGGACTTTGAAGAGAGAGATTTTCTTTCATTTTAATACACTTCTCTGTAGTTAGGAATCCAGAGCAATTCTTTCAGTTGCCACTAATCATTATAAAACTCCTTCCATTACTCCTTCCAAAAATGAAATTCCTTCCTTCCTTCCTCCCTTTCTTTTTTTTTTTTTTTTTCTTTTTTTGAGATGGAGTCTCACTCTGTCACCCAGGCTGGAGCTGGAGTGCAATGGCACAATCTCAGCTCACTTCAACCTCTGCCTCCCAGGTTCAGGCAATTCTCCTGCCTCAGCCTCCCAAGTAGCTGGGACTACAGGCACACACCACCGTGCCTGGCTAATTTTTGCATTTTTAGTAGAGACAGGGTCTCACCATGTTGGCCAGGCTGGTCTCAAACTCCTGGCCTCAGGTGATTCACCCACCAAGGCCTCCCAAAGTGCCGGGATTATAGGCGTGAGCTGCAGTGCCCAGCCTATTACAGGAAGTTTCTAATTAGCAAAAATCTGTTCAAAAGATATGGATTAATTGATTTGAATTACCTATCCTCTCTCCTGGGCTACTACGATAGTTTCCTAACTGGATTCTGTGAGCTTCTGCTTCACCTCCAAAATTAATTATTTATATAATAAAGTGATTTGCTACTAAAACATAAACCAAATCATGTTGTTCTTTTGCTTCAGATCTCCCAATAACTTTCACCTACCTTGAAAATAAAATCTAAACTCCTCACAGGATCTCTAAGGGCCTAATGGCCTGGTATCATTTCCCTTTCCAATGTCTGATCTTCCACTGCTCTTGTTTCATCATCAATGCCAGCACACTTGTGTCCTTGTCCTTCTTCAACCGTGTTGCTTTTTTATCTGCCTGTAATGATTTTTCCTGTGATATTCACATTAATGTAGCCTCCTTATCACTTGAGTCTCAGCTAAAATGTCAATATTCAGAGTGACCTTCCCAATCCTTTCTATTTCTTGGTATATACCCTCTACATCACGAAGTTATTTTCCAGTGTTATTTATGCATACCTACTCTATCACCATATAATTTCCCAGTTTTATTTTCTTTATAGCATTGCCATTTGAAATTAATTCATTTATGTATATTTATCACAGGATTTCTCCAGAATAATATAAGCATTATGACGGTACAGAACTTGTTGGATTTGTTTACTGTTATTTCGTCAGTACTGATCATTGCCTAGAACATATAGGTTCTCAATAAATATTTGTGGGAAAAAAGGGGAAGAAGGAAGGAAGGAGGGCAGGAAGGAAAAAGGAAAAGGAAAGAGAGAATAAACTTGTCTTGCTAATTAAAATTACTAAAATGAGTGCTCCACTCTTAAGTGTTCACTTTTCATGTTTCAAAATGGCCTTTTACTGCTAGCCTGCAAACAAAGCCTGTAGTTTCTACACAGTTTTCAGCCTACTCAGTAAGTAAACAATCAGTAAGTATTGTTGATTGGCTAATGAAATAGCTTTGAGATGCACTAGTCACAATAAGATAATGCTAATGATTTTGTGGACTGAATTAGCTAGAAAATAACATAAGGAAATACTACACAGAATATTCCATCTGGCTTCTTCTAACTTTCTCCAAAGGTAGTTTCATATCAGGCATTTTCAAATTATGATGTATTGATGAATTAATGGGTGCCCTCACCCTCCCTTATTAGAAATTGGTAAATTAAGCATTAAATTTCTTTTCTGAAACCACACTGGGCAAAAGACTAGACTAGCTAAGCAAGCTGCAGTTGTTTCTCTTTACACATAACCTCATGTTAAAATTTCAATGATTTCCCAGAGATAGTGTGGTTAATTATTTAGAAAACATATGTATCTACAAAATATAAACAACAGCAAAACACTCTTTTACTTCTTAGTTTACTTCTTTGAATTACTGACTTGATTTATGAAGTCCTATTTGAAATAAGGCAATCCTTGAGAAAAATTAGGTCAGGTTATGTTTTCCTTTTTGCCACCACCCAGAGTTCTGATGTAAAATATTGATGAACTATAGAAGTGGAAGGCTTGTTATTTGCTGTTTCTACTGATCCACACAATATTGCTACACAGAGAGTGTAATGTAATAAACCCTGTAAAGGAAGCACGTCCTCTTTTTCTACACAGGTAGGTTATCTTACAATAATAGAATGCAACCAGAAAAAGATGGAACATGATAATGTCCTACTACATCAAGGAAATTTGATGACTCTAGAATTGATAATGGAATACATAAATCTCTTCACCTCTAGGTCTTTTGCTTGATGACATTGTGAGCTTACAAAATTTGAAAAATACACAGTTACCATGGGAATGTTGTTGTGGTTTATAGTTTAGGAAAATGAGTTGCTAGAATGAGCATAAGTCTATAACAAACACCGGCAAGTTCTAAAGGTCACATGGATATTTGAACCAATGTATTTGTACAATTTAAGAGAAAAACTGCCTGTTTGGCTTTAGTTTTCTCATATTTACGGCAAGTGAACCAGAGGATACTTTTGGCTTCAGTTATATGCAATTCCAGTTAGTGCAATCAGGTTTAAAATTTTTATGGCAGTTTTATTACACAGTAATGTGGCTATATCTGACAAGTGCTAGAAAAAAACGTTGTAAATTAAGCCAGGTTCATCTTAAGTCTCTGCCAGTCCTTCTTTCAGTTGCCTGGCTGCTGAGATTGGCTTCTCTTTTCTCTTCTTTTCCTTACAATTCTACCCTACTGGACTCCAGAACCTAACTTTCCCTCCACGACAAGCCAGAGTTCCAGGGCTCTCAGCAGCTGGGTAGTGTGGAAAACAAGGGAAGGCCCAAATGGCCTAGCCCAAGACAATGGATATGTGGAAAAGATCTCCAGGCTTTAGAAAGAAAGGATACTATAAAAATATCAAGCCAAAGTGATGCAATGGAAAGCTAGAACTAGACCAAGAAGTTGATTCTGCAAAGACAGTACAAGATGATAGATGAATTAAAAGTTCCTGAGAAATATCCCTTTATGTGATGGCAGACAGAGGCAGAGTTAATCGGCTGGGAAGCTGCCTCTAAAGGTGCTGAACTAGTGCAACATAGAACAACAGCATGATCTCTTCCCTACTATTCACCCCAAAGCTTGCCAGTGGGGTCTTATTTTCAAGACAATAGATAGCAATCAGGTAAATTAATCTAAGTTAATTGATTATTCCTCCTTTGTAATATAATACCTGAACCCGAGTAAAATTCATAAGCCTTAAGAGCATCTTTAAGAAATAACTGTATTGAAGGGAGGAGATTTTAGACACTACAGCAGATGGGGGAAGAGATTAATTTTAGACAGGAGGCCTTTTCATTCCTATTAATTCATGTAATGCAGACAAATTTTCTCCTTTCTACACTTAGTAAGATTGACTCTGACTAATGACATAAAGAATAAATTGTTTCAGAGTTGGGAGGAGCTTCAATGGTAATCTAGTACAATTTAATACTTGATACTATGTGTTTTTTAACTTCAAAAAAGTAATTTCCAAAAGAAAAGTCTGTAACATATTTTTTAAAGTAATTTTAACTTAAATATGCATAGTTGAATAGTTTTATATAGGAGACATACAAGACTATAATTTTTTATGAGAGAGCATTTGTTACTTTATGATAGAACAGACATTAAAAGCTAGTAATTAATGTTTATTTATTTATTTACTTATTTTCTTTAAGAGATGTAGTCTCACACTATTGCTCAGGCTGGAGGGCAGTGGCATGATCATAGCTCACTGTGGCCTCAAACTTCTGGGCTTAAGCCATTTTCCTACCTCAGCCTTTGAGTAGCTGAGACCACAGGCACAAACCACCATGCCCAGCTAATTTTAAAATTTTTTGTACACACAGGATCTCTCTATGTTGCCCAGGCTGGTCTTGAACTCCTGGCTTCAAACAATCCTCCTGCCATGCCCTACCAAAGTGCTGAGATTACAGGTGTGATCCACCACACCTACACAAAAGCTAGCTATTTTTCTAATTACACGTTAGAACTTGTCATATGAAAAAAATAAAAATAAAAAATAACCATGTATAGGCACCCAGTAAAACTTCTTGCATATTTTGATATATTTTTTGAGAATAGAGTTGTAGTAATGACTTGTCAAATATGAAAATAAAAACGTTTTTAAAATTTGACTTTCTTTTAATTGATTTTATTGAATTTGATATACAAATATGTATTGAATGTGAAAACTTGGGGCTGAAAGCAGGCTCATGTAGAACCTGTGACAGTAAAAGCAATAGTAAATGGTGTTTAACTTACAAATTGTTGGCAATTTTACTCCTAATAAATTCAGACTCATTGGACTGTACTTTTCAGTGTCCTAACCACTCACTGAAGGCAGGCACTTATCCCAGCATACAAATTCTCCTGAACCCCTAGGGCTCCACTGATTGCACTGAAGCAATAGTAAAATAAAGAACACTAATTTTATGATCATCACTCTATAGTCAGTGCATCGAATGGTGCCCTTTGAGAGTGTACCTCTTTGCCATGGAGTAATTGGAGCAATGAGAGTAGAGAGCCTATTAAAAAACTTCAGGACTCTATTACAGCTTATATTTGCAGTTCGTTGATTTAGAGAAAAAAACAAACAGAATATTGAGGCAACGAAACTCTTAGTTGTAAGAACAGGAATTGTAGTCCCTGTATAATTGAAGGAAGCATGTTTCTAGACAGCATTGGGGGGCGGGAACGTTTTCATATCATTTGCTGTTTCCTCTGCTATGATTCTTAAAAAGAAAAGAGAGAGAGGAAAAAATAAACAAAATATAACTTCCTATGGCTCTTACTTTGAAACTCTAGGGGCGATTTAACATCTACTAACATAAGTTTAAAATTTTCTTTTGGGAGGCGGAGAATTCACCCATGGTTTGCTGGCAGGGCTGATTCTGCATGTGGGAGAATTGGCAGGTGTCTGTGTAGTGGGGGAAGAATTCTCTGCCACATAGTATCACCTTCTTATCAGCCACTTAGTAATGCCTGAAATTCAGCTATTAAAATACTATTCCCTTGCCTTTTATTAAAGCATCTCATATTAAGATCTATTCTTAGGAAGGGTAACATATTAAGTCTTAATAATTTTAACAACTTATGAGACTAGTGGATAAGATCTGTTTCAGTATACCAGTGGCTAAGAATGGCTTCTTGTAGAATGACTGATGTATGAAGATTCACCATTTAGGGGTTTTTTACATTATTTTTTAGACAGTCAAAAGTTCTAATTCCTGCATAAGTTATTATTTCATTGAGCCGTAACTTCAAATAGCACTTGATGACATGATAGTGCATGATACCTGTTGGCTAGGAGTGAGCCTAGTCACCGGCACCAGCATAGTAATGACAGATTTATTGTTCTTTACTATCACGTATGCGTGCATGAAATTAGGAACACTGTGGTAAAGAGAAAGTAGCAAAAAAGTAGCTCAATGCCTGAAGCAGAGTATGTGTTTGACAAATGTTTGCTGGATGCTTTAGCAATTTCTAGAACATTCAGGAAGTGAAATGAGAGTACTGGGATGTTGAGGATCAATAAAAGGAGAGTCAGAAGATTGCAAGAGATTCAAAGGTGAATAGAGTATTTGGCCAGTTTTGTCCTTTTACTCAGGGCTGACTCGAGCTTTGGTATAGTATTGGCATCAAACAGTAGTTTGAGAAGCACTGTATGATCTACACAAGTGTGTCCTCTCCACCAAGGACCACTCCCCTCTCAAATAAACATACAATCCTAGTAAAAGCTGTGTGCTTGCTGTGAAAATACAGCTGAAGAACAAGCTTCCCTATCTGCAATCACACTATACTGAATAAGCCTCTGTACTACAGAAATTCTAAAGCTTCCCAGTCTGCCTTTGCAATCCCGGTCCGGTAGCCTGGCCATTAAAATATTTCTTTATTTTATGGAGTATTTTTACTCTACATCTTTTCTGGCCAATCATTCAGTTAGAAATCACATTTCATGGCAGGACAGGGCAAGGATTTCTGATGGAATTTTTATTATCCAAATGATACAACACACTTTTTTTCCCTCTCCAAACACTGTTAATGAGTATGTCAGTGCTGGGGTACAAAATATCCTCATGAATATTCTACGTTGGTTTTGGTTTTTGTTTTTATGCTAGGGGATATTATCTTCACAGTCTAGCACCTTTCTTGACATTTTTAATCTTCTTTCCAGAAACAAAGTTGCAAGATTGATAGCAGAGACATAACCATGGTGTTTTATGTGTCATGACACCTTTCATTTACCCTTAGTCTAAGAAAATATCAGACATGGAAAAAAAGCGTGTCTTCCATTTTCTTCATAACATATTTTTATTGCAATGTGGCTGAGAACTTCTGTGTTTGAGTATGAAAAATTACATGGCCGTATTTCTGGGCTCTAGGTGTGACAGTCGATAAACTTTGCTTTTATAAATGGCACAACAGATAGGCAGAAATTTCTATCATGCTTTTTTTATAATTTTTTGTAGACTAGCTATCAAATTATTGATTAAATCCTCAATTTAGAATGTGAGAGAAATTATATCACCCTCTACAATTAACTCTCTTTTTCTGTCTTAAAATTGGATATTTTAATGAAAATAAAAAGAAAGGAAGCACATTTACATTCATAAAAATTACAAATGGTTAAATAGACGAGGCAAGAATGTACATAGGTATATAATTTTTCTGTTGCTTTACTTGGGAAAAATATAAAAGTATATCACTAGTGAAATCCTCAGAGGGAAAAAACCTTAAAATCCGAGTAGACAGAATAATTTTGACATTTTTATAAGAAAAAAATGGATTTTCAGAGTCTTCAAGGCATCCTCTGTATCAATTGCAATCAACACGGATTGAAAAAGAAAATCTGGGGTAATAAAAGCAGTTAGAGAATCCCCTTTGGGCACTCCTTCCCCTGGAGAGCATAATTGCCTTTGACAGAGATAACTAATATTCCACATATTTCCCCTAATCAGGATGCCTAAAATCATTTTAGTCTTGAGAAGAGAAAACCTGTTGCATTTATTTCATTTTTAAATGTGTGTATTTCTTTTGGGACTCACACAGCCTCTGTCTATGCCTCCCACGAAAGATAATCCCAACCAAATTATTAAATTATATCTTAGTACTCTTTGGATATTTAGAACATCAAGTTGCAAAGAACATAGCTGATAAAGTAGCTAGAAGTCTGGTACATCAGCATGATTGAGTACTTAGAGTACGTAATCTCTCTTTATAATAGCAAAGTAGAAATTTGTGATCTTACTTATAAATTTTATATTTAAATCCTTGTCAGACAACAGTGAAATATATTAAATGACCTTTACTTTTTCCCATCACTAGATAACGAGTTTCATACATCTACCTCCCTTCTCCTTATTGTGAGGTGACGATCTTATTTCATATTTCCTTGAGAAAATAGAAGCAATTAAAAGATAATTTTCTCACCCAAACTCCATTAACTCTACTAGTCTATCTGAATCTAGAACTAATCACTCCATCTTCCTCTTATTTGAATTAGAAAACAAACTGACTTTTCTCCTATCAAAGGCCAATCCTGCAAATATACACGGATCCTATCTTCTCTCACCTGTTCAAGGATTAGGCTTATATAATTGTCTTCTTTATTCCTTGAATCACTGATATTTTCTTTTCTCTTAGGTCATTCCCACCAGCATACAAGCATCTTGTAAAGATGATGCAAAACAACTTCCTTTAAACCTGTATTCCTGTCCAGCTACTTCTCCATTTTTCTTTTCCCTGCATAGAAAAACTCGTGGAGTGTTGTTCCTTTTCCACTTTCCTTTGCTCTGCTCTTGAATCCCCTTCAATGAATCTTACATTATTCTTATCAGTCACGTCTATTGCCAAGGTCTTCAGTGACCTCCCATTGCCTAATTAGTTGACTATCGGTCTTGAGCACACAACTGACAACTGTCTCCTTGAAGACTTTACCTTTTAAAGCAGCACAATCTTGAAATTTTGCTCTTGCCTTGCTGGGCATTTTTTTCTCAGTTTACTTTGCTTTATTATCTTCATTTTGCCAATACTTTTGGCATGATTCAGCGTTCAGTCCTTTAGACATCTTTTTATTGATTTCCTAGGATGTTTCATCCTGTATCATGGCCTTAAAAACTTACCCTCTGCCATGGCTTTAAAAAATATCAAGAGACCGAGACTCCCCAGTTTTTATCACCAGTTATGACAGCTCTGTTGAACTCTAGACTCACAGATCGAATTATATATTCAATCTCTCCATTTGGATATTTAACAGAAATATCAAACTCTATGAACTTTTGATTTTCTCTCCTAATAATGCTCTTCCTTCAGTTTTCCATCTTGGTAAGGTTTCCAAATTCACCTAATTGTTTAAGCCAAGACATTGGATTCATCCTTCACTGCACTCTTTTTCTCAAACCCTTTGTTTCTAACTTGTAAATACATTCTGAATTAGATTACCCTCTCTAAGGATAAGCCCTCATCCCCATTACTCCTATACTTTACTCACTTCCATAGAATTCATCACTGCCAAACAATATTAGTGTTTGTTTACTTGCTTATTATCTTTTTTATGTACTAAAATTTAAGCTCTATAAAAGCAAAGATTTTTTTAGTTTTGTTCACTGTTGTATTGCTAGCATCTAGACCCTGGCAGAAGCTAGCCAGGCTCAATAAATATTTGTTGAATGGATAATAAATATTCAAATACTGAGGCAGTATTTCCCTTTTAGGAGCCATATTAAATGTGGCTCTTTTAAGGACCCATGTTTTCAAACTGAAATTACTTTATAAATAGGAGTTACTTAGAAGCAATTTTCAAATGAGTCAATACCTATTACATTTTAAACTCAAATATTACTAATCTATAACATAGAGAAAGATGTCCGATTAGAGAAAATATTTTTCTGTAGCTAAAGTATTTTCCACTGGCTACAATTAGAAAGGTGACTAGGAGATTTTAAAGCAGCCATTAGCCACTTCTCAGTAACTAATGTAAACTGACCATCACTGGACTGTCTTCTAGTTCTAATAATCATGTAATAATCTAAAATTTGAATGAATTATATTCTGAAATTTTGAGATTTACTTATAAACCTTCAATGGTTATCAATTACATATCTTTCATTATTTTTTCTGATTAAAATAACTGCAATATTTATTTCATTGTACTTATTGAAATACATTATTTTACAATGTATTAATTCAGTAAAGTCTCTTTAAAAGGCATTGAGAAGTTCATATTCAAACAGTCTCCCATATTTCATTTATGTATTAAACACTTGCCACGTGCTAAGTAAGGCTTTCAGATAATACCTCCTTGGTTTGGTTGGACCAGCTCTCTGCAAAACAGGGAAATTGTGAGAGCCACCAATTTGCAAAATGAAAAGATATGTTTGTGCTGGGGGAGGGCATGATGCTATTGTCTTTTGTCATGCTTATAAAATGGATCTTCTTCCAGAAAAACAATATACTGAATTGCTTCTCAATTATCACATTTCAAGTTGAAATCTGCTGTAAATGAAGGTACCAGTATTTCACTAGTACAGTCTAAATAGCAAAGTGACAAAATTGTTTTAAGGTTTATGGTTAATTCAGGTTTATCAGTAGTTTACCTGAGTGAGTTTTTGCAATGCCAAAGACAAGATTGAAAAGCACAGGTTTGGCACTGTGGCTCATGCCTATAGTCCTGGCACTTTGGGAGGCCAAGGAAGGAGGATTGCTTGAGACCAGGAGTTTGAGACCAGCCTGGGCAACATAGTGAGACCCTGTCTCTATATAAAAATCAGAATAAAAAAAAAAATCTAGAACACAAAACAAAACAAGATAAAAAACACAGCTTTATCCATTGGACTAATGTGCCAACGCTGAAATCTTCATCTTCTCTAAGAACTGATTCTACTTTCTTCTCTTACTGTTTCTTTTAATGATACCCTTTATCCCCATGACCCACATCTACAATTTCCAAATAATCCTTGAGTTCATGTCACTCATTGTCCACAATACAAACAATAACTGCAATTTTGAACTTCTGCTTTACTATATCAACCCATTTCTACTTAAGATTTCAACACCTCCTACTTTAGGTTCTTATCACCTTGTTTCTGAGAAATTAAAATGGCATTTCTGTGTTCAGTAATTCAGATATCTGATACCTATGTCCACACGTTTTTCATAATTTTGAGTTACTTTCTTCATAAAAACAAATGAAATTAATGCCATTCTCTATGTGACATGTAGAATCTAGTTTGGAGAACCATAGAAGAGATTTTCTTAGGGAAATCTCTGAGAATTCTCTGGGGCTTACATTTTTCCTAATGACCTCTGCTTCCAGTAGGAACGTTGCCACATATGGCCATTCTTCATTTCTGCACTGCGTGAATCTAAATAGGGAAAAGATATCTTTTCCATTCTCTTAACTCCTTTCCAACTTCACTCTAGAGTTCAAGGCGGTGTGTAAGTAAGACATTTCCATTTTACCTCAACGTACACGTGAATTATACTTCTGACATGAATTATACTCTACCAATTAAAAAGTAAAATTATACTCTACCATTTATAAAGTAAAAGCAAGAACATTTTTAAATAATCCAACATGTTATCATTAACTATAGTTACCATGCTGGAAAACAGATCTATTTAACTAATTCCTCCTACCTGTAATTTTGCATACTTTGTCTAACATCTCCTCAACCTGATCCCCCAAATGCCTTAGCTTCTGGCAACAAACATTCTACTCTCTATTTCTATGAGATCATCTCTTTTAGATTCTACATGAGTGAGGTATGTTTACTTGTCTTTCTATGACTGGCTTATTTCACTTAACATAATGCTAAGAGAAGGGATACTAAATGTTCCCACTACAAAAATGATAACTATGTGAGGTAATGCATATGTCAATTACCTAGGTTTAACTATTCCACAATGTATGTATACTTCAAAACATCATGTTGTACACTATAAAGACATATAAATTTATGTCAATTTAAATAAATAATCCCCCCAAATAAAAGTAAAAACATAAAATCTGGAAAGTTGAGTGGGAAATTTATACTTCCCACTGTATTCTACTTATCTTTCTCACTATATTTTACCCATCCACACAATACCTTACGTATTATTTTTGACTCGATCTTCTTAAAGCATGGTTTTGATCACATTATACTGTATTTCTAAAATTAACACTGGCTTCCCATTGCAGCCAAAATTAAAAATAAGTTCATCATCTTGACATTCAATAGCCTGTACAATTTGTCCTTAACCTATTTTGTCAGCTACTACAAAACTTTAAATTTGAACTCAGTTATTTTCACTTAATAGCTATATTAACTTAAGTGAGTATTAATCTTAAAATGTGGTAAATATTAGCCGAATCAAAGGGATGTTGTGCATATACAGTAAACTAATAAATGTGAACCATGTATTACAGTGTCTGGCTCCTAAAATATGCTCAGAAAACATTAACTATTATTAGTATCATTATGAAGTACTCCACCAGTTATGCATGTTGTACCCTGCAGAAAACTGAAAAACTGAGGTCAATCTCTCCTCAGCATATTCAAATCTTTTACACATCTGTACTTTTGTCGAAGCTGTTTCTTTTGCTTGACTTTCTTTTATCCATCTCTGCATATTGAATTCTTGTTCCTCCATTAAGGCAAGGCTGAGACCAAATACCAACACCTTCAGGAAACTTGTGCCTCCACTAAACAGACATATCTAAGCATTCTTTGAAATTCAATGAGACGATACATCTTTTATGAAAGATATCATACCTGATTATAAAAACATAGTTCTTTGTAGATATCTTAAACTTTCTACTTGATTGTATCTTTCTTGAAGGCAGACTGACTTACTGATCTCTTTCAGATCCCAGTTAATGCTGAGATCTATAAATACTAGATAAATAAATTAATTAATTAAAATATTTACCCAAAGAATACTTCAGCATAAATATATTGTGATGACAAAAGGTAGTGCTAACATAAACTGTAGCTATGTTCATTTTCTTGCTCAGTCCAATACAGTTTTTAATGCATTTTCATTTTCGTACTTTTGATTTATATATTATTTTTATAATAAATTGTGATAGAACAGTTTCTTCTGATGTATGACAATATGTCATTATTCTGAATATATTCATTTTGGTAAAGAGATTTTTTTCATTAAAAAATAGCTAAGGAATGAAAACAGGGAGAAATCAATGTGACCATTATGTTTTGAAAAAGAAAATATTTCAATGCTATATCTTTTTTTCACTTATATGATATTAACTTGATTCACATTTTCAGTTTGGTTTGGTTGACTTTCATCTGCAATTTATTATATATTTGAATACTGTAATACTTTCTCTTTCTTTTTTATTTTTTCTCCACACCGTGATTCTGTATCTCTCCTTTTTAAACTACATAATTTTCTCTTAATATTACATATTCAACTTTTTCTGTTTTTTGCATAATTTTAGAAGTTTTTTAGAAAATTAGCCCTTTTGGCTGGACACAGTGGCTCAGGCCTGTAATCCCAGCAGTTGGGGAGGCCGAGGCAGGCAGATCACCTGAGGTCAGGAGTTCGAGACCAGCCTGGCCAACATGGTGAAACCCAGTCTCTACTAAAAATACAAAAATTAGTCGGGCATGGTGGTGCATGTCTGTAGTCCCAGCTACTCAGGAGACTGAGGCAGGAGAATCGCTTGAGCCCAGGAGGCAGAAGTTGCAGTGAGCTGAGGTCATGCCACTGCACTCCAGCCTGTATGACAGAGCAAGACTCTGTCTCAAAAAAAAAAAAAAATTGCCCTTTTACAGATTTCCTGCATTTTGTTTCATATATTAGTAACTCACTTCTTAACGTAAGTTTTAACAATTTTGATTAGAATTTCTTAGTCTTCTCTTTTCTAACTGCATACCCATTTTCCTTATTTTTACAGCCTTTATATAATTTGTATATGATAAAATAAGAGTAAATCTGAAAAAAAGTCCTCTTTCAATCTTTGAAGTTCATTACTGGCTTAAAACCAATTCTTCGTGTTGTACAGATTACAACTTTCTGTTTTCTCACAATATTAGTCTGACTCTCCATTTTATATACTTCATATGCAAGTCATTATTCAACTTTTTATGCAGTTAAAACTGGGATTTTGTTCATCTTTGACTTCAGAAATATTGATGTGCACATACTGGGAACTTCATTTAGTGGAGATAATTGCTTACAAATATAATTACAGGTTTAATTAAGGAAAATCAGAATATAGAACAACTAGATGATATACATTTATATATACATTTATTATATACATGTTTGTTAGTTACATAATTATTTGTAAGTATATGAATTCATTACTTCAATCACTTAGAAGGAAACTAGCCAAATTAATATTCTTATAATTGAATACAAGAACTGGAGGTTTAAATGAAACCTTAAAAATGACAGGTTTTTATACACCCTGAAAACACTTATTTAGCACAAACTATATGTCAAAATCATATTATTATAAGTAAATAAATCCACTTTTAGTACATTTTTGACTGTGAGAAGATAAAGATAGGCTTACAAGGACATAGTTATAGTGGCTTTGAATTTAAATAGGTATTTTTATGAACCTGGTCAAATAAACATTTCCAAGTTTCTCTTTTCAATTCACAATTTTAGAATCAGTCTTCAAAGGTTGTGACACTAATGAATACAACATACATTACTAGAAAAATCAAATCATTTTTGATCATACAGAGCACAAATACAATTCTCCATCACAGGAGAGAGAAATGTTTTTAGGTCTGTTAACATACAAGGAGTGGTGAGGAGTATGAGGACAATTTTTATCTTCTATCATGAATCAGTTGACAGCCTGCTGTAGGTGTTTACCCAACCAAAGTCTTGGTTCTCTAAGTTAAAATGTCAACTGTGTGCTTGTTTGTGCTTCAGTATCTTCTATGTGGAAGGTTAATGTTCATTACCTCTCACTGAGTGTTGACGCAGGTATCCCTTTGACTGAAGTCATCTAATGTGCTTTTCAAGTGTTCTTTTGGGAAAGCTGTCCATTGACTAAGGATGACAACCAATAAGATCATCACATCTATTCTGGTCAGTCTTATATCCACATTACCCAAGCTGGTGCTCTTCAATTGACATGTGGTAATGATGAACAACAGACATTAGATGTGGTGCAGGTAGAGATAGATTACATTTTTGCCAGGACTATGACAGTTTCAACTTGAAACACACTGAAAGAATTGGATCCTTAGACCTTGAGGATTTTTGTGGGTTCTTGTGTTTCAGCGGCTTCCTTCCTCCATATTTGACCTTCTGTCTAAAGAGGTAAACCACAGTTAATAATTAGCAGAGACCCATGAAGATTACTTCAGTAAAGCATTCACAACTTACGTTGTAGGTATCCTTCCTCCAGTATAGCCTTTGATCTTTTGAAATCACCATTATTAAATCAAACCCTGTTAGATTATGAAGCACCTGACTTTAGAATTAGTGGTTGATATGTTTTTCACTAAAACAATTAACTGATTCACTCAACAAACAGCTACAAAAACCAAATGAATTGACTAATTCTGTCAAATAAGCATTGCCTGTGTTAACCATGAACCCATTTGCATCTCAGGTTCTCAGGGGAATCTCAGTGCTCCTTTATATCTGGCCTCTCTTCAAAGAATGTTTATGACCTACATTAAGTTTACTGACTAGTAGCTAGCCAAAAAAAGGCTGTCTAAACCTGGACTTTGCATAAAACTTTGCAGCAAGGATGCTTTCAATAGTGGGTCATTTGGAGTGAAAGTAGTTTCACTAAAGGTCATTTCAGTTGTCAAATGAAGACACTAAGGACTGACATTGTCAGTCTATCTTTATTTACCTGATAACACACCCATCTAAGATTTTACTATCACCTGAGAAATCTGTGATCCAACAGGTTTCAAGAGTGCCAAGGTCACCAGTAAAATGACAAAAGTAGGAGTAGAGGGGAGACTAAATCTAGATCCCCAAATTAAGGAATGACAAGGGCAAGTGAAACACAGTTCAAGATAGATTTAAGAGGTTAGGAGAGAAGCTGAGTAGCTAACCAGGCTCAGATGTGGTCAATTGACAAGGTTATGTTAAGCAGAGATGATTCACAATTCTACTGATGCTTCTGAGAGAACTTTCTTTTTGTGGAAATGATCTTAGCATTTTTAAGAATATTTTTGTTGTGGGTTTATACTCAGGCAGTCCAGGATAAGTCTATTTTCTCCATTGGGAAGAAACTGTTGTGCTACTTAGTTTTATAATCTCATTGAGGCTTTTTTGCTTTATTTTTGTTTTATGTTTTATTGTTTTGTTGTTATTATGTATAAAAATATTTAATGTCTTGTTAAAGGCAGACAGGAATCCTATGACTTGAGAGAATTTCTTGGGGAAGGAGAGGTTTATGGCAGATACGTTTGAGAACAATAATGTAACTTAAGCATACCCTGTACGGCAGGTGCACACGATAGCAATAACAATTTAAGAAAGGAAGGTTGCCACGTGGAGGTTGCGGGTGGCGGGGCGGGGTGGGGGTTGGGGGGAAATGTGCTAAGGGAACGTGCTATATAAGCTGCATGCTTTTTCACAAGTGGTAGTGGTTCTCCAGTCTGCAGCCACTGGACCATCTCTGTGTGTAAGTTTTCCTAAATAAAACCCTGTGTCTTTTTTTTTTTTTTGCTACCTCTGGGTCTCTTCTTTGGCCTCTTGAACCTGGCACCACACCTATTGAAATTAATTAGGGGTCTGGCATGATGGGAATAAAAATTCCAATATATGAATTATAGGATTGTTTTAAGCCTGTGAGGGGAGGCCCCAAATCATATTCAGTGGAGGGCTCTTCTATCTGAGAGAAACACAAGTGCCTGATATCCTGGCCCATGCCAGAAAGAAAAGAAAGGCCACTAAATAATACTGCTTCAAAACTTGAGACTTAGTTACTTCCATTAGTTATAGTATATGCTCTGGCTTTTGTCCTACCTTTATAGTGCTCAGCTTCAGTTTCTTATAGAATGGTCGAATGATATTTATGAAATTTTCTGAATAGCTAGTCATAATCTGAATTCCCTTCATAGATTCAATAAATTATTTTTGTTGCGTTTTATGAAATGTTTCTAAGGTCTTTTGTGTGAGAATTCCATGTGTCTTTTCTATTTAATCAGGAAATTGGTATTGAATGATCACTAAGTTCTATGCTTTTTCTCTAGATGCTAGAGATAAAACAGAAGTAAATAATCAGAAAAATATATAAAACATACTATGTTTGGCGAATAAGAAAGAAATAGAACTATGAAGGTGTATAGAAAGTATAGGGGCTTAAAATTTTTAGAAGATAAAGTGCTAAGAGACTCCTCACCAGTAAAATGACATTTGCATAATGACCTAAAAGAGGTGAGCAAGTAAGCCATTGTGGTAATTGATAAATGATTATTCCAGGAAGTGGGAAGCCCCTCTGAGGTGGCAGCTTGCCTGGCTTTTTCAAGGAACAGTAAGAAGTGCAGTGTGTCTGGAGTGAGACGAACAAGAGTAAAAGTAGCAAGGAGATGAAGGAAATGAGATCAAAGAGGTAATGAATATACAGATCAGGTAGAGTTTAATAGATCATTATAAGGGCTTTGAATTTTGCTCTGGTTAAAATAGGAGCTCTCTGAGGGACTGAGTGAAGAACTGACCTTATCTGCCTTAGCGTTCTAATGGTATAACTCTGGCTGTTGTGTTGGGATATTGTAAAGATGAGAAGGGCATAGATGGAAAAAGGGAAACCAGGCAGAAAACTTTGAAATAATCTAGACGAGTGATGATGGCAGGACAGTAGCAGTCATTACTGAGAAGTGGTACGATGTCTGACAGGTTTGACCTCATGGTCAAAGTGATTTATTGATGCATTAGATGCAGATGAATTAAAGATTTCCACATATTTCCTATTTCTTAATTAGCAGAAAAGTTACTCTGAATATGATTGTATAGCTAAACTCTATCAACACTAATTTTCTATCAGATTTTACTGTTACGTTTAAATATGCTATTGAAACTCTGGGAAATTAGTATATGTTCATCAAAAACTCAGTCCTAATACCAGCAAAGCTGCATTGTTCAAAAAAGTGGTATTGAAGTTTATTTTATACCTAGAATCTTATTTTCCTGACTGTAGAAGGTGGATGTGGGAGGAACTGGCTCGGTAATCACTCTCTAGTCACTAAAAGAATGTGTGATTGTTTGGCTCTTGGGGTTGGTCAAGGAGCCAGTGAGGCCAAAGTCACAGGTGCACTCTTTGTATAAACTTATGAGCTTTGCATTTTCTGCTCCAGAGAATCTATTTCTGATCTCATACATTCAACTCAAAAAAAAATTACGTTGCTCGTGAGGGTAACCTGCAAAACTGTATGGAGAGGTCAGTCTAGATCCATCATCATTTCTAGAAAAACAGTTCACACCACTTCCTTTACTTACTAGCAATAAAAGTAAATGACATGTCCTCACATTTAGACAACACATTATGACTAAGGAAATAAGGAATACAAATGCGCTGCAGAATGTTTTTTTTTTTTCAGAGAAGTACACTAAAATAGTGAAGTATACGTATGACTTATAAAAAGTATTTTTATAAGAAAATTTTTATGTTATGAATTTATTAAAAGTATAGAAAATAGCTTTCAGTAACTAATGCAAAACTGTAAAATAATCATGACTCTTACTGAATTTACTTCTCTTTTACTATTTTATTCCAGAACCTACAGATAGACCACCTATACTATTAATTGCAAATTTTGAAACAATTGAGGTTTTCTATCTTAATGGAAGTAAAATGGCAACTCTAAGCTCAGTCAATGGAAATGAAATTCATACTCTGGATTTTATTTATAATGAAGATATGATTTGTTGGATTGAATCAAGAGAATCTTCAAATCAACTCAAATGTATCCAGATAACAAAAGCAGGAGGATTAACAGATGAATGGACAATCAATATTCTTCAATCCTTCCACAGTAAGTGTTTCAATTAAATATTATATGCCACCCTTTACTGATTTCATTTACAGACCCGTAGGCTGGATTCTCAAATTTCTAGCATAGCTCATGGCTGTTGGAAGGCTGTATGTGCAAATACAATGAACTTGAATTACTGTATTCACTACATGTTTTGCATATACAAACACATACACTTTCTCTATTTAGGTAAGTCGTAAATTGCAGAGTTAATTGTAATTATTTCTTTAAGGCTTTTTACAGTGTCACCTAACCGGGAATTGATTTTTTTTTCCACTGAGTGGTAATTCACAATGTTGATAGTGAAGGTGGGATTTAAAAAAAGCAGACAGAGTTGATAATTATAAGTGCATTGACTGTAGTTAAAAATACCTTAAATAATTCGGTGTATGCTAATTGGGAGTAACTACCTGCGTTAACTCTCTTTAAAGCAAATTAATTTTTATACATCCTCTTCCAAAAAACTTGTGATTTGTGATTCACTCTGACTTCTCATGTCAGAAACTTGACAAACTGTCCTTCTCTTCCTGCATATTACCATAAACTGAAATCTCATTGTCACACACACACACACCCAGAGATGCACACATATTCTCTCTCCCCTTCTCTCTCCCTGCTTCCACATGGGAGTACAAAAATTGCTTTGTGTATGCTTGGGGAAACCATAAGCATAAGAATTTCAACATGTATCCATTTAATTTATGATTTATAGAAAGTGTTTATTACAAATTCGGCTAAGATAAAAATCTGTAGAAAAATTAAGAGAAGCCGGCGCGGTAGCTCCCAGCACTTTGGGAGGCTGAGGTGGGTGGATTATCTGAGGTTAGGAGTTCAAGACCAGCCTGGCCAAACCCCATCTCTACTAAAAATAAAAAATTAGCCAGGCATGCTGGTGCACACCTTTAATCCCAGCTACTTGGGAGGCTGAGACAGGAGAATCACTTGAACCCAGGAGGTGGAGGTTGCAGTGAGCCGAGATTATGACATTGTACTCCAACCTGGGTGACAAGAACAAAACTCTGTCTTAAAAAGAAAGAGAAAAGAAATGAAGAGACATGTGTACAATCAAGCAGAAAAGAAGAATGCTGTGATAGAATAAATGTGATTTTCAAATTTAGCATATTTGATCTCGTTTCAATAATTAAAGCTTTTCATATACATGAACTGGTTATTAATCCTTATGTAAAGAAATAATACTATGTAATGTTTGATCATTGTAATTAGATTAAATGAGTCAAAGGCAAATTGTGAAAAATAGGACATACAGGTATAATTTTATATACTTAAATCAACAAAGTGTTTAACAAATATTGTCGAACATTTTGAAGATCCCCTCAATGAAACAATTGATAAAGTTATTTATTGTGAAAATAGACCAAAAATATTCAAGAATATTTCAAGAATTCTATGGAGAAATGGTCATTCATATTAAATAATAATAAAGGATGGCACAAGGCAGATAATCCTTATAATGTAATTTATGTGATTTATTATGTAAGTAATAAGGATTATTTGCCTTCTGATATAAGTATTTCAGACATTGGCTTAGGCAGCAGCTAGAAACTGAACACAAGGCCCCAGTCCTTGCTACACTAGTGATTACCTCAACTAATCCAAATGTATTTTCCCCAGCAAATGGAATATTGAATAGTCGAATAGCTAACATATTCACTAAGTTGTGCAGTAGAATTATTTTCTGAGCGTACTTAAGAACTTTTTATCTACACTTAATATGCCTTAATAATGGTAGTCTTCTCTTCTTTAATATATGTTTTAAAAACAGCTATTTGTTAAAATAAATCTAAGGAAGGTTAAACAATTGCATATTGACTGTTGGTAGAAAATAAGTATAACAGATTAAATTTGATTTATTAAGCAATTCAGCAAACCTAGAAACATACGTTTTGTTGTTGTTAGGGAATTCACTGAAATGCTGAATAGAATATTCATTTTGAATAATAATAAGTTCACTGGAAATATTTTAATCTGAGTAAATAATTTGTGATGAGGTTAGGTTTAAGCATGCAATTACATAGTCACTTTAGAAAAAAGTGATTAAATATGTGGAAGTAATTTAATGACGGGAGTGGGGCAGGGATGTGAGCAGGGCTGGGCTTCTCTGTCATTGCTTGTAAGCCATGCATTTTATCAACATGTCACAGAAGAGCTGCCATTGAATACGATGGGCTCTGTGTTCACTATGACGGTTTGTGAGATGACAATGAAGTTTGAATATTCTTTGCATCTGTAATTACATAAAATCTTTGTCATACCATATAAGCAAAAATAATGAACTGATTGAAGTCAGCCTGAATACCTGTCACTATCCACTGTTTCAGAGATTCTCTTTAGTTCCTCCCACCCCCGTTATATTTAGGTGATTTTCTCTTATCTTATCTGAAGAGAACATGCTTTTTTGAGAAAATATAAACATTTTACTTTTTCAAAGGATTACTATGAGAAGAAAAACGTTGCAGGTCAAACTGATTTGCAGTTAACACTTCCATAATAATATAGTAGTAAACATTTTATTGCAATATTTTTTAAAAAATGCATGTCTCATCTCACTGGATACCCACTGCATCTCTGTGTAGCAAGCAGGAGAGATATGCCCTTCCCGTTTTATAATAGATGGCATTTTTACTCAAAGTTCAGATGTATTAGGCAAAGCTGGACGACTAAAAAGAATGCAGAAGTAGGACATCTAAGCCCTGTTTTTTTCTTTTACACTAGAAAAGCAAATCTACCTTACGTGATATATTTTAACTTTATTGAATATGCTGAAAGACTATCTGCAACAGGGAGATATTATTCTTTTGTTTTTTGTGGGGGGGGGCGCGGAATTGAGACTCTGAGCGGTTAGATAATTGTACACAGCATAATTAGGTAGGTTTGCATTTGGGTCAGACTTTATAGCTTTTTCTAAATACCGCGCTGCCCGTAGGTCTCTACTTTTTCACGTTAGCAAAGCAAAAATGATTAAGTCTACTAATATTAGTAATGTGGGCTTACAAAGACAGACCCTCTAAGTGGGAGAGAGTTATGCGAATCTTGGAAGGAAGGTGGAAAAAGTGGGTTGTAGAAGTTTATAGCACTGAAAAGGCCCACCCAATGATTCTGATGTGGCCTCCTTAAAAGTCCTACATTTAACATTGTACATCATTCCTAAGCAATATTGTGAGAGAATCAAGATGAATGATAATAATATGCTCAATAAATTGTATTAATGAACCTTGGGGGGAAATGATAGAAATTAGATTTCTTATTGAATTTTATTCTTTTTTATAACAATAACTGATATTTATTATTTAGCATTTTAGCTTGAAAGTTGCAGACTTTGGGGATAATTTTGGAGTTAGGTGTTTTCTAAACAAAACTTGTTTTTTAAAGAAGTATTCATACAAAGCACATTTGTAGCAGCTGATTGTTTCCCAAAATTTTTCTTGGAGAGTACTGTGGTAAGGACACAGATACCCAAAATAACAAAAATTATGGGATTTACAAAAGTGGTGAATTCCATCTGTTTCCTCGGGACAAAGTGCATAGAGACGATTGAGATAAGAATATTTTCTGAGTTAATCTCTTATTAAGGAAAATGATTCAGAACCATATTGTCATCCCGCAGCTGGACAGTAAACACTTTCATTGTCTTTTTATGGGTGAATTCTTCAATACTCTGAAAAGTTCAAGGATCACTTTTAAGATTTTAACATGGATTTGGCCAGCTTCTCTTGAGCCACTCATGGGCTCAACTCCAATCCAGTAGAGTATATCTAGCTAAAAATAAAATAACTGCTTATTCTTCATGGACTTAGCTTCTGAATTAACCCCATTCACAGACTTCTATCTTTTTCCTTAGCTTATTTTAATGTCAACTTTAAATTACGTTTTATTTGAACCTCTAACTAGAGCTACTAAATTAAGTCCTTATTGGATAATTTTTGAATTCTGACAATTTTTTATCTGTTATTTTTAATTTAATTTCAAGTTCTGGGATACATGTGCAGGATGTGCAGGTTTGTTACATAGGAAAACATGTACTATGGTGGTTTGCTGCACCCA
Source organism: Pongo pygmaeus (assembly GCF_028885625.2). Classification (NCBI taxonomy): domain Eukaryota; kingdom Metazoa; phylum Chordata; class Mammalia; order Primates; family Hominidae; genus Pongo; species Pongo pygmaeus. Next base: position 40,593,195 of record NC_072384.2, on the reverse strand, counting down.
TCAACCCATCATCTAAGTATTAAGCCCAACATTCATTAACTATGTCTCTTCATGCTCTCCCTTCCCCTCCCCACCCCACCCCCACGACAGTCCCAGTGTGTGTTGTTCCCCTCCTTGTATCCATGTATTCTCATTGTTCAGCTCCCACTTAAAGTGAGAACATGGTTCTCTTGGTTTTCTGTTTCTGGGTTAGTTTGCTAAGGATAATGTCTTCCAGCTCCATCCATGTCCCTGCAAAGAAAATAATCTCAGTCCTTTTTATGGCTGCATGGTATTCCATGGTATATATGTACCATTTTCTTTATCCAGTCTATCATTGATGGGTATTTGGGTTGATTCCATGTCTTTGCTATTGTGAATAGTGCTGAAATGAACATACACGTGCATATATCTTTACAATAGAATGATTTATATTTTTGGCGGTATATACCCAGTAATGGGATTCCCGGGTCAAACGGTATTTCTGGTTCTAGGTCTTTGAGGAATTGCCACTCTGTCTTTCACAATGGTTGAACTAATTTACAATCTCACTAACATGTAAAAGCATTCTTATCTCTTGTCAGCCTCACCAGCTTCTGTTGTTTCTTGACTTTTGATTATCACTATTCTGACTGGTGTGAGATGGTATCTCATCATGGTTTTGATTTGGATTTCTCTAATCAGTGATGTTGAGCTATTTTCTACATGTTTGTTGGCCATATAAATGTCATCTTTTGAGGTGTCTGTTCATGTCCTTTGCCCACTTTTTAATGTTTTTGTGTGTGTGTGTGTCAATTTGTTTAAGTTCCTTGTAGATTGCAAAAATTGTCTTCCATTCTGTAGGATGTCTGTTTGCTCTAATGATAGTTTCTTTTGCTGTGCAGAAGCTCTTTAGTTTAATTAGATCTCATTTGTCAATTTTTGCTTTTGTTGCAATTGTTTTCAGCAATTTTGTCAGGAAATCTTTGCCCGTGCCTATGTCCTGAGTGGTATTGTCTGGATTTTCTTCCAGGGTTTTATAGTTTTGAGTTTTACATGTAAGTCTTTAATCCATCTTGAGTTAATTTTTGTATAAGGTGTAAGGAAGGAGTCCAGTTTCAATTTTCTGCATATGGCTAGCCAGTTTGCCCAGCATCATTTATTAAATAGGGAATCATTTCCCTATTGCTTGTTTCTGTCAGGTTTGTCAAAGATCTAATGGTTGTAGATGTGTGGTCTTATTTCTGAGTTCTCTGTTCTGTTGCACTGGTCTGTGTCTGTTTTTGTACCAGTACCATGTACCAGTTTTGGTTACCGTAGCCTTGTAGTATAGTTTGAAGTCAGGTAGTGTGATGCCTCCAGCTTTGTTCTTTTTCTTAGGATTGGCTTAGTTATACAGGCTCTTTTTTGATGTCATATGAATTTTAAGTTAGCTTTTTCTAATTCACTGAAGAATGTCAATGGTAGTTTAATGGGAATAGCATGGAATCTATAAACTGCTTTGGGCAGTATGGCCATTTTCATAATATTGATTCTTCCTCTCCATGAGCACAAAATGTTTTTCTGTTTATGTCCTCTGTTTCTTGCTTTGATCAGTTGCTTGCAGTCGTCCTTGAAGAGGACCTTAACTTCCCTTGTTAGCTGTATTCCTAGGCATTTTATTCTTTCTATAGCAATTGTGAATGGGAGGTGATTCATGACTTGGCTCTCTGCTTGCATATTGTTGGTGTATAGGAAACTAGTGATTTTTGCACGTGGATTTTGTATCCTGAGACTTTGCTGGAGTTGCTTATCAGCTTTAGAAGCTTTTGGGATGAGACAATGGGGTTTTCTAGATATAGGATCATGTCATCTGCAAACAAAGACAATTCAACTTCCTTGCTTCCTATTTGAATCCCCTTTATTTCTTTCTCTTGCCTGATTGCCCTGGCCAGAACTTCTAATTCTACATTGAATAGGAGTGGTGAGAGAGGGCATCTTTGTCTTGTGCTGGTTTTCAAGGGGAATGCTTCCAGCTTTTGCACATTCAGTTTGATATTGGCTGTGGGTTTGTCACATATGGCTCATTATTTTGAGGTATGTTCCTTCAATTCCTAGTTTATTCAGAGTTTTTAACATGAAGGAATGTTGAATGTTATCAGAGGCCTTTTCTTCATCTATTGAGATAATCATGTGGTTTTTGCCTTCAGTTCTGTTTATGTGATGAATTATGTTCATTGATTTGCATATGTTGAGCCAGCCTTGCATTCCAGGAATGAAGACAACTTGATTGTGGTAGATGAACTTTTGGAAATGCTGCTGAATTTGGTTTGCCAGTATTTTATTGAGGATTTTTTTTGTGTTGATGTTCATCAGTTGATATTGGACAAAATTTTCTTTTTTTGTAATAGCTCTGTCAGGTTTTGCTATCTGGATAATGCTAGCCACATAAAATGAGTTAGGGAGGAGTCCCTCCTTTTCAGTTGCTTGGAATAGTTTCAGAAGAAATGGTGCCAGCTCCTCTTTGCACCTCTGGTAGAATTCAGCTGTAAATCCATCTGGTCCTGGGGTTTTTTGGTTGGTAGGCTATTTATTACTGCCTTAGTTTCAGAATTCGTTATTCAGGGATTCAACTTCTTTCTGGTTCAGTCTTGGGTGGGTGTATGTGCCCAGGAATTTATCCATTTCTTCTAGATTTTCTAGTTTATTTGCATAGAGATGTTGATAGTATTCTCTGATGGTTGTTTCTATTTCTATAAGATCAGTGGTTATATCTCCTTTATCATTTTGTATAGTCTATTTGAATATTCTCTTTTCTTATTCGCCTAGTTAGCTATCTATTTTATTGATTTTTGTTTTTCCCCCTAAGGGTTTTTTTATGTCCATTTCCTTCAGTTCCACTCTGATCTGGGTTATTTCTTGTGTTTTGCTAGGTTTGGGGTTTGTTTGCTCTTGATTCTCTAGTTCTTCTAATTGTGATGTTAGGTTGTCAGTTTGAGATCTTTCTAGCCTTTTGATGTGGGCACTTAATGCTATAAATTTCCTTCTTAACACTGCTTTAGCTGCATCCCAGAGATTCTGGTATGTTGTCTCTTTGTTCTCATTGGTTTGAAAGAAATTCTTGATTTCTGCCTTAATTTCTTTATTTACCCAGGAGTCATTCAGGAGCAGGTTGTTCAATTTCTACGTAGTTGTGTGATTTTCAGGGAGTTTCTTAATCTTGCATTCTAATTTGATTGTGCTATGGTCTGGGATACAGTTTGTAATGATTTCAGTTATTTTGCATTAGTTGAGGAGTGTTTTACTCCCAATTATATGATCAATTTTAGAACAAGTGCCATGAGGTGCTGAGAAGAATGTATATTCTGATGTTTTGGGTTGGAGAGTTCTGTAGATATCTATCAAGTACACTTGATCCAAAGCTGAGTTCAAGTCATGAATATCTTTCTTTGTTTTATCTCATTCTGTCTAATATTTTTGTTTTATCTAATATTGTCTAATATTGACAGTGGGGTGTTAAAGTCTCCCACTATCATTGTGTGGGAGTCTAAGACTCTTTGTAGGTCTCTAAGAACTTGTTTTATGAAACTGGGTGCTCCTGTATTGGATGCATATATATTTCAGATACTTAGCTCTTCTTGTTGAATTGAACCCTTTCCCATTATGTAATGCCCTTTGGTATTTTTTTTTTTTTATCTGTGTTGGCTTAAAGTCTGTTTTGTCAGAAACTGGGATTGCAACCGTTGCTTTTTTCTGCTTTCCATTCGCTCTGTAAATTTTCCTCCATCCCTTTATTTTGAGCCTATGTGTGGCTTTGCATGTGAGATGGATCTCTTGAATACAGCATATCAATGAGTCTTTTCTTTTTATCCAGCTTGCCGTTATGTATCTTTTAATTGGGGCATTTGACCCATTTACTTTTAAGGTTATGTGTGAATTTGATTCTGTCATCGTGATGCTAACTGGTTATTCTGCACACTTGTTAATGTAGTTGCTTCATAGTATCATTGGTCTGTGTACTTTTTAGTGGCTGGTAATGAGCTTTTCTTTCCATATTTAGTGCTTCCTTCAGAAGGTCTTCAAGGCAGGCCTGGTGGTAATGAATGCCCTCAGCATTTGCTTGTCTGGAAGGATTTTGTTTCCCCTTTCCTTATGAAGCTTAGTATGGCTGATAATCAAATTTTTGGTTGGAAATTCTTTTTTTTTTTTTAAGAATGTTGAATATTGGCCCTCCATCTCTTCCAGCTTGTAGGGTTTCCACTGAGAGGTCTGCTGTTAGTCCAATGAGCTTCACTTTGTAGGTGACCTGGCCTCTCTGGCTGTTGTTAACATTTTTTCTTTTTTTTTTTTTTTTCTTTTTTCAACCTTGGAGAATCTGATTATGTGTCTTGGAGCTGACCTTCTCATGCAGTATCTTACTGGGGTTCTCTGGATTTGAATGTTGGCCTATCTTGCTAGGCTGGGAGGTTCTCCTGGATATCATGAAGTATGTGTTCCAACTTAGTTCCATTCTCCCTGTCTCTTTCAGGTACCGCATCAGTCATAGGTTCTGTCTTTTTACATAACCCCATAGTTCTCAAGTTTTGTTTGTTCCTTTTTATTATTTTTTCTCTAACCTTGTCTGCCTGTCTTATTTCATCAATATAGTCTTCATGCTCTGATATCCTTTCCTCCACCCTGGTCTATTTGGCTGTTGATACTTGTGGTTGCATTGTGAAGTTCCCATGTTGTGTTTTTCAGTTCCTTCAGGTCATTTATGTTCCTGTTTAAACTGGTTATTCTGGTTAACAGCTCCTGTAATGTTTTATCATGGTTCTTAGCTTCTTGCATTGGTTTAGAACATACTCCTTTAGCTCAGTGAAGTTTATTATTATGCATCTTCTGAAGCCTAATTCTAGTTCAGTGTCCTTGCTGGAGATGTGTTGTAATCATTTGGAAGAGAAGAGGCACTCTGGCTTTTGGAGTTTTCAGCATTTTTGCATTGATTCCTTCTCATCTTTGTGGTTTTTCTACCTTCGATATTTTGAGGCTGCTGATGGGGTTTTTATGGGGTCTTTTTTGTTGATGTTATTGTTGCTTTCTGTTTGTTTTTCTTTTAGCAATCAGGCCCATCTTCCGTAGGGCTGCTGGGGCTTACCAGGGACAACTGCAGACCCAATTCACCTGGGTCCCTCCTGCAACTGGAGGTATCACCAGTGGAGGCTACAGAACAGCAAAGATGGCTGCCTGTTCCTTCCACTGGGAGCTCCATCTCAGAGGGGCACCAAGCTAATGCCAGCCAAAACACTCTGGTATGAGGTGTCTTGCGGCCCTTGTTGGGATGTCTCACCCAGTCAGGCAGCATGTGATCAGAAGCCTGTATAACAAAGCAGCTTGGCTGCCCCTTGGCTGAGCAGGTTTGGCTGCACTGGGGAGAATCCCCCTCATCTGGACTGACAGCAGACAGGAAAGACTAGTCCACTAAATTCAAGATCATGGTCACACCTTCCCCCAGGGTTTCCTTCCCAGGAATATCAGAATTCTATCCATAAACTCCTGGCTATAGTTGCAGCAATTCTTGCAGGGAGGCCCTGCCCAATGAGAAAGGATGGATCTGGTCCCACCTAAAGGAGCAATCTTGCCATGATCTGCAACAGCTGCTGTGCTTCACCATGGGGGAATTCCTCTCAGTTTAAACTGCCCAGTCTCCCCAGTACCAGCAGTGGAAAATGGCTGATGAGAGCCTCAGTGATGGTGGCTGCCTCTCCCCCCAGGAACTCAGTTCTTAGGCAGTGTCCAGCCTTCTGCCACTGGCCTCAACCCGATTGGGTTGCACAGCTCTGAGTTTGGGACCCAAGGCCCTGGTGGGGTGGACTCAGAAGGGGATCTCCTGATCCACAGGATGTTCAGATCTGAAGAAAGAATGTGGTTTCCTGGGCAGGGTAGCACAGTTACTCACTGCCTCCCTTGTCTGGGTGTGAGAGTTCCCCTTATCCTGTGTGGCAACTTGGTCATTGCACCACTCTGATTTTCCTCACTCTGTGTGGGTCACACTAACTTCCTAGTCAGTCCCAGTGGGAGAACCTGGATACCTCAGTTGATAGAGCAGGATTCACTTACTGTTTTTGTTCTTCTCAGTGGGAACTACAGACTGGAGCTGCTTCTAGTTGGCTTTCTTGGCTCTTCTCCCCTCCGTGTTTTTATTGTAGATTCAGGGGTACACGTGCAGGTTTATTATGTGGGTATATTGCATGATGTTAAAGTTTGGACATCAATTGAACCTGTCACCCAAATAGTGAACGTAGTATCCAATAGGTAGTTTTTCAATCTTTTCCCTTTACCCCTTCCCTTCTTTTGAAGTCCTCAGTGTCTACTGTTGCCATACTTATGTTTCTGTGTACCCACTGTTCAGCTCCCACTTAAAAGTGAGAATATACAGTGTTTGGTTTTCTGTTTCTGAAGTAACTCGCTTAGGATAATGGCCTCCAGCTGCATACATGTCACTGCAAAGGACATGATTTCATTTCATCCTTTTATGGCTACATAGTGTTCTGTTGGGTATACGTACCATATTTTCTTTATCCAATCCACAATTGATGGGTACCTAGGTTGACTCTATGTCTTTGAGGTTGTGAATAGTACTGTGATGTATGTACACATGCATGTGTCTTTTTGGTGGAATGATTTGTCTTCCTTTGTGTATATACCTGGTAATGGGATCACTAGGTTGAATAATAATTCTATTTTTAGTTATTTGAGAAATCTCAAAACTGTTTTTAACAGTGGCTGAACTAATTTACAATCCCACCAACAGTGTGTGAGTGTTTCCTTTTTTCTCTGCAATCTCACCAACATCTGTTATTTTGACTTGTTAATAGTAGCCATTCTGATTGGTGTGAGATGGTATCTCATTGTGGTTTTGATTTGCATTTCTCTGATTATTAGTAATGTTGAGTATTTTTTCATGTTTTTGGGCCACTTGTATATCCTCTTTTGAAGTGTCTGTTCATGTCCTTTGTTCACTTTTTAATGGAGTTTTTATTTATTTATTTAAATTCCTTAAAGTTCATTAAAGATTTTGGATATTAGTCTTTCATCAGATGCATAGTCTGAAAATATCTTCTCCCACTCTGTAAGTTGTCTGTTTACTTTGTTTATAGTTTCTTTTGATAAGCAGCTCTTTAGTTTAATTAGGGTTCATTGTTAATTTTTGTTTTTGTTGCATTTGTTTTTGAGGACTTAGTCAAAAATTCTTTGCCTAGGTCAATGTTCAGAAAATATTTCCTGTGTTTTCTTCTGGGATTTTTAGTTTGAGGTATTACATTTAAGTTTTTAATCCATTTTGAGTTAATTTTTGTAAATGGTGAGAGGTAGAAGTCAAATTTCATTTTTTTCCATATGGTTAGCTGGTTTTCTCAGCACCATTTATTGAGTAGGGCTGATAGTTTACTTCTATCTTCTATCAAGCTTAACTTTTGAGTTAGCAACTATCTAATAATTACACAGTATTTTGGAACAATGTGTATTGAATATTTATATTGTGCATTAGGCAATCTACATATTTACTTCATTACCATCACACCCAATTATAACACATGTGTACTATATATAATTATCAGTTTATAGATGAGAAAATGAACTTACAAAATTAGGAGCAAGAAAGTGGAGGGAGGTGCCATGCATTTTTAAATCACTAGATCTTGAGAGAACTCACTCACTATTCTGAGGACAGCACTAAGCCATGAGGGATCTATCCCCATGACCCAAACACCTCCCACTAGGACCCACCTCCAACATTGGAGATTACAATTTAACATGAGATTTGGTAGGGACATATATTCAAACTACATCATTCCTCTCCTGGTCTCTCAAATCTCATGTTCTTCTCATATTGCAAAATACAATTATGCCTTCCCAACAATCCCCCAAAGTCTGACCTCATTCCAGCATCAAATCAATTAAAAGTCCCAAGTCTAAAGTCTCATCTGAGACGAGGCAAGTCCCTTCCACTTATAAGCCTGTAAAATCAAGCAAGTTATTTATTTCCAAGATACAATGGAGGTATATGCATTGTACCTATAATGGAATCAGGATGAGTAAACATTCCCATTCCATAAAAGAGAAACTGACCAAAAGAAAGAGCTACATTTCCCTGTAAGCTTGAAATCCAACAGGGAAATTATTAAATATTAAAGCTCTAAAACAATCTTTTTTGACTCCATGTCTTATACCTAGGGCACACTGGTGCAAGGGGTAGGCTTCCAAGGCCTTGCACAGCTCTGCCTCTGTAGTTTTGTAAGGTACATCTACTGTGGCTACTCTCAGAGACTGAGTGCTGTGGCTTTTCCAGGCATAGTGTGAAAGCTGCCAGTGGCTCTATCATTCTGGGGTCGAAGGATAATGGCCCCCTTCCCAAAGCTTTACTAGGCAATGCCCCAGTGGGAACTCTGAGTGGAGGCTCCAACCCCACATTTCCCCTCTGCACTTACCTAGTTGAAGTTCTCTATGCAGCCTCCACTTCTGCATCAGGCTTCTGCATGGGCAACCACGCTTTCCCATACATTCTCTGAAATCTAGGGAGAGGCTGACAAGCCTTCACCACTCTTATACTCTGTGCAAGTGTGGGCATAACACCACATGGAAGCTGTCAAGGTTTATGACTTGCATTCTCCAAAGTGGCAGTTCGAGGTGTATCTGGACCCTTTGAACCCTGGCTGGTACTGTAGCGGCTGAGATGTGAGAAGCAGTGCCCTGAGGCTGTGCAGAGCAGCAGAGCCTTGGTCCTGGTCCCTGGAACCATTCTTCCCTCCTATGTCTCTAGGCATGTGATGAAAGGGGCCACCACAAAAGCCTCTGAAATGCCTTTGAGACATTTTTCACCTTGTCTTGGCTGTGAGCACTTGGCTCCTTTTTAGTTATGCAAATTTCTGTAGCAAGTATTTGCTCAGCAGCCTGCTTGACTTCTGCTCTAGAAAAAGCTGCTTCTTTCTCTGTCACATGGCCAAGCTGCAAACTTTCCAAACTTTTATACTCTGCTTCCTGTTTAAATATAAATTCCAACTTTAACTCACTTCTTTGCTCCCACATCTGAGTCTTGGTTGTCAGAAGCAGCCAGGACACATCTTGAATGCTTTGCTGCTTAGAAATTTCTTCCACCAGATACCCTAGGTTATCACTCTCAAGCTCAAGCTTCCGTAGATCCATAAGGCCTGAATAGAATGCAGCTAACTTCTTTGCTAAGGCATAACACATGTGAACTTTGCTCCAGTTCCCAATAAGTTCATTTAAATCTGAGACCTCCTCAGCTTGAACTTCACTGTCCATATTAGTATCAGCATTTGGTCAAAACCATATACCCAGTCCCTAAGAAATTTCAAACCATCTCTCATCTTCTTGTCTTCTTCTGAGCCCTCTAAACTCTTCCAATCTCTTCCTGTTACCCAGTTCCAAAGTTACTTTCACATTTTCTGGTATCTTTATAGAAAGACCCCACTCCTCTGTACCAATTATCTGTATTAGGCTGTTCTCACATTGCTGCAAAGAAATACCAGAGATTCAGTAATTTATAAAAAAAAAGAGGTTTAATTTGCTCATGGCTCTGCAGGCTGTACAGGAAGCATAATGTCAGCATCTGCTTCTGGGGAGGTCTCAGGAAGTTTGCAATCATGGCTGTAGGTGAAGGAGGAGCAGGTGTCTCACACGGTAAAGCTGGAGCAAGAGAATGGGGAGAGTGCTACACACTTTTAAATAACCAGATCTCAAGGGAACTCACTCACTATTGTGAGGACAGCATCAAGCCATGAGGGATCTACCCCCATAACCCAAACATCACCCACCAGTCCCCACCTCCAACATTGGGGATTACAATTTAACATGAGATTTGGTGGAGACATATGTTCAAACTATATAAGCTCTATATCAAATTTTAGCAAAGTGCCTATCTGTTTTTAGAATAAACTTAGCATAAACAAAGAAGAGTGGCTGAGTGACCATGCCAAATCATGACCTTAGACATTCAGAAAACTTATCTGCATCATCAGTAAGATATGGTCTGTGTCTGGATAAAGTGTAAGTGCTAATTTCAGTGTTTCTGAGGCACTGGGTCTTCTTAGTGACTACTGGATTTTATTCAGACTTGGTCTCTGACTTCCTATGATATGCACCTATAAATTTATTTTTGGGCCTAACACCAATGAACATAGGAACAGCTTAATGCAAATCTTTTTTGAATCTCCCCTACCTTCCTACCCACACCAATGCAGTTATAATTAAACAAGATTAGAGCCAAGGCATTTAAAATAGAGGTCAATTAATGTTAGTACAGGATCACTCAAAATGGTGCAGACTTTTAACCCTTTATTCCACTTAGGCTGAGTAGACATTTTCCAGTGAAGGAAGCTCTGCTATTTTATATATAGGTGTTTAGATGCATAAAATGATGTGTGCATTAGGAGATACATTTGCAATCCCAATACTATATATTTTATTATTATTAAAACTGATGTCTTTTAGAGTAACAGTTAAAGGACAGGCTCGGGTGTCTGTGGTATCTCTCAGCCTTTGAGAAACTGTCAGCTACCTCAAACATAGAAATATATGCTTTTCATTCTTCACCACAGATAAATTATGTTAAACAATTGATTAGTGCTGGTTCCAGGATTCTGTTAGAAAAAGTTTAAGAATTGACCACCTCCTAGCTTGGGAGAATTGAAGTTATGATGATGACCATCCTTAATCTTGTAAATTAATGAGATGTTGTAAAAAGAATACAGTCAGCCTTCAGCATCTTTGGGCTCCATGTCCTCAAATTAAACCAATGATGGATTAAGCCAACCATCGATCAAAAATATTTAGGAAAAAAACAAAACAGTAAAAAATAATACAAGTAAAAACTAATACAGTATAGCAACTATTTTTATAGTATTTACATTGTATTTGGTAGCAAAAGTAACCTAGAGATGACTTAAAATATACAGAAGGATGTGTGTAGGTTATATGCAAACACAGCAGGTCCTCAAATGATGTGATATCATTCAACATGTTTCAGCAAACCATCGGTCAAAAATATTTAGGGAAAAAAAAACAGTAAAAAATAATGCAAGTAAAAACCAATACAGTATAGAAACTATTTTTATAGTATTTACATTGTATTTGGTATTATAATTGATCTAGAGATGACTTAAAATATACAGGAGCATGTGCATAGGTTATACACAAACAGAAGGTCCTCAGATAATGTGGTGTCATTCAACAATGTTTCATTACAGCGTTGATGAGAAAAATAAATTGAATCCAGGCTGGGGCCATGGTCTGTGTGGAGTTTGTGCATTCTCTCATGTCTGTGTGGGTTTTCTTCAGGGACTCTGGTTTCTTCTCATGTCCCAAAGCTGTGCCATTGGTTAACAAGTGTGTCTAAATGTTCCCAGTGTGACTGTGGGGGTGTGTGTGAGTACATCTTGTGATGAAATGGTGGCCTGTCCAGAGCTGGTTTCTGACTGATGCCCCAAGCTGCTGGGATAGGTTCTGGCTGTCACCAGAATCTGAATAATTACATTACTTTGATAAATAATTATCTTACTTGTTTTTATTAATCTTTATTAAATGTATGTATAGCTCATATTTATTTCAATGTTTAACATTAGAAATGTTTTGGCCAGGCATGGGGGCTCATGTCTGTAATCCCAGCACTGTGGAAAGTGAGGCAAGAAAATTACATCAGCCTGGGGGTTCAAGACCAACCCTGGCAACATAGCAAGACCTCATCTCTACCAAAAAAAAAAAAAAAATTTAATTAGCTGAGGATGATGGTGCTCAGGAGGCTGAGGTGGGAGGAACACTGGAGCTGGGGATGTTGAGGCTGTAGTGAGCCGTAATTGAACCATTGTACTCCAACTTAAAAGACAGAGTGAGATTATCTCAAAAAGCAAAAATAATAGAAGTGTTTTTGGTCTGTATTTAGAAGTTTGCCGATGTTTTCGTGACCAGAAATATGCCATAGCAACATAACTCTTGTTTATATCAATTACCCTATGGTAAAAATGGTTTCATTATACGTTAACATTTGGCTTAAAGTTGTAGTTTCCAAGAACGAATCAATTACATTAAGTGATGACTTCCTGTACTACACCATTTTATATAAGGTACTTGACCTTCTTCAGAGTTTGGTATTTTCGGTTGAGGGGTGGGTCTTGGAATCAATTCCTTGCATATACCTAGAGAACTATATTTTCTTTTTGATCTACATCACCTACATCTTTCCCCAGCAAAAGTGGGTTATTTCTATTTTGTTTTGTTTTGTTTTTTGCTATTTAGAATCTAGACTTTTTGGCCGGCACGGTGGCTCGCACCTGTAATCCCAGCACTTTGGGAGGCCAAGGTGGGCGTATCACGAGGTCAGGAGATCGAGACCACCCTGGCTAATACGGTGAAACTCTGTCCCTACTAAAATACAAAAAAAAATTATCTGGGCATGGTGGTGGGAGCCTGTAGTCCCAGCTACTTGGGAGGCTGAGGCAGGAGAATGGCGTGAACCCAGGAGGCAGAGCTTGCAGTGAGCCGAGATGGTGCCACTGCACTCCAGCCTGGGTGACAGTGTGAGGCTCAGTCTCAAAAAAAAAAAAAAAAAAAAAAAAATCTAGACTTTTTGATCAATATATCTTGGGGGAAAAGTAAATTTTACACAAGAATTTTTGCTGCAGTAACTGATTTTACATTATTCCCTAAGAAACTCTGTGAAGAATTCTAAGCACATCTTCTGTAAGGATATTACAACTCCTTATTCTCAAAGATACTTTACTTTTTTAATTAATTGCAATTTCATAAGCAAATGCATGTTTTATTAAACTCTTTATACTTAAAAGCTTCTTATCTTCTATTTAGCACATTTATATAGAAACATAAAAGTGGCTTTTTTCTGAGTCATAGTCCTGTGTTTGTGTGTATGTGGCTATGAAGCTAATTAATAAAATTACTTCCCTGTTGGTAACTGGAATTTTAGTAAGGAGATCAGGCCATCCATTGAGAGTCAAAAAAGGACAGTTACAATTATCAAAGATGTTGATCTGAGGACAGGTTTCCAGAGAATTTTCAGAATTCCTTTCCTGATACCATATGCTTAATGTTGAAGGTATTAGCATTAAATTATTCCTTAATTTTTACATTAACATTAGATGAACTTATTTTGAAGTAACTTGTTCTGATTTATGATCTGTACATAGCCATAGAAAGCCTTCCTGAATGCTTAGTTTTTATTTTATTTTATTTTTCTGAGATGGAGTCTCGCTGTCTCCCAGGCTAGAGTGCAATGGCGGGATCTCGGCTCACTGCAACCTCTGCCTCCCGGGTTCAAGCAATTCTCCTGCCTCAGCCTCCCAAGTAGCTGGGATTACAGGCATGCACCACCAGGGCCAGCTAGTATTTGTGTTTTTAGTAGAGGTGGGTTTTCACCATGTAGGCCGGGCTGGTTTCAAACTCCTGACCTCGTGATCCACCTGCCTTGGTCTCCCAAAGTGGTGGGATTACAGGCATGAGGCACTGTGCCCGGCACTGAATGCTTAGTTCTTTTTTAAAAAAAGGAAAAATGGGCTGGGCATGGTATCTCACACCTATAATCCCAGCTCTCCAGGAGGCTGAGGTAGGTGGATCACCTGAGTGCAGGAGTTTGAGACCAGCCTGGCCAACATGGTGAAACCCCGTCTCTACTAAAAATACAAAAATCAGCTGAGCATGGAAGTGGGTTCCTGTAATCCCAGCTACTCGGGAAGCTGAAGCAGGATAATCGCTTGAACCCGGAAGGCAGAGGTTGCAGTGAGCAGAGATCACACCAATGTACTCCAGCCTGGGTGATGGAGCGAGACTCCCTCTCTATAAACAAATAAATAATGGGAAAAATGAAAAAATAAACCTCTTAGCACTCTACTGTGCTATAAATTTGTCTTTATTGTTAGTTCAGCTGTTAGGCTGCAAAGACTATTCCTATTTTTTATTGTCATTTATCAATACGTTTGAAACTTGCCAAAGTAGAAATTAGAGATGCACTAAGCTTCTGTTGCTTGTGCTTATTTATTCAATGCATTTGTTAAAATAGATTTTACACTAGACAAAAACATACTCCCTTCCAAATTGTGCTTGATGCCATATCAAACTTTTAAATCATTATTCTCAAAGTTAGTATTTTTGTCTGGAATCTTATGTTTGCTTGTTTCGTTAATGGATTTTAATATTGTAAGTAGGAATTCCTTGATGATACCATCACTGTGCCGTATACTTGGTACAAGCTGAAATTTATCAGGTTCATTTTATCTACCAATCAGAAACTTGGAAGGTATGATGCTCTTTTTATTATAAGTCATGAAATATATTTGAAACCCATAATGTTTAATTACTGAAACTGATGTTTCTGATAATAGATTTTGTCTTTATGGAAGAAAGAAGGAAGTGAAGATAGAAAAGTGAACAAAGAAAAGAGAGAAATTATTACTTTTGTGGCAAGTAGCCTAATAAAATAATTTCTGATTTAATGCTTATTTGATGTATTTTTTTCTCTTTAAGTATAATTACTGTCATTTAAAAATTTTTATTTTGGACTTTCCTAATGGATTCTTGTCAGGTAACATGGTCATTTTTTTTCTTATATTTCCTGATCTCCGTAAGTCTTTAATCTTGTAGCAATGTTTACAAGATATTGGGAACTTATCATTAAAACTAAAGACAGTGAGCAATAGGAACCGAATTAAGCAAGGTCATAAAACGCATGCAGCATTTCAGTTTTTGGTTAAGATTCTTGTTTTCTTATTTTTTTTCAGGCTGTAACATCTTGTGACTTATAGATTTATTTTAATATTGGGCTTTGTATTTCCCCTACCACAGTATTTGGGAGTGAGTTGATATGGTTCAGTTCTGTCATTAACTAGCTATGTAACTTCATACAACTCACTTTAAAACAAAAACACTTTTTTGCATAATTGCTAGAATCTCAGCTCTAAACATACTTTCCCCTTCAGTTCCTTTGTGCTTGCTTTCCTTATAATTTATGGTCTACCTCACTCTGTCAGCTTCTGTGTCTGTGTGTTCAAGGGCAATATTTGTCTCTTCCCTTACTTTCTCCTTTTCTTTTTTATTCCTCTTAACCACTTACAATAGATGTACCTTCATCCTTTTATACTGCCATTTCCTTATGTTCCTTGGGACACCATTTCTGAAAGACATCCTTGGAAAAAGGATTTCATGGGCAAATGAGTTTGTGAAATTTTGCATGTTATATAACCTTATTGTAGATTATAATGCTATTAGCATGTTGAAAATTGTGAGAATTCCTTCCATAAAATACCTATTTAACATTGTTTAGCTCTTGGATTAGTCCGTTCTCACACTGCTGATAAAAAGATACCTGGGACTGGGTAATTTATAAAGGAAAGAGATTTAATTGACTCACAGCTCAGCATAGCTGGGGAGGCCTCTGGAAACTTACAATCATAGCAGAAGGGGAAGCAACACATCCTTCTTCACATGTTAGCAGCAAGAAGTGCCCAGCAAAAGGGGAAAAAGCCCTTTATGAAACCATCAGATCTCCTGAGAACTTACTCTCATGAGAACAGCATGAGCATAAACACCCTCATGATTTGACTACCTCCCACCAGGTCCCTCCCACGACAGGTGGGGATTATGGGAACTACAATTCAAGGTGAGATTTGGGTGGGGACACAGAGCCAAGCAATATCAGTTCTAGATTTCCTTATTTTATTTGAGTACTGAACACTTTCTTGTTATTGTAGTGCTGTGTCTGTGAATGTGTTTCTGTGTAGGTGCTTGTTTCTAAGGATGTAATATGAGTGTGTATATCTAATACATATTAGCATCCCAAATATTTGGTGTTTTGTGCTATTTTGATAATATTGTTTTAAAGGCCTCAAGGAGAAGGCCTTCAGATTGGATTCTCCCGTCCTTTTTTTTTTTTTTTTTTTTGAGATAGAATCTCAGAATCTTGCTTTGTCGCCCAGGTTGGAGTGCAGCAGCGTGATCTCAGCTCACTGTAAGCTCCGCCTTCCAGGTTCACGCCATGCTCCTTCCTCAGCTTCTCCAGTAGCTGGGACTACAGGCGCCCGCCACTATGCCCAGCTAATTTTTTGTATTTTTTAGTAGAGACGGGGTTTCACTGTGTTAGCCAGGATGGTCTCCATCTCCTGACCTCGTGATCCACCTGCCTCAGCCCCCCGAGTGCTGGGATTACAGGCGTGAGCCCCCCACGCCCAGCCACTCCCATCCCTTTTTAATATATTTACTGCATCTGTGGCTAAACCTATAAGGCCTGCATGTACAAGGAGATATGGAACCTTAATCTACCTTTTCTGGTTGTGGCACAGTGTGGCAAGGAGTACTCTCTATGCCAGGAGCCAAGCGGTTCAAGAGCCTGCTGCAGTCCATGCCCATCTTTTGATGCTAAAAGATGGCCATAGTCGTTGGCACTGCAAATGCTGCAATGGTCTCATCAAGGTGAATGGATGGCGCTGGAAATGATTGACTCGTGTACCCTGCAACACAAGCTACTGGAACCTGTTCTGCTTCTGGGCCAGGAGAAGTTTGCAGGTGTGGACATCATGTCTTTGTGAAGGATGGTGGTCATGAGGCCCAGTTTTATGTTATCCATCAGTCCATCTCCAAATCCCTGGTGTCCCATTACCAGAAATATATGGATAAAGCTTTCAAGAAGATAAAAGACATTCTCAGTATGACCAGATACTGCTGGTAGCTGATATATTTCCAGAACTGAATGGTAGAGAAAGCCCTACATATACTACTGCCCACCTATGAGTCTAATATTCTAACCTTTAAATAAATCTGTTTTAAATCTTGCTTCCCGGGCCAGACATGGTGACTCACGCCTGTAATCCCAGCACTTTGGGAGACTGAGGTGGGTGGATCATCTGAGGTCAGAAGTTCAAGATCAGCCTGGTCAAAATGGTAAAACCCCATCTTTACTAAATATACAAAAATAAGCCAGGTGTAGAGGCGGGTGCCTGTAATCCCAGCTACTCAGGAAGCTGAGGCAGGAGAATTGCTTGAACCTGGGAGGCAGAGGTTGCAGTGAGCTGAGGTTGCACCATTGCCCTCCAGCCTGGGCAACAAGAGTGAAACTTCATCTCAAAAACAAAACAAACAAAAACATGCTCCCCAAATGTGCTAGAGAATATTAATTGTTAGTCTTAGATGCTTCACACACACAAAATATTATTTCCGTAACTAAAGAAGCTTCTATTTTAGATTTTTATGTTGTTGGTAAATACCATTTTGCTTACTGAAAACAATAACAGCGACAAAGAAACCTTTATAGAATTCCATTGTGACTTGATAGAATATTTCAGCTTATATGAATCAGTGAGAATAATTCATTACCATATGAAATACCTCACTTGGCCTTAAGACTTAGTTTGGTATTTTACATAGTTTGAAAATACATGGATTATTTGTTTGGAGTTGTGAGAGGTAGACAAAATCAAAATTATTTTAATGTATCTAATTTATCTTTATAGAATATTCATAGTGTCCGAGAGAATAATTTTTTTTAACATCAATATGTCAGTCTAGGTTGTGTGCAAGGAACAGAAACCTCACCACTTAAATCAGGAAGTGCTTTAATATAGCATGCTCTCAAAATTGTTAAATGAGATAAGGGAGAGAATTCTAGAATGTGCCTTTGGAAATGACACCCAGAACGACATAAAATTTAAGGACTCCTATTTCTGTGGTCTTTACCAAAATTGTGCTTAAATCAAGAACCCACTACTACTGCTTCGGTCGACTCTGAATACGCTGGAAACTTGAAATTGTACACCCACAACTGCAATCCAAGAATTAGAAAGTCTTGTGCTGCAGCCATGCCATTATTGTTATGACACACACTACTTCTCGTCACCCAGGAAGCTGGATGATGGACTCTGAAACACAACTCCAAGTAAATGTCTTAATACCAACAATCATGCTTGCCAGTTGAAAAAGTTAAAATTGGCAGGAAGATAGCCTCACTCTCACTTCTGCTTGCCAATTTCCGAATGCACTTTGATTAGCATGCAGAACCTTAGTTACAAGTTTGTGTGGAAAAGATAGTTTGAAGCTTTCCAATCACCTCAAATGAACAGAGGATAGAATGAGGCTGAAAGAGCCAATCCAGGGTGCCCACTGAAATTGTTTTTGGTGTTCTTTGTCTAGAAATAGTGGCCAATTCTTTCTTTCTTTCTTTCTTTCTTTTTTTTTTTTTTTGAGACGGAGTCTCTCTGTCGCCCAGGCTGGAGTGCGGTGGCACCATCTCGGCTCACTGCAAGCTACGCCTCCTGGATTCACGCCATTCTCCTGCCTCAGCCTCCCGAGTAGCTGGGACTACACGCGCCCGCCACCATGCCCGGCTAATGTTTTTTGCATTTTTAGTAGAGACGGGGTTTCACCGTGTTAGCCAGGATGGTCTCGATCTCCTGACCTCGTGATCCGCCCGCCTCGGCTTCCCAAAGTGCTGGGATTACAGGCGTGAGCCACCGCGCCCAGCAATTCTTTCTTAATAGAAATTCCTTACCCTAGGTACTTATGAGGACAGTAAAACCAGCATAGGAAATGGTTGTTACTATGTTTTGTCCTCTTTTGAGAATCTTAAAAATAGTTTTCTTGGTGATCTGGCTTCCTGGTTGTGTGTGTGTGTGTGTGTCTAAATAGTTCACTTCCTCACATTATTTTTATTCACAGTTATGTCATAGTATGGTTTTGACAATTTCATATCTTTCCTTGGCATCACCAATTCACATAAAAGCCTCCCATATTTTCTCCAAGGTGCCTCATTAGGCCCAGTCTATTGTTTGCTCCTCTCAAGTGATTTCAGAAACTCCTCAAGTATTTCATCTTCTTTCATGGCTATCAGAGAAAGGATCACATCTGGCAGGAAGAAAGATGGCATCATTGAATTCTGCTGACATACAAATGCAGGTTTTTAAAATAAATGATCTTTTTCTTGTTTGTCTTTTGTTATCTCAAAGGGAGATATTTAGTTGTCTCCAAATTTCTGAACAGAAACCATTTCTAGTTAAATTTTTTTCAAAGACATTTGAAAAATAAGGCTTTTCTCTATCAGATGCAAGTTTTACTGTTTTACAGCTTTGGGTATTTGATTTGCAAGAAGAATATAAAATTGAGTAAATTAGAACTATCGTAGTTCTCTCCACAAAGATTTTAGACTTAAAGGAGTGCATTAAGTTTGCGATAACTCCTGCAAAATGCCATGGGGAATTACATCATGTACTTACATAATTTGTGAAAAAAATTTTATTGATAAAATACAGATAATAGAGGCAAAATTATTTAATATATAAATTATGTAAATAATCCTCTCAATATTCCACCCCATTCCATGTGGATAGCCTGAGCTTCTATTCTGGGACTCTCATTGTTATCTATCCTATGTCCATGGGATGATATTCACACAGAATTATATGGAGAGTCAAGGTAATTATTCTGATAAACTCAATCATCTCAATTTTTTACCTCTCGAATTATACAGGTTATCAATTCTTTTTTTGAAGTCATATTGAATATAGCACTTAATTTTAATCATCATATAAAGTTAGAAAATAATGGGAGGTGATTTTAGCCAGATATATAACAAATATCGAAATTTATTAGAGCTTTTTGTTGGAACTTTTACAAGAAACATTACTTTAAGATTAATAATATTGATATTTTGTCTTGGTCAGAGATCAAGTGGTATTACCATATGTAAACCAATGTTTTAAAACTAGGTGTTTTTCAATCTAAGATTATACCTAAGATAGGCATTGAGCTATTATGTAATGTATATGCCTTATATACATCTCTAAAATTCTTTTTTTTTTTTTTTTTTTTTTGAGACAAAGTCTTGCTCTGTCACCCAGGCGTAGGGTGCAGTGGCATGATCTTGGCTCACTGCAAACTCTGCCTCTCGGGTTCAAGAGATTCTCCTGCCTCAGCCTCCCAAATAGTTGGGCTTACAGGCACCCACCACTGCACCTGGCTAATTTTTGTATTTTTAGTAGAGACGGGGTTTCACTATCTTGGCCCAGCTGGTCTCGAACTCCTGACCTTGTGATCCACCGACCTTGGCCTCCCAAAGTGTCATCTCTTACATTCTTATAAATATTAATTATTTTCAGAACTTACTGTTGGCAATTATTATGTATAAATTTCAATATGAGTACATATTTTATAGTTCTCCTTTCCTCATCTCAAACATATAAGTACATTTATTTCTTGGTATACACATCTGAAGTGCTATGGGGTAAATCCCCAGGAAAATAACACCCCAATTTCTATTTGGACTAGTCCTAGGCTACCTTTGGAAGTGAAATATCTGAGGTGGAGGACCATAAACTGGCCATTGCAGGACCATCCCAAATCTGGATTTCTCTCATTTCATTCCCCAATTCACAGATGTTCTAACAACTTTCAGGATGCCTCAGTGTTACTCCTGGAAGTAATTTCTACCCATGTCAAACAAATTAAACAAGTCATTTGGTGATTGGTTTTGATTGTTGGACTTGATTCTTGAAAAAATGGCAATCAAAGGCACTTATTGATTTTTATAATTTATGTCTCCAAGAACTTGTGCCATTTTATTACCATTATGTAATTAATTTTGACAAATCAAGTGAGTTTAATATCTAAAATGTTTGTCCAACCTCATTAAAATTGGGCAAAAATGTTAGGGTGTCAATTTTAAATCTTTCCTGCTTTCTCTTGTGGGCATTTATTGCTATAAAATTCCCTCTACACTCTGCTTTCAATGTGTCCCAGAGATTCTGGTACATTGTGTCTTCTTTCTCATTGGTTTCAAAGAACATGTTTATTTCTGCCTTCATTTCGTTATTTACCCAGTAGTCATTCAGGAACAGGTTTTTCAGTTTCCATGTAGTTGTGTGGTTTTGAGTGAGTTTCTTAATCCTGAGTTCTAATTTGATTGCACTGTGGTCTGACAGACCATTTGTTATGATTTCCGTTCTTTTGCATTTGCTGAGGAGTGTTTTACTTCCAATTATGTGGTCAATTTCAGAATAAGTGTGATGAGGTGCTGAGAAGAATGTATATTCTGTTGATCTGGGGTGGAGAGTTCTGTAGATGTCTATTAGGTCCACTTGGTCCAGAGCTGAGTTCAAGTCCTGATTATCTTTGTTAATTTTCTGTCTCAATCTAACATTGACAGTGGGGTGTTAAAGTCCCCCCTCTATTATTGTGTGGGAGTGTAAGTCTCCTTGTAGGTCTCTAAAAACTTGCTTTATGATTCTGGGTGCTCCTGTATTGGGTGGATATATATTTAGCATAGTTAGCTCTTCTTGATGCATTGATCCCTTTACCATTATGTAATGCCCTTTATCTCTTTTGATCTTTGTTGCTTTAAAGTCTGTTTTATCAGAGATTAGGTTTGCAACTCCTTTTTTTTTTCCTTTCCATTTACTTGGTGTAAATATTCTTCCATCCCTTTACTTTGAGCCTATGTGTGTCTTTGCATGTGAGATGGGTCTCCTGAATACAGCACACCAATGGGTCTTGACTCTTTTTCCAATTTGCCACTGTGTCTTTTAATTGGGGCATATAACCCATTTACATTTAAGGTTAATATTGTTATGTATGAATTTGATCCTGTCATTATGATGCTAGCTGGTTGTTTTCCTCCTTAGTTGATGTAGTTTCTTTATAGCGTTGATGTTCTTTACAATTTGCTATGTTTTTGCAGTGGCTGCTAGCAGTTGTTCCTTTCCATGTTTAGTGCTTCCTTCAGGAACTCTTGTAAGGCAGGTCTGGTGGTGACAAAACAGAATAGAAAACCAAATATCGCATGTTCTTACTCCTAATTGGGAGTTGAACACTGACAACACATGGTCATAGGGAGGGGAACATCACACACCAGGGCCTGTTGGGGGGTGGGGGTTAGGGGAGCAATAACGTTAGGAGAAATACCTAATGTAGGTGACGGGTTGATGGGTGCAGCAAACATGTATACCTATGTAACAAAACTGCACGTTCTGCATATGTACCCTAGAATGTAAAATATAATAAAAAAATTCGGCAAAAACATGAACAGACATTTCTCAAAAGAAGATGTAACGTGTGGCCAACAAACACGAAAGAGCTCAACATCACTGACCACTAGAGAAATGCAAATCAAAACTGCAATGAGATACCATCTCACATCAGTCAGAATGACTATTATTAAAAAGTCAAAAAAATAACATATGCTGGCGAGGTTGCAGAGAAAAAAGGAACACTCATACCCTGTTGGTGGGAGTGTTAATTAGTTCAACCATTGTGGAAAGCAACGTGGCAATTCCTCAAAGAGCTAAAAGCAGAACTACCATTGGACCCAGCAATCCCATTACTGGGCATATACCCAGAAGAATATAAATCATTCTATCATAAAGACACATGCACGTGTATGTTAATTGCAGAACTATTCACAATAGCAAAGACGTAGAATCAACCTTAATGCTCATCAATGGTAGACTAGATAAAGAAAATATAGTACATATCACCAAAGAAAACTATACAGCCACAAAAACAAAACAAAAAACCAAGATCATATCCTTTGCAGTAACATGGATGGAGCTGGAGTTCTCAGTCACAAGTGGGAGCTGAATGATGAGAAAACAAGGACACATGAGATGAGGGCAACAACACGCTGAGGCCTGTCGGGGATGGGTGTGGGGGAGAGCATCAGGAAGAATAGCTAATGGATCCTGGGCTTAATATCTAGGTGATGGAATGATCTGTGTGGCAAACCATCATGGCATATGTTTACCTATGTAACAAACCTGCACATCCTCCATATGTACCACTGAACTTAAAATTTGAAAAAAATAAAAATAAAATGTTTGTCAATGGAAACATGACTGAAGAAGCATCTCACAAATATTTGGTCACTGGGTTTCTTGGTTGCAATTTCTTCTAACAGACTGAATGCAACTGATAACATTGATCTAACAGGACCTCCTTTTATTTACAGAATCAGTCCACTAAAAGTATTCGGTCCAGAATATTCTTCTCTAATTGTATATTAGAGCTAATACTTTGGGGAAACATACACCATTTCTATTTTCTATTTGTTGTGATTTTAGATTCTGAGTCTACAACTTGGGTAGGATAAGAGATATGACAAAAATGAATAATTAAAAAAGTACAATAATTTTATTTGCATAAAAACATGTAATAATTATATAAATGTAATAATAAAATATGTATTTTTAGGGACACAAATTAAAAGATAATCTAAAGTAATCTAATATATGCAAACAGGAGTTGTCAAGGTAATTGGTAGTCTCAAATAATACCGTAGACTAGGTGTCAGTAAATTCTTTCTTTGAGGATAGGAACAAGAGCCATAAAGTTCCATGACTCTGAGTCAGAAAATGTTTCTTGGTAGGGGATAAATAAGAAAGCACTCTAGATAGCACTCCAGATAATCACAAGCAGCAAGGCTGTAACATCAAGATGTGCCAGTTTTAATGCATAAGTGGATGTGGTAGTATTTCATCCTCAATACGACATTTTGTCAGAACATTATTTTGATCTTTGCTTTCTAAGCCATTTTTACTCATTCAGACTCACCAGTTGTCACTATTATTTCACACCGTGTTATGGCGTTATCATCCCTCACACTATTGTTACTCACCCTGGGAACTCATTCCTGCAAATTGCTGTCTGCCTAATTGTCCTTTCATAAAATTACTCATCTATGTTAAATAACACAGGTCCTTCTACACTTATTTCTCAGGTAAAGTGACTTATATTTGAGCTCATGGTAAAAGCAAAGAAAATATTGCAACTGATTAAGGAATGAAAAAGCTCTGACTTCAGATGCTGCTTAAACTGACTGAAGAGGTGAGAGCATGGATTTTAGGCAGGAATTTTTTGAGCAAAGGCTATTGCAAAAATACAAGTATGTATTTCCAAATATTCATTGAACACTTACTATGGGCTATACGCAGTTCTGGGTTTTGGAAATAACAGCAGTGAATTACACATACAGGACCTTTGCTCATATGAGACTTACATTCTAATGTGGAGAGATAGTACACTGATAAGTCACTAGTTAACTTCTCAGTGTTGAAAACTACAAGGAAAATAAAATTAGGGCAATGGTATACATTGATGGGGATGAGTCACCGCGTGTGTATGCACGTATGTATGTGTGTGTACATATAGGGGGATGAGTGGTCTTCTTAATATCTACTGGTCAATGGAGGCCTTTCTGAAAAACTGACATTTGAGCAGATACTTGAATGAAGAGAGAGCATAAGCCATGACTATATCAGATATTATCTTGTCTTGAGGGCTAAGTAATGTCTGAAAGATCATTCCATCACCTAGGTATTAAGCCCAGAATCCATTAGCTATTCTTCCTGATGCTCTCCCCCAAATCCACACCCGGCAGGCCTCAGTGCATTGTTCCCTCCACCTCATGTGTCCATGTGTTCTCATCATTCAGCTCCCACTTGTGACTGAGAACTCCAGCTCCATTCATGTTACTGCAAAGGATATGATCTTGGTTTTTTGTTTTTTTTTTTGTTTTGTTTTGTGGTTGCATAGTTTTCTTTGGTGATATGTACTATATTTTCTTTATCTAGTCTACCATTGATGAGCATTAAGGTTGATTCTACGTCTTTGCTATTGTGAATAGTTCTGCAATTAACATACACGTGCATGTGTCTTTATGATAGAATGATTTATATTCTTCTGGGTATATGCCCAGTAATGGGATTGCTGGGTCAAATGGTAGTTCTACTTTTAGCTCTTTGAGGAATTGCCACATTGCTTTCCACAATGGTTGAACTAGTTAACACTCCCACCACCAGGGTATGAGTGTTCCTTTTTTATCTGCAGCCTTGCCAGCATATGTTATTTTTTGTCTTTTTAATAACAGTCATTCTGATTGATGTGAGATGGTATCTCATTGTGGTTTTGATTTGCATTTATCTAGTGGTCAGTGATGTTGAGCCCTTTTTCATGTTTGTTGGCCAGATGTATGTCTTCTTTTGAGAAATGTCTGTTCGTGTTCTTTGCCCACTTTTTAATGGGGTTGGACAAACATTTTAGATATTAAACTCATTCGATTTGTCAAAATTAATTACATAATGGTAATAAAATGGCACAAGTTCTTGAAGACATAAATTATAAAAATCAATAAGTGCCTTTGCCTTTTTTCAAGAATCAAGTCTTAAGGAGCGTTCTCTGCAGGTTCAAAGAAAAGTAGACAAGTGTGACTGCAGTAGAGTGAGCAAGGACAATATTAGAACAGGGAGTTTAGGAAGCTTGTAGTTCATATTAAAGACTAAATTCTCTCCTGATCATGGTGGAAAGCCATTGGAGATTTTTAAGTAAAGGAGCAATATTTTTGGGGAAAAAAATGCAGACTGAAGATTTAGAGTAAAACCTGTTGTTGACTAAAACTATGTAGAAGAAACAATAACGCAAATAAAAACCCACTGAGCCTCAGTTCCTGAGTGGCCTTCATGGTAAAATAAGAGAAATACTCTAAAGTGTTTTAACATAAAATTGAGCTAAAGTCTAGTAAGCTGAGACGTTGGTAAAGATATTGATGGTGTATTTCTGAAAGCATTTGTGCGGGACAGTAAATCTTAAGAGTCTATCAGTTTAAGACTTTTCTTCACTGCAATCTACTGAAACAGAACCCTGATCACAAGGAGCACTGATTTCTTCTATGGTGTCATGGTATAATTTATGTTTTGCAGTGATCACTCTGGGTTCTCTGTGAGGAACTTTATGGTGGGTCTAGAAAGGAAACAGAGAGAGCAGTTATAGAAACTATTGTAGCCATCCAGAAGAGACAAAATAGTGTCTAAACAAGGAGTGTAATAGCAGATATAGAAAGAAGTGGATAGTTTCAAGGGGAGGCTTTAAGATTTATTGATAGATTGAATATGTGGTGAATTGGGGAAAGATAAAAATGGAATGGATGAATACATTTGATTTGTGGATCGAATAAGAATATAATGTTTGCCTACTGGGAAAAAGACACCTCTGTGTAAACTATGTTTTCTGCTGTAGAGAAGGGATAATCCTGGAGTCTTTTCTAAGTGCATCTACCATAGGAAATAAAATTGGCTTGTGGCCTGTGCTAGAAGGAGGAATTGGGGAAATGGTGTAAAAATGAGTGGAAGGAGGAACAAAAGCTCAGTCACCTGTGCCCCCTCCCCCAAACAAAAAGCATAAGAATATCCAAGACCCCACACAGATACCTGATATTGACCTGCCACCATATGACAGGATAACTTTCCTTGTCTTTTTCCAAGAAAGACATGCACAGGTTCTATGTAGAGCTTTGTGACTACTAGCATTCAAAAATGTCCTAGATATTTATTTTGAATTCATTTTATCTGTTTAAGAAACAGGATTGGAGCATAGATGGGGACAGTCTTTCATTAAAGTAATAAGGAAAGGCTCCGTAATGTGCCACAGAGTCTTCTCTGATTTAGGATGTGCCTGCTCATTGAACTTCCATAATACCATTTTAATTACTGTACCAACCTGACAGAGCCTTTGTTCGTTCAACTCAGTTTGCTTAATTCCATCCAGGGATGAAGTGAGTACATGCTTCTTGGTAAAGATTATGGTGACATATAAAAGTAAAAATAAATGCAATTATATCATCTTATTCAGTAGGCATTTGCAAACATTCTTGCAAAGAAATGTGGTATAAAACCTAAATGTTAATTTCCCACTTAAACCATTCAAGAGATGCATAAATTGAGGAAAATGGAATAGGTTTCTTTATAATCCTACCTTTTTCTTTAACATCACAACTTATGGGGCAATAATTGAGTAGAAATAAAAATGTTAAAATATTCATAATATACAAGAACAGAAATGTGAATAGAAACAAATCTGCATTTGGAATTTTTCTGATTTTCTGTGATGTCTTCAAAATTTCTGCCATCATTCTTGGCTCCTACACCAAAGCTAGAAGACAACTTAAATGTATCCCATTAAATATGATTACATATTTAATATTGACTAAAGAAAGGTGGTGAGTTTCTGTCACATAACTTCACTACTGCTTTGATACTCTTTGAAGTTACCATATTTCCCTCCTGGAAATTGCAGTATGTTCCTAACTGGTCACTTGTTTTCAGACTTTTCCTCTTTATCCATACAGCAACCAGAATGATCTTTTTCAAATACTGAATAGACATCTCCTTGCCTTGATTCAAATAGTCCTGGTGACCTTCCATGAAACACTGCAGATGAAACAAGTGTTTATATCATATATGTTCTTTTTTGAAAGTCTACTCTAAGTACAGTCAAAAATGCTTTTGAATGTATTAACCCAAAAATATAAAAGAGAAGAGACAAATTATGTTAGACAATTTCGGACAATAAGGAGCAGATAATTAAATAAGATTTCATATTTTCCTGCTTTAAGTGAGTGTAAGTAAAAATCTAAGATAAGAGCCCCAGCAAGACTAAACATTTAGAGACTTCAGGCACCAATGAAGGTGGGGTTTTTCCAGTAAGGCTGAGAATAAGAGGATTAGCTTAGAGCCTGTTTTGAAAATAGCTAGGCCTCTAGGTTCCCTAATACAACCCCAACAGACAGGCAATTTCTTAACCACTACTGTATTAGTCTGATCTCACCCTGCTAATAAAGATATACCTGAGACTGGATAATTTATGAAGTAAAGAGGTTTAATTGACTCAAAGTTTCACATAGCTGGGAAGGCCTCACAATCATTGCAGAAGGCAAATGAGGATCAAAATCATGTCCTACATGGTGGCAGGCAAGAGGCTTGTGCAGGGGAACTCCCATTTATAAATCCATCGGATCTCATGAGACTTATTCTCTATCACAAGAACAGTTCAAGGTGAGATACCTCGCACTGTAAGGTGGGGTGGGGATACAGCCAAGCCACGTCAACTATTTTGGCAGAAAACAGGGAATTTAATTTCAGAAGCAGTGAGTCTCAGGACTAATAAAAGGAAGCCCCCAAACCATGGCTAAGGAGTAAACCGTTGCAGTTTGGAACAGGAAGATGGTAGGCAACAGGAATGATGTCAAAATTAAACAACAGCAGCAATAAAAAACTGGATAGAATACTGATTTTCCATTTGGGGAGGAGTTTAGTAGTTCTTTTGTAGAATTATGCAATAATAAATTCTAACAAAGAAAAAGAAAAGCTGAAACACAAGGCAATTAACTCTAACTCTAAAAATAACCCAAAACTTGTTCAAGGAAAGAAGAGTAGTAATACTAAACTACTTTCTCACCTATCAACAAAAATGTATATAGTTGTAATTATATAAACACTGAATATTAATTTAACTGAAAATTAGATTGTGGGAGGATGAGGGGAGAGAAAGTGTGAATATATATGTGTGTATGCATGCATGCGTGTGGAGGGGTGTAAAGAATGAATTTCTAGTCTTATATAGCAGAAAGTCGTTAAGTTATATATAAGCTTTAAATTTTAAAAATACTAATAGAAACATCTTATAGAGAATTATGAAAGTAATGCAATTGACATAGCCAAAACGATTGGAAGAGAATAGAGAGGAGTGGAGCGGACACTGCTATTTTTTATCATAAGCCTTGATGGAGTGTTTGACTTTTTAAATCATACACATTTACCGTATGACAGAAATAAAAATCACATTGACAACAAAGTAATTCCTTGGTTTTACAATCCAAAATCCATCCCTGACCATAGTTTACGTATCCCTGCCTAACTTTGCTACCTCATATTTTCTCATTCATTCTTATTTTTGCTACAAAATAGCCCCTTTACCCCCGCTTCTCATTTTCAGAAAATGCCAAGCTCATTTCTGCTTGGTAGGTCTTACTGCCCAAATTCCACATGGCTAGCATCTTCTTGTCAGAGCTCAGTTCAAATATCATCCTTCTCAGGATGGCTTCCCTAAATAGCCACTCTCTGCCATTTTTCTGTTTTATTTTCTTCATAACACTAGTCCTATCTGATGCTGCCCTTCTTGAGAATGGGACAATGTAAGGGATCCAGGCCTTGGCTGTGCCCCAATGCACAGAATGACACTTTGATAAAATAGAGCAGACGTTTTCAAGAAAGCGTGACTTCAAATTTCTCAGGGTTCATTTATGAGCACTTATGGATTATCCTCTGTGTTTTCAGCATTAGAGCTGCACAATGGATAATTGCAGTAATCCAAAACAGTTATTGGTGTAGGCAGTCTTGTTTAAAGGTTGGTCAGAAAATGATAGCCAAGTGCTGGGAAGCCAACAAAATTCATCTTTAAAAGTTGCAGGGATTTGACTACTCCCTTATCTTTTGCTGCATAACAGATTATGCTAAGGCTTGCTGACTTTAAAAACAGCAAAGATTATTGTCTTATCATTTCTATGGTTCAGAAATTCAGGAGTGGCTTAGTGAGGTGGTTCTGTTATAGAGACTCTCATGAGGTTGCAATCAAGATGTTAGCCAGGACTGCAGGCATCTGGCATCTTAACCGGAGCTAAAAGACTGGCTTCCAGGCTCGCTCTTGTGGCTGCTGGCAGGAAGCCTCAGTTCCTTGCAATACAGACCACATAGGGCTGCTTGAGTGCCCTCATAGCATGGCAGGTGGCTTCCACCAGAGTGAGTGATCCAAAGAAAGAGAGAGAACCGGATAGAATTTACAATGCCTTTTATGATGAAATCATACTCCATCATCCCTTCCACATTCTGTTCAGTAGAAGAACAAAGAACCGCCCACCTTCAGGAGGAGAATGAAGCTTCATCTCTTAAAAGGAGGAGTATCAAAGAATTTGTAGGCATATTTTTAAATTATCACAACTACTGCATATCTTATTAGTTTATTGCTTTAGTACTATAATATTCTCTAGTACATGCATATCACAAGCAGTCACAAAGATATAAATTAAAGGGCAGTCTTTTTGTTCCCTCTGGGAGATAACTAATATTTTTGAAAAATCTACTGGATGTCACTATCCTGGATTTTTAATATTTGTTTTCTGATTTAATCGCCTCACCATTTTGGAATCTTGGTATTTTGTTTATTTAATATAAGGACAATTACTCTTATTGATGTTAGTAACCTTTTCAAAAAACATGTTTAATTAGAGGGCTAGGCTGAACCAAATGATATACAGTGTTTTCTTTGCTGTGGTGTCATCACACCTAGTGGCCCTTGGTCCAATATGGTTGCAGATAGGTTTGGTTGAATACACAAAATGCTTTGTAAATTTTAAAAATTAGTTTATAACATTGAAAAATTGAGAGATTTCAACGGAAATGTGGAAATCATGTTTGGAAGTTCTTTGAAGCAACAAAGCATCTCTAGATCAAAACAAGTGCTGAAGTTGAGGCTGCCTTTTTTAGGTAGGTGTATACTTTCTGGCCATCATCTAGATTTGCCACAGTCCTGATTAATAAATTTAGCCTATTTATGTTCTCATTCTGATCCTTGTAGACATTTAAATTTGCCCTTTCTGGTTGGTAGAAAATCAATATAGAAAATAAAGAAGAAATCAAGTACTGACAATTGCCAGTGTATAATTTTCAAAAAGTTAAAAACATGACTTATGTAAATATATAGAGAGTATATGTCAAGCAGTCATTTAGCTCATTAACAAGAGAACCAGCAGGATGGCAAAACTGTTTCAAAGTAGAATGGAAGAGGTTGAAATATTTACAGTCGATGAAAGAAAAAGTACTGATATAAGATTGCAAAATTACAGATAAAACTAGTCAATATTGTACTGGACAATAAAAGTGTAAACTTTGCAGTTATCTTTTCTACCTGATGGAAATCGTTTGTATCTCTATTGGAGAAAAAGTATTTTTAATGCATCAATCTAAACATGGATTTAAACAAATTAAATCCATGGAGAAGGAGACCTAAGCAATATTTGCTTGAAATTATAAGTCAAACAAAGGTATATTCCCCAGGAGAATGAACTAATCTTGGATGGCCTTGTTAGACAATGGTTCAGAATGACATAAAAAAGACACACAACAATTCCTTTTATTTTTTTTTTATTTTTTTTGAGCAAGATTTGACTTTCTCAATTTTGTGAGTTTTTTTTCCTAACTTTCATTTTAGGTTCGGGGTACAAGGGCAAGTTTGTTACGTAGGTAAACTTGTGTTATGGGGGTTTGTTGTACAGATTATTTCATCGCCTGGTACCCAAAAGTTGTCTTTTCTACTCCTCTCCCTCCTCCCACCCTCCACCCTCAAGTAGACCCCAGTGTCTATTGTTCCCTTCTTTGTGTTCATGAGTTCTCATCATTTAGCTCCTACTAACACATGAGAAAATGCAGTATTTTGATTTCTGTTTCTGTCTTAGTTTGCTAATAACCTCCAGCTCCATTCATATTCCTGCAAACAACATAATCTCATTCCTTTTTATTGCTGCATAGTATTCCATGGTATGTATATGCACTATGTTTTCTTTATCCAATCAGTCATTGATGAGCATTTAGGTTGATTCCATGTCTTTGCTATTGTGAATAGTGCTTATAGTGTTGTGTTAAACATTCATGTGCTTGTGTCTTTATCATAGAATGATTTATATTCCTCTGGGTATATACACAGTAATGGGATTGCTGGGTTAAATGGCAGTTCTGCTTTTAGCTCTTCGAGGAATTGCCATACTGCTTTCTACAACGGTTGAACTAATTTACAATCCCATCAATAATGTGTAAGTGTTCCCTTTTCTCTGCAACCTTGCCAGCGTCTGTTATTTTTTGACTTTAAAATGTTTCAGTTCTACATTCACTGATTCTGGTAATTCATTACTTGCCTCATAATATAACAAAAAAAAGATGTATCATTTTATAGCCAATTATGAGTTCTCACCATAACTATTCATTTTTTAATCTCTTTTCTGAATGTTTCATTCTCATTAATTATTACTTGGTGCAAATTTAAGTTTTTAAACCTAACAACAAGTTTTAAAAACATAGTTGCTTGTATTTATATACTACAATTTTCAAAATATTTTTATTCTTTTTTTCTTCTACTTTTGCCAATGTTGATATTTAGAGTTATCTATATTTCAGAAGGTGAGTGGTCAGTACTTGCAGATGATATTGATATAGAGCAGAAAATTTCTCAGTAACGTTTGACAATTAAGGAATTTTCAGTAATCAAAATAAGAGCCACTTCAAAGGAAAAATGAGAGCAAAATTCAGGTGACTTTTGGTTGAAAAAAAGAAAAAGTAGCAACTAAAAAATTATAGTAAGAAGAAAATATTTAAAATTTTGTTCCAGTAACAGTAAAGCAATAAGGTACTTACATTTTGAGATATTTTAGTAATGTCATAAAATGATTATGGTTATTTTCATTCATCTCCTATGAACTTTGTTATATTTCAGCAAAATTAAGGTAAAATACTCAATACTTTAGGAAATTCACTTCGCTCCTAAAGTGTTGAAATAATTTTCTGATTTCTGAAGACAGGTATATAATTTAGACTTTTAAAAATTCTAGTTTCTAGGCTGGTTGAAAAAAGCTTCCTGTAATTTGGAAAACCTTTAAATGCTTATTAAATTTGGTCACATTTATCCATTCACCCATCTAATGTATTTATTTATTGGCTTACTTGCTTGAACTCTTTGTCTAATTGCCTCAACTCTCTAATTCTAATACAAATTAAATTAAAAGCAGACACTTCAACTATAAAATGAGAAACAAAGCCAATTCCCCATAGTTACTAAGTGTTTGGCTTATTATTAAGTTCTGTAGTGAGATCTCAATGCTTCAAAGTTGCATGATTGGTAACAGTATCTATTGTTTCAGTGACAGAAAATCTTTCTGAAATGATAAAGTGTTGAGAGAAGGTATGAATGCTGTCAAACAGCTCTTTTGTCTGAAATTACAGTTGTATAGACTAAAGCGACTGCATGCCCAGCTTGAGGGATGGGTCATTGAATGGACTCTGGCACATACTTTATCTGAACCCAAGGTATTTGAAATGACATTTGAAACAGTGAGTTCTGAGCTCTAGCTGATATAATAATACAAAAAGACTCAAAAACAAAGCAAACCATACATTCCAGATTTCTCAAGACAGATAAATAATTCACACTTTTAAGGTCCTGGTTAATGGACTGGTTGAAAAAAAGCTTATTTTTGTTTGGGAAACATTTAAATATTTATGATTTTATAAAGACTGTATAATTTAGGAATAAAACTAGTATCAATAGCCTGAAAATCTCTATCCAATTAATTGCAGTATCTTCTTTCTGCTTATCCTTGTAGGAGATGATAGACATTCCCACAAAGTTTCTGCCTTCTCTACCTTGTTTTGACAATATGCCCTTACAAATGGTAATGCTGACACATATGTCCATGTTAGTCTTACTATTAAGAGAACATCAATAGAAGCAGCATGTTACTGAGGAAGTATTTTGAGGCATAGAGTAGGAGGAAAGTTTGGGCTCAGATTGCAGAAGGAAACTCTTTTAGGGGAGGAAAAAATACAATTTTTACCTGTTTTAAGTTCTCCAGCTGGGACCATGCCAATTAGACTAACAAAAGATTAACAAGAGAAAAATATACACATTTATTTAATATAAATTTTATGTGACACAGAAGCATTCGTAAGGAAATGAAGACCCAAAGAGATGGTTGAGCCTGTGTATTTTCATACTAGGTATGATGAAGAGTAGAAAGTTATGGAGAGACCATGATAGGACATGGTTAAGAGCTAAGAATAGTAAATGGGGCATTTAGCATCACCTGTTCAGATTTCTCTGTTTCCCACCATCTTTGGAAATAAGGATGTTTCTTTCCTCTGGAGGTAGGGAGGTCACCTCTCACATGAAGATCTTATGACCTACTCCAGGGGAGAAGGGGAAGGTTAGAGAGTTTTTGCAGTATCCGCTGTTTCTATGACCTCCTTCAGAGGAAAGGGAAAAGTTAGGGAGCCCTTCTTGCACCTGCTATTTCTCAAATTCCTTCAATATGCCAAAGTGCCATATTTTGGAGTAGACTGTTCATAACCTTGTCACTCTGTTTAGTCAGTGAATCATAGATGCATTCTAAGTTCAAGCAAGGAAGTATCAAAGTGTAATTTTCAAAAGTTAAAAATGTGACTATAATAAAAATCTAGAATGAACATAGATCAGAAAATTACTTATGGCATTATTGAGGGAAACAGACCAGTATTGCTGGTCTAATCTCATTAGAGGAATTGGGTATTTATAGGCATTTTAATGAAAACTAATATTTAAATGAGATTCATAAGTTAGGCATATAAATGTTTAATATAGGGCAATAAAATCATAACCTTTGAGTTTATCATTTTTATCAGAGAAGTATTTACAAATTAACATGCAATTTCAGTGTATGGCTGATCAAAAAATATTCAAGTCAAAGACGGATACACTCTTCTAAAGCTGCAGTATCGAGAATAGCATAGGGGCAAAAAGAACTTTGCTTCTACCCTGTGACGATTCTATAATTTCAGTCTCTGGAATAAACTTGACAGCAGACATATTAAGAGGAGAAAAGGTATGCCAATTTATTACATGCGTACTCACTGGGGTTCCACAGAGTATACGACTCCAAAAAAGACCAGATGGCTGAAGATAGTATAGTATCCTGAGCTAGAGAAAACAATAAAGGCATGGGTTTGAGGTGGTGACAGGTTATGGGAGGTTGAGGGGAGGAAATGCATGGAGAACAAAGGCTGTCTTGATATGCAGATTCTGTCAGGCAGCAGTCCTCAGCAAAAGACGTGGTGTGTTGACCTTCAGCCTCTTTTCTTCTGACTTAATCTTTCTGGTCTGATGATATTATAGGTAGTGGGTTTATTATAGATGCTTTCTTTCTTTCTTTTCTTCCTTTTCTTTCTTTGTTCCTTTTCTTTCTTTGTTCCTTGTCTTTCTTTCTTCTGAAGGAACTTCGCTTTGTCAGATAAAGGAACTTCAGAGAAAACCCATCCCTGCATTGGTTGTTCCTCAGGTGCTTTGCAGTCTGAAGTCCAAAGCAGCATATATTTTGGGATACCTTTTTCTAAGCCCCAACAGTAACCACTAGCTACCTATGTCATTTAAATTTAAATTCCAATTAAATAAAATTAGATATGATAAAAATTCAATTTTCCAGTCATAGTGGCCACATGTTAAATTTGGCTAGTGGTTACTTTATTGGACAGCATAAATATGGAATATTTTTATTGTTGACCTAAAAGGAAGAAGCTGAGGCCAAATTAATCTAAGTAGAGAGTTTATTTGGACCAAGCTTGAGGATTGCAACCCAGTAGTAAAGATGCAATTTGCTCTGAATGTATACTCCTATTAGCAGCAGTTACCAGTAGGTTTTTAAAGGGAAAGAAGAGGCCATTCCTAACTTGTTTACTAAGAACGTACATTAACATAAGTTATTGATTGGCTATACATTGTCCTTTGTAACACAAGTTCCAGGAACATGAAGATAATGAGTGAGACAGCTAGTCAGAACTGAAATGTCTTTAAACAGCTGCCCCTGGGCTCGGGTGTGGAAGGTATAGCTGAAGTCCCACATTCAAGTCTCTCTGAGCCTGATTAATTTTTCATACCTCACATAGCTCAGACTGCTCTCAGCTATTTTTCTTTTCTCACCATCACTGTAGAAAGTGCTGTTGGGCAGCACTCTTCTAGAGAATTAATTAATCAGTCCTTGAGCAAGCCTTTTTTACAATTCCTAAGTATGCCATTGAAAGAAACTATCACCCCTCCATTTGCTTTATTTCCAAGTTTTGGATATTTTTTCAAACAAAGGAATCTTATAGATCTCCTTTTCTATCTTCTCCACCCTTTCTTTTTAATAAAAGGGAATCTGAAAACAAGGATTTGCCTTACACTTAGAAAAGGTATTTATTCCTCACTACTACATAGTTTAGCTGTGCTATTGAATCAGTTCTATTCATTCCATCAAATGAACTATTTTGGACAAATGCAAAAAGTAAGAGATTACATTCTAAATACCTATATTTTAAAACATGGAAACTCTTTATCCATGTATCTAGGTCATCTTCAGTCTTCAGATAGCAAGAAGAAAGACACCAAGATAATTATTTTACGTAATTATTAAGTCACATTTTGGCATAGCAAGAGACTTTGCAGTTTCTTTTCGTAAAAATGTCTATACTTTTGAAATGTCCTCTATGATGGTTTGGAAACACTTATGTTATTTTTGGATCATGATGCTAGGTTGCACCTGTGAATCAGTAATTTTGTGTATGTGTTTTTCAGATGTGCAACAAATGGCGATTGACTGGCTCACCCGAAATCTCTATTTTGTGGACCATGTCAGTGACCGGATCTTTGTTTGTAATTACAACGGTTCTGTATGTGTCACCCTGATTGATCTGGAGCTTCACAATCCTAAAGCAATAGCAGTAGATCCAATAGCAGGGTAAGAAATTCTTTATAGTGTTGGGTCTAAAAAAGTTTGCATTTAAAAAGAAAAGATTGAAGTATGACAAGTGTTGTTGTGGAAAATAAGACTACAGACTCAAACTTTTTAAAAATGTTGATTTTTAACAACTGTGTTGCAGGAAGGAAAAAAGACTATAACTCACCAGGCAGAAGCTGGTGAGTTATTTGCATATGAATATTGCAGGTCTAATGCAAGACACAAATAACCTTCCATCTTCCCTTCCACCTTCCCAAGAATTGCACCGGGGTCATCAGAGAAAAGCCTCAGCGTATTTTTAGGTTAAAGAGAGGAAACTTTTTAATGCTTAACAGCGGACTTTTTAGTTAGCAAACCTCCAGAATGCTACTTGAAGGATGTACTGTTGACATACTTATATCCAGCATAACATTTAGGATTTACAAAAGGGGCACAACATATGTTTACCCAGGTACTAGTGAAACATTAAGAATATCTTTGTTCAGACTCTTTACGTTCGGTGACTGTTGATATGTAAACCCAAATAATATTATGGTGTTAGTCAATTCCTCATCAGAATTCATCTTCTTTTTTTTTTTTTTTAACTTCCCAATTTTGCAAGCTACTTTATTGGTTGAATAGAGACCTTCTGACATTCTTTAGCTAATAGGCTCATTAATCTTTTTACCATATTTCATAATTTATAAAAATATGGTCATAAAATGTTTAAATTCCCATCATCTTTGCTCATATGATTAGAAAATCAATACAGGAATTATGCTTTTATTTTACAAACTTGGTGATATTATTAGAGGGCCAGGAGGAAAACTTAGTTCTTTCAGCAGTCACTATTGGGCAAGGATACTTCCAAATTAACCACATAGTGTACCACCTTATTTGAAGGAGCTGTTATTTTTTAAGGTGTAAATTGTAGCAAAGATTTGAAAACTGAAATTCTATCCTTGTTATTGTTTTAATCATCCTCAGGCAGTTCAGGCTGAAATGTCTGATGGAACATATCCTAAACTACCATAAGCCTCCATTCAATAAATGGGAAAATATTTACTGAAGAAACAGCTGTCATCCATATGTGGACTTTTGTCACTCTTTACTTAAAGTCTGATTGAATATTAAGATGCATCATCACAATGGTTCTGATTTTGACAAGAACAGCTTGCACGTAAGAACTTTGCTGGGAAGGCTGTGTAATATAATTCTTGAATGTAGCTCTATTTGTATTTGCAGCAGATGGTTACTTGACTCAATCTGAGTTCAGTGATACTTCAGAAGACATTAGGAAAAGAAGTCGTATTTAAACTGATTTGTTTGGGTTGTTGGATAAGGGTACTAAGAAAGAATTGGAAATTTACAAATGCACTAACAACATTCTTTTGGCATCCTGTTGAGAAATATATTGCTTGCATGTTTTTCCCTGGATGTGATAACTGAATTTCAAATTAGCCTTTAGACAGCCTTGTCTGTCAAATGTTAACAGGTGAAACTATAAAACTATTGTGTTTTTCCCCTTTTTCTACTGCTCTTATCTTTCCCCATTCTTAAAAACAAAGATCCAGAGACCCTTTTCAAATAAAACTGCCAATCTGAAATACATGGGAACACCATCTCTCTTTCTGAACAACAATATATTTTATGTTCTCAGGTTTCCTATTTCTCCCTGTCATTATGTGAAAGAACCATATTTTATCATTTTTGTCACAGGAATTAAGAGTAGAAAACCTGCACATCATTTGCTCTTATTCTCTGCTGGATTCCTTCAGGCCTCGTAACTGTTTAAATGTAATTTTGTCATGTATCATTTATCAGAATAGGTTCTTTGGAATTTTTGTTTGAGTTAGTTCGGTCTCTATAGCACAGTTTTTTAATCATGAATCATAGATATCAGAGAAGGAATAAGCTCAGCTCTTTTATAAATACAGGCCTGGTTGCCACAGAACACTTTCAAATACATTCTATTTTTCTCTTAATATCAGAAATTTAGTTAGGATTGATGTGATTCTATCTAAGAATGGAACAGAAGATTTTTCCTTAACTTCTACATTTGGGCCTGCTCTAGAATAATTTGAATAGTTTTTTTAGTTAGAAAAACTGCACATGACCTACTAAAGGGGAAATGTTCTGCCCCTAAAATTCCTCTTAGGTTTTCCTAATTTTACAGGATGATATGTCTTTGGCCTTGACTATTATAACTTCTGTTTGGAAAATATCAGAATGTATTAATAATCTGACCTAACTCCTAGAGCTTGACCGTCATAGGTTTTAAAATGGAGAAAAATTTCCCTTATGCCCCAAAAGGCTGCCTGGAGAAAGTACCTGTTACTTAAGCATACTGTTTTCTTTTTGGAGACAGAGTCTCATTCTATCGCCCAAGCTGGAATACAGTGGCGAGATCTCCTCTCACTGCAACCTCTGCCTCCAGGGTTCAAGCGATTCTCCTGCCTCAGCCTCCTGAGTAGCTGGGATGACAGGTGCCTACCACCATGCCTGGCTAATTTTTGTATTTTTAGTAGAGATGGGGTTTCACCATGTTGGCCAGGCTGGTCACAAACTCCTGACCTCAAGTGATCCTCCCACCTCGGCCTCCCAAAGTACTGGGATTACAGGTGTGAGCCTCCGCACCTGGCACTTAGGCATATTTGCAACTTCATTTTTCTCAACCTCCGATTCTTTCGTTGCTAAGGACTACTGAAGAAATACAATTTTTTGGTTCTTGTTTTTTTTTGTTTGTTTGTTTTTCAGTTCTCCATGGTTTAAATACAGATTACTAACTTTCTCTGGACTCTCATTATGCCTTGAGCCAAGCTCCAGTTCCAATCTTCCAAGAAGAGATTTTTAAGTCAACCTTGTTTTTAATTTTAGATTTTTATATGTGAACATTGACTCATTAATTCAAACTATTTCCCAGAGTTGCTTCTAGAGATTTTCTTCTTCCTTTCAAAAATTTTTAGCAACATTTCCTTTCAATAGTTCGTTGGAGAACTTTCCAAAATTATTTCTCTATAGTCATTAGAGTTGGCAGGTAGCATAGAGATCATATATTCCAACCAACATCAAAAACAGCATTTCTGTCAGATGGTTATTAGGTCTCTGCTTCTTTAATGGTTAAGAACTTGATGCTGGAGTCAGTCTTACTGAGATCTAATCCTGGCTCCACCAGTTACTAGCTGTGTGACTTTGGATATTTCTTCTGCCTTTGTTTTCTTGTCATAAAAATGTGAATTATGATAGTGCTGCCCTGCAGGGCTGTTGAAAGGATTAAATAAGGTCAAATACATAAAGAACCTTAACAGTTTCTGAGTTGTGGAATATGTGAAGTTTCTTCTTCATTTCACCTCAATGATAATTACTAATATTTTCAACACTTGTGATACCATTATGAATAGAATAATGAGACCAATATTCTACCCCATCAAAGAAGATCTTTTTCTTTTCAACCTCATTCTCTTTCTACTACAAATCCTTCTAAAAAGGTCTATTTCATACAGATTAAATCTGTTATATAATAAAGTGTTGAGAAAAAGAGGAGAGAAAATAAGAAAAAAAAATGAAGTGTAGCCTAGGAAGAAATAAAGATGAAGGGTATATAAGGTGTAGGAGGAGAAAAGTATAGAGTACCTTTGAGTATGGCTAAGTGGACGTGGAGGGGGATCTTTTTTCTTACCCATCGCTGCACTCTGGCTGAGGCACCTGTAATAGAAGACATATTGATAAGAGAACAGCATACAAAGGTACTTATAAGTTTGACGTGACATAGGAGCTATTAGAAACGAACATTTGAAGTAATGGAAAACACTGTTTTTTTTTTTTTTTAATGTAACATTTGATGAAGTGGATAGCTGTGGAGAAGCACGATTGGAAAAAAAAAGGGGGTATAATCTAATGATAATCAACTGGGGGAAACGTAGTGAGGCCTGTGTGTTCAATTTCTTCTCTGTGTCCCCATGTTTTCAGAGATATGGAAGCTCATTTCCTCCGGGTATAGAGTGGGCACCTCTCACATGAGGTTCTTATGATCTACTTCAGAGAAAGGTCAGATGATTTTATTGATGGCCTGCATCAGGGGAGAAGGGACATCTGCTTCTGCTGTTTTCTCAACTGCCAAGGTGCCAGATTTTGGGTTAGCATGTCCTTTGAGGACACCATAAGGCAAGATGTAACAGAGGAACAGCCTTATTCTAACAATTGCTGTTATGCAAGATATATTTGGATTACTTTCAAGGTCTTTCAAAAGACAAGAGTAAAGAATAAAATTCTGTTGTAGTTATTATTGTCTGTGGAACTGCGTTTTTGAACGTGACACTGCTTCAATATTAAACTATTTAGTATTGAGGTCTAATGAGGATTGTAACTGAGGTCAGGGGTGGAGCTAGTCTACAGTTTTGTTCCTAAGCTGTGGCCCTCAGTTTTCTATTAAAGTAAAATCATCACACTATACTTGAGACAGAGTGTATTTCATTATGAGTGTGAACTTGTTGCAAAAGTATTCAACAAGAGGAGATAATTAATTCTAGGTGTGATAATTATTAGAATATTAGAGTAAAAGTAAATAGATATTTTAGTCAAGGTACTAAAGTTGGAATTAAAATTTTGAGAAAATATATTTTGGGGAACTTGGGGTACCATTGATAAAACCCAAGTTCAAAAGAATTATGTGATTTGGCTAAATTGAGGGAGGGGGAAGTTCTCCTATGTTAAGTAAAATAACAGAAATTGAATATTTTCCTAGGACAACGTATACCCTTTTTCTGTGTAGGATGAATCTTTTGACTTGCAGACAGTGAATAGCAGAGTGATTTGTAGGATTTATTTGTGAAACCATCACCTCGTGCCAATAATAAAGGAAAAGTGTGTTGTCTTTGTTGTGTACAAGAGCAGGCCATCTGCCAGGAGAGAGGAGAGTGAAGCTCATCTCAAGTTAAATTCACACAAGAATGATTGACAGTATTGGATAGTTTAAAAAACCCTTTCCCATCCTTACTGTTGAATCCTTACTGTTGAAGCTAATAATGACTGAGAAATTAAAGATTGAATCAAAGTTAACAGGTATCAGGGAGCAGGACTGACTAATGAAATTCTAATCTGGGTTGTTATGTGAAGTTGGGAAGATAGCAAATGAAGCGGGTTTGCCTACACACGTAAGAGGTTTTGTAACAAGATCTTTGGAGCAGTTAGCAGACTTTCTACTTCTGTTAGGTGGCTCCCTGAGCAGGCACAGGTTCCAAGCTGAAACTGTCACTAAGTAATGCACTTGCAGTAGGACATAAGTGAAAATGTTACAGACGTTTGGCTATCAAATGCCTCAGACTATATTTGGACAAATTAAATACAGAGATTGCTCCCCCACCCTCAACCACTATGTATCACTTTGAGGACTGAGATGGTTCTAAAGCTGTAATGGGTTTGAACATCATAAAACATTTAAACATATGACCCTTTGTACTTTTTTCTCCCCATAAATATATCCATCTTGGAAGGCAGTGTCCTCATCTGTGATTCATGACTGCCTTAAACTTTTAAAAATCTTATTTACATTTTGACAGGTTGCAAATTGTGAGTCCTAGCTTTTTAAGGATAAACAGCCCCCTACACGTACCTACAACCAGCTCCCCCAGTAACAAAAGTCGATTTCCTAACTTCTTAACTACTTCCAACCAGCAATGTGACTTAGCTATCCACAATCAGATGCACATCCCCATTGTTCAAGGAAACATATCTTTCTATAAACTTAGTTTCCCTCCAAATTTTCTTGTGTATTTCTTTTCTTTAGGAGGAAAATCAGAAAAATGAAGACATTCCAATAGCTCCAATAATCATTCTCCTGAGTTATGTATTGAAATGTTGCAGCTTCTCTCCCAGGTATCTGGGACTTAGTTTCTTTGGAAAAAAAAAAAACTAATAAACAAAATGAGTTGGTAAAAGTATATTTTGGTTTATTAGTGTATATTTGAAACAACCTAGGTTCTCACACAGAAGCAGTACTCAGGTTAGCTGACCTCAGCATTCACCTGTAGGATGGGAGGTATCAAGGGGTTATCTGCCCACTTTTAATCAGTGGGTATTGATGCAACATAATGACAAAATCCCTATGCTTATAAATTTGTATTAATTATTCTAAAACCTACCAATGCTTTTTTATCTATAGCCCACAGATTCAGTGGGTGGTATTATGTAACATTTTGTTTCTTTCATCTGTCTAGATCCTATTAAATATCTAAATATTTTTTATGTATCCCAATTCCTTATTTGACCCTCCTACTATCTTTTTTTGGATGAGTAACACTTCTGGTGGTAGTTAAGTTCATGGAGAATTAACTATGCAGCAGCTATCTGCCTATCTTAGACCAATTTACTAAGAGCTCCAAGAAAGTAATCCCTTGTCACTTCCCAAATTCAAGTTCCTTTCAGGATTTGCTGATGTGAATAGGCAAGATCACATGGGTGTGAAAGTATGTGTTTCCTGGTCTGCACTAATTTTGACTGAACTTAGCGGTTCAAAGGCTCATTCAAAGGTATAAATTCATGTTAGCTGTTTTATATAGGACTCACATTCTTCTCATTAATTAAATTTTTTTTAAGGTTCAACTTCTTTCCAAATTCTTCTCTGGACCTTTCTTCAAGTGGCAGTTCATGCATAGTATTACCTTTGGTTAGTGTCTCTTTTAGTTATAAATTATATTTCTATTACAATGTGTTTAGCCTGGGAATACAACAGGGGAACTTGGAGTGGTTTATATGCAGTGAATACTTCAGTGGAAATGGAAGGCAAATTGATTTGACTCTTACTGCGCTCTTTGACTCATATTATTCATAAAGTCAACACAATGCAAAAACATTCCACATTTCTACTTGCTCCCTTTGCCATTTTTTTGTTTCTTTCTTCTTTACTCTATAAATTTTCAAAGGCTGTTAAACCTCTCTCTCAATTACTGAGTGCACAACTCTATTTCTAGTATTCAATGTCTTTCCCGTCTTCTAGTCACTACCTATAAGGATTTCTTCTCTGAATTACCACTGGTTAACGCTGTCCACTCAAATAGGTAAAGTAACAGAAAGATAACCACATATCATTTAAGTGATGAAATAATTTATCACCTTACTTAAAAATCTAGATTGAGGACAGTGAATACTTTAGTGGAAATGGAAGGCAAATTGATTTGACTCTCACTGCGCTCTTTGACTCATATTATTCATAAAGTCAACACAATGCAAAAACATTCCACATTTCTACTTGCTCTCTTTGCCATTATTTTCCTCTCTTTTTTTACTCTATAAATTTTCA
The DNA here is from genome assembly GCF_028885625.2 of Pongo pygmaeus. Lineage (NCBI taxonomy): Eukaryota > Metazoa > Chordata > Mammalia > Primates > Hominidae > Pongo > Pongo pygmaeus. Next base: position 40,549,606 of record NC_072384.2, on the reverse strand, counting down.
AAGTCTGTTAAACCTCTCTCTCAATTACTGAGTGCACAACTCTATTTCTAGTATTCAGTGTCCTTCTCATCTTCTAGTCACTACCTATAAGGATTTCTTCTCTGAATTAACACTGGTTAAGGCTGTCCACTCAAATAGGTAAAGTAACAGAAAAACAACTACATATCATTTGGTTACTTTGGTAGATTAACAATATCATTAAGGACCTGGGTTCCTTTTTTTCTATTTCTTTGCTCTGTAATGTGATCTTTAGCGTATTCTTTTCAGGCTAATTCCTCTATGGTCATAAGATATCTATTGAAGTTCCAGGGATCCTGTGTGGAAACATGATATTCAGTTGAAAAACAGTACTGTTTCTTAAGTGTACAAGAGCTCCCAAATCAGGCATTCTCTCATGTCTTCTTGGTCAGAACTGGAGTACATGCCCACCTAAATAAGACAACCACATGGAATTAGACAATTTTTACCATTAACAAATGAAAAACAGAGGGACATGAGCATGAAGATGGGGCCAGGCTAATGTGAAGAAAGAAAAATCAGTTATGGACTAACAACATCTATTGCCACCACGGTCCCATGGCAGTCCTTTTTTATCTGCTACTCCTTATCTTTTATTTGTTCTTCCTAGGCAGTGAAGGGTCTCTTTTCACTTAGATAAGCCTGTTCAAAATGTGAACAAATATTATTTGTTCCAAATCTCATTCCCTCTTCTAAGAAATCTCCTCCATTTCCTTTTAGCCAAGGTTGTTTAAACTTATTCTGAGGAATATTTTTCTTATTTCTTTTCAAGACAAATGACAGGGTTTTTGTTTTGTTTTTTTGTTTTTGTTTTTTTCTTTTTTTTGGTAACATTTTATAAAATACTGATAAGAGGCTGGGGTGGGAGCATTCTGGATAACACACTCATATCCCTGTTTTTATTTGTAAAGACATAGTTTAGGAAACTGATAGCAGGTTTTATTCTGTCATATTCTCCAGCACTTTTGGAAGCTATATGAACATTTCCAAACCACTTGGGTAATATTCAGTAAGTTATTGTTTCACTTATAAAATGAGTCTCAAGTGACCTTGAAAGATTTCTTACTTTCTGCCGGAGAATAGCTTACATATTTGAAGTGTTTGTGCCAATAGCATAAAAGAATAATTTTATATTTTCAAGTGGTTTAAAATTATTTCTAGTTTTTTTTATGGAGTTCTATGAAAACAAGCAGATATGAGCCATTAGTCCTGTTTTTGAAAGGACTGTACATGGACAACATTCTTGTATCACTCAGGTGTGATCAGGGCATCAAGGGTAAATAAATGAACTCTTGGAGTTATGCAAGAAATACTAAATATTACAATGAAAAGATACGGTTATTCTAGTTTACAAAGAATCCACAACATTCCAAACAACAAACAAAATACTAAGCAGTGATTTATTCAAAATTCTGAGTTAAATAATGGATCAGGCACAAAATGTTATTTTCAAAAACTGGAAGAATCTTGGTTTGTAAACACCACAAAGAACAAAAATTAAAAACAATAAAAATACTTGACATTGTTCTGCTTATACATTACCACTCTCTAATATATAACATAAATTTGAGATTTTACTGTAGGCTATATAATCACATTCAACCAAAAAAAAAGGAAAAACCAACATTCAGCTTTTGTGTTGCTGTGATTCGTTCTGCTTGACTGCTGAGCCTTGCAGGATATTGAACCAAAATTGATATTTTTCCCTTGAGCCCCAGACGCTTAGTGGTTTGACTTGCAAGAATTTGGCCTGACTTTACGGTTAAGGGGATGTTTTCTGATGTAAGTTGGTTTCTTCTCCAGATGATGATGATGATGTGGTGGTGGTGGTGGTGGTGGTGGTTGTTTTGTCATAGAAAAGGAAAAGGCAAATGTTAAAGGTATTTGGTCTTCTTTTGATTTTAGTGATATAATTGTCTTTGTAAGAATGGAGGTAAAAATTGTGCAGAGGTAAACCCATTAACTACAGATAAAATGTACCCCAGTGGAATGTTAAAATAATGCAGTGCCTTTTGGCAAAAACAAAAGTATTTTTGCCATTGCGATCGATCTTCATAATGATTGAATATAGCCATGGTAATGTCATCCACAACCAAACTAGGAAATCTTTATACTTCCTAAATCTGGCTTAGTGAGGAATAAAATGAGATTAAAAAGAAACATACAAAGAAAATATTCCTGCCTTCTGAAAGTTTTCAAACTAGTTAACCATATGTTAACTATATAACATAGTATAATATAGTATATCTTAGAATACTTTGGACACTAACATGAATCTCATCTTTAACTGGCTTAAGAGATAAGTAAATTTGTCTCACATAGCAGGAAGAACAGAGAAGAGCAAACTTAATTGCAGTCAAGATTAATTGAGTTGGTGCTTCAATGACATCATCAGAGAGCCACATTTTTTTTCTATTTTTCTGTTCTATCCTCAGCTACATCCTAATTATCTTACCCAACTTTATGACCCTGTTAATTCATGGGCATAAGATTGCTACCCACACCAAGTGAAGACAATTGTTTCCTTATTGACATGCAGGAGGAACAAGTGAGAAACCTAGCCCCACAATATAGACTATTAATCTATATCACTCAAGTCTGAAAGAGCCAAATAAGTTTGCTTTGTCATCCCTAGAGCACTGATAGTTGCTGAGGGAATGCCATGTGTGGCATGGGTTGGATTAAGCAGAGTTCACCCCACAATCTGGAGGTGGGTTCCATTTCTCTTAAGTCATGTGTGCTTTTGTTGTGGAGGGAAATGATGGCTATCTGAGCATAGTCAAGTTTATGTTAGGAAAAATAGTTGGAAAAAGCAAAACTAAGATGGTTTATGTGAGGATGGAAGAGAGGTGTATGGAATTAATGTCATGAAAATGTTTGCTGTGGGATGTGCACTGCATGAGTACAAAATTACATTCTTCCTAATGGATATTTTGAGGTTTTTTATCAAAGCCCTGCAAATACTAGATAAGAATGGTAATGGCAGTGATGATGATGACAACAAAGATGGCAGTGACAACTACATCAATAATATCAGTGAAGGTGATGCTTACCTCAACAAAGCAGTAATTGAAGCTATGGATATAAAGTGTGTGGGTTTTTTTTTTTAATTTTAAAGCATACTAAATTTAAAGAGAAATCTCTAATTTTTTCCAGAGGGAATAATACTTTAGGAATCATTAGTCACATCCCAATAAATAAGACATAGGCTTGGATAATTGGAAATAAGGGAAATTTTAGTTAGAAAATAGAACTATTGGATGAAAGGTCTGCCTTCTTTAGATCCTCTTCCTTTTTGGATCTATGTATGTTTCTATTATTCAAAGGTAAGTACTCACATAGGATAAGCAGCATAATAGATAAATTCCAGGTTGCTTAGTAGAGAAAATCTATTTCAAGTCATTCCTGGTTTTATAATGTCTATTTTTCCACAGACTTATATATATATATATCAGATTCTATTTATCAGCCAATTTAATATTGCATGATTTAAAGGATGATTTTGTGTATTTTATTAAAATTAATTACATTAAGATAAAAATAGTGAATAAGCTATTGATAGTGAATATCAACAGCTCATAAAACTTGTTCAGTAATCTGTGGGATTAAAGGCTAAAGTATGATTGTGATTAAAACCAAATTCTCTTTTTTCCCAAATAACAATATTCATTTTAGCCAGTAAGATTATGAGTAAATGTAAAGGATCACAGTTCCTTGCCTCAGATACCTGTAATTAATAGCATTTTTCATAACGTATCTGAGCTGCAGCATTTTCCGGAAAGTGGTCTTATTAAAGGTTTAAAATGGGAAGAACATTGCATTATGTCTTTGTCATAAGGAATATTCTGAGGGTTCATGTTGTAGAAGTACACACAGGCCAGCTGAGACCGTGTTATAATGCAATACTTCATGGAGCATCCTGGCCTGCCTCCTGCCCTGGATGAACTGATGGTGAATACTTCCCATGAAGTGCATGGGAAGCTCATCTGTGCTATGTGAAATATTTCATGATAAAGGTTATTTCATTGAGCATCTTCTCATATGTGATATCGAGTACCCTAGAACATCTTTTCACCCTACCGTCATTTATCTAAACACGAAGTGTTTTGTGTTTGGAGAAGTAGAGTCAATGAACTAGTTTTGCATTACCTATCTTTTTTCTTTTCACTTTGTGCTGCATCAGAATGTGAATTTATAGTTCTGATTGGGTCCATTTTCTTTAAGAGACAGCCAGAGAAAAAGGAGGAGAATAATCTGAAGAGTGGTGTTACTGACTGTTTAATTTAAACCAATCATTGTCCAGAGAATTTCTTCCACATTGATCCATGCAATCTTCACAGTGTTTCTTGTGAGGTATGGAGTAGCATCATTCCCTTTTAAAGATGAGGCTTGGAGAGGTGCAATTACCTACCCACGGTATAAAAAGCGAGTAAATGTTTCAGTCAGGATTCAGACTCAAGCCATGTCACTCCACAGCCTACATTCTTACGCTGCTACACCACAGCCACGATGAGTCTGGGTGAAGCTGGGAGGTTTTATGATGAGATGGTTGGAAGTTTTGCGGTATCCCAGCATTCATCCAGAAGACTGCATATCAGCCTGTGGTAAATGGCACTTGACAATATGCAAAGTGAGAATTTTATAACTTAACATGAGACAGCTCTAAGTTTGTATCAGCTCCATGAAGATGAATAGAAATGACACATAGAATTTGGTGCTGAAAAATTTAAAGGAAGAAAATATATGACATTTTGAGACAGGGAAAACTACAAAGAAAGTAAAAAATTAGCAGTTACCAGGGACTGGGGTGGGGAAGAGGGAAGGGGATGAATAGGTGGAGTACTGAGAATTTTTAGGGCACTGAGACTATTCTCTGTGATACTGCAATGATGTGTACATGTCCTATGCATTTATCAAAACCCACAGAACTATACAACACAAAGAGTGAAACAATGTAATCTATGGACTTTAGTTAACAATAATGCATCAACATTGGTTCAATAATTGTAACAAGTGTTAATACACTAAGGCAAGATTTTAATGATAGGAGAAACTGCCAGTGAGGAAGACAGGAGGTATATGGGAATTCCCTATATCATCTACTCAGCTTCCCATAAACATAAAACTGCTGTAAAAAATAAAGCCTACTAGTTTTATTTATTTTTTTAAGGAAAGGAAAAAAGAAACTGAGTGAGCGCACGACTATAATTGTGGATCAATCAGGAAACAGATGACTAATTTCAGAATAAAAATATCTTTTCTGCTTTATATTGACATCCAGAAATTCCACATTCTCACTCAGTTACAATCCAATTTCACAAATACATTTATTCTGTACTCTCTGTGTAATCATTGAGCTATGAATTCTAGGTGAGCCTGTTTCTTTCTTGCCTCAGCCACTTCCTAAATAGAAAATGCAACACCTTTAGAAAGTAATCTTAACTCTTTAAGGCCACAGGGATATAATTCAAGAGTGTTTGAGTGGTTTCCCTGAATGCATCCCTTAAAAGGATAGAAGAAAGAAGTCTCCCCATGCATTTCTTACCATTGTTGTAATGAAGGGTCTCTATTTTCCCATGCCTAGTCAGCCCTTGTTAATAAACGGCATTTGAGAAGCATATTCACTCTCAATTTTAAATACAAAACAGCTTCTAATGGCTAAGTAAAAGGAAGTGGGTAAATATTGCCATTTCTTTCAGAGTGAAAAGTAGATCTATTTGCCTGCACTTTTTCTCACTACTGAAGTCACAGTGTAAGAAGGAAATAGTTTTAGAAAGTACCAATAGCCCCATAACCGTGCTTTCTCCACACAGCTAAAGCTCAGTGTGAGACCTTGCTGGCAACAAGACCAGAATGAGAGAAATCAAACAACGAGGGGATTATTAGAGAAAGTAGAGCCATGAGCGAGCCACGTTTTAGCCAAAAGTAAGGACTAGCTGACTCTCTCACACAATACAAAATGCCTCTTCAGTTTTCATTTCTAGGACTGGTGGCTTGGTTGCCCCAAAAAAGGGCAGGTTTCTATTAAAAAAAAGTGACTTATGTGAGTTTGTTATCGTATCTATCATTTCCTATCACTTCAGAATCATTGGGTTAACTTAGTCCTCATGCCTTTTTATAAGAACATAGGAGATTTTCAGAAGCACAATTATGGAAGAGAAGATCTAACCCCACGCCATGAAATTGCATTGCTATATACAATTTGGCAGCTATGAGAGGATGTAGACATATTTACAAACTGCATATTGGTACTTTATAATTAAGAATTTTCATAATTGGTAAAAATCCTCATGAATATGCTATCAATAACATCATGAGCTAAAGTAGCAACAGATTAATTCTATTTTTTTTTTGGTTAAGATGGGGGAGGTGCAGTGGAGAGAGCCGTATCTTTTTCTGTGTATACCTGTTGTCAAATCTTGTCTCCATTTCTGTGTTTAAATCTTACTGACATTGGGCTGGTTGCTTCCAGTTGTCCATTATGATACATTAAGTGATGAAGTCTCAAACTTTTGTTTAATTCTATCGCTATTGCCCTCATAATTTCTAGAAAATCTCATGTCACTTTATCGTGCAGTGCAGGATCCGTGACAGTGTGATTCTCCTCACTTCAATTACTTGTACCTATCATGGAAATCATGGAAAACATTCTGATATAAGCCATTGGTGGAATTTTGGGACACCTCTAGCAATTTTACATTAGGGGGATAACACAAAATTTCAAAACTTGATGCTAATTGGAAGAAGTTTTTTCTTATTCCTTACTTACATATGTCCCATCTCTTATTTATTTATTTATTTATTTATTTTTGAGACAGAGCCTTGCTCTGTCACCCAGGCTGGAGTGCAATATGATCTTGGCTCACTGCAACCTTCACCTCCCAGGTTCAAGTGATTGTCCTACCTCACCCTCCCGAGTAGCTGGGACTATAGGGGCCCACCACTATACCCAGCTAATTTTTGTATTTTCGTGAAGATGGGGTTTCACCATGTTGGTCAGGCTAGTGTCAAACTCCTGACCTCAGGTGATCCACCCACGTTGGCCTCCCAAAATGCTGGGATTACAGGCCTGAGCCACCACTCCCGGCCAGTCCCATCTCTTCTAACCGACTTTGCTCTTAGGAATAAATGTTTATGACCAAAAAAACCCTTGAGTACCACATTTGTCCTTATTGCTTGCATTTACTCCATCTGCTGTGTTCTTTTGTAAACTCTTTGCTTGTATTATTGATCTAATCTTCACAAAAGCCTATGAGATAGGTATTTATTGTACCCATTTTACAGAACAGGAAACTGAAGTGGGGAAAGGTAAAGTACTTGCTACATGTCACACATTTCACCAAGTAAATGAGGTCAGGGTTTGAACCCAGAAAACCTCTCTCTAGGGTTCCTGATTAGAATTATAGATTTCTGGACAGGAGCAATTTAATTTAATTAAAATAAAAATATACAAATGTAAGTTGCTATTTTGGAGCAAGACATCCTTGAAATTATTACTGTTATTGTAATTATTTTTCTTTCATGGTCTTTTTTCTTTTGACAAACTGAATTGCAAAATTTTCTCTCAGTTTGTGGTTCAGGATTTTAAATTTCAGTAGTGACTGAGTGTGATTACTTAATAGTTTACTGTCTTGCACAGTGCACTCTACTGCTCTAAGTAACAGACTCATTTTCTCCCAAAACCTAGTTATAATAGACACCACTGCTTCACTTTCAGGCAGATGGAAAACAATCTTGTTTTAATGCACGTCATTGACAATAGATACAGGCTATCAGAAAACTTATGGTAAAATAGGATGCTGAATCAGACATTTATTTTTAATGGCAATTGCTGAAACATAGACTAGCCCACCCAGATGAAAATATGCCATATCACTTGACTTTATAGATAAAATGTGCTGAAGTAGTCTTTGTCATTTTCCATTTGAGATTTCTGTTTTAGTCTTCTTAATATACCCTGATTCCCATCGCTTCTCTTTTAGCAACTTGTTTGTTGTCTGAAAACTATTATACTGTACTTTCCGTTTTAATAGGTACATCTTCGTTTTTATTTCTATTATTTGTCGAGAATCATCTAGCACAGAGTAGTTGTATCAAAGTTATAAGCATGTACTCCAAATCCAGCAGACCTAGATTTGAATCCCAGCATAACCACTTATTGACTACATTGTAAATATATATTAATCACCAAAAACCACAGTTTTCTCACTTCATAATAGTTCTATCAATGATTACTGTAAAAAATCCAATGAATTAAAGCTTCTGAAATGATTATAATTTTATTATAAGTACTATTAATTTTAGTTCTCGAATATGAGACAGCAAATAAACTATGATGAAAATCCCTGACATAGATTTTTAAAAAGTAAAGATGAATTAACACCTAGATGATTATATCATATATATTATAATCACCTGTAAGTCACCTTTATGATATATATCACCTATATGATTATATATTGGTCATATATAGATAGTACCTGTTAGGTTAGTTGATGACTATCTTATATTAATTAATAAGTACTTTAATACCACTCCTGATAAGAAGAAATGAAGAACTTTTGTTATTATTTATTATGTACAATGAATGAATATTTTCTCAATTCCTCTTTGGGTTAATCTATATAGACACGATTATTGGAAAATATAATGGGAACTATATTTGTATAAAATTAAAAATGTTAATTGCCACTTCAGCAATATACTAAATTAGAATGATACAAAGAAGATTCTTCTGGCTCCTGCATAAAGATGATATTTGTGAGGCATTCCATACATTAAGTATTTTTATTAAAATTGCATTTTATGTGTGTTTGAGGGTGCAATGATAAAACAAGTGTGGTAAAGAGTGGTAAAATGATACTAAACAAGGATTTTGAATGAGAGATTTATGGGAGCTTTTTGTATTATTGTAACTTGTATTTAAGACTGTAATAAAAGTTTAAAAGTTAATCAACTGTTAGAAAATAAAAAAGTAAAAAATAAGTAGCAACCAGTTTCCTAAGTTAACGTGTTTCAACTAGATTTCAGTGTGTACCTACAGAATTAGTGTTTCTGAAGTATAGAGGTTTCATGTTCTATGAATATATTATGTTATAATATTTGAATTTGCTAATACTCTGCACTGTTAGAAAAAATGTATTTCAGAAAAACTAAACATTTTTCTAAAATTGTTTTCCAGTTAAATCAAAAGAGTTTGAGACATCTTATACAAATTATTAAAAGAATGTTATTTATCCTTTACTCTGTTGCAACCAGTAAATATTTTCATACATGAATACAGCTGCACATACAAATTATGACAATGCTCTGTGAATATAAACAATATGTTATTGTCAAGAATGGCAGAGTGGAGACGGGGAAGTGGGGATGGTTAATGGGTATAAAAATAAAGTTTAATAGACTGCATAGAATCTAGTATTTGATAGCACACCAGGGTGATTACAGTCAACAATGACTTATTGTATATTTTAATATAACTAAAAGAGTGTAAATGGAATGTTTGTAACATAAAGAAATGATAAATGCTTGCAGTGATGGATACCCCATTTACCCTGATATGATTGTTATGCATTATATGCCTATATCAAAATATCTCATGTACCCCATTAAATATACACACCTATTATGCTTCTGTAAATATTAAAATGTGAAAAAAAAAAGAATGACAGAGAAGATGTTAGTCAGAAAAAGCCTCACTGAGAAGAGGACATTTAAGATGTTATCTAAAGGAAAAGACAATAAAACGATGGGAAGGAAAGTGAGAACGTAGATAGAGAGCAGGAGAAGCATGGAGAGGGAGCAAGTCTGTCACCTTAAGGAAAGAGAGGGCATATCTGAGAAGCTGGAAGAACATTGGTATGGTTGGGTTAAACAGAGGAGTGATTCAGGTAGATTTACAATCTAGAAAGATAGAAAGGGGTGTTACGGTAAAATAGAGTGTACGTGGGGTAAGGAAGCAAAAGTAGGAATGGAAATGGGAGATTAGTGGGGAGCCTCTTTCAATAGTGTAGGATGGGTAGAGGTTGCTTGCACTAGGGTAGTACCTGTGTAAATGGAAGGAACATCATAAGGAGCTTGTGAACATAAAAGGTATAGAAGAGATTTACTTTATTGGAAATAGCTATGGCTTAAGACTTGAACTGGAAACATTCTAATAGCTACAATAGCACATTTCACATTTAAGAAAATATTGCAACCTTGTTATAGCTAGCATTGAGTTAACCAGGATTTCCAACTAAAATAATTTTATATTTTTAATTGAGTATGAATTTAATCATATGTATTCATATACTAAAAATTACACAGAACTTTTAATTGTTGTTTTCCCATATGCTATTGTTATTCTGATTTCCTTAATGGTTCAATTATACTTTAACTGATTAGTAACATAATTTCATATTATGGTTGAGAATGATGATAAGGATGAGGATGATGATGCATTCCCTAAATGAGCAGAATAATAAGTGACTAATTCACTTGTAAATTGTTGATATCATGAGCTTTTAAGAGACAAATATAAATCTAATAAATGATGTAAAATTATTAGCTAATATAGCTTGCAATCCTGATATGCCATGGGGATTGGTAACCTTTCTTATTGTATTTGTAATACATATGGTTATTTAATGAATTCTATTAATATTTCACCTCTAAAGAGTTTACAGATATATCCAATAAATAAACAAACAAAAATAAGACATTTGGTAAACTAGAAGTGCAACCTAGTATATTGGGAAGGGCCTGGACCTATGTCAAAAAATTTGGCTTTCAGTTCTGTGTTTGAGTAACTTTGGTTAATTCTTGGCTGATGATTTCTAAAGTTTCTTTCAACTCCCCAATTTTGTGATTATTTTTGAAACATACTGGCAACTAGAGCTCTCTGGCTACTTTTAATCTAGGTGTTTATGTTCATTTCACAGTCTCTCTGCCTAATGACATTTGTTTTAAATGAGAGCTATCTATCAATGAAGGTATTTCGTTGCCTATTATTGTTTTTTGGCTTTATTGAGAAGGTGGATTCTTGAGAAAGATGGAAAAGTCAAAGGCAGTTTGGCAAGCTAGAGGGAGGAATAAGATGATTAAAAACCTGCGCCATTGAGATAGTTAGTGAAACATAAATTAAAAAATAAGGGTTAGTAGCTTCAGTAGTTAGGTAGGAAAACATTATAGAAGAAATTTTCAATCAGCAGAGGAATTCTGGACCAGCTGCTGCTGTATTTCTGATTGCCTTACTCCTTCTTAGAGTGACTCTGTATCTTCTAAATTTTAGAGTTTATTTTCTGTCCAATGGAACTATGGGGGATTTAAAACTGCTTCCCAAAATCTGGATTTCAGCAGGATCTGTTTGTTACTATCACAGATAGAAATATCACCCCAAAACAGACATCATTATAATGACTACAGAGAAAAAGAATGGAATTTGTGTTAGAGTACTTTGGGTTGAGTTCTAATTTGATACCCTGCTAGTTGTTTTATGAAACCGTAAGAAAAATCACTTCTCTAATATTCAAAAGCAGCATTTTTAAAATGTAAGCAATTTTATCTATTCATTTATTCTCCTTATGAAGCCATGAGAATTATAGACAGTAACATATGAAAGTGCTTTGTTATTTAAGGAATGTTATGCATATGTTTGCTACTTTTTTATTCATCAGTTTAGGCTATTTAGTGTGACCATTGATGGACATTGATGAAAATTGGGGAATTCCTTTACCACTGTTAGTTAACTTTTTATTACTATAGAGTCAAATGATGATTAAGTTGTATCCCTATACCTGAAACTAACTAAGAAAAAAAAATTCACAGAATGCTTAGTTCTTATGGCTCTTCAGTAGATTATTTATTATGGGATCATTAATTTCTTTGAAAGATTTTGACTTCTCTCTAACTTTCACTTCCAACTCCGCTTCTTTGTAGAGCAATAATTATCTTACCCATATTTAAACTCTCTGTCACCCAATTTATATAACAACCAGAATTGAATTCAATATTTTATTAATACAAGGTAGGTTAATGCTTTTCAAAGTCTTACTTTGTTTATTAGGTCTAATGTAATTTACCCACAGAAATAGTAAGATAATGTCAAATTTTGAAGGTCTTAAAGAATATATCCAAATATTTAACATTAAATAGGTCCGAGGTATAGTTTACTCATGCAGGATATAAATTTTGAATTGATACCTGTATTAGTTCACTTCCATGCTGCAGATAAAGACATACCTGAGACTGGGTGATTTATAAAGAAAAAGAGGCTTATTGGACTCACAGTTCCACATGGCTGGGGAGGCCTCACAACTATGGCAGAAGGCACATCTTACATGGCAGCAGACGAGAGAATGAGAGCCAAATACAAGGGGAAACCCTTTATAAAATCAGATCTCATGAGATTTATTCACTACCATAACAACAGTATAGGAGAACCACCCCCATGATTCAGTATCTCCCACCAAGTCCGTCCCACAGCACATGGGAATTATGGGAGCTACAATTCAAGATAAGATTTGGGTGAGGACACAGCCAAGCCCTATCAGTACCAGACCAAGATTGTAATCCTGACTTTTTCCAGGCATCTTCCTTAAGCAATCCAGTGTAAATTCCCAAATTATCGTATGTCTAAATGATCATCAGTCAGTAGAATCATCTTGTACTGTAAAATGACGTTATTGCCATTAACTCAAATTATATCTTATAGTGTAAACCCTTTATTTAGTTCTTGGAAATATATGAAATTGTTTGACAGAAAAAAAGTTTATAAATATATACCCCAAGCATATTTGTTGTGAATGAGCTGTTTCCTTTGTTTTAAATTAGGTAGTTTCCAAAAGAAGAGCTTGAGACAACTACTTGTGTTTAGGTAGTCTATTTGTGTGGTAATCCCAGAAAGCAGGAATGAGGGATGAAGAGGAACAAAGGAAGAAGGAAAAGTAGGGTATATTACTGAGGCAACTGTACTGAACTTAGGCTTGATTCTCCCTGGAACTTTCTGAGCATAAAGGATGCTTGTCACAGTGATGTATCTGTGGATTGACGATGACAAACTTCTTTCCTCTATTGGTTGAGAAGTGCCTTGGTACATTAATGTCTTGGCTGCTTCTGCATGTCTGATGAACAAGATTTAGTTTGCTCAAGGTGAGATACTATCAGCATCTGGAAAATCAAAACCCATATTTAACTGTCCACCACAGATTCTACAAGAATTAAGTGCCAAGAGGATGCATGGAGGGATATTATATACATTGTTAATATATTTTGTGAACTTCACTGATAAACTATCTATGAAAGCACTGTTTATAAAACATCTAGATACCAATATTATTGTTTTTATTCCTATAAATTCAATTTCCAATTTCAAAAGCCAGAATATAATTAAACTGAAGTCTCTTTAGTTATTTTGTGTTATAGCAAACACTGTGAATACTTGGATATTTTATCCTATTTGCAAGCTAAATTCCTTGCCTGCCAGAGTTTCCTAGATCTTGGCAGAAGATATGATGCACTTGGGTCAAAGATAAAGTACTTTATGACTCATAGTACAGCAGGCAGTATGAGCTGCAGGCTCTCATTGGTTCCCTTGTTTTCAGACATCATTGAAAAGATAAACAGCAGCACCAGGGTGTTTGCATTCTGGAGGAAGACTCCAGGGACTGTTCTAGAAGACAAAAGATCATGAATACCCCTTTCTTCCCCATACCTCCCACAGTAATATTACCCCTCCTTCAAATTCTAGATTTTTGCTTGCCTTCCACCTCCACAAAATCTGGGATAGCTATAACTTTATTCCTGCTCCCCAGTGACACATCCAGACCTTTTGTCTGAAAGAGTCAGATATAAGAGAGACAAAAGCATATTTATAAAATATTTCATGAACATTTTAAGTTGTAATCCTCTCATCCTCATTCTGAACCAGTCGCAACCTGGGGATTAGACTGGCCTGAGGTTACTGTTATAAGGGAGAGACATAATATGCCTAGGAACAGAAAGGAATCTTGAAATTTCAAAATAAGTCTATATCATTCCATATAATCTTCACACCCCTTTCATCTGACATTTCATCCTATTTTTAAGCCAAGTTAAGTAGTCAGGGTTTTGTAGTCTGTTAGATCAGAAACAAATGACTTCTTTCATCGAAGCATACAGCTCCCAGCAAAAACTTATCATATGTGCAAATCACTTCCCCCTGTTCTCATATCCCAAGGGACAACGTAGGGGTAGACACAGGTGGGTGCTGTGCACGTAGTGAGCTCGTGTCATAGCTGAGCGTCCTGAGTTTAGGAAATCACCCATCTCCTAATGCCACAGTTAGCAACAAGCACAACTTTGCCCTAAAGGGAAGCATTATCTTTATTATTCTGGTTGGACAATAAATCTGCCTTCTGCTCTAAAGGGAGAAATTATCTCTATCCTCCCAAGCTATTTGCTATACAACAATCCTTGAAAAGATAGTACAAAACATAATTTGCCAATGCCTTTGCTTTACAAAGGTGTGAATGTGTGAGACCCAATAGAGAATTGTCTCACAATATTTCATTTGTTTTGGTGATAGAATTCTAGTCTTTTCATCAAAAATGACTTTATTATTTCTGATATTATCTATCCCTTCCTGTCAGCTCTTTTAAAATAATGTAGCCTCAGATTAACCTACAAATAAAGTATTAATTGTGCAAGAAATTGAAGATGGATATTTGACAAATTTACTTTTTGCTCATCGTTTTTTGTTTGTGTGTCATGTCTTCCCAGAAAGACTGTTTACTGCTGTAGTAACTAGGAAAATGAGCCTTCTGTATACTATGAGCTGTACTGAAAGGATCCCATGTTTGTTTCATGAGGTATATGTAAAAACGGTTAACAGTCAAATTGGAAAATAAAAGTAATGGAGAAAACTTTTAAAAAAATTTTGCACTAATTTTCTTCTATTTTAGATGATGGATAGAAGAAAAAGAATCTCCTATTTTATTGTACTTAATCCTTTCATTTGGAAATATTTAAGATTTCTCAAAAGTTGCAAAATTAATAGTTCCTCTGTACCACTCATTCTGCTTTTCCTAATGATAACATTTTACAAAGCCATAGTAAATTATTAAAATGAGGAAATTTTTATTGGCTCAGTACTCTTAATTGTAACCACTATTCAGATTCACATGCACCCTTTTTTTTGGTATATAGCCCTTTGGAACCTTATTTTATATATATATGATTAATTTTGCCATCACCAAAATAAAGATATTGAACACGTCCATTACCACAAAAAAAAAATTCTCATATTTCCCCTTAGAGTCGTACCCTCCCAAAACTGTAACTTCTGGCAACTGCTGATGTGTTCTTTTTCACTGTATTTTGTTACTTTAAGAGTAATAAGTATAGTTTTACAGTTAAAAACTTTTTGAAATTGGCTTTTTTTTTTCTAGTTAGCATAAGGCCCGTGAGATCCATTCACATTTTTGTGTACATCAGTGGTGTATTCCTTTTTACTGCTGAGTAGTATTCCACTGTGGGGCTGCACCAGATGATATTTATTCCTTCACCTCTAGATTTTGATCATTTTTAGTTGGGGCTGTTACAAAGCTGCTATGAACATCTGTCTATAGGTTTTTGTGTGTGAGCATAAATTTTAATTTTTCTAGGATAAATACCTAAGAGTGTGATTGTTGTAACTGTGGTAAATTCATGTTTAACTTTATTTTAAAATGACAGACTTTATGAGTGAGGCGATACAGTTTCACCAGCAATATATGAGAGATCTAGTTGTTCAGACATACTCTCCAGCACTTGACATTGTCAGTAATTTTTACTTTAGCAATTCAAATGGGCACATAGTAGAATGTTATTATAATTTTAATTTTCATTTCCCAATGGCTAACAATGTTAAACCTCATGTGCTTATATTGCCATATATTTTTAAAATTCTTTATTTCTTCTAAAAAAAATAAGAAATGGGATACATGTGCAGAACGTGCAGGTTTGTTACATAGGTATACTGGTGGTTTGCTGCACCTGTTGACCTGCCCTCTAAGTTCTCTCCCCTCACCTCCCACCCCTCAACAGGCCCTGGTGTGTGTTGTTACCCTCTCTGTGTCCATGTGTTCTCAATGTTCAGCTCCCACTTACAAGTGAGAACATGCAGTGTTTGGTTTTCTGTTCCCATGTTAGTTTGCTGAGGATGATGGCTTCCAGCTTCATCCATGTCCCTGCAAAGGACATGACCTCATTCCTTTTTATTATTGCCATATATTTTAACTAAATTTGTTTTGTTCTAGCAAAATGCTAAAATGTTGAACAATACATCTTTTGCCCTACTTCTTGATTTCCTGTCATTTTCGGAGGCTATGTTTAGTTTTGTCATTTTATGAAGAACTTGTGCTTTTAAAGCAAGTTAATAGCCCCAAAAAGTGATGATAACAAAAGGCAACATTTAATTGTTCCAATTGCCTTTCGATTAATTACCTTTGCTTTTTAAAAATTACCCTCATATCTCTCATGTGTCTCATCAACTACGGCCCTGCGCTGGGTGCAGTTGTGTGCACCTGTAGTCTCAGATACACAGGAGGCAAAGGCTTGAGCCCAGGGGTTCACGTCCAGCCTGGGCAACATAGTGAGACCTCGTCTCTAAAAAAATTAAAAAAAAATAAAAAATAAACACAAACAAAAAAAAAGAAATAAAAACTTATTAACTACTTTCCTGATTTAAATTGCTTTAGTATCAATTAATGAGCATATACTGCCCTAATTAAATTATTTTCCTTCCAATTCTCTCCTCCTCCAGTCTAATCAACTGTAAAATTATGTTAGACATTTACAAAAAGTAAATGAAGAAGATCACTCTGAGTTTACTAACATGAGATTTTGCTAAGGTGATATGTGAGAAATATGTTGTTTCATAATGACTAATGTAAATATGTTACATATTTAGGCACCTTCTGTGGAAGAGAGATAACTTCATACATTTTGTCTTTTATTCATTTCCTTTTCTTTCCTTCACTTAGTGAATACTACTAAGTACTAATTTTATTGTAAAGCACTGTGAAGAATACCAATATGTAGAATAGTTGTATACTTCTAGAATCTTATGATGAACGTGGAGTGAAAACTGGCCATAAGAAGTAATTTAAAATACACAGCAACCACTCTGGACTATAAAAACTCCAGATTGATGCTTCCAGCTGAGTTACAGTTCACCAATTTAGGTCTTGATTTTGTTGTTGTTGTTATTTTATAATCTGTAAATGAGGAGCTAGCACTCAAAATTATCTGTATTCAATGCTACTTGTAATGTTCTCCGAGACTGGAAATCAGAGGAATATTCTTATAGTTTGCAGTCAGAAAGATTCTGACTGTGCAAAGAAGCATAAAGGGAAATGTATATTGTAGCTGCTTAGTACTACATCTAAGAAAAAAGAAAAGAGACATAACTTACACCATGACATTGGATTACCTTTGTATACACTTAAAAGAGGCTCAGAGTAAGTGATATCTTAGTGTCTCAAGATGGGCCACAGAGAGAACAAAATTGAAAAGACAAGTATCTTGGAGTGAGGTGAGCATAGACTCAGGAGAGGCCTGGTTGGTGCCAGTAGTGCTGCTTTCTATCACAAGCTTTCTCTGTTTCACTAATTTGTCTATAAAAGAACAAAATTCACCTTTTCTATGCACTTAAAAAATGAGACATAAGGATATTGAATAATTGCTAAATGGCATAATTTGTATATTTTGCTTTTTATTATATGATTTGAGTTCAGCTGCTCTTGACATCAAATTACACAATTATTTAAGAGATAAAAGGATTCCCTTGTTTAATAGGAGCAGGGTAAAGAAGCATACATGATAAAAGAGGCTTAATTCAACTGGTTAAAAAGAAAAAAACATATATTAATGTGACTTATGTGATTTCAGTCATTTAATGATTATATTCAAACTGCAATCCTTTCTATGTTCAGTGAGAAAATCTGATTTCCAGTATTTCAAACACTTAACTAGCCATTAATAAACACATTAAAAAAACCTATTAATAGATAAACTGATTGATTAGTTATGACAACTGGTGTATTTGTAGACATGCTAAACAAGCAAAATACATGCACATTTAGAACAACATTTTTTGTGCAGACTTCAATAACTATTATGGTTGCTGAACTCTGCCTAACCATCACAATCACAAATTACATCAATGAGGGTTTTAAAGGTAAAATATCTTAATGATTTCTGTTAACTCATTCTTAAGTTCACGGAAAAAGTTCCTACATAAGCTTTTACCTATATTCTTTTCTCGGCAGTGTTAAACAAATGATAACTAGACTGTCTATTGAATAGTAAACTTTTTTACAGCACAATTTTTGTGTAATTAATGAGAATATGCACAAAGATTTGTCAGCTCCCCGTTGACTAAGATCCTATCCATGATAGGATATTACTATTTGAATGAATCGAACTGTAGGAAAATCTACTTTTACATGTTTATGTCATTTAAATTTTTTATATTGTACAAAACAATATAAAAATGATAGATGGGCCATTGTTCCATTTCTGACTCTGCATATACTATGCATATGACTTTGGTTCTTCTTTCTGCCATCTGTTTTGTTTTCTCAACCCTGAAGAAGAAAACAAGACTGTTCTTCTCCAAAGTGCCTTTTAGCTTAAATATTCATATTTTCTATATATACTATGTAAATATTACAATTTGGAAAATACATATATTTTATATATATGAAGTAATAATGAAACATTATTTTATCATCCAGAAAAAACTGTTAATATGTTATTAATATATATCACATGGATTTATATGCAAGCATTTATAAAATCACATAAACTTTTATATTCCTATGTTTTATGAAACTTGAGAGCAAATGAAAATTGATATCCTGTTACACATACTTTTTATATCCACATTTTTATAAATTTAAAAGCAAATGATAGGTGACATTAAACATCTTCTTTTTTTAATAGATACATAATACAATAACCTATCCAATGAAGTTTGATAATATAACTGTCTTTCCATCTGTAGATATCTCTGAAGGGTAGAAGTTGAGATCTGGAACAAGAGTCCTCTGGGCTAAAGGAATGGTGTTCTGCTGAGTATTCTGAAATGTTTACCACCCCAAAATTATAACTAATATTGGGGTTTTTCTAGCAAACATTAATTCATTGTGACTCTGCTTTAAGATTTTGCCATTACTTTACTTTGTTTCCAGACTTTGACTTTTTAAACAGAAAATAAAAATTACCCTCGAAATTCAAATTCCTACATTGCACATATGCCATTGGGTTTCCTATGCTCATTCTTACTTTTATATATATCTATGAGGGAACTCTCTCTCAGCATGTAACATGCCATTTCTACACTCCTCCTATTTCCTGCTCAGAGCTGAGGTTTGTGAATTGATTTTTTTTTTTTTTTTTGAGATAGCTCTGTCACCCAGGATGGAGTGCAATGATGTGATCTCGGCTCACTGCAACCTCCACCTCCCAGGTTCAAGCAATTCTCCTGCCTCAGCCTCCCAAGTAGCTGGGATTACAGGCACCCACCACCATGCCTGGCTAAGTTTTTGAATTTTTTGTAGAGGTGTGTTTTCACCGTGTTGGCCAGGCTCGTCTTGAACTCCTGACTTCAGGTGATCCACCTGTCTCAGCCTCCCTGTGTTGAGATTACAGGCAAGAGCTAACGCGCCTGGCCAGTGAATTGATTTGGGAGGTAATGTATCGACAGAACAGGGAGGACTGATAGTTGAGAAGGATCAGCACACTAAGCACTTCAAAATCCAGCTCCTATACCTTGAAGAGCCTACTTCTTGGTTTTCTGTTGGCATAGACCCTGGGTTACTGAGACAGGAGGCAGTTAGATAGAGACAAAATGTGTTTACCCTTTGTCTATGGTTAGTGCTTTTGTTTTAGTTCTGGTCAGATATATAGGTTAGCCCGTGTGTTTCTCACTACAGTTTTATCAGCTATGGTAATTTTAATTTTTTCCTAGATTCTAGAAAGTAGTTGAGTGTTTGAGTGTCTGATGGTGATGGAGTTGGAGTCCTTTTATGCTCCTGTAGGAATTATGGAAGAAAGGAGAGAGTCAAGGAACATTATCCTGACATCATCTTAAGGTTTGACATCAACTTTTAATCACTTTACACAAGTTGATTTTGAAAAAATATCTTCAGCTGCACATAAAATGAATAATAATTTAATATGGTTAAATTATTTGTTAGCTTTGGAAATACTAGTAAATGTAATTTTTAAAATTATATCACATAATGTTAACTTATTAAAATTGTAAGACTTCAGTAAAATTCTGCCAGCAATGTAGCATACAATTTTAATATGTAAGGGGTAATTCAGTAGTAAATTTGTTTTTACAGCTGCAAATCCAATTTTTCCTTAGGGTTTCAGAAAATGTGAGTTCTTGATGTATAAAAAATCAAAAGTATAGAAGGATATGTGTTTTGGCTGATAGGTGCAGCAAACCACCATGGCACATATATACCTATGTAACAAACCTGCACGTTCTGTACATGTATCCCAGAACTTAAAAAAATAAATAAAAAGAAAAAAATAAAATAAAAATGGAAATTAGAAGTGTACCCCCTTGTTCAGCCCGTTTCCAGAAAAATAATATATTTCATGTACTTACCAATAAAGCTATTTTGATTATCACATAAGAAAATATACGTATGCAAAACCATATATAAATATAAAGCATTATTGTGTAAATTATTTAAAAAGGGTAAACTTCCAGTAAAAATTAAAACTTTTTAAACAGTAAATTTATTTTTATTATTAATGTATATATTTTCCAGAGAAGGTTATTAAGTAAGATATTTGTTTCTCAGAGACTTGGGGGAAAAATTTTGTCTTTAATTAGAGGCCAAAAATTGTGTTTCCACTCTAACAAGTGGTCTGATTATATTATTCCCTGTATGTCTAAGAATCTGGCAATGAATTTCATTTTCCTATGAATTTTTACACTCTTTAGTAATACTCTGTAAACTACTTTTGTTTTTACTGCTACAGGCAAAGTAATATACGGACCGTTTATTATAATAGGATAGTAATATTATTTAATTCTGGGAGCCCTAGAAAATATTTTTCACTGGCTATACTGAATACTTTCCCTGATTATTGAGAGGAGAAAACACAGAAAACTGGAAACCAGTTAGAAGGCAACTAAAATAACACAAGAAAGATTTTATGCAATACTGAACTAAAGCAGTAGCTGTAGGGACAAAGTGAAATGAATTTTTAGAGACATGTAGAAGTTGTAACAGTTAAGAATTAGTGAAAATTCAGAAATAGAGGATGATTCTGGCTTGGATTATCAGATAATAATGGAGTGTTGAACTTTATTGTTAAGCATCCAAATGCATAAATGAAAAAAAAATCTGGAAAACATTCTGATAAAACAAGTTTTAAAGGTATATAATAATCAGTACAGCCATTATTCTCCCTAAAGAGTATTCTCAAATGTCTTTAATTTCTGATTGCTTAAAGAGAAAACTAAGGAGAAATTAGCCCATAGAGAGATGAAGAATTTGAAGCTGTGACATCGTGATTTCTTCTCTAAGGGAAAATATAATAAACTGCATTTTAATTTTTTAGGATAGTCTCAATAATTACAGGGAAAAATTGTGAGAACTATTGGATGAATAAAATAAGAATAAGGGATTTAATCAAAAGTAATATTTAAAAGTGTGTTCCACTTCAGTCTTACATAAACATTTACCAGTTTCAAAAGATGATTTCTGGTTCAAAATTCAAGATGTGAGATGTTTATTGTTGACTTGCATGAGAAATTCTAGGGTGTGTCAGTAACAGAGTTAGAAACACATTCAACTTCATTCTTTAAACTATAGTATTTTCAGTCCTATTAGCTTGTAATCTATTGAACTGAACAAGTGAACAAAAGAGAAAATAAATAATAGCATCAGTTTATATGCCCAGGGCATCTCATATCTAACATAGCAGACCTCTCTCCTCATTTCCATTCTAGCTTGTCTCTGCAACATAATTGTATTTATTTCTACCTTTACTGTTTTGCTATTCTCAGTGAGGAAGACTGATGGGACCAGCAAATAACAATAGTTAATCATTAAAATGAGTGGCAGATCTCCTCCTTTCCTTGATTATCCACCCTAAAGAAGTTTCCGGTTCTTTTTACTTCCTTATTGCTTCCCATCCTGTCTTCCCTATATATTTAAACAGGAATCCTTATTTCTTCTGTTTCCCAATTAGTCTCAAATCCTAGGATTAAGACAATCCAAATAGCATCTTGAAGATATTTCCTAGCTCCCACGTGTTCAAGATTTTACTAATTTAACAAAAATGTACAGGGTAGTTTACTGCGCTATGTAAGAAATAGATATGTAAAGCTATATAAATATATATATAGCTAATATATATAATATATATAAAAATTATATATAAATTATATATATATATAAATTATATATAAATTATATATATATATAGATTATATATAAATTATATATATATATATGTGTGTGTGCCTTCTAAAAATTTACATCCTGGTAGGAAACAAATATACAAAGAAATCACTGAAAAGTTTGGTAGTATAAGTTAAATGGAAGAAATCTACAAATTTAAATAAGCGTGGATCTTTTGCCACCATTTAAATTGTAGTCAGTTTCATGATAATATTTAAGGTGGTTCTTAAAGAATGGTTAAGATTTCGTATGATCATCTTTTGTAGATCAAAAATCTTAAAGGATTTGGGTAAAAACTAGAAAAGTATTGTCTAAGAGTAAACAAAGTGTATCTTCACTTCCTGAGTTTTAGATTCTACAAAGAAAATATTAAATTCTAATATGACAAGGACAATACTAAAAATAATAAAATTTTGGAAAGTGTAGGTGTTGGTATTAGTATACAAAAGACATGTAAAAATGTACTTTGCCCATACACAACAAAGAATTTAACTGGTTCATTCATTAAAGATAATATATTAAAAGATTTGAGAAGGAACCTATTGGAATAGTAATATCTATTGCTGTTATATAATAATATATGCTATTATTATATGTAATACCATATATTATTGTTTAGCAAAGAAATTGATAAAACCTCAGACTGGCTCATCTGCAAAATCCCTGGTGTTTATATTTCCTCTCTGAGCCGGGGTGTATACATTCTCATGAACAGTTATTGGGAATCTAGCAAGATGTCTTTCATTCTGTTCCCGTTTTCTATTTACTGGCATGTTTACATTGCTCACCCAGAATATTTGTCATTTGTTAGGGAAGAAGGTGGAGTTGTTCATTTGGAATAATTTTTTCCTGAGTGTATTTTTTTCTATTTCCAGATACATTACATATTAACTGTGCTCAAAACTTCATAGTTACTCCAGTTTAGAGAAAATAAAAGAAGAATTTTGGAAACCTAGTTATTGTCCCGAAATGCTGTGCGAAGTGTTTTACAAACATTCTCACTACAGTTCTATGAGTTACCTATTATTATTTGTACTCTAAAGACAAGGAAACCTGAATCTCAAATAGTTTGCATGGTTAGTAATTGGTGTGTCTATTTCATTAACTGAGGCTTCTCCTCCTATACTGTGCTGCTTCTTAAAAAAAAGAGAAGAAATAATATACAGAAGTGAGCAAACGGCTTCATTATGACCCAATTAGATCCTTTCTTACTGTGTTATACATTCAGACAGATCAACATTTATTCTTATCTTTCTCCAATGCAGAATTATAAACTGAAAAAGCAAGATATTAAATATTATTAAATATTAAATTACTATTTTTCTTATATATGTGTCAGTATTAAAGTGACATCTCGCCATAGGTATAAGCTTCCATAAACATCCAAAATGATTTTTCTCCATGTTTAGTTTGGCTTAATGCTTGTTTGAGCAAGAACACTATCTGGATTTTGTCCTGATGGCAAAAGTTAGAAATGGAAACAACTTAGTTGTCCACAGAAATGCTGAGTCTAGACATCAAGCTTGGTTGTATAACCAGGAAAAGGGATAAAAAAGATATTGATCTAATACTAGCTCGAGACTGGGATCCCCAGCATATATGGCAGGACTATAATTTGTTGTTATTGAGTGATTGAGTCACAGAACTGAAAAAGAGAGAACAAAATTGTGTGACCTGGGTGATGTATAGCTCCACAAAAGTAAAGAAAATAAAAGAAGCAATTGTGTCTTAGCCATGTTCATAAGTTATGAACAAGACATTTAAATAGAATACTATATTATAGATGTAGTATCAGCTGATGTTTTGATAGTATGATATAGGTGGTCAGAAATATGATATTGATGAATATAATGTTGTATTCCTATGTTCATTAGGAAGTCCTGCTTTCTCGGATGTTAGATATGCCCGCATGGCTTTTTTTGGCCAATGAAGTATGAGAAGTAGTAACCTGTATCACTTGTAGGCAGAGGATTCTAGAGCCAGTGTATGATTTACTGCATTCCTTTTTCCTATCTAAATGATTATGAAAGCATGCATTGAAATAGAACATCTATCTCCATAAGATCCTAAATTACTACAATGAGATCTTCTGGTCCTCCACATAGCGTTGGCTAGAAATAAACCATTATTTTAAGGCATTGATAATTTGAAGTTCTTTGTTACTGCGACATAAATCTGCCTATTCTGTCTGATATGCATGTTGTAAATTCCTTGATAGTGTGAATTGTACTTTACCACTAAATCTCTACTACTAAAATAGTACCTAAATATCAAATCTGTGAATGACTTAATGACTGATGACATATAAATATTTGTTACCCTCTTTGATTATAAAAGTTAAAATAGCATGGCAAAACACACACACACACACACACACACATGCACACACACACACAAAAACCAGCATGACAATATGAAGGCCATCTGGAAATGAAGAGAAGTTATTTACATAATGTGTGGACCAGAAATAAATGTATTTCACTGTTGGAAGGCAAAGGTTAACACTAATTGAGCTAAGGAGCAGGAAGAAGAGCCTTGAGACTTCCATTAGTGAAGTCACTTGAAGCTTTTGGCAATCAGAAGACTAGCAACAGGGATTTTGGAGGTGAAATAATTCATTACTTTTTTTCACATGAAAAATGCTGCATTAGGAATTTAGTTGTACTTCATGTGATTCAAGCTGTGTAACTTCCTCGTGGCAAAGAAATATGAATTGGACTTACAAATTGCGGAGTACTTTCTCCAATCCAAAAATCCAGACAATTCTTACACCTATTGATGGACAAAGTTGATTAATGACCAAATAGAGTGAAGGGAAACACTTTGAGTAGTAGAAATAGAAATGGGAAAAAGAAACAAAATATAGAGAAAGTTTTATGATCTGAGGAAATACAACAGAAACCTGCTCAGATTTTTTTTTCCTGCTGAAATATAGTTATTGTCTCAACAAATACTAAGGGAGCAGATCAGAATAAACAATGTATCTTTGAACTTACTAGTAAACTTTGATACTGGTTAAGAGCACTGACAAGTGTAATTTGACAGTGCATTGTTTTTTTCTGTTCTCATCCACCTATTGGTGTAATTGTCTGTGTCCCTTAGGAAAACAGTTCAGTAGATCCTTAAGCTCCTGCCTGATGCCTGTTCAGTGGAACTGGGTGACATGGCCCACCGCATAACCACCGCTGCTCCTCCCTCCCACCCTCACAACCTCACACCCATTCAGTCCTCAAGTTCCTGGTGCCCATGCTATTTTTTGCAAGCATCTTCCAACTATTCAAAAAACCTCTCTAAATAGATTTGTGAGAGACACTAGTCTACCAATTTATTTCAGTTGGCCTCCAGGGATTTATTCGCAGAAAGAAAGGAGAAATTCTGTACTGGAGAATCTTGTCTATACATAGCACAGATACTACTTTGTTTGACTGATTGCTTTTAAATCCCAACTCTTTTTTTAAGAGGGTCACTTTCCTTTGCTTTTTCCTGGAGGTTGCAGGCCTGCTGCGAACCTGTTCTTTCCCGAAGTATAGAATTCTCATCATGTTGTAACTAATTCTGAATTGTCTTGGGAAGCAAAGACTGAAGCCGATGCAGTGCCTCAGGCCTCCTCCTTCCTTGGTAGTTTGGGGAACATCGAGAGTAGTCCCTTGGGCAGGGGTTTGCCATTTTCAAGGAGGACATAAGCAGTCTCAAGTGGATCAAGGCAGTGCTATAAAGGAATTGTAGAATAGAAATACGAGAGAAAGCTGTGTATGCTATAAGATGTCCCTTACATTCTCCCATCTTCTCTCACTTGAAATAAAAGTAAACCATTGAGAAGATTAAGTTCTGCTTTATGCAGGTGGGTGCAAAGGTTATCAGGCTAGCAAAATGTTAACTACAACTATTCATGTAATCTTCTTAGTGTCAACTGGCTACCAGACTCTAGAGAAATTTAGATCTCATAGGTAATGGTGGTTTCTCAGGCCGTAATGGTCAGAGGAAGGAAAACTAGTAGTATGAATACCATAGCCTAACAATAGTAAAACAAAACACCACCACCACCAAAAAAACAAAACAAAACAAAAAAACCCTTGTTATTCTGAGACCTAGCAACAAAAAATGCTGTATTCCAAGCAAGTTACATTTCTCTTGAACATCCTTTCCACCCCTCAGGAATTCCTCACTTTTTTTTTGAGACAGAGTCTCTCTCTGTCCCCCAGGCGGAGTGCAGTGGTGCGATCTCGGCTCACTGCAACCTCTGCTTCCCAGGGTTAAGTGATCTTCCTGCCTCAGCCTCCCGAGTAGCTGGGAGTACAGGCATGTGCCACCACCATGCCCAGCTAACTTTTTGTATTTTTAGTAGGGACGGGGTTTCAATATGTCGGCTAGGCTGGTCTTAAACTCCCAACCTCAAGTGATCCGCCTGCCTGGGCCTCCCGAAGTGCTGGGATTACAGGCGTGAGCCACCATGCCTGGCCACCTTTTATTATTTCGATAAGAGTCACTCTACTTTTCTTCTCTGCTTTGGAACTTAGGTATAGTCATTTCTATTACTGTTCCACTGAGAACGTCCATCACTTGAATCTAAGATAATGAATGGTATTTCATGCACAGGGATACTTTTCCTCTAGTTGGCATTATAGATACCTCTTTATCATCATGAATACCAGACTTTTCAAAAATGACAGATTCCTTCAACTGGTATATGGAAAGGATTGCCTCAGGCTACCTTTCATTTCAATACTGGCAGCCAGGTGGATTACCATCATGCTGCCACTCCCAGCCGCAGAACAGAAGAAACAGTATATGTTCTCTCCATGTGGCTTCTCCTAAGGCCAGGGCTGCTTTCTACCAACAAAATGTCTTTCCTCCTGTAGATTAATTCCCCAGGGTTCTTCGGAGATTCATCTGCATAAATTGATTATTGCCTATCTACACAGCTACTTTGGATTTTCAAGTTATTTGTGATTATTAAAAGTGACAAGTTTAGGAACCTCAGGCATAAAGATCAGAGTATCTGAATTAGATTGACCTCATTGGACACCAGATTATATCCTAGTACTTACACAGGTGTTACTCTGGAGTTTATCTCTGAAACCACAAGGCCCAATTCACAACTGTTACTAGAACTGAGACTATTCCTGAATGGATATTGCCAAGAAAGCAACTACAGTCATGCATGCTTAATGACAGGGATATATTCTAACAAATGCATTGTTAGATGAGTTTGTCCTTCTGTGAGCACCATAGAGTGTACTTACACTAAATTAGTGGTGTAGCCTATTCCATACCTAGGCTATGTGACATAACTTATTGCTTTTAGGATATAAACATGCACAGCATGTTACTGTATTGAATGCTGTAGACGGTTATAACACAATGAGAAGCATTTGTGTATCTAAACATAGAAAAGGTAAAAGAAAAGGAAAAATACGGTATTATAAACTTATGGGACCACTGTTTTATATGCAGTTTATCATTGGCTAAAGTGTTATTATGTGGTATGTGACTGTACTTCAAAATATTATCTCCATACAATAATTTGACATTATTTGACATAGCAAGGCAAATGCCTCTTCTAATAGGCTATAAAAATGTGCCTCAAATCAAAATCTCAATAAAATGTACTTATAACTATGGATAGACACAAATTTGATTTTTAAAAGTAAATGGAAAACACTGGGCTAGAAATCCCCTAAGTCATGCTGAAATTAGCAGGAGTGCCTGACATTAAGTTCCTGAGACTTTTTTATTTATTAAAAAAAATGCTCTCTGTTTGTTAATACATATTTTACTTTTGAATAATTTTAATACGTAAAACTGTGAACATGAATATAAACAAATTCTAAGTCATGCTGAAATTAGCAGGAGTGCCTGACATTAAGTGCCTGACATTAAGTTCCTGAGACTTTTTTATTTATTAAAAAAAATGCTCTCTGTTTGTTAATACATATTTTACTTTTGAATAATTTTAATACGTAAAACTGTGAACATGAATATAAACAAATTACGTAACACCAGGTTTCCTACAACTCTACTGTTGGACTATAAAGAACAAGAAAATAACAATTTTTATCCCTCTAAAATCAGCTCTTGTATCAGGGTCCTCATAGGAATGTCACATGGTTTAAGAATTTGATAGAGAGACTGCTTTCAAAGGGGTGAGAGAATTTAGAGGAACCAGTAAAGGATGTTGAGGCACTGAAGAGCCTAGAAACCACAGGAAGCCCTTGCCACTCCTAAGCCTAAAGGGCAAGAGGAGAAAATTTCTCTACCAGAGCCCAGTGAGACATGGAACAACCTAAAAGGTGCAATAATCCTCGGGGAATGCAGCATGTTCCAGAAAATATGACCCAGAGCAGAAAAGGAGGGGAGAAGAAAAACCCGTCTCTTCCTTTCAGTCCTCTTATCACTCTTGATCTTCACTGGCTGAATTTAACCAGAAGCTAGTAGGAGGATGCTCAGGTGTGTAATCCACAGGATCAGCTTCCTGGGGCAAAGAACGGAACAGAACAAAGGATCTTTCTTGTAACAGTGGTGGTGGTGGTGGGAGTAGAGGCTGGAAAATAGAGAGAAACCAGCACAGCTCTTCTTTTTACTTGTTACTGTTTTCACCTTCAAGTGGATCATCGTAATCCCAGTCCTCTTAAAGTAAAAAATAGGAAAACGGAGAAGAACAGCCATCATAGTTGATGGGCAAAGTGTCTTCTATACTTTAATATCATATTGCTGCCAAGAGAATGGAGGACAAAAAATGGCCTGAAATCAAGCACATGTACATGTTATATGTATAGACAACCCTATATGTGTGTGTTTATATTCTCTTATCTATAGTTATCACTTACCCTTTAATAAAGCGGGGATATTCTATATGTGCCTAATCACTCCCTTGATACATTTGTGAAGTAAGAAATAGAGAATCTCACTTATAGCTTGCTAACTTTTAACATTTTTCTGGAGACCTGAAAAATTGCCACTTAATCTTTATAAATAGAGCACATGACATGGTAATATAGGTTTGTATTAAAAACTGCTTTCCACTAATTATTTCAATATAATGTGCTTTCACTGTATTTAAGAAAACAGATTTCCCTCCAAACATTAGAAAGAAATATGAAATAATGTGAATGTAAATAAAATCTTTGAATACTGCCAAGGAAGGAGAGTGAACCAGGCATGGGAGGAAACATGAAGACTAATAGGTGGTAAGAGTGAACTAAGAAGATGAAATAATGTGGCTTATGCCTGTAATCCCAGCACTTTGGGAGCTGAGATGAGCAGATCACTTGAGGTCAGGAGTTCAAGACCAGCCTGGCCAATATGGCAAGATCCTGTCTCTACTAAAAATACAAAAATTAGCCGGGCATGGTGGCATACCACTGTAAGCCCAGCTACTCTGGAGGCTGAGGCAGGAGAATCGCTTGAACCTAGGAGGTGGAGGTTGTGGTGAGCTCAGATTGCACCACTACACTCCAGCCTGAGCAACAGAGCAAGACTCCATCTCAAAAAAAAAAAAAAAGGAAAGAAAAAGGGGAAATAACACTAAAACCTTATAGAAGACATATTTTGAATATCATAGAACCTGAAAACCAATTCTGGCTGGGCACGGTGGCTCATGCTTGTAGTCCCAGCACTTTGGGAAGCAGAGGTGTGCGGATCACCTGAGGTCAGGAGTTTGAGACCAGCCTGACCAACATGATGAAACCCCATCTCTACTAAAAATACAAAATTAGCCAGGCATGGTGGTGCATGCCTATAATCCCAGCTACTTGGGAAGCCGAGGCAGGAGAATCACTTAAACCCGGGAGGCAGAGGTTGCAGTGAGCTGAGATTGCACCATTGTACTCCAGCCTGGGCAACAAGAGCAAAACTCTGTCTCTTTTAAAAAAAAAAAAAAAAAAAAAAAAAAGTTTAATTAAAAGTAAAACTTAGAAAAACAGTATTTTATGACAGGTATGCTAGCACACCAACATTGTTAAATTTACTCCATAGAGCTTTATGTGCCTTAAAAAGTAGTTTATTACATAGTATATGCAATGTAATCTAAATATATGAATGAAATATAAGAATATCATTTCTTTTATAGTCCTTTGGGTATATACCCAGTAATGGGATGGCTGGGTCAAATGGTATTTCTAGTTCTAGATCCCTGAGGAATCGCCACACTGACTTCCACAATGGTCGAACTAGTTTACAGTCCCACCAACAGTGTAAAAGTGTTCCTATTTCTCCACATCCTCTCCAGCACCTGTTGTTTCCTGACTTTTTAATGATTGCCATTCTAACTGGTGTGAGATGATATCTCATTGTGGTTTTGATTTGCATTTCTCTGATGGCCAGTGAGGATGAGCATTTTTTCATGTGTCTTTTGGCTGCATAAATGTCTTCTTTTGAGAAGTGTCTGTTCATGTCCTTCGCCCATTTTTTGATGGGTTTGTTTGTTTCTTGTAAATTTGTTTGAGTTCATTGTAGATTCTGGATATTAGCCCTTTGTCAGATGAGTAGGTTGTGAAAATTTTCTCCCATTCTGTAGGTTGCCTGCTCACTCTGATGGTAGTTTCTTTTGCTGTGCAGAAACTCTTTAGTTTGATTAGATCCCATTTGTCAATTTTGGCTTTTGTTGCCATTGCTTTGGTGTTTTAGACATGAAGTCCTTGCCCATGCCTATGTCCTGAATGGTAATGCCTAGGTTTTCTTCTAGGGTTTTTATGGTTTTAGGTCTAATGTTTAAGTCTTTAATCCATCTTGAATTAATTTTTGTATAAGGTGTAAGGAAGGGATCCAGTTTCAGCTTTCTACATATGGCTAGCCAGTTTTCCCAGCACCATTTATTAAATAGGGAATCCTTTCCCCACTGCTTGTTTTTCTCAGGTTTGTCAAAGATCAGATAGTTGTAGATAAGCGGCGTTATTTCTGAGGGCTCTGTTCTGTTCCATTGATCTATATCTCTGTTTTGGTACCAGTACCATGCTGTTTTGGTTACTGTAGCCTTGTAGTATAGTTTGAAGTCAGGTAGTGTGATGCCTCCAGCTTTGTTCTTTTGGCTTAGGATTGACTAGGCGATGTGGGCTCTTTTTTGGTTCCAGATGAACTTTAAAGTAGTTTTTTCCAATTCTGTGAAGAAAGTCATTGGTAGCTTGATGGGGATGGCATTGAATCTATAAATTACCTTGGGCAGTATGGCCATTTTCATGATATTGATTCTTCCTACCCATGAGCATGGAATGTTCTTCCATTTGTTTGTATCCTCTTTTATTTCATTGAGCAGTGGTTTATAGTTCTCCTTGAAGAGGTCCTTCACATCCCTTGTAAGTTGGATTCCTAAGTATTTTATTCTCTTTGAAGCAAATGTGAATGGGAGTTCACTGATGATTTGGCTCTCTGTTTGTCTGTTATTGGTGTATAAGAATGCTTGTGATTTTTGTACATTGATTTTGTATCCTGAGACTTTGCTGAAGTTGCTTATCAGCTTAAGGAGATTTTGGGCTGAGACAATTGCTATAAAGACACATGCACACGTATGTTTATAGCAGCACTATTCACAATAGCAAAGACTTGGAACCAACCTAAATGTCCAACAATAATAGACTGGATTAAGAAAATGTGGCACATATACACCATGGAATACTATGCAGCCATAAAAAATGGTGAGTTCATGTCCTTTGTAGGGACATGGATGAAATTGGAAATCATCATTCTCAGTAAACTATCGCAAGGACAAAAAACCAAACACCGCATGTTCTCACTCATAGATGGGAATTGAACAATGAGAACACATGGACACAGGAAGGGGAACATCACACTCTGGGGACTGTTGTGGGGTGGGGGGGAGGGGGGAGGGACAGCATTAGGAGATATACCTAATGCTAAATGGCGAGTTAATGGGTGCAGCACACCAGCATGGCACATGTATACATATGTAACTAACCTGCACATTGTACACATGTACCCTAAAACTTAAAGTATAATAATAAAAAAGAATATCATTTCTTTGATAAACTTTTCAGAGAAGTGTACAGTGTACACTTTTATACAGTGTAATTCAAGTTCTGTGATATAATTTCTTAGCACATGTGAAACTAAGCTCAAGGTATGCTAAATTTAAAAATGATATATTTTCAAAGTTATTAAATATTATTTGCTTATAATTATAAGTAATTTAATCATAATTTTAATAGCAAAACTTTTTAGACTAAACCAACAGCGATTGACAGGCATTATTAACATTCCTTAGTTTATGCAAATCTAATGTTGTCCACATTAAAATAGAGTAAAATTCTGAAAGCAAAAAAATTTCTTAAATTTTTAACAGTTAAAGAAATCACTTGTATAAGTTAGAAAAGAGCTTGAGTTCTCTTTCGAGATAGAGCCAATTTGTCTGTTTGCTCAGCACTTGATGATTTTGGAGATATTAGTCAATAAAAAGAGTACTAATAGCTTTTGGAAACATTAGCCTGAGAACCATTTTCCATTTAGTCTGTAGTTAGTTAATCGAGTGCATGTTCATTTATCCATACAAGCTATAAAATCCTACAATGAAGATGTAATTATAATTAACATTACTGACCAGTTAAAAGGCGTAAACAGTAGTATGCCCATCAATATGCACTCCCTATTTGCTGACATTTCCAGTTATGCCAGATGGTGACTTTAATGATGGTGCCTTGTGGTGCTTCTAATAATTTTTGTGCCTGATGGTACTTTTATAGGGCCTGTTGCATCATAGAAAGCTGAAGGGTGACTTAATAATGATCTTCTAGAATATGAAGGGTCATGAAGTATATGGTTATAAAGTGACAAGCTGTTACTCATTCATATGAGAAGTAGTAGATTTTAACTGTAACTAGAGAGATTTAACTTAGATATAAAGTAGAACTTCCTGATAATAAAAGGTATTGAATGAAAGAAACAATGAGAGATGTTAAATTTTTCTTGAGGATAGAAAGTGCTCATCTGCATGAAATGATCAAGTTTACTCTTATTTTGTGGATATGTCAGTTTCATTTCACATCTAAGAGTTATATTTTTCATATTTCAACACGAACTTGGTTCAAATCCTGGCTACAACTTATTGGTTATGTGATGTAGGGTAAGTTAGTTACTTAAATACATTGTATCTTGATTTACTTATCTGCAAAATTGAAATGAAATCTTTCATCTAAATATCTAGGGACAAGTCTAAAATACTATTAACTCTAAGGTAAGGTTGAATTTCTTCTTTCTTTTCTCCTTCATAAAAATGAGAGTAGACAGGTCAAAAATTTCCTTTTAGCTAAATCTGAATATCTTACTTCAGAGTGTCAGAATAATGAAGGACCTGTGTGATAGCAGAGAGCAATATAAAACCCTCAATCTCTTCTTTAGAGGTTTATATCCTACCCAAATACTCACTAGGAATACTTTTCCCTCATGGCGTTAAGTAAGTGCAATCTGTTAGAAAGACAAGGCAAAAGACCTGGTTCTGTTTAGACTCCTGCAATTACTAACTGTGTAACCCCAAACCATGTCATTTAACTTCTGAGTTTTATTTTGATCCCCCGGAAAAAAAAATGTTAGGAAAGCTCTTGACAGATAAATTCTGATGTCACCTCTGTCATGGGGAGATGAGACAATGTGGGAAGATTAGGGGGAGATAGAGCTCAAGAGGTTGAGAGTTGAATTTTCTGCTCTAGTGGTTTATTTGACCCTGTATATCAGTGAGAAAAGGCAGTTCTGGTGAATGAGAAGGGAATGGGATGGCACCAAACCTCAGGACACTTGCTTAGAAACTATTTGTTTGAAAAATAGGATGTTCCAGGCACTGCTCAAGATACTAGGAATTTATCAGTATACAACTCCAATAAGATACTAGGAATTTGGCAGTATACAACTCCAATAACATCTCTGTCTTCAAGGGGTATTAAGAAAAAAAGCCAATAAGTAATTAAATAAATTAACAAGATTATTTCAGAGAATGATGTACTAGGCAAAGAAAAATCAAACAGGGTAGGGGATAATAAGATTATACCTACAAGGAAGAGGTAAATCTATGGTCCAGGGGAGCTTCTTTAAAGTCGTGACACTTAATGCTATCCCTATATAAACAGGACGAACTCAGTCATGCAAAGATGCAGAGAAAAGGCCCAGTTAAGGGCGAGAGATAAAGAATCAGATGATCGCCAGGTGCGGTGGCTCACGCCTGTAATCCCAGCACTTTGGGAGGCCGAGGTGGGTGGATCACGAGGTCAGGAGATTGAGACCATCTGGCTAACACTGTGAAGCCCCATCTGTACTAAAAATACAAAAAAAAATTAGCCAGACGTGGTAGCATGCCCCTGTAATCCCAGTTACTCGGGAGGCTGAGGCAGGAGAATCACTTGAACCCAGAAGGCGGAGGTTGCGGTGAGCCGAGATCACGCCATTGAACTCCAGCCTGGGCAACGACAGAGCAAGACTCCGTCTCAAAAAAGAAAAGGGAATCAGACAATTTGTCAATCTTTTGCCAGTTCACTCATTCAAACTTGGGGAGCCTCGAGGTGCAACATTGATGAATGTATTGATTAGTTCTGTTCTTGGCTTTATCAGTCACTAACTAATCTCTCTCTGTTCATCAATTTATTTATAAGTAAAATGGAGGAGGAGAAGCAGGAATGTTATGAGCACATTCCTGTTATGATTATTTTCACTTCTAAATGCTGTGATTAATCCCTGTCTTGACTATTTCACGAGGTAGATTTGAAGATGAGATAGTAGATGAGAACAAGTTCATTGAAGCCTCAACTCATTGGAATATTAATATAAAATAACTGTATTTTTTCTAATCACTGCTTTCAATCATGTTCTGTTGTCATCTACTTTCTCTATATCTTAACAACATCATAGGCAGATACCATAATTTTCTGGTATTAGTACTATAAAATGTAAAGAGTAGTTGTTAAAGGTGGTAATATCAATTAATGAGTTATTTATGCTGAAGCTTAGGGAAGAAAGGACCTTTCACAATGGTAGCAACAAGGAAGTTTTTGTCTGTAAGTGGCTATAGGGGCTCAAGAACTAAAACTGAAGCCGATGTTTGCAAGCAAGTTAGAAATTGAACTGCTGGAATAAGCCCAATCATTAGTGTTTTGCCTAAGAGTCTAGAACAGCTGTCAACATGGCAACCTCTTCTCAACATTCAGAGGCCTGTAATGAGACAGCATCTAGTGAGAAGGTGTCAAGGTTCTTTCACATCTCAAATGTGGAAATCAGGACATGGCAGTTAAAGGAGTTTGGAAGATAATTAGGGTATTTTAAAGAATAGATTTTTTTTTGTTATAATATACCAGATTGTTGATGCCTTATAAACAATGCCTTAGAAGAACCAATAACTGTAGGTGTTTCTACTACATTTTAGGAAAAAAAAAAAACCCATCATTTTATATTGTGGCCCACAATATAACATTTATTAGCCTTTTTGTTGGTATATTCTTACATACATTGAAACAAGTATCTAACCAATGCACAGAATAGTGAATTATTGCATTACTGAAAGATAAAGTGGCTTAAATTATATAACTATTTTTTCACATACAGATTGCCATTTTCTTCTCATTGGAAGACTGAATGATTTTTTAAAATTTCTGTCTAATATTAGAAATAAAAGATGTCAAGTTTTTTGAGACAGTTTGGGAAAATAATCATTTGAAAACTCATTTCCATATTATAATTTTTAAAACAGTTTTCTATAAAAAAGAATAATGCAAAATCATTTTTAAAGCATTTTTGTTAAAAAACAAAATTGTTTTTCAGTAATTTTATTTTCCTAAAATTTACAGGGATATTTTTATATTTACTAAAATATTACAGGTTCATGTCAGAAAATGTTTCACTTTTCTGGTTTCTCCTTGGTCTTTGATTCCAATATTAAGGCATAGATATGCCCAAATAAATTTACTTTGAGATGTTTGACTCAGCATCATTAACTTGATGTTTTGTTCCATTTATCCTGTATTATATACGTAGTGCAACAAGAGCTGATGATTAATACACAAGATCTTGTTTTAGGGTCAGCAAAACTAGATAGATAAGACAGAGTTAACTTCTCTCTGGAGGCTTTGTGAAGTCCCTAGTATTATTATTTTCATCTTTATAAAGCTAGAAATATTTTTATTGCTCTTGTCAGTTTCTGATTTCTAAGGCTAGAAACTAAGAACACCAACCAGTTTTCCTCCACCGGGTTTTGCTTGCTGTTCTGAGTCCTGAAAAAATAGTTCTTGTGCTGGATCTTGTATCAGCAGTCTTCTTTATGAAAGTCATCTGCCTTTGAACTAAAGGAGTCCTGGCTCGATCTTCTATTACATCTGACTGATGTCTACACATGGTGACAAACTCAATGTAAACCAAGAACCCTATATCCATCAGAGTGTGTGTTCTCTCTAGTGGAAGTGGTCTAGAGCACCTTACACAGTATATTACCAAGGATATCATTCTTTCCATGTTTCTCCAAAAGTCTCAGTTTTTTAATCTAAAACTTATAGTGTGGGTTTTTAGGCAAGTATGAAGAAAAGGAGAGACTACTTGATAATAAAATATATGGCTATGCTGAAATTATTATAGTAAATAATTAGAATTGAGGATAGCGACTTCTCAATTGGAATGTAATATATAACTATGTTATAAATAATTGGTCACTGATTGTACAGATGATTAAGAACATATTATGTGTTGTAAGGGCATTGCCAAATATCTGGAGACTACCATCGCATCCAGAAAAGTGTATGTTACCATTCAATTTGGAGCTTTACCAAAGCAGCAAATGTGTCTTCATTGACAAAAATGTGTAAATAAAAACTATTCTTGGTGACTCTTTCATTTTCTCTCTTTACATGTTTTAATGTCCTTAGAAATTGTCTTATAAGCAAAGACTACTTCCTAATTAGCTAAATTTAATATTCATACAAGGTCCATATGTTTATTAGGATGTAGTAATTAAGTTGACATTACAGAGTTACACAATCATCGTTGATGATAAAAATTTGGCAAAAGGAAAGATTTAAAAATTTACCTATCTTGTCAGTAAAGTAAGTGAGTCCAAAGATTTGTAGCATTATCTAAAGTTCCAATGAATAAATCCTTTAAAAAGAAGTAAGTTATCATAATTCCATTTGGTTAAACCTGTGTTTGCATTATTGGTATCTTAAATATATTATGGAAACAATTCACTTGACACATAAAACCGTTTTAGGAAAATCAAAATAAATGCTTCATAAAAAATGAATAATTTTATATAGATAAAATATAGTTGTGTAATATTTCAGTCTTCTCTAAGATCAAGAAGAAAAACAGATGACATTGCTTTAAAAACTATTAATCCTATAAATCATGCTGCTATAAAGACACATGCACACGTATGTTTATTGCCGCATTATTCACAATAGCAAAGACTTGGAACCAACCCAAATGTCCAACAATGATAGACTGGATTAAGAAAATGTGGCACATCTACACCATGGAATACTATGCAGCCATAAGAAATGATGAGTTCATGTCCTTTGTAGGGACATGGATGAAATTGGAAATCATCATTCTCAGTAAACTATCGCAAGAACAAAAAACCAAACACCGCATATTCTCACTCGTAGGTGGGAATTGAACAATGAGAACACATGGACACAGGAAGGGGAACATCACACTTCAGGGACTGTTGTGGGTTGGGGGGAGGGGGGAGGGATAACATTGGGAGATATACCTAATGCTAGATGACGAGTTGGTGGGTGCAGTGCACCAGCATGGCACATGTATACATATGTAACTTACTGCACATTGGGCACATGTACCATAAAACCTAAAGTATAATAATAATAATAATAATAATAATTACAATAAAAGAAAAAAAAAATAAAAACTATTAATCCAATCTGATTTGTCCAATGATTAACCATAAGAAAGTTTACTATATAAACTGAGGTTCTTATAAATCTTCTGTATTTATTAACCAAATAACAAAATGTTTCAGACATTTTAGTTAATGCATTTTTACAATTACATTTTACTAACTTTATGGCCATTTCTATTTCTTAATTTCTTATCTAACAATTAGTCATTGCCCACACAGCTAAATTAGAAGTTACTGTGAGACAGACTGATCACTCTCCACCCTCTACCTCGAAGGGCCAGCACAGTTAAACATTAAAAATACAATTTCTTCATTCGGATGAAATCTTTGAATCCTGTACTAAATTTATATAAGTGCTTATTTATAATTATGTATATTATATATAATTGTATATTTACGTGCTTACCTCAATAAGTCAATGAGATTAGTGGCTTTTTCACATTTTTGAAAACACTTGTATTAGTTTGCTAGTCTGCTATAACACAGTACCAAAGGCTGGTAGCTTAACAGAAATTAATTTTCTCACAGTTCTGAAGGGTGGAAGTCCAAGATCAAGGTGTCAGCAGGTTTGATTTCCCCTAAGACATCTCTCCTTAGCTTGCAGATGGCTGCCATCTTGCTGTGTCCTCACATAGCCTTTTCTCTGTGTGTATGCATTTCTGGTACGTTTTCTTGTTGAGGACACCAGCTCTATTGTATTAGAGCCCCACCCTTAGGACCTCATTTAACCCTAATTACTTCTATATTAAAGGACATATCTCCAAATACACTCTTATTTCAGACTAGGGCTTCAATATTCAAATTTTGGGATAACACAATTCAGTCCATAACAGCACCCAATTTGTATCATTTAATCTTTTTAAGAACCTTATTAATTTCTTTTATTCTGATTTAAAAAATTTTATTATGATATAACTGACATTCAATAAGCAACACATTTGAAAGACATGTAATGAAATGTATATGTCAGTGGAAACATTACTACAATCAAAATAATGATCCTGTCCATCTCTCCTAAATGTTCCCTTGTGCCCTATGTAGTTTCTCCTCCCCCTTAAGAAAGAAGTGATCTGCTTTCTGTTACTACAGATTAACTTGGATTTTCTACAGTTTTATATAAATGGAATTATACAGCACACACGCTTTCACCTGGCTTCTTTCACCCAGCATAGTTATTTTGAGATTCATCACGTTGTTGCATTTATCAATAATTAATCTCTTTTTTTTGCTGAGTAGTATTTCATTTTACATATGTACCACAGTTTGTTTATTCATACACCTGTTGATGGACATTTAGCTTCAAGTGTTTTTTCTATTATAGATAAAGATGCTATAATCATTTGTGTACAAGTATTAGCATGAAAATAAACTTCCTTTTTTCTTGGGTAAATATGAGTAGAAGGGCTAGGTTATGTGATACACACACACACACACACATTCACACACACACACACACACACATTTTTCCAATGTGGCTGTACTTTTTTACATTTCTACCAGTAGTATATAAGAATTTCAGTTTCCCTACATCTTTGCCAACACTTGGTCTAGTCAGTCTTTTTTAAATTCTAGCTATTCTAATAGATATGTAATTGTATTACATTATCATTTTACTTTATATTTGTCTACAGTTACTAA
The DNA here is from genome assembly GCF_028885625.2 of Pongo pygmaeus. NCBI lineage: Eukaryota > Metazoa > Chordata > Mammalia > Primates > Hominidae > Pongo > Pongo pygmaeus. Next base: position 40,509,682 of record NC_072384.2, on the reverse strand, counting down.
TGATATTGAATTTTTTTTCATGTCCTTATTTGCCATTCATATATTCCCTTTGCCCTTTTTGGCCTTTGTCCTTTTTTTGTAGGATAATTTTTTTTTCTTGTTGGAGGGTTTTGAGTGTTCTTTATATATAGTATACACCAATATTTTATCAGATAAAAGCCTTATAAAGATTTTTTCCCAATCTGTGACTTATCTTTTTATTCTCCTAACAGTGTCTTTAGAAAAATGAAAGTTTAATATTTGATGAAGTTTATCATTATTTTTTATAGACTATGATGTTGGTGTTAAATTTAATAAATCTTTGCTTAACCAAATGTTATAAAGATTTTGTTTTATGTTTTCTTCTAGGAGTTTTATAGTTCAGGACTTTACATTTCAGTTTATGACTCATCTTTTTTTAGAGGATTCATATCGAGTTAATTGTTGTATATGGTATAAGGCGTGAATCTAAGAATATTTTGCATATAGATGTCTAATTTTTCCAGCACCATTTGTTGAAAAAAATATTGTTTCTCTACTATAGTGCCTTCGCATCTTTGCCACAAATAAGCTATTCATTTAGCTATAGATTTATTTCTAAAATATTTATTCTGTCCTATTGATTTATCTATTTCACAAATATCACACTATTTTGACTTTATCTCAATTCTTAAAATTAGGTACTCTAATCTATCCAATTTTGTTGTTTATCCAAAGCTGTTATTGGCTATTATAGGTCTTTCAAATTTCTATGTGAATTTTTAAATCATTTTCTCAATATTTACAGGAAGTGTGACAGACTTTAGTGGATATTTCATTGAACGGATAAGTTTGGAGAGAACAGACATCTTGAAATATTATGCCTTCTACCCCATAAACAAGGCCTATCTTTCATTATTTAATGTCTGTCACAATGCTTATTGTTGTTATGTCCAGGTCTTTCACATATTTCAAACAATAAATTCATATTTCAATGCTATGTTCAATGGTACTTTAAAAAAATTTTAATTTCCAATTGTTATTTGCCAGTAAAAAAAAATGATATATTTATATTGCATTCTTAAATCTTGCTAAATTTACTAATTCTAGTATCTTTTTTGTAGATTCCATTCAATTTTCTATATAGACAATCATGCCATCTGAAAATCACTTCTTTTCTAAACATGGTTGTCTTTTAATTCTTTTTCTTGCCTGAGGGAACTAACCAGAGTTTCAAGTACTGTATTGAATAGAAGTGATAAGAGCAGATCCCTGTCTTGTCTTGTTCCTGTTCTTAGTGGGAAAGCATTCAGTCTTTCACCAGTAAGTATACTATCCATAAGCTTCTTTTATAAAATCCCATTATCTATTTCAAGAAGTTCACTTCTAATCCTAGTTTGTTGAGAATTTTTGTCAATAATGGATGTTAGATTTTGTCAAACGATTTTTTTGTCTATTGAGATGATTTAATTTGTAAATATGATTAATTACATTGATATTCTAATACAAAACCAACCCTTCATGATTGGAATAAACACCACTGCTTATTAATGACATATTATCCTTTTAATATATCATAGGATTTAATCTGTTAAATTTTAGTTCAAAATCTTGGATCTAAATTTTGTGGGATGTAGATCTGTGGTTGCCCATTTTTATAACACTTTTGTCTGGTTTTGGGGTCATGGTAATGATGACCTTGGAGAATAAGTTGGAAGTACTTTCCTTGGTACTACACCTTTCAAATTAAAAAAAAAAAAATCCATAACATGGCAAAGGAACTATTACAAGTGAAACAGTGTTGTAACAATATCTACCTAATAAAATATCCCACTGAATGTTTTATAGGTGTATTGGGTAAAAGCCTAGGCTCTTAACTTGAAACTTGGGTTCAAATACCAATAATGGCATAAAATACCATTATTGCATGTGTAGCATATATTTTTAAATGTTGGAGGACCAAGACATTTAGCCTTTTCCCCCAGCTTTATTGCAATATTATTCACAAATAAAATTGTATATATTTATCAAAATATAATAAGTATGTGAGATAGTGCATATGTTAACCAGCTCAGATTAGGCATTTCACAACGTATACATGCTTCAAAACATCATTTTGTAGCCTTTTTTTTTTTCCTTTAACTTCAATCTTTCAATATTAAGGCAAGCAGTTCCTGGAAACCTTTACATCTTGCCTGCAAGAAGCACAGCTTTGAATCTTATCAAGAGACCAGAAATTCTGGTAAACTGGTTGGATCTTTAAAGTCCAGGAAGTGCTGGTCTCTGGCTAGTGTTCCAGGAATGATGACATATATGCAGCAGTTCTGAGAACCTACAGAGATGTGGGTACTTTTCTGCCCTCTGTAACTAACATATAACCTAATTTCCTAATGCTAAGTCTATTAGGCCGATGTTCCTTAGACCCTTTGCTTGAGTCCTTAAAACTGAATTTGACAAAGCATTTAAAATTATAACAATGGAAAAATATTCCATGCCAGAAATTAGAGTGTTACCTACAAAATCTTTTTCAATTCTCATTTCATATGATTTAAAAACTGGCCTTATTTGATATTCATAATAGACTTTTTTTTCAAATAATGAAAGACTGCACATTTTGTTAGAATCATTATTTTGACAGTTTGTATGGATTTCATAATTTAATATTCTCTGCTTTCAGCTGGAGGGAAAATAGTATCTATAGAATTGAATACCAGATACAAATGCATTTTCTACTTTCTTTTAATTCATAGGTTTATACAAACTGTTTCATCGTCATATCATGTACTTCTCTCCTGATATACCTGTGTTAGAAGTTCTGCTACACTGAAAATCTAAGTCAAATTCACGGTTCAACCCATGTATCTTTCTCCTCCCTAATTGGTAGTTTCAGGGCATTAATAGCAATTTATATAGCTAATTACTTGGTAGATACTTACAAATATAATAGGTACCTTTTTTCTAATTAATTTACCATCAGATCAGAGTATTTATTTATTTATTTTTTTTTTGCTCATCATTTTATATCCTGTATTCCACTATGTATATTGCCTGGCACATAGTAGAAACTTATTAAATTATTTTGATTAATGAATTATACTAGATAGATATTAAAGCAGGAAAGGAAATACAATTTAAAGTCCCTGATAGCCAGTGATGGTGAGCATTTTTTCATGTGTTTTTTGGCTGCATCAATGTCTTCTTTTGAGAAGTGTCTGTTCATGTCCTTTGCCCACTTTTTGATGGGGTTGTTTGTTTTTTTCTTGTAAATTTGTTGGAGTTCATTGTAGATTCTGGATATTAGCCCTTTGTCAGATGAGTAGGTTGCGAAAATTTTCTCCCATTTTGTAGGTTGCCTGTTCACTCTGATGGTAGTTTCTTTTGCTGTGCAGAAGCTCTTGAGTTTAATTAGATCCCATTTGTCAATTTTGGCTTTTGTTGCCATTGCTTTTGGTGTTTTAGACATGAAGTCCTTGCCCATGCCTATGTCCTGAATGGTAATGCCTAGGTTTTCTTCTAGGGTTTTTATGGTTTTAGGTCTAACATTTAAGTCTTTAATCCATCTTGAATTGATTTTTGTATAAGGTGTAAGGAAGGGATCCAGTTTCAGCTTTCTACATATGGCTAGCCAGTTTTCCCAGCACCATTTATTAAATAGGGAATCCTTTCCCCATTTCTTGTTTTTGTCAGGTTTGTCAAAGATCAGATACTTGTAGATATGTGGCATTATTTCTGACGGCTCTGTTCTGTTCCATTGATCTATATCTCTGTTTTGCTCACCATCACTGGCTATCAGAGAAATGCAAATCAAAACCACAATGAGATACCATCTCACACCAGTTAGAATGGCAATCATTAAAAAGTCAGGAAACAACAGGTGCTGGAGAGGATGTGGAGAAATAGGAACACTTTTACACTGTTGGTGGGACTGTAAACTAGTTCAACCCTTGTGGAAGTCAGTGTGGCGATTCCTCAGGGATCTAGAACTAGAAATTCCATTCGACCCAGCCATCCCATTACTGGGTATATACCCAAAGGACTATAAATCATGCTGCTATAAAGACACATGCACACGTATGTTTATTGCGGCATTATTCACAATAGCAAAGACTTGGAACCAACGCAAATGTCCAACAATGATAGACTGGATTAAGAAAATGTGGCACATATACACCATGGAATACTATGCAGCCATAAAAAATGATGAGTTCACGTCCTTTGTAGGGACATGGATGAAATTGGAAATCATCATTCTCAGTAAACTATCGCAAGAACAAAAAACCAAACACCGCATATTCTCACTCATAGGTGGGAATTGAACAATGAGAACACATGGACACAGGAAGGGGAACATCACACTCTGGGGACTGTTGTGGGGTGGGGGGAGGGGGGAGGGATAGCATTGGGAGATATACCTAATGCTAGATGACGAGTTGGTGGGTGCAGCGCACCAGCATGGCACATGTATACATATGTAACTTACCTGCACATTGTGCACATGTACCATAAAACCTAAAGTATAATAATAATAATAATAATAATAAAATAAAATAAAAAAAAAACAATAAAAAAAAATAAAAATAAAAAAATAAAGTCCCTTGCCTTTAAATAAATAAAGCTGTCTTTTAAAAATGTGGAATTGAGAATAGAAAAGTTTGTTTGTATAGATTAATTTGTTGACATTCACATTACTGTGCAACTTAGGAGTCTGATTTTTATATGCAAACTTTGAAATTCAAATTATGAAAGTGAACAGTGAAGATTCAGAATCAGTATAATCAAGAGGTGCTAAGTTCCTTGAGGGTGACTTTTTACCTATGATCTATTTTGTTCCAGTTAACCCTCTGTGAAACTCTCAGCAACACACTCTGCACACAGACACACTGTATAAGTGCACAGACTGTCTATTCATATGCATGCAGCTTTGTACAAACTTAAATATATAGCCTGTGTCCTTTTATATTAAAAACAATGCCTTAATAGGTTCTAATTGAATTTGTCGGTATACTTCATAGTTTCATCTGGTCTTAACTTTCTATTTATCAGTAACAATTAATATAGTCCACTCTCCATTATCTGCACAAATTGTATGCAGTAAAATTGAATCATGCAGACATAATTCAGAAATCATTTCTATTTGTATGTGGGAAGTAGTATGTGATGTTTTCAGAGTAAGTTTCTTGCCTTAATTATATTTTGCTTGGGGTAATTAGTTTGCATTCCCTGAGCACACATCAACTGACAGTGGGGGAAAGTACAGCCCTGAAGTATTCTGGGAAAATGATTTAAAATATTGTAACTGAACCACATGTATATACTCAGTACTTGTAAATGACCTGGGAAAATTCAAAGGGGTCCAATATTGTCTGGAGTATTATTGAGACTTGGTGATCAAATCATGTCTTTCAAAAATAACTGCATATATTTCTAATTTAACTCAGTCTAGTCCCACAGTACCAGTTTTGTAAAGGAAATTCATTAAACTAGATCGCTCAATGAGGAAACTTGAGAGCAAATGGAAGTTCAGTTTATTTGTAGCTCTATCATGGGCATATGTGCATGCGTGTGCATGTGTTGCTTCAAACGTTAATTTGTTTGTCTCTATGACAATATGTGTTGGTTTTTTTTATTTATTTTGCTTCATTGTTTTCAGTTGTAGCTAAGAACACATTATTTCCTAGGAATTATATATAAAATGCCACCTGCAGCACTCAACTCTCATTGTTCTTTAGATTTCAGATGCCAGAAGGAAATAGATTCTAAGGACATTGTGCTACGCAGATAAAATGCAATTGTGTTCTACAGAAAAGATTTCCATTCTGTGTGCTGATAAGTACATATTTCCATTACATTTTTTAAAAGGAGACAGTTTTGATCATAGGAATGAATATTAATAAGAATTTTTTACTAAAAGTATTTAATTATTTGTATATTATTCTTTCACTATTCTCTCTTAGAAATCTCTCTCACACACATACCCACACTCACACATGCACATACTTTCCTATATTAGAAGAGTATTTGAAATCCAATCTTCACTCACTTCAATTTGAAGCATCAGATGCATATTGAATGCATGTAGTGACATTACTTGTATTTTAATGTTAAAATTCCTAATCTTACCCCTGAAACCACTACAGGGGCAAATATATATATAAATACCTTGAATTTATGAAGTATGGTTTATTTAACTTCAGTTTGCATCAGTGGTAATAACCTATGTAGCCAAGACATAATTAACAAATGAAAAATAATAATATAAAATGTGACTATGAAATCATGTACCACAGAAGCTTATCCATGATATATTTACAATAATTATTTCTCCCACCCTTGTTTCATTTTTTTTTGGTAGTTATTGATATAATGACTCCTATTTTCCTAAAGGTAAAAAATAATGATCTGTACTTTACTTTTTTCTGTTGGCAATGTACTATGTACTTTATTCAGAAACTTTTTTTTTTTTTCATTTAATGAATTCAGGCTGGGCTTGGTAAACCCATTAAGGGACAGATAAGGCTCCAAAGAGAAGGTTATATTTAATCTGAGCTACAAAGAACTGTCTTAAGTAAATTACACATAAGACAGTTGGAAGAGGAGTGTACACATAGGGGATGTTAAATGCAAATGCACAGAAATGAGAGAAAAGTGGCTGGTTAACAACACATAGGCTCAAAAGGGTGTTTTATACCAAGTAGGAGATTGGGTTTTATCTTGTGGGAGATGTAATCAAAGACTTTTAGATGGGAAAATACATAACTAGATTTCATTTTAAAATATGACTATAATGGAATGTGGAGAATGGAATGGAGGAGCAAAGGCCTGAAGGAGGGAGACCTTACTAGAATCCATGGCTATATTGCAAAAGAGATAGGATACAGAGGTCACGGTAGATGAGGAGCCAAGCAGAGAATCACTGAAATATATTAAGGCAGTGAATGAGTAGAGCAAGATGACTGGATATATGTTGGAGGGGGGCGGTGGCGGGTAGGGGAATTTCTTGTGTGAGTGACTGAGTGCATGGTGGTACTAGTCACTGAGAAAGGAAATAAAAGAGTAAGAGATCAAGTCCCTGTCTCTGGATGTGTGTGTATTGTTCTATGTGTGTTTGGGAGGATACTATGCATTCTATTATAAACCATAGATCTTGAGATACCTGAGACATCTAGGTGGAGTTGATCAGTAGGGAATTAGAAATAGGGTCTGAACCTTAGGAGAGATAGCTGGACTTAAGTTTTAAAAATCAGGAGCAATCATGAGTAGTTGAAGCCATGGGATCTGGTGAAATTATTCATCTATCCATTCTTTAACCACTAATGCAACATACATATAAAAATGTTGCATTAGTTGCAACATACATATAAAAATGCTTGCCTGTCATTGGGCTAAGGGGAGTACATAATAAGTTATTAATGGCTTTGTAAGCATTACAGAGAAGCAAAAGGTATTCCTTCCTGTAAAAAATAATAACAGTGAATATTTACAGGGTGCTTATTATATGCCAGGCAGCCTGCTTTATAGCTATTGTTCCTTTAATCTTCACAATAATCTTATGAGGTAGGTCCTATTCTCATTTTACAGAAATGGAAACCGAGGAAAAGAGCAGTTGAGGAATTTATTAATGTTATCCATCCAATAAGTCTCCGAATCTTAATGTCCTTTGCAAGTTAGGATCTTATTATTAGAATATTCCCTTAACAGAGCTTTGTAGAGAAGGGAAAATTAAAAGAAAATGCTAATATATCAAATGGCATACAGTATTGTGGAAAAAAAGAGACATTACAGATAGCTGTGACAATTGTTACTATCATTAAAAACATTTAATTTGGGAATAAGATGTAGGAGATTCGGAATAGAATAATTTGAAAAATATAGATTTTTCTGTCTCAAGAGCTTTTTGCGTTTTTTCCTGTGGTGCTAACTGACCTTCAAACATCAATTTGTTCTGGCTAGACATTCTCAGTCGGGTTCAAAGTTGGTGATACATAAAGCAACAATAGCAAAAACAAGTAACTTAAGTCATAGATGCATGCTGTTGAAAAATGTTAGTGGAATAAAATCACATCAGGGTGTACTTTTCATCTCTTAAAACATATGGAGTGACTTTTATTATTCAATATGGAATCATTTTTGATTGTGCAAGAGAAATAATACCTTATATTTGAATAGTACATTTAAATTTTCAAAGTTCTGTAAGATATGTTCTTTATTTTTCCAGGAGGTTTAAAAAAATTTAAAAAGCTAAACTTTTTTTATATTTGTGTGTCACACACACGCTCACAAATATATATATACACAGCATGTCCATGTCCAACTTGATCAATACATATAAGAGTTAAGACTTTTTTTATTAGTTGGATAGTATTCTACCTACGTATATAGTAAAATAGAAAAATCAGTTGGTTTTAGTTTCTTAACTATTGTATACTGGTGATTTTGTTCTGTAGTTTATATACCTTGCAGTGAGATTATATTAGATTTTAATAGTATTGATGTCCTAGTCTGTTTTGTTGCCATAAAAGAATATCTGAGACCGGGTAATTTATAAAGAACAGAGGGGTTTTTTTAGGTCTCAGTTTAGTAGGCTGACAAGTTCAAGGGCATGCCCCTAGCTTCCAGTTAGGGCTTTTGTGCTGTGTCACAACATGGCAGAGAAAGTCAAAGGGGAAGTAAATACATTCAAAGAGGAAAATCTAAGGGGCATCCTGGCTTTATAACAACCCACTGTCAGAGGAATTAATCCATTCCTCTGAGAATCAATTCAGTCTTGTGAGAGCAATAACACAACTATGGCAAGAACAAGACCAAGCCATTAATGAGGGTTCCGCCCCCATAATCCAAATACCCCACATCAGGCCCCATCCCTCAACACTGCTACACTGGGGATTAAATTTCAGCATGAGTTTTGATGGAGGCAAACAAACTCTACCCAAATCATAGAAACTGTATTATTATTAATATTATTTACAGAAGTTAAAAATGTTGTGTTTGGGCATCATATGTCCTCACTCATAAGTGGGAGCTAAGCTATGAGGATACAAAGGCATGAGGATGATCCAGTGAACTTTGGGGGCTCTGGGGAAAGAGTGGGAAGGGGGTGAAGGATAAATGGCTACAAATTGGGTTCAACGTATACTGCTCGGGTGATAGGTACACCCAAATCTCACTAATCACCACTAAAGAATTTACTCATGTAACCAAATAACACCTATTTCCCAAAAATCTATGGAAATTTTAAAAAATGCTGTTTGGGGACAACAGTATGAGAGAATTCATAATATTCATGTTACCATAGTGCACTATCAAAGATTTTTTAAACTGATTTGATGACAGCTCATGATGATTTAGTTTGCATTTCCCTCTCTCAGTGAGGAGACATATATGTAAATCTGTCTCTTTTTTTTTTATAGATTCCCAGAATAGCAGCCCACCTCAGAGACAGTTAAATTTTTTCCATGATTAATTTATTTTGTTCAGATCTTTAATTCATTTGGAAAATTTTTTGCATATAATACAAAATAATGGTTTGAATTTATTTTCTTCCCATTGGAAAAAAGAGAGTATCATTTATTAAACCCATTTTCAATTCAAATTGAAATGAAATGTCAACATTATCAAAGGAGACAAAAACGGAATTCTAAGCAGAGCAAATATATATATATATATATAACTTTATGCATTATAATTTTGTAAACATATTTAATAGCACAGTATTTGTATTCTCAAACCTTTCTTTTTTTAATTGTTGTGTAGAATGTATCTTAAAGATCAGTCCATTTTGTATGTACAAAGATTTTACATTTTAATAACTGCATAATATTTTTATTGAATAGGTATACAGATGTTTTTGACTTACAATGGAGTTATGTCCTGAAGTGGAAAAATAGGTTACACCACTGTAAGTTGGAGACTATCTGTACTATTATTATTATTTCATTTTACTTTAAGTTCTGGGATACAAGTGCAGAACGTGTTTGTTACACACGTATACTTGTGCCATGGTGGTTTGGTGCACCTATCAACCCATTATCTAGGTTTTAAGCCCCACATGTGTTAGGTATATGCCTTGTGTGATGTTCCCCTCCGTGTGTCCATGTGTTCCCTATTCAGCTCCCACTTATGAATGAGAACATGCGGTGTTTGGTTTACTGTTCCTGTGTTAGTTTGCTGAGAATGATGGCTTCCAGCTTCATCTATGTCCCTGCAAAGGGTATGAACTCATTCTTTTTTATGGCTGCATAGTATTCCATGCTGTATATGTGCCACATTTTCTTTATCCAGTCTTTCACAGACAGACATTTCAGTTGGTTCCAAGTCTTTGCTATCATAAAAAGGTGGGAGTGTAAATTAATTCAACCATTGTGTACTATTATTTATTAATCTTCTACTGATGAATTTTTAGATGATATCTAGTCCTATTATAATCAGTGCTACCACAAATACCTTGTTACAAACATTATTTCACACAAGTATAACTCTGTCATATACATTTTTAGATGTGGAAATAATGGGGTAAAATTTATACATCTTTTAAGTTTTAATATATATTTCCAAATAGTGCTCTCTATAAAAGATGGAACAATTAACACATTACAAACGTTATATGGGAGTATTGTTTATCTATACTTATGTCAAACGTCTGTGTTAACTTTTTTAATCTTTATTAATTTACTAAATGAATAGTATTAAATATAATTTTAATTTGTCTTTTTCCTGTTTTGAATGAGGGAAAGCAACCTTTCATAAGGTTAGCAGTAACTTCTATTTGCCTGTTTTTCTATTTTATTTTTTAACATTTACCCTATCAATATGTGTTAAATGAATTAGCTATTTGTTACATGTGTTATGAATGTTTCTCAGCTTTTCTTTTGGCTATGTTTATTGTAATTTTTCTTTTCCCTGTAGATTTATTTTTAAAGTAGATGAATTTAATTATTTTTTAATGGCCACTCTACCTTGTTTTAAAATTAAAATAAAACTTCTCCCATACCAACATTATTTTTTACATTTTTTTGAAGTACTTTATGGCTTTTTTGTATGGTTAAATTCTGTATCCATTTGCTTTGTCACTATTCCTTTAAAATAAATATTAAAATGATTATATCTAGTGCATGATAACTTTGTCTTCTTTTCCAGAAACTGTTTATAGAATTTCTCTGTTGATTACAGCTTGTTTATTTTTCCATGTAAACGGTAGAATCAGCTTTTTTTGCCTTTAAATGAAGAACACTTTTAAAAATCATTTTCAAATTTACATATAGTAAATTTTCTAACTCTTTCTTATTTGTTTATTAAATGGATATTGCTGTTAGCATATGAATTTTATTCCTATTTTATTCAATTATCTTCCTGCTTATAAAATATTTTTATTGAATCTCTTGGGTTTTTTTAAATATAAAATGAAACCAATGAATATAGTAATTTTACAGATTTATATCCAATTTTATGCCTACTATTTTTTCTCTTTGTGAATTGATTTGACTTTCAACCCCCCCACACACACACTACTGTTAAATAACAGTAATGATGGTAGCCAGCTTTTATCTTAGTTTAATACGAATACTTGTAGTATAATGGATTGCTCCTACTCTGCAGTTTCGTGTATAGTCTTCATAGTAAATGTTAATATCTGACTGGACAAGTTCTTCCTCAGTAAACTTTTCAAAAGATTTTTATAATTTTTTTACATATCTGTTTATCTTTCTGAGCTTGAAAGGGTCATTCAGTTCCCAATCAAATCTCCCTTTTAAGTCTCAAGAGGCTAGTCCATTAAATACATATATTAATTTGTAAAATATTTAAACCTTATGATATTAAGATATTAAGTCTTCTTTTCCATGATTGTCCATTTGTTCACAAACTATTTTAAATTATTCAATGAAACTGTAGGATTTGTATGTGTGTGTTTTTTGATTGTGTCTAATTTTGTTTTTCATGCAAGTGTTGTTATTTATTAAGTAAATCTTTATTATAGTTGAAGCCCTATTGCATTTTTTTAAATTTCCATTTCTGGTTACTTTAATGGTATATTAGGAAAAATATTAACTTAGTATATTTATCATATTCTTGGACATCTTACCAAATCATTTATTTCAAATATCTTTTTATAATCTCATATAAAAGTATTTTTCTTTTGTTTCAATATTTGTAATATCTTCAGGCACTTAGGTAATTAGAATTAGTAGGATGATATTACTTATGTGGTGATAACAGGCATTTCTGTTGAATTTCTAATATTAATAGGAATAAATTTTGTTCTTCATATGTAATGTTTACAATTTTGTTAAAGAATCTTCATTATGTTAACTGGGCATGGTGGCACATGCCTGTAATCCCAGCTACTTGGGGGGCCGAGGTAGGAGAATCGCTTGAACCCAGGAGGTGGAGGTTGTGGTGAGCCGAGATCACACCATCGCACTCCAGCCTGGGCAACAAGGCGAAACTCTCTCTCAAAAAAACTGAAAAAGAAACTTCATTATAGACTGGATTAAGAAAATGTGGCACATATACACCATGGAATACTATGCAGCCATAAAAAATGGTGAGTTCATGTCCTTTGTAGGGACATGGATGAAATTGGAAATCATCATTCTCCGTAAACTATCACAAGGACGAAAAACCAAACACCGCATGTTCTCACTCATAGATGGGAATTGAACAATGAGAACACATGGACACAGGAAGGGGAACATCACACTCTGGGGACTGTTGTGGGGTGGGGGGAGGGGAAGGGATAGCATTAGGAGATATACCTAATGCTAAATGGCGAGTTAATGGGTGCAGCACACCAGCATGGCACATATATACATATGTAACTAACCTGCACATTGTGCACATGTACTCTAAAACTTACAGTATAATAATAATTAAAAAAAAAAAAAAGAAACTTCATTGTGTTTAGGTAGTTTCTTTCTAGTCCTGCTTTACTTTACTTGTTTTTTATTATTCTCAAAGAGCTGCTGGTAGAAACTTGGTGCATTGGAAGAACAGTAAGGGAGAACAGCATGACTAGAGTGGAGTAAGTGAGGGAGTGAACAGAAGATCAGAGAAATAAATCTAGGGAACAGATTATGTAGGACCTGACTGGGGTGACATCATGACAGGATGAATCAGAGGAGAGAAATTGTTAACCATAAATTGAAATGCTTGATCTAAAACAGTGTGTCTCGAATTATCTGTAGTGAACATCCAAAAACTTTTGTTGTTGTTGTTTTGTTCTGTTATTTGGTTTCCAACTAGTGAAGGATTGAAACTTCTGTAAATTGTTATGAAAATTAATTATTCAAAAAATAAAAATCTAAAAAGACATACATAATACAAATCCAAACATAAATTACTCTGTTACGTTGCTATAAAATTATTCAAATGAGGGCCAGGCATTGTGGCTCATGGCTGGAATCTTAACATCCTTTGGGAGCCTGAGGCAGGAGGATCTCTTGAGCCCAGGTGTTTGAGGTTACAATGAGCTATGATTGCTTCTAGCCTAGGCAATATAGCAAAAACATGTCTCTAAAAAATAATAAATAATTTAAAAATTTCAAATGATTTCTCATAATTTCACCACATAGCTGATTGTATCTGGTAGCTAACAGTTCGTGGACTCATGTAAGTCAAGGGACATGCTTTGAATAGGACTATCTCAGAGAGCTAGAGAGAGTAAACCAGGAAAGTAGAGTGTAATTGATGTGACTACTAAGATAGTGATCATAAAAGTAAAATGAGACTCTTGGCATGATTTTTTTTTAACCACGTTTACCTTTGTAGGTAAATTTACAGAGCCAGGTAATTGAACCATAAAGAGAGAGAAGTTGAGGATGTATTTAATATAGAAACCAAATGATTGGACATGAAACTTAAACTCCATTGAAGAGAATTAAGTGTGTAGAGGAGGAGATATAGGACAGCTGAAAATGAATTAATCCATGTCCCTGCAAAGACATGAACTCATCCTTTTTTTGTGGCTGCATAGTATTCCATGGTGTACATGTGCCACATTTTCCTTATCCAGTCTGTTACTGGTGGGCATTTAGGTTGGTTCCAAGTCTTTACTATTGTGAATAGTGCTGCAGTAAACATACGTGTGCATGTGTCTTTATAGTAGAATGATTTCTAATCCTTTGGGTATATACCCAGTAAAGAGACTGCTGGGTCAAATGGTATTTCTGGTTCTAGATCCTTGAGGAGTCACTACACTGTCTTCCATAATGGTTGGACTAATTTACACTCCCACCAACAGTGTAAAAGCATTCCTATCTCTCCACATCCTCTCCAACATCTATTGTTTCCCGACTTTTCAATTATCACCATTCAAACTGGCGTAAGATGGTATCTCATTGTGGTTTTAATTTGCATTTCTCTAATGACTGGCCATCATTCTCAGCAAGCTAACACAGGCACAGAAAACCAAACACCGTGTGTTCTCACTCAGAAGTGGGAGCTGAACAATGAGAACACATGGACACAGGGAGGGGAACATCACACACTGGGGTCTAGTGCGGAGTGAGGGGTGGGGGAGGGATAGCATTAGGAGAAATACCTGACGTAGATGGCAGGTTGATGGGTGCAGCAAACCACCATGGCACATGTATACCTATGTACCCTGTATGTTCTGCATGTGTATCCCAGAACTTAAAGTATACTTTAAAAGAAAAGAAAAAAAATGAATTAATCGTCATATTAGGGGTTGGAGGCTTGCTGGAGTGAGGTACTAGGGAAACTGAGCTAGTAAAAATGGAAGCTGTGTCCGTAGAATGAGATTCTTTAAATTTAACATTTGGAGAGAGCACATATTTTGGTAATGACAGAATTTAGATTGTAACCATGAGAGTGGCTGATTTTATATGATCTTGGGTGAAGAAAAAGTAAAGGACAAAGAGGCTATTGTGTTGAAAAAGTGGCTTCAGATGCAGTAAAATCATGAAGAATTAAGCAGAAAAAGTTTTGGAGAATGAGTAAGGAAGAAAAAAAACTTCAATGAAGTTCCAGACTGGAGAGTCAAGAAATGACTGCAACAAGGAGCGATAATACATGTCCTTAGAGGACCTGAAATAGAAGAGTGGGGAATTTTCTAGACAAGGGAAGGAAAATAATCTAGAAGTTGCAATGAGTTTCAGCTGAGTGCCCTCCTCCAGAATCGAATGGTGAGGAAGAAGAGTAGAGGTATGGTTAGAAAATAGCTATTAAGGCCAGGAGTGATGGTTCATGCCTATAATACCAGCACTTTGGGAGGCCGAGGTGGGTGCATCACCGGAGGTCAGGAGTTCGAGACCAGCTGGGCCAATATGGCAAAACCCTGTCTCTACTAAAAATACAAAAAATTAGTCAGGCTTGGTGACCGGCACCTGTAATCCCAGCCATCAATTGAGAAGTCTCAGCCAAGCCCATGGTCTTCAGGGTGAGCCAGGTTTTAGGGAAAGCAAAAGAGCTGAAAAGCATGTTAAGAAGAGGTTAAGAATTGGAGAATTTTGCTGATGACAGAAATTAATTTTAAAAGGTTTAATGGAGGTTTTTTTTTTTTTTTTGCATTTGAAAGGAGTTACAGACAAGATAAAAAAATGAGATGGGCAAAACCTTACAGGTATAGAGCCTGAGCCCATGATTCTTAAACTTTTCCTAAATGCCTGAACTAAACAAGGATAAAGTACACAGAGAGAAGATATTCATGTGCTGGGAGCCGTTTCTCCCATTGTGAGACACAATGCTACTGGATTGCTACACTGCAGCTAGTTCTTAGCTAGAGCATATCGGCAAAGATACTGTGTGCCTTCACTGTGCAAGGGCGTGTCAGCAGAGAAGTAAATAGACCTCTAAAGGATTGTTCTGGCTACCCGGTAAAAGAAAGTCAAAAAATTAGAAATAAACTAAGAGAATGCTAGTGTCATTAGCCATGATTATTAAAATGCACTTCCTATCTTCTTTCTCTGCATTCTTTCTGTCTCAAAATTTTTCCAACATTCTAGAATATCTTGTGCATGCATGGGCTGCCCTCTCCTTGTTAACCGTCTATACACTGCTGTAACTGTCCCTGCATTCTATCTTCTATCCATGACATTTTCAAAAAATGGGAAAGAAGAAATGAGCCATGGATCTTTTAAACTCTGAACAGATGTCGCTAGCAACCTGCTGGTTTGAAGGGGTCAACATAGCAAGTTTGCATATAATATAAATTGTAGAAGGTTTTTAATCCTGTTTCTTAACTTCAAAATGATTCCTTTTATTTTTTCCAAAGAAGATACTTGTCTTGGGTATCCAAATGTTATGTATGGTTCCTTATTCTCTAGATATTTTTGGTTTAAGCTCTATTGTTTTAAGCCAGTTAATTCTTTAAACGATAATTTTCCCTTTTCATTTCCGTATCTTTTGTTTTATTATTTTCTAAAGCACCTAGGTATTGACTGTGACAAACAGGGTTTGATTTTCTGGTTCACTAGACTGACACACCACAAAGGGAAAGGTGAAAGTTTAGTGGTCCAGAAAACAGACACGGCTGACTCTGTAATCTTTCTGTATATATGCATTCGATCCATCTCTTCCAGCCCTCTCAAGATATGCATATATATCAATAAAAATAGAAAAAAGAACTGGGTCTTTTCTCTATCAATTTAACAAAGCTGCTTTTAAATGTTTTTCAAAATATGAAAAACTGGCTGAATTTCAGATTCAGTGAGATTGTTTTGTGCCTTTTAATGAGCTCTTTAAAGTATTTTTTCTTTTTTTTTTTTTTTCATTTGTCACTCCATCTCTTCAATGATATACACAGAATTTCTTTATCCCAGTTTAAACATTGTAAAAGGTAAGCTGGAAAAGTTAGATTAGTTCAAAAGGGTAAAATTAGGTAACTGAGATCATGGAATTAAGGTCTTAGCACAATGAACAAGGAGAACTTTGGACCCATAAAACAGTAGAAAAATGACGAGAAGTAGAATGTCATGGAATTGCTTTACAAGCGAAATTAATATGGCTGTGTACCAAAAATGGAAGAGCAAGAACATATTCTATATTTTTTGAGCTTCTTAAAAGCATTCTAACTATCATAGCTCTTGTGAGCGATGCAACAATACAAAAGAAGGAGGGAAGGTAAAGGAGGAGAAAAGAAATAAGAAAGTCATTTTTAAACTCTGTTCAGTGGCCTTGGGAGTCAAATACACATAAACTATGCAAACAATTTCCTAAATTTGGTGAGATCACCTACTTTATTTCACTATCAATTCTGGGCCTCTCTTGGCCACCACTTTTATGCTTTTGTTTCATATTTTATGAAAGTTTTATTTTGTTGTCTAAGTAGTCAGACTTTAAATGGAAAAATAAATTAGCGATTAAAGAAATTTGTTTAATTTACTTTTCTTTTCTCACTTCTCTCATATTCTCTCTCCCTCTTATTCACCCTTCCTAAAAAATTAGACATATTCATTCTTTCTTCCCAAAAATAACTGATAATTTACTCTATCACTTGTAGAACTAATCCCAGCTGAGATGTGCCACAGTAAGTTTGCCGAATTTTTAGGAAACACATTTATTTTATACTTTAAATTTTTATACTGTAAGATTTCAAATAGCAAAGTGCTTAAGAGACTAGGGAAAGAGCAAAGGACAGCTTAATGAATTGAAACTAGGAAATTGTGAGTAAAGAGAAGTAGTTAGTTGGCTATGTCAAAAATGTGAGAATTTTAATTATGAAAATGAACTGTTGGATTGGAATATTTAACTGGCTAATGAGCCATTTTTGTGAAGAAGGTAATTTTAAGTTACGTTATTTAGGCAGATGTGTACAAATTCAATAGCTCACAAACAAAATATAACTCTTAATCATTATATATTATAATTCTGCATAATAGTAGAGAGCATATTTACAGAATAGTAGCTAGTTTAAAATTTTTGTAGAATATTGGTTTCCAAAACATAGAAGCATTTAAAATATTTATTAATTATCTAACTAAAATTATTACCAGGCTAATAAATCATTTGAAATAGTGAAGAAAAGACACTATCAATTAAATATGCATATTTAACATTTTACTTCTTAAAAGAGGCCAAAGCTAGTATTGTAAAAGTTACTAAAAAAGACACAATCACCATCTGTTGCCAAAGCAAAGAAATTGTTGTTTTAAGGTATTTACTTTCTTTTTTTTTTTTTTGATTTATTATACTTTAAGTTCTAGGGTACATGTGCACAATGTGCAGATTTGTTACATATGTATACATGTGCCATGTTGGTGTGCTGCACCCATTAACTTGTCATTTACATTAGGTATATCTCCTAATGCTATCCCTCCCCATACTCCACGACAGGCCCTGGTGTGTGATGTTCCCCTTCCTGTGTCCAAGTGTTCTCACTGTTCAATTCCCACCTATGAGTGAGAACATGCGGTGTTTGGTTTTTTGTCCTTGCAATAGTTTGCTGAGAATGATGGTTTCCAGCTTCATCCATGTCCCTACAAAGGACATGAACTCATGCTTTTTATGGCTGCATAGTATTCCATGGTGTATATGTGCCACATTTTCCTAATCCAGTCTATCATTGTTGGGCATTTGGGTTGGTTCCAAGTCTTTGCTATTGTGAATAGTGCCGCAATAAACATATGTGTGCATGTGTCTTTATAGCAGCATGATTTATAATCCTTTGGGTATATACCCAGTAATGGGATGGCTGGGTCAAATGGTATTTCTAGTTCTAGATCCTTGAGGAATCGCCACACTGTCTTCCACAATGGTCGAACTAGTTTACAGTCCCACCAACAATGTAAAAGTGTTCCTATTTCTCCAGATCCTCCCCAGCACCTGTTGTTTCCTGACTTTTATTGATTGCCATTCTAACTGGTGTGAGATGGTATCTCATTGTGGTTTTGATTTGCATTTCTCTGATGGCCAGTGATGATGAGCATTTTTTTATGTGTCTTTTGGCTGCATAAATGTCGTCTTTTGAGAAGTGTCTGTTCATATCCTTTGCCCACTTTTTGATGGTTTTTTTTTTTTTTTCTTGTAAGTTTGTTTGAGTTCATTGTAGATTCTGGATATTAGCCCTGTGTCAGATGAGTAGATTGCAAAAATATTCTCCCATTCTGTAGGTTGCCTCTTCACTCTGATGGTAGTTTCTTTTGCTATGTAGAAGCTCTTTAGTTTAATTAGATTCCATTTGTCAATTTTGGCTTTTGTTGCCATTGCTTTTGGTGTTTTAGACATGAAGTCCTTGCCCATGCCTATGTCCTGAATGGTATTGCCTAGGTTTTCTTCTAGGGTTTTTATGGTTTTAGGTCTAACATTTAAGTCTTTAATCCATCTCGAATTAACTTTTGTATAAGGTGTAAGGAAGGGATCCAGTTTCAGCTTTCTACATATGGCTAGCCAGTTTTCCCAGCACCATTTATTAGATAGGGAATCCTTTCCCATTTCTTATTTTTGTCAGGTCTTTCAAGGATCGGATGGTTGTAGATGTGTGGTATTATTTCTGAGGGCTCTGCTCTGCTCCATTGGTCTATATCTCTGTTTCGGTGCCAGTACCATGCTGTTTTGGTTACTGTAGCCTTGTAGTATAGTATGAAGTCAGGTAGCGTGATGTCTCCAGCTTTGTTCTTTTGGTGTAGGATTGTCTTGGCAATGAGGGCTCTTTTTTGGTTCCATATGAACTTTAAAGTAGTTTTTTTTTTTTTTCCAATTCTGTGAAGAAAGTCATTGGTAGCTTGATGGGGATGGCATTGAATCTATAAATTACCTTGGGCAGTATGGCCATTTTCATGATATTGATTCTTCCTATCCATGAGCATGGAATGTTCTTCCATTTGTGTCCTCTTTTATTTGATTGAGCAGTGGTTTGTAGTTCTCCTTGAAGAGGTCCTTCACATCCCTTGTAAGTTGGATTCCTAGGTATTTTATTCTTTTTGAAGCAGTTGTGAACGGGAGTTCACTCATGATTTGGCTCTCTGTTTGTCTGTTATTGGTGTATAAGAATGGCCCTATAGCTCAGGGGTTAGAGCACTGGTCTTGTAAGGTATTTACTTTCTATGTCTGTGCCCTAATCATAAGCCATTAAATGATACACTCCTTTCTGAGGTGAAGGTTGGATGGGATGATGTTATAAAATCCTCATACATAGTCTACTGTGTTATTTCTGAAATATCAGATTCATGATAAGATTTATAGAAGCTTCTAAACAGGCGGAGTTTATCACCCACATGGATTATTGCATTTAAATCTGACAATAACTCCATGAGGATTTACTCTTAATTTTTTCATTTCACGGATGACGAAACTGAGATTTACAGAGATTAATTAGTTGCCAGTGTCGCATAGGTGGAAAATGAACCACTTAGATTTGAATCCAAAACAACTTCCTCTTTTAAGGGCCTGTGCATTCTAAAATATATAAATTGCTTAGCCCAGAAGCTAACCAACCCTCAAATTGTTCCCAATAAAGTAATTAATGTTATTTTTTTAATCACAGTCAGAAGCTGTTAGGGCAGAGTTCCAGTGTGCAATGCATGGTGGACTCTGCAATGTGCAGTTGAATTGAGAAGCGTCTTACTTAATACCTCATATTTTCTGACTCTAACCACTTGTTTCAAATCTCTATTAGGAGTCTCACAATAACTTATCTAGGCTTATATAGCTAAATGAGTAAAATAAAACAAACAGCTCTCTGAAGAATGGATTGCTTTGGTTTCACATATTCTTCTTTTAGAGCAAAATGTTAGACCTACTCTAGAAAAATAAAATTGTAAAACTCTAAAGTTAAAAGTAAAACTACCAGAAAGTTCAGATTCATTGTAAATCTGAAAATGAATTTGTCAATGTTCAATCTTATTACCTTATTTATGTCAGCCATTTAGAGTTTACAAAACACTTTCACAAAAGATTTTCTATTTGATATAATCATAATATATCTGAGATAGAATTTTTGCGTTGAAATTGCCTTATGTGTAGGTTAAAATAGTCAATATTGTCAATTTCATAGTCTCAACATAATGATATCCATTTTATAGATGAGTAAACCTAGGCATAAAAAATAATTTTAAAAAACCCTTATTACTAATATATGGCCACCAAATTCATTTGCAAAATTAATAGACAAAAGTCACATCATCAAAGCCTTTTCTATTAAATTCTAAACAACAAAAAATAAACCAGAAATGAATTTCCTTCATTGAGGGTTTGAGTACATTACAAAGAACAAGTATTTCATATAAAGTAAATTGCTTTTGTCCATGCCTTGATTTGTTTAAAAAGATAATTTCAAATCTGAAATTCATTGCTTGTCAGTGGGTTAAATGTCTGCCCTTCCTCCTAGAACTTCTGTCACTCAGTGAAGAGTTGTAATAAGTGGAAGGTACCCATACTGCAGCTTATTTCTAAATTATTGAGCATTTCCTACCAGCTTTTATTTAAAAATAAAACTTTTTTTCCTCTAAATCCTGAAAAGTATTTTTGATGATCATTTGTTAGAATACAACATATGATTATTATAGATCTTCAATGTGATAGATGACTCATTTGCTTGTTGAAAATCACACGAAAGATCCTTCTTAGGCCAAGACTGTGCCTTACACATCTCTGTATCCCCTGCTCTGTGAGCACAGTTCTTTATACGTAACAGATACTTAATGGATTTTCTGAGTTGAGTTGAATTAACACACACACACACACACACACAATCTCTTGGGTTTAACATTGAAGGATGTTTTTGTCTTTAAAATGTTATCCAGACATGCATTAGTTATTTTTGATTTAGTGCTTTAGATTTCTTCAGGACAATGTGCTTTTCCTTTGTCACTAAAGTACTTTGATCCAGTAATCTTGAGACCATGATAGAGTATATGCATGACAGTGGCATACGTGATTCAATCCTTTGGGAAGAAGATGTAGTCATATCCCAAGTGAATGTGAAATTGTATTCCTCCCTCTCTCACTTTAGTATGAGACAAATATGCTTGCTGTCTCATTTTTAATTGAAAACTTTTAGAATATCTAGCAAATGTTTTGAAAGAGAATGCGTAGAGACACCTAAATAAAATTTGGAGAGTCTGTAGAGGGAAAATGTTACACAATACAATGCTGGGGGGATTTGGAAAAGCCCTCAGACCTTTCTTTTCTTATTCCTTTTCAGTTTAGAAGGCTTTTTCTCTCTTTTAGGACAATTGAGTGAAAAAAACTTACAGATGATTTTAACAGGTCACAAATATGTTTCCTGGTTTTGAACAAGGGCGTCTATATTATCTCAAAACTGTGTTAAAGATGGAGCATTTAGCAACCAGGAAGACAATGACTGTAAAACACAAAATTAACTCATCAAGTTACTGTAATTTTCTCTCTTCTTGTCTCCAGCTGATTAGTGCAAATTAACCGCCTGAGCAGTTAGCCTGCAATATGGAAATCTTAGATATCTGCTGAGAAGGCAGACTTTTTTCTTTTTTTTTTAACTATATCTCTGTAGAATTCCAGAATTCTTGAATGACATTACTCTGTTTCCTAATGCTGCTTTGAACTTTAAGGACATGTTTGTATGTCTGTTTTGAGCTTTGAGAATTTATTAACCTCAATATTATTATGATTATAATCTTTAAAATTCCTATATAGGAATTCAAAAGAAAAAAAGGGAAATAAAATGCTTAAATACCTCATCTCTTAATTGAAGATAATAACTATCTCACTAGATTATTGTGACAGTTAAAAATTAAATAATGTGTGGAATAAATGTTTAGAATACAGTGTGGTTCAGAGTGTGCAGCTGATACCCTTTTAAAATTGTTTATATTAAGCCATTGCATTTGATTCAGTAAAATGTACTACTTATTTCAATCTCTTCACTCTCAGAAAATGAGATATGTAGGCAATTTCTATCCATTACATTTCATATGGTCCATAGAGAGCTTGACAAACAAGAACTACTTTACCAAAAAGTCAGCTCTTGACCAATTATTAGAAATAGAATGGTGTGTTTTGTTAAAAAGAAAGTTGAAAAGTCAACTAATCTCAGAAAGGAAACAAGTGGTATACCTGGTAGGAAATAAACTATAATTTTTTGGAGGTGCATCTACAAGGGATAATCAAAGTTTTGTAATAAGATGTGATAAATATAACCACCTGAAACTAAATATCAAGAAGAGTTTTTGTTTCTGCTGTTTTTTTCCTTTATCTATAAAATAATTGGCAGCCATTTCTAGGTTTAAAAAAATTAGTGCAAACTGCACATTGAATATTTTTGAAGCATCAAAACTTTACCTTTTATCTCTGAATGCATTCAAACATTCCATCCTATACACAGTTTCCATGTATAGTAATTAATGCATTTGTTTCATACAAAGTTTTAATCAAGAATAATGTACCAGGCTTTTTCCTTGATGTTGGGAGTTAAGCACTGAACAAAGACAGTTTAATTCATGCACTCAAGTAACTTACTGGAGCAAGGAAAATATATATGATGATGAGTTATATGAAAGAGACGTTCAAGAGAAGTCTAAATGTATTTTTGTAAGGACAAACCAAATGCTTATTTTTAACATGTAGCGAGTTTTAACAGACTTAGAAACAAATAATATATCTTAAGAGCATACTCATGCCAGGGAATGACCCATTGCCTCAATATTTTTCAAACTTGCGTGATTTGAAGGATTTGGTTAAAAATGCTACTAACTCCATTGCTTACTTGGAACCACACTAAAGGATTGCGCTTCGATTTTACTTCTTGAAATTATTTTTCTACAAATACTCAGATTGTAAAATGTTGTATTATTTACCCCAATTGTCAGCTCAACATTCCTTAACCATGAAGTTAAAAATCACCGTATAATTGGAGACAGAAAGTGGTGAGGTAGTCTAATAAATTAAAACTATTGTGATAGGATCAATCTGTGATTTTTTAAACCTTCTAATTTTTGTGTAGTTGCTTTCTTATTTTTCATTTTCTCCACTTTCTATTAAATCATTCTGATTAAAACTGCTTACCATCTGTCCCTTGATATCGGATTCAACTTGATTTAAAAGCATGTTTAAAGACTACAGTACTAGTGTTTTAAAAGAAACTCCACTAAAAGTGACACAAAACACCAAGAATTATCTCTAAGAACAGTATTATTTAAACTCAACCACACTTAAAATGTTTCTTTTGAATTGTTAAAAAAAAAAAAAAAAAAGAAGTAGCCAAACATGTAATTCTTGTCCTATCCTATGGAGGCATTATCTTTCTTTTTATAAAATAGAAGAAATTGCTTCAGTTATATTGATAAGGAGATAGAAAATTGGTAGTGACGAAAGTAAATGATAAATGAAAAGATACTTGGGGCATTCCTGAATTTGCTTGTAATGTTTATTAATCCATCTAGAAAAAATGATTAAGGAAAATCTTAGTAAAATATCTTATAAACATAAAACTGAGAGATGTAAACTGAATAGACAGATAATGTTACCTAGGAGCTAACAAAGTTATAGAAGTGGTCAGGGTGTTGCAAAATGTGCTGCAATACTATCACATAAAACATGCAATCCAAGGAAAATCAAATGTGCAATCAATGTGTGGTAAGACTATGGAAAGTCATCTTGTAGAAATAACAGTAAAATATACTTTCCAGTCTTTGTTGGACAAAATGGTTTTTGTTAAAGTGAGATTAGAAAAGGCAGAGTTTATAGAAAAATAAAAATCATTCAGATCTGTTCCTGCCTGTGTTACTTCGAGGAAATCAAATACATACTTCAGACCTCAATTTTTTCTATTATAAAAATAAAGATGATACTGGTTTCCATACTACCTTCTAAGGAGCCCCTGGGATTTGGTAAAGGTTTTTGGGCACTATCACGGGGATGGTGAGCCTACTAAGTTAGTAATTAAAACTGTGAAACTTAAAACATGTAGCACATGACTGGATAAGCCTTATTGAAATTTAAGTTAAAGATGATTATATGGCTGTTAGAAGGGGAATAAGAACAATTATCTGGATTACTTGACTTTCGTATTGGATTTACCTAAATTGCCTAGGAATATTAACAGAAATGATTTTTAAAAGAACAAAAAACAACACTGAGTATTTGCTTTGCTTCTTTGTGAACATACAGTTACAAATTTTAATTCAATTTCCATCATTTAATAAGTTATGCACTTAATATCTTTATTTTAAAATGAAAATGTTTCCTCTCGTAATTGTTACAGGTTTTAATATAATAATAAATCACTGTAATAGGCTAGAGTATATGAATGTATTATACAGTTTTTTTACTTTAGGAATCTAAAATGACTGTCACATTTAATTTCACATTGTCAAAATAAACATACTGCTATTTAGAGAACTCATTCTTTAAGTTTCACAGGAAAAAAGAAAACTCTCCATTATTTTTATTTACAATGAAATTGCATTTTGGTGTCATCATCAGAGTTAGTAGTATTAGCCCCTAATGCAGGCAAAACATGGGGAATACATATACATTCTATTTAATCATTCTCTTACGATGCTTTCATGTTGTTTTAGGATGTAGGAAGACTGTGAATCAACCCATTTTATTAGGGTTTGTTAAAGCAAAATGAAAATTCTTTAGTTTTTTTTCTGGCTCATAAGCCTTCCAACCACACCCCATCTCTGCCTTTAAATATGCTAGTCAGGCGGGGCACGGTGGCTCATGCCTGTAATTCCAGCACTTTGGGAGGCTGAGGGGGGGCGGATCATGAGGTCAGGAGATCGAGACCGTCCTGGCTAACATGGGGAAAACTCGTCTCTACTAAAAAATACAAAAAAGAAAAAAATTAGCCAGGCGTGGTGGCGGGTGTCTGTAGTCCCAGCTACTAGGTAGGCTGAGGCAGGAGAATGGCGTGAACCCGGGAGGTGGAGCTTGCAGTGAGCCGAGATCACGACACTTCACTCCATTCTGGGTGACAGAGCCAGACTCCATCTCAAAAACAAAACAAAAGAAAAAAAGCTATTCATTTTGCAAAGTCCAATTTAAGTGAATCCAACTGTTAAACCTCTCTGTTTTGTGTTCTTGCCTCTCTCTCTGTGTTCTTGGAGTGGGATATGCCTGCAACATTAGGAAATTAGTAGCAGTAGTGTCCGGGGTATTATCTGGGTTTATTGAATCCTTGTCTGTTCCTATCACATGTTGTGTGTGTGCTGATCTTTAGCCTACTCTTGGACCACGTAGTAAGAACAGTCTGGAATGATGAAGGAGAGGAGTCAAATCACAAGGCCATGTTTAACATATGGCTTCAAGTAACTGTAATCCTTGAAAGTCCACATGCTTTTATTTTTCTTTCAGAAAAATAATATAAAGACCAAAGAACATTATCCACTATGACCATACTATAACTTTGTTTCAAAATATGTGCAAGTTCTAGAAAATGGACACTCCTACACTGTATTTTTGCTTCATTGGTTTTACTTTCAGTCATGTTTGTTTTGTTTCCTTCAGAAAGGAGTGTACGTTACTACAAGTGTATTAGAGAGATAACAACCCTCAAGGGTGCTGTTTTAATAGAATCAAGGAGAGCTTTGGGATGCCCCTGATTTAAAAATAGATTTTTTTTTTTTTGCATTAGTGTGCCTGTTTTCATGACATGCATGTGTGTATGTGCACATATGCACGCACCCACATAATTATGAATTTTCCTCTGACAATTTATACAAACAGGAGGCAGGGAAATACTGGGGAGAAGAGGGCAGTTCCCCAGGAAAGGCCCCACCTTCAAGCCTGGAAACCCATGGCCCTAAATGGGAAGAGGCATTCCTGTTTTCACACTCAAATGTTGCCTTTTCCAAGACCACTCTGACCCACCACACCCCATCCTTTGCTCATGTAAACCCCAACTTCCACTGGCAGAGCGGCAGATCGGAATGACAGAGAAGGAGAGAAGAGAAGGGGCATCTGAACGTCAGGAGGAGTTTTGCTACAGACAGTCAGGAGATCAGCCATGAACAGCCAAATTCCAGGGGAAGATCATCTTCACACTCCATCCCCTTTCCAGCTTCCCTTCCATCCCACTGACAGCCACCTCCATCACTCAGTAAAGTCCCCGAATTCATCATTTAAGTCTGAGTGACCTGATTCTTCCTGGCCACCAGACAAGGACCTGGGTATCAAGAGAGCAGGGTGTAAAAGACTGTCACCCTGACTTTTCACTAAGCTGATTTAACACTTAGCTGTCCACGGAGGCAACTGTTAAAAGAGCATTAATTGTAGCACACCCTTAGAGGCTACCATGGGGCCAGAGCCCAAAAGAGGTTGCCCTGGCTCCTGCACCTGCCTGTCTGTGTGTCCCCTCTCCCATAAGGGGTTTGAGCACATGGCAGCCGAGCAAACGAGCCACATCCCTGTGGCAAGTCCTGTGAGGGGGTCAGTGAATTCTCCTGCTTCTCCATAATTTATGACATTTTAAAATTGAATTGTTTTTCATATTTCATGATAGCTCCATACATAGAATGACCTGTTAAATAAATGCTATTCAGAATTCCAGGTAATAGATAATGTTGCTTTAAAATTGCATGAGTTTTCTAACAGCTGAACTTAGACTAGTTTCATTTATATTACTGTATCTTTGTATCTGAGTGTCCTAAGAGTGACTGCTACCAATAAGTAGTATAAGTATGTGAGGAAAGAGAAATGACAATATAATTATCATGACTTCTTTCAAGTTGGGGAAATATTAATAGCTTTTTGCATTTAAAATTAATATAAATTAACATTAAAATAATTTTTTCTGTCATGAATTTAAGAGTAAAATATTTACATTTTTAAACACCATCTTTCCTTACATTTTAGCATCTATTTCCAGAGGTGAGGTACCAGTGTTGGTTCTGCATAATAATAAAACCCTTCCAAAGTTGTAGAACTTAAAAAAAAAAAATGAATTGCAAACCTCATACAGTGTAGAATTAAAATGCTAAACCATTAAAACTAAGCAGTTGTACAAACTTTAAGAAAAGATTTTAAAATTGTTTTTAAAGGGACCAAATGAATCAATTATTATTTAAAAGAACTTTTATTCAGCATTGTGTTGGCTAAATACTTCATGCGAGTTCTTGTTTTAAGGCAAGTCACCCTCATTTTTTTTACTGCTTATTTAAGAAAGCTTTTTAGTGGATCTTTATTTAAGAAACATCCATAGTCTTTTTGTTGGTTAGTTTTAACGGAGCTTTTTAGTTGCTCTGAAAGCAGTAAATCTCTGGTTCACTGTGTGCTTTCATAGAGATTTTTTTCTGGCCAGCAATTTCTTGCTTCCTATTTTTGAAAAGACCAGTGTTCTGCTTTCACTTAAATGTGAAATGGAGAAAATTAAGAGTTAGTTTTATGTGTTTGTTTCTTTTAGGAATAAAAGTATAATTAACAACTTTATAGAGAGAAGGTTTGCCCACAGAGCTAGTGATTTCCATAGTATTAGTACAAATTTGTAAAGAATTTTGTAATATGTATATTATCAATTTGCCTTTTCAAAAGTCTGTATCAGACTGTAATTTTATCATAGGCTTAATTTAACAATTCTCAACACTGATGAATTTTTTTTTTAAATATTTTCCCAAATCTGATAGGTTTAAAAAAATGCAGCTTAATGTTGTTGGATTGAGATTTCTGGGATTATTAATCAATTTGCCTTTTTCAAATACAGTTGATTTTCATTATTTGCAGTAGTTCCATTCAGTAAAGTTACCTAGACAATTGAATTAGTGAATACTAAATCATTACTCCTAGGGGATGTACAAGGTTAGCTTCTTGCAAGCTTCTGGTCACATTTTATTTTCATCAACTGATCCATAATATAATCTTTTACATGTGCCTCTGTTGAAGGACATTTTATTTATTACAAATTGTTTGAATATTGACATTGAACTTACAAATAGCATTATCCTGTTTCAAAATATGTGCAGATAGCATTATAACTTATGCTTGAACAAAGCTTATTTTAACATATTTTTTTCCCTGTAAAGCACATCACACTGGTCTTACGTTTAGGAACATTAGACAGCACCTCAACACTACACTTGGGGGCCATTTTAAATAGCAAAATTACCAACCAAAAGCAAAAAATTAGAAAAATGTGGTATTAAAAGACTGTGAAAAGGAAATATTCACAGTATGAAAGCTGAAGCAAAGAAGGCAGAACATTGTTCTGCTTGACCTCATCAGGGAAAATGGGCAGCAGGCAACTTAAACTTTGGATTTTTGAGCATGTTCATGAATGACCACAAAAGACACTGCTATTTGATGCAGGATTTTTTTTTCTTCTTAGCTCAGCTAGGTCTGGGTCCTTGTCTCATGACCAGGAAAAATTAGGCACACAGACACTCAGAGAGTGAGTGGAGTAGAATTTATTTATTTATTTATTTATTTTTTTGAGGCAGAGTCTTGCTCTGTTGCCCAGGCTGGAGTGCAGTGACTCGTTCTTGTCTCACTACAAGCTCTGCCTCCCGGATTCACGCCATTCTCCTGCCTCAGCCTCCCCAGCAGCTGGGACTACAGGTGCACGTGGCCATGCTGGGCTAATTTTTTTGTATTTTTAGTAGAGACGGGGTTTCACCATGTTAGCCAGGCCAGGATGCTCTCGATCTCCTTGTGATCCGCCTGCTTCAGCCTCCCAAAGTGCTGGGATTACAGGCGTGAGCCACCACGCCTGGCCGGAGTAGAATTTATTAAGTGAAAGGAAGGCTCTCAGCAAAGAGAGGGGTCTTGAGAGCAGGTTCCTGGTTGCTGCCTTCACAGTTGAATCCAAGGGCTTTTACATACAAGCTGATAGGGCTGGATTTTATATTTGTATAAGGTGTGAATTACTGGTGGCTCCACCGTATTCCCCTAGTATGCATGCGGGTCCTTAGTCCACTGTGGCCATGTTTAGGCAAGCCCCGTGTGCAAGTTCCCTTAACTGCACAAAACACGGGACGGAGGTTCTCTGGTGACTCTTTCCTTACTGTCTGCCTGAAGCAAGCTGGCTAACTCCTTTCATATTGACTGTTGATTAAAGGTGACAAATTTTAAAATAAATATAAGCAAGTAAACAAATTTGCAAATATGAAATCTGAATAATGAGGATTAACTGTACTTGCTTGCTATTTGCATTTTTTTTCAGCTTTCCTTTGTCTCGGTTTTTCTATTGGGATTTTAGAATTTTTATTAATTTGTACAGGCACAGTATACATTAAGTATATAAACTCTGTCATATTTGTTACATGCTTTTATTCCTGTTTATTTGCTTTTAATTTTTTTCTGATATTTTTGATATTTTTATTTTATTTTTATTGCATTATGGTCAAATGATACAGTCTCTTCAATATGGAGGTGTTTTGACTGTGGTATCTTATCCCACGATCACAAGGACTGATTTAGCTTATTTCGTGAGGTGACTGGCTGGCTCTTCGCCTTGCCATTTCATTCACTTCTTTCCAAAGTAGAC
This sequence comes from Pongo pygmaeus, assembly GCF_028885625.2. NCBI lineage: Eukaryota > Metazoa > Chordata > Mammalia > Primates > Hominidae > Pongo > Pongo pygmaeus. The sequence continues at coordinate 40,479,375 of NC_072384.2, read as the reverse complement.
TGTTGAATGGAAAAGGCTATTTTCCCCAGGTGGCTGTTTTGTTTTGATATGTAAACTTTTAAAATGTGGCTATATATTTAGTGTGGGGACCCACTTAAAGCCTAGAGTTGGTATAATGATTATTTTAAGTTGAAAATTTTAAGATTCAACAGACATCAAAATAAGCCTTCTCCGAACTTCCCTTATTTGACTAAAGGCAGAAAATTCTGGGAATGTTCTGCTATAAATCCCTTCTTATGTGTGGTTTGACTCCCAGAAAGGAAATCAAAAGTGAAACTATCATACATTCCCTCTCTAGGGTAGTTTTAGGGCCATGAACAAGATGGAAAAGACCACTTGCACCTGTGTTAAAAAAAAAAAATCATGATTACAAACTTTCTTATCTTTGTTTTCCCACAAACCCATTTGTCTTTCCTATGGAAACTCTCTTGTTCTTCCTATAAAGGTTTTTCACCACCTTCGCTTTTCCCTATTAAATTAGATATATAAGCTCCTAACATTAGCCCTTGAATGGACCGCTTCCTTTGTAGACCTCATATGCATATGAGCAAACTTTTCCTTCTCTTGTTAATCTGTCCTTTGGCAGTTTAATTCACAAGCTTCTAGGTACTAAACCTAAGAAGGAAGAGGAAAAGTTTTCCCTTCCCAGTATTAGTTTGTGATAATATATTATGCATTTTTTGGCTTAATGTAAATCTATTTTTGTGAATATTCTGTGGATATTAACATTAATTAGAAAAATATAAAATTAAATTTATATTCTTTGGCTTTATATGTAGACCCACCCAGATGAAATACCTATGTCCCTATACCCTAATTTATTTGAAATGTGCATCGTGTTAAGGCCTGAGAGGTTTTTGTAATTTTACTTATTTAGCTACTTTCTTGTTTTTTTAAGTCTTAGCTGTCTTGTGTAACTATGCTATTTTGTTCAGAAAGTTTGAAGAATGTTTTATTTTCATGTAAGTAGTTTTCCCCACTCTCTGACTCCTGTATGGAGTTTTCCCTTTCATATCATCATTGCGGCCCCTGGCTCAGTTTGGGCTTAAGTGGGCTATTGAGCTGTCCACACAGGGCACCTTTACTCATCCTACCAGATAAGCCTTGAGCAATATGCAATCAGCTGTTGACTGAAGGCCCTCAGGCACTATCAAAGCTGACAGGGTTTATTTGCATTTTTAATGTGATTCTGAGTGCTCCCTCTAAAGGTAACAGAAGGATAGGCTTCCCTTAGCCTTCTGCTTAGCTTCCTGCTTTGGCTGTGACTGTCTTCACTTTCCTTCCTTTCTGATCTTTTGATCTTATGCTCCAAAATATTTTTTTTTTTTTTTTGCAAGGTTGTAGTCCCTTTCTCCTCCCTACACTTAGGCAAGTAACTCTCATCTCAAGGTTGCAGGGTTTTCCTTTCCTACTAGTCTTTCCATACTTTGTTACACTATGTTTGAGTCCTCCTTTTGAGGCTTCTCTAGGAATTTTTGATTAATTCCTATTTTGAAGTGAAAGGCTTTTTTCTCCTGGTATAACAATCTAATTTTTGCTTGATTTCTTGGATGTTTTTTAGAAGACTGGGGAAGTGTTAACTGCCAATGGGTTCATCTTGCTCACTTCCCAGATGGAGCCTATTTATTAAGAAAGGGGAATTGCAATAAAGAGTTTAATTCACACAGTATAGCTAATGAGAGACCAAAGTTTTATTATTAATCAAATTGGCCTCCCCCAAAATTTGGAGGCTAGAGTTTTGCAAACATAGCTTGGTGCGCAGGGGCATAGGGTATAGGTGCTGCTGATTGGTTGGGGATGCAATCACACAAGTGTGGAAAATGGTCCTTGTTTTCTGAGTCCACTTCTGGGTGGGGCCACCAGATGGCCAGAAACGCAGAAGTCTAGAAAGACATCTTACACGACCAATCTTAGCTTCTACAATAGTGGTGTTATTTACAGGAGTTATTGGGGAAGTTGCAAATCTTGCAACCTCAGAATAATGGCTGGCAGTCATATAATTCCACCTATACCTTAGCACAATTCAGGTTCCCATCATATTCCTAACCTGGTGGTATTTCATTAGTTTTACAAAAGGGGGTTAGTTCAGAGAAGGGCTATTATCATTTAAACTATAAATATATCCCAAAGGAAGCCTGGCCCACATATCTTTCCACATAAAGGACATCTTGTCAGGTCATGGAATTTTAGGGTTACAAAACATCTATCTTCATAATGAAGACTCTTTTAGTATTTTTCTAACATTTATTCATGCAAAGGTATTAGATTGACCTAGGTGTGTTACTTATGTCTAAATATGTTTAGATTATAAACATATTTTTGGCCAGGCACGGTGGCTCACACCTGCAATCCCAGCACTTTGGGAGGCCGAGGTGGGTGGATCACCTGAGGTCAGGAATTCAAGACCAGCCTGGTCAACATGGTGAAACTGTGTCTTTACTAAAAATACAAAAAAATTAGCTGGGCATGGTGGCAGGCACCTGTAATCCCAGCTACTCGGGAAGCTGAAGCAGGAGAATCACTTGAACCCAGGAGGAGGAGGTTGCAGTGAGCCGAGATCGTGCTGTTGCACTCCAGCCTGGGCAACAAGAGTGAAACTCCGTCTCAAAAAAAAAAAAAAAAATTATAAACATATTTTTGTCTGAATGATTAAAATATCTTTGCTATTAAACTTGTACCTTGTACCATAACTTGTTTAAAGAGTTTTCCCGGTTATTGGAGATTCTGGATTGTTGTTGTTGTTGTTATTTCCAGTTTTGTAGTTCTGATATAAGAAGTTCTAAAGGAAACACATTTAATGACGTGGAATTCTTGGGAGGAAGGCAAATTACAATTCTTCCTTTAGTGTTGACTTAAATATCAATGCTAGCTTTCTGAGACATAGTAAAATCCAGTGCCCCCTAGTATTATTTTAATTGACTATTTTTCTGTTTAAACAAAATAAAATGAACATTTGTCACTTTTCAAGCTGATATAATGAGTACTTGGTAGCACCATACTTTTTTTCCAACTGTGTATTGAAAATATGTGATTTACCAGTTTTAAATAGCAAACTTCACTTAGTTACATACAGGTTGAGAAATAATAGTGTTTTGCTATTCTAATGATAAGAATTGTTAAATAAAACTGTGATCACATCATAATCAGTTACAGCCACAAGCAAAAGTTGTTCAATTCCCACCAATCTTTCAAGAAATACTTTTAAAAAATCATATAAAATGTATATTTTCTTATAAAATCTTGCAGCTTTAGTGCTCTTTAATCAAATGGAATTTAAATATAGTCTTTCTTTCTTGTTTTTTCTTTGACACGGAGTCTTGCTCTGTTGCCAGGCTGGAGTGCAGTGGCGCGATCTCAGCTCACTGCAACCTCCGCCTTCTGGGTTCAAGCAGTTCTCCTGCTTCAGTCTCCCAAGTAGCTGGGACTACAGGTACACGCCACTATGTCCAGCAAATTTTTGTATTTTTAGTAGAAAAAGGGTTTAACCATGTTGGCCAGGATGGTCTCGATCTCTTGACCTTGTGATCCACCCGCCTCAGCCTACCAAAGCGCTGGAAATACAGGCGTGAGCCACCGTGCCCAGCCTAAATATAGTCTTTCAAGTTTTTTTTTAATTTATCTTTCAAAGATGGATACTAACATTTTTCTGTTTTGAAAACTATGTAGTGCATAAATCACCCTATAAATATAACGGCCGTTTATTTTTATCTCCATCATTTAAAACACCAAGTAAAAAATTTAATGATATGCTATTATTTACTAAGTCTTCCAAAGTCTGAATAGAACCTTTTATTTTTTTTAACTATTCTTTATTTTTTTATAAATCACATAAGGAAGGATATTAGGGAATTATTTCCAAAGTCTAGTGAAAAGTGATTGAATATAATTTAAAAGAAATATAATCACTGAATATATATATTGGTTCAGTAGAGGATAGCATAATACCAATGCAAAGAAAAAAAAACAATGAGTTTATCTTGCATGTATCACAATTCACAAAACAACTCTGGTTCTTGAAAATGATAAAATTATTTTTAGAAATATTCTTTCTCATGTAATAAATATTGTTGAGCAACTTGTCAGAGCCCTGGCATCAGAAAGTGTTTGACTCGTGGATTGGTAAGAATTTACCAATGGCAGTATATGTTTGAAAAAGAAAGTTTTATTGGAAAGAAAGAACACTACAGAATAGTTCAGTGGGGCTCCTTAGTAAGAGAGGAGTGAGTGCCCCGTGGTGGATTTTTCCTTAGGGGTATTTACAGACCTTAAAGTCAGAGCTTATGAGTAGTTTGGACCTATTAGCTGCACGGGTCATGATAAATTATTACATTTGTGGACATTTTGATGTCTTAATGTAAGCAAGGTTTGCACAATTGAGTTTGGATATGCATGCATTCCAGACGTGTCTAGTTACTTCTGAATTCTTCAGATAAGGAGTTTTGTCTCTGGATGGCCTGCTTGATGGTCACCAGGGGATCCTCACTCTGCTGAAATTTGTTATAACTTTTATTTATTTTTTTTAAATCTGTACATGAATGCTTACATGATCAGAACTTAGAAAATGATTTAAAAATATGTGGTCTTAAGCACCTAGGTGTTTTCCTTACTTAGCTCAGTGGTTTTTAGGGGGGCATTTTAGGAGCCAAAAAACTAAAGTGAAATATTTTCTATCATTGCTTGTGTTCTATTCCCTAAACTATTTAGAATACAAAATGAAGTGTCAATGACGTAAATATTTAATTTCAGAAAAATTGGTTAGAAGATAAGGCCTTGGATTTTTGTCAGCTTTACACATATGAGACTGAGCCTTTAAATTATATTGTTTCTAAGTAAAGTGAGATGAAGTACCAAATCATGAGTTTTATTTTTTTAAAAGTGGTGAAATACCCATTTAGAAACTTACTTGGTGTTCAAGCAACTTTCTATTCTGGACAGGAAGAGAGCAGCTGGCAGGGTTTGGCCCCCTGTGGATTCCCATTTCCTCCCAACTTTTAACTTTCATTGCTCTCAAGGTGATCAGCTTTTTTTTTTAAGAGGATGATTGTGGTCCCCCTGGAGATCTCCTTGCTAGCTGTTGTAGTTCTGAATACTTATATGCAAATGCCAGTAAAACAAGAGCTATCATATGACCAAAAAAATACATTTGGAAAATCACTTTAATTCCAATGTAAGTTTTATAAATTTCTTAAAGTTCAAAACAGGTATACATTTTTTGAAAAGCCGGGTCCATCAATTTATATTATTTAATAGCATTCTCTAAACAATTATTTCAGAGAATAAAGAATCCAATGACATTTCCAGAGAGTTTATTTGACAGGTGGTCAGTAAAAGTCTGTTTACTGTTATTGAAACCGGAGCAAGATACTCTGCATTTTCTTCCTCAGCTTTTTCGAACATGTTGACATAGCTCAGGTTAAGCTTTCTCTGTCTTATAACAGAAACGCAACTCAAGTTCTGCATACCAAGTCTGAAAGGCGCAGTATTATTTTGAACTATAGAGCCTAGAAAAATTAGTTCTTTAAAAAGTCAATCAATAACTCACAAATGGTAAGAGTAAACACAGCACACAGGTTTAGTGTCTGGATTTCTAGAAAAAAGTATAAAACAAAAAAAAATTACATTGAAGTGATACAAGTGATACATGTTTTCTCCAAAGCACCAAAAATTCATATAGCTAAGTTGATTGAAATCAGACATTAACTAGATATATAAAATCCATATAATTTGAAGAGGTCTGTCAGTTTTTTCCCCGCATTTTGAAGAGGGCCATGGAGATATGAGATATCTACAAAAACTGATTGTCTTCATCCCAGCTATATGAAATACAATTCCAAAATGATAAATGCAGACTTTGATGGTTAGCAATTATAATATAGTACTTATTGGATATTACTATAATACAGTCACCATGCTAAGCCAATTTTATTTATTTATTATTTATTTATTTATTATAAGATCCTTATGAATCAAGTGCTATTACTATACCACCACTTTATAAATGAGTAAACTGAGGTTTAGAGAGGTTCGATTCCATGATCTTATTCCATGAATTGATCTCTTAATAATACATTTTGCTGCCAGTAGAAAAGATCATAGACTGAAAAATCATACTAACGACAGGCAAGTGTTTTTAATGAGTGAGATAAATTAGCTGTAGAAAATCCAGAAAGGGGAGAATATGTCAAATCTGGAGTACCATTCTCATTCAAAAGGGTGGAGCAGCAACTTAATTTCAGCTGATTATTGTTTTGGGAATAATTCAGACCCTTGCTTTCTAGAAATTTTAAAGATAAAGTATGAATCTGGATTTTTACATTGCTGTTCAATTTTTAAATTTCAGCAACCAATTAAGAATAACCATAGACAAAACCTGAATTGTAGGCTGAATCTAGTAGAGACGAGGAAACACAATAAGAGAGACTATTCCATTCATTTCATGTTCAAATAAGTCAACAAGTATTAAGTCATTTTTAAAACTATTGCTGTTTTAGCAGTAAAATGACAGAGCTAGGTCATCTTCTTTATTGCACTGATAGTTCCACAAGTCACTATTCTTAGGGTTGTCTGGTTGACATACTCCAAAGTCTTTCTAAGAAGTTTACATACAATTTTGTGAGTTTCTTTTAGTTGTATTTTCTTATCTCAAACAAGTCCCCCTACCCAACTTTTTGCTATGTTACTATTATTTTAAATTCAACTTTTATTTTAGATATAGGGGACATATATGCCATAATCCTAAATAAATTAACACAGGAATGGGAAACCAAATACCACATGTTCTCACATAGAAGTGGGAGCTAAACATTTAGCACACATGGATATCAGCATGCTATGTTATTTTTTAAGAAAAGTTTGACCCAGTTAAAAAGCAACTATTTTTAACACTCCAGGACAAAAGAGTATTGACGTATAAGCTCAAACAATATGTTAAAACATTATAATGCTTAAACTACCTCAAGAAACTAAACAAAATAAAAATTATGTCGAACGTGAAAAACATGGAGAAATGGCTCTCAATAGAATTGACGCCTTTATGTCAATGCCAAATGTGGTTGGTACAAAATAATTTGCTCCTCAGAATACCTCTTTGAAAAAAGACTTTGCTAAAACCAAAACCACCAGAAACCAACAGCACTTTCGTGCAGTTTAAAAACAGTGTTTATAATATATCTATTATATATTGCTTATATAGGCCTTTTGTATTGGTAAATATTTTTATTAAAAAAGAGGGTTTCTTCTTAAAAAAAAACTTCAGCCTTAATTTTCTTTTTTTTTTTCACAGTTGTATTGGCAAGAATTGAATTAGCTTGGTGATTCAAAAATGTTGTCTATTGGCAAAGAAAACATAGCTACTGGTAAATAGGTGCACATTTCTTTATGGAAAAATTTTACCTCTTGTTTTCAATCACCAGCTGAACTTTTAAAGAGAGAGAGAGAGAGAGAGAGACAGAGAGAGAGAATGTGTGTGCTATGGCCCAGCTTCTGCAAATGTACTTATATCCCAATTTAATTAGTCAATCTGTAAATGAAGCCAAGATTGAATTCTGTTGCTGCTACGAGTGAGACAAGCCAATATGATGAACCACACTGAGCAGCCAAGCAGTGACACTGCATAAAACAAGTCTTTTAAATAATTCCCCTTTTATTGACAACCAATTATGTTTATTGCCTTTACTTTATTGTAAAGAAAAAGAGGCTTTATTTATTTATTTTTAAGAATGCTACTGCACTCTGGATGATGGTCACAGATCTTAAGTTGTTTTGAAATTTTCCAGTCATATAAGTGAATTATATAATCCTTAAAAAGATATTTAGAGTTACCTTTTTTTTTTTGCATCAAATGGATGAGGCAGGCTCTCAAATACAGCCACTGTTGACATGTACTTCAGCATAGATCATAAAATACCAAGGTAAGAAATATTTCAAAAATTTGATTTCAATAAATATTGAAATAAAACGATAAAAATAGAATTGCCTCTGGTTTGCTTTACTATAGGATAAGGATGAAAAGATTATCTTGATATTAACAGAAATGGATCAGAATATAGCTGGCATTCACAATTGGTGCTGATGTTTAAGAAGTAAACATTTCATTTGGGTTTCACTACTAATTCATAAATAAAGAATTTTTATTATCATATTTTCAGTGTAATCCTCAAGAAAAGCTGAACTGGGTAACTGTAACCATTTAAATGGTTCAAGTATATAAAATAGTAATTTTATATCATCTTGGTAGAACTCACTTATGGCCTATCAACATAAAAGCATTCTTGGATTAACTGATGTTTATGTTATAGTTGTACATTTTTTTTCTATCTTCCTGTATTATTGAGACCTGAGTTGGTGTGCATTTTTAAATATTTTTCTCAACAAATGAGTACCAGCCATGTATAATTTCTTTCATTTGGCCATATTTGCACCAGTTGTGGGCAACAGGGAGAATCTGATAAGATTTCTGAGCTCGTTCTATCATGGTTATGGTGGCAAGAAACCCGATATAGGTGGATAGATATGAGCACGGTTATGTTTGTCGCTGCAGTAATCCCTTTCCTCCCTAATTTGCTTTGTTCCCAGTGACAGAAGTGATGGTGCAATGAGGGTTAACCTCCAAAAAACTTTTCAGGATTAGGCTCATAGGATGACCTGTACAATATAAACAGAGGAGTCTAAATACATGTTTATGTTACAGGTGTATCACCTGTGTTGCTCTATGGTCATGATTATCATTATATGAGATTTACAAACTAACTAATGATATATATCCTATTTGGCTAATTCTAATTCATAAGGTTCTACTACAACTAAGGGCGAAGAATACAGGCGTACTTGGGAGTGGAGAGGCTTGGATCCCTGATCCAGCTCTGTATAAGCAACCATAAACTTTGGCATTTCTACCATTAAAAAGTAGCTTCGATTTCTATATACATTCTTTCCCCATAAATTTTATAATACCGGATAACCAAATAAGTTGCATAGCTTTGTGATTCTGAACTTAACCTTGGTTATATCTGTTGTGTATCATCTCATCTAATTCAGTGAAATGCATTTAAAGTCATGACTACAGAACCTTTTAGCCTTGTGAAACTGATATGCTGTACCATTTTTACTATGTGAAAGCATGATTCTCCCTATTGAAGAGATACCAAGGCAAATGGGGAATCTGGGATAAATTAAATTCAGTCTGGTTTAGATAACAGAATAGCACTTATTAATGCCGTGGGTTTACAGAAAAGTAATAACTAACATTATTGCTCCCTAGCAACTTCTAAAATGAAGATCCTGAAAAAGGCTAATATAAGAAAAAATTCTTTCTTTCATGTTGCCATTTACTTAACAACATGTATGTGCACTCATATTTCACTCATTCATTCAAATACACGGTTTATTAAGCTGTATCACCTGAGTAAGTTATGAATATAAATCGGTTTTATTATTTTTTGATTCCTAAATTCAACCATGCGATGTCAAATATGCCCTTTTATTCTCTTATTAATGTATTAGGAAGATCCTATGCTTTTCTCAGTTACCCTATGTTATTAAACTAAAACTATAGTTTCATATTATATTTAAACTTCTTTCTTTTCCCTTTATTCGGCATAACAGACTCGTGTGGCTTTAGAGTGGTGAGTTAGAGATGGGCATAGTCCACAAATTCACTTCTTTTCCTGCACTAGCACCTTGTAAAGGAAGTATTATGTGGGGAGACAGGGAAAGTATGGTTCTTACAGAACTAGTCATCTCTTGGTGGCATGGAGTCTGCCCTGGTCCTGCTCTGTCTTGATCTGTTTTCACATTGGCTAGTTGTCTCCGACGATGTCATGATCTCTGCAAAGGTGCTTTATTTTCTTGTGGTGATTTTTGAGTCTTCCTGGCATCTTCCAAGTCAGTGAGGATTCCTCTAGAGAGGAATAACATCATTGCTTCCTCTCATGGGGCTTTGACACTCACTGCCTTGCATGGTATCTCCAAGGCTTTTGTCCAATTCTCTTCGTAAGGAATCTCACAACTTTAAGAAACCCTTTCCGTACTCTTGGAAAAAAATTTTATGAACAACTTTACTAGGGGATTTTAGATGGGGGGTTCTCCATGTTGTTTTTCCAGGCATAGTATATCATGGAAGCCTTAGCAGGCCTTCTGTCTTAGCTATCTTAGTGGAGACACAAGTACAAATCTGTTTTCATGTCCACTCCCAAGCATCAGGGGCAACACTTCCAGCTCCGTAAGAATCTTTCACCATGCTCCACGCTATTCCAACAGCAAACCCTCAGTGGACCTACGGGTTTCCAGTTCAACAAACATTCATCCAAGGAATGAAAGGCCAGGTTTCCTTTCTTCTAGGTACCCCACATCTTATAAGTGATTCTGTTGAGGTATCTCTACCTCACTTGTCTTTAAAAGGAAAGGGACATACTCCCTGTTCTTCCCAGTGGGTAAGAAAGAATAACTTCTCCCATCAACATGGTAATCCCAGTGATTTCTACTGACCCCTTCTTAACCCTTTCTAGCCCTCTTATTTGTGATGGAGACAGGGAAAAGGTGTTTGAGGGAAATAAGGCTTATTTGCAATCCTTGTAGGATGTCCTCAGTTAGAGGTCTGCCCCAACCGTTTCTTGCTCTTTTTAGAATTTGCTGTGAGCTCCATTTTCTAATTTCAAGGTCAAAGAAAAGCTCCATTCAACATTCTGTTGCCTGAGGTTATCGAGTATTATACAATGTGCTAGGCACTGTGCTTGCCATGGCAGAGTTTACTCTGAACTCAGAAGTGTGAGTACTAAGGGTTTCTTTGTATTTTCCCCTGTGAGCTATTAAAGTCTGTGAGCTACTAAAGTGAGCTATTAGGTTTCACATCTTGTCATTTGGCTTCATTTTGGGGAGTTCAGCATTAAGAGATATAAAATCCAGGATAAGAGATCTTGAAACCGGCTCCCAGAGTGGATGCTTCCCGCTAGGATAGAAAGGAAAAATAGAGGTCATTATTCAGACAATGTCATTTAAGTGGGAGTTAATATATTTTGTTGGTAAAATAGAATAATAGTATTACCCATTCAGGGTTCAGAATGTGATAATTAGGTAATCAATGTAATATTCAGGTTTCAAAAAAGTGTCAACTAATACTATTAAAAACTATAGAAAATACAGATGGGCCTGAACGAAAACTCAAAAATACGGGTGGAACTGAAAACATATTAATACACCAGATTTCCTATATTTAGCTGACAGCCCTCTTTAACTACACATGTGGAATAGTTTCCAGGGTTGTATCTGATTGTAAAGATCTTAGTTTTCATTTGTTGTTGGGTTCTTACTAGCAACAGTTTAGGTAAGCTAATCCTAGGAAGAAGAGTTGTGTGAATGTGTATATGTGCATGTAGACGTCTATGTGTGCAGACATGTGTGCAAGTGTGCAGAGATGTGCATGTCCAAACACATGCGTGCACATTTGTGTGTGTATGCATTCATACATGCTTTGGCAAAAAGTTGTAAAATCTAGCCTCATTGCCCTATGAGAACTGAAAGATTAACGTCCATCTAGTCTCTGTGCTTTGGGAGTTGAGATATTAGAGGAAGTCCTGTCCACTTTTTGTCATATCTGCAATTAAATTACTGTTTATCACTTTTAAACAAAAGATTTAAAAATATTTCACTAGAAAGAAATTAATGTGGTGGTCTAAATTGCTTGATCTATTTGTAAGCTTTACTTGCATTTTAGAGTTACTCCTATAAGGAAAACAAGGCTGTTTTAAGAGTTTTGTCAGGCAGAGAAAAATTTACAAATATTTACTGAAAGCCAATTATGGGTGAGACACTGTGTTTAGTGCTGTACTTAGACAAGTCCTTTGGCATTAAATCTTTGAAGGTGGGTTTTAGAATATTAATATTTTTACAATTGTGGCATGTTTGGAGATTATAATTTTCAGTGTCCCCTAAACTTATGCTTTTACCTGCAGTCAAATAATCCTTAATTTTTTCTGTGGTCTTTGAATGTTTTGGAATTAAGGAAGCTAAAAAGCCTTAATGAGACATTTTAATGGCTATTAAAAGTATTAATTGTAATCCCAGCACTTTGAGAGGCCGAGGCAGGCAGATTACCTTAGATCGGGAGTTCGAGACCAGCCTGACCAACATGGAGAAACTCTTCATATCTACTAAAAATACAAAATCAGCTGGGTGTGGTGGCACATGCCTGTAATCCCAGCACTTGGGAGGCTGAGGCAGGAGAATCACTTGAACCTGGGAGGCAGAGGTTTCAGTGAGCCAAGATCGTGCCATCGCACTCCAGCCTGGGCAACAAGAGCGAAACTCCGTCTCAAAATAAATGAATGAATGAATGAATGAATCTACAGATAAAGAGAACATGATATTAAATATATGAATCTTTCCCCCTTTAATCATCATAGACCACTGAAGTCTGAGGTCCTAATGTAAGCTAAGATGCCAGACTTGGAATGCACAGCCCGAAGAAAAACAATTGAGAGGTCTGAGGGTCAGTTATAGGGAAACAGTGGTGCTAAGGGTATTCTTGAACATCTTTAATGTTCTACTACCATTACTTATTTTTACATAATAAAAATAAAATAGTGACATTTGACATTGTACAATAATTACCCAAATAGAAATTCACATTAGCTGATTTCAAAGAAGCACTTTAGTATTTACAAAGATGATTGCAGGGTATAATTGAATATGCTATAGATATTCGAATAATAACCATTTTTTTCTGTTCAAATTCATATATGATATTTTATTTTCCTGTTATACCAGTATTTTTACAACCAATTTAAAAGATACCATATAGTTTGAATCAGGACCATAGAAAGTAGAGACACATTTTAGTTTCTGATGTCCTGCTACATTCTAATATAGATTTATAATTCTCAAAAGGCTTTCATATTTATCTCACTTGATTTTCACAAGAATCATATGAAGTGTGAAGCACTTTTTATTATGATCATTTCAAGTTTGGAGAAAGGAAGGCTTAACAAAGTTGTATTGTCCGCTTCAGGCCATGAAATGAATTATTACCATTGTTCACCATAGATTTTTCAAATAAAAATATTTAGCAGATGGCAACTGCCGTTCATTGACAATTATTTTACAAACATAGTTCTAGGCTCATTTAATGTATTAACCTAATTAACAATCACAACATTCCTCATATAATACATTTTATCTTTTTCATTTATGAATTAGAAAAGAGTTTGAGAACTGTAATAATTTGTATGATATGAGCCAATCTATTTATAATGAAGAAACATGAAAACATATCTATTTTATGTTCTGTAGTTTTCAAGAAAATTGACATTTCACACTATTATGTAAATGGAGGAAAAATCTCTAATTTTTAATCATGTTAAAATTTTATTTTAAAAAGGCACGTTGCTTCCACTATTTTAAATTTAAGTTTGTAGGATGTAGACAAGATAAATGAAAATCGCTATGAAACATTTCTAAAATTAACATTCCAATTCAGTAAATTTAGTTTTGTTTTCTTTTTTCCATTTTCTTTACCCCAACTTTGTTCTTTCTCTTCCCGTTTTTCCCATTTCTGCTACTTTTTCTCTTTTTCTTACTCCCCCTCTTTGAAGTGGCATCAGTTGACAGATACTTGCTTAATAGAAGCTTTTGGTAATTGGTAGAGAAAATGATAGGTATTAGAGAAACTTTAAAAGTTTCAGCATTCGAAAATTATTATTTTGTCAGTGCATAGAGATTTTTGTTTGTTTTAAAAATTTCATGAAAGAACATAGTCTTCTGAGTGAGCATAAATTACCATATATTCTCCATTTGTTGTTAAAATGTCAACTTTGAGCAGAATTCAATGATTAACTCTGTAATCATGCAAAATTAAAAAATCAAGAAACATGTATTATATACAAAAACAGATAGCTCTTAATTACTCTACAGACATTTATTGAGAGCCAGAGTGTGTCAGCTGCTATGCTAGGAGATTCGGGATTTTAATACTTTACCAATGTGCCTATCCTCAAAAAGCAACTAGCAAGGAATGGCTCGCCTCTTTAGGGAATATGTGTTTAATCTGCAGAAACTTTCTATTGGACTGTTGGCAATGCAGGACCAACTTTAATCTCTTTCTGACCTCACTTCATGTGACCTGTCATTAACTATACACTTTCTAAAGGCCTCCGGAAGTGTATTTCTTTTTACAGGTCTTATTTCATAGGACAAAGTACATATTGATCTCAAGATATGGTGGTATGTTATCAAAAACAAAACCTATTTTTTTTTTTTTACATTTAAAATGTTACTAGACCATACAACTAATCTTGTTCCTGATGATTTATTTATTTATTTATTCTCTCTCTCTCTCTCTCCTCTTCCCCACCCCCCCCCGCCCCCCCCGTCTTTCTGTCATTCAGGCTAGGGTGCAGTGGCATGATCTGGGCTCACTGCAACTTCCACCTCCCAGGTGTGATGTATAATCACAGATAGGTGTGTTGCATAATTTAGCAATTCAAGCGATTCTCCTTCCTCAGCCTCCCCAGTTGCTGGGATTACAGGTATGCGTCATCATCCTGGGATAATTTTTGTATTTTTTGTAGAGACAGGGTTTCACCATGTTGGCCAGGCTGGTCTTGAACTCCTGACCTCCAGTGATCCTCCTGTTTCAGCCTCCCAAAGTGCTGGGATTACAGGAGTCAGCCACTGCGCCTGGCCGAGGATTTACAGTTAATAAAACGTTTTTGAAAGGGAAAAAGAAGGAGCACACTCTTTTGTGTAGATATACTCTCTGATTTGGTGTTTGTAATGCCTTTGTTCTTACACAAAGTTTAATAACTATTATCCTAACCTAATTTATTATAACATATTTGGCATGGGGAAGTATAATGGGAAAGAAATATTTAGCGTTCAAGATCCAAGTCTAAATTGAACTCTCATCTTCAAATAGCACAGAAAATGCTCAGTAAATAAATGTCTAGCAGTTACTGACATTTATGATATATATGAATATATATTAATATATAAATCATGAAAAATACGAGAATACAGTATAGTAGAATAGTTTGGGGAATGTAGAAGATACAATTGCTTGATATCTCTTATTGACCAAATAGTCCTCCTCCATCTGGGAAGAATGTACTGATGAATTGCAGGCCTTCTCATGAGCAGTGCACATGAATATCAGATGGAGGAGGGAACCAGTAAGCAGACACCTGCCTAGCCAGCAACACCTGCTGAAACAAGCAAGACCAAAGCGCAGCTGGATGGCACAGGCAAATCACATTCATGTTGAGAACAGATGTTCTTGTTGCCACTTGAAAACCTGTCAAAGACAGTTCTTAATTGTACCATAGTACAACTAGGATATATACAAAAACAAAAACAAAACAAAACAAAAAAAAACTCAATATGCTTTAGGTTAAGAATTGAAATTGAACAGAACTAAATATAATCAAGAGAGCAAAGAATAAGATAGAAATGAAAGACCCTAGTGAAAGCATACCACAAGCAGAATTCCTTGAGTTTCCTCCAGAAAAAAAAAAAAGTGAAATTCTAGGGGAACTTAATGTATGTTGTATATTTTTTCTATCATGTCCTAATATAACAATATCTTCATTATAACCTTCATTACAATTACTACCCTTTGCAAAAAGCTTGCTTTTTGGTAACTCACATTGTTTCTCTAAAGAGAACCTATCACATGGCTTACTTTTAGGGCTGACATTCTAAAATATTGTGTCTCATAATCTTATAAAATCTGCTCAAAGCTTTTCCTCCAAAAAACTGCCTCTTTCTCTTATGGTGGGAGTCTTTGTGCATTTTGTGCTGCTATAACAGATAACCTGGGACTGGGTAATTTATAATGAATAGAAATTTACTTCTCACAGCTCTGGAGGCTGAAAAATCCAAGACTGAAGGGCCAACATCTAGTGAGGTGCTTCTTGCTGTGTCGTCATGAGATAAAAAGCGCAGAGAGAGCAACAGTAAAGGGGCTAAATTCTGCCTTTCACAATCAATTCACTTTTGCAATAATGGCATTCATTCACTCACTTTACCCTCTTGGCCTAGTCACCTCTCATTAGGCCCCACTCTCTCAACACTGTTGCACTGGCGATTAAACTTCCAACACATGTTTTTGGGGGGACACATTCAAACCATAACAGGGGTTGTCAGTCATTCTTCACCACAGTTGTTTTGCAGTTGTCTCCGATTTCATTGAATGGCTTGAGTCTGAGCTTATCTTTATCCTTAGCAAATGCTTCTATCCTTTTAAACTTAAAATTCTTCCTTGAGTTTCTAGACAACAAAAGTATGTATGGCCTGAGAGGCTGACCCTATTGTAATGAAGTTCTTCCTCAGCTTAAAACCGAACAACAGAGAGAGAGAGGTGTGATGCATAATTTAGCAATGCCACATCTTAGAGAAGAATATTCTTTAGCCCAGAAAGGTCAGTTGGAAAGGTTGAATGGTTTTAATTACTTATTTTGTTATTATGAACACAGGTCAGTAACAGATGCCGAAGATCTAGCTGCTGGTCTCCTGCTCGTGTAGCTTTAAGTATGTCACTTAAAATCCTTTGTGCCCTACCTCATTTCAAAAATTTGGAAGCCAGATGGGAATACAGTTTTGCTCTAAGACCCCCTTAAACACTAAAATTAGATGGTTTAAAGCTGAAAGTTTAAACATTTTATTTAATAAACGTATTTTTAAATCATATAGTTACAAGGTTTGGGTAAGAAAATTGTTTTCAAATTTTAAGGTTAAAATACTATGTTTATATTTAGTGCCATTTAATATTTTAGATTTTTAGAATAAACAAAATGTCAATTTAAAACTTGTTTAAAGAATATTTAGTACTTAGAACTCTCTTGATCTATCACATAGGTATGAGAATGTGTGTAAATAACCATAGACTTTTATAATGCACCTTATTGCCTTCTCTTTATTACCTTTTCCTTTGAGGATCTTGTTAAGTTCAATTCTTGCTATCTGTATGTTTTTCTCTAGAAATATATCATAATGAAACTTTTGAAATATTAATAATAAATTGGCTGGACATGGTGGCTTACACCTGTAATCCCAGCATTTTGGGACGCTAAGGCAGGCGGATCACTTGAGGTCAGGCATTTGAAACCAGCCTGGCCAATATGGTGAAATGCTGTCTCTACTAAAACTACAAAAAAATTAGCCAGGCATGGTGGTGGGCACCTGTAATCCCAGCTATTTGGGAGGCTGAGACAGGAGAATTGACTGAACCCGGGGGGTAGAGGCTGCAGTGAGCAGAGATTGCATCACTGCACTCCAGCCTGGATGACAGAGCAACTCTGTAAAAAAAAAAAAAAAAAAAAAAAAAAAAAATTGTGTTTTGTTTTGTTTTTTCAGTCACCGATTTATCTATTTTACTCATACCCTCAGCTTTCTTACTCATCTTTTTCTTTATTCTATTCTGTTGAGACAACAACAAACTTGGTTAAATCTAACTCTCCACAGCTCTATGCTTGCACACCAGGCAGTTAATTTCCAACAGAGGAAGGAACACACAAACAAACAGCAAGCAAAACACAACAGTGTTCACTGTTCTCATTTTAAATTGCTAAACTTTATTCTCCAAGTGGACAATATTATAGCCCAGAAATTCTACTATATATTTTCTTCCAATCTGTTATTCCTTCTACGCTATACTATTTTACACCATTTCTTCGCAATCCTTCACCTCCTTGACGCATTTTATTCTCCTTTGATGACCTGCCCCTATTATTTCAGTGAGAAAATACATGCAACAGACGAGGACTTCCATGTGCAACCGCCTCAATTGAATATAAAACATTTTGCTTTCATTCCTGTTACCGTGAGTGCACTCTCCAGGCTCCTATTTAAAGCCAGTTTCTTCCTTTATCCATGAGTTTCCTTCTACTCTCTCTGGCTACTTAAAAATATAATTATCTTTTTTTTACTGCATATTTGTTCCTTTCTCTCTTTATCATTCCCATAGATGACTATCGTGCCATTATTTCCCCTAATGTGTTAACAAAACAACAACAACAACAACAAAAAGTCTTGACTCCATATTCCCCTCCTCTCCAGCCTCTTTGTTTTTTCCTTCTTTGTGTCACAGAAATATTCATTACACAGACTGTTTATACTCAATGCCAATTTCTCCTATCCAGTTCTCTCCCAAACCACTGAAATCATTATTTTCCTCCCCTGATTCCCAATGCAACTACTGTTATCAAGGTTAACAATAAGCTGAGTATGTCTAAATACAGTAATCAGTTTTCATTTCACATCTTGAACACTTGAACTCTCATGAACATTTGTCACAGTTGATCACTCTCTCTCCTCCTTGCAACACTTTCTTCACTTGACTTCAGGGACCCCACTTGATCCCGGCCCTGTTTCTATCTCATTAGCTGTACCATCACAGCTTCCTGTGTGGTTTTATTTTCTTTTATTATATCCATCACTGGCAAACTGTAAAATATTTTAGGTTCATCCTTCATTCACACTATTCTGTCTACATGCATCTTTAGGTGAACCCATCTAGTCTTATGGCTTTAAATAACAGCTATAGGTGATTACTTCCTACTTTTATCTTACACCTGGACCTCTTCCCTGACTTTCAGATGTGTACATCCAAACATATAGTCAACATTTCTATTTGGATACTTAACAAGCATAGCAAACTTAATAAGTCCAAACTGGAACTCCCCTGCTCAGTGATAGTAACTCATTGTCATGATGTCAAGCCAAAATCCTTGATTCCTCTCTTTCTTACATCCAATAAATCAGCAAATTATGCTCACCATAACTTCAAAATATACAGTGTCCAATGGGCTACCCTCATTACCTATAACTCTTTGGTTGAAGCCATCATTATCTTTTTGCCGGCAGTAAATCAGCACTTACCATTGTCAATTGGCTTTTGGAAACTATGACTTTAAGCCAAACAGCGACATAGAACAAAACAAATTTTGTCATAGGCTGATTGATATAAACAAGAGTTAGCATAGCATATTTCTGGTTACAAAAATATCAACAAACTTCTAAATAAAGATTCGAAATACTTCTCACATTAAACATTGAAATAAATGTGAGCTATACATACATTTATGAAAAGTTAATAATAAGATATTGACCCAATTTTTGGTGATTCAGTGAGTGGCAGTAGTCATAGTGGTGATGGGTTAAATCAAAGAATAAATATTTGCAAAGTGAAAACCGTAAGAAGTACCTCCTACCACCACACAGCCCAACAACAGTCACAAATATGGTGGCCTTGCTGAGTACTTTTGTTTCTCATTGTTTATTGTCTGACATTTGTATGATTATCACAGACTTTACAGATTTTTATTTTCTAATAATTTGTATTCCTTCATTCATTTTCCAACTTCCTTATTCCAGCTCAGTGTTTCAGGTGGCTGGAGCCCATCCCAGCAGCTCAGGGCCCAAGGCAGGACCCAAACCTGGACAGGCTGCCATCCCCTCACAGGATGCACTCAGATACACCCACAGTCACTCAGACTGGGGTAATTTAGACATGCCAAGTCACCTCACGTGCATAACTTTGGGATATGGGAGGAAACGAGTCCCTGGAGAAAACCGCTGTGCACGTGGAGAGGATGTGAAAACTCCACACAGTCAGTGGCCCCAGCCGGGAAGCAATGTTTTTTGTTGTTGTTGTTGTTTTTGTTTTTTATCATTATTTTAACAAAATGACATTGAATAATATTATTAATATTTTGATAGCCTCTTGTCTTCCTAATATCACCCTTGATCCTTTTGAAACAGAAGTAAATCACTTTTGTTTAAGTGTCACTTCTCTACTCGAACCCTTCCAATAGCTCTCTGTTTTCATTCAGAGCAAAAGCCAAAGTCTTTCAAATGGCCTACAAATCCCTCCATTACTGGCTTTCCTCTCTCTCTCTCTCTTTATCTGAGCTTTTTTTATACTCTTCTATTCCATCTTAATTGTGTGGGAAACACAAACAAATTGAGATTCCTGATTTGAGAAGAAAATGATAATTGACCAAACTTCATGTACCCAGCAACTCTAGTTAACTACTGTCCTCCAGACATAATTGACTTGCCTTTTTTTACTTTCAAAATTAACGTTATCAGAAACTAGAAATAATACAATAGAAAAAACTAGAAATACAGCCTTTTGTCATTTCTTCCTAATTTCATCTTTGATATTTGCAGTCAAATCTTCTTATCAGTACAAGCAGTTCATATGTCAAATATGTATCATGATGGCATGAATAATTCAGCCTACATTCACGCCACCTCCTACCCCTAGATACTAATAAAAACTGAATGAACTTTTAAAAACAGTGACTGAGAAGCAGCTTCAAAACATTTCATTTAATGTTTTAGTAAAGTAAGAACTTCATTAAAGTAGATTAAGTTCTTTCTCATGGACATGTAGATCACTATGCTTTTAATGAGTTCTAACCTGACATAATATAGAAGTTGAATTTCAACCTACTTTCATGCCAGGAATCAAATCTATAAAATCTGCATAAGAGAAATGTAGAATGTTGAAACTATTGGATAAAGACTTCTGACATTTCTATGCTAAAGATATTTTTCAAAAAGCTAGCATCTTGTCACGGTTCTAGCTCTTTGGTAATAATAAACTACAATTCAGAGCAAGGAAATAGTTCATTGCCTGTAGGTTTTATAAGAAGTTCAATTTTATACATTTACAAAATTTTAATCTGCTTACAGATGTTTTTCAATACAAGAAAGGATAGAAATTTCCAGATCTGTTCATGATTTTACCTTTTATCCAGTATTTATAGCCACTTAGTCATAGTAACCTTTTTGCTTTTATTTTTACTATTTTTCTATAATCATTAAATTGATAGATTATTATTCTTGATAAACTAACCACATATGAATTTAGGAGATTTTCTGAAAAAGGATGAAGCATATATGCAAATCAATCAAGACTAACCCCCTGTTGGGTTATTGGCCAACATTACAAATCAAGTATGTCCTGCTGGCCCTGGAGAAGGTTCCAGGAGCCCTTCCACACAGGACCCTAATGGGGAGGAGTGCACTCCCAGTTGATTACACCTGGGCACCTAATTTGTATCCCTCTTCTGAATTCTTCCTTAGGATATGCTGATTAGAAGAATATAACCCTTTTCACTATCATATTCTTGGAGGCACTACAGGTGTTTCAAAAATGTCCCTTTGCTGTTATCACTTCTTTGGTGAACATTGGCCCAACTTCCAACTGCCAGCACCTATTCTTCTTCGGTGAAGCACTGTCTCTTACAGCTGTAGACTCCTTTGCTGCCCTGTGGCAGCCCAGATATGGTAGACAATTAACCCTAAGAGCTTCCCTCTACCGTGTTAGATGGGAGGTAGTATATAAATATCCCAACTCACTTATTCTTTGACTGAGATAATTCTGAGGTGTGTTTTTTACCCAGATTCCTAAAGTTTCCCCAGTGGGATACACTCCAGTTATGCACAGTGGTAGCATGCTAAACCTAGATCCAATTCAGAATATAAGACTAACATAATACTTAGAGAATGGGAAGCTTATAATTTTCCTATTAAATACAATTTTCATTTTTCTGGATTCAGAATGATTTACATGAACAGCTTTATGTTACATTTTCTCAGATACCATGCAAAATGGTATATTTTCATTGCTAAGTATTTAATTACTCTCTGATACCAATCTAGATAACAAAAGAATATATCTGCCAAATATTGGCATTGGTAAATTCAGAATTGGTCCTAACAATTACACAAATTTTGCCAGGTGGAAAAGGAATGGAATTTGATAGTAAAATGAGGTGAACTCATGCACTGAGAGAGAAGAATTGAAATCATAGAAAACAATACGAAGACTTTAGCCACCAAAAATAACAGCCCACTGTGCCTGAAGGGTAGCTGTGTATATTGTTGCTGCTATTAGTCTTCTATTCAAACTATAATGGATTTGAGGCTACACATGGCTGCGTAAGAGTCTAAGGATATCCAGATGTTGAAAGAATATTTCCAGGTAGTCACTTAAAGTGTTGGAAGTCTTTTATGTTACTCCATTTTCTCTGAGACTATCTATAAAAGTCATGAAAAAGCTTTATAATACTGATAAAGATATAACATGTATGGCTTTTTGTTTGTTTTTATTTTTTTAAGGTTCAGAAAAACCCATTTTATGTTATCTCAGAGGGCTATGCATCAAGCTGCTCACAGCCCTTGGGTGTTATCTTCTAGCATAAGTTGCAAAGGCAAAACATAATATCCTGAGCCATTTTGACATCTATTTAAAGGACCAATAAGTTTATTTTCCCATTTGGAGCAGCCTAGTGCTGTTTTCTCTTTCTGACAGTGCCTGAGACAAGGACAGAAACCATGGTTTCGATTTACCTTGCAGTTTCCAGCAGCACCTATTATAGTGTTTTCCACAGAGTAGGTACTCAATAAATGTTGCCAACTGACAAAGGCAAATGATAGTAGTCATCCTATGGCATATGACCTCTTGGAGGCAATGTAAGTGCCTCACCCCTATCATAAATATCTGCCTGTGGCCACGAACACACAAAGGATTTTTAGCTGCCACAGCCACGTTTCAGGTGTGTTTCTCTGGTAAATCTCCAGGTCTCAAGCCCTCATTTTCAAGCAGGACTTTGAAAAAAAATGTGGCATTAGAACAGTACATTTTCCTTAAGTTTTTATTTCACTTTTTAGGGTTTGAAAATGTTCAATAAACCTGCTTCTTCTATAAAGAAAGAGACTCATTGAGTAGAAGTGAAATTAATGTAATTAAAGAAATAGGCAAATCACAAGGGAGAGCTCTTCTTTAGGAAATAATGCTTTCAATAAATTTCTAAGAAATTTAGATGTAGAAAATCATTACTTCTTGCAATAAGAGTCTCTTCCAGTACTTCTTACTGGATTATATTAGGATTTCTATTGTACATAACTAATAAAATTCAATCACTGCTACCTAAAGCCAAATTCCCATCTACATAAACATGTTCAAAAAAAAAAAGAATGCCTTTTTGTACCCTTCTTCCCCCTACCAGGAAAGCAGTTTTTGGTATAGAAAGATAACTGGATTTAGAATAGAAAACCACATTTAAATTGTGCTCTATTCCATGTTACTTCATTTTGGACAAATTACTTAATTTCTTCTAGCTTCACTTTTCTTAAGAACTATAATGTCTAACTTATAAAAAGCTTGATGCAACGGTTAAAAATGAGACATATGTGCAAAAGGCTTCAGCATCTCCTCCACGGTAGTAGCTCTGTAAACTAGTGTCTGAAGTTCTGCATGCTCAGTCATTCTCTGTATTTCACAGACACCTCTAGCTCATTCTAAATTGATCCGGCAAACTCGTACTTGCCCTTCAAGTTTCCACTCGAGCATCATGCTGTAAAGTTTTCCTTGATTTCCTCTAGCAGATGTTAAGAATCTCCCGTTTAGAGGCCATGTTCATCTTGAGTACTAATTGTTTGTTTGAATGAATGATCTCTTAATACTCTCTGACCTCCTTGCTGGCAGAACTGTGTGTTGTTTTCACCTGTCTAGGTTTCACTTATTGTACATTGCTGTCTCCTAGTAGGTGCTGTGTGAATATTTGGAGGTTGGATTAACCTGAAGTAGGTGAATGTGCCCCCATCTGCATAAAAATGCTTATAAATTTTGCACTAAGATATTGAAAGTAACCATTACATAGGTGGGATACATCTGTTTTAGGAGTTCTAACCTGTATGGAGAGATGTTCCCTCC
This sequence comes from Pongo pygmaeus, assembly GCF_028885625.2. Taxonomy (NCBI): domain Eukaryota; kingdom Metazoa; phylum Chordata; class Mammalia; order Primates; family Hominidae; genus Pongo; species Pongo pygmaeus. Next base: position 40,455,659 of record NC_072384.2, on the reverse strand, counting down.
TGACAGAAAGTCTTGGTAGGGCCGCCATGTATTCCCTTGCTGCTCTCTGCTCCAGGTCTGATAGGCTGACTTGGAGATGGGAAGAATGGGAGCACAAGACGGACCACAAATCAGAAGGAATGAACATCATCCTAGTACAGTATGTCCTGGGTACCAGCATAATACACCAAATACATACTCACTAATATTTCTGAATGAATAGACTTCAGTCTACTTTATTTATAAGGAATGAAAGTTTGGAGACAATCAACTGGTTTCATCAACTCTAGTCCACATTCTATTTCTCTGAAACTCAGATTGATGAATCTACATTTCTGCCACCACAGGCCTATATTTACCATCAGCGGTATGTAAGTGGGATGCCTATTTTCTGCAAACGCTTTTTTTCTAGCCCATTTCAACAGCCACCAATATGTTCCTTCTCATTTCCACAAGTATTATGTATTGTTGGCAGCAATGGAACCATTGGTGTGCAGAGCAATAAGCAATCTTCTGGTGATTGATATGTTTGATACCACCCTGCTTTGTGCTGAAGGAACTTCCATTGGCTGGCTTCTGAGGGTGTCTGTGCATGAAGAGATGGATTGAATCAAATGGGCTGGTTCATTGTTGGGTTCCCTTGCAGGACAACTGAGCAATGTGGTGATCCTCATATGACCTATTTGTGCAGACTTTTTCTTTGTATTGCTTTTCTTTTGTTCTTGACTGACACACAAACACACACACAATATTATACTAACCTCCTTAAAATAACCTGATTAGTTCAATTCAGTTAAACGTTTTTATTTTTATTTTTACTTTTTAAATATATGCTTATTGTATTGGGCCTTGTGTTATATAACCAAAGCTTAAAATGTCCAGGAACTCTAACTGATCCAATTTTGAACAATTTACACACCAAAAAGGATAATGATAGTAATGGGTTATGACACATTAATAGAAAGAGATTCATTGAGTAGGAGTGAAATTAATGTAATTAAAGAAATAGGCAAATCACAAGGGAAAGCTCTTCTTTAGGAAATAATGCTTTCAATAAATTTCCAAGAAATTTAGATGTAGAAAATCATTACTTGCAATTGTTAATATATACGCTTTTGATCCAGTCAAGAAACACTAATACATGCTGAAATCAATGGGTGACATGTTCTAAAAAATAGAGAACGTTCATATAGTCTCAAAATATCACTCCACAGATGGCTTATTAACTAATAGAGGGGAAAGTTACCTTTACAGAGGCAAATCTGGAAAATAGTGAGTTAAGCAAGTGATCAAAATTAACGTCACCAATTAGAGAACAAGCAGACCTGATGCTTCCTCCGGCATGAATGAAAACTACCAATATTGCCTGTGTAGTATTGCCAAATATGTAACCCAAATCTAACCACGACGAAACAAAAAGACAATTCTATATCCTTGGGCATTTTATCTAGCCTGGAATTCTTCAAAGGTCAATGTCTACAAGGAATGGTAGGGAAACTATTCTAGATTAAAATAGGTGAAGGAGATGAAAAACAACTGCGATGAGTGATTCTTGATTAAAACTTGAATTAAAAACTATAATAAAAGACAAATTTGAGCACAGACTGTATATTAGGCAATGCTATTGTATCCATATTAAAATTATTGGTTGTCATAATGGTAACACGGTTATGTATTAGTTTGCTAGGTCTGCCATAACAGAATACCACAGACTTGGCAGCTTAAACAACAGAAATTCATTTTGTCACGGTTCTGAAGGCTGCTAGTCTCAGATCAAGATGTTAGCAGGTTTGGTTTCTTGAGGCCTCTCTCTTTCTTTGGCTGGCAGATGGTCACCTTCTCGCCATGTCCTCACGTGGTCTTTCCTCGGTGTGTGCATTCCTGATGCCTCTCTGTGGGTCCTCATTTCCTCTTCTCACAAGGACATCAGTCTAATTAGATTGGTGTGCAGACTAATGTCCTCATTTTAACTATTTCCTCTTTAAAGTCCTATTTTCAAATACAGTCACATTCTGAGGTACTAACAGTTAAGGTTTCAACACACAAATTTTGGAGAGACAAAGTTCAGTCTATAAGAGGTTACATTATAAAACTTCTATTCTTTAGGAGACACATGAAGTGAAGTATGAAGTTTGCAATTTATTTTAAAAGGTTCAACAGGAAAAAAATGTTTGTCTATATATGTGTATAATAAACACAAACACAGTTTTTCTCCCTCCCCCCACCCCATTTATCTTTCTCTCCTCTTTACCTCTCCCTACCTTCTCTCTTAGGGCAACATTTTAACAATTGGTGAGTCTAGACAAAAGGTATTCCTTGAATTTAAGGTTTGAAAACTTTCAGTATAATAAATTGGGGGAAAAAAGCAAGAAACACAAAACATGGCTCTACTCCATAAGAAGCTTTTATTTGAGAAACAGAGGCTGGGCGTGGTAGCTCACGCCTGTAATCCCAGCACTTTGGGAGGCCAAGGCGGGCGGATCACGAGGTCAGGAGATCGAGCCCATCCTGGCTAACACAGTGAAACCCCATCTCTACTAAAAATACAAAAAATTAGCCGGGCGTGGTGATGGGCACCTGTAGTCCCAGCTACTCAGGAGGCTGAGGCAGGAGAATGGCGTGAACCCGGGAAGCGGAGCTTGCAGTGAGCCGAGATCACGCCACTGCACTCCAGTCTGGGGGACAGAGCGAGACTCCGTCTCAAAAACAAACAAACAAACAAACAAAAGAAACAGAAGTATCTATAGACAAGACTCACACAAAATGATAAATGATGAAATAAAGATAGGTACATTTTACCCCCACAAAAGGAATCTTTTTATTTACTCTCCTTCTGAATCTGAGACCACAACAAAGTATATATAAATTGTACTATAACATGCAACAACAAAATATAATTGGTAGAAGTTTGCCATTTCTCTATGGTTTATCACTTATGCTTTCAATGTAACATACATTGTCAGTACAATAAAAACGCTTTTAAATAACGTTCCTTAACATTTTTGCTTGTTCTGAAATTCATTTGGCATATCTAGACTCCTCATAAGATAATGGGAATGCGCACACTGGGTGAAACTTTTGTACCCTCTAACCTTTTGTATCAAAAGGTACAATCATTTTCCATAAAAACATGTTTTTAAAGTTAGACACCAATTTTTCTTGTGATATTTATGAATCAGGTATCCATGAACAGATCTATTTAATTTTTCAGCTTTTAATAATAATAAAAACATTTTTTCAATGCTAAGATTTTTATTGAAATGCCAGTTACTCTACTAAGAACTGCTTATCTATTTACTTGTTTAGTCCTCACACCAACCATATGAAAGTATTGTTATTTTCTCTATTTTGCAGATAAGGTAATAGAACCGCAGAAAGGTTAAGTCACTTATTCCCGGCTGATAAATATTAGGACCAGGTTTTTAATAAAAATAGTTATCTTAGTTCATTTTCTGTTGCTTATAATAGAATTCCTGAAACTGGTTATAAAGAAACAAAATGTATTTCTTACAGTTCTGAATGAAGGCTGTGAATTTCAAGGTCAGGGGGTGAATCTGGTGAGGGCTCTCTTGCCAAAGAGGACTCACTGCAGAGTCCTGAGGTGGCACAGGGCATCAGACGGTAAGGGGGCTGAACACTAACTCTGGTCTCTTTTCCTCTTCTAATAAAGCCACCAGTCCCACTCCCCTGATAACCCATTAATCCATTAACCTATTAATCCATTAATCCATAAACAGACTAATCCACTTATGAAAGCAGAGCTCTTATGACCCAATCACCTCTTAAAGGCATCACCTTTTAACATCGCCACATTGGTAATTAAGTTTTTAACATGAGTTTCAGAGGGGACAAATATTCAAACCATGACAGTAGTTTTTGCCTTAAGCCCATAAATGTAACCATTATGCTATGCTACATCTCTTAGGGTAAGGTAAAAACTTTGTCTTATTTAGTACTGTGCTATTCATTGGGCAAAGTTCTATTGTTTTTTTAATCATTCCTGTCCCTTCTTCTTCATTTTACCTCCATTCATTTTACCACAGTCTGAATATTAAATATGTTAAGTTTTAGCCAACATTTTTATGCCTTTTCTATGTTTTCTTTAGACTTGTTTAATTGCTAGAATACTACTTCTCAAACAATGGTAATACAAATTTTGTTATATTTTTAGATATAGGAAATTTATAACCAAGGGTTTAAATAGGTGAAAGATTCATGGGGACTAAAGCTATTAATAGAAATGGGTTTTGCTATTCAAATATTATAAGAATATTCTTCCACCTTTCTCCCACTTTTAACAACTGGAGATTCCCTGATTCAAAATCTCCAAAGAAATAATTCGATTAGCTTGGGTCATTAGTTAAAGCATAGGGCATACGTTTGTTACTCTTGGGTCAGGGGCATATTCTTGATTGGTTGCTTGTGATCAAAGGTGGTGGTTGGGGAGGATCAGAATGGGATCACATAACATAAAATATGGCCACTTTGGCCCATGCTCATAACAGGGTGAAGACGGTCACAATGAGTTGTGCCTGGTAGTGTCTATTAAAATACAATGGTTTTATTCATTTTATTCATAGCCATTTTTTAAACTTTGTACCTACATGTTCAGAATCCCAATCATTGTATTACATTTCTATAAGAAAAACACACCTGTCTACCCCAGTAATACCCTATATTCTACACCTACTGCCACACCTGATCATGGATTATGGTAAAGCCTTCAGTGAGGTTTATTACAGCTTTCTAAAAGCTCTGTAACTAGAAGTAAACATGGCACTCCACTTACAATTCTCCATGATAAGAGTTACATGGGTAAGATAATATTTTCCATTTTGTTCTAATATTCCTCTGGATTATTCCCCACCTGTTTTGGCTACTGCAGCACATTAGGCTGATGTCCTCAGAGAGTCATATATTCTGACTGTAGTCTCCACAAACCATGTAGAAGAAAGATAGTAAGATGAGATCACCTGTGTGGACCAACTGAGTAAGTAATAAGAGAAGAGCCCCGCTTTCTATTTAAATCACTGGAATTCGTTCTCTAAATGCATTACCTTACACTTGCTCATTTGAACCTCACATGACATTTTTCTGCCAAGCTATGGCCTCTTGAGATCTTCCTACAGTTTATGCACATTGACTTGGCATTTCACTACTCTTTTAGTAAAAGCTTAGTATCATTGCTAACTTGGAGATTCTCAGTGTGCTATTTCTTTTCAATTATTTATACAAATGTGAATAAGAATTGTCTTGGAATGGAGCTATAGAGACTTTCTCTTTTTCATTTCACACAGAGAACTGTTCCTTTATCTTTTTTCCTTTGTCATGACTAGATCATATTTTTATTGAGACAAAAAGGTAATTTTAATATAGAATTTCATTAAAATCTTTATTAAAAAACTGACAATATTGTATCTGTTGATAACCTTTTATTTGAAAAATCCATTTGTATTTTCTCAAAGAGCTCTCTGCAGATTCAGTTTGTAGGTATTGTCTGGCAAATCTGCGAAAAAATCTGAGAATCTTGGTGGCACGGAGTTGGACCTTTCTCAGCTTTTATCACCAGTACCCAGCAATGGGCTTGTGTGTTACTAGAGACAGCTCAGTTCCATTAAAGTTCTACTGTGCCTCTTAGCAGTATCTCACTTTTTCTTCTGTAGCCTAAATTTTTCTATTAATAGAGTTCATTAGCTAATTTAATATGCAAATGAGACTCACCAAGCTATTTTTCCCTACCTACCACCCACCGTAGAAATCAGTCTTTTTGAGGCAAGTTCTTATTCTTCCAGTAAACTGACATTTATCCCTTGAAACCTGTATATATAAAATTACCTTTATTGCCTATCATCATCCCCAAATCATACTTAGAAAGTCTTGCAAGAAAGAGCACCCTTGAAACACGAAGTGCGTAAGAGAGGAAGGAGGGAAACATGTTCATATTGGGTGTCTTCTACATGCTAAACACTGCATTTCCTTTAATTCATTCAACCTCATTCTTAGGCATTTTTCTTTTTTTAATTTTATGAATAAAAAATCTGGGGCTCAGAAGTTAAGTGTAGCAGTTACTCCTCATCCACAGGGGATACAGCCCAGGACCCCCAGAGGATGCCTTAAAATTACAGATAGTATCGAACCCTGTATATTCAAATTGTGTATTTCTAATACAAAAATCTGAGACCTGAACTGTTGCAGAATCCCAAACATTTTAAGCATCAACACGACACTCAAAGCAAATGCTCTGCTGGGTGCAGTGGTTCATGACTGTAATCCCAGCACTTTGGGAGGCCAAGACGGGAGGATTGCTTGAGCTCCGGAGTTCACAGCTGGCCTGGGAAACATGGCAAAACCCCATCTCTACAAAAATTACAAAAATTTGTCTGGCATGGTGGTGTGTGCCTGTGGTTCTAGCTGCCTGAGAGGACTAAGGGGTGGGTAGCCTATACAAGGTGGGTATGCTGGAGAAAGGGAAGCATCACATCCCCGGCAGGTAAGAGCAGGATGGTTATCACACTGCTAAGAATGGTCTGCAGTTTAAAACTTAGGAAGTTTATTTCTATAATTTTCCATTTAATATCTGTGGACTGCAGTTGACCATAGGTAACTGAAATCTCCAAAAGTGAAATCAAGGATATGGGGGTACTACTGTAACTTCCTCAGAATGAAATAGAGACAGAGTTGAAATTAAAGCACAGGTCAATCTGACTGTGTCTTTTGTATGCACCGTCTTTTACCAAGCCTGAAATGTACAGTGCCTAACAAAATGGATGCTCAAGAAATATTTGATGAATGAAAGAATAAATTAATAGCTGTCTCTGAAGTTTATACTACTTTTGCATATGCTACCATGTTTGTTCAAGGAGTTGTTTTAAGTCGTAATGTCAAGGTTAATCAGAAATAGAGTATTATTTACTTTTAAGACAGGAAAAGCAGGTTATGAAACAAAATAATATTAAAGAGCTAAAGACAGGGTCACAAGGCTGGAACCAAAAGTATAAGGATGCAGAAAAAACAGAACCAGCCACTAAGAAGCAAAATCAGTAAGATTTTGCTAACTACATAAAATTAGGAATACCAGACAGCAGAATTTGGAATTTCAGAGAAAACACCAAAGCATGAGCAAACTAATCAAGGCATGAACAGCAAATGCCTGCCAGAGAGGGATAAACCTAGGATCCCCAAAAGTCTGCTCGCCATAGCCTCCCACCATTAAGGGCTTCTTGATCAATTTCTATGTGCCCAATCTATTTGCTTTCCAATAGGGTTTTATATCCTGAATGTGAGCTGATCATGATTCCAAAAGAGTGAGCTCTATTTAGCATATAGCTTACATTGAAATAAACTATTTTTGTCAAGCTATTTCCTTTTGACACTAGACATGTATTAGTGGAGCATATTGGCATAAAAATTTAGACATACTGATATTGAACAAGTCCTTTAAAAATTGGACATGATTTATATCTTTAGGATTATTCCACAAAGATTATAGTCCTTGCTCTCAAATTGCTTAGAATCTAATGCTGGATTCAAAACGATTTACTTTCAATGGCAAAACCACAATTACTTTTGCACCAACCTAATAGTATACCTCATGATCAATGAGATCATCTTTGACAAAGTTTTTACATAGTCTTCATAAAATTAATTTTCCTGAATCCAATGTGCTAACATTAACTACTATTTATTAATGATTATGAAAATTTGTATACAGACTAGTGTAAGTTCTAACTGAAATAGGGCTGTCTTTGAAGATTTTATCATATCTATTGATGAAAAGACAGAAGGAAGGGAAGGAAGGAAACTAAAGATTAAGGCTTTTTAGAGCATTATTGCTTGCAGGATTATTATAGTGTGCTCAAATATAAAAGGCTTGTGAGTCTGTTGTGCTCACTTTCAGTTAGCAATTTTGTAGCACTTAGGCATGCTATCATCCTTATTTACATATGTAGGAAAACTGATGAATAATGCACATGCATCAATTAACCTTTCACAGTCTCTCAGCACATTAGAGCTCTGCCTACAGTTACTTCAGTGGTCCCAGTACTTCAGTAGAAACTCAAAAGTGCAGTGTTGTTATTGCTGTCATTTGTGTTTATTAGATACAGAAAATGTTTTGTGTGCTATAGAGACAACTGACTCCTTTTCCCGGAGCTCTTACCTTCTAACTGGAAAAGAAAGACAAGAAGTCTGAATACTGTTTTTGTTTGTTTGTTTTGTTTTGTTTTGTTTTTTATACTTGCAAATGATAGTCAAAATTCAATGTAAATAGAACTATAAGAAAGTGCGGGTTTATAAGTACATGATACTATACAGAACAGAAAAATATTGGGAGGAAATTGAGTATAGTACATTTCCATACATAAAGAGATCTGGAGTTTTAAACCAAACACTGTAATTACTTATCTGCATGATCCTGAGCAAAGCACCTTATCTCCCTAGGTCTCTATTATACTTTAATAATCTCACTATCCAAGGTGGAGAAAAGAGAATTTATCGTGGTAATATAGAAGGCAACATTAACTCAGAGTTTATTTTCATTTGCTACAATTGGCACTACAGTTTGAATTCTTTTTTTTTAATTGACAGCATTATTTGTAGTCTTTGTTTACCATTTGTAAATTCTGGTTAGTAGACCCACTGTTTAATATAATAGTTAAAAGCAGCCTTAACACATTCCCTGGGACAACTCAAAGGTTATATACGAGCAAAGAGAAAGAGAACACTTCTTTCTTCACCCTTGCTTCATTTCTCTTTCTCTTTCTCTCTCCTTGGCAGGCTTTTTCTGTTGCACTTACACATACCTCAGATACAGTGACCGATGCCCTTGCTTTATATGTCTGTTCAAGCCATCAACCACTTCCAGCTTTCTGTGTCACAGTTTTAAAAACCTAAGTCAAATAAGCTGATTGACTCAGTCCAAATAATGTATTAGATGCCACAGGGCTAGCCATTCACCACTGGTCTAATTAGCTAGGAAAAGGAGGCAGGGGTGGAAGGTTCTGCCACGTCAACGAAGCTGGACTGCAGGACTGAAATTCTGTGGGAGAATGAAGGGCTTTTTTCTTAAGGAAAAAAAAAATAATGAACTGGACAGATATTCTAAACTGAAATTTCAAACCATAGCATTTTCCATTTTACAAATAATGCCAATGTTAGACACTGCTTACTAGGTTCATGACAGATAATACAATTTATTTAGAATGGCCTCAATATACTTATTGACAGTAGAACATTTAACTTCTGTTTTTCTTGTAGTGATGGTAGGTGTTCCAGTTACCATTTGCCTCAACCATGAATATTTATAAAATAAGTAGTTTTTAGTTGTATTAGAAAACTTCATCCAAATAAGCTTTCAAAAAAAAGGAAATTTAATGGCTCAAATTTCATTTGAGTCCAATAGTAAAAAAAAAAAAAAAAAAAAAAAAATCCTACCTGAAGCTCTCAAGTTCTGAGATAGACTCAGATTGGAGTTTTACCCAAATCAAGTAGACAGAAACTGGCAGAGAAGTGGTCTCCAAAAGAATTTTGGATACTGTATTACTCAAAATTCTATCAGGGAAACAGAGCCTGTAAGATATATAAATATAGAGAGATTTCCTATAAGAAATTGGCTTAGGCACTTAGGAGTCTGGCTAGTTAGATTGAAATCTGTAGGGCAGGCAATCGGGAAGGGAAGGCTGAAACTCTTAGGCAAGAGCTGATGCAGTAATCCACAAATGGAACTTCTTCCTTGGGGGAAATCACAGTTCTGCTCTTAAATTCTTTTAATTGATTAAATCAGGCCCACCAAAGTATTGAAGATAATCATCTTTACTTAAAGGCAGCTGACTATAGATGCGAAATACCTTCAAAACAGCACCTAGATTAGTGTTTGAGTAACTGTGGACTATACCTTGTCAAATTAACACATAAACTGAATATTATAGAACCTGATATTAGAAAAAATAAAGACATGAAGACCGAGCAGCAAACAATAATCTAAGACCTTCACAGGAAGAATTCTAATCCAAGTGTGATTGAAACAATCTGTTTTCTTTGAAAAGCTAATTGGCCTACATGTAATAAATTGCAAAAATTGGGGCAAAATACCATCGCATAGCCTACATTTTTTTTTTTTTTTTTTTTTTTTAAGGTGTAGTCTCGCTCAGTCGCCCAGGCTGGAGTGCAGTGGCACAATCTCAGCTCACTGCAACCTCCACTTCCTGGGTTCTAGTGATTCTTCTGCCTCAGCCTCCCGAGTAGCTGGGACTAGAGGCACACGCTGCCATGCCTGGCTAATTTTTTAAATATTTTTAGTAGAGACGGGGTTTCACCATATTGGCCAGGCTGGTCTTGAACTCCTGGTCTCGTGATCTGCCCACCTCAGCCTCCCAAAGTGCTGGAATTACAGGCTTGAGCCACCACACCCAGCCTAGCCTACTATTTTAAATTCTTTGATTATGAGACTAACAAGAGCTTGTTACCAGACGTTGCATCCACCTATCAATCAATTAACAATCTGCAGAGCTACCCATCTCAGTCATCCCTGAGTATTCATAAATTCAAAAGCATCTTTATCCTCAATGGTCTTATTTTGTATTTTCTCTAGAGGTGAAGGCCAGGTGCTTTAGAATTTCCTATTGTAGTCTCAGAACCTAGGGTCTAGTTTTCTGGAAAGAAATTAATAAACAGCCAGGGAAGAGAGGGCTGGTTAAAAAATGTTTCTAATATTTTGCTATTATTAATAAGGTTACAGTAAATAACTTAGTGTAAGTGCTGTTTCTTATTTGTTAAGATGCATCCTCAGGTTGAATTTTAGAAACAAGAATTGCTGGACCAAATGGTAAATGAATATTTAATATTGTTAGATACTGCCAAATTTCCCACCACAGTGATTATAGGAATCGGAGATTTCAGCAAACTCCCCTGGTGATTATTATGCACAATAAAATTTAAGAATCACTGTTTTAGAGCATGGACATTTACCTTTTCAAGTATTAATCCTCTTGCCAGAAAAATGCACCTGTAGGAATATATAATTGCTGGCATACCTGCCAACACAGCCCTACACAGCTGTTTGTTGATGGAACCCCTGAAGCTCATCCTGGTCAAGAAACGTTGCCCTAGAAGCATCTGCAATTATCAAAATGCATGTTTTGCCAATGGAGTGAGGACAGTTGTTTCCCTTCACCAGCTTCATTTGGCCTTTTTAGTCTTAAACACTTAACTTGAGCTTGATACTGCATTCCTGCCTAAAACTAAACCAACAAATTTAGATAAAACCATCATAAAGAAAGTATTGCTTTACAGAACTTTTGCCTTACTTTTTTCTAACTACATCTGCCCCTCACAGCAAGGGCAGTGAGCACTGAACAAAGAAATCTTGATCTTTCTACAATGTGATTTAATCTGTATAATCATATGATTTTAACATCACTGCAATATTATTGCACAATGTGTTCCAACATCAAAACGAGATGTGTACACAAGTATAAAGAATGAATACTATAAAAGAAAGCTGTGCTGTAGTTAAAGTTTCATTTTTCAACACACTTTTCCTCCATTTAGTAGGAATTTGAAATAGAAATTGACAGTTCAGCTAACTGGTAATTAGCATAGCAGTGAACCAGGTTTGTTCAGCAGTCCACAATTTCATGGATACTTACCTTAGTCACTTCTGAGACAGCCATCTGTGTTATTTCAGCTCAGAACAATGCCCTTACAAGCCAATAGGACTTCCTTAAGTGCAGAATCAGGTTACACACCTCTGTATATCTCAAAGAGCAACATTTGAATTCTAATATATTACATCAAATACTTTACTCTTCTACATGAATCACGTATATTGAGCATGAGCTTTTCAGTGCTGGTATCCTGAAAACTGATCCCTGAAGGAGTCCTAAAATAGCACTGCCCTCGGTCATGAAAAGTAATATGCCAAAACATAAACTCCATTCTTTGTATTAAATGGAATGACACCTTGAGATCTTATAAAACAGGTAGACTTATTGGGAAAAATATGAAAGAACACCAAGTTAAAATATATTATGTGAAAATTAATATTATATTGGAATGCTGCTCTCTACTCAATTGAAATACTTGTCTCTATTCAGTTTTAATTATGAAGTCCTACTGACTCAGACTCCAAATTGTTTTTTGAATCTCTCTTCTCTTTTCCATTTCTACTTTCTACGTTAGTGCGTAACTACCAAACTGCTATCTCCCTATCCGTCACCCAACACTTTTAATCCATCCTCCTCACAGGGGACAGTATTATATTCTTAAAATTCAGGTTGCTTATATAAAGTAAACAAAGAAGCAAAACTCGTGCTAGATTTGAGAGCCAGTCTAACCCTTTTGGGAATACATCCGAGTTCTGTTATAGTCTGATATCATAGGTAAAATAAAGTGAATATTGAAGAAATGTCATTGACAATGAAAATTGGCTAGATACAGGAATACTCAAATCTAACCCTGAACTAATGACTACTCCTGACAAGTTCTCCAAGGGAACTGTATGCAAAAAGGACAATGAAAACGAACTGAACAAAGTAATAATTTATGATTAGTTAGTAATTTAGGCCTGAAATATAATTCCGGTGAGCTATGCTGTATAATCTGGAAAACGTATTTTTCTATGGTAGAATGGCCTTATCTTTATTTTTCACCCTTTAACCTAACTTCAAGTCTGAGTCTTATATCTTATTATTCCCATATGAGGAAATTTATAAAGAGCCTGTCAAAGGCCAGATAAAAAAATTATATATATGTAATATATGTGTTACATACATATGTAAAACATATTTTATATATATATATATAGAGAGAGAGAGACAGAGAGTCAAAGACAGACAACTTAGTACGTGTAGACATATGGCTGAGTTCTAAGCATATAACACTGAATAAAGCAAATATAGCCTCTTGGAGGTTGTAGTCTGTTTAATAGATTTTAAACAACTTTATCTGTGGGTGTATCTATTTTATGCAAGTAAAATAAGAAATAGTATTATAAAAATACAGAATGCCATGAGATTATGTCAGGTAGATCTAATTGATATTGGAAAAACAGAAAAGATCTTTCACAGGAACTGACATCTAAGTTGAAAACTAAAGCCAAGGTTGGAAAAGCATAGCAGACATTAACTTCTAGGCTAAGGGACAATGTATATGAAATGCAGAAAGGGAGAAAATGCTTGGATTTTTTTTTTAAGGAACAGAAAGACAGCCAAGGTACTAGAAATAGAGAACAGCGTCACTGGATATCCAAGGTGTTAGGAGTGAGGAAAGATACCGCTAGGTGAAACTGGAGAGAGAGGCAGAAACCAGCTCATGTTCGCCATTGTTAGTAAAGTCAGGAATGTAAGATTTGATTCCTATTTCTCTCAGCAGCTATAGGAGGGTTTATAACACGTAATCTACTTTTCATGTTAATGTGCTCTCTTTGGCTACGATAAGAAAAATGGCTTAAGAAACTGAGATACGGTGTAACTTTCCAAGTAACAAATGACCATTACTTGGTTTAGGAAAGAGGAGAAGAGAAAGAGATAAATATATAGATTCAAGATATACATTGAAGATATAACTGGTAGGATGTGGTGATATGTTGGACATAGAGGATACAGTAGAAGGTATGAAGGATGAATGCCTAGTTTCTGGAATAAACCATTGGATAGAAGGAAGCGCTTTTTGCCAAAATGGAGAAAAGTGAAGGAACAGATTTGGAGAGAGAGAGCAGGAATTTAATACTAGGTATGTTACATTTGAGATATCCAAAAGAATCTCGCAAAAATATCAACAAAACAATTGTGTTTATGAGTTAGAAGTTTGGATGACAAGCTAGAATATTAGTGAATTATTGTAACATTAATGAAAATCATGGGAACATTCAAGATTGTCTGTGAGAGAATTCTAAGATTCCAAGACTGAATCTGAAGTACTCCATTAGTAGAATTCTGGACCTGATGTAGAAAGAAGAGGTGGAGAAAGTAATTGAGGAAAAACAAGCCAGGTAGGAAGAACACCAAGAGAGTGCTAAGAGAAAAAAAATGCCAGAAAGGAGAAAGTGATGAATTTGGCCTGATGCTATGCAGAGGTCATAAAAGGAGGCTGGGGAAAGTCCATTGTTTTAACTACATGAAAATAATTGGTAACTTCTGTAAGAAAAAAAATTTGAATGGTAAATTTGGATGATGTACCATTGTGTCATGAAGTGTGTTTAAGGGGAAGAATAAAGTGTATGAAAAATTCTATAGCGAAGCTTGGATGTAAATGCAGCTTGGAGAAAAAGGACTATAAATGGAGGGTGGTTAAAGGTTAAGAGAAAATTTTTATTGGTTTTAGAATGATAAATAGTAAAGCAAATTTGTATGCTGAATATGACATTTAGTAGAAAAGGAGAAGTTGAAGATGAAGAAGAAAGGCGAAATAGCTGCTGAAGTCAGGTCTTAGAGAAAAAGACGGACTGAGTGTATATTTCTGCCCTGCACTGGACTAAACAAAAAGAGAGGATGCTCGCTTCTGTCTTACAAGAGGAGAGGAAAAAATAATTGATCTAGAAATAGATATTTTAGCTGGGGCTGTAAGAAAACAAAGGATTTGCCTTTCTGTATGCTCTAATTTCTGCAGACGGAAAGAGGCAAGACTGTCCTTCTGGAGTTGGGAGATGTGAGGTGAAGTGAATCAAATGGTTGGGACAATGGAGAAGGAATGAGAAAGAAAAGTTGAAGGCTGGTGAGAAAGTTGAGAGAGTCAGTGGGGACAGAGTATCAATGAAGTCCAAAAGTGTTGCAGTGGGATTACCTGAGACTGATAGTAAACATACAGTCAAATGGAAGAGTGAGATTCTGTGTGTGGTTGGGAAGACAGGTAATTTCTGGTGAAGACAAAGAGCATGCTGTTTATCACCATGGGAATCTGTGGTTGAAGTGTACTGGAAATAAAAGATCATAGGCACAGAGGACGCCAAGGAAGAAAAGAATAAAGTTTTGGATTAATTATCCTGTAGACATTTCAATATCTACGGGATACTGACTTGCTTGGTTTAGAGTGGTCAAAAAGACAGAAACCTGGGTACTGAAATAAAAATAATGACATACAAGAATCAGAAGATTGTAGATGATTCTTCAAGGATGGGTGCTGTCAGTGATACAACCAGTTTGTGAGACCTTCGCAAAGCAGTGGATTTTACCATTTGAGCATAATATTCTGGAACATTCAAAGTATAATCTTATGATATTATGGAGTTTGATCACGGAGTGAAAGTTTCAGAATGCAGATCAGAAGGGTTGGGGTAGGAAGAGGGGAGGTTGGTTTGTATCAGCAGACAAAATGTTAGCCTGTCCTACACTTTAAGCAGAGACTTGTGTAAAGAAGGGTGAGAATGTTGCAAGATTTAGTCCTGATATTATCTAAGACAGAGGTGGATTTATAGAGTTTCAATTACAGCCTAAGAATGAGGGATGCCTCACAGTCAAAATGTTAGGTCAGTGTGTCGTTACCTTTTAGGCAGTTAGATTTGGCAGCTGCAGTAAAGTGTAGCCATGGGTGACAGAAATGAGCAAGTGAACATAAACCAAGTGGTTCTTTTCTTAGAGAATAGGGACGTGGAGTAAGGAAGGGGAAGTAGTGACGGATCATAAACAAATCAAGTTGTACCAGCCTTTCTCTTGCTGATAGGGCCTAGACTCCACCTCAGACAATCACAATCTAGGGAGAGGAGATGATTAAGCATTTTTCCCACCATGTTTCAAACTACGTTAGACATTGATGAAATATCTGTGTGACATGGATAAAAAGAAAAAATAAATCAATAATAAAAACGTACAAATCTTTCTATTTCTCCACATTTTTAGTGCTCCACTTTTACAGTGTCAGGTTTCTTACTTGCCGAGTTAACTCCTGGCTCTCGGATTATGGAAAATGAAAGGCAAGTTGAAAGAAAGGCCTAAAAAGCTAATTTGCCTTCATAATAAAAAGGTGAATGAGAGGCAGTTATTGGGGTGAAGTGGGAATAAGGATGGACTGCATTTGTATTTGCCAGAGTTCAGCCAGCTTGATTAGGGAATGACATTTGAAAATCCGTGGTTTGAGTAATATATTGAATTTAAAAGAGATAAAAATAATTTTTCTAAACTGCTGCTCATTATTAATGTTCTTCTTCCTTATATTTTCTCTAGAGACTACTGAAAAGATTTAAGATGTTTTCAATTTAGGCCAAAATAATATTTCTTCATAAATATCATTTTGATTCAGTGCCAAAATGGGTTATGAGGTTTACTTGTGAAAATTACAAAATGAGTCCTTAATTTAGAGTTAAAATTTTAATATGAAATATTCCCTAAAGTAGAATGATATGTAGGAATGAAAAAGAAATTATTTAGGCAGATAGTCAGGGTAAGGAAGTCCTCAGTAAGGTTTTCCCTTTAATGAAAAGCAGCCCCAAATCATTTTCTTTTCTAACAATGAGCAGCCTGTAAAATCAAGCTGCAGACACAGACAAGCAAACTGTAAGCTTGCATGGGTGAATGCTGGCAACTGTGCCAATAGGAAAAGCTACCTGGTACTAGGCATATTCAAAATGGCAACACCATCTTTCCTTTTTTTTTCTTTTTTTTTTTTTGCCAACCACATGTGCAGCCAGGAGCAGACAACATGGCCCTGGCCAGGCAAAGACCCAATTTGCATAATAAGATCAGGATGAGGTGGCTGGCTTTCTCTCACACTATGCAAACATCACACCTGGTCTGACCAATCTTTGGGCCCTATGTAAATCAGACACTGCCTCCTCAAGCCTGTCTATAAAATGCTGTGCACTCTGTTGTGGGCCAGAAGTCCCATTCGAGCAACCCTCTTTCTCACAGGAGAGAGAGCTGTTCTCCTTTCTCTTTCCTTGCCTGGTAAATCTCCACTCCTAAACCCACTTCTTGTATGTCTTCCTCCTCTATTCCCTTGGTGTGAGACTATGAACCCCGGGTATTTACCCTAGACAAGGACGCCACTTCAATGTTTGCTTGTTCAAAATCTTTAGAACACAATTTTTCTGAATCTTAAAATAGAACGTTAAATAATATGGGCGGTTAGTCATGGCATTTTGGCTTCCAAGTATAGAAACCTGCCAAAGTTAGCTCAAATAAATAGAGATTTCTTTTCTGAGAGGAATCAAATAATCTCCTGTATTCACAGACCTAAGGACAGGAAGTAAAGATGGACTTCCTGGGGCCTGGAGAATCCCTCACTCAAGGGAGACATGGCTTCTTTCATCTTGCCTCTCATAGCCCCTTTACTTTGATACACAGGCTCCAGTATTTCTTCTCTCACACCCTCCCATGCTACCAGTTCACCTTACCTATTTTACAGCAGCTGTGCACCAGATGGACCCCATACTTTGCAGTTCAGATTATTGAGAGAAAGGGTCCTAGTGACTCCTCTCAGCCTGTGATTTGGTTTCACTTGAATCCCATATTCCTTCTTGGTCTAATTATCTATGAAGAGGGAGGAGATAAATGGTATTATACTATTGCGCATAGGGCTGCTCCTCTCAGAAACACTAAATGGGGCAGGTTTAGGTAAATAAGGACGTTCAATGGGTCAGCCACATTGCCTGACATATCCAATACATGTACACTTTTGGAGGAATCACTAGTGGGAATGTTTCCAGAATATAGAGTAGCCAGCCGACAGTGGGAGTCCATATGTCAAGTTTAATTTCTGTGTGTTTATGTATAAACTGAAAACCAATACAAGAGAGATTTTTCAAACAACAAAAGCGAAATCCCCAAACAAGTAAAGATCAATAAATGTCTTGAATAGTCTTGGCTAGACAGACAAAATAGCTTAATTGTTTATTATCCACATGCTTTCAGTGGCAGAAACTAATAGAATTTGAATTTAAACCTTTTATTTCAAAGACTCATTACTTTTTCAGATTTGTAATTGCATTTTAGAATTACAATGCTAAATATTTAATATTCCTACTTTAATTCTAAATATACCTCAATTACTCTATATAATGTGGAAAATTACTTTCTTGTTCAAGGTTTGTACAAGGTACAATGGCATAAAAAATGAGGTTATATTACTATTGATGCTATTTGGATAACACTAAGTTATTATAAAAACAAGAAAAAAATAAAGTTCCTAGTGCAAACCTTTCTGAGGAAAATATGTATCATTTTCCTGAAATAAAAAGGAAAGCAGTTGTCTTCGTTAAGATAAATTAATAAACATAGAGGGTTTGGCAGACCCTAATCATAGCAATGATTTTTGAAATCTGGCAATATATGGCTCCCTACTCTTATGTCTTACTCCCCTCTTAGCTAGTCCCCATTTTGTATCTTGTTACATAAAATACCTTGTTTTTTTAACTTCACTTCAAAAAAATCTTGTTGTGTAACCTAACTTTTTAAAAAGTTAAAATGAATGATAAGTCATTTCATTTTGAGAGGCTTTTGAAAATTTCTAAATTCCATCAGTAAGTTGTAACCAACATTTAAGAGTTAAGGACAGGGACTGACTATGCAGTTAAAGGACATGGAGAGAACTTTGATGTATTTAAATTCCCTTATGTTTTTTTGAGTTAAAGTACAGAAGCATTATTTAAAATGGATATCACTGGCAAAAGTAATTCTTATTTTTATCAGCTAAAACGATACATGCTTTAAGATGTCAGTATGTATAACAATTGCTTTCCTTTAAAGTACAGAAATGATTGGTGCCATAACTCTGTAAACACAGTGCTCTGTCACTGTCCATGAGCGCTCCCTTTGTGACTTTTGATTTATGTTAGGCAAGTTTACCAATAATACTCGAAGTTTCTTACTATCCCCAACTGTATAAAACTTATATGACTTTAGTGAAACAGGGCTGCTCATATAATCACAAAGATGTCAGACAAAAACAGTTTCCCATATCTGATGGGATAATGATGCCAAAACAATAAAACCCTGTTTACTAGAGAAACTGCATTATGAAAATAAAGAACGGGATGAATAATTGAAAATTTGAAAGAAATGTTTTCTTTTGTGAGCTAATAGTTAAACATCTTAGAAATAGAGACAGTTGTTGGATTTTGGTTTCTTTTAATATTAATTTTTGTTAGTGGAAACTAGAATGACATTTAAAAATAAATGTAGAACAAGAGAACAGCAATGCCCCTTTTTGCTGCATTAACAAAAAAAATAGTTGATAACACAGGTAAGAACAAAGATTTTTTAAAAAGTATTAATATTGCAATCCTAAGGGAATGGGGCATAGGGCTGAATTGGGACTGGTCTCCACAATCTACCATGAGTTTTCCAGGGAGAGTGCTAAACTGGGGGCCCTTGGTTCCTGGTGTGGGGAGATGCTGAAAAAGAGACTAGGACCCTGGAAGTTAAGACAGTTAAGTGTTCAGAAAACATCGAATATGGTGGAATGAATGGGATTCCAAACCACCATTGAAATTCCTTTTTGTGTAATTTTGGGGGTGGATCATAGGCTTTCCCACTGTTTCTAAGCCCTAGGGATAGTAACAATAAAGTGCAAAATATTGCATTTCAGTTCAAAAGGCATAACATAATCTAATTATAACATTATGACAAAAATCAGACAGATCGCAAGTTGGAACATTCTTCAAAACAACCCCTATCTACTCTTTAGAATATTAACGTCATGAACAACAAAGGAAAGCTGAAGAACTGCTCAAGATTAAACGAGTTGAGCAAGAAAAGATGATTAAATACAATGTATCCTGTTGAATTAGATTCTGAATCAGAAATTTTTTCCATGAAGAACATTATCTGTCAAAAGGCAAATTTTGAATAAGGACTATATATTGCACACATTGTTGAAGGTATTGATTATGAGAGATATACTGTGGTTATTCAAGAGAATGCCCTTGTCTTTCTTAACCTTCTTAAGAGATGGATGCTGAAGTGTTTAGGAATAAAGAGTCATGATGTCTGCAGTTTACTCTGAAGTGGCTCAATGAGTATATAAAATAGCCAACGGAACGAAATGTAAACAACTGGCGAATCTAGGTGACGGGTATAGGCATCCATTCTACTATTCTTAAAAATTAAAAATTTTGTGTAAGTTTGAAATTCCAAATAACAAGTTTTTCAAAAAGATGTGACATTTATGGCTCCGGCAAGGACTAACCATAAGGGCTTTGAACCTGTTTCATCTGTAAAATACAAATTATCTGGTACTTTTGTCTCTCAGGGAAATCATAAGGATCCGTGGGATCGTGGCGTTTGCAGAGCACCATTTACTTGTCTATGATTTGGAAAAATATTTTATAGAAAAGAAGAGAGTGATTTTAACCCAACAACATTTATATCATAAATGACATAGTTGGCTTTTAAATATTTAAAAATGTTAGCTTGTGTTTACCAATTGTAATACAGCCATGCCTCCAGTAAAGAATGCCCTAGGAATGAAACTTTTCTCTGTAACAGGAAATTTTAAGGTAAAATTAAACACCGCTAAAAACAAGCACACAAATAAACATTTATGTCATTATGTGACTATAGGCACTCAATAGCTGCAACTTTATGGTCACGTTGCTATTATTCTTTAGAACTCTTTGATATTTTGCATTTCAATCAAAAGTGAACAGAGCTCATCATAGTCAGGAATCTGAAGTCTGAGAAGGTTCAATTTTGATCACTCATATATTTACATGTGCTTTTTTTCATCCTTGGCAGAAACTTGGAGTTATCTCAATCCGTTTTATGATTTAGAAAAAAATATGAGAATCAATTGCATCAGTCTTGTAATAGAAGGTCAAAAAGAATGAAAAATTTCTTGAATGAATAACTTACATTTTCTGAACCCTTCATCATCACCTGGTTTACGCTCTTCCTCCGTAACTAAGCTTCCCAAACACAAGTGGCAAAAATTACTAGTATTTTACTGAATATCAGATTCAGTGACATTTTCTTAATCTATATTCTTCTTTTTTTACTTTGTAAAGTGATTGACCCAGTCAGCCACTCAATTTTTTATTCTGAAAATTTTCTCTTTTAGATGTCTATGAACATCTGTGTTACCACTAACTTCTGACCTCCTTTACTCTTATTTCTCTAATAGCATGCCTCCAAGGTTCTTGTCTTGAGACGCCTCTTTTTTTTTTTCAGGGGTCAGGGGATCTCATTCAATTAAGTCATCTGAAGATGACTTTAGAGAAGGCTTCATCTTCAGACCCACCTCTCCCCTTAAGTACCATGTAAACAGTTGCAATTGCCTGCTTCATAATGCTATCTAAACGTAGTCTCTACATGTCACATGATAGCCAGAACCTTCATTTCTCCATGCCCAAAGTCAAACCACCTGCACACCAACTCCTCTTCACCTCTGTGAAATGAACCAGTGAGAAAAGAAAAATATAAAAGGAGAGGCATT
Source organism: Pongo pygmaeus (assembly GCF_028885625.2). NCBI lineage: Eukaryota > Metazoa > Chordata > Mammalia > Primates > Hominidae > Pongo > Pongo pygmaeus. The sequence continues at coordinate 40,434,320 of NC_072384.2, read as the reverse complement.
ATGAGAAAAAGTTTCATGTAGCAAGAATAATGAACACTGTTCTATAGTAAGAAAGAGTGAAACTGGGTACTCCTTATAGAAACAGAATAGCTATGAACAAATTGATTTATAAGTGAGGAAAACAGAGATGCAGGATGGAAGCAGGAAGAGAGAGAGAGAGAGAGAGACGGAGGGGGAGAGGGAACGCGTGCATGCCAAGCAGTGATTTGATCGTTTAGCATGACAATGAGACTGCAGGATGTGCCCTTTATTTATTCTTCACTAGACTAGAAGGATCTTCACCTAAATAAATATCATTTGAAACAATCATTTTCAACTTATGATAAACTGATCTTTCAATAACATTTGGTGAAATATATACTTATAATAAAATCTAGCTTGTACTATTACAAATAGTATGCACTAATGTTTAAAAATTAGTCAATGTCTCCCACAGCAGAGAGAACTAAATTAAAATTAAAGTTTAAATAATGTGTTGAAGCTTTAAAGATACCCCATACTGTTAGATAATGTAAGTATGTTGAGAAAAGTAACTAAAAACTAATTCACCAAGTTTGTAAAATCAAATATTTTATACTCTAGGTAATCTTGATACTGCTCAGTCACTGTAAATTGGATTATTCTTGAGATTGTATTTAAGTCAAGGCAAGATGGTCTTCTATTTACAAATGTAATTTAGTCTCGTGAGTGGGTAATCTTGTTAAATATTGTCAGGTTAATTAAAATTGATTTGTGTTTACTAAACATAGTGAATACTAATCAAATATTAGACACTGAAGTGTTGGAGTTACATTTTAAACTTTGACAGACACCATTAGCACTGCATGAAAGAATTTGTTGTCTCAGAGGTCAACATTACTTTTCAGCTTTTTCTCCAAAATAAATATTAAGAAAAAATGAGAAGAAATGACCTATACTTTTTAAACACAATTTTGTGATTTGGGAATATTTGGGAGAATTTGAGATAAGTTTCGGTGGGGAATTGATTATTTATGTTTTATTTCTGTTGCTACAAACAGCACATTTGCTTTCCGTCTGCTTAATTCCATTCCAGGTTTGCTATTCTCCACCACTCATAGCATCATTGAGCTCCACATAATAACTTTTATAGGAGACAAACATTACCAGGCAATTTGAAAGGCAGGTTGAGGATAAAGGCTGATAGCTCACATGCCCTGGCCTGGTGACTTGGCTCACTTCTGAAGCTTACACCGTATGTGGTCGATGTGCACCAGCTCTATGAGGCTTAAAGAAACATTTCTGCTAATACAAAAATAAACCCACTATAATCATTCGTTTTGGGGAAATTTTACAGTTGTTGGTTAACCTGCTCCCTTATGCCCTGCAATATTCATTAGCAGATTTATCTGTTTATGAGTGATATTATGTGGAAATGGTTATGGGAAGCCAACAGATGTAATCACTGAAATAAATTAGAAGAAAAAGTTCTGATTTTACAGATGGCTCCATCAAATGTGCTTCCCTCCCCCACCCTCCACTTTAACATTTAGTTTTCTTTCAACAGAAAACTTTTCTTTACTGACTACGGGAATGTCGCCAAAGTGGAGAGATGTGACATGGATGGGATGAACAGAACAAGGATAATTGATTCAAAGACAGAGCAGCCAGCTGCACTGGCACTAGACCTAGTCAACAAATTGGTTTACTGGGTAGATCTTTACTTGGACTATGTGGGAGTAGTGGACTATCAAGGAAAAAATAGACACACTGTCATTCAAGGCAGACAAGTAAGTACAATTTTGTTAGACAACGCTCCTAGGGTAATAAAATGAAAGGAATAATACTAAAAAGAATACCAAAATTTGCAATACTGAAAATTTCTTGTAAAGTCGAGCTGCAGTGAGTCATAAAAAATTACAGTATATTTCCTATATTAGAGAATGTTCTTTTCACAGTGATATTGTGACATTTCCACAAAATTGGAGATGCCTCTCTTGCTCTGCTCTTTCTCCCTTCAATTAAAAACAGAGAAAACAAGGAAACAAAAACAAAACAACAGAGACAAAAATGCTATATTAGCAAGAAAGAAAAGTATTAAAACAGGTCAGATGTTGTGGCCTATTACTAAAAACTAATTTAAGTAGTTCATTCATGAGGAGCTGAACTATCATCTGTCCCATGTGGCACTGGAGATATTTTGCTAACAAAAGCAAATGCCTGTTCACAAAAGTACCTTTATTATAACAAGTTCTATTAAATTTTGACTTCTGATGTATTCAAGTACTTCCTAAAGAGAGAATTCTGTGAAAGTCACGAAGGTCAAAATTCTTCCTAAATGTGTTACTTTTTACTTTGCTGAATTACGACGTTTTGCAAACAACACTCAGTGAATGCCTAAAAGAGATCTCTAGGTAGAAATCAGCCTTATTTACTATAAATACATTTAAAAATCCGATTTTATCTCACTGATTGCACTTATTTTATGTGAGATTCTTAGTCTATGGAGCTGAAATATGTGAATCTCTTTGGATTCTTTTGCAATGCAAGACAGGTATATTCTGCAATTATCCTCTAAAGTTACTTTTACTTTCTAATCAGCTTTTAAAATGAAATCCTTTCTACTTCCTTGACAGATAAAGAGATGCACTAATCTGTTTGGGGTGGGGGGGCGGAAAGCTGTTCAATGTTAAATGTGGGCCAGTGCTTTCTCTTTCACCTTCAACTGCCCCAAAAATCTTGATTCCTTTCAAAGCTCTTAGTTACAACCTTAGAGGACCTGATCTCTGAGATGATTATCATGGCCCGTCTCTTTTATTTGCAATTAAAAAATTAAACCTTGTTATGAAGATAGGGAGTTCAAATAAATTTTTTCATAACCACTTTAAAAAGTTTTGAAAGCCTAAATAAAGTGTTTATTCTTTTTTTCCCCATGTCTATTGCCTGTATTTTGCTTGTTCCTTAAACATATGCTAAGTCTGCCACTAAGTAATCCAACATAGATACAGTTTTTGAAGTACTGGGGCTGAAGGCAAAATGGTTTACCTACTGCTCCAGGCTTCTCCTACCTCTGCCTAGGGGGTAATTAGCAGAGGCGCTTATTTTAGGGGAAACAGTCTTTTCTGAAGGAAGATAGGGAGGTAGTGAGTGAATTTTATCTTTACTGGGTGAACGTATTTTCCACCTTGACCGATTGCCTCTTAGGTAGTAGGCTTTTTCTCCTGGGTTATGAATTGGCAGTCATATGACAACAATGTTGATATCCCATCACCACAGGCTGCTTGGTTGGTGGCCCCAAACTTTGAGCAATACATGCATGAGACTAATGGCAAAGGAAGAGTCTTGAGCTTGCTTATAATTTTTGTAGGACAAAAGTATTACCCAAGTCAAAATTGGGCCATAGATATCTTTAGTAAATTTGATGTCAGCTAGGTGGAAAATGATATTAGTTAATACACACATGCCTGGACCCACACATAAATACAACACATGCTCATACTGTGGAGTAACATGTACATACAAAAGAACTATTCCGGCTATAACATGGAATAGTTCTCCCTAGTAATTCTTATATTTTATGTCCAACCTAAGGATGAAGAAATGAGATAAAACCCAAAAACAACATGTAAAGCCAGTCTTTTTTTAGTCACATCTCATAAAAGAAGACCAGAAATAGAAGTAATGAGTCATATATGCTAAAAAGATAAATTGAATGTTTTTGTTTAAACTATAGAACTGGCAAGATTTTCTGGTTAAAATAGAACATTTTGTGATTTTGTTCTATAAGTAGTTTTATAATCAAACCACGCATACTTTTTCAAATTCTCTTAACTGCAAGTCTGTGTATTAAAAGTGTGCAATGTAATGCCAAAAGTAGTGACAGATGCTTTTTCAACAAAATCTCTACAGCAAATCGAGTGGCAACTTCACTTTACCCTGGAACAGAACCATTTTAAATTAAGTAAAGGAGTAGCCAAAGGCAACGTGCCTAGCATGTGCCTTTTATTCAGAAAATCAGTACATGTATTCTTCTTTTTGTTCCAGGGGAAAACTTTCTAAGTTCAAGATATCCATTCCTCCCCATAAACTCTAAGACCTTTGCCAAAGAGAAGAGCTGGACTGTTAACTAAGTATATGGATAGCAATAAACATCATAATTCTCAAAAGAAACAGTTCTATTTCCTATGATAAATTGGCTTTAGAAATAATGAAATTTCTGAGTGAAATGTTGACATTTATTTACAATGATTGCAAATACATGATTTCTTTATATATTACTTTCTGTGCTGGAGCAAGTGGTAGTCTAAACATAGCTTGGGACCAAAAAGTTGGATTTTGAATTTATAAAACAAATCTTTGGAGGTGCTTTCTCATTAGTCTTTTCACAGGCAGAGCTATGTTTTTGCAGCTTCTACATATCCATTATTATATAAACAAGTAGCCCTTAAAATATCTCAAATTATTTATAACAGTGTCATAGGCATATTATTGAATATGCTTGAAAGTCTTGCTCTCACAAGCCTTTGAAAAATAACTACTAAATATGCTCTCTTAATGTCATATGAATACAATTCTCTCCCTACATTTGGAACTGTTTTAAACACTACTATATAATGTTTTCTTCTCCAGAAAAAAAGTTTTAATCAGGGAAATGTTGAACCCCTTGAGAAAAAGTAAATAACATTCTTGTGGTTCTCCTGCTGTGGCCATTTTCCATACTAGTAAATAGCAATCAGCTTTTCTTTCAAATTGCAAGCTACATAATTAAAAATCACAGTTGTGTTTTGCCCTCTTTATAGGTCAGACATCTTTATGGTATAACTGTGTTTGAAGATTATTTGTATGCAACCAATTCTGATAACTACAATATCATAAGGATAAACCGATTTAATGGGACTGATATTCACTCATTAATTAAAATTGAGAATGCTCGGGGAATCCGAATTTACCAAAAAAGAACTCAACCAACAGGTAAGTGGGAAAGCTTCTTTATAACCTTCCTAATGGTAGATTGAATGGGGATATAGTCCTTGTGCTTTTGTATGGTGTTGAAGTGAGTGAGTCATAAATTCTCTGCTTTGACAGCAAAAGTGGGCATGTCTGCTTGTTAAATGGAATAGAGCTCCCGTCACAAGTCTAAATGACAGATTGTTCAGTTTCTAGTGAATCGTTTCTATGATAGAATTGAAATGATAGCTAGATTTAGATTCAGGAAGGGGCTTTCAGTCGTGATGAATGTAGACAGGAAACCCAGATGCTAAAGTTATTATTTTTTTCTTTTTAGATATCATTTTGGTAGACAAATTTAAAATCAGGTGACTGCCTTGAAGTATCTGTCCAGTGTTTATTATAGTCGTTGGGCTCTGCTAACTTAACATTCCAATTGTTCTTTAACACATATTCATTAAAAAGTAATTTTCAATGAGAAGGCTGCAGTTTTTCTCAGAAAAACAAACCAGTTGTTTCTACAGGAGATTAGTGATGCTGTTCATCAGTACAATTTAGGTTCAATCATATATAAAAAAAGAAAATATAAAAAACCACCAGCAAAAATTTTTACTATATTTTATACTTATATTTCAAATTAAAACTAGCCTAGAATTATCTAAGCATTAACATATATCTAATCATGGCTGTACATTGTCACAAATATGTTTACAACAGATTCAAATTTAAAATTCTGTAGATAGCCTTATTAGAGTTTAATATTAGGATTTATTCATTCATTAATTTTTCATGGACAATCTACTATGTTCCCCGAACTATTCTATGTATACTGTGAATACAGCAGTGAATAAAACAGACAAAATAGTCTTGCCTTTATGAGTTTACACTCCAGTGGAGAAGCTATAATACAAAATAACTAAGTAAATTATGTATTATATTAGAAGGTAATAAGTGCTATAGAGAAAATAAAGAAGGTAAGGTGGATAAAGAATGTCAGAAATGGGAGCAGTCTTCGATTTTATATGGAAGAGTCAGAAGAAGTTCCATTGAAAAGATGACATTGAATAATGACTTGAGGTATTTGAAGGAGAAAGGCATGGGGATTGTACTAATCAGTTTTCATGCTGCTGATAAAGACGTACCCAAGACTCGGCAATTTACAAAAGAAAGAGGTTTAACTGGACTTACAGTTTCACATGGCTGGGGAAGCCTCACAATCATGGAAGAAGGCAAGGAGGAGCAAGTCACATCTTAAGTGGATGGCCGCAGACAGAGAGCTTGTGCAGGGAAACCCCCCTTTTTAAAACCATCAGGTCTCATAAGACTTATTTGCTGTCACAAGAACAGCATGGGAAAGACCTGCCCCCATTATTCAATTACCTTCTACTGGGTCCCCCCGAACAACACGTGGGAATTCAAGATGAGATTTGGGTGGGGACACAGACAAACCATATCAGAGATATCTGGGCAACAACATTGCAGGTGGTGGGATGAACAAACACAAAAGCCATAAGGAAAGAACATGTCTAGACTGTTCAAGGAGTGGCAAGAATACCTGTGTGTGTAAAGCAGAACAAACAAGGAAAAGAGAAGTAGGAAATGAGGCTGGAGAAACAAAGGAGGACCATAACACGTAGGGCTCTGTAGACTATTATAAAAAACTTTTGCTTATACTTTTAGTGAGATGGGAAGTCCTTAGAAAGCATTAAACAGAAAAATCTCACGGTATGGCTAACATTTTTAAAGAACCAATATGGCTACTCTGTTGATAATAGGTAGTAGAGAGGAGAAGGTTGGAAGTTTACAGAGGGTGGTAGATTGGATCAAGATGGCAGCAGTGAAAGTGGGAAGAAGTAGTGAAATTCAGAATATAGGCAAATGTAGAGCCGATAGGATTTTCTGATACATTAGATGTGGAGTATAAATAAGACAGTGGTCTAGCTACAGAAGTTGGAATAATTTAGTTATTTTTTAGATGGGGAAACTAAGCATGGAGTGAGTTTAGGACAAAGATAGTAAATTTAATTTTCATGAGTTACTTTAAATGTTTATTATAAATTAAAGTGAAAATATCCAGGGGATATTTAAATATACAACTCTGGAGTTGAAGGGGGAAGTCCAGGTTTGAGATACCAGTTTGGGAGTCATTGACAGACAGGTCACATTTAAAGCCATGACTATGGATGTGAACACCAAGGCAGTAATTACAAATGGAGAAATAAGCATTCCAAATAATGGACACTGGTATGCTCCAGCAATAAGCCAAAAAGAATAGGAAAAACCAAAAGAAGAGACTGAGATGAAGCTTCTTAAATCCAATTGACCATTGGATTTAGCAGCATGAAGCTCACTGGGATCTGACAAGGGCAGTTTCAGGATTAAGTGAATATATGAGTAGAATGGGTTTGAGAGAGAGAAGAAGGAAAAGAATTGTAGAAAATGATCATTGGTAACTTTGCATAGTGTGGACGTAAGCTAGAGCAGAGAAATGGAGAGCTAGTTGAAGGAAGGATTGCTGTGAGAATTTGGGTTAAAAGATTTTTGATTAGATGTAGAAATAATGGTGTATTTGTATGTTGATGGGCATGATCCAATGGAAAAAGCAAAAGTGATGGTAAGAGTTAGAAAGTGGAGAGTTGGTGATTAGATGAGGAGATGTGATCTATTATATAAGTGGAGTCAGGTTGGAAAATAACAGTAACACTCTTGGCAGGGAAAAAATAGTAAAAATTGCATTTCACTCATCTTCCCACTTAGAAAATGAAGAATACAAAGATAATAGGCATAATTTTTAAAAGCATATTAGTTTTATTATGAAGAGAATACTGCCATGATATTCATCACCATTTCAAACAAGTGGGTGATCTAAAAGAAACATAATTACAATAATACATAAAATCTTACTCATATTATTCCTATTCTTTCTTTTCACTTTGATCCATCTTTCTTTTCTCATCCTCTCCATATAGTACTTTTCTTACCTTTTCTCTTTAGTAGCTTTTATGCTCACAAAATATTCTTCTACGCCTCAATATCTGTACATATACTCAGCCTCCACCGTTTGACAACTACACACACACACACACACACACACACACACACACACATTTTGTGGTAAGAGTCTCAAAATGACAGTAGACTTAAAAATTTAAAAAATATTTTGCCTCAGCACTTCTCAACAGTGTATAGATAATCACTGAATCACATTTCCTCTAGTTTGGTTGCCCATATGATGAATCATTTCAAAGGAAATCCTTTCTCTGTTTAACTACCTAACCTGGGATTATTTTTATGGATCTTTGTATTCATTTTAGAAATTGGTATTTTTAAAAAGGATGAGAAGCATGTACAAAAAAAGTCATGTTACTTTTATTTTGCTCACCGGTGAAGAGTTTAAATTAATATAAACACATTTTATTTCTTAGAATTGTTTTTTTAAATGCTCACTTAGGAGGATTTTGTCAAATCCCTATGTCCTCTTCTATGGGGTTTACACTCTTTTGCATTCGATTATGGTGCTAAATAGTTGAGTATACAAAATTTTGCTAAGATTCCCTGTTTTTACACTATAGAAATTTTGACATACTGATGCACATAGTTATCTTATCTTTGAACCTGAATTTCACGCATGCTGTTTTTTATTTGTTGTAGTCAGAAGCCATGCATGTGAAGTCGATCCTTATGGAATGCCAGGGGGCTGTTCACACATCTGTCTACTCAGCAGCAGTTACAAAACTCGGACCTGTCGCTGCAGGACTGGCTTCAACTTGGGAAGTGATGGCAGGTCATGCAAAAGTATGTTGTTAAAATAAAACATTTGCCAGCAGCTACCCCTTTAGAATAGGATTTTAAGTATTAATTAGTAGCATCAACATCAGTCATAACATGAGACTTCAACAGGTGAAGTTTGCCTGCAAATATATACTGTCCATTTTTCTCAAAATAAGTATTTTTCTTTTGTAGTAATATGAATGAGAAACTAACCAGGCTATAGAGTCACTAAATTTATTGATTTTAGGGAAACATATGTTGAGTAAGATTTTTAGAAAGATGCTTCCCTTAATTCCCTAAAGAATGTATTTGAGCTAATGAGCTGGAATGATTAGTTGATCAGATTTCCTCTTATTTGAACCAATATGCTACTTCTCATAATAGGCGTGTTGCTTGTTTCGACAGAAATCTGTGTATAGTCAGGCTTCATTTTATCCAGCATCACTGGGGAGTGAATTCACTCCATGATTTAATTTTTCAGGTAGCTGAAGCTATACTAATTAGAGATCCAACATTTAATGATTTTATCAAAAAGTTTGAACGATTTTATCAAAAAGTTTTCTAATCTCTTAGATATATCTTTGTTTTATTTTTAAAAAGGCCAGAATAATTTATTTTAATTTAAATATGGTAAAAAGGATTTTAAAAATGACTTTCATAACTTAATATTTTGCACAGTAATTAGTTAAGGTCTTTTCCTGGGGTCTTGATAATCAGGTATAGTAGAACAGCCCTGATTGAAATGATCATAGTGGGGACTGTTGGTCTTTAAATGTTCCCCAAACACCATTATTTTTAATTTTATGATGACTGCTTTTTACAGTGTCCAGTTTGTCTTTACCTTTGTCATAGTGACAGCTTTTTATTTCTGTCTGTCCTCTCTCTCTGGTCACAATCCTGTCATCTCTTCTACCCTCTGGTCGTGTGCTTACTGAGGACTGTGAAATTAGATCACTAAATGTGTTAGAATTTGAAGTCTAAATGGTTAGAGCTACTAATAGAATATATAGTTTAAAATGAAGAATCAAAGAGGCTAAACTATGTTAAAATGTATGCATTTTTGTACTTTGTTTACATTTTTGATTTGTATTCCTGATTTTGTATTAAATGCTGGGAATGTGAAGGTAACAGGTCTCATGTTTCTAGGCCTTCTGGATAATTGAGGGTACTGAGTTTGAAGCCTCATGATAAAAGAAGTTTTGGGTGTGGGTGCATGTGTGTCTATATGGTGCGTGATTTAAAAATTGATCTGGATGCCACTTGGGAAATATAATCACAAACACACACACACACACACACACACACACATATATACACACATGCATATGTGCATACATACATACACACATTGGAGGAAAAACATAAGATCAGAATTGCATATTATTCAATCGTCCCTAATGTAGTACACACCTGGAGTACATTAATACTCATCAGAAACAATTCCGGCTATTTGAAGCAACAAGACATTTAATGCAAATGGGTGCCTACAAAATTATTTAAAAACCTGGACCAGTAGCTTCTAGACTGGGTCTTTGGAACATTCCCCCAAACACCATTAAACCAACCTGGTTGAAAGCTAGAACATCTACCATACTCAGAAGCTAGAGCATCTGGAAGCCACAAATGAAAATGTTAACTTTAAAAACATACCATTTAGCTGAGATCCAGGGATTAGAAAGCTTGCCCCACAACTATCAGATGCAGAGTTAAGTCACATCTGATAGTCCCTAACTGGCAAAAAATAAAAAAGAGGAGGAGAGGAGAGACACTCTGTTCCTCACCTCTTGATATAGAATGGAAGAAGACTGCTGTGGAAAAATTCAATGTCTCCATTAGATTCATACCAGCAGAAGTGGCAAAAAGGGGACCTTTGCCTCACTTCCATATTCTAAACTTGAGCTAGCATATCTGATTTTAGGTAGTCAAATGAAATCCACTACCCTTGGCTATATGAGTGTCTGTGAAATGTATTTTTTAGTATTCAATTGTCTATAGTACAAGAAGACACACTAGAGAAACTTAAGTAGGTATTAAAGAATACCTAGGAAATGACCAAAGAAAATAGTGGGGAAAATCATTACCATTCTTATTTAAAACATACATACCTACATACACACACAAACAATCACACATATTACATCAATGAAGTACTAGGTTTATCAGTTACCAATTAAGTCATCCATTAGAAGTAACAACAAGGGCGAGTGTTGTGGCTCAGGCCCGTGATTTCAGCACTTTGGGAGGCTGAGGCAGGTGGATCACTTGAGCCCAGGATTTCAATAAGAGCCTGGGCAACATTGCAAAACCTAGTCTCCAAAAAAACTACAAAAATTAGACAGGCATGGTGGCACACTCCTGTAGACCCAGCTACTTGGGAGGCTGAAGTAGGAGGATAGCTTGAGCCCAGGAGGCAGAGGTTGCCATAAGCTGAGATATTAGCAAAATGGGTGCTGTAAAACCAGGATTCCTATGTATTGCTAATATAATTAGAAATCGATATCACAATTGGTAAGACATTTGCTAATAAATATAATGATCATAAAACTGACAACATCATTTTACAAGTTGTCCTACTTTACTTTTGATTAAGGAAATTCAATGTATTTATAATAATAGCAACTCAGAAACAATATAGCTATCCAACAATAGCTAAGCAGCTGACTATATTACGTTGCTTCTCTAGTCGGAAATAGTATGCTGCCATTGAAAGGAAAGTTTTTGGAGACTTTTTAATGGCTTGACAAAAAGTCATTACAGTAAAAAGAATTTATATACAAGATCCCAATTTTTGAAAAATATGAAAGTATGTAAGTATCTAATCTTGATAGAAAATACTCTAGAAATGTTAATGATTTTCAAATGTATCAATATACATTAAAATAAAATAAAGTATTATTTTGAAAGAAATGCCCTTGATATCAGGTAGACACTGAGAGGCTATGAGGGCAATGAAGACAAGGATGTTAGTGTACTTTATTCTGTAATTTCATCTAAGAAAATGTGTGAAATGCTAAATTGAAAAAAATATGCTTATCTCAGTATTATTATAATGATGAAAACAGAAAACCATTTGGAAAATGACTTGGTAAATTATTATATATCAAATAGAAACAAGGCTTAAGATAATGGTTCAATATAGACAATAATCTTGATTCTAAAATTAAACAATAAGAGCAGAATATAAAATTGAGTATCTACTTTGATATAAGTAAATACACATTGAAAAAATACCTACATACATTAAATATGAAACAGTCATACAAAGGAATGCTATACAGCAATGAAAATGAGTGAAGTATGACTACAAGAAGAATGGATGACTATCAAGGATATAATAAAAAATAATATTAATCACAGAATTCACACATGCAATTCAAACATGCAAAATTAAACAATCTGCTGCTAGGAAATACACTACATATGTGTTAAAACTCTTTTAAAAATTTAAAATAAACACAACAATCAAGATATCGGCTCTTTCTAAGTTGGAGGAGAATGGGTTTGGGGCACATTTATGTCTTCCAGTATACTGGAAATATTCTTCACATTCGTGCTAGGTACCTGGGATTTGTTTTATTTTTATTCTTTATATATTAAAATATGTTATCAGTTCCTGTGCTAGTTTGCTGAGAATGATGGCTTCCAGCTTCATCCATATCCCTGCAAAGGACATGATCTCATTCTTTTTTATGGCTGCATAGTATTCCATGGTGTATATGTTCCACATTTTCTTTATCCAGTCTCTCATTGATGGGCATTTGGGTTGGTTCCAGGTCTTTGCTATTTAAATAGTGCTGCAGTAACCATACATGTGCATGTATCTTTATAGTAGAATGATTTATAATCCTTTGGGTATATACCCAGTAATGGGATTGCTGAGTAAAATGGTATTTCTGATTGTATATGCTTGAGGGATCTCCACACTGTCTTCCAGAATGGTTGAACTAATTTACACTCCCACCAATGTAAAAGTGTTTCTATTTCTCCACAACCTTGCCGGCATCTATTGTTTCCTGACTTTTTAATACTGGTCATTTTGACTGGTGTGAGATGGTATCTCACTGTGATTTTGATTTGCATTTCTCTAATGACCAGTGATGTTGAGCTTTTATTCGTGTTTGTTGGCTGCATAAATGTCCTCTTGTGAGAAGGGTAAGTTCACATCCCTTGCCCACTTTTTGATGTTTTTTGTTTTTTTCTTGTAAATGTGTTTAAGTTCCTAGTAGATTCTGGATACTAGTCCTTTGTCAAATGGGTAGATTGCGAAAATGTTCTCCCATTCTGTAGGTTGCCCATTCACTCTGATGCTAGTTTCTTTTGCTGTGCAGAAGCTCTTTGGTTTAATTAGATCCCATTTGCCAACTTTGGCTTTTGTTGCAATTGCTGTTGGTGTTTCAGTCGTGAAGTCGTCGCCCGTGCCTATGTCCTGAATGGTATTCCCTAGGTTTTATTCTAGGATTTTTATGGTTTGGGTTTACATTTAAGTCTTTAATCCATCTTGAGTTAATTTTTATATAAGGTGTAAGGTGTAACCAAACCCTGCATGTTCTCACTCATAAGTGGGGGTTGAATAATGTGAACACATGGACACAGGGAGGGGAACAACACAGAACGGGGCCTGTCAGGGATGAGAGGCAAGGGGAGGGAGAGCATTAGGACAAATACCAAATGCGTGTGGGGGTTAAAACCTAGATGACCGGTTGATAGGTGCAGGAAACCACCATGGCGCATGTATACTATCTACATAACAAACCTGCACACTCTGCATGTGTATCCAGAACTTAAAGTAAACTTTTTAAAAAAGTTATCAATATTCTTTTATATATATTTAATATTCAATTACCCTAATTAAAAAAACACAAGAAAAGAAATGTTAATATACTTTGTATTGTTAGGTTTATAAATAAGTGCTTATTTTTTATTTTATTATTTTCCAAATTTTAATAATATATTATTTTACTTTACTATGAATATCAATTATTGTGTGGTTATCCAAATACAGCTGAGTCTTTTGTATCTTCAATTTTATTAATAAAGCTCAGTATGTTTTTCCTTGTATATAAAAATTATTTCCTTTAAAATTATACACAGTTAACCAAGTATAAGATGCTCCGATAACTGGAGAATCTTGTATATATTTTTATATAGAAGTCTAAAACAAGGAATTCATTTTATAGAAAGAGCTACCTTGATGCTGACATTTTAAACTCAGGAGACAGTTTTTTGCTTGGGGTTTTCATTTTCGTTTTGTTTTTGTTAAGGCCTGTGTTGTACATCAGAGTTACTGTCAGACAGCATCAGCCTTTAACATTCTAATTAAAATTTGAAGAAAAAGGGATGCTATAACTGGTATTTAATTTTATTTCTAAAAAGAATAAGTCACATGTTTGGGCAACTGTAATATATTCACGTGCAAGTGAGTGATACTATATGATTCTTTGTTTGCCTCTGACAATTTGTAGATGCAAACTCGGGGTTGGCGTGTCTGAAATTTTCTGAAGTTTTTAGCATTGTCAAATATAATGAATGGTACAGTTAGTATCGACAGAAAATGCTAGATAGATTGTAATACATTATAAAATTAAATGTGCCGGATGTTTTAATAAATGCCCATTTTACAAGTTACAAGTTATCTAATGATCTGTCATGTTTTTGCTATCCAGGCAGTTACAGACAAAGGGATAATTTACATATAACCCATTTGTGGAAGTAATTTCTGTTTTAATTAAAGTAATGCAATTAGCTGGCCTTCTTGCATCAAGATACATTTGGCATGTTTTAGAGTTTAATTTTTAGTATTGAATTTAAAAAACGCTAATTGTGCCAGTTAATTAAACGGTGGCATTATGCAGTGTAAAGAAGATTAAGCAGCATCAGTTGTTTATGTTTGTAATCTTTCCTCTGCAGGACCAAAGAATGAGTTGTTCCTCTTTTATGGGAAAGGACGCCCAGGAATTGTTAGAGGAATGGACTTGAATACCAAGATAGCTGATGAATACATGATCCCCATAGAAAATCTGGTAAACCCTCGTGCTTTAGACTTTCACGCAGAAACCAATTACATCTACTTTGCTGACACCACCAGTTTCCTAATTGGCCGGCAGAAGATAGATGGCACAGAGAGAGAAACCATCCTGAAAGATGGTAAGTGACACTGTGACATTAACATCAAACTACCCAGAGATAAAGCACTTTAAAAGGATAAATCCAGTGTGTGTCAGACTAGCTTTAAGCGGAACTCAAGTTCTTCTGGATGGTTCAAAAATATTTTTTAATGTTATTTCCTCAGTAACATTGTTTCTCTGTTTTCATATACCAGTGTATTAAAGCCTTCATTATAAAATGGGACTTGGTGTTGTCTACTATATTCTAAATATTATCGGAATTAAAATTGAACTATTATCCATCTTCTGGGAAATGTCAATTTACACTGATATGTTTACAGTGCTGTATGGTAGAAGACGAAATTTAATAGGATTTCAGAGACTTTTGTAATAGTTGGTTTTCATTAGACTAATGATCATGTCACTCAAAATGCATGAAAAATATCAATGTCCACATTGTCATCACAATTCTTGCATTTTATTTTTTACTTTACACATCACTGAAATGAAGTTTTCTAGAGTTGCCCTTGGAATATCAATATCTCCAGAGAAACTTGAAACATTTATACCTATTTTTATTTATAGGTACATATATGAAGTTATATACATGAAAACAGATATACATGTATTTTAATAAAACCAATGTATTTTATAAATTGTTTGGCTTAGGAACAAGTAATCTAGTAACAAAACAATGTTAACTTTGGTATCAGTAGAAAAGATTGCAAATAATAAATCAAACCAGATCATCACTGGCTGCCAGTCATTTTTAGGTATGTTAACTAATGATTCTGGACCTGTTTCCTCGTATATAAAGTCGGCTTACTTCTTGACTATTTTAGAAATACATGATTTGAGGAACATTAATTGTGTGCTTACTGTATGAAGGACATCATGGTAGCTATATCGCAGGAGATGAAAGGAATTTTAGGGAATGACTTCTGCCTTCAAGGCGTTCATAATCTACCTTTGGAGATGATATAAGCACACAAAAAGTTTCAAGACACTGCAGCATTTAATTAATAAGTTCAAAGCTGTCTTGAAGAAATATATAATTAATAGAGAATGCCTATGTAATGGGTATTCACAGGAAGCAAGAGATATCTTTATGTGGGTATACTCAGAGAACTCCTCAGGCAGGAGATGGTGTTTGGACTAGATCTTAATGGAGAAACATTAAAGAGGGAGAGGAGGATGTTTCTGCAACCAGAAATTCCATGAGAAAAAAAAGAAAAGCACAATCTCTAGAAAGAGGGTGTGGGGGACCTAAATGGAAAGCTACTGGAGGTTCCTTTACAGGTAATAATGGCAGAAGAGAGTCGAAAGTGAAAGGCGCTAAAATGCGTTAAAATAAAGGGCCTTGAATGTAAGTGAAGGAGTTTGGAAAAAATCCCAAAGGAATAAAAGGAAATGCTTTTGAGTCAAAGAATAAATGTGAACGAAGTGATATTTTGGGAGGATCAATCGCGTTGTTTGGTGCAGAATGAATCAGAACTTCATTGAGATGAGAAAATAAAAGCAGAGAGATAGACTATTTACAGCATGGATGGTATTAAATGGTGGTCTCTCCAATCTTTTAGAGGAAATGAGAGCATGAGAATATTCTTCATTCAACACAACCTTACTTTAAATCAAACCTGATAAAAAGTATACTTTCTATGCTAAAATAAAAACGTACCTGTTTTTGTCTTTATTATAATTTATGGATTAAGGCAATGTAAATCCTGCATAATTTAAAATTCCAAAGGAGTATCTAATTTAAGTTAAGATTTTCACTTTAAATTGGATGTGACAGAGGCTGTCTGCCTACTTTTCTTAATGTGATAGCAGATGATAGGGTCCTGACAGTTTTAGATGGACAAAGAAATTGCACATTCTGTCTAAGTAGATAAAATTTACGTTTTGTTTTTGACGCAGACACTTTCATTTATTATTATTATTATTATTATTATTATTATTATTAATAGAGTCTTGCTCTGTTGCCCAGGCTGGAGTGCAGTGGTGTAATCTTGGCTCACTGCAACCTCCGCCTCCGAAGTTTAAGTGATTCCCTTGCCTCAGCCTCCTGAGGAGCTGGGATTGCAGGTGTGCACCATCACGCCCGACTAATTTTTGTATTTTTACTAGAGACGGGGTTTCACCATGTTGGCCAGGTTGGTCTCAAACTCCTGACCTCAGGTGATCTGCCTGCCTCAGCTTCCCAAAGAGCTGGGATTACAGGCGTGAGTCACCATGCCTAGCCGACACAGACACTTTCAAGGACTAAAATGCAACATAGAGAGTTCTTGGTTTCCTTTTAAACTGTGTCAGTTCCTGTACTATGACTGGATGTTCCTGCTAATAATCTTAACTTTGAGAATAATATCAAGGACATTGGTGGTTCTTTACATTCCACCTATCACAACAGAGATCGACTCTAATAGCCACAATGACCGCCAGGCATATCTGTCCAGTACTGCTTTGACAGTATGAAGATTATGAGAACATTTTGCAAATTTTCACACCTGAAATATATTTAACATTTTTGTCTTTCTACACAAGGAACAGCTTAATATCTTTTTACTAGTTTATCTTTTTTCTTTCCATTAAAGAGAATAATGATACACATTACAATATGAGATTAACATGTCAAAGCAGAGACTTAGATTTGGCAAATGACAACTTGTCATTCTTGAAATCAGAAAAATTAAATTCTATGTGTGTTCACTTACTTAGGTAGAGTGTTTACCATTCAACCTGAAGACTGTGAGGCAATGCTTAGTTTGACAAATGATTTGGAAGCTTGATAGAAATTCTGAGACATTGATAAATTTATATAGTTTGAAGTACAAGGGTATAAAGAGTTTGCTGTTTGTAAATAAACATAAATATCTTGGACATCTTTTATGTAAGCTCAGATTCTCCCACTTAAGAAATAGAAACAACATTTCCAAAAAAATCCGTCTTTATTCATTCTTTGATTTTTTTTCTCCTAGAGGTTTATTGAAAACCTCCTAAATGTTGCATATACTGTTGGCTTTGAGGAATCTTGTGGGTGAAAACAGCAATTAAATCAATGAGAAAGGAAATTGTCCATTGTTATATTTACATGTATCTCATTTCATCTGCTAAATGAAAACATATTACTGATTTATTAAAGATAAACTTCACTTCCGTAAGGACAAGATATTTACTATGTGAATTTTTTCACCCACCTAGAAGTTTTTGTCAAAATTTTTGTAAAATTCATACTCTTCCTTTTTAAAAAATTAATTACTTGATTTATTATTTTTCAGTCAATAAAAAGTGAATGCCGTATCCGGGCCAGGTGCTGTTCTAGGTGATAGGAATGCTTCAGTAAAGAGGATAAAGCTTCATATTTAGCTTATATCCAACAGCAGAAAGGAAATAATAAGCAAGTAAACATGTAAATTAATAAGATAATGATAACAGCTATAAAGAAACTAAAGTAGGGTACTGTGCTAGAAAATAAAAGGGGTATCAACAGGAGGCAAAATTAGATTAAATGGTTAGAGAATTTAAATTGCCATTCTTGCCAGGTATAATTGTTACTTTCTCTAATAGAACAAGATAGATGCTCTTTCTAAGACTGAATTCATTTTTATCTTCTTGAGTATACTTTCCAAGATTTATTTTTCATTGCAATATGAATTATAATTTTACCAGAAAGGAAATAATATAAAAATGGTAATTTACTATTCAATTTATTGTTACATGTATTCCACTAGTGCAGTACTTGTTTTTAAACTGTATACCTTCATTCTACTCAAATACAGATATTTAAATAGAAGAAATGTTAAAATAACCTTTCATATCATTTCATATTTTTAAAGTATTAAAAAGAATTCAAAGCATTTTTACTTGGATTTGAAAGTTATTAATGCTTGCAGCTTTAACAGAAAAACTGTAGTTTCCATAGATCCCATAATTAAACTGGGGACTTGAGGTCACTGTTTTACATAACACAAAGGCTTTCTTTACCAAGCTTTTTTCAAAATAGACATATAGGGATAATGTGAGTTGAAAAGGGTGGTAATTTTGCTGCTTCTTTTGTTGTGGCATTGATGAACTAAGATTCAATTCATCTACTTCAAGTCGTAAGTCATATTGCAAGTAAAATAGTGCAAACATAAGATTTATATGTATAGTTCTTCCCAACTGTGATTCTTTTCTTTTCTTTTTTATTTTATTTATTTATTTATTTATTTATTGAGACAGTGTTACTCTGTCACCCAGGCTGGAGTGCAGTGGTGTGATCACGACTCACTGCATCCTCCTCCTTCTGCACTCAAGTCATCTTCCCTCCTCAGCCCCTCAAGTGGCTAGGAACACAGGTGTGTGCCACCATGCTCAGCTAATTTTTTTTTTTTTTTTGTATTTTTTGTAGTGACAGCCTTTCACCATGTTGACCCAGCTGGTTGCAAACTCCTGGGCTCAAGTGATCCACTTGCCTGAGCCCCACAAAGTGCTGGGATTACAGTCCCCAATGGTGATTTTTATAATTTTACATAAAGTATGGGCCCAAGAGTACAAAACTTGACCTCTATTATAATTAGATGCAAGTTTGACAAAACATTCTGTCCTCTAGATGTATCGTTTTAATTTTAGACTATACCACCTTATTTTGTGATAATAAAATCAATGACAGCAATAATAGAGAACATTTAATGCATACTTACTGTGTATCAAGATTGCTCACCTTTTGTTCATTGTCCCATACAATCCACTGAACAACTCCCCAAGGTCAGCATTATTATTAGCTCCATTTCATAGATCAGAAATTGAGACTCAGATAGGTAAAGTCTTTTCTCAAAGTCACATAGCTAGTAAGTGATACCACTTGTCAAGACTGTGAAAATGCTGAGATTTTATTATGTTTGTAAACTAAAACATTAGCCTGCTACACATTCATGGATGCTGGCAGAAGACATGACACTTCAGAGACACAGTACAGTTTATTACTAAGATCAATAACAATAGCCAGAGTATCTGCAATTTTGTTTCAGGATCCTGATCTTTACTCCCCGCAGGGTAACCCAAAGGTGACACTTGCACATACCATGGCACCTGTTACAAGAGATGAATCTGGAGCTTAGGGAACACCAATTTTTTTCTTCTCTAACAATAAGCATGCATGTTCATTGCTCCAGAAAAAGTTGCTTTCTCCATCTTCTAAGCCCATGAGCAAACCTGCCTTTTGCTTCAGAGAGAGATATAATCTCTATCTTCCAAGGACATTTACCTTATTAACATCCTTGAAAACAGAGTCTAAGGCACTTGGCTTCTCTTTTCCCAAGGTGGAAAGAAATGTGAGAGAACCTTGGAACATTGTCTCAGCAATACTGATATGCAAGTTCTGTGACGTGATTTTGGAGTCTGTGGTATGCTGAACAATGCCCTCCAAATAATATCTAGGTCCTCATCCCCAGAACCTTTGACTCTTACCTCGTATGGGAAAGGGGACTTGCAGGTGTGATTAAGTGAAAGGATTTTTGATGGGAGGAAGATACTGCTTTTTAAAAAAAATTTGTTGACATATAATAATTGTACATATTTATAGGGTACAAAGTCATATTTGTACATATACATACATGATACAACATGTAATGATCAAATCAGGGAAATTAGCCTATTCATCACCACAAACATTTATCATTTCTTAATGCTGTGATCATTCAGAATCTTCTTTGCAGTGTTTTGAAAACGTACACCAAATTAGTGTTAACCATATTCACTCCCTGCAGTGCTAGAGAACACTAGAACTTGTTCCTCTCATATAGCTGTAACTATGCATGTGTTGAGGATCTTGAGATAGGAAATTATCTTATCTAGAGGTACTCTAAATGTAATCACA
Source organism: Pongo pygmaeus (assembly GCF_028885625.2). Lineage (NCBI taxonomy): Eukaryota > Metazoa > Chordata > Mammalia > Primates > Hominidae > Pongo > Pongo pygmaeus. The sequence goes on along the minus strand of NC_072384.2, from coordinate 40,413,686 downwards.
AGGAAATTTATAAGGGGGAGGCCAGGACAAAGGAGAAAGTAGGGGTTGTGACTATGGAAGCAAGAGGTTGGCATAATACAAGGAAAGGGCCCTGAGCCAAGAAAGGCAGGTGGCTTCCAGAAGCTGGAAAAGGCAAAGAAATGGACTCTTCCTGAGACTCCCCAGAAGGGACCAGCTCTGCCAGCACCTAGACTTTAGCCCGGTAAAACCAGTCCTGGATATTGACCTTCAGAACTGTCAAAGAATAAATTTATGTTGTTTCAAGCCACCGAGTTTGTGGCAATTTGTTACAGCAACAATAGGAAACTGGCAGAGTCTGTGCTCTTACCCCCTGCTATACTGATATACTGACTTTATGTATGAAGGTGTGTTCTATTTGATTGACATAAGCAGTAGGTGCACATGTTTCCACCTTATAATATCAGAAGAGAAGTTGACTTGGATCCTGTTCAAAAGTATACATTACTCTTTAATTTCATAGCTCCTGTAAATACCTGGAAAACTGAGGTCTTCCTTTAAATGAAGGTACTTTTTAGGAGCTATAAACTTAAAGAGTAATGAATAAGTTTGACATGATCCAAGGTAGGTTTCTCTTTTATGACATTATGAAGAGAAGAATAGCCAGGAAGAATGAGAAGCAGTCTCTTTCTGTCAAATATATTCTCCAAAAGATGTGTTCAATCTGTTCACATACTATGAAAGGATAGTGCTATATTCATGCGATTGCTTATTTGGCAGTTGAAGGGCCAAGCCCTATTCTTAAGCTCAGTCCTGTCCCCAGCATCTTCAGAATTGCCCTGTGGATTTTATAATCAGCTGTTCCTCCAATTGTGTGTTGAAATGTGTAGCCCATCAATTATTCTCTGATTTATCATTCTGTTACTAGAAATCCTACTACTGACACACAGACACACACATACACATGTGCACACACACACACACACACAATCGCCAGCTTAAGACCCACTTCAGAACTCCAGAAATAGGTTAGCCTCTATTCTAAATAACCCTAGGGCAGGCACACACAACAGATTACAGGATGTAATCTGTACTTGAATGACACTGACCTTATAGTAGGATTATCATTTTCTGCACCTTTAAATCACCTCTTACCCTTGGATTTCAATGTTCTTCAGCATTGTATAACTTTGTCAGAATTTCTCATGAAGATTGAGTTTCATAGTAATGAAGCAAACATGCTGAGATAACACTAATGAATTACATTAGAGTGTTCTTATGAAATTTAAAATGTGATAATGCCTTATAAAACATTTTAAATTAAGAACAAGCCTTTACTCTTTGTTATTGGATTTCAGGTAAATATCAATCTCATTTTTCTGCCTTTAACTCTGAACTTTTTCTCTTGAAGAAAAGCTTTAAGACTCTAAGATATATAGTCTGACCAACTATTAAAGGAAATAATGAGTACATTTGTCAGTCATGCAATATATTCTAATTAAAACTGTAAAGGAGATATTTGTCAACATTTGCAACTGTTGAGATCAATGAATATTCTTATCACACTGAGTGTCAAGAATATAGCCTGTTTGCACATACTGACTCCTGTTGACAGTGAGTAAGACATTTTCATAGAATTTACTTGAGATTTGATTCTTGAAAACAGTGTTCAGTTTCACATTTAGTCTGTAAATATATATTTCTCATATTTTTTATTTCTCCAGAACTAGATGAGATGTTTGAAAAGTAATTTGAACCAATATATGTATTTTTATCCGAAAAGTAGACATGCATACGAGAAGATTAAAATATGGGTTATAACACCTATCAAATGATGAAAAGATGGAATTGGCTATAGTGGCTAGAGGGTTCTAGTAAACATAGAGGAGAAGACATCCTTTCCTTTATTTCCACCCAAAATAGGCATGTGTACATATGCATCAGTATTGACAAACACAAAATATACCCTCATGTATATACACATGTGGGCTCAAAAGAGCTCTAGAAACTTCTGTAAAGAAGCCTATTATCTTATAAATGTTAGATTGCTGGGGAGGTCAAAAGAGAGAAGGTGAAAATACATGGTAATCTCTAAAGTCCCATAGAGCTACAGTAGTCCCCTTTATTGGAGGTAGATAAGTTCAAAAACCCTCAGTGGATACCTGAAACGATGGATAGTGTTGAACTCTATATATACACCATGTTTTTTCTTATGCACACATACCTATGATAAAATTTAATTTATAAATGGGCATAGTAAGAGACTCACAACAATAAAGATAATAAAATAGAACAATTATGACAATATGCTATAATAAATGTTATGTGCATGTAGTCTCTGTCTCTCAAAATATCTTACTGTACTGTACTCACTCTTCTTGTGGTCTGTCAATCTTATAACCTGGGTGGCCAGTAAGTGAATAAGAGACAGGTAACATAGAGTGTGGATATGCAGGATAAAGGAATGATTCCCGTGCTAAGCAGGACTGAGTGAAAAGACAGTGCAAGGTTTCAAAATATTACTCAGAACAGCAGACAATTTAAAACTTATGAGTTGTTTACTTCTGGAATTTTCCATTTAGTATTTTCAGACTGTGGCTGACAAAGAGTAACTGAAACAATGGAAGGTGAAACCATGGTTAAGACTGTTGTATTATTATATATATAATTGTTACATTAATAAATATTCTGATTGGTAATTTTCTTATGCACTTAAATAAATTACCAATATTCAGCATGAATTAAAATAAAGAAATACATTCAACTCAGTTACTTTATCATACTTAGCATTATGGAATTCTTAGTTGCTAGTTCAGAAGTCCCTTAGGAATTCTTCGTTTACTTAGAAATACTATTATGAACTTTAACTATAATTAAACTATTGCTTAGGTTAATTAATACAAATTTCTCAATACAATATAGTTAGTCTAGATTGGCTTGACTTTAGGGATACCAAAGTAGGAAGCACTACCTCAAATTGTGAGACTCAACAATATCCATAATACATGCTGAAAAAATTCCCATGACACTAGCTATTATGAGAACATTTTATGGAGTAGTAATAGTCATTGTGTAACCAGTATGTTTAAAAATGTGACTCTGACATATCTAAAGCATAACTTTATTTTTACCCCCCACTGACCTTTAAAATTTACTCAGTAATCTTTCTTACTCCAGATCAAAACTTGGTCAAATCCCAATCCTTTCTGCTTACACTAGGTAGTAGACAGAACTGTCAGTCATTTTAAGTCAGAAATGAAATCTCAATTTGGTAATTAGAGTGCATAGTCCACCATATATACATACAAATCAAAATTCTAAACTTATTGTGTCATTAAATCTTACTTGTTTCCCACTTGTGCTGCCTCTGGCCCGGAGAAGGAATGGAGGGCATATTTGTTGCATTCTCTGTTTCTCTGCCCTGCATTTATTTTCCTACCCCTCCCAGCTTGCTGGATTATTTTTTTAAATTATTTTTAGTCTTTACTTTTCTGGGCTGAATATCTGTACGTCCCTGCTAGTTAGCTTCTAATGCCCACTCACCTCTCAACATTGATTGGAAGAGGTAAGAGTGGTAAAGAGAGGTAAGGAGATGAAAAAAAATCTTATTTGAACTAGTCCCATTGTACTTTAGCCTCTTCGTGAGCCTGGTAGATCTTTTAACATGGACTCTCTTGAGGGGTATGGATGTGTGTGTGTGTGTGTGTGTACACACATGTGCACATGTGTCTGTGTGTGTCTGTGCTTGCCAAGGTTTTTGGAAGTCTTCCTTCTGCTGGATCTCTCTAATTTCATTTCCTTTGGCCAAAGGACATGAAGCTTTTGCTTGTTACTTTGCATCCCCAAATGTCCATTCTCTTATTGTTTGAATCCCTGTATCTAGCTGGACAACCCTGTTGCACTAAATCAAAGATATTTATGTGCCAGAATTCTATCCTGTGTGGTCTGCCTTTGGTCTGCAAAATTACTGTGAGCCTTTTGCCCCAATAAACTCTAGGAGTGCAGCCATAGTGCAAATCAGCCAACACTATCCTGCCTGCTATCCTATAGAATGTGTTTAGCTTTCTCAAGTGTGAGCCAGAAGTGAGACATTCTGAGATGTGAGGGTCATGCGTGGAAAAAAAAAATCAACTGTAGAGAGCTCAGTTCAAAGTCCTCATAGAGGCACCACAGAAGCTCCATCACTAGAGTTGAGGCGAAAAGTCTCCCTCCATCCTCTCCTTCCTATTTTAGAGGTTCACATAAGTAAAATTTATGTCTGGAGAAAAAACATATTTATTGTCAGTTTATTAGTGTGAAGGATCATCAAATAGGCTTGATTTGTGTTTTGTTTTTGTTATAGTTATAGTTACCTTTACGGAACCAAAGCTTTCAGATCCCTCCCTTGGTGGACAGATGCTACCTTGTGCTTAGCTTGGGACCTGGAATATGCCTTTTCATCCCTCAGTTTTCAATATTTCCTGCATGTCAGCCTTACTGGAAGGTCTCTCTCCACACTCTTATCCTTCTCTCAGTGGTAGAATGCTGTGACCTGTTACTAAGTGGAAGATTCATGGTGGATGCAAAAAAAAGTTCTCTTTTTCTCTTGTTCCGGTCTTGGTCTTAGGTCTTGTGTGTCTGGGTTTTGAAGGTGGGCCCTTCTCCTCCCATGGTAGTGAAACTCTGCCTTATATCTGGGGGAGTTTTGGGCAGGATATAATTTTCTGCCCCATCCCCAGGGTAGCAATTGTCTTTTTATATATATATATCAATAGAGAATTTGGGGTCCAAGCAATTTTTGTGCCCCTCTTCTAGGGTTAGGCAGCTTTTGCTCCTATTCTTCCCTGAGTGTTGCTGTACTTTTGTCTGGGACCAGTGGCAACAGAATTTCTTACCCATTTCCAAGCAATACACTAGCATTGCTTGCTATGACTAACAAGTTTGTAGTGGGACCAGGGGGTTTCTTATCCCTCCCTCAGGGACATATTGCTTTGCCTTTCACTTCTGCTTCAATGACAACTTGTCTTTGCAGCTTACTTTGCCTTTGGAGGAGAGAGGGTTCCCTGCTCCTTTTCTAGAGGCAGATTATTTGTTTGTACCTCCTTCACAGGACCATTGTCTTGCTTCAGGGAGGTGGAAGGTCTTCTTTCTCTTCCCCAGTGGTTTAGGGGTTTTCCTTTGTATCAGAGAAGAGTCGGGATTGGATGGGGTTTCACATTTGTGAGACACTCAGGGGTCTCTCTCAGGTTTCCAGTTCTGCCTTCCATCTTTCTCTTGTAAATTCATTGAAAGAAATTCTCTGTGTTGGGTATTCCCAGGGATTCTAAATTCTCACATTAAACCACACTCAGTTTTAAGGCTATTTTATTATTATAGCTTTTTTTTAAATCTGCTATTATGGTAGTCGCCTCTTCCTCCCATGCTCTGACAAAGAGTAATACTTTATGTGTTCTGTTTTTCCTGGAAAACGCCTGTCACCCTTTGCATTTCAATGTATTTTGCTGTCTTGAGACCTAAGCTTTTGTTTGGATTCAAGTACAATTGTGATCTTGTAGATTATTGGGTTTACTCTTATTGTTATTCTTTTGTGGGTTTCTGCATCTTAAGCAAAGCCGAGCTCTGAATGTTTATAATTCATTAGTGCAAATAGGAATTTGAGGAACAAGATGGAAATAGTTTTTAAAACTGTTTTCTTTCCCTTTTCCTTAGCATTAGAATCAATTAAAAAATAGTTGAGCACTTCCGTGAATATATGTGAATCCCTTGTGATGCTTTAAACATCCACAGTTTACATATAAAGGCATTTTACTTGATGCAAAAAGATTTAAGTGTTTTCTACTTTCAATAAGCTCATTTGTATTTTTTTAACAAAAAAACGAATGTAGCAGTGGGAGTTTTCACTTTACAAAAAGAAAAATTGGTTTATGTGTTATATTACCAGAAAAAAATATTTAAAGAGATGGTACACGATGATATGATTAAAGGTTATCTGTAAATCTGATCCTTATTTTTTATAAAGATTTCTATTTACCTGCAAAAATATCATATAATTGCCAAATATCTGTCAGATAGAAGGCAAAGTGTTTATCTGAAAATATCAGGTGGTTGTTAAAGAGTTTATATTCTAATTGGATGCATCTGTCAAATAATAAATGAAATGAGGGACTAAATATAAGGCTAAGCAAATAATTCAACTTTACTTTGCACTCTATAACAATACTGAAAAGATATTTTTAACAAAATAGATTGATAGCAGTCCTGGGAAATTGATAAATATACCATCAGTGATCAGAAATAATGAGAATTTCCCAATTACAATACAGATTGAACCAGACTGACTAACAATATCACCAGAAACCATAGCTTAAGATACCATAGGTGTAAACTTGAAATATAAGAGTTGAGAAAGAGGAACACCATGATCCTAATAAAAACTAAAAGAGATTTTTTTAAAGGCCTTAAGACACTCTTTAAAGCAAGTTAATAATTAACTGCACTTAAAATAATGAGTCCAGTTCAATCCATCCCAGCGACTTTAAGTACACCCCTAGAAGCATACTCAAAAAATGGAATTGAAATAACTGTCTATTCACTTGGGAGGAAATTAAAGTTTTATCTCAAAAATCATACAAAAATAAAGCTTCAAGAACACAAAAAATATAAAATTTAGAAATATGGGGATTTTGTTTGGGTTAAATGAAAACACTTATTGTTCACAGTTCTAGAGGTAGGAGGTACATCAACAAGGTGCCAGCAGATTCAGTGTCTAGTGAGGGCTCTCTTTCTGGTTTGCAGACAGCCTCCTTCTCACAGTGTTCCCATGGAGTGGAAAGAAAGAGCTCTGGCCTCTTCCTCTTATAAGGACACTAATTCCATCATGGCAGTTACTCTCATGACCTCATCTAAGCCTAATTACCTCCCAAAGGCCTCACCTTCTAGTACCAGACCATTGGGAGCTAATTAGGGCTTCAACATATGATTTTTTTTTTTTTTTTTTTTTGTGGGACAGGAACATTCAGTCCATAGCAGATGTTTACTGTCGCTTTAAGCAATAAATTTGGGGGCAATTGTTACACCTCAATGGACAACTAATATACTCCCCTATAGCTTATTCTCAGCACAACAGCCTGAGTGGTTTTTTAAATTTTAAATCTAGTCTGGTTAATCTAGTTAAAACTTTCCAATGACTTCCTGTCACTCAAAATAAGTTCTTAGCGCTCACCACGTCCTAGAAGGCTGAGCATGATCTGGCATCTGACTGCTTCTCTGTTCTCATTTTCCACTGTTCCTCCCCTCCCTTGCCGTCTCTGCCTAGCCCCCTTCCCTCCCTCCCTTCCACCATTGTTCATGCACACTCTTTTCTCACAGTTACCCCAGCATGCCAACCCTGTTGCCACCTCAGGGCCTTTGCCATGCACTGTTTTCTGTCCTGTACATGCCTCCCCGTGGACTCAATCATTCCCTTCAAGGCTCACTCCAAATGTTACCTCCCTGGGAAGTTTTCCTCAGCACTGTCTCTCAAGCAGCCACATCCCCTGTTGCTGCCTGGCCCCTCGCTGTGATGCATCTTTTGTTGGGGCACCCATGTAGGGGATGTGCATACCTGTGTGTGTATGTGGAAATATGTATTTTTTAATGGTATTGGAATGCAGAACATTTTCTAAGCAATGCAACGCAAAACCTAGTGAAACACACACACACATATGCCTGCATATATATATATATATATATATACACACACATATACCTGCATTAAAATTTTAGAAAACACATTTCTATGAAAAAGGCATTATGAGCAAGTGAAAACATGAAAGATAATCTAAGCAAAAGTGTTCACAATTCATGTAACAGAAAACAATGGTTATGAAATAAAGACAATGTCAGAAAAAATTAAAAAGGACTTATTGAGGCAGTTCACAGAAGAAGAAATACAAATTTTCTGAATAGGCATATGGAGAGGAACTCAACATCATACTAATCACAAAAATGTAAATCAACAGAATAGTTTTCACCAAATTCATCAGATTAAAGAATGAAAGATTGATAATATTTAATATTAGAACATAAGAAAACATTTCCCACACTACTGGGGAGAATGTAAGTTGTTATATTGGTTTTGAAGCATTATTTAGTAATAGCTATCAATTTAAATGGTACATAAGATTCAAACCAATTCCACAATTAGTTACCTATTCTATAGAAGTATACACATGTTCAAAAAGACACATTATTTGTAATCATAAATTGGAAACAATATAAAGTCCATCAGATGAGGCATGATGCATTTATGTTAGCAATAATATTAAGTAGCCATTAAAATGAATGAGGTAGAGCTATATATACTTAAATCAACAAAACCCATAAATAGACAAAGTGAGTTAAAAGATATTTTTGCAGAATGATCCTATTTTTGCAAGTATATCCAAAAGTTTTTGGAAGGATCAATCAACTGTTTGTAGTGATTACTTCTTGGGAGGGCCATATGAATTTTTGCACCCACATCTGACTGTCTTTTAAAATTTGTACAACATGATATACATTCATAGCTGGAGTAAGAATTACAAAGAAAATAACAAAGTAAAGAAATGTGATTATAGGTAACCATGTAAATACAAGTTTTTTTTGGTGCAACTAGTTTTTTGTCACATTAATATAAGTTGTAAGTTGGTTACTTCAAACATGGATGATTGCTTAAAAAAAAATCTACATTTTCCTCTTATGTCCTAAATGGGTGTTGTTTTATTTTAGTTTGTCTTTTGTCTGCTAAGCCCTTTCCTCAAAATCTTTATACACTTGAATCTCTTCCTTTTATACTTACATTAAGTGTTGTTGTTTTTTCGTTAATAAAATGGTGTCTTATTTGGGGCTAGTGTGCTACAAGTTGTCTCTTCTGGATCCACAAACATCTATCTACTAACAGTCATTACTTAACCAGCTATTAAAAAATAGCTTCAGAAGTATTTTTTTGTAATCTATACATACTTAATTATTTTGGCAAGTCCCCTATATAGCATTTTGATTTGAAACTACCCAGAAGATTATAAAATTCAGATGAAGCAGAAGAGAAATATCAAATTTTATCTCATCATTGGCCTTCTTGTTTCATTTTAAAGGTAAAATATTGAATTAAAAAGTTTAAAGATTAGGTAGATCATTAATATAATAGAATATCCATCTGAGGTAACTAAGTAATACTCTTCAATTCTGATATAAGTTTTTATGCTTTTTTATTTCCTCTCTCTCTCTCTATACATATGTGTGTGTGTGTGTGTGCGCGCGTGTGTGTGATATGTATATATGCCATTATATATAGCTCCTCCAGAAAAATCATGATTATTTTTACACAGTCCATGATCTGATGGTCTCAGCACTTAAAATTATATTTTAAGCTAATGTAAATCACATTTTATTGACAAAATATCTGTTGCTGTATAACAGTAGCATTTGTGAAGCTCCTAGTATTTACCAGACATTTCATATCAATTATTCTGAATATGTAGGAGGTTTGTGGTTTTTGCTCATGTTAGGGACCTAGAGCTTACAGGAATTAAGAAATGTTCTCTTATAACTCAGACCAGGTTTATTTTAGACTCAGTCATGGACTGAGAAAAACAATATTGTGTATCCTCATACTTTTTGCTTCCCTCATAAAAATGAGTGATGACTACCTCAGATCTTCCTTAAACACCTATCAACTCTCTTTTCTCTTTATTCATTAACTTTTGTTTTTTCTTTATTATTCCTATGCAATTGGAAAGAGTCAGAGTTCTCATCAAAATATGCATCTACTGTAGTATAGTATGCAATATTTAGATAACTTGAAGAAATATATTGTAATGATATTAGGACATTTAATGTGTGGTGATGGTCTGATAACCATATAAAATATTTTGATACACATCTGTTCCTTTCTTTGGTTAATACAAATCTGCCTGCATGGGATAGCAATGCATTCCCATCCCCAGCATTGACACTTTTATCTTTGTTATAAAAATGAGCTTTCATAAATCTTTATTGTTAATCATAGAAGAATGTGCATATTTTCCGTCAAAACAAATTACCTTGATATTTTAGCTATTAAGTTATTTGTAATTTGCCTTAAATAGAGGAATTTCAAATTGCAAGGTTTAACTTGCTATTATTTCAGGTAAAAAACAGAAAGTACCCTTTTTCAAGATAAACAAGACATAGAGATATACATAAAATATCATTCTGAGACAAACATTTTCAAAATGCTTGTCACTGTAACTATTCATGACATGTTTAACGTTTTTCTTTTCAAAGTATTTTATATATGTGGAATTTCAATGAAACTGAACCCATTCTGAGACTGCATATTTGAAAAAAGTAATTTGTATTTACTACTATTCTAGCCACAGAAACATAACTGAATATTCTTATGCAATTTTGCCAAAAAAATATGGCAAGTAACTTTTCATTTCAAGATAAGAAAACTCATTTAGAGGAATCAAAATGAACCAAAGAGTCTGAGAAATATCACTCACTTTTAAGGTAGAACCCCAACCTCATAGAACACGGATAATTTTGTCTTCCATGGGACATTTGATATTATCTGGAATTATTTTGGGTTCAACTGGAGAGGGGATTGCTACTGGAATCTAGTAGATAAAGGTATGTGCTGCTAAAAATTGTGCAATACACAGGACAGTTCTCCACAACAAAGGATCTTCAGTTCCCAAATGTCAGTAACGCCACAGCTGAGAAACCCTATCATAAAGGATGGTGGGGAATAAACCTGCCACCACTGCATTGGTGCCAAAAGTAGAAAATGAGACATGGAGACTTAGGAAGTTTATTGCTCACCACATGAGTATCAGCATAGTTGCACCGGTTACCCTGCCCGCAAGTCTCAGGGAGCGACATGATAGGCCTGGATGAATGCTGAGCAAGCAGGGAGTTGTGCCACAGCTGCAGATCGCAGGGCCTAGAGAACAGCACTTTCTGAGAAAGCAGCCGGCATTATGCAAACAGCAAGATCTCTAGTTTGCCTCCCCTGTGGAGCAAGCAGTTACACAGCAGTCACCCTGCGGTCCCCTTGACTTACTTAGCTGCCTATGTGAGTAGCAAGATAAATTGTTCAGTGTCAAAAGAGAAATAAGCCTTACAATCTGGCAAACTCAGCAAGAGTGTACAGGGACACTCAAGGCCCACAGGGGATTGCCTTTCCCAATACCCATAAATAAACCCTTGAAAATAAGTACAAGTCACAGTAAGCGACCACCTTATCACTATTGTTCGTGAACATTTTAGGTATGATCACCTCATAAGGGTTCCACGCAATGACTTTTAAGTTCACGGGACGAAAATGCTATTTAAGTTGCTTTTCTGCTATTTAACCTATAATAGCCCTGTAACTCTTCTCCAACATCCTCTTTGTCGTCCCCTGAACACCCTGGACATGATCCCACCTCAGGGCTTTTGCACATGTTTCTGTGTCTGGAATGTTCTTCCATCAGATGCCCCCATGTAAGTCCTAGACGTCTTTGCCTGCAGACCACCTCCTCAGTCAGCCCTTCTGGCCAGCCCAATAAAATTACTTACCGCCACCACACCCAACCCAACTCTCTTCCCTTTCCTGCCTTTTTCTCTTTTGTGATTATTCTGCGTATGTTTCACTTGGTTGTTGCCTTGCTGCAAGAATGTAAGCTTCAATGGGTAAGAGATTTCCTTTGTTTTGCTCAGTGGCAGATCCTTAGGGCCTAGAACACAGTTCATGGCTCGTATGAACTATACAGCAAACATTCATTAGATGGATGAATGAGTACTTTAATTTAGTTGTCATTACTTTAAAAACAGTAATTAAACTGATTAAAAAGATCTAAGAGTCATTAAAGAATGATTATTTTTGTTCTAATATAAGAAACAATTAAGATCAGTTTATCATTTTTTGATCATTCGAAAACTCATTTTGGTTTTTACTGAAATTCCTCTTATAATAATCATCCTTGATGATTTTTCAGGAATCTTGTAAAACTTTACATATTTTCATTGATTTATTTAAACTTCTGTAACATTTTAATAAAAAGTCTTTAGATTACAATTTTTAGATTACACATAATACACCCATCTTAACACACTTTCCCAGTCTTTCTGAATCAACATCTCATTTTTTTTTTGCACAGCTTTAGATTCTTTTTCTTTAAGAGATACATATCTACCTTGAATAATTTTATACTATATACTTATATGAATAAGTTATTATTCACTAATACCTCTTATACTTTTACTGTGGAATCATAAGTATTTATTTATCTTATTATACCAAAATTGTTATAAAATATATTATTAGTGTCATTTAAACTAATTTTTACAGGTAATGCTACATCTAGCCTTGATATCTTCTATTATATAAAAACAATGCATTTACAAAGCAATTTATTTATTATATTTTTAAAAATAAATTTTGAAGTAAATTTAGTCAAGAATTTGCAAAATAGTACAGAGAATTTCTGTATATTTCTCTGTCTTAATTAATTCAGGCTTCCATAAAAAAGTATAGACTGGGTGACTTATACACAACAGAAATTTGTTTCTCTCAATTCTGGAGCATAGAAGTCTGAGATCAGGGTGCGAGCATGGTCAGGTTCTGGTGAGGGACCTCTTCCAGGTTGCAGACTGATGATGACTTCTCGCTGTATCCTCACATGAAGGAAAAAGGATTAGAGAGCTCTCTGGTCTCTTCTTATAAGGGCACTAACTTCATTTACGAGGGCTCCACTCTCATTAACTAATTACCCCCAAATATTTTCACATTAGAATGAGGATTTCAACATGTTAATTTTAGGAGGACACAAACATTTAGTCCATTGCACCCTCATACAGCTTTTTCTAACATCTTACAAAACTACACTGCAATTATCAAAACTAGAAAAATTAATGATGATGCAATATTGTTAATCAAAGACTTTATTCAAATATCAGCCGTTTTTTCATAATGAGTTTAGTTATGTCTTGTCTTTCTCATGTAGCTTATAACAGTGCCCCAGGTTTTCCTCATGTTTTCTTTTAATATTTCACTTCCCTTCATATGGACATTTGTTAAATCTCTACATTGTTAGTCATCAAATGTATTTTAGTAAGAAATGACAGGTATCATTTATTGAGAATTCGATTATGTGCCAGGCATTGTTCTGCTTATTATTCTTTCCTTTAATCCTAATACGGAGAGAACTGATTATTATTCATATTTTCATTTGCAAAAGCTGTAGTTCAAGTTTAAGCCATGTATCAAAGGGTAAGCAATTTGCCAAAGGTTATCAAAGTGGAGAAATCTGAAAAAATGTGCAGACTTTCACTATGTACGGTCTTTGTGATTGGAAAGTTTGTACCAAAAGCATCCTCTACTGTAGCAACCTTATTCTAGCTTTATTCCCCTCCCTTCTTCCATGCCCCACTTTTCCTTCTTCCAAGGAAACTTTGCCTAGGTTAAACTTTCTTTAACTCCTTCCTCTATTTATCATTTTTTTTCTTTACAATTCTGGAGGTCAAATTTGAATACAAAGTAGGGTAGGCACATTAGAACATGAGTTAAATTTCAAGACTTGCTATAGTGACTACTAACTAATCATAGGTCCTTGTGAGTCAGCTTACTTTTCTGGGTCTTTGTTTCATTATTTGTAGATGTACAAGTTAAACATTATGGTTTTGTAGCTTCTTTTATTCCTAGCATACTGAATTCACAACAAGGCTGCTGCCTAATTTTATTATGACTTTGCCCCAATGTACTGTTTCAGTTTTGTAAGAGTACCCAGGAGGGTTATGACTGTGTGTGTGTTTTCTTAGATATTTATGGAAAGATGTTGTTAGATAAATTATTATTAAGAACTTGGCTTCCTTTACCACATTTACCTAGAGTCCACACATGCCTTTGTCTAGCCTTTTTCTCTGCATATTTATGTGGATCTGAAACAAGTATAGTTTTGGTTGATTTAGGCTGGTTGTCTCCAGGAGTATGGTCACATGAGATAACACATTTGTTCTATGCCATGGTAATTGTAAATACAATAAAGATTTACATTCTCTAACTTTTAAGCTCAACTTGGAATTTAGTGATCAGTATTTTTCACTAAACATGATTTCTAAGCATGTATGTGATACCTTGTCTTTTTTAAAGTTCAGTGAACATTATCAGTTGATGCAACTTTTTGAATGTTTAAGTGACCAGGTGCAAAAACATGAAACCTATCAGAAAATATAGCTAATAAAAAGTCAACTTCTATGAAATTAAATTGTCCAAGTGACTACTAATAGAGTAGGCTTTTCATATAATATGAAAGAGATTGAATAATTTACTATTGATGAAATCGGTACCAAAAATGTTTTACTTTTATAAATTATAAACTTCACAGTTCTAAAATGAATATTCAAGAATAGGTGTGATATATTGTGTTCCAAAAATGGAAGCAATTTTAGCTTTGTTTTCTCTTGATAGGCAGAGTTAGGTAGTAAAATGGTGTTAATGGAAATGACTTTCTCCCCATTCACAATGAAGACTCTAATATTATCCAAAGAATTTTTGGTGGAATATTGTACAGTGATCTATATGCCCCTTGCATATCTCTAGGGCTTCTTAAATTGAAAGCTATTTTGTCCTCTGAAATATATACTTTTCAGTGTTTTATTGGAAAAGGATGAATGTGAAGAATGACCTTCTTCTTCCCAGCCCATTCAGCAAAATCATTTTCAGATCACAGCCATGGTCATAGTGTACTAGTTAGGATTCTCTAGAGAAACAGAACAAACAGAATGTATATACAGAAAGAGAGAAAAAGAGATTTATTAAGGAATTAGGTCCACAATTATGGGAACTGGAAAGTCCAAAATTTGCAGAGTACATCAGCAGGCTGGAGACCCAAAAAGAGCTGATGTTGCTGCTTGAGTTCAAAGACAGCCTGGAGGAAGAATTTCATCCTTCTCAGGGGATCCCAATCTATTCTTAAGGCCTTCAACTGATTGGATAAGGTGAACTCACATTATAGAGGGTAACCTGCTTATTACTCAAATTCTACTGATGTTCATATAATCTAAAACATACCTTTACAGCAACATCCAGACTGATGACCAATTATTTGTGTACCATGGGCTAGCCAAATTGACTCATACAATTAACCATCACACATAGTTAGCTACAAAATATGCTTTAGATGTGGTTGTGTAAATCAACGCAGAATTCCCGTAAGAACAATAGCTTGGAATCCAGAAATTATTATTTGTGTTCATATCCACTCATCAATTTGTTTGCTCTATCTAGCTGCATTTATTGCTTTAGGTGTGGTTGTGTAAATCAGTGCAGAATTCCCATAAGAGTAACAGCTTGGAATGCAGAAATTATTATTTGTGCTCATATCCACTCACCAATTTGTTTGCTCTATCTATCTGCATGTATTAGTGACTACCAGATTATGACTTTTCAGGACCTTTTTATTGTGAGACATTTCTCCATGGATCTCTCACCTTTCTGCATGTCTCAAAGTAAGACACTTACTGTTTTTTCTTCAGAAGTATCTTTTCAAGGATGCTTGTATAGCAAAGAGTATTGAGAGAAAGAGACAGTCACCTGCCAATGAAAACAGCAGGCCTTCTTACTGCCCATTATAATAGGCTTGGATTTTCTAAACTCAGAATTCTTCTCCTGTAATGCCACCCACAGTGTATGAAAGCATCCATATGGACTCCTCCCAGTTGCCCCTGCGGACTTCGAAGTAAAGGGAACTGACACCAATCTGCTGATGACCATCCTGCTTGTTGTGCCATGAGTAATAAAATCTTTTATATCTGATCCACAAGTCTTGTGTCTTCTACCAGAATTCATGGAACAAAAACAGGCCAACTTGTAAGCTTGAAAGTATGATAAAAATCTCAGTCCTTAACCATTCTTGATCTTTCATTTTATTTGTCATTTTAGATTATTGGTAACTATGATGCATACTATGGCACTATCTTTACTTGTCCATGTCTTCATTGTATCAAAGATAAAATAAATGAATGTCATAGAGTGATGATCTGTATCCCCTGACCCATTGAGAGTGACAGTTTGCATTGGATAATGGAAGGAAACCACTATGTTTTAATATATTCTGTTTATCCTGGAAAATAAGACCCTTATGTGCACTCTACATATCTCTTTGAATACAACATCAAGGTGTTTTGTTCTCAGTGAGAATGGCTTGTGTATTCACCCTCCTTGACCTAAAAGTTAAGGATAAATCTGGAATGAAAATGAGGTTGAGAAACATCAGCCTCAGCTGGCCATTAGGGACAGGTGGTATCTTTAGTTTGTGACCAGAGACCCTTGAAACCCCATGAGACAGCTTATTCAGCAAGCAAATTTTACTGCTACACTATTAATTAAATCAATGTCATTCACTCATGTCAGATACATATGAGCTATTTATAGCCTCAGGCCATATTGAAATGTACAAAGAGAATTTGTATTAATTGAACTACAAGAATAGGAGACAGGAGAGTTGTCCAAGTGCTGACTCTAGGGTGAGGTAAGGCATCGCTGGCCTTAGGCATGTCTACATGCATGATGCAGACTTAATTATTTAAGGCACTTTACCATACTCCGTACTCACATAGACACTTTTGTTCCAACTCAGAAAAATAATGTTCATGCTAAGGATAGATAACACTGGATAAACTTGTATAAGGTAGAAAAATGTAGAAACTATGATTTTATAATGGCCATTTTTGGATATAATTTTTAGTTAGTTTCTTATTATATGCATCAAATTCTGTTGTAGAGCATCAAGATCTGTGGATCATTTTTGGAGGTCCAGCTCATGTGCCATAACAAAAATAAGGCCACTGCTCACATCCTTTCTTTTAAAAATCGTGGACCTATTTTAAAAATAGGCAATTATATTTTAAGTGTATAAAACTTTAGTCTTCTGTTCCATGAATGTGTAATATCTAAAAATCAGACCTGTAATGAAGTTTTCATTTTAGAAATATGTTTTTCTCCCAAAACCACTCTCTTTAAAAATGTTTATTTGGTCTAGTCCAAAGTATTACATTCATTTGAAGAACAGTCCTATTTATTCTTTTTAAATCCACATCATTATTCTTTTAAAATTTACATAAATTGTATTATATGTTATTTATCCTCATTTCCTTAGTGGTAGGTGTCTCTTATAGGAAGTAATATTGTTAACATCAGGAATTTTTCACTTAAGTAAACCACGCACTTCATTATTAATCCTAAATTTGAATGAGATACGTGAATGTGTGGGTGTTTAATGCACTATTTATATATTACTCCATTCATACAAGTTATTTTGAAATTACTAGAACAAAGATAACATGTTGTGGAAATTATAATAATTTGAGAAAAATCATATTCTTTTTTTTTTTTGGCTTTCAGAATTTGACTTAAATATTTATTGTAAAATGTGTTGTCCCACTTTTCTTTTTCATCTTCTTTTTTATTTATTTATTTATTATTATTATTATTATTATTATACTTTACGTTTTATGGTACATGTGCGCGATGTGCAGGTAAGTTACATATGTATACATGTGCCATGCTGGTGCGCTGCACCCACTAACTCGTCATCTAGCTTTAGGTATATCTCCCAATGCTATCCCTCCCCTCTCCCCCCACCCCCACCCCACAACAGTCCCCGAAGTGTGATGTTCCCCTTCCTGTGTCCATGTGTTCTCATTGTTCAATTCCCACCTATGAGTGCGAATATGTGGTGTTTGGTTTTTTGTTCTTGCGATAGTTTACTGAGAATGATGATTCTCAGAAAAATCATATTCTTAAGTTTTCAGAATGCAAGAAAAGGCTGTTTATTTTCTGAGTATGAGTAAATATGCAATATCTTCACTTAGCATGAAAAATACAGACATAATATTAATCTAAACAAAGTTTACAAGAAATAATTATCTACTGCAATTTCTTTAAGAAGTACAAACATGTTAACTCCTTGCCTATTGATGCATGAAAATGGGTATTTTGTGAAAGCTAAGGGAGGTTTTGATCAGATTTTTTAAATAGACATGCTTTTGTTTGCTATTAGTTATGCAATAATAATAAATAGTAGCAAATACGAATTTAATAATGTAGAATACTTGAACTCTATCCCAAAGTATACAAAGAAATCTATTCTACCAAGTTTTTCTTTATCAAACATCTTCCTTGCATTTTAATATCATGTGTTTCCTCAAGCTAATAATTAGACTCTCTGTAGTCACCGATGTTTGTTTGGCCTTTGAATGCCACAAACTTCATATGTCCCTGATCTGGTTAAAGGGCTTTTGTTCATGGAGTCATTATTAGTCAGTCTCAGGCAGGACCCAACCAGACCCCTTTGAATAAAATATCAAACGTTCATAAGACTGATGTTCTATATGTCTAACTGTTCCATCTGATTTATAAGTTAATTTAAAGCAGGGACCAAATAATGTGGAAGCAGAATGCTTCCCTTATCAATGTATATTTGTGGAGAAAGGAATTAATTGATTGTTCAAGCTGTGTTCTGCAAGAGAGAAATTCCTCCCTGCCCTATTAAAGATAACCTAAAAAGATTCCCAATTTGCTCATAGATCTTTTTATGCATTTTCTTATTTTAAAATTTTTATTCATTATCATTCTCCCTGTAACAGAAAAAAAAGTCAAAGCACAAATAGAAAACAACCTTAAAAAATAATCTAGGCTAATTCCTCTATTACTATCTCAATAGACTAGACATCTAGCTTAAGGAAAGATTATACAGAAATTATAATGATATTATTGCAGGAATAATAATCATCATTATATATTATTTAGTATGTGCCAACCATTATTTTAAGAACATCACATATATTTATTTATATACTATTTTTAGCTAAAGTTAGTCACTGGTAAAAATGCAAGAAAATATTATAGAAAAAGCATTTTAAAGGTGAAAAACAAAAGATATAATCCTATCGAGTAGTACCCTTAAAGGAGACAGAAGAGATATAAAATATTTTTTAATCCCGATAAATTAATAAAAACTAACATGAACTGAGAAGTTACTGTATTCCAGGAAATATGCTAAATGTTTACATGCAGTAGCTATTAATAGCTTGCCCTTTGTAATCATCCTATGAGGTAGGTGCTATTATAATCTTCACTTTCCCGATGCGTCACTGAATTTGCTTACCCAAGTGTCAGAAACAAAAGTTTCATCCATACAGCATTGTAACTGCTTCATATGAAAAAAATGTCTCAAGTCGTATATTAAAAGGAAAAGTTTCAAAAATAAGAGGGTTATCCAGCATGAAGACTTTTTATACTGGGGCAGATTTCACATGTAATTCAATTTTTGGAAACCAACTAACAAAATAAAAATCAGCTATAGATGATAATAAATAGAAAAGAGTAAATAACTACTCTCGTTCCATTATGCCAGATTAGGAAAGTGGTCAGGAAAATTAAGTGTCAATAAGTAAAGGCAAAATTAAACTTCTTTTTCTAAGCATAGGCACAATTAACCTATGAAAATTACTCATATTGGATGGTAATGAAGCAGATAGCTTAGCGAAATTGGGAACATATCTGATTCACCATAATGGGATTTTCAGTTCGATCAGATCACATTTTGTATCAGTCATTCTGAATCACAACATATGTTGATTAGCAATAAGGGCTACAAGGGAAAATTTTACTTTTTTTCCTGAGCCAGAAGGACAGTGATTAAACAACATGATAATAGTAAATATCCATTGTGTCTGCATACAGGGAAATGTGATACAGATTTCCTTGTAGTGTGTGAATACACAGCTCCCTCTCTAATATATACTACCTATTGCTTTTGTCTAGTAAATTCCGGTTCTGTAACTCATGCCAAAAAGGAAAAGAGGAAGTCTATGTAGTCTACCTTGGTTTTGAGAGAAAAGAAGGCAATCACAGCAATTTTTCATGCAACAGAAGAATAGAATCGTAGTTGTAATGTTGTAGGCTGAAGTGTGGATGAAGACAGGATGCTACAGAAACTCACCCTAGGAACTGTGTGGTTTTGAGGGTTTCCACACTGTGGGTCATAAGGCTTGGATTTTTATCCAATTGCTACTGCTTCGTGAATGATAATAGACCATTAGTAACTGCCTTCACTTTGAAGTTTCAGTTACCCCACTTTATAAAATAAAGGGTTTAAATTAGGTGAACTCCGAGGATTATTGTCTATTACATTTGAATTATCATTGCCTGTATCTCATATAATCCTGTAATAGGATTCTTTGTAAGGTAAGTCTAAAACAAAGAGAAGTATTTTGGCGATTCCTTGAGATTCACTGTTGATGCAGTTCTGGGATGAAAGCCTGTCCTGGGCTTTCATACTTGTGCCCCTGCTGAAACTGTTCATCCTTGGGCAAAAGGACATTCATATTATTTTGATTACTCAGATTACATATTACAAGTTTGAACCTGCTGACACAGTACTAGTAGATTTTTCTTCAGAACAGTCTATATTGCTGAATTTGTCACTTATATTCAAGCTTTTTCGCTCCTATCACTTATATGTTCCCATTTTTCTGCAGATCACTGAATTACAATAAATTGAGGTTCAATTAAAATCTGAGTTAATGACCATGATTAATTTGTTAACACTGTGTACAGTTGAGAGAGGGCCTGTTATTCACATAAAAAGGCATTCAAAATAAAATTGAAAAGTATTCTATAGAATAGTGACATTTGCAAAAATTACACCATAAAGATTTCATGGATCAGAGTTCATTCCTTTTTGAACTAAAGTTTTTATTAGGTAGCTATTAGTAGTGAACACTAATTTTACTATAGTTGTTAAAGCAATTTATTTCTTGTTTTTGCTTTTTTTATAGATCTGGATAATGTAGAGGGCATTGCTGTGGACTGGATTGGAGATAATCTTTACTGGACCAATGATGGCCATAGGAAAACCATTAATGTGGCCAGGCTGGAAAAAGCTTCTCAGAGTCGGAAGACTCTTTTAGAGGGTGAAATGTCTCATCCCAGAGGAATTGTGGTGGATCCAGTTAATGGGTATGCAATATTTGACTAGCTTTATATAAGAAAAATGATAATAGATAAATTTGTTTCTTACACAGTTAATAATAGTTTTATTTAAATCCATATGTACAGCTGAATTTCCACACAAATGGTCTTAGTGGGTAAAGTTACACATTTAATGGTTTTTCTGTACTAGAGAATGTACTAAATAAACATGTCAGAATACATTGACCTGAAATAGATTACTGCACAAAGATGTATTACTTGATTTATTCAAAATTAGCACTATAATTCTGTACTTTAAGCAGCCTGACACCAAGATAAATAATCAATTCAACCAGAGAATCAATCTATTTTATATTTTAAAGGCTATTGAAATTTAGTGTATTCAAAAAAATAGCAAAAGTTTTATACATTTCCTAGAGGTCAGACATTTTATTAAATGGGTTACTATGACCCTATTTTGTAACCCTTACAATAATCCTCTGAATTAGTTGCTATTCTTATCCCCGCTTTATAAAGTTGAAAATGATAACTGTCTTGCCAAACACTATTCAATTAATAAAAGACCAGGTCTACATTTATTCCCAGGAAGCCTGTCTCTATGATTTTACTCTTAGCCACTAAACTTCACTGCTTTTTATTAGTCTAGGGTGATAACCACATAATTTTAGATACCACCATAATTTCCATATAGGGACATCATTTTATAGTATGTATTACTTGTTTTAGAATGAAATATTTTGTCCAATTCTTGGTAATATGTTTTCTTTTGATTTTTAATCAGTGCTATTACCTGAATGCAAAACTGTACTTATAGAAATATCAAAGAAGATGGAAATTTTAATAGTATTTTATAACTTAAAAATGTTATTTTATTGAATATTTTACATGTATAGTTTTTTGGAGTGTTTTTCTTTCCATGGCTTATATATCATTGTTTCAAGACATCAAAAAATAGATTTTCTTTACACTTTACTGCACACATACAAAAAATATGTATTGTATAGGAGGCATGTGAATCCCTTATAAACTGAGATTCCAAAATTGCAGTTCCTAGAATTGTTTGTGTTAAGAGTAGCTCCAAATACAACCAGGGTTCCTAGGCAGTGAGTGTACTCATTGTAAGTGTTTCCATAGGGCATAATTATAAAATAATTTTGGTGATTTTATGTTTGGATTATATAATCATCTGGTAAACCAGCCTTAGTTTTTGAAGAGAGTATTTATTCCACACTGTCCAAGTCTATCTGAAGAAAGAAATTTCAAATCTGTCTTAAAACAGCATCTTCTTTCTCACTATTGTTAGATAAAATGTTTTCTGATAGAGCTAAAGAGTATTTGTTGTCCCCAAGAGATGACATAAATGTGGAAGTCATAGAAACATATAATTTAGAAGAAAATTCAGAGCCCACTGGTTCCATCTCTCTCATCAAATTTAGAAATCCTCTTCAACATCTCCCAAGTTTGTAGGCATCCAGATTATGTTAGAAACCTATAGCATCTACATAGTTCAAGCTCTTTGAACGCAATTCTGATGAATAGAATATTTTTTTCATTGAGACAATATCTGCACGCCTGTCATGTCTTCCTACCAACTGTCCCTATATACAAGGAATAAGTGCAATAAATATTATTTAAAACTAGACAGTGTTACCGAGAAACACAGGAAAGGGCTTATTTTTACTCATCTCCAGAAAGGCTGGGGATAGACTTCATCAGATAATTACATTCAAACAGGCCTTGAAATAAAATGTAGAATTTTTCTTGCTATATTAGCAGAAGTCCAGATTGACCTATGTTTAATGTGAAGAATACACACAGTCCCACCTAGAAAAAATACTTGTATTAGTTCCTGCTTATTTAATAGGTTATATTTCTATTCCGTGTGTTTAAGAATTCTCATCATTTCGTATTGGTATTGATTGTAAAGCTTTCATATTCTTTTTTTTTTGAGGCAGGATCTTACTCTGTTACCCAGGCTGGAGTGCAGTGGTATGATCTTGGCTCACGACAGCCTCAATAGCCCGGGCTCAAGTGATCGATTCTCCCACCTCAGCTTTGAGACTAGCTGGAATTACAGGCACAGGCCACCGTGCCTGGCTACTTTTCATATTTTTTTTTTGTAGAGATGGGGTTTTGCCATGTTGCTCAGGCTGGTCTCAAACTCCTGGGCTCAAGCAATTCGCTTGCCTCAGCCTCCCAAAGTGCTGGGATTACGGGCATGAGCCATGGTGCCTGGCCCACAATATACATTTAAGCATATATATATATATATGTGTGTGTGTGTGTGCATATACATATATACATATATATATGTAACCTCTCCCAGATTGGCATTACTTAGAAAAATAACTTTCTTATATTTTGTTTAAATAAAAATAATTTTAGGTGATGGATCAGTTGGCAAACAATTCCTTTTTTCAAATAGTAAAATATGCAGTATATTTGGAATATCCAGATTTAGCTCTGTCTCGTGTGTGTGTGTGTGTGTGTGTGTTTCTGTATACACAGGCACATGTATGTGTGATTTGAATCACAGAAAAAAAAATATGTTGCCATGATCAAAAGGAGAAGCTATAGGGTAAGATAACTGCAATATTAATGTTATAAATGAAAAAAAACTGTATTAATTATCTGTATATAAGAAAATTTCAGGAAAATATCAATAGAGATAAAAGATTGCATATTTCACTTTTGTATAGTTCATTTATATAGCTGATGTCAAGTAGTTATACCTAACTAACATAGAATTAGAGCAAATAGAATGACTATGCTTTTTGTTACTAAGTTGTCCCAATTAAAAAATCACTTTAAGGAATTACAAGATACAAGATAGAAATATTTCCATGTTTATTTCTAGGATTAATACAATTCAACAGTCTCAATATACTTCCTTGGGTCTAAAAAGGCATATCAACATAATTGGAAACCGTTAAGAGAATTTAAAAAGAGCTTAATTTGTATGAAATAATGGGTAGTGTGTTCATCCTCAGTTTTCCCAAGTCTGCCAGTTTAGATCACAGTAGGATTTTTCGTCATGGTGACAGACTTTTTCCAAATGCACTTAGAAATTCTTAGGGTCTACAAAATGGGGGAGGCAAGGGATCTAATAAGGGTATTTCAAGGGTCAGCAGCTTAGAAAAGATTTGAGACTTTATAAAGTTGTATATGAGATGACTGGATTAAACCTACACTTTAATTAATAAACTCAGGAACTTTCACATGACCCTAAAACAACACATGTGGTGGGTTTTAACCTCATTCATGAGGGAAATGGAACATTAGTTCAAGGCCCCCTCTCCTACTGTTAGAGCTTTACAAAAGATTTGTTTTTAAAGGCAGATGCTTTTGTTTGAGATAGAAATTAAAGCTCAAAATCTCAAGGTCAGTCAGCTTGCTATTACTAAACTTATGTGCAGCTAAATTATCTTCTGTAGATTTTGGGGTAATAATAAGCAGCAATAAAACATAGATGATTTGCATCAGGAAGACAAATTAGACCTAGCCAAACAAACTCAGTATGACTGTGCCCTTTAGAACAAAGTCAGTCCAATTACCTGTCTTAAAGAATAATAATTCATCTGAGATTAAATAAAGTCTGGAGTAGATCATTAACTGTGCCATGGGTTCTCATGTCAGTCAATCTGCTTTTTAATCACATAATTGATTATATACTTTTTGAAGCAGACAACATTTAAAATAGTAATGACCCAGAAAATCATTTCCTATACTTGGTATCAACAGCCACCAAAAATAGATATTTGGCACTTACTGTCAGGTTCATTAATGCATGAAGCCAGTAAGTGCGATAGTGGTGGTAGTTGGCTTTTCTGTAATAAGTGTAAATGCACAGTTCCACCAAACAAATCTTTGCTTTCTTTAAAACTTCACAGCTGCCCTCTCTTTGACAGATAAGCACTTAGATAGGAGGACAAATCAGAATGAAACTAGAATTTATGGAACTGCCAAATCTGAGGAAGTGTCTGTACGGTGGCTGGTTGTAATAACATGTATGCATTTTTGTTGTTTTTTTTAATGTCTTAGTTGGATGTATTGGACAGACTGGGAGGAAGATGAAATAGATGACAGCGTGGGAAGGATTGAGAAGGCCTGGATGGATGGATTCAATCGGCAGATTTTTGTGACTTCAAAGATGCTGTGGCCAAACGGTTTAACTCTGGACTTTCACACCAACACGTTATACTGGTGTGATGCCTATTACGATCATATTGAAAAAGTGTTTTTGAATGGAACTCACAGGAAGGTAAAAGACAAATGCTGCTGTTTTTAACCCACAGGCTTCTTTTTTTCACAGAGCCTTGTTGTGTTGTGTTAAAAATACTTTCAAGTTTATTTTTACTCCTCTGAGGTGGCTGCCAATAGTCTCCATGGGGTGGCTGAAGGAGGCTGAGCATTAAGTAGTGCAGCTGGCACTTGCCTCTGGGAGACCAGGCCCAGCTCACTGTGGTATGCCAGGATATGTGGGATTTTTAAAAGCAGCTCTCAGGATACCAGAGCTGTTTTAAAATGCAATTTTTCTACATTATTGATGAGTTTTCTATAACCAAGCAACCCCACTCTATTAAAATATGTTCAATATTTTGAGCTGAAGTTTAACATTATGTATTATGAGGAAGTAATTACATTGTATTTAGTTGAATAAGTAACTTGGTGACATTGAAACTTAAACACATAGTAGGAATGAGCTGAACTTCAAGCTTATTGGTATGAAGAGGTATCAGTTTCCTCTTGCTTTTTTTGCTAGAGTAACTGCAAAATGATTTTGAAATTCTTAGGTAAAATTGAGAATGATGCAGTTGGCTATGAGACAGAGGCATAGTTGACAAAACAAAACCTCTATATTTCGTGTTTTAGTTACCTAATTACACATAACACCAATAACTGACTTTAACTGTGAGTTAAATAATACAAAAAGGGAACGTTAGAAATGACCAAAATGCTTCCTTTAAGTTACATTTCTTTTCTTTTTGGAAAGAAAACCTGCACATTTGGCTAAGCCTACTCATTATGGATTCTGTTTTAGAAAGAAATACTACACTAATCAGTTAAGACTGTTCTGTTGTTGATTGACTCTAACAATACTGTAAATATTTTCTCCAAATAAGTACAATTGGTTGGCATTTAACCGAATGTCACATACTTAACAGGTGCTAGATAAATCTTTATGCTTCCTTAGAAGATGTTGGTATGTAAACAATAAACATAATACATTCATGGCCAGCACATTTTAGCCTACATAAAGGTGAGAAAAAAATTAAGAAACCATGTCAATTATTCAATGTATGATAATTTGGTAAGAAGAATTCAGTTAAAGGGAGCAAAATTTAAATTTATGACCCTAAGTTATTTAGATAATTTTCTCAATTCTCTAATATTAAATGAAGTGAATACAAAATCTTTTTCATCTTGTATTCAATATGTTTTTATTTATGGTGAAAGGTGAAAAAGTATTATCATTATTGAGGCATAATTTATTCCCCTTCTACAATCCTACATGTGAAACTGGACTTAAACTTTTATCACATGATTCTTCCATTTAAGGAACAACAAAACAATATAACTAGAATGTAAATGAATATATTAACATAATCAGAATTTAATTTGCCAGTGAGTTTTTATCTATTTACTAATAATAAATGTGTCTGTGTTTAAATTAAAATCTTTACCATCTTTTCTGCCAGATCCAAGATTTCTTCAATTTTCATTGGCCCAATTAAAGTAGGAGGATCCTTTTGACTCCCAATACTGTTTGAACATGTTCTATTTGTTGGTTATTGGATGAGCAATGTTGTAATACACATGATTATTCAGGTTGATTTCTATCCCAGGATATGATACTGAAATATCATAAGCAAAAGAAACAGGAATGAGAGTAGGGAAAAGTCATTTTAGTATTTGCATTCTTAACCATATTTTTCGTGCCATAGATGAAAGAATTTACATCAATAAAATAGACAGTTTAATAATAAATAATAAATGGTTTAGATAAAATAGTTTCCTTCAAATAGCATGCCCTAAAACAAACAAAAAATATGCTCACATTGTGAAATCCATTTTTTAAACCTATCAGAGAAAATGAGTTAAGATATTAGATTATGATCTGTTATACTTATTGAATATCACTTTCTCTAAATATCTAGTTAGTTTCTAAAGTTCAGTTCTGATTTTTCACAATGTGTTTATATTTTACAGATTGTTTACAGTGGGAGAGAGTTGAACCACCCTTTTGGACTGTCGCATCATGGAAATTATGTGTTCTGGACTGATTATATGAATGGTTCCATTTTTCAACTAGATTTGATAACGAGTGAGGTGACATTGCTGAGACATGAAAGACCACCCCTATTTGGGCTTCAGATTTATGATCCACGAAAGCAACAAGGTATTAAAAAACAAAAATGCTTCTGAGATTCACATATAATAATACTTCACAGAAGTTATAAAAGATTTATTTTGACAGTGTTGCTAAAGTTTTATGATAAAAGATGTCAAATTCGCTCCAAAGTCAATCAAATGAGACTTTGTTATCATAGAAATTTACTTTTTGTTGTTCTAAATATCCTGAGTGATTATCCCTGGGAATTCCATATGAGTGAGGTTTAAGATTTTCTCCAATTATTTCCTTCTCTTCATGTGATTTTCATTGAAGAAGGCTATTAGTTATTTAAAGTAAAACAATTCTCTTAATGTTTTCAAAGCGTAAGTATTGTTAAATATGAGAACTTCCTTAGTTTGAAAAGAAAACTATTGAAAATTGAAGATGCATTATACAAGAAAAATGTTATTTTTAAAACTATCTTAGTATGTTTATCTGATTAGTTTCAATGTATATTTAAGGGACATGTAATTATTTTAGATGACACAAAAGTAAAACCATCTATAACAATATTCATGTCTTCTTAAAATCAGATAATATTATTTTATGTTTTACTTGTGTGAGTTATTAATACTTATTAGGACATCTACACATAGCATTACTCAGAATTTAGGTACTGAACAAAGAAAACAGTTTAGTAAATTAGGTGGTAGGTTTTTTATGAGTCTAAATAGTCATTGTTCCTTTTTTAAATAGATATATCCTTGTAAAAATTTAATGAGTATGTAGTTCAATACATTTAAGATGAATAAATTATATTATGAATTTCCTAACACATGTGCTATCGATTGGAAATTATCTAGCAACAGAGTTTTTGAAGATATTTCAGCTAAAACAGCGATCCTAAAGCAAATTATCTCATTCAAAAGCTTTGGTTTTTTCCCACTATATTAAAATTGCTTCAATGGAATACAAATGTAATTTTATAAAATAATGGAAATGTGTACATGAGAAATATCAATAGCTGATAAAAGATAAAATTATCTTTTAGAAGAGTAAAACTTAAATTATTTGGATGGTACAAGCCATAGCTATGGACAAGAAATGAGGAATAGAGATAATTGCCTGGGTAGATTAAAAGGTAATATTTTGTTATATTCATATAAATCCTGCACCCCCACCACACTACCATAGTTTGCCTATACTGAACAAGAGCACAGGCTATGAATAGAAACAATCTTTTTCATGTTCTGAAAGATCTGCTTTTCAGGATTATAGTTCTCTCTAACTTCACAATCCAATCAATATATGATCACATTTTCCATTTCCCTTCTCTTTAGAATTGCTCCTCTTCAATGTCATTGCTGAATTTCCATCGCCAAAGTCCATAACATTTTTACCATCTTCAGAGTTTTTAAGCTTCCATTTGCTTTAGTGAGTTGTTTAACTAAATGCAACACGTGTAGTGAAAAATGCCCTGGGCTTAGATCTGGGTCCTAACATCTTTTAAAACTTTGGACTCATCATGAAAGATTTACAACAAAAAAAAATACTTTCTTCATAACATTTCCATGATGGTTAAATTGCTATTTGTTATTTAAAAGCAGAACTTACATAGCACTGTGCCTGACAAACAAATTATGATAGGTAACTTGCCCCTACAATTTCTCTAATAGGAGGTATTTGTTTTTAAGGTTACCCTACATATAGGCATTTTAAATCAATATTCAATGGAATAATGTACATAATAATATACAATGAGGTACATAACTCTGATAGAGAATATTTTTGGTGTTCTGAAAGGTGCCATTGATGTATAGTAGTGCAATGTTATTCCTTTGATGGACAATGATCTTTTAAAAGTGCTTTTCCCCATTTTAATTGAAGGGTCATTAAAATAAAAACTGAGCTCTGATTACTAAATTCTTTTTCAACTTTTATTGTAGAAACCATAATGTTTTGTTTTACTGAGTAAATGTATTGAGAATAATTGATAATTTTTATTAACTTAGGTGAATTAATCAATTGATTTGAGTTTTCTACTGCTTCTTCGTGTAGCTAAGGATTACCTAGTACTTAACTATATGTTTGATCAAGCAATACAATATAGAAATTAAATTCCTGGTTAATACAATTCTTTCTCAGTCAAGAGACATTGATATTAGATAATCTAATTGAGTTCTAAATTTTTAGTATCTTTTACTACATTGATCAAAGTAGCTGAATTATAAAGCAAAATGCATTCCGATGTTCAGATGTGAGCAGTTTGTCTTAATTATTATAATTTTCTCTCAATGGTGTTACTCTTTGCATCTTTTGAACCTCAGACATTAATACATATTTGAAAATAGATGATCTTTGTCCTATAAATGGTTTCATATTGTCCTGTTAGACTGTTGTGTTTTTTTTCTATGGATAAAATTCAGCAATTGAAGAGAAAACCAAATCTCTAAGTAGCACATATCTCCTTTGCATAATGGAATAAAAGAAGCTAATCTTATATAACTTTATAGTCTCTCTCTCTCTCTGAGAGAATGCAAATTATATGACTTTATTTATATATATATACAAACTATATTATTTATAGTTTTTATACATATGGATAGATAGTATTAATACACACACACACACACACACACGCCATCTGACAAGACCACCATGAAAAATATTCAGGAATGTTAATAATGTAATTTCTAAATATTTTAGACTCAGTGTCAGAAAATTAGTCAACTAATCAGATCTCCCCTTACTCCTCATATTAGAAGAGATTTGTCAATAGCCAGGCACAGTGGCTAATGCCTGTAATCCCAGCACTTCGGCAGGCTGAGGTGTGTGGATTACCTGAGGTCAGGAATTCGAGACCAGCCTGGCCAGTATGGTGAAACCCCCGTCACTCCTAAAAATACAAAAATTAGCCAGGGGTGGTGGCAGGAGACTGTAATCCTAGCTACTCGGGAGGCTGAGGCAGGAGAATCGCTTAAACCTGGGAGGCGGAGGTTGCAGTGAACCGAGAATGTGCCACTACACTCCAGCCTGGGTTACAGAGCAAAACTCTGTCTAAAAAAAAAGAGACTTGTCAAATTACTTGGAATATACCAGTGAATTTCAGGAATGTAGATATAAATAGATAACATACTAAACAGAAAGCTACCTCAGGAAAGAATTCTTAAGTAATTCTTAGGGATTTAGTGTAAAGATATTTTTCTCATATATTACTGTCATTTCTTTTGGTAAAATTTATAAGCTTTCCTTTTTCATTAACATTAGATATCTAGAACAAGTTTTAAAGCTTTCTTCTGCTCCTTCTCATATAAAAAGTAGCAATTGTGTAAAATAACATACTTTCCTTTTTATTTTCTAGGTTCAAAAGCACACTTTGATTTTTTGCACATTTTGGGGAATGAGATAATCAAAACTAAGTAATATTTTAATAAGGGTTGATTAAATGTATCCTATTATTTTATGACAAATAGAAGACATTTATTAACTAAGAACTAGCTGTAACTTTTAAAACTACAGGGAAGTGGACTAAGCATTGTTATTTAATTTTCACAACATATATTTAAAATAGGTACTATTGATTTATATTTTACATGTGAGAAACCCAAGGATCAGACAGACATAGCCATTGGCCCTCAAGAAACACAGTAAGCCAGGGATAAAACTAAAATTCAAATTCAGATCTGTTTGACCAGAAAGTATTTTTCTGTGTTTAATTTGTGTGGCCAATTTAATTTCTCAAAATTTTATATCTACTATACTTTTAGATAGAAGAAAAAGAATGTGAATCTTTTTTGGTGATTGTAATTTTATCACTGATAAATTTTGTATTCAAATATATATTTTTAATATAAAGTTCCCCTTGACTACTTTTATAGAATCCAGGATTTAGAGATTTTAGATTACACAGGACTAGTATAACAGACATAGCAGTTATTTAATGTATGACATATTTATTAATCACATTATTTTATAGGTTTAATAAGCTTTAGGTTTGGTGGTAGGACCATCATCACAAAATTTTTCTTTCTTTTTATATTTCCCATTTTTGAGATAATCACCAAACCTCCTCACCAAAACTAAGGAGTATCTTAATATAGTTAACACACACACACTTACATAAGTGGCTTCAAAGCATGTCAAATATAAACACAGTCTTCAAGGAGCATCTGATTCCGAAAGAGAAAAAAAGTAAGAAGCATTTTATCCTTTCTTCAGATTGACTGACATCGTTCACAGTCAATTCTTCTGAAATTATGCTAGATTAAATGCATAATTCATCTGGCTTCAGGATCTCACTCTCTCAGCCTTTATCTAACTTTTGGAATAAATGGGGTGTCTACTGCCCCTTCAAAACTACAAGCTTGAGTATCTCTACGTTAGTTAGAAAAATAAAAAAAGAGAATCCCCATAGTTTCACATATTTTATATTAACTGCAGAGAATTCTCACTTTGCCTATGATAAGACACTGAGAAGTCAAGAGTGCAGAACACATATAGAAAAGGAGGTTTCTTTGTTCCACCATTTTGAAGAAAATTCAGATTAAGGAAAGACTGAAACAATGGAATTCTTTTGCGCTGGTTTCTGTATTCTCTCATTTGCTCAAAAAAAAAGATACTTTATTAACAAAAGTTAAACTGCTAAGGTCTAAAAACATTGAGATGTTAATATAGGCTTGTGAAATGTTTTCACATATTATTTGTGTCTTTACTCCCATTCTTTGGAAGTTGTATCTATCCACAAACTTGTACCTGTGCCTGCACTCCAAATGATTGTTCTTGTCATTCAAACTGCTAACTAAAAGTTGCATTCACCACTTACTTATTTAACTAACATTTATCAAACACACTCTATGCTGGGCACTATTTGCAAGGTGTAGAATATAATTTTGCTTCCGGAAGATACAAGATTGGAAAAAAAAAAGACAAAGTTTTTGATGAATCCAGACGGCCCTCTTCAACTAGATAGTGAAAGCTATTCTTCATTTGCTTTCCTTGCATATTTGATTTTTAAAAACTATCTGCTTCCTGAAAGTAATAGACTTTTGTTTGTTTTGGTATATTTGGTATGTCTTTTTTGATCTAATTTTATTTTATCGTATATAAATAAGTTAGTGTTTGAGAACACAATTTTGGAGTAAGAAAATCTTATTTCTAATTATTTATAAATAATTATAATATAATGATTAGAAATAAATGATAATTTAATAAGAATTATTTCCTATTTCTACATATTGGAAGGGCCATTTGGACGATCACATATTCAGTATTCCTACTTGCAAATGAGATAAAACCTTCCTTGTAATTTTATTTAAAAAAATTGAATAAAATATAATGTATGTGTAAAGTAACTAGCTCTGGGATTGCTTATAAGTTTTCATTAACAGCAGCTATTAATATGTTCATGACTTTTTAATTGATATATAGGTATAAAAATTTTTAGCACCGTATTTGAAAAGTAGTCCCTTAAACATGTTTTAAAGAGGATATTTTTACATAAAATATTTTTCTAGTTCTCAGAACTTCAAAAAATACTATCATATGATATCTGTCTGGAACATATTAATGAAATTCAAAAATACGTTGGGTCACTATTAAAATAAAGATCTAAGCCCTTCTGAGGAGAGATATGGAATTATTCAAATTAATTTAGATTTTGGATTTCTATTATGACAGAACAAATAACCAATTCCTCTCTCTTAATATGTAGTATTCACAGAAAAGAAATATATTTCAAAGTTTGAATAATGCAAATTTATTTTTAAATACTTAAATTTCATATTCATTTAGAATGGTATGAGGCACACCACTGAATTAAGGAATATGATATTTAGCATGTAATTTCAACATTTCAAAATGTCAATAATTCCTTATTTCTTACTGTTTAAATTCTTTATGTATTTCTCAAAATATGTTGAATTAATTCTAATTTTCCAGAATCTGAATGCTACTAAAATATTAAATATACAATTTCATCCTGTACAGAATGTGTACAACATAGAATAACTCTGCATCCTATGAAGCACTGCATTTTTATTCCATAGCCATGGAATAAACATGATGTTTTCTGGAAGCTGCTTAAAGCATTTATGCATTTCCTATTAAAAAAAACTCTGTATTAGGCTTAATTACCCTCTGAATTCAGAAATTGATACTGTAGCATGCATTACTAGCTTCCTTGGCTTTCATATGTATTTTTTAATTTGTTATGAACACAGTGAATTAAATTTATTTTTCAAGATAATGAAATGATAATATACTTTAGGTCATTTCTTCTGATCTGTGGGCACTCAATGATAACCTGTGGTAATGTGTTGAATATTTTTGGTATACAGGAGCATTTTAGAGTTTTTTTCTTACTTCTTATTATCTTCCGTATAGCACATCCAACCTCTGAGGCTCACAGTATAATAACCTAGTCTGTCACTTTAATCACATTTCTGGTATTTGCACTTTAATCATTTTATTCTCTTATTGTATGGCTCTAAGTAATTAAAAGCTCTTTATTTTTAATGTTTCAGTGAAATATTCTGATATAAAAAAATGTTATTTATTGATGCTTTGAACAAACTGCAACATAGAGTAATATGACCCTGCAATTACATTACCTATCGTATTGCTAGTGTTGAGTTCTTTTTAAAGTTTGACGCATTTATAGGTAAGCAGAGTCATATGTGGCATAGAGATGGTTCAGTCAATGATGGACTGCATGTATGGTGATGATCCTATAAGGTAATAACAATGTATTTCTACTGTAAC
This sequence comes from Pongo pygmaeus, assembly GCF_028885625.2. Classification (NCBI taxonomy): domain Eukaryota; kingdom Metazoa; phylum Chordata; class Mammalia; order Primates; family Hominidae; genus Pongo; species Pongo pygmaeus. The sequence continues at coordinate 40,379,676 of NC_072384.2, read as the reverse complement.
TTTTATACGTTTAGATACAGAAATGCTATTATCATTGTGTTATAATTGTTTACAGTATTCAGTACCATAACATGCTGTGTACAGGTTTGTAGCCTAGAAGCAATATTTGATATATAGGTATAAAATTTTTTAGCACTGTGTTTGAAAAGTAGTCACTTAAACATGTTTTAAAGAGAATTTTTTACATAAAATATTTTTCTAGCTAAAATTTTTTAGCACCATATAGTCTAGGTGTGCAGCAGATTCTACTATCTAGGTTTGTGTAAGGATGCTTTATGATGTTTGCACAATGATGTGATTACACATTTCTTAGTATGTATGCCCATCGTTAAGTGATGCACAAGTGTAAATATACTTTCTTCCTTTCCTTTCCAACCTGTAAGACTAATTGGCAATCTAAATTGTATTTATTCGTACCGACACCTTTACAATTGTTAAAGCATACAACATTACAGCTAGATAGGAGGAATAAGTTCCAATGTTCTATACCACTGTGGGATGATTATATATCATCCCACATCATGATTAACGATGATATATAGTTTCAAATATCTGGAAGGTGGATATTGAATGTTCCCAACATAAAGAAATAATAAATGTTTGAGATTATGGATATGCCAATTACCCTGATCTGATTACTACACATTACGTTTACTGAAACATCACCATGACTATGAACAATTGTTACTTGTCGATTTAAAAATAATTACTCAATTTTTATCTGCGAGTCTGCAAGGGTGCCTCACATTCGTTCATGAATAGTGTATATTATTCATAAATTTCCTCTCATGCCTACTTAATTTATGTCTGTTGTATACCTCATTAGTGCCTCTGCTCTTTAGATCCACTGAGAGGACACTTTCGCCCTTGTGAACTGTACATTCACCTTATACCAGCAAGGCTGCTAATTTTTGAGTCTTCACAGATGTCCTATGATTCCTGGAGTCCTCAGTACACTGCATTTCCAGTGTATACTGCGCAAGAGAAAAGAATACCCCACCCTTGCTCCCAACACTCATTTGCTTTCTGTTCCCTGGGAATCCAAAGCCACATTCTGAGAGCCAGTGGTCCACTTTCCAAAGAACTCAGACTTAAATACAATAGGCCTAATCTGGAAAACTATCCAAGACAGACACCATTCTCTTCTTTCTCTTCTCTCACCTAGTACCTGACTTCACTCAGACCTCTATCTCCTCCAATTAATGAGAAAATTCTCTTTATCTACCAATGCATCACATATTTTCAAACATTATTACATTTAGTTATGATTCAACAGAAATCTTGACTATATTACTAAATATGTAATATACGTAGCATATATAAGTGTATGTAATTACATCTATGTTCACCTCCTAGAAAGAACGTGAATCAGAGTTCTCTGACACATTTTCTTTCCTCCTCTTGCAGGTGACAATATGTGCCGAGTAAATAATGGGGGCTGTAGTACACTTTGCTTGGCTATCCCAGGAGGCCGGGTGTGTGCTTGTGCTGATAATCAACTTTTGGATGAAAATGGGACAACTTGCACATGTAAGTTCTTTTCAAGTTACCCTTATTTGTTTATTGGGCTCTTTCTGAAGACTAGAAGCAGAAGAAACCAGAGGAATTAAAATGACACTTGGAAAGAGAAATTCAGATAATTACTTAGATATAATTCTTTTTAGACTAAAAATTATTAACTGATTAATTTTGAATATATAGATGAATATTGACAATGATGGTGTTTCGTGGAGTTCACTGCTATGTGTGATTTAGTAAAAAAATTAAATAAGTATATGCCACAGAAGCATAAGAGAACTTCACTATAAGCAGCGGCAACTAAAAATGCATTGTTGTTGATTAGATAGATGGCACAACATAGGCCTACAATGACTTTAAATGGCTTCCTGACTCAGTTGTCTATATTAAATGGTGAAGAGCAAGGAAGGAGGCAAAAAGACTTGTAAGGAATTTACAGACTATCCAAATAGTGAATTAACTGGATTGACCGATCTGGATTAAAGGCAATTTTATTAACTTTTGCTGACATTTCTCAATTTACTGCATCTTATTATTCTGATATGACTTTTGAAACTTGTTCTTTCTACCCCATGTGGTGTCCCTTAAGCACAATAACACCAACAATGCTATGTATGTATTGAGAACTATATAACATTTTTAGAATGGTTTAATCTTGAATTGTGTGTTAGAGGTCTTCAGAAAAACAGAACTAATAGGAAAACAGAACTGTTTTTCTTCAGGAAAACAGAACTAATAGGATGTATATAATACATAGAAGATTTATTATGAGGAATTGCCTTGTGTAATTATAAATTATAAAAACTGATGAGTCTTAAGATCTGCAGGTGGCAAGCTGGAAATCCATGAGAGTCCATGGTGTACATCTGGTCCAAATGTCAGCAGGCTTCAGACCCAGGAAGTGCTGACGGTTCAGTTTATGTCCAAAGACAGGAAGAAACCAATGTCCCAGTTCAAATAGTCAGGCAGGTGACGTTTATTTTGCCTGTGACAGGTTCGGCCTTTTTGTTCCACTCTGGCCAACTGATTGGAGCAAGTTCATCCACATGACTAAGGGCAGTCTACTTCACTCACTTTACTAATTCAAATGTTAATCTCATCCATAGCACCCTAACAGACAGACCTAGGATAATGTATGACCAAACATCTGGGCACTCCGTGTCCCAGTCAAGTTGGCATATAAAATTAACCATCACAAATTGCTGAATAAACACTTCGTGTATTTATTTTATCATTTATAATGATTGTCTCTTGTGAGAGAGGAGGGATAAGTGTAATAAAAATAACTTCAATTTATCAATAACATCTTATCTCTTCTGATAAAGAAAAGATGTATTTTTAAAAGGATATTTAAGATTTAAGACATTTAAGAAAATATCTTAAAAATAAAAAATCCACTTATAATGCCACTATTCAGAAATAAACTGCTAAGAAATCTTAATAGAGTTTCTTATAATGATATATCACTGGGATTTATTTTTACTACCAGTGATAATAATTGTAGGTAAGATTGAGTGAATGCTTACACTGGTATGGATGTGGCATTTTGTAATACAGTTTGTGATTTGTATTGGTCTTTACAAAAACTATGTAAGGAAGATACTATTACTATCTGCGTTAGTCCGTTTTTACACTGCTGATAAAGACATACCCAAGACTGGCAATTTACAAAAGAAAGAGGTTTAATGGACTTACATAGTTCGGGAGGCCTCACAATCATGATGGAAGGCAAGGAGGAGCAAGTCACATCTTACATGGATGGTGGCAGGCAAGAGAAGAGAGCTTCTGCAGGGAAATCCCTGTATTTAAAATAAGGAGATCTCATGAGTCTTATTCATTATCATGAGAACAACATGAGAAAGACTTGTCCGCATAATTCAATTACCTCCCTCTGGATTCCTCCCATGACATGTGGGAATTGTGGGAGTTACAGTTCAAGATTTGGGTGGGGACACAGCCAAACCCTATCACCATTTCATTTTATAATTTACAATTTAGACTTTTAAAATAATTACTTTGCAAGTTCACATAATTAGTAAGTAGAACATTTGGAATTTAGACCCCAAATTCTGTCATTTTTACTTAATATGAGCATAAGCATCTTATCAGGTAACCAAATATCTTTGTAAACATAATTTTTAATGACTGCCTTTCAAACCATTTATTTTCTTTTTAGTTGATGTTTGGGATTATTTATGATGCATTGTTATAGGTAATTGTCTGTTTCTTTTACCATTTATGACTTTTTATGTATTTTACCATATAGTTTATGTCTATTAGACATAACAATTAGACATTGTTACATCTTCTTTAGGTATTTGGAATAATACCCTCAGTTTTAAATTATTTTATTATTATTTTGAGTTCCAACTACTAGACATGAGGACTTTGGTTTCTTTTCTACTACTTTTCTCATCTGCTTCAATTTCACTTATTATAAAATTAGCATATCTGACCAAGAATATGATTTTGAATTACCGAAAATAAGTCCTTTTTTTATAAAAATATTTTTGACATTTATATTTAGTTTGTTAATTTTACAATATTTTTAGGCCTAGATCAGTGTTTCACTACTTGTATTGCTTAGTACTTAAACTTTTAACACTCCATTGTTCATTTATTCATTTCACTGGTGTGTAGGATAGATGGAATATATCTTGAAATAACTTCTTCAAGAAGACTATGTAGAATACAGTGGACCCTCTGTACTGAACACTTACACTTTCTTTCTTGTAATTATTTCTTAAGCAATATAGTATGGAAACTATTTACATAGTATTTGCCTTGTATTAGGTATTATAAGTAATCTAGAAATGATTTAAAGTATATGAAACGATATATGTAGGTTATATGCAAATACTGCACTATTTTATATAAAGGACGTGAGTATCCATGGATTTTGGTAGTTATAAGGGATCCTGGAATCAATCCCCCCTGGATATTGAGGGATGGCTGTACATATTGATGAGTTCAAAATATGCCTCCTGTGCATTTTTATGTAAACAGCATTTCTTCTGCATATTAATTCTTGGCTGAACAAAATCTCCCTTTAAAATTCTCCAAATTTGTACCTATTCTATTCTGTAATTACATACTTCAGAACACAAATATGAATTTTACCCTTCTAGTAAGGTTTTTTTTTTCTTTAGTAATGGAACTTTGTAAATTGCCTGTAAGTTGATTTCTGTGGAAGATAGTTCTCAGAGGTAAACTTTCTCTGAGTCACCAGGTGATTGTTTCCGTTTCTTTATTCTGTGGTATTATTTTTTAATTCATATTTTATTGTTTATCATCAGAAATGAAAGAAACCTATCAAGATCCACAGTTTGCCAACAGGCAGGGATTAAGCATGACTTTGAACAACTTAAAGTCTGCCAAGTTGGCTGCTAGGCTGAATCTTATCTTAGTTACTGGGAGAAAAGATATGCTTTATGTGTACATTTGCTAGTTTAATTTTTCAGTTTCTACCAAGGAGTCTTTTAAAGTTGTTTTCCTGGCATAAAACGAAATTTCTGCTAGCCCAATTGAATGACTCTGACATTTTGAAAAGATGAAATGTCCATGCACACGCATATGCGTGCACACGCACACACAGAGTAGCTTTCAGGGACTTCTACCTGGTCTCATCATGCCTTTGCTCCACCCATAAACTCCCTCTTAAAGATGGCAGGTAGCACAAAAAGTGCTCTTATTTTGGTAGGTGCAGACCTTATAGTCTGTGCTGCAGGAGCAAAGGATCTCTCTGCCTACCTAAAGATGGACAGGCTTTAACTATCGCAAGGACAGAAAACCAAACACCACGTGTTCTCACTCATAGGTGGGAATTGAACAATGAGAACACTTGGACACAGGGTGGGGAACATCACACACTGGGGCCTGTCATGGGGTGGGGGAGGGAGGAGGGATAGAGTTAGGAGATATACCTAATGTAAATAACGAGTTAACAGTTAACGGTTGCAGCACAACAACGTGGCACATGTATACATATGTAACAAACCTGCACGCTGTGCACATGTACCCTAGAACTTAAAGTATAAAAAAAAAAAAAAAAAGATGGACAGCTTACAGGCTTATTCAATTTCCAGTGGCATAACTTAGAAAGACTCATGAATGAATTTTTAAATCTAGTTCTATTGGCCTTGCAAAAAGTGAAAGTTCCATTACGATAATGTCAATACAATGATCAAGAGGCCAAACTCTCAGAGATCTGGTAAGTTTTTATTTTTGTTCTTTATCATTGTAGGAAGTTACAGGGGGAGGGGACTTGCATTCATCATGTACTGATATTTGAATAGTATTTTGAGGTTAAAATTTTCTACTTAGTTTTTTAATTTCGGTTATGTGGATCATAATTAGTGGATCATTGGCCTACAAATTATATTTCCTATTTCTTTCATCCTTATGCTCCATTAAAAAGATATGGGTTGCTTTTAGGTGAACATATCTATATTGATATATCTATATTGATATATGATATATGATCTAGGAAAGATATTGACAGATTGATAAATAAATGAAAAAAATCAACATTGTAGACTACAGGGAAAAGATGAGAGGAAAAGCACTATCAATATAAAAGTGAGCTGGAATAAGCAGAAGTAAAAACAAAAAGAATTATCACTAAAAAAATCTAGGAAGTAAAATCCTACAAAGACTTTATCATGACTTAAATGAATTGTTATATATATCAATTTCCTATTTCCACGTACATTCTCTGGCTCAAAAGAAAATGAAATATGAGTTACAAATCAGTCCTCTGTGAGTTTAAAGCTTGCTACTTTGGCCCACAGTGTAAGTGGAATGTAGGAAGCAAGGCTCGCTGGGATATACACTGACCCCTAACCTAGTCTCTAGTCCCTGAGGAGAGAAACCTGTGGCACCTCCACCTGTACTTGTAATAGACACATCTAAAGCCCTCCTATACCATATTTTGGGTATCACCAAGTCAATGGAAGATGCTTCTCCTCACATCCACTTAAGACCCTGAGACTGAAAAATTGTCTTAATTGCTCACTTTTATATTTAACTGACTATTACACCTCATAGTTACATCTTATCTTTTGATCAAGCTTGTCCTTTATGTTTATTTTAACAAAGTTCACCTGTGTTTAAATATCATGGTGGGAGAGGACACACAGATATATTTGCTTGGGTACTGTACTCTATTAGAAATGGCCCTGTCTGGCCAAGTGTGGTGGCTCACAGCTGTAATCCCAACACTTTGAGAGCCTGAAGTGGGAAGATTGCTTGAATCCAGGCATTCAAGACCAGCTTGTGAGATCTTGTCTCTTGAAAAAAGAAAAAAAAAATTAGCCACGCATGGTGGTGCACACTTGTAGACCCAGCTACTCAGGAGGATGAGGCAGGGGCTCTCTTGAGCCTAGGAAGTTGAGGCTGCAGTGAGATGTGATTGTATGTGCCACTGCTCTTCAGCCTAGGTGACAGAGCAAGACCCCATCTCAAAAATAAATAAATACATAAGTAAATGGTCCTGTCACCTTCTCCAGATCCACGAATGGGTTTTCAGTATTGCTTTTCCTCAGCAGTGACTACCAGTCCCTCCTTTTTTGTATCTCCGACCTTTCATCCTTACTCTGCCTTATGTAGTTTCTTCCTTGCCCTAATTGCCAAACCAAAAACAACAAAATATGTTCAGTAGTTTCTTGGAAGCCACAGATACAAATATCTTAATAGGAAATCTAGCTAAGCACACGCTTCTGTAGCACTTGAAATGATTCAGATTGATGCTTAACAATGGAAAAAAACAACAGAAAGAGAAGAGTATTTATTTCTAAATAACCTAGGCTATCACTGCATATCTGTCTCTGTGTAAATAAAATTTAAATGACTTTGGCTTGTAAGGAAATACTATATACAATGTTGTTTACCAAGCTGATGTTAGAAAATCTGTTATCATGGTGGTACACATGTGATTTTATACCTGGTGAAAGTTAGAGAAATTTTTTTCTGAGACTGTTGCTCTCTTTCTAATATCTATAATTCATGCATGAGGTAACCCCAATGCAATAAAAGGGTAAAGAAAGAGGATTTTGTCTATACTCATTGCACTAGACAATGTTAAATCAACACAAATAAGTGCTTATTTGAGAATTTGTAGCTGCATTTGGCTGTTAAAAATTCTGCTATATCTTCTAATATAGGCTGCAACTTGCCCAGGTTCCTTTCAAATATATTAGGAAATATTAAGGGGAATAATATAGTAACTCATTTCATGCACAGAAAGAACACAAAGTATGTTTATAGAAATTATTTCAGTTCCTTTTTTTTTAATTGTAAAGGTTTTTCAAAGATATGTTAGCCTTAGTTTGCAGATGAAAAAATTAAACTGCAGACAACTACAAATAGAATTCATGGTTGCTGAGTACAGTAGTGCATAGGAAATATCAGTATCCCACTAACCTCTCGTTACTGTTGATTCTTCGGGATGTCTGATTTAGTTCAGTCTAGATTATAGTCACGTGAACTGGAATTATCTGGATTAACTGTGCAATCTGAGTCAAACAAGCAAAACAAAGTTGCAGCCATTGTGACATGATCTTCCTGGTTTCAGCCATCCTTGTTAAATCGACATCAAATGAACAAAAACCCACTGGCAATTGTTCAAGCTGGACTAAACACCAATGACTGTTTCTCAGTGAACTTGCAACAGAAGGCTATGCCAGAAAAGGCATGTACCCAACAGAAAAATATTGACATGCTACATGATTGATTAAGGATGAATTTCTAACGCCATGCTTGGAAGGAATCAAGAATGAGAGTAGGCTGGACTCTTTGTCTTTTTGAATCTTGTCTGTCATGGTCAAATCCTCTCACAACTAGAAATGATGTCGATTGTAGCATAGTAACTTGGAACTTACTACCCCTGAGAAGCATGTGTAAAGCTAGGTGATCAATTACCAAGCAAACTTTATATTTCTCTCGACATGTTTGTGGGAAAAAAAACACAACATAGAATATTAATAAATGAAGACATGAAGAATCCCAAAAAGTAAGTTAGATTCCAAAGACAGTGGGTCACTATTAACAACAACTTCAAAAAACTCCAGCAAGATTATTTTGTCTAAAGAAACAGTAATTCTTTTAATTCTTCTTTAGTGGCCTAAAAATAAGACAGAATTTTTCAATGTGCGTTACTCTCAGGAGAGCAACTTGAACATTGCAAAAACATTGGTTATCCAAGGGACAGCATTGCACGATTATGTGTCAATGGTACTCCGTGACCTTTATCACCTTCTGGAGCTCCAGATATATTCCTCTGTCAAGAAACAGGACTTCACTATGGTGAACCATTTATCTGCTTGGCTGTGACAAGCCTTATGTTCTAGGATATATGCAATTTAATGTGTAGTAAAAAGTTTAAGGCACTAAAAAGTTTAGAAGCCCATCCAGACGAATATTTATGGCCCTCTGTGCATAGGAACTCACAGAAGATTATGTACCACTTAGGTTGGCTGCTCAGAAGACCACTCTATCTAATGAAAGGTCATCCTGCTATGATCTAAAGGAGAAAAATCAAAATCTATAGCAGCATTTTTCACACAGTCTTCCGATGTAGGCGAGCTTATATAAAGACATCCAGCAAACCACAACTTCATGTTTTCTTTTTGGTTCTTTTCTCTCTCCCTGCTCAAATAAAGAGGCAATAAGAGATTCTGGATGCCCAAAATGAAGAAATAAACAAACAAATATTTCTCAATATTAGAGAAGCAGAAACAATAGAAAGACATTTTATTTTTTTTGTCCCAGGACAAATGCTATTATGACTAAATTATAATCCTGATGCAGTTGACAGCAAAGCATCAATTGAGGGAAAAATTAATTTAGAATAGATCACCACACTGGGTTTGAAAAGAAAAAGCAAAGTCAGAAACATCAGAACTTGTTCATGCGCACCACAGGTTATTAAACTGAGGTCAGGAATATGTCTTGAGTCCAGAAGCTGAGCTGAGTTCCCAGTCTGAGATAATTCAAACTAAAATAAATTAAAAAAAAAAAAAGTTTATTATCAGCATTTCCTATTTCCCAACATTATGACCTGGGCATTATCTCCAGCCAGTTTTTGCCAAAAAAAAAAATTCTGGAATGCATATTTTCTTTTGTAGTGCCTTGGAGATTCATGCATAGGCCTTCTGATTTCGTTGTTCTCACAGCAGGTACCACAGGGTGTGTAAAAACGAATAGTTCCATGACAAGTATACCATGATTCATGTTATTTTACTTTTGATCCTGGTTAAATTGTAGGATTATTTATTACTTTGTCAATTTCTTATAGGTGAGATCATACTGTAGAATTTTTGCTAGAAATGGTTCTGGCAGTAGAATTACAGGTTTTGTATCAGTTTTCAAATGCATAGTTCAAAGCGCAACTCTGAAGTAAAGCGTTCAATTCCAGCACTTGTTAATATACTAAAAGCAATTTTTGGCTGTGCTCAAACACCCAAGTGCTATATAGATTCAGTCACATTATGCATTGGAACAAAATAATATATATAGATCTTTATATATTCACCCTTTTGAGTGTAGGTGGAACTTTGTCTCTCTTCTTTCTGTCTACATATCCCTTTGTCTTTATCTTTTATCTTTTTGTCTTTTGCAACTTTATCCATGTCCTTGGGTGACAAAAGAAGAGAATTAGCTGCTTAGCCAGTTGAAGGGACGTGGTTTTCCTGAAGGATTTGTTCAGCTCCCACAAATAGAATCTCTCACTACAATAATGCCAATCTCTGTTAATTCCAGTAATCAGTCAACAAATAATTTTGAGCATAAACTCTACAACCTGTTCTGTTCTAGGTAATGTTCCTTTCTGTATGTGAAATTCTTCTTTCTACATTCAAGAAGCTCCTCAAGTGGAGACATCATAATTTGTAAAAATTAATTATAAAACAAATGCTTTGTAGAGACCTTGTTTAATGCCGGTGAAAAGACCATGCATTTTGAACTTCTAAGCTGCTGTCTTATATCTGGATTACCACTTAGCACATTAAATGTTTTCTTTATAACGGATATTGCTAGCTAGCCTATTATCATGAACCTAAACAAACCTGATAGTCTGCATTGATAATGTGGTTTCTTTGTGATATAACTACTGATTACATCTGGAAGGCTTGGGCAGGGCTAGAATTATTATAATTAATGATGCTTTACACTTTGGGAGAATTTGGAAATCAGAGCTAAGAATAAAAAGAAAAATTCTTATGTCAAGAACAATGAAGAATCTGAGATTTTACCCTGATGGCAAGCTAGCATGTTAGCTTGAGATTCATGAATTCTGGTAGAAGACACACGATTCCTGGATTAGACACAAAGGATTTTATCCCTCATGCCACAGCAGGCCGTATAACATTCATGTTTACATTGGTTCTCCTTGACATGCCCCCCTCTACCCTTTTACAGTCCGTGAAACACAAATCATTTACTGTAACCATTGATTGCCACATATTCTCTTCTCTTCTCTTTCTAGACTATTTAATTCACTTAGATACAGAAGAATAGTAAGACTCAATTTGCGAATAAATCCCACTTAGCCAAATTCCTAACATTTGTTTAGAGAACCTGGAACATATGGAGAAAAAACACTGCATAGAATCCCAATACATAAAAAGATAGTTTTGATTAACATAATACTTCTAGAACCCTTAAGTGGGCCTGAGTTTTTCTCCTACTTGCAGACCAGCAAAGTGATTATAGCCATCAAAGCTGTGTGCTATTGCATTGTCTTTTTATTTTAATTCTCAGTGTACTTATTTATAAGATGGAGGTAGTAAAATTCTTTGCCATATATGTCTTATAGGTTATCATAATGATCAATTAGACTATGAATAAAAGCTCTTTGAAAAGCAAAACTACACACCCAGCATAAATATAAAGTGGTATTGTGTTATTGTTGCTAATGTTGTTGTTACTTTGGTCAGCGTTGTTTAAAATAACTCTTCAAAGTTCTTAGTTGTTAAAAGTCAAATAAAATACATCTTACAAAGATACATATCTCTACTTAAAATGTTTTATCTGGGAAGTAATAATTGCAGTTTGGGGCACACCCATAGACTAGATGATCTTCTGCATGGCCGAAAAACAAAGAGAAGGTTGGAAGTTTTCTAAAAAAAGCAGAAATGTGGCACATTGTTTTGCAAGAAAGCTTATTGGCACTATTAAAGTTCTGGGGAGCTCACAAACTCTGATTGGTGAGTGACAGAAGTGAGTAAAACTAGTTTTAGAGCTGCGGCAGGTTGTTTCAGTAGCTGTTCAATAAAACTGGTTTCAGGTTAAAACAGGCAGTTCCAGCATCCAGGCTTGCAGAGAATTACATTCCTCCAGCGTGATATGTGCCCTGAGTGCTTTTTCCCCTTCACTTCTCAGTAGTGTTTTAGTTGTATACAGCAAGAATAACCCAATTTACATGATCAACTTTCACACAGTGGAATACTTATTGCCAGAACAATTGAAAATTTTCTTTTTCTCAAAGATGGCTGTCACCAGAATGTTTTATAGTTTCAATTAAGTTAAATGAGACAACATTTTGTTATTATAGCAAAATTTATTTCTGTGTGTGTTCGATTATAGTAAACTTTATGAGTATCACATATTTTTGAATTTAAAGTATGTAAAATTTTAGGACATTATTGTATATATTTAAGGTGTACAACATAATGTTTTAATATACATAGTGAAATGGTTACTATAGTCTAATTAATATATCCATCATCTCTTATAGTCACACTTTAGTGTGTGTATGCGGTAAGAACACCTACAATCTACTCTCAGCAAATTTCCAATGCATATTTTAACACAATATTATAACTATAGTCTTTGTATTGTGTATTGGATTTGTAGACTTATTCATCCTACCTATCTGCCACTTTGCGCTCTTTGACCTACATCTCCTCTTTTCCTCTCCATTACTACTTTATTTTCTATGTATTCGGCTTAGAAATTGTGATACACACACACACACACACACACACACACACACACACACACACACAGACCCTTACCTACCAACCTACATGTATAATGGAATATTACTCGGCCTTTAGAAAAAGGAAATTCTGTCAATTGCAACAACTTGGATGAACCTGGATGACATTGTGCTCAATAAAATAAGCTAGACAGAGAAGGACAAATACCTCATCCCACTGATATGTGGAATCTAAAACAAACAAAAAAAACTCTACAAGATTTAAATTTTAATGGACTGACTGTAGCTAGCATTGTTCATATACCTTGGGTTTTTTTTAACTCTAGTTAATCCTGGAGAAGTACTACCTCGCATATGTAAAGCTGGAGAGTTTCGCTGCAAAAACAGACACTGTATCCAAGCTCGGTGGAAATGTGATGGCGACGATGACTGCCTAGACGGAAGCGATGAGGATTCAGTAAACTGCTGTATGTTCTCTTTCAAGTTACCTAAAAATTGTATTTTCCTGAGTCTTTGAGTGTGTGAATTATCAAGGCAGTTTGTGACAATCTGAAAATATCTTTGATGCAAATTGAACCTGGTTTAATTTTTCAGTCATCCTTTTGCATAAAGAGGAGACCATAGATTGCCTCCTTTGCACAGTTTCAAAGCAGTTTTTCTCATCCTTTTCCGTCCTTCATATTATCATTTTAGTTGCTCTAAGAATTTTCTCCTTTTACATTCCTTGATATCAGCGCCACCACGCCACTCTCAGAGGTTGCTGTAGGGAAATTCTTTGGATTTTTGAATTTAAAGATGTGGAAAATAATTTAAACTCCCTCAAGACAAAATTATTGGTACAGAAGGTCACGATCCACTCCACTGCTCTTTGGCAACAGAGCCTTGAAGAAGATCCAAGGAAACAGACATGGGTTTGGAACATGTCACTCTATAGCTTCGCTGTCTCAGGACATGGTAGAAAACACATATGGGCACTCAGAAATCAAGGTTTGACTTTCCCCTCTTTGGCTTCTATTTAATAATTTATCATCTGCTGGGATAGGAATAGTTTCGTGTTGCTAGTAGGCAAAATAACATTTCTCACATATGTGTTAGGAAAACGTTTGGGGAAGTACATTAAATAATGTTTTGAGAATATATTTGATTAGAGTCACTAGCTAAGTGATTTTGAGAGATATAAAATATTTTATATGAAAAGAAGGCATGTGTTGAACAAATTTATCCTTGATCTTTTTATCTGACCTAAGTAAATTGTTTTTAAAATTTTTTTTCTTTCAATAAATGTCCGTTTTTAGGTCTGAACTAATGAGAGTCGATTGACAGTCCTTCATTTCCCTTTTCTAAAAATTAATATACAAATAAAGTTTTAAAGATCTTTTTTAAGAATGGGCAAAATTAGTCTGGGCATCCATGTTATTCAAACATTGATGCTTTAGGACAAAAATCTCAAGAATACAAACTTTAAAAAATATTTTCAAATTGTATATTAATACATAACACATAAATTAGAAGAAATGCATAAATATAGGACTATATTTTCTCTTGATTTCCAAAATCAGGCCCTGACTTCAACATTATGTACTTCTTATTTTCAGCCCCGTTAATATCTGTCCTGCAAAGTTTGAACCCACAAAAAAAATTTAAACACTAGATTGCTATAATTAGTCAAGAGTTTTGGAGAGGAACCTTTCATCTGAGGGTAAAGGGTATTTTTGTCCTAATTTACATAAATGAGTATTATTTAGTGATTAATTGCCTCACTTCTTGACTCACAATCAGAACTCTTATTTATTTATTATTACTTTTAAGACTAATCAGTCAAGTGCAGTAGTGAAAAAGAAGGAAAGAGTAGAACAGAGTTTGATTTGTAACTAAGTGTGAAGAGTCAAATTGAGATAACTCATTACCTTTGGGCCAGCCTATTTGTGGTTGTGATGAATGCTCCCTATATATCAGCTTCCTCTGTAGTCAACTTTAAATGCCTGAGCAGAGTGCAAATACTGCATCACAGTATTCATGTATTGGTTCCTTAGGTCCACGTTTTCATCAGTGTGACTTGTATCTTCTAGCAAATTAACAAGAAAACTGACCTCCTCTGTGGGTAGAAGAAGCATTGCATTTGTACTGTTAATTAGAGTGTTAAAATTTCTAGTCAGTCATTTTATCTTATTATCATCACTCTTCAATCCATCACACAAGCCATGGTGTTTTGTTTTTTTGTTTTTTTGGTTTCCCCCTGGAGAACTCTCTTTTACTTATAGTCCACACTCAATTTTTTAAATAAATCCTATTTTTTCTACTTCCTAAATAATTAATTTTTTATGTTTACCTCCTCTCAATTTTCATCGGCTAAATTAGGCTTTCACCTTAGATTAACTCAGAAAATGGCTTTCTATTATGCATGCCACTATTCCTCCCTTAACTTTAGCCCATTTTCCACACTATTTTCAGAGCGATATTTATAGAATAAAATCTATTCTTGTAATTTCAATAATTCCACAACCAACAAAATAAATTCTAAAATCTGTTGACTCACATATACAATACTTCCTGCTCTGTCTTGTATTTACATTTTTAGTCTTTAGTCTATTACGCATCCATTTACCCTTTTTATTTTTATCAACTTGAACTATAAATCTCCAAAACATGTCCTGTTTTTCTCCTCTGCAATACTGCGCTGACTGTTTTCTGTCTAAGGAATTCAACTTAGCTTACCATTACCTTCTTAGGAAAATCTTTTTTGACTCTCAATACATCCATTTGGAGTTAAACATTCATCTCCTGTACAATTCTTTATTATAGTAGTTGCCAAACCAAATTGAAATTATTTGCTTACTTATTTGGTATATCTAATAGATTAATATTTTCATGAGAAGACACCTTATGTTGTAGTGTTATGTAGTCTCTGGGTCTAGCACAGTGCCTGGCACATGGATGAGTGGGTGATTAGATAAGTGAGGCAATAAGCAGTTACACACCTCTGACCACCTTCCAGCACTGTGTCATCTTCCCTAAGCATTGCAGTGATTCTGAGCAACATTTTATTTCTGAGATCTCGTGGTTAATATTCTAATACTACATAGGTAATTTCAGAGGATTATTTTAAATATTAAACACCCATAATCTGCAACCTTGAATTTTGTTATTCTACTTTCTATTCCTTCAGTGTTCCGGCTCCAAACCAACAGGTGTTTGAATTCCTGTTTATTACTTTATTGTTGAAAATTGCAAAAGTCCTTGACTAAGCCTCTCTGAAGTACATATGTATAATCTTGGTACTTTAAATTGTTGGCTCTCTAATACATCAGATGACTTATATTTCCCTCGGCAGTTATTCTTGCTAAAGTCCCTGAAGTGAGTAGAAAATGTAAATCATGCTCAAATACCAGAGAATATAAAGCTTTTCGCCCTATTTTTTGTTTTGTTTTGTTTTTTTTAACTATACATCAATAAAAACTTTCTAAAAAGTGATAAAACCACATATCAACAAAGCTACTTTAAAGAAAAACTGTTTTATAGAAACTAACTGGAAATGCACACATTTGCTACGCAACAAGCATGATAAAATGACAATTTTTCAAATTCTCAGTAAAACAAATATAAACATTTGTTTTTATCATACGAAGTGTAACTACTGGGCATAAAGAAAATTACCCTTATAAACAGTGTTGAAATTGTGAAACACATATTGAAAAGCATGCCAATTCAGTTAAGAATTTAGCCTCTGGAATGGAGGAAAAATAATCATAGAAGGTTAACATTAAGATGGCCCTCCTGTTGTGCTTGGATATTGGAAGTTTAATCCTTAGCTATGCACAGCTTCCCAGATGAGGATTGGTCACCTCCTAAGTATTTTCTGTGGTTGCATGTTTGTTTGTACTAGGGAAGAAAACTCACGATGATTTTTTTTTTTTAAGTGATACAGAATCTCATAGTTAACATCAACTCTAGGTCGCAAATGATGCATTTTTCTTTTCTGTGTTTTCGTTTTCTTTTCTGTGTTCTTCTTTCCATTCCCAAGAAACACTGGACAGAGAGTAATAAAAATAGGCTTATTTAATATGTTAAGAAATATTTGAATGGTTATGTGGTTTAAAAAATATTTTTAATATATATGACTAAATTATTTTCAATACATACTTGTTATGTTTAACATTAAGATTTGAAGTTAATTTTAAATGCTCTTGGTAAAAAGCTTTTAAGTGAAATCTCCAGTTGGTATAAGGAATGAGAAAACAAACTTAGTGATACAGTTGGTTTTATTTTATTTTATTTTTTGAGATGGAGTTTCGCTTTTGCTGTCCACAGTGATCAATCTCGGCTCACTGCAACCTCCGCCTCCCGGGTTCAAGTGATTCTCCTGCCTCAGCCTCCCAAGTAGCTGGGATTACAGGCATGCACCACCATGCCTGGCTAATTTTTTGTATTTTTAGTAGAGACAGGGTTTCACCATGTTGGCCAGACTGGTCTCAAACTCCTGACCCCAGGTGATCCACCCACCTCAGCCTCCCAAAATGCTGGGATTATAGGCGTGAGCCACTACGCCCGGCCAGACAGTTGGTTTTAATGGAGACATAAAAAAAGAATACATTTCCTTTTATTTAAGATTTAATTACTTGATGTTTTTTATAAAAGCATTAACATTTTAACAAAGTGAATATTAGTATTTGCTATTAAATATAAGGCAATGAATGACAGACTATGACATGTATTGTACTATAATATTATTATTGTAACTTTTCTGTAACTATCATTCAAAATATTCACAACTTTATCCAATTTTAAATAATTAAACTTGCTTCCCCCTCCCTCCCAGTCAATCATAGCTGTCCTGATGATCAGTTTAAATGCCAGAGTAATCGCTGCATCCCCAAGAGATGGCTTTGTGATGGAGCTAATGACTGTGGGAGCAATGAAGATGAATCCAATCAAACTTGCGCAGGTAAAGGTTTGCTTGGATATACACGTAAATCTCCTCCAAAGTTAGTCTCCATAAAAATGCAAGTCAATGCTTTGAACTAAGCTGAACTTTCCTAGTGCTGATGATCTGATTATTGCAGTAGTAAATGAATTCAGAGTTTGACGCCACAAAGGCTAGAATACAAATTATCTTTTACTTAATCTTTGGACATTACTCTGCTTTCCAGACTAATTTGGCACTTCATCTATCCATATGGGTTGACTGTCAACACACTACTTGTACAAGACTTGTCCCTACTAAATCCTACTTGGCAGTGGAGGTTGATGTTTGCTAGCATGCTGTGATATAGGCCATCTCACAAGGAGGATTTTTTTTTTTTTTTTACCTTGAGAAAATAATTTATAAATTTTATTTAGTCTACTATAGAATACCTCTGTGAATAGTTTTCTATTCATGCACATTATTTATGTGAAGTAGGTTTTTTTCCCCATGAAATCTCAAGACCACTAGCCTATTTATATTTCCATATAATCTACTCTATTGTAATAAATCTTTGAATCCCTAGCCAGATTCTCATTGAATGGAAATACACAGCTTGTGGTATAGTTTACAACAGAGTGCCAGAAAGGTCATTATTAATCAGATAAATGTTGAAAAATGATACTGACTAGCAGCAGCCTAGTGCTTCTTTTTAAATGATAAAGAAAAAAATCGTGTATTTGATGACTCATATTGATATGATTCATAAAAACTGATTTTTTAAACCATTATATAGAGCAACATCATAACATATTAACCACCCCATCAACTCTTTCTGTCTTTGCCAAAATAAGCCTTACTCAATAACAAGTGTTATAAATTACTAGTGAAAAATACAGGGCAGCCTCTAGAGAGAAGACCCAGGGGTTCAGAAGACTGGTTTCCATTCTTGGTCACCACCAGTTTTTTTCTTGGAAAGACATATCTCTCTGCACTTTTGATTTCCTTGTGCTTTTTTTTCCCAGCACGGTAAGAGTATTAACTATAAATTGTTTCCAGATTTTCCCTATGTACAAAACAACACTGACAAGAGCAAACCAGTCACCATTCCATAGTCCTAGTCTATGTCTTCCATTCAGCTTTTTTCCATACTGACAAATTTGCTGAAGATCCATGGGCCAGTTATTCTCCTGTCCCCCGATTAAAAACCTGATCTGACATTTTAGAGTACATAATGATTTAGAGCCATTTAGAACTAGAGGAACTTTTATAAATCCTCTAGTCTTAATGATGTTCAGATTGTTTACTTAGAGTAAATGAATGTTTTGCAAGATCTTTTTGTCTCATAGCAAATCTTTTGTTTTACAAAAGACTTTCTAAGAGAAAAGGACCTCTAGAGACCATCCAGTCCTAAGTCCCTACCCTCCAGGCTATCCATCTTCTAGATGGGCGTGGGAGAGGGAACTTGCCTAAACTTACATCATTGGTAAAAGATCAGGGGAAACTTGATCCAAGAGTTTTGTCTCCAAGGTCATTTCTCTTTATCCCAAATGATATTATCCTGCATATTAGCTAGAATTTTAGGTATGGTCAGTTTAACTTAGCTCAAGTTGCCCTTGCCATATGATTATAATTTGTAATGAGATATCTTTCTAAATGAGTGCAATTCTTCTTCTTTTTTTAGACAGTTTTGCTCTTTCTCCCAAGCTAGAGTACAGTGGCATAATCTCAGCTCACTGCAACTTTCGCCTCCCAGGTGCAAGCAATTCTCATGCCTCAGCTACCAGAGTAGCTAGGACTACAGGCACACACCACCATGCCTGGCTTTTTCTTATTTTTAGAAGAGAACAGGGATTCACCATGTTGGCCAGGCTGGTCTCAAACTCCTGGCTGCAAGTGATCTGCCCACTTAGGCCTCTCAAAAGTGCTTGGATTGCAGGTGTGAGCCACCATGCCAAGCCCAGTTATTATTCTTTTGAGGTTAAGATTCAATTCACAGATTATGCTTTATAACATCCTAAACAAACATCTGTTTTCATCTTAAATAGAAGGCATTGCTGGCTCAATTTATAATACCATGTTTACTTCATTTCTATTAGATTTTTAAAATCTACTGGTTTCTACATGGTTTTTAAAGAAGCATTTGTGATTGGCTAGCTATTTATAGTAGTAAAAGTAAAAATGTTTATGTATAAGAGCAAATAAAACAGTTTTAATTATTAGTTGGTGCAAAAATAATTGCTGCTTTTGCCATTATTTTCAATGGCAAAAGCACAATTACTTTTGCACCAACCTAATAAGATGTCTAAAATACTCAAGTCCTGTGGTCTACTAGGAAATAGAACGTAACTTACTTAAATGCCACCTTAAGTGCTACCAGATGAAGTCTGCTGCTCACTACTAGATCTTTTTGTCAGTATATTTATGACAGCTATTATAGTCACTGGACACCTTAAGAACTTGAATAAAAAGAACAAAGATAAAAATAAATATGCCTTTTGCTTTGTAAGCAATGAAGTACATAGTCATGTTACAATGTACCTCCATTTCACTTCATCAAAATATATAAACAGGTCACATAGCTTACCATACTGGGAAAAAATGGCACATTTATGTAGACCATATTTCTTTCTGGATTTCAATCCATTGCTAGATATAGGTGAATACATGGACATATATGCTATATAAAAAGACTTTCCAATGGGGAATTACTTTGCTATTGAATCCACCATCCTGTAGCTGTTTGCATTGCGATTATTTTATATCTAAAAGAAAACCCTTGTCCACAATAAGCCAATTTCCTATTTTTTCTAAAATTTCTACTTCATGAATTTATTTACTTCATTAAATATCTACCAAAGCACTGGTGGTAGAATGAAAGAAAATACACAATGCCTTTCCTCAAGAAGCTAAGAGTGAAGACTGGAGAAAGAAGTGTAAGCAGGCCATTCTAATGCAATATTCAAAGTGCTAAATTGATCCACATGGAAGCACATAGGAAGAGTAAGGAATTTAGTCGTTAGCAATCTGGGAGGACTTCTTGAAGGAAGCACTGTATAAGCTAAGCCTTATAAAAAGCTTAAGAAAAATTCCTAAGTGGCAGTTCCAGCCATTCAATTAGAAAAAATAAAATAATCTGGTAAAACCCAGCATTGGCAATACTGTGGGAAAAAGGAATTGTCATACACTCTTGCTGGATATGTGAATTGATTTTCTATCTTGGAAGGTGATTTGGCCAAATTCAATAAATGTGAAGATGTGCATACCTTCAACTTTGTAATTCTATTTCTATGTTGATAATCTAATACCTGTGCACGAAGAGAGATGTGAATAAAAATTTTCATTGTCTTGTGCTGTAATAGTGAAAAACTGAAACAATTGAAATGTCCATTAACAGAAGAACGGATAGATATTTTGTGTTCTATTCATGAAATGCTATTCATAATTAAAATAACTGAACAAGAACTCAAATATCAACAAAAATGAATTTAAAAATAAAGTTAAATTAGATGAGATACTCTCATCCAAGGAAAAAAAAACACCAAATTGAAGAAAATAAATAATACTATTTATATGAAGTATAAAATATAAAATAATTTTATATAGTGTTTATGAATTCATAAATAGGAATAGTATTATAATATATCCAGAAATTAAAAAAATAAAAACAAATTAACAGTAGTTACCTCTGAAAAGAGAGGGAGGGAAATGTGATTGAGAAAGATTATGTAGGAAATTTCAAATGTAAGTACATACATTTTTTTCTTAGATAAAACAAAAATAAAAATCTGTAACAAATATAGAAAAAATAAGATTTGATATAGCTATATAACAGTAAACTGATGTTAATGATATTATTTCCTATACCTTTCTAGATGGTAGAAATATTTCACTGGAAAAAAAAAAAAAAGAACAATTGACCAGAATAGATTGTCCAGGGTGCGGTGAAGTGAATAATAAGAGAAAGGGTTGGAGAATTTGCCCAGAAGAGGAAACAGCACATACACAGGGGGCTGGAGCAAGTGGACACAGTCAGGGTGTCGGTAGCCATTCTCCGTCAACATCCAGAATATTGTTGTCTACTTATGAGGGAGACCCAGAGGCTGAAGATGAAAAGTAGCTAGATTTGAAATTATTTTTCCTCATAGTAACATGATCATTCCTTATATTCAAGCCTAGACAGTTTCATATCAACATTTCTCCCCACCATAGTGCTCTGGTTAGATTATATAATATTTGCTCTTCTCACATCCTCTACCAATTATAACTAAATTCATACTAGATAAGTATAATTGATTTTAAAAAACCCTAATGTATTTTAAAAAAAATAGACTTTTCTTTACAAAATAATAGTGCATTTTGATATGACACTAAATAAAACTAAGTAGAATGCTTTGATTAAAATACAGGAAAAGTGAAGTATAGGAATAGTGCTATGCTCTAGTCTCCTCTTGGCTGTATGGTTTGTGTGCCTTGTGAGAATTCTCACTGTTACATGGCTATAGGAGAAGCATGATTACAGCAAATCTCTGATTCAGCAGCTAGATAAACAATTCTCTTGAAGGAGGTATAAATTTCTTCCTCCTTAGAGCAGCATTTGCCACAAAATTAGAGTCCTATGGGGCTGCTCTGCTAATCTTGCCTCCAAACTAACTTAGATCGGATGGAGACAAGAGATGAAAAAGTGAATGTTGTGAGTTTGTTTTCAGAAAAATTCATTGATTAGAAAGTGATAATTTAGTCAACTTGATTATATCATATAGATAAACAGTCCTTGGGGGTTTGTGGAATAAAGCATCTTTCTCATCTGAAATCAGTTAAAATTGCCTGGTAGACTAAGTGAATAATTTTCTCCATGATTAGAACAGACAATGAATTCATATATCTTCAGGGCGTACTTTCCCCTCAATAATAATCCAGTGAATACTCTTTGGAATAATAGGTCATAACAGTTCCTCCAGCTTCAGAGTTAATGAGGTAACACAAATTCCCACACCATCACAATGTGAGATGGGTCATACACAATATGAGACAGGTTCATAGAAGTTCTTTCTCATTTTCCTCTCTAATCACCATAGCTTTCCTAATGAAAGAAAACAATCTGATAAAACTTTGCTAGAATTAAACCTGAATTATTAGGCGAGAATACAGTGACATAAGAATGTCAAATAAAAGAACATTGGTTTTTGATAAATTTAATATATTCTTATTACAGGCCAATTAGAATTTAAGATAGAAATATGTGATAATGTCTATTTATATAAAGCAAGAATATAGAAGAGACTGAAGGAATGAAATAGTTAAAGAATGAAGGAGGAAGAAAGGTATGGAAAAGAAAAAGAAAAGAGAAAAAATAAGGGAAAACAAGGAGGCAAGTTACGGTGAAAGGAAGTAAACAAGAATTGAAAAAATGCTGTTATTAAATTTCTCTTAAAAGATAAAAAGGTATTTAATGTAACCGGTGAAACAGAGATATGTAAGGGAAAAATTATTAATCTCTCTCACACTTCTATTTTTACCCCTTCCTATCAAGTAAACTAATGACATTAGATTTTGTGTATATCTTTCTACATCCTTCACTAGGTTAATACAAATACATGTATAGTTTTTTTCTCAGCAGAAATAATTTTATAACAATTATCTAAGAACTTTTCATTTTAGTATAGATGACAGAATAATTTACCAGCAAATCGGTGGAGTTAAATGAGACAATATAGAATTATTTAATTTTACTTGTAATTTTAACATTAAAAACTTCAGAAGCATACATGTTTGCTGGAATATTTAAAATCTGTTGATTTGAAATAAATGATGAATTTGTAAAATGGAAAAAATCAGATAGTGCATAAAATATTTTAGATTTAGGAACCTTATCACATAAGCAAAGCAAAATATATACTATAATAATTTTCCTGATATTTCTAATTTTAGACACTAAGACTAGGAACAATCTAATGTATCAAACCAAGCCAGTAAATTTTTCATTTGTTTTTCTTGGATAATCTTTAAAATATTCACAAATAATGAATATACATCTTAACACTGCAAGTGCACTTTTCTTAAAAGGATAGAACAATGTGTATATCTTTTAAGAAATCATTTTCAATGATTTCTGAAGCCCTAATTCACGGAACCCATTTTAGTGCGTTTGATTGAGTTGGCTTTGCTCCACTCTTTCTTATATCAACCATTAGTACCCAAGTTCACAAAGTGTGTTGATGAGGCAAACAATGGTTCTGAAACCTAGGAAAAAGGAAATCTATAAACTCAGCAAGATTCCTTTATTGTAGCCACTGACACTCAGACCCCAATTATTCTTTATCTGTTCAAGCCTCACTTATCCACAATTTTCACAGGACTGAGTATCCCTTTCCCAATATATCTCATTTTTTTCTCTAGTCCAATGAAAGGAAAGGGTAGATGGGATATCGAGGCTCATAAAGACATATTTGTAGTTCAGAGGGACAAAAGAAAAAAAGAAATGAAAATCAGATGATAAAAACAACTAAGCATGTCACTACCAAAGGCCTGGGGGAAGAGGCAGGGAAGCTATTTAAGCTTTCATGCTTTTTAAAAGTTGCCCTGATTATACTAGAAAAGGATTATCAAATTATCCTCTTGAACATAACCCCTTTTCTGAATAAACCACTGCCTCCGGCTAACACAGAAAGCAAGATTCCATGTTTGTGTTCATTGAAACCCTTAAGAGAGCCCAAAGCAAAGTTCATTAATATACCTTGATTAAAAAGTCATACTTTTTAAAGTAATTGTGCTGAAAAGTGAGTTAAAAAAAAATCTTAAGGCCAAACGTATGTTTTAGAAAATATTTTCTGCACTCTCACTGCATACAGTACATCATTTAGAGATCAAGAAATGAATGCATTAAAAATGTTAGAAGAATAAGACAATTCGACCCCGTGATTAGAAACTAGATATCCTGAGATCGTCTCCAAATAATGCCTTCTACAATACTACAAAAAAAGTTTTCTTGGTTTATTAGCAAATGCTCTCCAAAATTCTTTTTTTGTTAATTAAGAGTTGGATGAAACTTAATTCAACCTTATATTCATAAGCATGTGCTGGGCAAAAGTTTGAAATAATGAATTCATAGCTTCATTTATGGAATTGTGTGAGGATTACTGACTATCTTGTCATTTAGCAGTCATTGATAATTGAAGGGCAAAGCATGTGAACTTTAGAGAAGGCAAGCAAGCTGGTATTCAGAAGCCTTAAATAAAAATGGACTTTTAAAATATTTTATTTTAATAGAGAAATATACTATCTTATGTATGAAAGGCATATTGCATGCTTAATTATATCCTTGATGTTCAAAAGGCCTCTAAATTGATTTTTTGTATATTAATTGATCATCATAGCCAGAACATGCCAGGTAGACCAGTTTTCTTGCGGAAATGGGCGTTGCATTCCCAGAGCATGGCTGTGTGACAGGGAAGACGACTGTGGTGACCAGACAGATGAAATGGCATCTTGTGGTAAGTTGTGAGTGAAACATGTTGTTATTAGAGATTGTGTCAGATACGATATCCTATCACTACACCCTCCTTGAAGGGCTTTTTATTTCTCTATGAATACTGGTAAAAGAAGCAGAAGATATGGCATTTTTGTTACAAACTTTTAGACCTGATTGTGCGCTTTAATGATAACTTCTGAATAATTCCTATTTGTGAGGCAGAAACAACATTCTCAGCTAAAATAAATGGATTTAAACATTGCAGATTTTATTAGGAAGTGGTTATTACAAGGCTAACAGGACAGTCTCAAATGTTCATTATAAATCTTATGTCTGTAGTGATTAAACTTGTCAAAGAGAATAGTTCATGGAATAACATTTGGGGTAAGGGAGGAGGACATGTTTCTTATTGGCATGTATATGTTATCTTCTGGAAAGAATAAATGATTCAGACTGAGATTACATAATTGGTAAATCATCATTTTCATTTCTGTAGAGTCGTATGATTCTGACTGACAAACTCAATATTAGTTTAAGATAATATTTTTGTTGATGGCAAAATTCCCACTTTCAACAGATTCTCTTACTTTTGAAAATAGTAAAAATGTATTGTCACATGAAGTTGCAAATTTAATTACTCTCGTTGTACTCATATATCAGTATGTTTAGTTATCATTTGTCTCAATAATGTCTACTGAAACACAGTAACAGAGTGAACCAGGCTTCCTAAGACTTGTGCTTTATTTCAGTCATGGCAATAGATTTTTTAAAACTACTATGGCAAAACTTTACCCATAATTTAGACATGTATAGCATATTTATTAAAATATAATGCAATAAGTATACATTTAAATAATTTAACACTGTTATACTTTTAATAGTAGAAAAATAAGGTTTTTTTAACCCTTCCGTTTATTTATTTTTTCTTTTTTTAAATTCCAATAGTTTTGGGGGTAGAGGTGGTTTTTGGTTATATGGGTAAGTTCCTTAATGGTGATTTCTAAGATTTTAGTGCACTCATCACCTGAGCAGAGTACACTGTACTCAATATGTAGTCTTTTATCCTCTACCCCCTTTACAGGTTTCCCCCTACCAAGTCCCCACAGTCTATTGCATTGCTCTTACGCCTTTGCGTCCTCATAGCTTAGCTCCCAGTTATAAGTGATAAGAAAACAACATTTGGTTTTCCATTCCTGAGTTACTTCACTTAATATAATGGCCTCCAGCTCCATCCAAGTTGCTGAAAAAGACATAATTTTATTCCTTTTTATGGCTGAGTAGTATTCCATATGGTGTATATGTACCACATTTTCTTTATCCAGGCATTAGTTGGATGGGCACTAAGGTTGGTTCAGTATCTTTGCAATTGCAAATTGTGCTGCTCTAAACATGTGCATGCATGTGTCTTTTTCATATAATGACTTCTGTTCCTTTGGGTAGATACCCAGTACTGGGATTGCTGGATCAAATGGTAGTTCTACTTTTAGTTCTTTGAGGAATCTCTAAGCTGTTTTCCATGGTATTAACCTCTCAATTTAAATGCCTGTATTTGGAGGATGCTTACCTAAAATTTTCTTATGCTAGACTATTATGTCCCTGTAAACATCTGAGTATATAACCTCTGAATAAAGTATAGATAAACATTGACATAGTAAAGAAGGCAACAGCAGTGGTATGGAAGAAAGCACTAGAGAACCACGCAATAGACAATAGCATATTTTACGTATATGATAGAATATCTGGAGCCTGACCAATAAAGTGGGTTGAGCAATGTATTCTCTCTCTTTTCCACTATCCAGACTAATTGTGTGGTCCTAAATCTGGCTGCGTCTGCTGCTTAGTTGCTCTATATTTTAGAGAACTTGATTCCTTTCCACAGTGAGCATACTCATTCAGAGAATACCAAAAAGGTAATAAGCAATCTAATAACATTAAATACAGAGAGGCCCTGGAATCAGAGTCTCAATTCGGATAAGAAATGTCATGAAAACAATTAGGAAAAGAAAGTATGAGCTCATTAAAGAACTTCTATTAGGTCTTTGATCTGATTTTCTCTTTTTTTCTTTTAATAGGCCTAGGACAAGACCTGTTTCTTTATTTTAATAACAATTTAGTTGAATCAAAGGAGGAAAATACCTAAAATTTTATATAATAATCTATATAACTATACCAGCAAACTTGTATATCTTTTATGAGGTGAGGCGAAGAAGGGTTGGGAGGGCTGCCAGACACATATTTTTCTGTTAAATTTTTATAATAACAAATCTACAAAGAACATTTTATGGTCCAGATAAAGGAATTGAAACTTACAGACTTTTAGAAACCTGCTTGAGATCACAAAGCTAATAAATAGCAGGACCAGACTATTAATCCAGGCATGCTTACAACTAGAATCCAACCATTTGAGGCTGACTTTGTTTTGTGATCCTGGCATAGGGTGCAGATAATGCCGTTGTACTTCAATGACTATCTGATTTAAATGCACATACACTTATAGTAGGTTTCATTCCTTGTTGTGTTGGTAAATGTTTTACCATTTCCTGGTGAGGAGGAACCCTGATGTATTGTTTGTCTATTTGTGTGCTGTAAATACTCCCACCATAGCCAATATCAAGTTGCCAGCATGATTCTCTGAATGTGGAATTAGGCTGATATGCAGTAACACACTAGTATGTATTATTTCCACTACTCAGATACAGCTGACACAAATAACTTCAAGAGCAATGTAGTAAAATTATCAGGAGATTAGAAGTCTCAGATATATATTACCTTTGTTTTAAACATTATATGTTTAATTGTAAATTCATAAAAATTATTTCTTAAAAAAATAATGCCACATGCTTTACAGCTGGCAAATAGCATCACTGAAAATTGAAAAATAGGCTCTCACGACCAGGTGTGGTGGTTCATGCCTGCAATTCCAGCACTTTGGGAGGCCAAGATGAGCAGATCACTTGAGGCCAGGAGTTGGAGACTAGCCTGGCTAACATGTTAGAACCCCATCTCTACTAAATATACAGAAATAAGCCGGCGTGGTGGCACATGCCTGTAATCCCAGCTACTTGAGAGGCTGAGGTGGGAGGATTGCTTGAACCTGGGAGGCAGAGATTGCAGTGAGCTGAGATTGTGCCACTCCACTCCAGCCTGGGTGGCAGAGTGAGACTCTGTCTCAAAAAAATAAAAATAGGCTCTCAAAAGCTGGTACAAGAGGCCTGCAGCACACAACTGGATATGAACACATTGTAATGATTTAGCAGCTAGACAGTTTGGTCCTGAAATATAGCCAGATTTTACAGAGTATCCGTAAACTACCGGCATGGGTTAGTATCAGTACCATTTCTTCTTTACAACCAAGGAAACATGTTTTACCTCAAACATGTTTCTCTCTTCAGTAACACACATTTACCTTTCAGATTGTTATTTAAAATCAAAATTTACATCAGAAGAGAAGCTGACAAAGTCTAGTAGGCACAATTTCACTGTTAAAGTTATCATAAGAAAGAATGGCACAGATCTCTGCAATAGAAATTATTCCTGCACTGCATACAAAATGACAAGGAGTGCAGTTTTTTAAAAAGCACTCACCCTATTTGACACTATACTATAAATAAATATAGATTCAACTCATTTCTAGTTTTATTATAAAATTCATACTGGCCATATTTTGCTTTTGTCATTGGAATAGCCCAGATTCCCAAAGGTTTCATCATACCGGAAGATGCTGCAATCATTTTTTTTGTTTTTACTTTTCAGCTTCATGAACAATCTCTGTTAGGTTTATGGCTACTGTTACACATTAAAAATAATATTAAAAT
The DNA here is from genome assembly GCF_028885625.2 of Pongo pygmaeus. Taxonomy (NCBI): domain Eukaryota; kingdom Metazoa; phylum Chordata; class Mammalia; order Primates; family Hominidae; genus Pongo; species Pongo pygmaeus. The sequence continues at coordinate 40,351,036 of NC_072384.2, read as the reverse complement.
TTGGATTTAAAAACATGCAAAGCCTATGATTAGAAATGTTTCTGCTGGTAATTAGGAGTTGAAGGTGCTGCAGCTGAGGTTCAGGTTTTCACTGGAATTTACTAGCATCTATTTTCAAACCTAATTTATTTTACTTGCATTTGCCTTTACAAGTTAATTGCACATTTTCGGTTGAGATTATATGTGGGCGCACATTTACATTAATTGGGAAGGCCCTCTGAGGATTCAGCTTTAATCTTTAAGCAGTTGTTTAACTTTTTTAGTAGTCTTCACATGTGGAAAGAAGAATTTGTAAATTGATGATGCAGACAAGAGAAGACATATTCAAATTGTGAAGCCTGTGTTGAAAGTGGACCTTGTGTCAAGGAGTTGGATGGTTAATTTAATTTCAAGGATAAGACTAACATTAGTTCTCAACTTAAGTTGTCAATAAAATAATTACCAGGGGAACTTTAAAATCACCTGCCCATACCTCACTCCAGAGCAATTAAATAGAATCTCTAGGAGTGGGACCCAATAATTAGTATTTTTAATGCTTCCTTAATGGTGAAATGTGTGATCAAATTTGAAAACTCAAGACATACATCAGTCTTTTGAGGAGCTTGTTAAAAAACAGAGTGCTGGGCCCCATTTCCAGAGTCTCTGATCCAGTCAGTCTCAGGTGGGACCCAAGAATTTATATTTCTATTAGGTCGGTGCAAAAGTAATTACGGTTTTTACCAGTATGGAGAACAACAACAAAAAAACGCAATTACTGTTGCACCACCCTAATAACAAATTCTCAATTAATGCTGATCCTTGTACCATGTGTATTTGATTTTATCATCTGTGCACTTATGTAACATAAGAATGTTTATATATGCAAAACTAATTTAAGTTGGAAGCAATTATCCTTACAAATTTCCTTCCCACATGTATTAGTCCATTTTCATGCTGCTGGTGAAGACATACTGAAGACTGGACAATTTACAAAAGAAAGAGGTTTAACTGGATTTACAGAAGCCTCACAATCATGATGGAAGGCAAGGAGGAGCAAGTCATAGCTTACATGGGTGGCACGAGACAGAGAGATTGGGCAGGGAAACTCCCCCTAATGATACCGTCAGATCTCGTGAGACTTATTCATTATAATGAGAACAGCACGGCAAAGACCTGCCCCCATGTTTCAATTACCTCCCACTGGGTTCCTTTCACAACACGTGGGAATTCAAGATGAGATTTGGGTGGGGACAAGCCAAGCCATATCACCATCCTCAAATTACTACATTAAATATAAGGGCATTTCATGATTAAACATAATAATATTTCAAACAATGATATGTTTTGTCCTTTAGACAATTTATAGTCAAGTATGGTTGTTCATTTTAAACTTTAACAATCTTTGGCTTGTTCTGTCCTCCAAGTATCTCACTATAGTTTATTATGTTTTAATAAATATACCTTAATGTAAGTTGGTAGTACCTAATTCGTTGGGAGCCTTCAACTTTGGAAATTACCTAAAGTTTGTTAGCAGATTGAAAGGTAGTTCAGGATGGGTGTGGTGGCTCACACCTGTAATCCCAGTACTTTGGGAGGCTGAGGTAGGTGAATCACTTGAGGTCAGGAGTTTGAGACCAACCTGGCAAACATGGTGAAACCCCGTCTCTACTAAAAACAGAAAAAAAATTAGTGGGGCGTGGTGATGCATGCCTGTAATCCCAGCTACTCAGGAGGCTGAGGCAGGAGACTAGCTTGAACCTGGGAGGTGGAGTTTGCAAAGAGCCGAGATCGCGCCACTGCACTCCAGCCTGGGCAACAAGAGTGAGACTCCGTCTCAAAAAAAAAAAAAAAAAAAACAGAAAAAAAAAAAGATAGTTCAATGGAGTAGAAATAAAAATCTACTGAAGTTTGCAAAGTTAACATTACTCAATTTTATGGATATTGATCTTTTAAAACCATGTAGATAGTAGGATTTTGTCTCTTGTACTTGTAATCTTACTTGTAAATGCTCTTGTAATCTTGTTATCTTACAAAATTACAAGAAAAGAGAAAAGAGAGGATAGTAGAGGAGGGGGTAGGGAGAGGAGAGGAAACAGGACAGGAGAGGAGAAGAGAGAAGAAGAGAGAAAGAGAAGAATAGGCGGGCATGGTGGCTCATGCCTGTAATCTCAGCATTTTGGCAGGCTGATGCAGGTGGATCACTTGAGCCCAGGAGTTCCAGACCAGTCTGAGAAACATGGCCAGATCCCATCTCCATAAAAAATACAAAAAAATTAGCCAGGGGTGGTGATGGGTGCCTGTAGTCCCAGTTACTTGGGAGGCTAAGGTGGGACGATCACTTGAGCCCAGGAGGTTGAGGCTGCAGTGAGCCATGATGCACTCCAGCCTGGGACAACCAGAGTGAGGCCCAGCCTCAAAAAAATAATACATAAGTAAATAGAAAGAAAAATAGAGAAATAAGGAAGATTTTCAGCTATCAAAACGGAATTTTTACCCAGTTAAATCACTGGTAAGTTGTATCTAAGATAGTTTACACAAGATTATTAGAAAAGCAAAGTTCCTGATTAAGTATAATATTTTTTATTTTCTAAGAAAAAGCCTGCATATGTGTGTAACCATATAACGAGGAGTAGTAATCCAGTGGAATATTGACATGAAATATAATCATTGTCTAGCACTGCTTTCAACTCCTTTGCCATTCCTTAATAATATCTTTGCACCACACAATGAGTCTGGTAACTTTTAGTTTCTATAACTTGTTTCAATCCATTTTGAAGCACCAATATTATATCTTAGTCAAAGCTTTCTCCTCCCTCATTGCTGGCCAGACTTCAGGTTCTAAGAATGGGGAGGAAAATATGTCCTGCTTTGTTACTCCCTACTTGTCTCTCATGTAACTTGAGCTCTTCAGGCAGAGAGGAGACATGGAGGAAATGAGTAACATCTTTTCGAGCACATCTAGAGGGAACTTCCTTTCTGCTGCTCTAAATTTCACAATCCTCTGACACATGAGAAATGCAACTCTATTGAGAGGCTTCTGTGTGAGATCTTCAGAGAGGTTTGAGTCTCATCCCTCTTTAGGATTCCCTGAACTTCCTCCTTCTCATTTCTTCTCTCTTCTTTTCCCTTCTTCAGGGTTCCCTGCATATCTAGATCTAGGTCTCTTTTATTCCCCATAACTTCTCATTCCCACCACAGGACGTATATCTCATAGCCTTAAGTTGCTAGAATCGCCTTGCTTGGTGAGCTGCCCTTTTGGTTGCATTACTGATGTGACAAGAAAAGGTTTGCTATCTTTCCTAGGTCCACTTTTTTAAAATTTTTGTTTCCCAAATGTTGTGAGCAGGCTGCTCTCTTAATGACCTATCCCTTGGGCCTGTGATCACTCTCCAGTTCTTTGTTCTTCTCTAGATAGAGGTAAAAGGGCCAGAACACTTGCAGAAAAACATCTCATCAGTGCCTTCTCAGGCATCCACACAATTTCATGAATGATTCTCATGAAGTCTGTCCTTCTCTTGCATTTCGGGATCTCTCCACAGGTTGGTCCACTGGTCTCTCCAGAAGGTTGACTTGTGCAGTATTCCCCTATTATATGAAATGGTTCCAAATATCGGTTTCTCTCTGTAGAATGTGGGGATACTTGGTGTCTCCTTGTCCTTAGTATTGGATCTAAGTGGGCCAGGGCCATGGTGAAAGAAAGAATCTCACTATTACATGCTTTTGTTTTTAACTGACTCATTTTGTTTCTCTGTCTCTCTTCTTTTCCTTCTTCCTTTCTCCCTTCTAATCTGTTAAAGCAGGTTTGTACACACCTACTAGTACAAACATATACATGTTTATTCAATATATGAACATTTAGAAAGAATAATAAAAGCTATTTTAGTTTTCGCATTATAAATAAGGAGACTGAAGCACTGAAAATTGTGTGTGCAAAGTTGCAGAATGTGTTAGTAGATTTCAGTTGGATGTCAGTCCCATTCACTCCTAGTTGCTTATTCTCACAGAATTACAGACTTTTGTAGTTGAATAAAATGTTTTGTAATTTAATCTCTTATCCAATATAGGAATTCTTCTAAAACTGCTCCCAGAAATGCTTACCTACTCATTGTTTAAATATTTTCAGAAAGAACTCAACATTTCAGAGGGTAATTAATTCTACTGCTGGGCAGTAAGCAATTGTCAGAATATTCTTTCTTCATGGAGCTAAGATCTGCCTTCCTAAGGATTCTACCCACTGATATTTGTTCTGTCATCTGAAGCTACATGGGCTCAATAACTTTGTCCACAGTCTGGCTCTTAAGATAACTAAAGACACCATCATGTCTAAGCATCTCTTCTGATTTACAGGTTAAACACACCACTTCTTTCAGCTTTTTCTTACATGACTATGTTTGTAGGGGCTTTTCTTACCAATTGCCCTGCTATTCATTCACTTGAATTTTAATAATCTTGTTAAAATTAAAAGCCTAAGGTGAGAGATTAATATTCAATGTGTATAGAATTTCAAATATGCAAGATGAAAAATTTTTGGAGATCTTCTGCAGAAATATATGAATATAGTTCATGTTACTGAACTATATACTTAAAATGGTTAAGATGGTAAATTTTATGTTATGTATTTTTATCACAAGTTTTAAAATGTAAAAAGGTCATATTGTAGAAATTTGGTATTTTTTACAACAGATCATACTGGGCTTTTTACCTTTAGTTATTTAGCTTCTAGGTTTCTCTTAAAGTAATCTTGGATGACAGCCTTATCATGTAACTGACATGTTGAGTTCTCAGTCAATTAACATGCTGCCTAAGCTTTTCTTATAAACCAGTTGGCTTTTTAGGGATATTTCCAATGTTCACATTTCGAAAGTTCTCTTAGGTTTTATTTTGATAGTCTTCTGATTCTCCCTTATCCACACATTTCAAAATATGTACATGGGTGAGGTCCTCTCTACCCCACCATCCTACAATTCTTAACTTGTTTGCAGTTTGGCAGTTTTGAATCCATCATCCATCATAGTAATGATGTCTTCTAGTTTTGTGTAAATTCAAAGACTGGATAAGCATAACTTTTAAAGCTTTAACCAAATCATAGTAACAAAGGCATGAGCTTTTTGGAGAGCAATTAAAAACATTCTTTTGGGAAAAACTGACCTAATAATTAGAATTCTGTAGATATAGTTATGAATCAACTACTCTTCTACCTAATTTGCTATTATATTGCGTGTATGATATTTTCATTTATTGTGAAAGAATTTCTCAAAAATGTTGCTAAAAATACAGGAGTACTGTACTGAGTGATATATATATATAAAATGAAATATATTTAATGAAAACATATATATATGAAAATGCCCTAAACATGTTACATATGTAAATATATATTATATATGTATTTACATATATGTATTGTGGGTGTATATATATATATATATATATATATATATATATAAAAAAGCTGCATCAGCAAAAAATTTATTCTGGCATAATATATTTTTATTTCATTTAGGACCAAATAGTGTCATTATAAATACTGAGAAACTATTGTTCTAACAAGTTAATCTTAGAATTGTTATCAGAAATTTACATAAACTTCACCTCTCTCTAGTTTCCAAATTTTCTCTCAGTTTCGGAGTCATGATCAAATATTATCATTATAAATACTGACAAACTATTGTTTTAACAAGTTTATCTTAAAATTGTCAGAAACTTGCATAAACTTCACTCTCCATAATTTTCAAGTTTTCTCTCAGTTTTGGAGTTGGTACAATATTATTTGCATTTTTTCCCATTTTTCTTCATGTTTCCTAACTCCCATTAATTCCACAATTACTGCCAATATTCTGAGAACATCAAAGATGCTTGATGTTTCATTACTTCTTTGATAATTTGTCTCCATAGGAAGATAAACTCATATTTTAGCAATTAGACGCTCTATTTTTCTCCATTCTCTGGTTTGGAGTTTCAATTTTCTTTCAAACTTATTCGCTCTCTACTTTCCCTTCTGATGATAATAATTTTTTATTTGAAAGGTAGATACTGAAGAAACTGAGAAGCTCTTTTTCCTGCTTATGTCCTGTAGATTTATTCATTGCATCCCAGACTTCCTTATTCTGTTTATTTCCCTGTTCCATACTTTTATATTTTAGCTTACTTAATTTTTAATTTAGAAGTGGTATGCAAGCTTCTGCTAAGTTGTCTTCTTGTTATTCTTACACGCATGTGGCATTATTTTGCATCTTTCTTCATTTGCAGTTCCCTGTTTTGTAAATACCTGACTAATAAAGCCCAGTCTGCAGAAAAGTGGGAGGTTAAAGCCTGGAGGGATATTTTCAAAGCCATAGGCAGAAATTATTAAAAACGGCTTTTAGTTTCTTGTTCTAACTCAGCATTTCCCCAATTTCTTGCTTGAGGATATGAGTCGCTTGCAGTGCTTGTTGCTGATAAAGATTCCAAGGCTCCTACCTGCCTCCCTCAAAGATTTTCATTCAGTAGGTCTTGGATGGAGTCCAGGAATCTGTATTTTCGGAAAAATAATCTCACGTGATTCTTATATATACATTTTTTTTTTTTTTTTTTTTTTTTTTTTTTTTGAGACAGAGTCTCTCTCTGTCGCCCAGGCCGGAGCGCAGTGGCGCCATCTCGGCTCACTGCAAACTCTGCCTCTTGGGTTCACGCCATTCTCCTGCCTCAGCCTCCTGAGTAGCTGGGACTTCAGGCACCCGCCACCATGCCTGGCTAATTTTTTTGTATTTTTAGTAGAGAAGGGGTTTCACTGTGTTAGCCAGGATGGTCTCGATCTCCTGACCTCGTCGTGATCTGCCCATCTCCCAAAGTGCTGGGATTACAGGCGTGAGACACCACACCTGGCCTTGATTCTTAAAAGAAGACCAGAGAATGTAAACTGTGGTTTTAACATTTTCTACCAATTAGAATTTTTTAGGGCTACCACAAGAAATTATTGCAAATGTGATGGCTTAAAACAACAACAGAAATTTACTCTTGCACAGTTCTGGAGGCCAAAAGTCCAAAATCAAGGTGTCAACAGGGCTTCCTCCAAAGGCTCTGGGAAAAAGTCCTTGCTTGCTTTTTTCAGTTTCTGGTGGCTATCGGCGTTTCTTGGCTTGGGGCAACATAACTTCAACCTCTGCCTCCATCTTTGTGACCTTCTTCCCCATGTCTCTGTCACAGCATCCTCTCCTTTCTCTTAGAAAGACACCAGTTTTTTAAAGCCCACCTTTCATCCAGGATGATCTCAAATACATAGGTGTTTACAATAAAAAAAAAGTAGATAGTACAATAGTATAATGGTAGATAGTAGTCATTCTACACCTTAAGTACTATTACCAGTGGCAAGTATTTTTAACTCTTAGCCAAGTTTCCTGGTTATTACCTCTACTTTTATATAAAGTAGTATGTTTAAGTGCTATTTCTTGATTTCTTAAAATTATACTCCTCTCTTGACTTCCTCTTGACTAGAACATAATTTAAGTTATAAGTTTTAAAGTTTTAAAAGTTTTAAATTAAAAGTGCAAGTAATGTACTACAGAGCTTTATAGAAAATAATATTATATTGTGATAACAATAATGTCAGCATTCTTACCTCATGGTATAATTAAAAGCTGTGACACTATATTGAGAAAATGGAAAAAAATTGTGTGGAGTACCAAAAAATAGTAAAATTTCTAATTTCCAATAAAGACATTAGGAAGTGATATATAACAAAAATTATTTATGAAAGTATTGCCTGTGTTTTAGTAACTAGTTATTTTTAAATATTTGTGTGTGGAAGAATATATGTCAATCATTTGTGTTTTCCTTATGTTCAAATAAACGGTGACTTTGATTTTATTTAATTGTGGTAGGAGAAAAAGTCTGTGTAATATTCTTTCCTTGGAAGCTATTGCAACTGCTTTGTGGCCTAGGAAATGATTGCTTTTATGGAATTCCTTTGTGAAACAAGAAAAATGTATATATTTTTAAATTTGATAGCGGTAAATTTCTTTTGACAAATAGATTGATGGAGTGATAGGGGATATTGATCAAGCCTATTAATTTTGTTATTACTATCCTATGTATCCTTATTGATATTTTGCCTGCTGAAGGATAATGTAAAAATGTAAGGCAGTTTTCCTGAAATGTATTTTCTTGTTTATATGTAAATTGGCAAATATAAAATCTATCTCATATTGTTGGCATGAGGATTAAATAGAGAACACAAAACCACCAAATACAGTGTTTGAGTAGTTAACTGTATTAACTACAACTTCTTTATTAGTTAGTAGTACTACCCTCTCCTTTGTTCTTTAGTTCCATTAATAGGTTAATATCAGGCTGATCTTATTCTGTAAGATCATTTAAAATATTGGTTTATGTGTCATGTAATTTTACATTAAATAATTTACAATGATTTTCAATTCTGAATCTTGCTAAATGTTTTAAATAGATCTTTGAATATTGACCATAGCATCAGATGCGCATAATTTCATATGTAAATAATCATATATTGGAGTTCAATAAAATATTTGGACATCTTACTTTTAGAGGTGAGTGCTCACAAATAAGGACAAAGTACTTTTAACTATAAATGTACACTGGTAAACATGTGTGAGCCATCAGGCATGACTAGGTTTAGTAATGCTGCCTTACCCCTGCATTTAACCCCGATAATTCTCGTAGGTCCCCTTTCATTGAGTGCATGCTTCTTTTTTTAATGTTCTTTCTATTTAGTGATTTTTATGTTTTCTGTGTCAGGAAACATTTTTAAAATGTGCTAGTTTTAGTGACATCTAACGCTTCACACTTAATGACACTGTGATTTCTCATTTGCAATCAGGATCTGGCAGTGTGAAGCTCACTGATAATTTGATTTCTTGGGAAATTTTATGTTGTTTTTTACATGTTGGGAGAAAGATCTTTAACTAGAATAAGTAAGAGTGAATTCTTAGAAACCATTTATAATCATATCTTGATCCAGTATTGATGTAATAACCAAAGCTGTCTATTTTGGGTATTATCAAAGTTACGTCTGATCCATTTGAAGTGTCATTTGCTTCTCTTTCCCTGAGTGCTTTGCTTTCCTTTTATGAAAAATAAAAGGCAATTGCCTGGGTAGCCTGAGCATAGTCAAGATATCAGAATTATAAATGGACATCAACCACAGAGCTAGGAACAAGGAATCTCAAGGTGTATTATTTTCAGTGGAAAGTCAATGTGTATAAGCAAATTGATAAAAAAATTACTCATTTTAATAATATGCTACTTTTAAAAGTAGCAAAAATGAAACTGAAAGAAAAGTACCCCAGGCAACCTCACTACTACTCCAGGGCCCTGAAGTGTCTATTCCTTGTGCTTATATACTGCTATAGTGAATAATTGCAGTGTATGAATTTGAATGAGAGAAAAACAATGAAATGCCACATAACATAATGATGCATTTTAAAAATTTCTGTAGTTTTAAAAGGTTGTCACTATGAATATAATCTGTCATACTCCTTTTCTCTTAAAAGTTGTAGTGTTGTAGACACACTAAAAAAAAGGACTGAAATTTCCTGAAGTAAAGTCTTAAAATATATAACCAAATTAATTTACTTGAGATACTTAACATATATTTTGAGTTTTAATATAAATTATAGATAAATTAATCATTGTTGATTTTATCTGTCACATGTTATTCGGCATTTCTGAGTTATCAAATTTATTATTTTCTTAATTATTTCTTGGGATAAAAAATCTAAATTCATTGTTAAATTATTAACTTTAGGATTAAATTAAACCTACATTCATTTTAGTGGTAATTATTTTAATTGCCAGGGAGAATTATCATTGTTAGATATGAGTTTATTCTTTGACTTGGAAGATTTTTCTGTTGTGCTAAAATGTATAAAAAAAACAGAACATGCAACTTGTATCTCCTATTCAGTTTTTCAGTCAACTAGTTTCTTCCTATCAATATTTATGTATGTATGTTCGACAGTTTCCCTCTTAAAAAAAGATTACCACCAATATAACTCTCTTTTAATCCTGTATCTCTCATTAAGGATCACATTAATTCTTATATTCTTCACATTCAGATTTCCTGGAAAAGTTGCATGAAACTTTATATATCCATCTTCCACTCAGTCTACTAAGACTGGAAATTTATTTTCCCCTTAAACTGTTCCACCAAAACTGTCTTTGACAAGCTCAACAGACTTACAAAAAAAAAAAAAAAAATCTGAGCAGCACACTTCAAGTTTGTATCTAACTTATCTGAGCAGCGCTGAACACTGCTGTCCTTCTCCTTCAAACACTTCTCTTGCCTTCAGTGACTGATATTTCTTGATTTCCCGCTTACATTTTTCTGGTTCCTCTGTCTCTACCTAACCCTCATATATACGTTCACTGTTTTCTTTGAGAGTGTGGGTAAATTATTTTCTAAAATGTTCTCACTTCTTTTTATTTTTTCAGTGGGGGTGGTGGGTAAATTTTTCACTCCAGGTTTAACATTTAAAATTGTCGCAGGTTAATTCAGGTTTTATACGTGTGTTCTTGGATTCTGATATTTCACTACAGTGTTTCTCTATGTGAATTTATTTTTACTTATTTCAAAATAGATTTTGCTTCCTGAATCTAAAGTCATGTCTCCTTAAATTCTGGAACATTTTAAGAAATTATCTTCTTAAATATTGCTTGCTATCCTCATTTTCTCTCCTTCCTGTTTTAACAACTATTAGTTTGTTAGATTCTATCCTTCATGATTTCTCTTTTAATTATTCTTAAACTCTGAGCTGCAACTATGGTGATTTCTTCAGATCTTCCAGTTTAGTAATTCTCTCTTCAAGTGTACTAATTTGTAATTTAACTTGTTCATGCGGTTTGTAATTCCAAGAGTGCGGTTTTCATTTCTGAATGTCCTATTTGGTTGCTTTCCAAATCTGCCTGTTTTTTCTGTGTGTCTTTTTATGTGGCTTTTATTTTTGTCCTTACCTTTTAAATACATTTTGACTTACCTATTTTATAGTGCCTATCAGATTTCAATCTATAGCCTCTACAGATCGATTTTTTAAAAATATCTAAAGATATTCTGGATCTAATCCCGTTGTTTGTTAGGTCTGCTGAATTTTACCACCAGATTTTAATTATTTTATAATTATTATTATTATTATTGGTAAGTTTGACTTTTGTCCCATGTGGAAATTTTAGGAACACTTTCTTGGGTGATGTCTTCCCTGAGCACCCTGTCACTGTTCTGAAATATTATTACATGGCCTGGATTAATTTTTGTTTGAATTTTTCAACTTAAGATTTCTGAATTACAGAAAGTAGAGCTTGTGATTGATTAAGCCTTGTTATTATACATTTTCAAGGGTCTTTTTTCCCCCACTCACAGTCTAGGCTGAGATATCTCTTTCTACTAGGAGGAGATATTATCTATCTCACCCTTGTACTTAGAGTTTAGACTTTGAAGGTGCCTAGCTTATGTTGGCATCTTCTGTAGAACTAGAGAATTATCTCCTGTCCCAGGCTGACATTAAAACCCAGGCATCTAGATAGATTACAGAACCAGCTTTCTTTTACTGCCTTTGGAGGCAAAACTACACATGCGTGCACAGGCAACGTTTTTATATATCATTCACTCACAATTCTAGTTTTTAGGACCCCTTTTATTTCTGGACTCTGAAAATTTATATTCTTTGTATGCATTTACCTATATATTGAAATATTTGGTTGTTATTTTACCTAACATTCCTGGTTGTCTGCCATATTGTCAGAACTATTCAATATTTTTTCCTCGCACTTCTTCTAGTCTCATTGTACATATACTTCCTAGGTGTTCTCTTTGACTTTCTAATGCTTTGTCATTTAAATAGTGATCATTTCCAACTCTGTCTTGCAAGCCTATTTCACTACTTCTATCTTATACCTTATTGCAACCGTTCTAAAATTCTTTCATTTTCTCAAACATTTTATATACCCTCACTTCCGGGCCTTCACCAATCTGTCTCTTTCTTTGCAACATTGTAGAAGCACTCCTTCGCCTCTTGTTCATGTGCCTTAACTCAAACATATTATTCATATCAGCTTTTATATCCCTTGTTCATGTGCCTTAACTCAAACATATTATTCATATCAGCTTTTATATCCCTTTCTCTGGGAAGCAATACATAAATAGCCAAGATTAGTTTGGCTACTTCTGCTGTGTACTGTAATAACACATTACATTGCCTATAAAATAACATCTATCAGATATTTATTAAAATCACTTAATTGTATTCCACATGTCTTCCCTAGTAGATTGTAAGCACGCTGAAAAATTAGAATATTCAATGTTGTATTCCTAGTGCCTAGCACTCTTTCATTCACTCACTCATTCATTCACTCTGGGTGATATATTTCTAAGGCCTAGAACTCTATCTGATATAAAATTCTCAGTTAAATATCTTGAACCAATAAAATATTTGAGCGATATTTTCTTCCATTTTGCAAATCACAGACCTCTGTTCAGAGATGTTAGGTAACTACCCAATATCACACATTAATTGGCGATACGGTCAGGATTTGAACCCACATTTACCTGCCTGCAAAGCCTGTTTTTGTTTTTTTGTATGTGGCATTATACTTGGTTTATAAAATGAGATTGTTATGTGACAGCAAGGAAAGAGTGGCAAAAAAATGACAATTTGTAGTACACTACTCTCATGTGTTTTTCTCCAAAATGCATTTACTCTATTGGATCATTTGAAGTCTGTCCTATATAAGTACCAATTCTTGGGAGCCACAACTAGTGTCAATATCTAGAAATGTAATGTATTTTCTCAGTGAATCTAGTGAATGTGTAATCTTTAAAAGCACCACTTTTCATAACAATATTTAATTGTGTACCATAGGGTAGGTAAAAATTAGAATTGGAGTTTAAATGTTAGATGTAAACTACAGAATGAAGAATTAAATTTTTAATTCCTTCCCAAATCTTTCTAAGCTATAAATACTCTTTTAAAAGTATTAGTAAAATCAGCATGGTATAGTGAAAAAAATAATGTATTTTAGCATTGATCAGAGTGTTGTATTCAAACTTTACTGCCACTTGCTATTTATGTGATGTGTCCTTAGGCAGGATATACTGTTTTCTTCTGCAAATTGATGTTAGTGTTAACAATTGCAGGGATATTCTCAAGAGTATTGGTGTACTGATAATATATCTGCAGCTAGCCTAGTATCATATATTCAATAAATAATAGGTAATGTGATTATTATTGTCTTTTTCAGGTGAAGATAATACTTTCCTAACCCTGGACTCGTACAATATTCTTATCTTGTCATTAATTTTAACTTGAATCTTCTATGCAATTTCCACATACATAATTTTGAAGGATAAATTTATATAGCACATGTGTTACGTGATCTCAAACAAACCTATGGCATAGGTTTTGAGACTTTATTAACAAATTACTTAAAAATATTATTCTGGGGGGCAAGGAGGACGAATAAGGAAAATTCCTAGGTCAGAGACAGGAAAGAAGCCTGAATTAGATTTGAAATCTACCTTCCTGGGAGACATTCCTCTAAGCTTTGTATCCTGGATAAATATAAGTACCATACCAGTCATGATTACCCTTGAGAGAAAGACAATTGTAGCCATTTACATAATAGCTTACTTATAACCTGACAATAAATTTTAAGTGAAACATATAATAGGTAAATTGAGCATACTACCTGTAATAATAGAAGATTTTTAACAGTCCATTAATCCATATTAAATATTCTATGAGGTTTAAGTAACTACCAAGATAAAATATAGTTTTCTTTTCCTCTCTATAATTGTAACTTGATGACATGTAAGCCATTTTTCTTCATAATTTTTCTTTTTTTCAGAGTTAATCAGGTAATTCTTGCAAGTGTCCTGCAATTTTTAATCCAAAGTCAAAGAATTTTTATGCAAAGTCAAGAAATAAAAAATTGTGTGTAATATTTAAATCTTTGTCAAATATAAGAATTCATAATGACGTTTTAACAGAGCAGGTATCCAGAAATAAACCCATATATTCAGATGCTATTTTCAACTTTTAAATTAACGCTAATATGAAAGAACAGGAAAAATGTTAAATTTATTTTAAGAGGTTTTTAAAACACAATAATCAATTATGGTAATTTATTATAATGCTGTGATAACCCCAGGAGTTATTCGAGTGGTGAATCCTACTTTTTGCTACATTAAATGCTTTCAGGGTTTTATGCATTTCTAGATGATATCTCTTCTGACTTCTTGATCTCTAGGACTTATAGGACCCAAGAGATAAGATTATAAACCAAAAGTCTGAAACCAGAGAAGCTGAGTGATTTACTCATAGTACTTTGAGAATGAAACAGAAATGAAACATTAATAACTTTCCTCCTGTACATGTCTCTCTTCATATAATAACTTTACTCTCTTCAGTGATTTCCCTTCAGCCTTATTCTAGTTCCCAATGTTTTTCTCTGCAGTAATTTTTCTCCATAAACTAAGTTGAACTATAAGGTTAACAACAAAAGACATGATATAACTATCATTAAAAAATTAATCACATATGATATATAATTGTTTTAGCACACATTTACATTATATGTGTTTATGTTTTATTCAGTGTGGGCAGAAGGTTAATGTCTCATTTTCTTAGAGGTTGAGTGTACTGAATATTAGATTTTTAAATTTAGTTTGATAATTTTTTTATATATTCAAAGCTAATTTCCACTTTATTTTTTGACTGTTTTTTAGTGTTAAAATCTAACAGTTGGAAATAATTTTAAAATTTACATGGAAAATTTCCCAACCAATGAAGTATCATCAGTTTCAAAAGTTTTCAGATGCTTAGGATGATTTACTTTTTCTTAGGAAAACTTAGAATATTGATTAGTATGCTCCTAAGTTTATAGAAGAGAGATAAAATTTAAATTAACTTATTATAGAGCCAAAAAAGATGTAACATTATTTTTAAAGATTAGATCTCATCATATCTGAGTCTCCATTTTATTGTTTACTCATTTGAACCAAAACTTGAGTTGATTCTCTGTTTAAATGCCCTGATTCTTGTCTACAGTACATCTTCTGCAGTGCGGTACATCCACTAAACAGTTATTATCTATCTAAGGACAAAAGCGTATCTTGGACAACTTTCGTGTTGATTCTTGAAACATAAACATAAGTTCTCACTATCTCGTTAGGTAATAAAAGAAACTTCCTTAGAAGTATTGATTAAATTATGCCTTTAGGCATTTTCACTTTTCTTTCTAGTACTTCCCCTTATATGACAGAATATTTGTTGGGTTTCTGCAGGAGAGCTTTTGATATGTCTTTGCCTCCTTTCTACTTCTTCTTTTTTTTTTTTTTTTTTGCATCACATTTAGGCTCTCATGACATTGTCTGGTTTTTAAAAAGTTAAATTTATCTTAAAATTCATGTCTTAACATGTGACTTTGGTAATCATAACACTTAATACAAATGTGTTAAGTTTTACGATACTTTTCATTCAAATGTCAATACCTTAGATGAATGTACTTAGATGTAAACTTGCACAAGTAGATTGCTTTTTTAAAAGTAAAGAAACAGGTAATCAAGAAAGCCAAATCCATCAGATCTGGTATGAAGCCACCACTTTCTCTTTATGTTATTTGTGAAATAATATCAATTTATTTCATCACTGGACAAGTTACCAATATAAAAGATGGTTGCCATCTGAAGACCATTCATTGGCTGTCTCTGCCAGTGTCCTTGGCTGACTCTCTCTTCCCAGCTCTGCTACATATTAGAGAGAGTCCTTGCATGACCAAAGTGGATTTGTTGTTTTACCACTTTAAGAATGGAGTTGAATATTCTACTCTCTAATTCTAATTTCAGGCATTACTTTTAGGATAACACACAAGATAAGTCTTTACACTGCCAGGCAAAATTAATTTGCTCCTCTTTTACTATTAATTCCAACTACCTGTGATTTGCCAAGAACCGTACTAATATAAACTTTTAACTTAAAAATATCATAGCTTTTAAGGTAAAAATACAAACCATTCTAGAGGAGTTACAGTAATTTCACCCGAAATTCTCAATTCCTAAAGATACTATCACCAATGTACTTCATCGGTTAATGTACTAAGAAAATACTTAGTAATCCAATTTTGTACAGAACTAACTACCTGGAGTATTATGTGAAGTCCTCAACTCTTAGGAGGAAATTATCAGGACTAGACCTTGTCACAGAAATGATTTAGGTGAATGTTGGTACAATCTGCCCTATAAAAATAAATAAAAAGTTGATAGTGTTATATAATTTAGAAATAAGATTTTTAAAAAACCGTAAATGATGGGAATTTCCAACATTGTTCATTTAAATGCCCTGACTCTTGTCTACAGTACATCTTCTACACTGCAGTACATCCACTAAACAGTCATTATCTATCTAAGAACAAAAGCATATTTTGGACAACATTCGTGCTGATTCTTGAAATATAAATGTAAGTTCTCACTATCTCGTTAGGGAACAAACAGAAGAAACTTATGAAGGAGTGGCTGACATGGATAAAATCTTGTTAAGTGAATCCTAAAATAGTGGAAGTATTTAGAGACACATTTCTGATAAACACAAGAAAGTACTCCTTTGCAAAATGAAACAATGTATGAGAAATGTTTAAACCTTATGCTTAATATATGCTAACAATATGAGGAGATTAAAGTAATGGTTTAGGTACATTCATGGATGATAAGGGAAAGTGAGATAGGAAATTGGTAATAGAGTGTGGTAGAAAGAGTGCTGGATGGGGAGCTTCATGAACTGAATTCTAAGACCTGTTTTTCCTTAGGGAGGTACATGTATATTAGGCAAGTCTAATTTCTCTCAATTTCAGTTGCCTTATAGCTAAAATGATTGGATATAAGTAGTCCATTTTTTAAGCAGAGAAATATATTTTTGTTATTCATATATTTTTCTCCAAAATAAAATAGTGCTCAAAACTACAAAATTGAAACGATTGATTGATTGATGAGTAACATGTGAATAGATTTGGCTGAAGAAGTTTGAGTAGCCAAAGTCAAGCCTGTTCAGCCATCAGTTGTTCTTGGTAGCCCGGAGACAATGCAGGGAATACAATTGAAAATATGTACAAATATTTTACAAATATTCTCTGCATTGCCTTCCCTCAAATATATTCTGTGATTGTGTCAGTTGTCTTAAATGGAGAAACAAATATCAGTCACAAGATGTCATTGGCTTCTGCTGCCACAAGAACAATTAAAGAACATGGAATAGGCTCAGTGGCTCACGCCTGTAATCCCAGCACTTTGAGAGACCCAGGCATGTGGATCACGAGGTCAGGAGAACGAGACCATCCTGGCTAACATGGTGAAACACCGTCTCTACTAAAAATACGAAAAATTAGCCTGCATGGTGATGAGCACCTGTAGTCCCAGCTACTTGGGAAGCTGAGGCAGGAGAATCACTTGAACCCAGAAGGCAGAGGTTGCAGTGAGTCGAGATCTTGCCACTGCACTCCACCCTGAGCCACAAAGTGGGACTCTGTATCAAAAAAAAAAAAAGAATATGGACCATAGGTCTATTTCAGTATATCAATTTTTTCTATCTTTATGTAATTAAACTGATAGAGTTTCTTATTTCTTATTTTTCTTCTTTAAATATCCTTTAAATGAGCTCTTGTGTGTGAAGATTTGTAATGCTATTCATATTCTCCTGAGCTGAAAGGTCTGATATTGAGCAACTTATATAAGCTCTAGGTGAATAACTTTCACCATGTATGAATTAGAGAAAATAAAACTTTCTCCTGGGACATATTAGTAAGCAATTCTAAATTCCTTGGATAAAGCGTTCAGCAATTATATTTTTCTCTGACTACTGTTACCCCTCTTTTTTGGCTATTCACCTTGATTATCAGATTTTATTATGACAGTGTTGTCTTTTAGATTTATTGATATTCAAATTGGCTAATTATCTCTTTTTCAAACTCTTTTTCTATGCTAATTCTATGCCTTCCTGTTATAATTATCTAAAGGTTAGTAAGGAGGTCTCTTGATTTAATTATGTAAAATTCATCTTGAAATCTAATTCTTTGCTATTTTTTTTCAGTTTTTTGTGGTTTTTTTGTTTTGTTTTGTTTTGTTTTCATAGACTAAGATTTCATACTTTTCTTTGTAACTAGGTGATACTGGCTTACCTAAATGATTTTATTGTGTTTATTTATTTTTTTTTAACTTTCACCATATAATGTTAACATCTTTCAGAGGCAGAGTGAGATCTGACTTTCCATCTTTGGCTCTCTGTATTCAGAAAAGGCCTTCCACTATTAAAGCATAAACACATTACTTTGCAGCTCCAGAGTGCACAGCTCCAATAGCTGTTATCCACTGAGTGAATGTTGAGTCCCTTGGTGCATGGAGTTGACATCTATTCATTTTTCTAGCAGTATAATGAATCCAAATGATCCTTCACAAAATAATTCTCCTAGGCTTTCAGTCACTGGAAAGCACTCATTTAAAGTATATTAAAAGTATGCATGTCCTATGTCCTCAAGAAGTTATAGTCACTGTATTTGTTTATCTGCCATTTCCTCTGTGCCTTTGTAGAGAACAGGGAAGGAGTTCTGATCACATTATCAAATGATACAAATTAAGTCATGCACAGTCAATAACATGTTACCTTTTGGACATTTTTATGTCTTTCACAGAATTCCCAACTTGTGAGCCACTAACACAATTTGTATGCAAAAGTGGAAGATGCATTAGCAGCAAATGGCACTGCGACTCTGGCAAGTACCAAATGCTCACTGTACAGCACTGATTTGATCGGGGGCTTGGCGGTCTGGACTGCCTGGCTTTCTTCAGAGGTACTTTGTAGGGGAATCTTGCAGAGCCAAGAAAAACGGCTAAGACAAGTGGTGAGCGGGCAGCTAGCACATCAGTGGGAATTAGCATTAAAGATAATGGAACTCAATATTTGCCCCATGGGTCTGTGATAGAGATTTGTTTTCAAATGTTATGTTGGACATAGTCTAATTCTACGAACATGTAGTAAAGTGGACAATTGAGAAAATAACCTGGACATCTCGGGTTCCCTAAAACATGAATGTAACCTCAGGAGGAGAAGCTTTATACATTGCTATGAAATTACCCAGATAGTCTCAACTCTGTCAGTTTCCTCTTATGTTCAAATGGTATTTTTTTCTCATATTCAATTGTATTACTATGCTAAATTATGCCAAATACAGGTAAATTAATTATATAGGAATCAAGGCATTCCCAGCCATTTATTTTAATTTGATCTAATTTTACTTCACAGCTCTCTCCCCTCCCTCCCGAAACGGTTATTAATAAGGAATATAAATCATTTCTAATGATACTGTATAACAGTTTCCAAGTACAAATATATACAGAGGAGCCAATGAGGAGGGAGGGATAAAGAGTGGGTTTTCATGTTGGAGAATGGGGAAAAAGGGAGGATATTGAAGACAGAATTATCAACTATGGGGCATGAGAACTGTAGGTTTAAGTAATAATCTTCCACAATAATTATGTTATTGGTTGTATCATTTCATGAAATTCCTACAGTCACCATTGCCTCCTTGTTTCGTGGTGCATAGATGAATTCAGTCAGTGGTTAGTTATTTCCGTGTGGAATAGAAATTAAGCTTCAAAATCCAAAGTCAAGGATTTTTTTCTCTCAGTTTAGCAGTTGTTATTAAATCAAAGGAGAAGCAACATGAAGATGAAAATAATTCTTCCACTGTTTATAAGAAATGTTGTTCCACTGATTCAATTATCATTCATTTAAAAAAAAAAAACAACAAAACTTTATATAGGAAATGAATAAAAGTGCCGGGCACAGTGGCTCACGTCTATAATCTCAGTATTTTGGGAGGCCGAGGAGGGTGGATTGCTTGAGGCCAAGAGTTTGATACCAGCCTGGCCAACACATGGTGAAACCCCGTCTTTACTAAAGAAATACAAAACAAATTAGCTGGGTGTGGTGACGTATGTCTGTGGTCCCACTTAACTTGGGAGGCTGTGGCGGGAGAATCATTTGAGCCCCAGGAGGTGAAAGTTGCAGTGAGCCGAGATCGCGCCACTGCACTACAGTTTTGGTGACAGATCAAGACTCTGTCTCAAAAAACAACAACAACAACAACAACAAAAACCAGTTAGATATTTCATAAGAAAAATTTTCTTCATGGTTCAGATTTCACTGCCTCATGTTGATGTTTCTTTCCAGATGACGACTGTGGGGACGGGAGTGATGAGGTGGGCTGTGTTCACTCTTGCTTTGATAATCAGTTCAGATGTTCCAGTGGCAGATGCATCCCAGGCCACTGGGCCTGTGATGGTGACAATGACTGTGGGGACTTCAGTGATGAAGCCCAGATCAATTGTACTAAAGAAGGTTAGTAATTTTATAAATTAATGAAATCTCATTTTAAAAGTTGATGCATAATAATACTTAGGGTATTACAGAGAGAATATTATATAACAAATAAATTGCTTATTAGGCAAAAATATACATGTGGAACTGTGTAAAATCATTTGCTATCTCTTTCCTTTCCCTCTTTGCTTTTTCCTTTTGGTTTCTCCCCTCAATACCTCCTTATTCCTTCATGCCTTCTGTGATCTTTGTTTCCTACATTTACTCAATGCTTTACTTACAGTTTTTTTTTTTTTTTTTTTGAGATGGAGTCTCGCTCTGTCACCCAGGCTGGAGTGCAGTGGCAAGATCTCGGCTCACTGCAAGCTCCGCCTCCCGGGTTCACGTCATTCTCCTGCCTCAGCCTCCAAGTAGCTGGGACTACAGGCACCCGCCACCATGCCCGGCTAATTTTTTGTATTTTTAGTAGGGACGGGGTTTCACCATGTTAGCCAGGATGGTCTCGATCTCCTGACTTCGTGATCTGCCCGCCTCGGCCTCCCAACGTGCTGGCATTACAGGCGTGAGCCACCGCGCCCGGCCTACTTACTCTCTTTATTCTCATCCAGACCCTAAAACTATTTCAACAGTGAAAAAGAAAAGAAAAAAAAAAAAACAAGAAAGGAATAGTTTTGCTTTTATTTCCATACAAAATTTGTTTACATGAGGTTTGAAATAATCCCTGATTAAATGAGGATGTATTTCCAACTGACTGACTTTCTAGAGTACAAGCTAAGTAAGGAAGGAGATTATGACCATGGCTCTCAGCATATCCGTGGGGATGATAACCCTGTCATTTGCTTGACTTACTTTGCAAAATTTGATCAGTCATAGAGCAAGCATATTAATAATTTAAAAGTCATGTTGGAAATCTCACAGAAAAAAATCATTAGACTGTCAAACAGTCATACAATTAGTACCATTTTAACAGAATTTTTTCTGCTAAGAGACTGAAAGATGTTATTTATTTCATTTATCTCACAAATATTTATTGAGGACTAAAGAATAAATAAAAGGATGAAAACATATGGCATCTGCTCAGTGTAAATATCAGCACAAACAAACAAGTAACAAAGTAATTTATTTAGTGTGGAGGGGTAGGGGAATCATATACTCCATGAGCAAAAGAAAGCATTTTCAAAGTGTTTTACACAGAGATATGTTTGTCTTCTGCAATATTTGTCAACCTATAAGATAGACAGTTTCTAAATTGTTTTCTCCCACATAGATTGCTTTTGTCTTTTGTTTCCCCTCTTTCTCTTTAAACTGTAACTTCTTAAAACAGTGGTTATTACATTATCTACAATACTAGGTTTTTAAGAAGCTCAGCTGTTCTGCGGATTCCCTGAGTGCTGTATTAAAATACATATTGTGTGATTTTTTATTTTACCTGGATAACTTGGATTATAAGAGTCACAGTAAAGATCCAAATATGGCTAAACAGTGGCCTATAGGCCCTGAGGCAGTGAAACACATGTTTTCATTGTTGATGGTCTTGACATGATTCCTGTTGTTCTCTGGCAATGGACATCGTAGAAATTATAATAAAAACAGAAACGAAGAAATTATTTGTGACATCCTATAAGATTTAACGTGAGCATATTTGAATTCAATTTTGCTTCAAAATCAGAAGAATGCATTATTGATAAAGCTACCGTTTAATATTATCTCTCATTCTCCATTATGTAATAAGTTCAAGACCTCACTCTTCTCTCTTTACCTCTAGCTCATTATTGTGTCCATTTCTCTATTTAGTTGTTCCATGAGTACGTATGAGCTAGAACTTTTTGCCTATCATTAATATTGAGTGAAAAAAGGAAAAGTATATGTAAAGTTTTTCTTTTTTTGCCAATATTTGAAACATTCATCTAAGAGTGGTCGACATTTCATCATTATATAATATTTTAAATATAAACAGTATTTTTCCTTCCTTACAGATGTCTTTTAAGGCTCCTCATGGGGTGTGCGTCTATGGTCTGCTAACACTACTCCATAATGTGCTATGAAATCTAAATTGCCCTAAAGTTAATTTACTGTCATCTCAGATGTGAGATCACATCCCTGTCTTGTATGTGTATTTATCACTAAGTTTAAACGATCATTACATATTATGAACTTTTTAAAAGATTGCTTTTCCCTCATGAGTGTCCAAATTTAGTGGCACATCCCTTTGTAGGCTCTGTAGATAGTATCTCAGGTTTCATTATTATAGAAGCGGTGGCTATTTAATGTTAATGGCCTTATTTAGAGCACCTCAGTTTCACTAATAGATTACTATATGGGTATACTGTCAATGTGAATGGCATATATTTCTTGTATAATTATGGAAATGATCCAGTTAGTCCACATGACTCCTTGACATGTTTCAAGCAAAGAATGAAGAGAGTTCTTGAACTAATTTGTATTGATCAGATTATACATTTTACTAGGATTCCCTAATCAAATATTCTACATGGTGAGTACAAGGTGGAGGAATTGTGGAAAGTTAACATTCCAGGATGACTTTGGTAAAAGACAATTCAAAGGATTTCAAGTGGAACTTAAATATTTCTATTCATTATTCTTTTGATTGTATATTCTGGTATAGAAGTTGTAAAATGATGACACAGATTGTTAAAGCTGATCAGCAAAGTCATTTGCACATGCAGAATTTGTGAGCCATTGCCAAAGTAAAGCAGAAATTCGCTTTGATTAGTCATAAAATTCAGTCCCCAAACCTGCTGTGGAAGAAAGAGCAGGGGATTCTGGCTTGAGTTTCAAGACTGGCTGTCAAAACTGATCAAATCCACCATATAATTGCTCAGCACTTTGCTTTACACTGTATGGATAAGCAGAGCATATGGTGCAATTTCTCTCAACTCAAATTGTTTTCAAAAGGGTAGAAATACCCTTAAATTGACTTTTAATAGTAAAGGAGGAGGAGAAACTGGGAAATGGAACATTCCATATATAATCTTCATTTCAAAAAATTTCTAAATTTAAGTTCAATGTGTATTCGCTCTGAAATCACTTTCAAAAAGAATTTATTTTTGTTAAATTTTATTTTTTATAATAGATTCAGGGGGTACTTTTGCAGGTTTATTGTAAGAGTATTTTGTGTGATACTGAGGTTTGGACTTCTGTTAATTCTGTCACCCAGATAGTGAACATAGCACCCAATAGGAAGTGTTTCAGCCCTTGCTCACATTCCTTCTCTCCATTTTGGAGACTCTATTGTTCCCACCTTTATGTTCACGTGTACCAAAGGTTTAGCTCCCACTTACAAGTAAGAACATCTAATATATGGTTTTCTGTTTCTGTGTTAATTCACTTAGGATTATGGCCTCTAGATGCATTTATGTCGCTGTAAATGACATAATTTGTTCCTTTTTATGGTTACATAGTATTCCATGGTGTACATGTATCACATTTCCTTTATCCAATTCACCATTGAATCAACCTAAGTTGATTCCATGTCTTTGCCACTGTGAGTAGTGCAGTGATAAACATACAAGTGTGGGTGTCTTTTTGGTAGAATGATTTATTTTCCTTTTGGTATATACCGAGTAATGAGATTGCTGGGTCAAATGGTAGTTCTGTTGTTGTTGTTGCTGTTTGAGACTGAGTATCACTCTGTTGCCCAAGCTGGAGTTCAGTGGCATGATCTCAGCTCACTGCAACCTCCACCTCCTGGGTTCATGCAACTCTCATGCCTCAGCCTCCCGAGTAGCTTGGGACTACAGGCGTGAGCCACCACACCCAGCTAATTTTTGTATTTTTAGTGGAGATGGGTTTTCACCATGTTGTCCAGGCTGGTCTCAGACTCCTGACCTCAGGTGATCCATCCACCTCAGACTCTCAAAGTGCTGAGATTACAAATATGAGCCACTGCCCCAGCCCCGGCCCTGTTTTTACTCCTTTGAAAAATGTCCAGATTTCTTTCCACAGGGGCTGAACTAATTTACATTTCTACCAACAGTGTCTGTGTGTTCCCTTTTCTCCACAGTCTCACCAATATCTGTTACTTTTTGACTTTTTAATAATAGCCATTCTGATTGGTGTGAGATGTTATTTCATTGTGGTTCTGATTTGCATTTCTCTGATTATTAGTGGAGCATTTTTTCGTATGTTTCCTGGTCTCTCGTATGTCTTCTTTTTGAGAAGTGTCTGTTCATGTCTTTGGCCTACTTTCTAACGATCTTGTTTTTTTCTTATTGATTTCTTTCAGTTCTTTATAAATTCTGGCTATTAGTTCCTTGTCAGATGCGTAGTTTGCAAAGACTTGCCCCCATTCTGTAGGCTGTCTGTTTACTCTGTTGGCAGTTTATTTTGCTTGACAAATGGTGTTTAGTTTAATTAGGTCTCACTTATAAATATCTTTTGTTGCAATTGCTTTAGAGGACTTAGTCATAAATTCTTTGCCTATGCCAATATCTAGAAGAGTACTTCCTAGGTTTTCTTCTAGGATTTTTATAGTTTGAGGTTTTACATTTAAGTCTTTAAGCTATCTTGAGTTTTTATTTATTTATTTATTTTGTATATAGTAATAGATAGGGCTAAAATTTCATTCTTCTGCATATGGTTAGCTAGTGCTCCCAACACCATTTATTGAATACGGAGTCCTTTCCACATTGCTTATTTTTGTTGACTTTGTTGAAGATTAGTCAGCTGTAGGTGTGCAGCTTTATTTCTGAGTTCTTTATTCTGTTCCATTGATCTATGTGTCTATTTTTGTACCATTATCATGCTGTTTGGGCTACTGTAGCCTTGTAGTATAGTTTGAAGTTGGGTAATGTGATGCCTCTAGCTTTATTCTTTTTGCTTATGGTTGCTTTGGCTTTGGCTATTTGGAATTTTTTTCCATATGAATTTTAGAATGGTTTTCTAATTCCGTGAAAAATGATGCTGGTGTTTTGATAGGAATGGCGTTGAATCTGTGGATTGCTATGTGCAGTATGAATATTTTAATAATATTGATTCTTGCAATCCATAAGCATGAAATGATTTTTTATTTGTTCGTGTCCTCTCTAATTTCTTTCAGCATCTTCTTGGTTAGACGTATTCCTAGATATTTTATTTTTGTAGCTATTGTAAATGGGATTGCATTCTTGATTTATCTCTCAGCTTGAATGCTATTAGTGTATAGAAATGCTACTAATGTTTGTATGTTGCTTTTGTATCCTGAAATTTTACTGAAGTCACTTATCTGGGCTGGTTGCCTTTTGGCTTAGGGGTTCTAGATAGAATCATATCATCAGTTAAGACAGAGAATTTGACTGTTTCATTTCCTATTTGGATGCCTTTTATTTCATTCTATTAACTGATTGCTCTCTCTGGGGATTCCAGTACGATGTTAAATAGAAGTGGTGAGATTAGAAATCCTCATCCTGTTCCAATCCTTAGGGGAAATGCTTGCAGGTTTTGCCTGTTCAGTATGATGTTGACTGTGGGTTTGTCATAGACGGCTCTTATTATTTTCACGAATATTCCTTTGTTGCTTAGTACGTTGAGGGTTTTATCATGAGAGGATGTTGGATTTTATCAAAGGCTTTTTCTGCATCTATTGAGATGATCATAAGGTTTCTATTTTTAATTCTGTTTATGTGGCGGTTCACATTTAGTGATTTGAGTATGTTGAACCAAACTTGCATCCCAGGAATAAAGCCTACTGACCACGATGGATTAACTTTTTAATGTGCTACTAGATTCAGTTTGCTAGTAATTTGTTGAGGACTTTTGTGTCTGTGTTCATTAGGAATATTATGCTGTAATTTTCTTTTTTCATTGCATCTGATTTTTGGTATCAGGATGATACTGCTTTCGTAGAATCAATTACAAAGGAGTCCCTCCTCTGCAGTTTTTTGGAATAGCTTCAGTAGGATTGGTTCCTGTTCTTCTTTGTAGGTCAGGTGGAATTTGACTGTGAATCCATCTGGTCTGGGACTCTTTTGCCTGGTAAGGTATTTATTATTGATTCAGCTTCAGAACTGGTTACTGGTCTGGTCAAGGTTTCAAATTCTTTCTGATTTAATCTAGGAAGTTGTGTGTTTCCAGGAATTTATCCATTTCCTCTAGGTTTTCTAGTTTGTACACACAGAGGTGTTCATAATAGTCTCCGAGAATCTTTTGCATTTCTGTGGGATCAGTTGTAATGTCACCATTGTCCTCTGGGGTTGTGCTTATTTGGATCTTCTCTCTCTTGTTCTTCGTTAGTCTAGCTAGTGGCCTATTGATCTTGTTTATTCTTTCAAGGAACCAACATTTCCTTTCATTGATCCTTTGTATGGTATTTTGGGAGTCTAAATTTCTTTTAATTCTGCTCTGATTTTTGGTTATTTCTTTTCTTCTGCTAGCCTTTGGATTGATTTGTTCTTGATTTTCTAGTTCCTTATGTGCCATATTAGATTGTTAATTTGAGATCTTTCTATCTTCCTGATGTAGATGTTTAGTGCTATAAACTTTCCTCTTAAGACTCCTTTTGTCAAATCCCAGAGGTTTTAGTATGTTGTATCTCTATTTTTCATTTGTTTCAAAGAAGTTTTTAAATATCTGCCTTCACTTTGTTGTTTACACATTAGTCATTTAGAAGCAAGTTGTTTAGTTTCCATGTAATTGTGTGGTTTTGAGAGTTCCTCTGGCTATTGATTTCTATTTCTATTTCACTATAGTTTTAGAAGATGCTTGGTATGATTTTGATTTTTTAAAAATTTATTGAGACTTGCTTATGACTGAGCGTGTGGTTGATCTTAGATTATGTTTGAGTGCAGATGAGAAGAATATATATTCTGGTTGTTGAGTGGAGTATTATGTAGATGTCTATTAAATCTAATGAGTTGAGTGCTGCATTTAATTGAGTAACAGAATTCATTTGTTAATTTTCTGCCTTCACAATCTGTCTAATGCTGTCAGTGGGGCATTGAAGTCCCCCACTATTATTGTGTAGCTGTCTAAGTCTTTTCTTACATCTAGAAGTAATTGTTTTATGAATCTGGATGCCCTAAAGTTGGGTGCATGTATATTTAGGAAAGTTAGTATTTTTGTTGACTTGAACCCTTTATCATTATGTAATGCCTTTCTTTACCCTTTTTTACTGTTGTTGGTTTAAAGTCTATTTTACCTGATACAAGAATAGCAATCCCTGCTCTTTTTTGTTTTCCATTTGTGTGATAGATCTTTCTCCATCCCTTCACTTTGTACCTATGTGTCTCATTACGTGGGAGATGGGTCTGTTGAAAGCAACAGAAAGTTGGTTCTTGTTTTGTTTTAAACCCAATCAGTCACTCTGTCTTTTAAGTGAAGCGTTTAGACTATTTATATTCAAGGTTAATATTGATATAAGAGATTTTGGTTCTATCATGGTGCTATTAGCAGTTTGCTCTGTACTCTTGATTATGTAGTTGCGTCATAGGGTCTGTGGGCTATATACATGTCTTTTTGTAGTGGCAAGTATGATTCTTTTATTTTCGTGTTTAAAACTCCCTTAAACATCTGTTATAAGACCAGTCCAGTGGTAGTGAATTCCCTTAGCTATTGTTACTCTGGAAGAAAAATTTATTTCTCTTTCATTTATGAAGCTTAGTTTGGCAGGATATGAAATTCTGGCTTGGTGTTTCTTTTAAGATTACTAAAAATAGGCTCACAATCTCTTCTGGCTTGAAAGGTTTCTGCAGGGGAGTCTGACATTTGTCTGATAGGATTCACTTTGTTGGTGATATGACTTTTGTCTCTAGCTGCCTTTAAAATGTTTTCTTTCATGCTGACCTTGGAAAATCTGATGACTATGTGTTTTGAAGATGGTCATCTTGTATACATCTTGCAGGAATTCTCTGAATTTCTTGTATCTGTATGTTGACCTCTCGTAAGATTGGGGAAATTTTCGTGGACTATATCCTCAAATATGTTTTCCAAGTTGCTTAATCTTCTTGTCTCCCTGGAATGTCAGTGAGCTTTATGTTTGATCACTTTGCATAATCCCATATTTCTCAGAGACTTTGTTCATTTTATTTTAATTATTTTTCTTTATTTTTGTGTGACTGCGTTGATTGAAAAAATTGGCCATTGAGCTATGAAATTCTTTCCTCTTCTTGGTCTAGTCTGTTGTTAAGGCTTCCAATTATATTTTGAAATTCCTGTCATACATTTTTCAATTTATAAAAGTTCAGTTTGGTTCTTTCTTAATATAGCTATGTCATCTTTCAAATCTTAAATCATTATTCTTGTTTCACTGGATTGGATTTTAACATTGTTTTGGATCTCATTGAGTTTCCTTGCCATCCAGTTTCTGAATTCTATGTCTGTCATTTTAGACATTGCCATTTGGTTAGTGTTCATTGCTAGAAAACGAGTGTGTTCCTTTGGAGATGATGAAACACTCTGTCTCTTTGAATTGCTAGAGTTCTTGAACTGATTCCTCGTTATCTGATGGAGCTGGTGCTTCTTTTTCTTCATGAATTTGCTGTCATTTGGATGGGACATTTTTGTTTTTATATTCTTTTTTCCCTCAAAGGTTTAACTTACATGTATGTTGTGTATAGTCAATTGGCTTCATTTGCAGGTGCTTTCAGAGGGCCAAGGTTCTGTATGAGTTACTTGGTTGTAGATAGGTTCCCGTGGTAGGTTTCACTGGTATTGCATGTTGAAGCAGTATGTTTTTGTTTTGTGGTATAATTCAGGCTCAATCCCATAGATGGTATGTAAGAATAAGGGCTGGCAGGTAGGCTTTTATGTAGTTGCTCTCATGTCTTTTGTATTTCAGTGTGTACACAGTTATGCTCCGTTCCTTAGGTCTGGTTTGGTTTCTGGGGACCAGTCCTCACATCCTGCAGCTTTGAACCGGCCTTCCAATGTCCTCCTTCTTCATCCATGGTACCTGTGTTGCCCCTATTGACTTTCAGTGTTTTCTCTCAAGAGATCTCTTTGAAGTGTGATAGTTTACTCAATATTTTGTTTCCTCTCCATAGAAGAAGAGTATCTTGGCTGGGTCTATTCAGATGTCTTGTTCTCCTCCTTACCTTTTTCTTCAAAAAGGAATTCTGTAGTGACGATCCATTTTTCATCATCAATATGGTTAATACATGGGAAAATATAAATGAATAGTTTCTCCTAGATTAATTTATACCCACTTTTTTTCTCTTAATGTCATGCTGTTTCTTTTTCTCATTTCCAAACTTCTTATAGACAAGCAAGATGTGTCTTCAGAAAACACTGTGTTTCAAATATATGAAAAAAATGTCGACATCACTGATCGTTAGAGAACTACAAATCAAAACCACAATGAGATACCATCTCATGCCAGTCAGAATGGTGATCACTTAAAAAGTCAAGAAACAGATGCTAGCAAGGCTATGGAGAAATAGGAACACTTTTATACTGTTGATGGGAATGTAAATTAGTTCAAACATTGTGGAAGACACTGTGGCAATTCCTCAAAGACCTAGAACCAGAAAGACCATTTGACCCTGCAATCCCAATACTGAGTATATACCCAGAAGATTATAAATCATTCTATTATAATGATACATGCACATGTATGTTTATTGCAGCACTATTCACAATAGCAAAGACATAGAATCAACCCAAATGCCCATCAGTGACAGACTTGGTGAACAGTCTGTCTCAATGGAAAAATAAGTAAGGCTGGGTCCCTACAGAATTTGGTATGAGGGAAATTCCTCTAAAGCCCAGGTCTGACCATTTATATTTACGTATTGCAAGGTTCTTGTGAAAAGGTGGATTTACCTAGAAGGACATGAAGAATAAAGTTATCATGAAACTTCAGTATTTTCTTATAAGTCATTAACTCTCTGGCCAGAATAGTAAAATAAGGAGAGTCTGGATATACATCGCATCTATTAAATACCAAATATAAAATTAATCTCATCTCATTGTTGACAGTTTAATTCATTTGAATTATGTAAACTTTCACTACACTTTTTTGGGGAAATCTCAACTATATTTCACCCCTGGAATAAGCCATTTTTGAAATAAACATATAAAAAATTGTTCAGTATCTTTAGATAGATATTTCCCCAGGTAACTTTCTATTCAGAAATGTTTGTAACAATTTACACCAAATAGGCTGGGTGTGGTGACTCACCCCTGTAATCACGGCATTTTGGAAGCTGAAGCAGACAGATCACTTGAGGTCAGGAGTTAGAGACCATCATGGCCAACATGCTGAAATCCTGTCTCTACCAAAAAATACAAAAATTGGCTAGTCATGGTGGCACAACTGTAGCCTCAGCTACTCTGGAGGCTGAGGCATGAGAATCATTTGAACCTGGGAGGTAGAGGTTGCAGTGAGCTGAAATTGCACAACTGCACTCCAGCTTGGGTGACAGATTGAGACACTGTCTCAAAAAAAAAAAAAAAAAAAAAAAAAAATTTACGCCAAATAATTCAGCATGTCCTTGATAAAGAAAGAAAGAGTTTTTCCTAAAAAAAAATTTTACCTATGTTTTCTAAGTGCAACTAAAAGTAACTCAAATGTTCCTTAAATGTTTGGATTTTCTTTATTTTGAGGGGAAATCTGACCCTGGTTTATTGTCATTGTTCTGGTTTATTGTCATTGTTCTTTAATACCTTCTTTTAGTCTGTCTGAAAAGGGAATATTTATTGCCTGCTGTATTAAGTGAACACTCAGAGTAATGCTGGGTCATATGTGATATCTTATTTACATAGTAAATACAGTTTAAATGCAAATATAAAAGTAAGTATGTATTGACCTACAATTTAAATTTATTATAAATATATATTTATAATATAATTTTATATTATAAATTTATTGTAATATAATTTTATATTATAAATTTATTATAATATATTTATAATATAATTATAAATTTATTATAATATATTTATAATATAATTATAAATATTATAAATAATCTTTAACAAGCTTCTAAATCCATTAGGCAATAATTATGTAATATTATTATTATACATGCTCACACATGCTCTTATTCTTCTGTTTTAACTGTTTATGTTTGCTTCTGCTTTGGAAACTTCTCCTTTGGCTTTTTCTTCATTTACTCATTCATCCATTCATTCATTTTCCTCACTGATTTCTTGTTCTCAGATCTAAGAAGAAAACTAGATTAATTTTATCTTGTGTTTGTACATTTACAGTTAAGCATGATATTTGATACTGTGAATGCACAGTAAATGTTGAATAAAAGAGAGTATTTCTTGGACACAAAATTTGATTAGACTCTCAGAATCCATCCCTTGTAGTACTTTTTTTCTCTTTCTTTATCTTACCCCCAGATCGTAGAGTTTAGTGTTATGATAATATACAAGACTAATCATATCAATCGAGTTTGTACATTTTCTTAGTATAATGTAATCATTTTCACTTATTCAATAAATACTGGAAATTTCAGCTCAGAATTCAATAAAATAAAACTGACAGGCTGTCTTCCATATCTTCTGTTATTGTTTATTTCTTTTGTTTATGTCCTCTTTGCCCAATAAATAGTGAATTTCAGAAAGATAGAAAAATTTTAAATTTTTCTGTATATGTCATTTAGCAATAAATGCCCGTGAGAAGATGCTGGTGATAATACAGGGGAAGAAAAGGGAGTTAATGTATGTTAGTGACCCACTATTTGTCCGACATTTTATATTTGTTACTTCATTGAATCTTCACAGTAAGTACTATTCAGGGAGGTTTAGATATTTTCCCAAGATTATGCAGCTGAAGTTCCAAAGACTGACTGCTCTTTATTCCTATATCCAGTCACCTGTCTCTGCAGCTATAGAATATAATCTCTTTTTTCCCCTAACTTTCTGTGAATTAACATTTAAATGAACCCCCAGTAAGTGCTACCTTGCTCTCAATTGCATACTCAATTTCAACTAAAGATGACAAAAGAAAGGCATTTCTACTTACTACAGATCACTGTAATGAAATTTCACAAAGAGCACTGGAAGGGATATAGGCCCTTATATTAAATAGTTACAATAAGTCTGTCTGTCTGTCTTTTTTGTTTTTATTCTCCTTTACTTTTCGTAATTCACCTTGATAAAATAGATTCTAGGACTTTTTCATTGCAATAGTTGTGGACATTCTCACACTATTCAGTTCACACAAAGACCATATTTGTCTTTCATAAAAATTTTATCTCACACATTAAAAAAAATGGGAAGGTGGAAGAAAATTAAGATCATTTAGTTCAGTTATTTTATTGTGTAGATGAGGAAAAGGTCTCAGCAAGCTAAAATCTTATCCTTATGAGTATATAATGGTAACAAGAACATTTATGCTGCTTCCTGGAAGGAGCTGATAGCATCCTGTGTTAGACATGTTGATTGAGACCATGACTTTTGAACCATAAGGACATTTTTGGGGGAGATTCTGGCTTCAAACAATCGTGCTATGTTCTTTGTGGAAAATCAAGGTAGTTCTGACAATACTATGTACCAAAAAAAAAACCAAAACAAACAATGTCCTACCAACAGAGGTTGAATCCACTCAAAGCAGTGTGGCTATCAAAACTTGATTTTTAATGGAAAACTGAGATTACATATTTAGGTATAGAGAGAAAGAAAATTAAAACCAATATATTTTGACTTCCAATCTATATCATACCCTATCTCAGCTAACCCACCATCTTTAGCAGCATACTTGAATCCTTATCACATAGAAAACAAGATACCAATAAATACTGTACATAAATACAAATACTGACTCAGTCACCTCTTCTGTTTCTTTCATGAGAACGTTGTTTTAATTGTTCTAAAACACTCATAGCACAAAATTTACCATCTTAAAGATTTTAAGTGCACATTTCAGTGGTATTAAGTACATTCATATTGTTGTACAAGCATCAACATCCGTTCATATCTAGAAATCTTGTCATCTCGCAAAACTGTAACTCTACCCATTAAACAGTAATTACCTATTCTTCCTTATCTCTAGTTCCCAGAAACCACCATTCTACTTTTTGTGTCTATGCTTTTTATAACTCTAAGTATCTAATATAAGTGGAATCCTACAGTATTTGTTTTTGTTTGTGACTGATTTATTTTACTCAGCACAATGTCACCAAGTTTCTTCCATACTGTAGCATATGTCCATATTTCCTTCCTTTATTAAGTCTTGAATGATCAGGCGGGGCTTCTGTCATTTCACCGTTTGTTTCCTATGTACCCTTTAGTACTTTTTGTTCCTCAATTTCTGCATTACTGCCCTTTTATATTTAGTTGGCATTTTGTGATGAAGTGTTTAAATTTATTTCTCATTTGCTTTTGTGTATATTCTATAGCTATTATCTTTGTGGTTATCATGGGATTTCACTTAACATCCTAAAGTTATAACACTCTAATTTATATTTATAGCAGTTTAACTTCAATAACATACAAAAACTCTGCTTCTTTATGTCCCTGTCTCCACTCCTTTCAGTTATTGATGTCACAAAATCACAGCCTTATATTAGGTTGGTGCAAAAGTAATTGGTGGTTTTTACCATTACTTTTAATGGCAGAAAACACAATTACTTTTGTACCAACCTAATACATTGTGTGTCTGAAACATAAACTAATAATTTTTTTAAAAATGCATTAATCTTTTAAATTGTGTAGAAAACAAAATGTGATTTGCAAACAAAAGGTACAATAATGCTAGCTTTTAGAATAATATTTTTTTCAAAGTTAGTCTTTTAAATCTTGTAGGAAACAAGAAGTATAGTACAAGTCACTGTTAAAATAATACTAAACTTTGTAATTGCCCACATATTTACCTTTCTTGTGATTTTTATTCCTTTATACACCTTCAGGTTACTCTCTATTGTCCTTTCATTTCGCCAGAGAACTCCCTTGAGTATTTCTTGCAGGGAAGGTCTAGTGGTAAGGAACTCCCTAAGCTTTTGTTCATCTGTTCATCTGGGAGGGTCTTAATTTCACCCTCAATTTTGAAGGGCAGTTTTGCCAAATACAGGATTCTTGGATGACAGGATTTTGTTTATTTTCTTTCTTTTCTTTTCTTTTTTGAGACAGAGTCTCCCTCTGTCAACCAGGCTGGAGTGCAGTGGCACGATCTCAGCTCACTGCAACCTCCACCTCCCAGGTTCAAGCAATCTGCCTGCCTCAGCCTCCAAAGTAGCTGGGATTACAAATGTATGCTACCATACCTGGCTAAATTTTGTATTTTTAGTAGAGACGGGGTTTTACCATGTTGACCAGGCTGGTCTCGAACTCTTGACCTCAAGTGATCTGCCCACCTCTGCCTCTCAAAGTGCCAGGATTGCAGGCATGAGCCACCATGCCCAGGCAAGTTTTTTTTTCTTTTGACACTTTGAATTCACACACACATACACACAGAATCAGTCTAAGCTGATATACATATATATAGGTATATGTATGTATGTGTGTGTGTATATATACACTTAACATATCACACATATATATACAATATATGTGTGTGTATATATATATGTGCGTGTGTGTGTGTATGTGTGTGTGTATCAGCAGATTTCTCACCAGAAACTTGGATATACATATCAGCCCACACTGCCATCCAAGCTTCTAATGAAAAATTTGTTGATAATCGTACTGAGGATCTCTCATATGCGATGAGTATCTTCTCACTTGCCGCTTTCAAGATTTTCTCTTTTTCTTTAGATAGTTTGCTTATAATGCGTGTTGGTGTAGATTTCTTTGAATTTGTCCCACTTGGGGATGGTTGAGCTTCTTGGATGTATATATTCATGTATTTCATCAAACTTTAAAGTTTTCTTTAGATATACTCGCTCCCTTTCTTCTTCTTCTGGAAAATTTATACATTGCTCTTCTTCATGGTGCCCTGCAAGTCTCTTATACTGTGTTCAGTTTTTTTTATTTTTTTCCCTCTTCCTCAGATCAATAAGTCCCATTGTCCTATCTTCAGATTTGCCTGTTTTTTCTTCTTCCAGCTCAAATCTGCCTTTGAATCTCTTTACTGAATTTTTCATTTTAGTTATTGTACTTTTCATCTCCAAAGGCTTTTCGTTTTCTTTTCAGGCTTATCTCTTTAAAGATATCAAAATATCTTTTGATATTTCATTTGTTCATCCATTGTTTCTTGACTTTCTCCACATCTTCTTTGACTTTTTTGTGCATCTTTAAGCCAGTTGTTTTAAATTCTTTGTCTAGTCGATCTACTGTTAGTTCTTTGTCAGAGATACTTTTCATCGGTTTATTTTGTTTTCTTTGAATGGGCCTTTGAATAATATACTCTTCTTTGCATGCCTTGTGATTTTTGTTTTTGTTGTTGAAAACTAGAAATTTGAATCTAATAATGTGATAACTCTGGAAATCAGATTCTTCCCCTTAAATTGCTGTAGGTTATCTCTGTGCCACAGATTACCCACGGGTATAAACTTAAGGTCTTTTCAGGTCTTTCTTAGCCTGTGACTTTCCCTTGGTACACACAGTAACTTTCTAATTTCATCTGTATGAGGGTTGTGTTTGAACGTCCTAGTCTTTTATATCTAGCTCCCAAAAGGGGAACTGAGTAAAATGAAATAAAGTGGGCACTGGCTCTTAAAATTCCCTGGAAGACACTTCAGCTAGAAATGGAGGGACTTGTAACGATGGAGAGAGGTTCAATGACAATGGCTACCACCTCTTTGCACCTTTGCGATCAGTGACAACAGTCAGTAATCAAAGCACGGATCCCAGAATTTGGAGGGCAGATCCTCTCTGTCTACTCTGGATCACACAAGCTGTGTGCAGGCTGCTCCAGGAATACAGGCCTGATTGTTTGCCATAGAACTGGGATTTGAGGGATTCATAGATGTGACTGTGCTAAGAGCTGACACTAACCTAAATTAACTACAATTTACCATCGAAGCCTTACCCTGGAAGTTGCAAGGGTTCAGTAGACTTGAGTTCCAAAATAGTTTGCATTAGAAAGATCCTGCCAGTGCAATTGTTGTCTGGGTGGAGAGATGTATTCCTGTTGCTTTCTATGCTGCTGTCTTTCTATAATTCTCATTCGATTCATTTTTACCAAGACAAACACATAGTGCAAAAACAACTGCTGTTATTTTTCAGTAACTAAATTTTATTGAGAATAAAGCACTGGCTTTGAATTTAGGGGAATTCACAAATTATGTGTTATAGACTCAGCAAAATCATATGCTATTCTGTCCTGATTTTTTTTGACTATTTACTTTTAATAAAACTATGGATTATTTTCTCATAAAATGCAATTAAAGTAAAACTTAAGTTCTAATTTTAGAGAAGTATAATATCTATTTTCAATGAAATACAAATTGTCTGGCTTAACTTTATTCTCTCACAGATTGATTTATTTTCCTTAGAATATAATACCGCTGAGATATGTAAACAATGTTAATTATTAATGGATTTTATCCATAGGAAACCTCTTTTTGTTTTCCAAGACAAAATATCTCTTTAAAGGTCATTTTAACCTTAATACTGAAACCAACTGGTGTCTTTACATCAAAAGTAAGGACAACTCAAGGCTTTTGAATCACTTAATAACAAAGCCTATTTCTAACAATGTGCTTATCATGAACATTAAAACCAGTAACTTTAATTTGAAAAATTAAATATTAGAACATGGTTCATAAGAATAGAAAGAAAGAAGCCAATTATCTTTATTTTTACTATGCAGAAAATTGGTATTGGGTCCACCTGTATTTCTGGATAAATTTAGCTTTTTTAGTAAGATAATTATTATGCACTTTGACATCAGAGTAACATCCCTTGTTTTGTTAAAGATATAATTAATAGCTTAAAGACCTAATTTTAATGAAGAACCTCAGCCTGTTGTCCTGCTTTTTTAGCAGAGCTTAAAAAATGACAAAAGTCAATTAATTTCCTTAGTCTTTAAATTCCGGTTCCCTATTCTCAAGTTATGATTAATGACTATTAAAACGGTAGGATTTCAGGCATTCAGCAAAAAATAAACAAACAACAGAGAGACAAAAGACATGGATAACCTAAAAAATAATGACTTCACTCCTCAGTAATGAGACATGTCCATACTTTTGTGATAATAAAGAAATAAGCAATGGGATAAAGTGCTGCCTTTTCTTTGAGAAGTAGTTGGTATTTAGCTTCCTTTAGAACCTATTTGACCTGTCAGCACTTGTTTTCTTATTTATATGAAGCTTCAACTGAGTTTGCATTTAGATATTATATCCCTGCACTATACTGAACAGATCATTCACTTTTTGTTAAGATATTTATTTGAAGTCTAGTTTGGCATTTGTGCATGCATGGCTACCTAAGGAAAATGTATTGCCATTATGTACATCCAAAATCTTTTTATGAATAACTTTGATGCCTAAAAGCATCCACATAAATTAATACAATATTCTGTGCATGTAATACTCTGGAACATTCTGGTATCAGAATATATATACATATATGTGTATATATATACACATATGTGCGTGTGTGTATATATATATATAGAGAGAGAGAGAGAGTGTCTCGCTCTTTCACCCACGATTGAGTGTACTGGCACAATCACAGCTCACTGAAACCTAGAACTGAACTCAAGCAATCCTCCCCTCTCAGCCTCCTGAGTAGCTGGGACTACAGGTGCATGCCACCATGCCCTGCTAGTTAAGAAAAAAAAAATTTATAGAGACAGAGTCTCACCATATTGCCTAGGCTGGTCTCAAACTCCTGACTTCAAGTGATCCTCTTACTTCAGCCTCCCAAAGCACTGGAATTAAAGGAATTAGCCACTGTGCCTGGGTTGTTATTGTTGATATGTATGTACTTGAATATCATGTTCTGTGAATCACAAACAATATTTAGAATAGTTTAGAACAAGGGTGGGCAAACCTATTCTGTAAAAGAGTAGACAGTAAATATTTTAGGCTTTGCCTATTGCGACTACTCAAAGCTGCTGTCGTAGCATGGAAGCAAACCTAGGGAATATGTCAACAAATGAGCGTGTCAGGCTTCCAATAAAACTTTATTTACACAAACAGGTGGTAGACTGAAATTAGTTTGCAGGTTGCAGCTTGCTGACCCCTCATTTAGAAAACAAGGAGACATAAATATCTGTAATCTTGAATAATCCTACACCCATATATTATAGAATATCAAATTCATGGGACAAAGGCAAAAGGGAGAAGAAAGGGATGGAGTAAGAATAAATAAATTATTAATAATTTTTAAATTATATTCTCCATCCCTCCCTCACAGATATCTCATAAGTATGTGCTTATGCACATTCTTTCTACAAAGTGTTTGGCATCATTTTTAAAGATCAAATTAAATAATATCTTTTGTTCAGTTTTTTTCCTAGAAAATATTTGCTACCACTAAGCACACAGGTAAACCAAACAGTAATTTCTAAATGTAGCCTATCCACATTGCAATTTGTTTTACTTAATATTTGATAACCAACATATCTGTTAAGTTGATTGGTTAACACAAACAGTGAATGGGAAACTTGATTTCTCTATTACTTTACATAGCCAATTCAGCAGATTAATGCGTCTATTCACTTATATTTAGATAATGTAAGAGTTCATCATTCTTCTGATACTTATATTTTAAATAAAATGTTCATGGTGTTCTAGATGTCAAAACATAAAATTTTAATGAACTAAATCAATGTTTTATGTAGATTTTGCTTCGATAATACTTTAACTTATTAGAGTGATATTTAGAACTCTACATTGAAACTTCTGTTTCAACTTATTCTTTGAATGTCTGTTTTGAACACTAAAGATAATTTAACTTCTGCCTAGTTATCCACACATTATTTTCCATTCTTTTCTATTAAACTTTCCTAACTGACTCAGACAGTAAACCTATATAAAGACTTGAAATCTTGTATTTTTCTTCACTTAACATTAAGTCTTAAAGTCTATGTACTCATGACGAATTTTGATGTTTTCATCCAATATCTTATCAGGATAATCTCCAGTGGTGACTACATATAAGGAGGTAAAAGGAGTTTGTTGGAATTAAAGGGAAAACACAAAAACCTTGCTCTGAACGTGTGTATGAGGTTAAAGGTAGGGAAGTGACATGTGAATAATAAACCAAGAAATACGGCAAATCCAGATGACCTATAGGCAGTCATGAAGGTCCGATGGGATAAGGACAAGTTGATTTAAGAAGAAAGACTTAGGCTTGACTGCATTGTTAGTTCACAACAGAGATCATACTACATCAGGTAGGCGCATCCCCTAGGGAGTTTATCCCACATTACATAGAAAAGAGCAGGACAATCACCAATCCCAACACAAACCAGTTAGCCCAAAGTCTGGGAGGTGGCTTTTAATAAGCATCCGTCTGCTGAGGATCTCTAGAAACTGAGGACAGGCTAAACTCCTTAGGGGGATATTAAGGTTCCCCTCAGACAGGAACAGACAAAGGTATGTCCACATTCTGTTGGTTAACAGAATGAGGCTATGGATGTGCTGCCAGACCAGCTTCTAAGTAGTGTCAGGGCTGGAGAAGAATGTCTGGAGAAGAAATCTGAAGCAAAAGGCTGCCTTAGATGCAGGAATTATTAATACATAGTGATTCACAGAAAAGCTAAGAACAGAGCAAGGACTGACACATGGTGATTATAACGGGTAGCTCTGTGCACATCCAATATACAGTGCTTTTTAATTTTCAAAGCACTTTATAATGAATGACAAGTTAAAGGTGTAAACTCCATTAAAATAATCGAAAAAGAAAAAGACTTCTCCCTCAGATTGGCCTCACAATTTAAATATTCCATTGTATTTGCAACATCATTCTTGGCTATTTTCTAAGGGGGCTTTAACAATTTCTGTATAACCAAAAAGTATATTCTGAATAAAAATATTTATATCATATGTATGATTTTTGCAATACTAATTTTCATTTTTTTAACATTAGGAGGAAAACAGTTTTTTTTCTGTCACTGTACAGTTGCTAGTCTTCTAACTATAAATATTTAGTCACAGTGAATTCATTTAAATATTGGAATAAATTCTACTAGCAGTTCCCACATTTCCTTCAGGGCTCTGTATTTACTTATTTATCAGATTCCCCAAATTGTATGCTTGGTTTAAATAGCTTCGGGGCAAAAATACAATAAAATTGTATTAGTTAAAAATATAACTGGCATCAGCAACATGAAAACATAACAGTAAAACAGCATGCACATATACATATAAATAGTCATCATTTTAACAGTCCGTTGGGACAAGCCCAACGGCTATCTATTACAAAGATAGATTGTGTGCCAAGCCCTGAAGCTTAAAAAACTGGGACTCTGAGGAACCATACAGGCTTGGAACTCAAGCTGGAATGGTCATCATAGGTTCTTCAGAGGGATGTAACTCTCCATCCGGAGGAAAATCAACAGTTAACAGAAGCGGATTTCAAATTTGGCAAGAAGGTCAAGAGATAATAAAACCTCATGACTTTTTTCTGTTTTCTGGCAGAAGATGACAGCATTCCTAAACATCAACACCCACCCAAACCTAACAGATATTGAGAAATGGATTTGAGATATTTTTAATTTATAGTAAGGAAGTAGAATGAGAAGTGGGAAGTAAAACTCTGTGTGTGTGTGTGTGTGTGTGTCTATATGACTGTTGTATAAACTTTAAGTGTCCAAGCAGATAAAATAGATGCATATACATGAAACCCTTATAAATGTGAAGGTTCTTGGAGATTTTATTCTATTTATTGTTTAAATGGTCTCAAAGTGATCTACATAAACTGCAAGTCTGATTACATCAGAATCTAGCTGTAGTCTTTCTGTGGTTCCCAAATGCCTACAAGGTTATATCCAAGACATTCAGCACAACACACAAGATCCTTCAAGATCTAGGCCTTGCCCACCAACCTAGCTTTCTCTTTCTCCCCTCTTCTGCTCACACATTACACAAAATTTTATTAATACTGCTGGCTTTGTGCAGAAAATCTTTTGTTCCATTTAATTTTTTCCTCTGCCTGACTCTTAATTCTGACCCAGAACACTCTGATTAATTTTCTGTCATAGAAATACCTAGTATGAAATCCCCAAGTCCAGGACAGTCTTCCCCTCTGTGTGTTCTCCTGGCATTCTCTTGTATCAGAGCATTTAAGACATTGTTTGTAACTGCCTACATAGCCTACTTATTTGAATAATCACTATTCTGAAATCTTTTCAAATGCAAAAAATATGCCTTCCATTTTGCATCTGTACTCCACTGAAACCCATTTATCTGTTTTTTCTACTTCTACTCAAGTCTTGTAAAATCCATGTTTTCACACAGCAGCTCGCCAAAACTTTAAGCAATGTAAATTAAATTATATCACCATCACTTCTCTGCTTCAAAATCTCTAATAGATACCTATTGTGCTTATCTTAGCATAATTTTTGATAAATCTCTACAAGAATCACCCCTACCTACCTCTCAGGTATCCTTTTACTCACTCACTACCAGTATATATATTTTTCTTTTTCTGTAAAAATTAAGCTCTTTCCTGCTTTGAGGTCTTTGCAATTGCTATTCCTTCTGTGTGTTCTTTGTCCTAACATCTTCATGGCTAGCTCTTTCCCATCATTTTGGTCTCAAGTGTCACCTTCTGTAATCACCCTTTTTAATATTTTTCCTATAACCAAGTCATTCCTGATGGCCGTCATCAATGATATTGACAATGTATTTCTATTTATTCTCTTTTCTGGGCCCATGGTAAGGTTGTACTTCCTGGGACCTTTGTGGTTGACTGGGACCAATAAGATGGGGCCCCACGCTGTATGACGAGGTTTGGTCAATGAATTGTGATCAGAAACGATGTATCTTCCTTTTGCGTCGGATATGAGACCATCCAGAACCCTCGTTTCCCTCTCGCCTGCCAACTGCAAACATTCCAGTTGGTCTCTTATTCATCAGCTTGGGTCTTCGAATGACCACCACAGGGATAGCCCACCTACTGATCCACAATAGACATATAAAATGAGCCATAATTGAGTTGTATATGTGTGTAAGATGCAGCGATTTTGTATTGGTCTGTTATCACAGCATAACCAGTCTGTTATTCTCTGTTATACTATCTATAATATTACTCTGATCCGTTTTCTTCACAGCACTTATGACTTTCTTAACTAATTTAGTTGATTTCTTGTATAATTATTTATTAAAAGCCTATATGCTCCCTTCTCTGCTCATGTTCAAGTTTTATGAGAATAAGTCTCTGAACAGATGGTTCCATGGTTTAATGGTGAGCACTCTAGACTCTGAGAATAAGTCTCTGTCTTATTCCTTGCTCTATCCCAGTGTCTAAAAAATGCCTGCCGACTGGGCACAATGACTCTTGCCTGTAATCCCAGAACTTTGAGAGGCCAAGGTGGGCAGATCAACTGAGGTCAGGAGTTCGAGACCTGCCTGGACAACATGGTGAAACCTCGCCTCTACAAAAGTACAAAAAAATAAATAAATAAAATAAAAAATAAATAAATAAATAAATAGCTGGGCATGGTGGCGGGTGCCTGTAGTCCCAGCTTCTGGGGAGGCTGAGGTGGGAGAATCACTTGAACCCGGGAGGCAGAGGTTGCAGTGAGCCAAGATTGCACCATTGCACTCCAGCCTGGACAACAGAGTGAGATTCCATCTCAAAAAAAAAAAAAAAGCCTTCCTCGTTGTAATACTAGTCTGCCTCACACAACTGGTAATGTATTGAACTTTTCATAAAAGAACAAATTTTATCATGATCTTACAATAGTGTAAAATAAAATGATAAGTTTTATTAGAAAACAAACAGGCTGAACAGCAATGATTTAAATATAAAAATTAATGACTTTATAAATGCTTTTTGATTATTATATGAATG
This sequence comes from Pongo pygmaeus, assembly GCF_028885625.2. Taxonomy (NCBI): domain Eukaryota; kingdom Metazoa; phylum Chordata; class Mammalia; order Primates; family Hominidae; genus Pongo; species Pongo pygmaeus. Next base: position 40,307,900 of record NC_072384.2, on the reverse strand, counting down.
AATTCTATTTTTGTTCTTGAGTTTTTATATGAGAAAAACCATACAAGAAGTTAAAAATGGTACAATCATAAAACTGAGCAGACTCCAAAGTTTAATTACGTGGGTTTGAATCTCATCTCTGCTACTTATCATGTGCATAACTACAGGAAAATTAATCATTTCTGTAACATGGGATGCTTTCAATAGGCAGTTCCATTTATTTGTGTGAGACAGAGTCTCCCTCTGTCCCTCAGGCTGGAGTGTAGCAGCACGATCTTGGCTCATTGCAATCTCTGCCTCCTGGGTTCAAGTGATTCTCGTGCCTCAGCCTCCCAGTAGCTGGGATCACAGGCATGAGCCACCACACCTAGCTAATTTTTGTATATTTAGTAGAGATGGGGCTTCACCGTGTTAGCCAGGCTGGTCTCGAACTCTGACTTCATGTGATCTGCCTGCCTTGGCCTCCCAAAGTGCTGGGAGTACAGGTGTGAGCCACTGCGCCTGATCTGTTTATTTATTTTTTAATCAAAAGGAGCTGATGGTTATTCCTTTTTCCACTGGGTTCAATCTGATGTAATTAATATAAAGCATAAGCAAAATGGAATTCCATCTAAGCTACCATATCAATGCAAGTTACACAGGATGGAAGATAAAGAAACACTCAGAGAAATGTGAGGTCTTGGCATTCTTCTTGAAGACCACCTTGAGGTCAAGAAAAGCTCTAACTTTCTGACAGAGGGAAAAAAATGCACATCAATAAAAAGCCTCATGTATAATTTCTGAGCTTTTATAAATCCCCTAAAATCTACTCATGAAGTTCCCGAATATATAGACCCAATCCTAGGTATTTTTTTAAAGTCAAATGAGTCCTAAAAATCATGGACATTAGCTGGGTGTGGAGGCTCATGCCTGGAATCCCAGAACTTTGGGAGACTGAGGCGGCAGAATCTCTTGAGGCCAGGAGTTCAAGACCAGTCTAGGCAACAAAGTAAGACCCCGTATGTACAGGTTTTTTTTTTTTAATTAGCTGGGTATGGTGGCACACACCTGTGGTCCCAGCTACTTGAGAGGCTGAGGTGGGAGAACTGTATGAGTCCAGGAGGTTGAGGCTGCAATGAGCCATGATTGTACCACTGTACTACAGCCTGGGTGACAGAGCAAGACCCTGTCTCAAAAACAACAAAAATGAAAACAACAGCAAAAATCATGGACATTAATAGGTGACATTCTGAAGACAGGAGGGCAATCCAAGCTGGGGAGATTAATATAACCAAGACGAGGAGTTACACATTAGTGATGTGTATGTGCATTATCAGAGAATCATTATCCTCTTTAGGTTTGAAAGTTTACAATATTATATTACATTTTCTTCTTCGGACTATACTCTTGTTTTATGTTATTATAATGCAGTTGTTTGTGGTGACCCTTAGTAGATGTTATGCCAGCATACAGAGGTTCAGACATGAGTACCTTAATAAGAAAAAAAAAATCTCCAGGTAAATATAACATTTGTATTTAAATTTATAAGGTAAATATTTATTTAAAATAAGAAAACAAATGAGTGGATTCACTTATGAAGCACAAATAAATAGATCAAACAATAGCAAGCAAAGCAAATGAAAAAAACCTTAGACAATAACAGCATACTCTCTCTCCTCAAAGATTCTGCTTTGATCTTTATAAAAGGAAGGTGTTAATGTAATTGAGTTTGGCCCCATATAAAGCAGGTAGCAGTTGTTAACTTTGCAAGGATGCCAGCCCAAGACGCTCCCTAATTTTCAAAGTACTAGAGAATCTAGGTTTTTATTGGAAATTCTCAGGCTTTTAAAAGACCAATAGTGTGTTTGTCAAACATACTGAGGAACAGTTTCAATATATGAGCTGCCAGTCTTTGATTCTTATTTTGGAGAATGTAGAAAAATCAATAGATTACACCTTCCATTCTTTATTAAATATTTGAAATCTCTGACAATTACCTGAAATACAATTTTTGAATGTTATTGGTTGAGCTCATACTACAGGCTATAAAAGTCAGATGAGCCAAGGTATGTTTTGTTTTGTTTTCAATGAAAGTTAAGTAGAAGGAAAGAAGAACAAAAAGCCCTTTCATTGCTTCATGGAAGCTGGGCTCTTCACCACAGAACGATGCACAGAGCTGAATGGGCCTTGGAGGTCTATCTGAGTTGTCTCTTTTCTTCTTCCTGAATATTGAACTAATGTAGGATTTTCAAGTTATAGCCTAGGCTTAAAGACTTCACAATATCTTGTTTATGAAACCAATCCCAAAATAATTCTTTAGAACTGTAGCTATGTCATACAGTCATTCCTCCATATACACTGGGGATTGGTTTCAGGACCCTGAAGATATCAAAATTCAAGAATACTCAAGTTTCTTATATGAAATGATGTAGTGCTTGCATATAACCTATGCACATCTTCCCATAATATACTTTAAATCATCTCTATATTATGTATAATACCTAATACAATGTGAATATGATATAAATAGTTGTTATACTATATTGTTGATTGATTTTTCTTTTTATTGTTGCATTGTTATTTCTTATTGTTTCCTTTTTCCAGATATTTTCTAAATACATTTGTTTGAATCATTGAATATATGTCTATATAGGGCACTCTGCAGACACTAAATAAATATGGTGGGAAATTGCTATATCACATTTTATATATATATATATCTCCCCCTTGTGCACAGATTTTACCATCTTTATTGATTGTGTGTGATTGATTGTGTGTGTGCAAACCAAGTATTTTGTCTGACCATAAAGATGGTATGTCCGAAGTGAGAATGAATTAGATAGCTATAATACTAGAAAAATAAAGTTTTTGTTTTTGGAAGGGGATTTAAAGCAAGCCAAAACTCAATGCTTTATTATTGCCTGTGTTCTTAGCAGTGGTCACTTTTGAAAATTAGTCCTAGTGGTTTTCTATGACAATTCATGTTTTCGACCAATGGAACTTCTTTACCCTTGCTTCCACAGGGTTGTTTCTCCTTGGTTATTTATTAGTTCAGCATTACTGCACTAGCAATATTTAGGATGTATAGTCAAGTTCGTCTTGAACATCTTTATAATATTGTATCATCTGACAGATTATAGTTGCTGAAAGTCTTTAAAGAAAGAAAAAATAAAGAACTAAACCATTTATATTATAGAAAATAACAGAAACAAAACTTTGTAGTTGAGTTAGTCCTTTATAGATATCTAATTTAATTCTCACATCAACCCTGTTGATGCATTCTCACTGAACAAATAGAGGTCTCAAAAGAGTAAGTGACTGCTTTGGTGATATCAGTGTTATTATGAGCTTTGACATTAGATTAACCTTAATTTATAACCATAGATATCTACCAAACCAGTGTAATAAATAAGGAGAAATTCACTTGAACCTGCTTCAAATTAATCATAATTATATATATATCAATTGCTGCTATAGGTAGCTTATACATTAATTGCTAGATAGAGCTATGCAAGATACAGAATAAATTTGTTACATTAAAACTTTGGTCTAAAAATATCTACTAAAATATCTATTTACTGTAGTATTTGGAAATACAGATTAATATATCTCATAATATTAGACGTTGAAGCAAATTTTAATAAGCTGCAGATTAGTCATGTTATTCAATTAAACTGCCAAACATCTGTGTCCCAACATTTATATTTTCTTACTTTTATTTATGTTTACCTGCAGAATTTATCCTATATTTTTAATCATCAGATTTGGGGCAATAATGTTACCTGGTCATTGTTATGAATTATTAATTGATAAGTTTGAATGTATAGTATTTCATTAAGTTCTTACATTTAAGTGTCTATTCTGATTCTAGAATTGAAATCCTATGTCCAGAAGTTATATTTATTACCTGTTTTTTTGTATCTATTTCTCAAATTTTTGAATGCTATTCTTCAAAGATTTTGTTAGTCAGAAAGTACTTATTAGTTTTTGGTTATTTGCTTCTTAATAACTTGAAAGAAATTACCCAGAGAAAGATATGAAAATCAGCCAAGGTCTTATCATTAAGATTAGAATGTATAACCTAATTTATGTGTCTTAGAGAAAAGCCTTTAAAGATTTCATCCTTTAGACTTGAGTACAAACCACAACAGAATATCCACAAATTATCTTACTTCTTCTTTTCTAATGTACATAGTACTTTCAGAAATTTTAGGGGAGACAAGAAACATCATTTTATCGGACTATTAATGTTATTTAAATGAATTAGAAAATACTAGAGTATATTTATACTTATTAACCATCTAAAGTAAAAATGTATTCTCTCTGGCATTATAATAATGCCTGAAGAAAGAAAAAAAAATGTGAAATAAAAACTACCAACAAGTAAAATCATAATTTCTCTCCTATCTTGCCCCCCCTCTGCTTCTCTCTTCCTCATTTCAAATTAAGATATTCGTTCTCCTGCTGGTTGTAATGGAAATGAATTTCAGTGCCACCCTGATGGCAATTGCATTCCTGATCTGTGGCGCTGTGATGGAGAAAAAGATTGTGAAGATGGTAGTGATGAAAAAGGTTGCAATGGTACCGTACGATTGTGTGACCACAAAACCAAGTTTTCCTGTTGGAGTACAGGTAAGTGAACATTGCTTTTGGCTTCTGTTGGGGCTCCCTGAGTGTGTAGTCCTTTTGGCCCAGCCTGAATCTGTATCTCACCTTTGTAAAAAGTAATCTTATATTTCTGGTAGATGTGCTCATGTATAATAATAGTAGTTAACATTTAGGGAGAGCTATCAATGGGGCTAGCATAATTCTATGAATGTTCTCTGCATGAATTCCTGAGGCAAGGAGAAGTTTTTAACTTGCTCACGCTCACAGAGCCAACATGTCAGACTTAGGATTTAATTTAATTTAATTAATTAATTTATTTATTTTTGAGATTTGGGATTTTAAACCAGGCAATCTGGAATACAGAATCTGGAAATTCAGAATCAAGAGAGAGATAAGCATGCTAAACCAGATGGCAGCATTTCTCTTTCTGTAGATAAGGCCTCACCGTAAAATTTAAATGAAGATGACTTAGAAAAGAAAGACAGAATTATATGTATTTATTTTCAACTAATTTCCTAAATGTTACTGTACTATTGCTTATTTCTATTATGAGGAAGATGCTGACTTCCATTTAAAGCTTTGATTTGAGAGTCATTGAGGCTATTATTGTGTTTTATAAAGATACCCTATTACTATGACTGTTCCATTTTGGTTTCATATGCGTGCATGCGTGTGTGTGTGTGTGTGTGTGTGTGTGTATGTGTATACAAATAGGAAACCAAAATGGAAAAGTTACAGTAATAGAATATCTTATATTCTACTATATTTTACTACATATACTGGGTTCCAGTTGAAATGATAGACTTATTTTCTTCCCGCTTTATGCCACATGATGTGTTGAAGTTTATAGAGAAAAGTAGATTACAATGAGCTATTGTGGTTTAATTTGTGAAATGCTTGGTATCATCCTCCAAATAATCCATGGAAATAATTTTCTGTAGATTTCATGATATCATCTCTGGAATCTCTCTGATGTGAAATTGTTTTTCAATTGCTTAATCATGAGCTCTTAGTGATTTCTTTTGCTCCCTATTATTACATATTCTAACCAAAAGTACAAATAAGAAGTTGTAAAAGGTGTAAGAAAACACTGTGAAAGCCACGTGGCTGATGTGCATTTAAAGGTATAAAAAAGCACTGTCTTTCTTTTCTTAAACATGCCTCTTGGTTTTAATTAAATATTCCAATAAGAAAAAAGAAAAATAAATGCAAGCTAACATAGGTATAGATAAATACATACTCCTGAAGCCTTTTCCTAGCAAGGAAATTGTGTTTCCAAAACATTTTTTTCCAACAATATTTTTCACAATTATGTGACTCTCTTCAATTGTTACATAAAGAGCCATAATTTTAGGGTTGTTAGAAAAATGTGATTTTAAGTTTAGAAATGGTCTTTTTGGAACATGTATTAATTTAAAATTAACAGACGAATTATTGTAAAATGAATGAATTATTGATGGCATAAATAGGTTTTATTTAATAGGGCAATTCTAATGCCAAAGAGCCAATGATTTGACTCGAGTTAACATACTTCAAAGCATATATTGTGTATATTTTCTCCATATAACTTCTGGCATTTTCCTGATTGTATTAACTTAAAATATAGCAGCTAACAGTTTTTAAAACATATATGGAAAAGAAACTGGCAAACTTTGTTAAAACAAAATATAAACCAATATGGAAAATCCTGAGTTTCAATTACTTGGATATGCTGTTAAAGCAAATTTAGATGTGAAACATAAAACCAGGCTGCAATTTCTCTATACAGAAATAAATTATAAGGAGATTCACAGTAATGTAAATTCTCAAAGCTATGTATTAATAAAAACTAGTTTAAACTTCCAGTTGAGAAAAAAAATTTGCAGACAAAGAATGTAAACAATAAATAGTACGATTAAGTAAATTTAGCAGAATATTCTAAGTGCTTGTGATTTATTTTAAAATGTGAATTGATATTTTGCAATGAACACTTATAAAACAACTTCCTGTGAATATGGTTCAACATCAAAATAAATCTGAAGTATGATGAGGAAAGCTGGCTAACTTTAGAGAACTGAATTTTCTGAAACACTTTTGTATGTGTTGACTTGAGATTTGGATTATCAATTTAATAATGCTTTTAATTAAACATCAGATATTTCTACCAAATAGTTTTTAGGTAAGCAAAAATTTAATGTAAAAAAAAAAACTGTGATAAAACATATGTTTCACTTTAAAAGGAAAAAGTGAAAGGTAATAATGTATCCATCTGCTTCTAATTTGATCTGTGTTTTGGATATAGTAAACCACAATTTATCCAACTTCAGAAGAGTTGCACAATTACAAAGTCACATTTATGACAGACTTCTATGAACATTGCAGTCATTAAAATGAACCACAAATATAAGCAATGATTTAAAATATGTATTCATCTACAAACCTTTTGATATTTTTTCATTTACTTTAAATTCTCAGTTTTACAAGCTATAAGACCTTTAAACTACCCACAATGTTTAATCCGAAGTTCATGATTATTTTCAAAGTTTTTTAAAATGTTAGCTGAACATTCAAAAGTTTCAGACTAATTAATTTATATATGGTAATTAGAATAGCTTTTTTATACATAAACTGTCATCTATTGGTGTTCAAAACGTAGGCACATTAGGTTTTTAAATTCCTATGAAGATGAGAATAAGAGCTAACTTCAAGTACAATATAACAGTCATCATTTAAGAACTTCTAATCTCAAAGGACCTATTTTTGACCAAGAAGTGCACTGTGCCGCATCTGTTCTCTTACACTCCAGACTAACAAATAGCAGTTGTATTATAACTGAGTAAAAGGGAAGTGAATTTTCAGTCACTCTGTCATGGAAAAGAAACTCAGAAATGCCATTCTTCATAGTGATGGCAAGATACCGGGAAAATAGGCTCTCCAGCTATTTGTAGGAATGTAAATTTAATCCTTCTGTCCTACTGATAGAAATTCATGTAAAGAAAAGTAGGATTGTATAAGTTTATATATGCACAAAGATATTCAATGAGTCATTTTATTTTTAATAGTAAAAAATTAGAAACACTATATTGCTTATCAATAGGGATGGTAATAAATAGTTGTGTATTCACACAAGTACTCTAATGTCACTAAAATAATAAAAAAGGAATTTATGTGAAGGTGAAACTTCAAGTTTACACTCTGAACTTTCAGCTTCTCTGTTTTCATTTCTCAACACACAGAAGTGATGATAAAATATAACAGGATAAAATAAAAGAGATACTGCCTGATGAACAAAAAATATGTATCTCTGAGTAACAGAAATATAGCACAGTATCAAGTGGTGTGCTGAGCTAAAGCTGAGTACCTTACTGAGTTGAGTATGTAGGCTAGCGGAAATGAACGGGTCCTCAGATCTTAGGGTCAATAGAAATAAAGCTGTCCCACATGAAGCTGGGATCTGGAGGCAGGCATTACTGGAAATCAGAACCTGGAAAGAAATTCCATTTGCTTTTGAAAGGAGAGTTGAAAAACTATACATATCACTGCTAGTTGCTGCCAGCGGTAGTTACTTGAATGAAGTCATGTGTCTAAAGAGATGGGAGGACACAGGCATGGCAATTGAGCTGAACTTCTGTCTGGCTTGGAGATTGAATCTGATAAAAGTCCAATATTGTTTTAGGATAGAATCTCACACAAAAAATATAAGTTGTATTTCTGAACCAAGAGTGCTGGAAATAATGGGGTGGGCCAAAGTCCAAGCAGCAGTGCTTGTGGATAGGCACAAGTAAACTCATAAAGTCAGAGAGGAAAATGAAAGTTCTGATCCAAGATGAGATTCCAAACCAGAATTTTAACATGTATGAAGAAAACTATCTCATCAAAATCAGTCATTACAAAATAAATTATTCATGACTAAATGAAAATAAGCTATATGTCTGAAAAATAAGTTTACAATAAGTATGTTGAGACCCTCGAAAAGAAAAAGAAAAAATATTACTCCCAAAATGACTAAGAATTCAGCACAGATATGACAAGCAGAATAATTGCAATAGGAAAAGGTGGAAAATGAGACTATCTTAGTTCAGGCTGCTGTAACAAATTATCATAAACTGGGTTGTTTAAACAACAAACATTTATTTCTCACAGTTCTAGAGACTGAGAAGTACAAGATCAAGAACTGGGAAACCTGGTGTGTGTCTAAGGCACTCTTCCTGGTTTGCAGATGGCAATCTTCTTATGACATGCCAACTCTACTCTCGTAACTGATTACCTCCCAAACCTCCCAATACCATCACATTGGGGATTAGGATTTCAACATGAATTTGGTCTGGACACAAACATTCAGTCTATAACACCTATAAGAAAAATGTGGTTCAAAACCACAGTGGGATTGCATCCTTTCGACATCCGTTGATTGATAATAAACAAGCCCAGTAACACCCATGCTGGTGAGAGTACAGGAGGCAGACACTTTGCTTTCAGTGGAGATTGGTGAACCTCTATGGAAAGCAATATATTTCAATGTTTACAATGTGTCTCCAATTTTACCCACAATTTCACCTCTAGGAATTTATCACGTAGATATATTCATGCATTTGAGGAGTGAGATGTACAAAGATATTTATTTAAAGCTTTATTAAATGTGTTTAATAAACTTAAACCAATACATATATACTCTTCCATGTACACCAAAGTTATAGAAAACTCTTTCAAATTTGACCATATGTTAGGTTCCAAAGAAGTCTTAAAAGTATTTCAAATAATTGGCAATTTACAAAAAGCATTCTCTACACACACACACACACACACACACACACACACAAAATAGAAATCTACAGCAGAATGATTTTTAAAAATGTATTTGGAAACTAGGATCATACTTCAAAATAATCAGTGGATTAACTAAGAAATCATACATATATTTAAATATTTAGAACTGAATAAAATGGGTAATATATATCAAAATGTTTATGACTTTTAAAAAAAGACTTGATATTTTAGACCAATTTTAGGTTCACAGCAAAATTGAGCAGAAAGTACAGAGACTTCCTGTATACTCCCACCGCCCTCACATGCTCAGCTTTCTTTACTGTCAATATACTGCACCAAAGTGGTACATTTGTTATAATCAATGCACCTACAGTGACACATCTTTCTCATCCAAAGTCTATGGTTTACATGAGGGTTTACTTTAGATGTTGTATATTCTATGGGTCTTGACAAATAGATGATGACATGTATCCATCATTATAGCATCAAGGAGAATAATTTCACTGCTCTAAAAATCTTTTGTACCCTGCCTGCTTATTCTTCCCTCCCCCTTAGCTCCTGGAAGCTACTGATCTTTTTACTGTCCCTATGGTTTTGCCCTTTCCAGAGTGTCATGTCACTGAAATCACATCGTATGTAGACTTGCCGTATTGACTTCTTTCACCTTGTAATATGCATTTGAGTTTCCTTCATGCCTTTTCACGGCTTGGTAGTTGAACTCTTTAAGCTTTGAATAATATTCCGTTATGCCACAATTTTTTCATCTGTTTACCCACTGAAGGACATCTTTGTTGTTTCCAAGTTCTGGCAATTATGAATAAAGCTGTTATAAATATCTACGTACAGGCTTTTGGGTGGACACAAGTTGTCAATTCATTTGGGTAAAGACCAAGGAGTCCATTTACAGGATAGTAGGGTCAGAGTATGTTCAGTATTTCTAAGCAATGGCTGCACTGTCTTTCAAAGTGGCTATACCATTTTGCATTCATTCACTTGTGATGCATGAAAATTTCTGTTGCTCTATATCCTTGAACACCTTTAGTGTTGTCACTGTTCCAGATTTTCATCATTCTGATAGGTGTACAGTTGTATCTCATTATTGTTTTAATTTGCATTTTTCTAATGACTTATTATTTTGAGTATATTTTCAAATGTTCATTTGCCATTAAATTGATTTTAATAGTTAAATGTCCCAAACAACCTAACTAGGCAAAAATAGGGCACTAGGTGCAAACATGATATTTCTATATAGTAGAATGCCTTGCAGATTTGGAAGTCATTATAATGCACTGACATGAACACTTCTCTGTGATTACATGTTGAGTGAAAAGTGAAGGAGTGCAAGAGTGGGCATAGCATGTAATATTGTTTAAGTGCAAAGAAAATAAAAGTATTTTCTTTCTATGATAAAAACATTTCTGTTTTCATTCACAAGAGACTATTGTCATTGTTTGTCTCTAAGTATGGGGAAAAAGTGGCTAGGAAGAATGACTGAGAAGGTATCATAACTTTTACTGTGTCCTTTTTTGATTGACTGCCTTTCTTTGACTACCTTTCTAAGAGCTGCGATAGTTTGGTGCTGACTCATCTACCTTCCACTCTAGATTCCATTGGAATAAGCAATATACATTTTGAAATCAAGTTCCAGAGTAGTGTTATTAGTTAATGACAAGTGATCTTTAGCAGAAGAATGTAACAGAACTGACTGGCAGACATGTGGATTTAACTTTAACAGTGGCATCGTACTCTGTTCTGATCTGCTGTGTAATGAAAATTCTCTGTGGGCTTCTGTGAATGGCAAACATTATTCTTGTCTATTTTTGGATTGTTTTGTTTTCTTTCCCCTATTGTTGTATCAGTGAATACAGAATAAAATGATGAATTTAATCATTGTGGAAAACAAATCTGGATTATTAGAACCAAAAATATCCTATAATGGTATAGTGATTTTGTTAGAATTATATGATGGGTTATATATGAAATATTTCTAAACATATCCCTTTTTTTTCTTTCTGGAACCAGCCCTATGGAATACTTCTAATTATTTCCGATGAAAATAATATGGCAAGCTGTTCATTGTTTATGTGCCAGAAAGCTAATAAAATATTTTGCATTTTTCTTCTTATGAGCCTCCTATATTTTTCCTAGATTCCTCCCAGCGATTTTTTTTTTTTTTTTTTTTTTTTTTTTTTTTTTTGAGATGGAGTCTTGCTCTGTCACCCAGGCTGGAGTGCAGTGGCGAGATCTCGGCTCACTGCAAGCTCCGTCTCCTGGGTTCACGCCATGCTCTTGCCTCAACCTCCCAAGTAGCTGGGAGTACAGGCGCCCGCCACCTTGCCCGGCTAATTTTTTGTATTTTTAGTAGAGACGGGATTTCACCATGTTCCCCAGGATGGTTTTGATCTCCTGATCTCGTCAGCTGACAGTTTTAAACCTTTTGTTGTATGCCTACTCTTCTTGTTTCCCTTCAGTCCTGTCTATAAAGAAGAATAAACAATGTTCCTTTTTGTCCAGGAGGGCTCTTTTTTAGATTTATTTATTTTATTTATTTATTTATTTATTTTTGAGAAAAAGTCTTGCTCTGTTGCCCAGGTAGGAGTGCAGTGGCATGACCTCAGCTCACTGCAACCTCCAACCCCCAGGTTCAAGCAATATCTGCCTCAGCCTCCTGAGTACCTGGGATTATAGGCATGCATCACCACACCTGACTAAATTTTTTTTTTTCTTTTTAGTAGAGATGGGGTTTCACCATGTTGGCCAGGCTGCTGTCGAACTCTTTACCTCAAGTGATTCACCCACCTCGGCTTCCCAAAGTGCTGGGATTAGAGGTGTGAGCCAGTGCCCCCAACCCCTTCTTTAGATATTGATCCTGTGACCTCCTAATCCTTGTGGGAGCTTAGTCACCTTTCTTGTTTGGTTTTCTATTTCTTTCTCCACACTAATTTTTCTTTCTCTATGTAACTGTATTTAGTCCAATAACCTGAAAAATACTTTTGATTTTATTACCTTTTCCCTGTCTTCCTTCTTCACTTCATTAAATCACCTTATGTAAGTACCTCGATGTCTTATGTCTCATTAATTCCTTCACCCCTTGCAATCTAACATCCAATGGCTTCCCTTGATGGAAATGGCTATTTTGATGGTCACCAGGAATGATTTCTTAGTTTATGCTCTTCTGTGTTTTGAGTCCTACTCTGCCATTCAGTAACTGCATGAGTGCAGATAAGTTACTAAACCTCTCTACATTATCGTTTTCTGATCTGTAGAATAGATATGATAATAATAACTGGTAGAATGTACAAAGAGTGCCTAGAACACTGTAGAAGCTTAATAAATGACACTTTTCACTACTAGTACTGCACCTCGGCTTCTTTCTCTGCAACACTTAACCCTGCTGCATGTCCTCTCCTTTCAATATTTTCTTATGAATTCTCACATTGGATTGTTCTCTTTAGCCACATGGCATTTAGACTCCTCTTTTTATTTCACTTTTCCTTGCCCATTTTCCTCTACCTATCCCTTATATTTAATTTTAAAATATACTTGTTGAGCACATAATATGTGTCGAGCATTGTAGATATTTTTCTCTTAATTTGTTTTGCTCCTTCTCATCTTTCTTCAAGGTCTTCACGGCAATCTCTTCTGTCCCCAGTTTTAACCATCACCTCTAGGACTCCAAAATTTCTGCCACTGACATTTACTCCCTACTTCCAACCCATTTTTTCCCAATGCAATGCTGAACATTCTACTTTCTCTTCAAAGTCAGAAATGAGTAAGAATGTATCATTTCCGTTAGAATATGTAATCCCCTGTACACTCAGATTTAAAGCAGAAAGCACCCTTTGACACTTCTAACTTGAAATCGTTTTCCAAGTCCTAGTCCTACTGAGGTTACTTCTGCAATATCTCCAACATCACCCATTCCATTCTCTACTCACGTCTCATAACCTAAGGTTAAGCTTCCATTATCTATCACTCAGATCTTTGTGTGGCCAACTGTGTTTTCCCCTGACAGTCATTAGCTTCAATCCACTCTATCCACAGTTTTGGCTTCCTCTTACCTCTCAAGATGTGACCTAAGCACATACTTTTAAAAAATCTTTCAGTCGTTCAAATTTGCTGAATCTTATAGACAATCTCCATTGCTAATTCAAAAAGTGTCTCAATTTTCTTAACCATAATCAGATTAAGAAACGCTTCTTGAATTAGGGGCCCCAAACTGCTTCATTATTGCTTTTTGAACAGGTCCCATTCTTTCCTGCTTTTATACCTTTAGATAAGAGTTTCATCTTTTGTGTGAATTCGATTAAACAAGTAAGGTTGAATATTCAGCATATAAACCTGCATATGTTCAAAATTACCGCCCAAAAATCACCCATTAAACTTAATATACATGGTTCTATGTATATAGCTCAGGATAATTTGTACCTATAACTCTATTATAAACAAGGTAATGCTTAGCATAAAATAAAAAGCAAATATAAAAATTAGAATTTTATAATGAATTCACTTAGAGATGGAACAAAGATCAGCATAAGAAAAAACTGATTCTCTTCTACTATGTATGCCCTAACACATTCCTACTGAGTAGCAAGAGTAGTCACTATGCTATTAAATTTTTATTTCTTTCACCTGTTCTGTTTACTTGCTTTTGATTTTGTGTGGGGTATATATTCTAATGTTAAGACTGTACACATAAGGCAGCTGTCTATATTAAATGCTTTTTTCCTTACGTAAAATTTTCTACCATCCTTCAAAACACTGTTCAAAAGAATAGTTTGGTAAAGCTTGTTTTGCATCCTTCCAATCATACATATTTTCCACCTCCTTGAAAATCCATAGTACTCTCTGATGGTTATATGGCTTTCATCTTATTCTACTTTATATGTTCAATATTAGAACATTTGTCATTACTAGAGTTATTGCTCCACAAGGTCAGGAATTTGTCTTCCCCATCTTTCTACACTCTTCAGTAGAAAATCAAGCATATAATACTCAAAAAATATTTGTCAAATTGAATTGAAACCAAACACTGTTAGAGAAACAAATATGTAGGTAACACTAAAGGTTAGTAGCATAAACATTTTTTAAAAGATTAGTTTATAGACCAGTGTTCAAAAAGGCATTATAATAATATAGTTGCAAGTAAATCCATTTAGACTTTCTCAAAGATTCACTTCATATTAATATTATTATTCTTAATATAAACTGCCAGTCATATCCCAGAACAGAAATTATCCCATTATAGCATTTGTTGTCTTTTTATTAAACTAAAAACAAGTCAGTTTACAAAAAGATAGATCTATTTCAGAACATGGTCATGGTCAAGAGTTTAACACAGAAAAGAGAAACTCTAGAAGAGATTGTTATCAATTTATTTTGGGAAACTAGCATGTTTTCTACAATCATAAAAACTTAAGATTTTCTATACCTGTTGACTTTGTAGTTGTGTTTAACCAATTTTCTGGGTTTTGGGGATTTTTTTAAAAAATTTGCTGTTGTTATTCTTGTTACTTATCCATTCTTATTTTCTTTTCTCAAAGGACAAAACCACAGTTACCAAAATAGAGTGTTTGTCATGTAGTTATCAAGTTGAAAACATCATTATAAATAAATGAGAAAATATTTTGTAGAGCTCAACTTCATACTAATTATCTAATATGGTTTTCAGCATCTTCTAAAAACGAATTAGTAAACACAAAATGATTTACTTGGTTACTTGAATTACTCTGCAAATTTAAAAAACTTTATTTTAAAGGTTTTTGGATATTCTATCTATTGGATAGTTACAATGTCTATAATATGTTTTACTATTATTAATAACTACTTATTTCTTATATATAAAGAAGGGAGTTTAAGCAAAGAAATCTGTGATATTTGTTCATTCAAGGTTTTATGTCCAATGACTTGATTAGGTACTTGATTAGGTGAGGATTTATCTTGATATGAATCAAGTAAAAATCAATATGTTTCAAGTATTTTTACTGAGGCCATTTGCTTTTGGGTTTTACCTAATTCATGTTCATGAGTTAGAAATTCATTAAACTTGCACAGCAAAAGAAACTACCATCAGAGTGAACAGGCAACCTACAAAATGGGAGAAAATTTTTGCAACCTACTCATCTGACAAAGGGCTAATATCCAGAATCTGCAATGAACTTCAACAAATCTACAAGAAAAAAACAAACAACCCCATCAAAAAGTGGGTGAAGGACATGAACAGACACTTCTCAAAAGAAGACATTTATGCAGCCAAAAAACACATGAAAAAATGCTCACCATCACTGGCCATCAGAGAAATGCAAATCAAAACCACAATGAGATACCATCTCACACCAGTTAGAATAGCAATCATTGAAAAGTCAGGAAACAACAGGTGCTGGAGAGGATGTGGAGAAATAGGAACACTTTTCCACTGTTGGTGGGACTGTAAACTAGTTCAACCATTGTGGAAGTCAGTGTGGCGATTCCTCAGGGATCTAGAACTAGAAATTCCATTTGACCCAGCCATCCCATTACTGGGTATATACCCAAAGGACTATAAATCATGCTGCTATAAAGACACATGCACACGTATGTTTATTGTGGCACTATTCACAATAGCAAAGACTTGGAACAAACCCAAATGTCCAACAATGATAGACTGGATTAAGAAAATGTGGCACATATACACCATGGAATACTATGCAGCCATCAAAAATGATGAGTTCATGTCCTTTGTAGGGACATGGATGAAATTGGAAATCATCATTCTCAGTAAACTATCGCAAGAACAGAAAACCAAACACCGCATATTCTCACTCATAGGTGGGAATTGAACAATGAGAACACATGGACACAGGAAGGGGAACATCACACTTTGGGGACTGTTGTGGGGTGGGGGGAGGGGGGAGGGATAGCATTGGGAGATATACCTAATGCTAGATGACGAGTTAGTGGGTGCAGCGCACCAGCATGGCACATGTATACATATGTAACTTACCTGCTCATTGCGCACATGTACCATAAAACCTAAAGTATAATAATAATAATAATAAAATAAAATAAAAGGAAAAAAAAAGAAAAAAAAAAAAGAAATTCATTAAACTTACCATACTTGATTCGCCTTCTTATCTAAATTTTGGTAAGAACTAAAACCAAACACAAATAGAGAGAAGCAATTAAGCTTCAAACAGCCCCTGAAAAATCAATAGGAAGAGGTGGGCTATTTAAGCTTATACAATTCATTTAAACTATGTATTCATATTTATTCATATCTCTGGTGACATTATTTGTTTTAAAGTTTTACAGTCATCTGAATGTCATTTTTGTTTACCTTTTCCAAGCAGTATTTATGTCAGGGATGGCAAATAGCCTTACTGCTATTCTGACTCTAAAAGATTGATATTGATTTATAGATACATCTGTTGAAACAATTCTAAGGTCATTTTGGAGTCAGTGGTTGGGAATGCCATCATGGATTGGCGATGTGTCTGGGGAAAAAAAACAAAGGAAGTTGCATTTTGATAAACCAAATTAAAAATGGGAATTTGTATATACTTGAACTCTTGCAAATGACTTCATACAATTTAATGCTTAAGTATAGAATGTCATATTTTAGACTACAATGATATATTATGCATTGATCTTTTCTTTCTAACTAGATTACAAGCCCCTTGGTGACAGGGATCAGGCTTTATGCTTTCTTATATTTCTGAAAGCCCTTAGTAAAGGATAAGGCACAGAGTAACTTCATATAATTGTTTACAAGAAGGCTGTTGAATCTGTTAGGCTTCATTGCATGTGTGTGTACATAATCATTTTTTTAAATTAGCCAATATATTTTGGAAAAGCTATGGAAGTATAAGGTAGAAGAAAAATAAAGCAGCACGAGTATTCAATGAAAAGTCCATCTTCCTCCTACAATGGGTTTCCAGTAACTAATTCTTTCCAGAGGCAACCAATTTAAACTATGTCTTGTGTGGCCCTCCAGAAAGAATTCAAATGGAGACAAGTCTATCCATGTACTTATATTGATAAATGTATGGAAATATAATCATAGATATTGATAAATAGCTAACTCCCTTTCAACACATCAGAAAGCCTACATACACTGAGTGCTATGCCTTTTTAAAATTAATTAATTTTGAAAATTAGTTTTCATTCACTTATGTAGATTGACACATTCTTCTTCACTCAAGCATATACCTTTAATGTATGGATGCATTGTAATTGATGTCACCAGGCTTGCAGTAATTATTTAAATTGTTACTTTCCTTTCCCTAATATATACAAAACAACAGTAGATATCCTAGCATCTTTGTGCATTTGTGCAAATATATTTATGAAAACATTTTCTAAAATTAGAATTACTGTGCTGAAGAGTTGACGCATGTTTCATTTGCTGGATTTCTTGACATTGCCCTAGAGAGAGGTTATCACAATTTTCAATATTTGTGCTGTTTCTTACATTACTGTCAAATCTAGTTTTGTATTATCCAACTTTTTGATCTTGATCTAATAGAGTAGGAAGGATGTCAACTAGTTATTTTAGTTTACCTTTTTTAATTGAAAGGGATATTGAATATCTTATGTTTGTGAACTGTTACAATTTCTTCATGCATCTTGCACCTGGATTGAGTGTTATCTTATTGATTTAAAAGAGCCCTTGTATTTTTTAAAAATATGCTTTGTGTCATATAATGAAATATTTTTAAAAATATGATGAAATGATTTTTTCTGGCTTATTGACTGTCCAGTGACTTTGTCTATGGAGTTTATTGTTGCAATATGGAATAAAATATGTTTATAAAATTTAGCTTAATGTTTGTATTTTTAACATCCTTATTTCAAAATGATTACCTCTTTGATATATCTAGAATATAGTATAGCATAAGAAGCCAAGTAGAGATTCAGCTTTATTGTTTATCCTCCAGATTGGCAAATGAGGTGGTACTACATCATTAATTTTGTTCTCTGCTATTTAGATTGCCAACTTTTTCATATATAAAATCCATATACATAAATAGACCTATTTCTAATGTCTCTGTGCTCTTTAATTACTAATATCTTTATTGATATTTATAAAAAGTATTTTAACTACTATTACATTAAATTACTTCTAAATAGTTGGAATATATACAGTTTCTACTCATTAAGATTCCTCTGTTTTGTTTTTTGTTTTTTTTTTTTGGTAAGATTCTGAATGATTTTTCTGGTTTTATTTTTTAATTTAAAATAAGCTTGTAGGGTTGCATTAATATTGTTACTATTTTGAAAGGATTGTTTAAGAGAAAATTAATATCTTTACTAATCCAAGACCAAATAATATCTATATTCAAGGCTTTTTTTCAGATTTTTTGTAGAATTTGGATTTGTATAAATGTTATATAGTTCTTGTACATTTTAACCCAAAATACATTTTTTATGATAAAATTTTAATTGGCCTTTTCTTCTAGTGTATGCTCTCTATAGATACGAAATCTGTTTTTCTATTATTTTTGAAACTAGCTACCTATTTTTTGAATTCTTAGTTTATGTAATTTTAATTGACTTTATAATTATATGATTATATTAACAACACGTAATGACACTCTTTTCTGATGTTATTCTTCATTTCTAATATTATACCTCATTTCTTTCTATTACCTAATTGTCCTAAGTAGTATTTACAGAACAACATTATTGGCTTTATTTATGATGTTAATGCAAAAGTTTATAATGTTTCTCTATTTATATCAAATCTAGTGAAGTATCTGTTAATTCTTATTTTAAGAGTGTTTTTATCAATGTTGAATATCAAATGCATTTTAGTTAACTATGGAACTGATTATATTTTATTTGACATAATAGTGTGAAGAATTATTGATATATTTTTATAAATAAAACATTTTTGCACCTATATTTTAATTATTTTAAAATTTACTCACCTATAAGACTTAAGAAGACATTTAAATACATAATGGCTTTTGGATATATACAATGTAATATTTTCCATTTCCCTTGTATTTGCCCCACTTATTTTTATAAGATGCTGGTATGTAGTCAGTCAATACCTAGTATTATCTTTAGGTACATTTAAAAAATTTATATTACACCTGAACATTGCATAATCTAGAAAAGATAATTAATAAGAAGTCAGTGAAAGACAATTTCGAAAGGAGGAATAATTTGCAGTGAAACATTTACATAGATGACAGTGCCAGTCATGGTGGCTCATGCCTGTAATCCCAGTACTTTGGGAGGTTGAGGCAGTGGATCACCTGAGGTCGGGAGTTTGAGACCAGCCTGACCAACATGGTGAAACCCCGTCTCTACTAAAAATACAAAATTAGCCGGGCATAGTGGCACATGCCTGTAATCCCAGTTACATGGGAGGCTGAGGCAGGAGAATTGCTTGAACCTGGGAGGCAGAGGTTGCAGGGAATGGAGATTGCATCATTGCACTCCAGCCTGGGCAACAAGAGCACAACTCCATCACAAAAGAAAACAAAACAAAACAAAAGTAACAATGAACATTGATCTCTTTGTGTTTCTCACTGTTACTGCTGAATCATGCTGGCTAAACAATAATTATTTTATTTTTTTCTTCTAGAAACAATAACATTCTATAAATTCTGTCTATACATATGTTGGTCGCCAAAATGTTTGATATCATTTGATATTCTCTTATGAAAGGGCATGTACATATGTCTGGAGTGGGGAGTTGGGGTGTTGATGTTATAAATGTGAATAGAAGGACAACCTCTCTTGCTAAAATGAGGCATTTACCTGAATTTGGGTTTCTGACAGGCACCGATAGCATTCACCTAAATTTAGGGATCTAAAAGGCACTGATATACAAATGTATCTTTAAAGTTTGCTTTTAACAGTTTTGCGATTAAACTTTCAATTAGTCACAGAAAACTTCTTTATATATATATTTAAATAGAGCAGAGCAATGACTTGAAACTAAAGAAAATATCAAAGCCCAAACAATAAGAGCACTTTAAGAACAGGGCAAGAAATATTCAAATGCTGTCATTAAAATAAACTGTCAAATAATAAGCAAATAGATTTTGTTTTCTTTTGCTAAAGACAAGTAATTCTGCCTGCGACTGAAGACAATAATGGCCACTCATTATCACAATGACCTAATCACAAAAATCAAACTGACACTATTTCTGTTTTCTTAAGGGAGATGCATCAACAAAGCATGGGTGTGTGATGGAGATATTGATTGCGAAGATCAGTCAGATGAAGATGACTGTGACAGTTTCTTGTGTGGACCACCCAAGTATCCTTGTGCTAATGACACCTCAGTCTGCCTGCAGCCAGAGAAACTCTGCAATGGGAAAAAGGATTGTCCTGATGGATCTGATGAAGGCGATCTCTGTGGTATTGCATGTTTAATTGTACTGACTTCTCCATGAAAACTACAACCTTTTAGTTCAGTTGCTGTTACTTAATATAGTAGCATTCATTCCTTTCATTCATTCCCTTTAAATGTAGCTTTTAGCATTGAACCTTGTCTACATTTTTCAGACTCTCTAAGGCTACAGTAAAAGTCTTCAATGTGATCAGAAATTTCTGAAAATAAGACAGGAAAAGCTAGCCTATATCGAAGTCACTTAATTGTAGAGCTGTGTTCATCATTTAGGTCTCTGGATGGCCAGTGATGTTCCCCCAGTTGAACTGATAATTTGTTGATCCCTCAGAACAAGGAAAACTTGCTATTCCTCATCTATGGGATAGAGCTCACCACCACCCTATATATTTTGATAAGCCTTCTAATCATTACAATAGAAACTGATTTTTAGGAAGGGAAAGAGACTGGATAATAAAGCCAATTGAATATTACCCAATTTAACATAATTTTCCTTCAAGTTTTTAGTCCTCATACAACAGCTTTCTTTAGTATGCGTTATCTAGTTAAAATGATGATTTCAATGAGCTTTGAAATCACGTTGACTAGCAATCTTTCTTACCAACCAGCACATACAAAAGAAAATTACATTTCCTTCTCTTTCGGGAGATCAGAGATTTAGTAAAGAGATTTTTTAAAAGTGTTTTCTAGATAATACTGAAGGTTACATCAATAGATAATGAAGAACGGTTTACAGAATGATAAGAACAATAATGAGATGACTTGAGGCTGTGAGAAAATGACTTTAGGAAATAATGAAGCTAACTGATTGAAACTAGGAAAGACAACTACATTGAAGCCCAAAGTTATGTTTTGACCTCAAATGAGCATTAATAGCATACTGAATGATATAAAAAAGGAATTTTTTTTTTACCATATGTGGTAAAATGTCTTTTTTTAAGTCATGATTTTATAAAATAACCTTGAAACAGTGAATGCAACAGTCTTCATTCGATGAGGCTAAAATTACATAAAAAAATTAAGAACAACAACAAAAAAACTTAAATTGAGCAACAAAAAAGTTATAAATAAAAGATGACAAACGTCATTATTCTGTATTCATTTCTTTCTTGTCCAGCTCATTCTTTGTAGTTGGAGTGGGTTGGTGAGAGGTTTGCTCATGAAGGTTGTAAATACAATTCTAAAAGAAATTGTTAATACTCTTAAAAGAAGAAAGAATGTAATTATGGAAAAACTAGACTTCAACAAGCTTAAATTCTTTTCTTCAATTAAGTCTTTAGGTGACTTAATTTCTTAAAATCTTGGTTTTCTTATAATTAAAATAGAGGCAACAGTATCTATCAGGTAATCATGGTAATAATGCCTGATGCCCTACAGTTACTGAAAAATATTAGTACTTTTCTACCTTTTCCCCATCCTTCAAGTTAAATGAAATAAATAAAAGGCAAAAGACAGAAAGTACACCCATTGAGAAAAATGAAGAAAATGATTTAAAAAAAAAAGACAACCTTATTTTCCTATTCTTCACTTTCCAAATTGGAAAAGTAAAAGAGTAATGAGAGGATTTCCTCTTAATTCATTTCTTTGTCTACTTCAGAATTGAAAACCACTTCTTATCTAGCCATATGGTCATTACTTAAAGAGCTTTGCCCGAACATTTCAAAAGATTATAGAGACTGAAATAGATTATAAGGAGGAATCTGGTGTGGAAGTACCAGAGAAAATAAAAAGACAATTTTGTCATGATTGCAGCATTGTGGCATATTGAACTACACACCCCACTCTTTCAGAGGTGAAGTCATGAAGAGTTAGAGCAATGAAAACAGAAAGCAAATACTGGCCAAGGGATTAGATTGCCTTTTCTATGGTTATAGCAATGTATATGAGGAAAAGGAGAACCCAAGAATGTGAATCTTGTAATTCTAGTGAAGAGATTTTTTGGGGGGGAAATTTTAAAATAATTTCAAAAGAAAAGGATTTGCAATTAACGAACAAACGAAAATAGATTTTAATTACTCTAAAATGGAGTTATATTGATCCTTGTTTTAACAATATGTCAAAGATAAAGCCAGATGCTAACTAGTAAAACAGTAAGTAAAGCTTTTACTCATTAGTAACTCTTGTAATAGAGAGTCCACTGTGAACTGAGCTCACCTTCATGAAACTAAAGACTGGAAACTTTTTGAAGGTCGGGGTGTGCTAAGGAAAAGGCACTAAGGGAGTTAAAGGGGCTGCTCCACAAAATTATGCCACCTGGGTTTGATAATTGGTGCTTAAGTGGAGGGAAAAACAGGCTTCTCTTATCTTTGTGACAAGAGGCAGTGGCAGCAAGTAAGAGTAAGACACCCACTGGGCTGGGAGGGAGCATGAGAGTCAGAGTTCCCTTCTCAGGTGTTTGCACTTCAAAGAAAATGCTCTCAGCGCCTTAGAAGGCAGTTCTGGGTAGTAGATTTACACCACAAAAAGGCACAGAAAGGATTTATAATTGCAAGCTTTCTAAAGCAACTACTTTAAGAGGAGGTTCAGGGCCTATCTGCCTATTATCATGAGCGTTCTCAGGCAGACAATTTAATGTGGGGTCTGGGGTCATTCAAGGGACATGCACTTAAGCTGCTGGACAATGTGCTAGAGATTGTTCAAGTCTGTTAGTATGTATCTGTGGCCCAGGGGCATGAGGAGGGGGGTGGTGGAGGTTAGGGCAATGGGATGAAATCATTTGTGCTGAGAGTCTGCAGTTTTTATTGGCCAAGGCTGAGGTCTAGTCAAGAAGAGGACTTAGAGGATCCTGGCTAGTGTTTGGTCAAGGATAGAGTCTTTGTCAGGTAATCAAAAGTTTTAAAAGAACTTGCAGGATTAACGACAGGTTTAGGGCTAAGTAAGAATCAACAGGTTCTAATTATGCAAATATTGGCATTAAATTTATATATTCAATTTCAGATTTCAATGTGAATTTCATTTAACCTAAAATCTGTGACGTCATTCCACAGATAGTGTTAGAAAGAGACACTTCGGTACTGAGAAAACAGTGACACTTGAAATAAGCTAAAAGCATTGTAACAATTTTTTTTTCTTTACCTCCTGGGCACAATGACATTTCTTTACAGTAATTTTCTGGAAAAAGAATGTCAGTTGAACTAAGATGGGGCAAATACTTCGAAATGACTGCTGTTTTAAAATGCTTATGATTATGGGTGAACAAACATATTTGGAGGAACCAAGAGCTGAATCTATTTTTGTTCTTCAAAATAATACCAAACTTGAATTGAATTGTTAGACAAAGCAGTTAATACAATCATTTTCCTTTTCTTATTACTGTAGCTTCATTGATGATGACAAATTATATGAAGAAGTGTTGACCCATATAGAGCTTTTAAAAATGTAGAAATGTTTTTAAAAGCCTTATATTTCAGGCCAATTTTTATACTGGATACATTTTCATAGACAACCAGAAATATTTGCATCATATAAATAAATATTACTGCAATTTACCGATTATTAGACAATAGTCTTTTTAGCACATCTCAAAACATACACAATTAAAGAGGGTTTGAAATCCACTTGAAAATATTTTTAAAGCCAAGAAAGACAAAGCTTCTTTCAGCCTTATTACTACGTACCTAATGGTACACAGTGGTAGGTAATGGTGTGGTTTCAAAGACAATTATCTGCCATTTTCTTCAAGGTTGTAAGCATGTCACATTGAAATTTTCTCAAGTAGACAATTCTGACTACATTTTAGGACAATGTGTGCTTTTATACAATTTTTCTACTTTAAAAAATTCATCAAATATTTTTAACTCATTCTTCAATGTGAGGTATACACTGGTAAACAGAAGAGATATTTCCTATACCCTCATAGAGCTTACAATTTGGTGATGAAGTAGAATAATAAATAAATATATTTGAAGGACAGCTAAATATTTAAATGCTATTTAAAAAGCTAATCTTTTTTACAGGCTAATCATATTATCTATGTAATCAATACTATTGCTCATTATTTCAGCCAAAATACCAGGACAACCTTTTTTTTTTTAGTTTTTTGCTTATGATGTTTCCATGGCGTCATTGAATGAATCCTAATAACCAATATAAGAGGCACAATGTACAATTCACCTAACTTAAAAATAAATGCCTACAGCTGGTAAAGGATAAAGTAATCCATTCTGCATTGTAACTCCAAAATAGACTGTACAAGTGTTGCAAAAGATATATAGACACATATATTCATATATGTGTATATGGATATACTTGTTAATTTATTAACATCAAGATATGTCTAATATGAAGATCATCATGGTATGTACATCTTCTTTGGAAGACCTCTACAAATTATTTTGCACCGCTGCTAAAAGGCCCAACATAATCTTTCCAGTCATAATAGAAGCATTGAGCTCACTTTACATCTGTGGGGTAAAGCAAACTATACTCCCAAGTTTTATAGAAACGAAAATTTTCCATTTACAATTTCTATCACGTAGAATTAAATTTAACCTTTGGATAAATCCTATCATCATTTCTATACCAACCCCTGAAGAAAAAATTAGCCAAAGAGGACTTTCTTATATTCATTTGTAGTATCCTGGCTAATTGTAGGCTTAGAGAATTGAGTTCAATGAGTAGTATTTAACTGAGGAAAGCAATTGATAAGAGCTATAATCTGTTCCCCCCTTTTTATAGATGAGTGTTCGCTGAACAATGGAGGCTGTAGCAACCACTGTTCTGTTGTTCCTGGAAGAGGAATTGTCTGTTCCTGCCCTGAAGGACTTCAACTCAACAAAGACAATAAAACATGCGAAATTGTGGATTATTGTAGCAATCATCTAAAGTGCAGCCAAGTATGTGAGCAGCACAAGCACACAGTCAAGTGCTCATGTTATGAAGGTTGGAAGCTGGATGTAGATGGTGAAAGTTGTACAAGTGTTGGTAAGTAACTATTTTGTGTATGTTGCTATATTTAAGAATAGATCTTGAAAGAAACAAATCCCAAAACTGCTTCAGAAAATTAATAGAAGGATTCAACTCATTTTAGATAAAGCACTTAACTATAATGTGTTATTTTAGACCTACTATAAAATTTCTAGAGAGAAAATATAATAATCCTTACTTTTGCTATCCATTGAATTGTTACCATCAGATTATTTTTTTCCTGAAACATTGATTTTATTATATCCCAGATGGGCTTGTTTTTGCATGAGTAAAAGCATTTGCTTTGTTTCTCTGTGTATGCTTTTTTAGGGGGTCCTGCCCCACATTCCCAATTGTTATTTCTACTGCTCTTGAAAACAATTTCTTGCTCTGGCTGTGTTCATCTTCTAACCACTTATTTAAAACATTCTGAGGATTCTGTAGGTGGTTTTTCACAGTGGGAAAGGCATACAAGGGCTTTAGATTATGATATTCCAACTCTAATTGTGTAACTTACATTCATTCTTTATGTGACCCTAGGCAGGTTACATAACACTTTTGAGCTTCAGTTTTCTCATTTTTCAAGTAACGTTGCCCATTTTAACCATTTCTTGCTTATAGCATGTTGTAAGAGTAGCGTGAAAGACTTGTTACTGTGCCGCACACCCATTGGGTGTTTAAAGAAGTATCACTTCCCATCCACTTTTCTAGATTCTTAGTCTGAGTCCACAGGAAACTTAGAAGTCTATGGATAGAATTGAAGAGATTCAGGAACTTTGTTTGGGAAAATATGATAGCATTATTTTAACTTCTAACTGAAAGTTAGCATTTCTTTCCATTGTGAATGTATGCTACAGACCACCAAAGTCATTAGCAGCAACTATGAATTTGCTGATAGAAGTAATAGACATATTCATATCACATTATAGTTGCTGCACATATCTCAAAATATCACATGTTCAGGCTTTGAAACCCACTTCTAATTCAATAATAGGGTCCGTTAGACCCGCTGCTGGATCTTATTATTGAATACACTAATCAAATCCTCTCTGTCGGGGAATATCTCTTCAACTTTTTCCAAGACAAAAAGGAATTAGAATAGGAATTAAAATATTCTATCAAATAAAGTTTGAATTTCATGACATCAAAATAAATATAAATACATTTATGATCATATTCAAAAATTATTTAATTTCAATAACGGCACTTCAATATGTTTTCTCATCTATACTTTTTAAACCACTTTATTCTTACTGTTTTTGCACTTTTAAAAATTTTCTGATCTAGCACAACAGGGTGACTATAGTCAAAAATAATGTAATTGTACATTTTAAAATAACTAAGAGTATAATTGGATTGTTTGTAACACAAGGATAAATGCTTGAGGTGATGGATACCCCATTTACCCTGATGTGATTATTACACATCGCATGCCTGTATCAAAATATTTCATGTAACCTGTCATAGGTAGCAACTAGCTGGGGCCGTTGGCACAAGGGTAGAAGAATTTACCAAGACAGTTGTAGGTAATGAAAGGCAGATTTATTAGAGAAAGTATGAAAATACATTGCAAGGTTGCAACAGGCAGCATAGCAGAGACAGGGCTGTCTGCAGAGGCAGGGGCTGGAAGGACATTTTATATGGTTGGGCTGGAGGGAGCTACTTGCAGATTGAGGTTATTGTGGCCACAGGACAAGGAGGTCGTTGTTTATGATGAGATTAGCCACCTGTCTGATCGATTGTTCATTGTTCTTCCCCACTTGGAGCTCTCCCCCACCTGGAACCTCTTCCACATTGTTGCTTACTTATCTATCAGGCCTCCACATAACCTATAAATATACTACTACTATAACCCCTACTATGTACTCACCAAAATAAAAATTAAAAGTTATTTTTTAAAAAATCACAACTTTCTGAGGAGTCCACATGCTTCATCAGACTGCTAAGAACCCATACATTATGAACCTCGATTCATTGTGTTTCTTTCACTTAGGCTATACTTTCCTCACTTCATCTCCAGAAATCCTGGATATTCTTTGAGACGTGCTGGCCCAAGTCTTTTTTCATCAATTAAATCTTCTTCCAAACATCCTTGCTTTTCATTTATTTTTTCTTTCTATGTCTGGAACATATTGTTCTTGAATATATGTGATCACATTTTTAACTGGCTGTTTTATATTCTTAGATATCTTCTTATTTCTTTACAATAAAATAATACAAACTTTGAAGTCAGAATTCAGCTTACAGACTTTTCTCTTGTGTTTTACACAATATCCAGTCCACTTCGGGGAAAATAATATGCAGTTAATAAATACTATATTCTTTCAGATATTATTGTATTATTTTAATCTTTTACTTTATATTTTGTTTTGTTTTGTGATTATTTTTGTGGTAGTTTTCTTCTGACCATTAAAATTTGAGTCCTAGAGCATAAGTTTAGCAGACATTTATTCTATATTTCTTCTTCAATATTCTCACACAAAGTAATTGGCTTGAGAGGCTGAAAAACAGCAATTTGTTGTAATGGTAATAGTCATTTCATTCACCTACGTGTTTCGGATGAAAAAGCAATAGATCAAATATTGACCTCAGACACATTTGTGATCATATTTCACATGAGAATTGGCTCCAGATGTTGGTTTTGGATACAGATAACAAAATGATTGAGTGTCGTAGAGTGGTTATATACCATATGAAATAAATAACTTATGTTTAATGTTAGAATAATTCAACATTTAAATACAGGTGACCAGGGACAGAGATAACTCTCCTAATGGAATTGACTCCTCTGTTCTCAGCTCAGAATGGAACTGTAGGGGCAGAAAGGAGGTGTTCCCTTTCCTCCCCATCATAAGGGTCATAGATGACTCTCCTATAACAAAGACCAGTTAACAAGAGAAAATCATAGCGAATTTATTTGATCATAGTTTTTTGTTTTATTGTTTTTTGTTGTAAAATATTATAGCAATAGTTTATTGATAGGTAATTTGATTAGTAGAGTTATAAAGACAAAAAGGAGGAAAGATTACCAGAAAGAAGACATTATTTCTAACAAATCTTCAAGAAAATATTGATTATTAAAATGACTTTTATCTTATAAGTGTTG
This sequence comes from Pongo pygmaeus, assembly GCF_028885625.2. NCBI lineage: Eukaryota > Metazoa > Chordata > Mammalia > Primates > Hominidae > Pongo > Pongo pygmaeus. The sequence goes on along the minus strand of NC_072384.2, from coordinate 40,279,233 downwards.
CATATACAGTTTTAGCTCTTCAGAGCCCTCTATCGATAAGTTGCCTGAAATAATAAAGAATTTGCTACTGCAGCCTTGGGGAACATTTTTTAGTGTTGTATTGGTGCTTCTCTGACAAAGCGTACTTTTAATCAAGACAAACAGTCCCATATTTATGTTAAGTCCTAAATTCCAAGTATAAACACTGCAATTGAACTGACGGACTGGAATAAAATAATAAATCCTTAGATTAACCATACCAGCCTCTCACAAATTATTTGAATTTCATAAAAATATGAAGTGTTAACATAGAAATGAAATGGCAGCTGACTTTGTGAAAGCTCACACATTGAAACTAAATGAAATCTCAAGCTGTGGTATGGAGTTATTCTGTTACCAGGCAGCACTCCCTCACCATAAAAATAGCAACTAGCTACTGGTTTCTTAATGCCAAACTAATGATGATTTTGAAGACCAACCTTGCTCACTGTCATACCCATGGCTCAAACGGAGAACTTTTCCTGTCTCCTGATTTCCTTTCTTTTAGCTTAGTTGAGAAGAGCCCTGAAAAGGAAAAGAAAAAAGATCATTGAGTAAAACAAAATCTCCTGGAGTGTCATCTTCTTCTTGCAGATACCCTTGACAACAACAGGAGCCTTTGAATCAGCAGCACTCCAACAGGTCCCAAGTCAGTATCCTGTAAGGTTCCCATAGACCTGGAGAACTTCATGCAAACTTCTTGGTGGCCATGAACCTCTCCATGTACTTACTGAAGTTTATTTTAAAAAGATTACCTTCCATATCAAGTGGACAGATCTGGCAATCACTGCAGGTGCTCTGTGAAAGCATGCTGAGCTCAAGACAGTTCTCTTCCAGGTGAAGAATTTTAAGGCAAGGACAGCCAGATATCTTTATTGAGGCCTGAGATATCTTCTTCCAGTTGAGGATGAGTTTGATGACCTGCAGCTCTCCTACTATGTCAGGTATACTTCAAATCTGGTTCTTGGAAAGATCCACTGCATCTGGTGGCCTAGGCTACAAAGTTGGGTGATAGTGCTCCCAGTTGGTTCCCAGCGAGGCTCAGGGTCTTGAGGGTAGAGAGTTGCCCAAAGGTAGATGGCAGCTCTCTCAGGTGACTGCTGTTTAGGCGTAGCATCTCTAGAATTTTTTTTTTTAGGATTCCATAATCTCATTAGGCAGACCAGTTTATGTTGTTCAGGGAGAGGTTCTTCAGCAGAGTGAACTTCTGTATCAGCAAAGGCGGTAAGTTCTCCATCTTGTTGTTGGACGAATTGATGGTCCTGAGATTGCTCGTTAGTGTCTACAATTCTAAGGATAACTTGGTCAGCCTTCAGTCCTTAAACTGGGAGACAACAGTTTAGTGTGCCCATTCCACTTGAGTACCGAGGGCACCGTTTCCTATTTTAGTGCTTCGGTTCATATTCCTCCTATGGCTCAGCTGTCAGACGGTTCAGCAGGGGAAGCCCCAGGACCCATACTAACCAGGTTGTGTTCCCCAGACTTATTCCTGGATGGGAACCTGATGATAGTTTTATGTGACATAGGAACCTTCAGAATGAAGACCCAAAGATCCAGGAAAAACTATCCATTTTTTATACTTAGGCTCAATGAAGTATGGACAGACATGTAGAAATATGATTGGACAAAAAGGATATGATCTAATGCTTATAGATGGTTGGGGGGAACCAGCACAACCTGTCTGCTCTGATTCTTCTGAACTTCTCTGGGCAGCATTGCTTCCCCCAGGATATGGGGCAGACCCCCTCTGGAATGAGCATCTTCAATTTCTTTATGGCCAGCTCTTAAACAGAAAGGTTGGTGTCTTCATCACGGTTCTCTAAAAGGACGGAACTAATAGGATAGATGAATACATGAAGGGGGGTTTATTAGGAGAGCAGACTCACACAGTCATAAGGTGAAGTCCCACAATAGGCTGTCCGCAAGCTGAGGAGCCAGGAAACCAGTCTGAGTCCCAAAACCTCAAAAGTAGGGAAGCCGATAGTGCAGCCTTCAGTCTGTGACTGAAGGTGCGAGAGCCCCTGGCAAATCACTGGTGTAGGTACAAGAGTTCAAAAGCTGAAGAACTAGAAGTCTGATGTTTAAGGGCAGGAAGCATCCAGCATGAGAGAAAGATAGAGGCCAGAAGACTTAGCAAATCTAGTCTTTCCACATTCCTCTGCCTGCTTTTATCCTAACCGTGCTGGCAACTGATTAGATGGTACCCATCCAGATTAAAGGTGGGTCTGCCTCTTCCAGTCCACTGACTCAAATGTTAATCTCCTTTGGTAATAGCCTCACAGACACACAATACTTTGCATCCTTCAATCCAATTAAGTTGACCCTCAATATTAACCATCCTAGTCCAGGAAGGTTAGAATAATACTTTTAGGCTTTATGGCTGGCTTTGGGGAAAGGGGCTGCTAGTTTCTATGACTCCTCTGGGAAAGAGAGATTATAGTTACTGTGGCTTGCCTAAGGAGAGAATGAGGCATGAAAAACAGGAAGGCAGGAGAGGGTCAGAGAGAGACTTTGCTTCTGATGTAGCTTCTTAGGCCTTCACTTTGTGGTGCTGTTTTCTGAGCCCCAACAAAACTCTCGCAGTACCATATGATTTCTCACTGTTAAGATTGCTGTATTTTCCATCTGGTTTTGTTCATAAATTTATAGAAAAGCAAAAGTATATTTCATCTTTTAAAGTTACAATGAAACATTTTTAAGTGGATAATTTAATCTTCTGGTAATTAATGTCTTCCTGAAATGTATAGTGCACTTTGTGCATCTAAAGAAAAAAGGCTTTATTCTGTATTTTGTTCGCCCCTTTTAGAAAAGCAGCAAATTCACAGTCCAATAAAAATGAATTGACTAGTTACTACTGGACTTTAAAAATATAAATTTCTTCTTTCTTGCTCATTTTCTCTTTTCCATCATCTTCTGTTGATTCTCCCTTTTAAAATGTTTCCTTTCTATTGAATGCAATACCTGTCCTTATCCCTCTTGACATTAAAAAGAAAAAAAAAATGATGATAGCAGGCTTTTGGCTGGGCATGGTGGCTCACACCTGTAATCTCAACACTTTGGAGGGCTGAGACAGGAGGATCTATTGAGCTCAGGTGTTCAAGACAGCCTGGTCAACATAAGGATACTCCCTACCTACAAATAATTTAAAAATTAGCGAGTCATGGTGGTGCACATCTGTGGTCCCAGCTACTCAGGTGACTGAGGCAGGAGCATTGGCTGACCCCAGGAGATTGAGACTGCAGTGAGCCATGACTGTGCCACTGCACTTCAGCCTGAGCATTTGAAAAACTTTTTTTTTTTTTCAAATTACAGCCATGATTGTTCCATTCCTTTTTTCCCTTGAGTTTTCCTCCATAGTTCTCTCATCTTTTTTTTATTTCTCTACACTCTCCCCTTCTCTGATTCTTTACAATCTGGCTTTTACTGAATTGTAGAACTGATTCTGTTTTCTCTAAGTTTACTCCTAATATTATACAAAATGATATTTCATAAATGCTACTTTTATAATTTTTATATTTTATTTAATATATCTCAAATCTCAGTTTTCTCATATATCTCAATATTCAATTACATTTTCCCTCTTTAATTCACTTATTAATAATTTAATTCATTTATTAATAATTATAATTCAGTTATTAATCACCCTTCTCTGAAGTATTGATTTCTTTTAGGACCACCTAAAATATGATACTGATTGTGATATGGACAGGAGGCAGGGAAATACTGGGTAGAACAAGTAGGTTCCCCGTGAGGTCCCCACCCTCAAGCCTGGACCCGTAGCCCAAAGTGAGAACTTTACATCCCTGTTTTCTTGCTCAAATGTTGCCTTTTCCAAAACCACCTTGGCCCACCCTGCCCCCTGCCTCCATCCTGTACTCATAAAAACCCCAGGCTCCACTGGCAGCAGAGCAGCAGAGAAGAAGAGCAGAAGAGAAGAGAAAAAAACAGCTTGGCGTTGTTGAGAAGCAACTTGACTTCAGAGGGATGGCTTGACGGTGGGCCCTTGGAGAAGAGTTTGGCCTGGGACAGCTGAACTCCCCGGGAAGACCACCTTCCTGGCCCATCCCCTTTTCAGCTCTCTATCCCACTGAGAGCCATTTTCATCAGCAATAAAATTCCCTGCATTTACCATCTTCAGTTCATCCTGCGACCTGATTCTTCCTGACACCCAGTAAGAGCTCGGGTTACAGGGGGTTGTCACACTAAGCTGTTAAACACTTAAGCCACGCACGGACAGCAAAGTAAAAGAGAGCACTGTAACATGCCTTCTGAGGCTCTAGGGGCCACACAGAGTTCTGCTCCTGCCGGTGACCTGAAGCATTCCTTAAGGCCCCTGCAAGCACTCACTTGCGTGTTCCCCTTCCCGCGAGGGTTTGAGAGCTGCAGGCTGAGTAAACAAGCCGCCCACTTCGCAAGTCCTGTGAAGGGGTCAGGGAAAATTTCCTGCTTCAATTGCATTTTCTTCTGGCTCCACTGCTGTTTGTTCGGCAGCCCACTGGCAAATCTGCAGCATATTTCTAGTAACATTGCAAATAACATTACAGTATTTTTTTTTATCTCAGCCTGAATCAGGTTGTATTTTCGCATTAATTTTTTTGTTCTTAGTCTCTAATTTTTTTTTCATTTTTAGGCTTTTAAAATTATATTTATTTTTTAATTAAAATCATTTCTAGGGAAGAGATTGTGAATATAAGGACTAAAATGCAAAAAATATAATGGTTGTGTTTTGGTATACTGTGTCCACTACCCAAAGCTTAATTTTCACATTCCTCTATGTGTATTTCCTTGGACAACTCCTTTCCACTCTGAACGTTCCCTTATCACCCCAGATCTGATTACTGTGGCATTTACATCTCCAGCTATATCAATTTTTTTTTGAGGCGGAGTCTCATTCTGGCACCCAGGCTGGAGTGCAGTGGCACGATTTTGTCTCACTACAACCTCTGCCTCCCAGGTTCAAGTGATTCTCATGCTTCAGCCTCCTGAGTAGCTTACAGGCATGCACCACCATGCCCAGCTAATTTTTGTATTTTTGTAGAAACGGGGTTTCACCATGTTGGCCAGGCTGTTCTCAAACTCCTGACCTCAGGTGATCCTCCTGTCTCGGCTTCCCAAAGTGCTGGGATTACAGGTGTAAGCGTCCGTTTCCGCCCTATCATTTTTCTTACTATCTAATTCTACTTCCCCAGATATCATCAGGTCGCCTCAAGATTAGTTGGCTAAATGTACGCTTTCTCTTCTCCCTCAATTATCCGTAATTCTGTCAATAGCTGCAGTATTTTTTTTTGGTCTTCAGGGCTCACAACCTCAACTTATCTTTGATTTTTCCAGTTCCTTGCTGCCTTCTCTCTCCATGTCTTAATTTTTTTTCTTCACAGTGTTTTTTGGATTCAGATCTCTTTCTACAATTAAGTAGCATCTGCAGCACAGCACAGGCCAGGAGATACATATGTTCTAATGAAGATGGCAATCTTCTCTCCAGCAAATTTGTTTTTATCTTCTTGTTTCTCCAGTTTTTGAGGAGGAAGATATTGAAACCGGAAAAAACATAGTATTTTTACTGACAGAGAGAGGAAAATCCAGATCCGGGAAAATGAAGATGAAGATTAATAGAAAGGGGTCAAGATAACAAAGTGATAAGCAGATTCGCTGCCTTGGGGAGTAGTGAGTGATAAAGGTGAAGCCATTAGGGGAATGAAGCTGTGGGGGACTTAAAATCCAGTCATCCATTCTTTTATTTTTCTTTAAAAAATGACACATTTATATATCAGTTTCCATCTAGATTTTAAAAGTATCTGTCTATTATCTATGAAATTAACCTCAAACCTTTCTGTCTGCTATTCAGATCCTTCTTCATTTTTGCTCATTTTCCCTCTCCAACATGATGTTTCATCATCATCCACTGTGGGTTTCGACTTTAGGCACATTACTGCTATTTTCATCATGAGTAATAATAGTATATGCACGACTAAGAATGTGTGAAAGCACTTTCACATATGTCGCTTCATTTAATCATCTTCTTCACATATTGCGTTCACTATCAGCTATGACTTAATATCTTTCACATTCTCCCTGGAAATTTGAATCCTTTACACTCTTCAAAACTCCCTTATCTACAAAGAATTTCTTCAAGTTAATTATTATAATGTTATTAATAGCTACCATTTACCAACACCTAAAATACAATCATTTATTTATTACTCCCAAGAAACCAGATAAATAGTCTTAAAACTCTGATTTTATACCTATGGAAATGAAGACCCAGAAAGGTTACTTCATTTGCTCAGGGTAAGAGGCTGTGGCTAAGAGATGTTAGGGCAAAGGTTTTGAACTTTTTTCTTCCTGACCTCAAAGCAGGAGCATTTACATAATACTGCAAAGACCCAGGCAGTTTATCTGTGCTGTGAACCCACACACTCCTATGATGCCTTTGAATAGTCAACATTTTCATGACCTTACTTTTGTTACTTGCATCCACTTTCATAAAAGTTGAGACTGAATCAAAATATTTTATATCCCTTATGAAACATATGAACATTTTGCAGCAAATGATTATTAAATGTAAGAGCTTTCTCTGTTTTAAGTAGTTGGACCCTTTCTCTTTTCTTCAATTACTCTCATATTTATGATCGCTCTTCCTCTCTTTCTCTTTAACTTTTGAAGGTCAGGCAGGAGGTGTTGAGTTGATTCTACTCCTCACTTTCTGGCACAGTGTTATAATTGGATCTATGTAAGATTTTTTATTTTCCTCATGCCCTCCTTTGGTCTCTCTTTCTTTCTTTCTTTACTTTTATTTCTAAAGCCTACCCCTCTTCCTTCCCTCTGTCTCTAGAGGAAATCATTTCAATGTAGTTCATGTATTCTCTTTTAAAAAATCTATGTTTTTTTGCATACATTTTTAATTATGTAATTGGTATTATACATATTACAGTCTGTCATTTACCTTTTTTAGTCAGCACTGTCTTTATGAACTGTACACCTACTCTGTTACTTCTAATCACTAGGTAGTGTCCTAGAGCACGCACACATCTTTTACGCTTCTCCATTCTACCATATAAATACACTCAAGTTGCCCCTAACTTTCTGTACAAATGATAATTCCATAGACATACATTTACCTGCATTCTTATAGATGTGGATAAAAATTCCTTTAGGACCAATAACAATCATGGAATGTGCTTCTACTTACAATGACTAAGTAGAACCAGTTCCTCTTCAGAGTGGTTGCACTGTCTACATCTGTACCAACAGTGCACTAAGTTCCCGCTTCCTTCGCAGCTCTCAAAATTATCCACTCTGTCATTTTTTCCCAATATGTAGGAGTAACATGGTATATCATTGCTTTTGTTTGCATTTGTTTTATTTCTCATGAGTTTGAGCACCTCTCCATATACTCACTAGCCTTAATTTCCTTTGGTCCTTCTCCTATTAAGATTACTGCCTTTTCTTATTAATTTGTAGAAATCAACACTATGTTCTAAACTTTAGACATTTCAGATGCTGTCTTCATACAGTCACCCATCTACGAACTTCATCCATGGTGACCTCTGTTGAACAAGTCCTCTTTGTCTGCTTCCGTCACTTACTCCTTTGTTTGATTCATTTCTTTGCATATTTCTTCTTCCTCCCATAATCATTTTCATCATATTTAGGGTCTTCTAGGCTTGTTATTCATTCATTGATTTTTATAATTATTTATTCATTTATGCAATCAAAAATATTTCTTAAATGCAATCTAGTAAAAGGCACTGGACTATATCCTAGAAATGCAGGTTTTGTTGTTGTTCCACCTCTTACCTGAGTGAGTGCTCTTCTCTCTCACTCTGCCTCTCACACATACACCCCAAATGAGGATTCTTACAACTTGTTAATGAAAAGAATTGGTGAGTTAAGCAAATCATGAACTTGACATACAAAGCAGATACATTTTAAAAATCTAGAAATACTTGGGAAAGTGATTACTAAGAAAGAAACAAAAAATTAGCTCTTAAAAAAATGTGAGAGACAGCTGATGACATCATCATGTATATGTACAAGTTTGAACAATACTTGAAAGTTCATCCTGGCCTTCATTCTTTTGATTCTATTCCCTCTGCCTACCTGTATATTATACTTCAGAAATATTTAACCATCATTCATTCCCAATATGCCTATAGCTGGAGAAATGGAGGGAAGCAAGTCATGATATATATTGGGCCAGATAAATAATATACCATTTACCACTTCATAAGTTGCTACTGTGTAAAATAAATGTATCTGATGATGGGACAGAAAAGTTCAAATAAATTCTTAAATGTAAGAACAGAAAATACAGTAAAAACTCCGAAGTAGCAGGAGAGAAAACATTGTAACAGTAATATCACTTTTTGTTTGATGATATTATATGTATGGTAAAGAATCAGGGGATTTCACATAGAATTGCTAGTTGTATAGTTGTAATAGCAATTTACCCTGAAAGGATCTGAAGAAGGACTCTTTTTCTTAGACAACTCATCTGCTGCTTTCATAGTCTGTCTGATAAAAATCATTCTGCAAATCTGTAGTGGGACTAAAAGAAAAACAAAGAAGATAATTGTACATAGAAGATAACAGTCTTCTGAGTGTTTTCTAAAAGCTTCTTGTAACGCACTAGATTTATAAAAATGAAATTCATCACTTATAAAAAGTACAAATTGTAACCTCCTTTATTTTTTACATATCTCATCTCTTATGCTAAAGGGGAAAGATTTCAGTCCACTTCTCTATTTTATATATATATATGTATATATTTTTAAAATTTATTTATTTATTTATTATTATTATACTTTAGGTTTTAGGGTACATGTGCGCAATGTGCAGGTTAGTTACATATGTATACTCCACTTCTCTATTAAGAGGATAATATGCTGGTTTGAGCTGTTAAATTCAGTCGTTTGTGAGACAGAAGCTAGTAGACTGGAAGAATTGTTAGAAAACAGTAAAAATGGATGGCTACTTCATGTATTATTTATATTCATTCTAAATTGAGTTGTCACAAAAGAAGTTAATATAGCTATGTCAAGATTGAAACAAACTAGAAAATTCTTCATTTATTTTATCTCCAAATACTTTTTTACAAGGTTTCATTTAATTAAAGTAAAAACCATTGTAAGATGGGATTTTAAAATTCTGCCTTCATGATTTCCCACTGGTTTATGAAATAACACATTGGACTATTCATTACAACTTCATTTTCTAAAAGGGGAAATAATAATCTAATAAGTCAACATAGATCTTTAGAGGCACTTGAGGAAGATATCTAGATTAAGAGTTCAAATAGAAAATCATTTGAAAATTTACACTTTGATTTTTGATCTTTGGTAAACTAGTTTATTTTATTTGTTTATTTTATTTCAGTCAAGCGTAATTCAGTACATATTTATCAAACAAATGTTTTCTCAACATAAAATGACTATAAAGAACACAAGAACTTGAAAAGATTGTGAGCAGTTTTAATAAGATAGTCAATGTAAAGTTCATTGTTCAAAGAAAACAGATGTGCTTTTAATCACTTTTCATTTTATAAACTCAAACATGTTTGGAAATAGTGGGAATAATGTATTCAACAGCCAATATTTTTAAATATTTAGAATATGTCATTGACAATTTAAATGATTTTCTGAAAGTAATAAACATTAGATAACTTTGAAGCCCTCTGTGTATGCATTTCTCCATCTCCAGAGACAGCCCCTTTTGAGAGCCTGGTGTATCTGTTCTATCCTTACAGTTTGTGTTCTTAAACAACATTTAACACTGTGCTTTTATATGCACACAAGTTATATGCGTTATGTACCCATCTGGAACTAGGTTTTTTTTTTTTTTAAACTCATAAACATGATTTTGAGATTTAACTGCTCTATAACATTCTACTCTATAAAAAGGTTACAGTTTGTCATTCCTCTCTGTTTGTGGCCTTTAAGGTTCTTTCTAGGAGTTTGCTATATCAAACTATGCTGTAGTAAATGACCTTATGGTGTCTACATATGAAAATGTACACAAGTTGAACTACATATGCAAGTGTATGCACATCTTCATTTACACGTGTTCAAGTCTATTATAGCCAAATATGTCTCCAAAATAATTGTAGAAATACAAACTACCATTGACACTTTATGAAAGTGCCTCATTCTCCAAATCATTGCTAACACTAGCTACCATCATGGGTCAAATTGCTTCTCCGCCACTTTCTAGCTGTGTGACTTTGGCATGGTAGTTATATAATCTCTCTGTACCTCTGTTTCTTCCTGTGTAAAATGGGGGTAACAACATCACCCACCTCATAAGGCTTTGTGAGGACTGTGTAAATTGGGATTTATAAATGTTTAAGAATGGCTGGGCCCGGTGGCTTATGTCTGTAATCCCAGCACTTTAGGAGGCCAAGGCAGGTGAATTGCTTGAGGCCAGGAGTTCAAGACCATCCTGGCCAACATGGAGAAACCCTGTCTCTACTAAAAATACAAAAATTAACTGGGTATGGTAGCACATGCCTGTAATCACAGCTATTAAGGTGGCTGAGGCATGAGAATTGCTTAAGCCTGGGAGGAAGAGGTTTCAATGAGTCAGGATCACGCCACTGTACTCCAGCCTGGGCAAAAGAGTGAGACTCTGTCTCAAAAAGAAAAGTTTAAGAATAATTACAGTATATAGGAAGCACTCCATGTGTGATGTTTTGATAATTCTTGGACTTCCAATTTTGCCCCATAAAATGGGTGTGGTCTTGCTGTTTTAATTGGTGTAAACTTTTCTTAATATTCTCAATTACTATGTGACTTCACTATGGACTAGTAACAAAGTCTGTGGACTGGCAGCAGTCTATGTAGATAACTTGAGTACCACTTTGTTAAATTACTTTGAGTCTTGTAGGTTTTACTTTTTTCACATTAGATTGGAAGGTGTAATTTTACTATTAAATCAATGTTTGTAATGCTTATATATCATTTCAAATTTTCTTTTTCTTTTTTTTTTTTTTTTTGAGACAGACTCACTTTATTGTGCAGGCTGGAGTGCAGTGGCATGATCTAGGCTCACTGCAACCTCTGCCTCCCAGGTTCAAGCAATTCTCCTGCCTCAGCCTCCTGAGTAGCTGGGATTACAGGCACGTGCCACTGTGTCTGGATAATTTTGTATTTTTAGTAGAGATGGGGTTTCACCTTGTTGGCCAGGCTGGTCTCGAACTCCTGACCTCAGGTGATCCACGAGCCTTGGCTTCCCAAAGTGCTGGGATTACAGGCATGAGCCACCACACCCCGCCTTCTATTTCTTTTTAAGTCAATTTTGCTAACACATTTCTCTAAGAATTAACTTATTTTACATATTTTCAAGTATATTATTAAAATGCATACCTTACTCATCTGTTTCTTATTTTCTATATTTTCTATTTTCACTCTTCCTATTGTTAATTTATATATGTATGTGAATATATGTAGGTATATTTATATGTATAAGTATATATATATAATCAAGTCTGCCATAAGTCTAGTCTATCTATATTTTGTTATTCTTTTAAACAAATGGCTTTGGGTTTGCTAGTAATATCTTTTGTTGTATTTTATCAATTTCTGTAGTTATATTTGTTATGATTTTCAAATTTGAGTTAATTCATTTTTATTTTCTGAATTCTTTGAGTTGAAATATTATTCCATTAATTTTTCTAATAATAATTTCTCTATTCAACTAACTCAAATGCACAGAAAAGAAACAGAACTAAATTGTTGGCATTCTTTGTTTTCTTTATGTAGATAGAAAATTTTTCAGATCTGGGGAAGGCTATAGGAATGACTCTAAATGAGTAAAAAATTAATGATATATGTTAACCTGGACTGTTAACAGTGAGCTAAAGGTAGTATTAGTGCAGTTTTATGCCCTTCACAAGTTTTTACAGTCATTACCACATTTTTTAAATAACAGATGTAGTGAGATATAATTTACATACTATAAGATTCACTCTTTTAAAGTGCACAATTCAGTTTAACTATTACAACTATTTAATTTTTGAACACTTTAATCACCCCAAAACAAACCCCATGCCCATTTGCAATCACTTCCCGTTAATACCTCCCTCGGCCCTAGAAACCACTGATCCATTTTCTACCCCTAAACATTTGCCTATTCTGGACATTTCATATAAATGTAATCATGCAATATGTGTTTTATGACTAGCTTTTTTCACTTGGGGTAATGTTTTCATTTGTTTTAGCATACACCAGTAATTATTTTCTTTGTATTGATGAATAATGTATCTATCATGTGGATAGACAGCATTTTTTTATTCATCAGTTGATGGGCATATGAATTATATTCGTTTTTGGTTATTATGAATAATGCTGCCATGAATATGCACCAGTTTTTGCGTGAACATGCATTTTTAATTATCTTGGGTGTTCAACTAGAATTGGAATTTTTGCTGCTCTTACATTTAAGTCTATAATACAGTTTGAGTTAGTTTTTGTCTATGGTATGAGATAAGTTTGAACATAAGTGGAGGAAAAATTGTCTTTCCAAGAAATAATGCTGGGAGAACTAGATTTTCACATGCAATTGAATGATATCTGAACCTATCTCATACCATATGCAAAAATTAATTCAAATTGTATCAAAGACCTAACATAAGAGCTAATCCAAAATTAGGTAATTTTTCTTTTAAACGACTGTGCATCCAACACAAGCATTTTCTTTATTTTAAAAATGCTAAATCCTGGATATTAAATTTTAAGAGTATTTGTTTTATTGGGAGCTATTTGGAACTATTCAGTACATGTTTTTGATATATTGTTTCAGTTAGCTCTTGTCACAATAATGTCATACAGCAAAAACAATACTGTGCAATAAATAACTGCAATATCTAAGTGATCACAACAATATACATCAGTGTGTCTCACAGTAATTAGTTTAGGGTTTGATACATTTTTGAAATAACATAATTTTAATAACTTTCAGATACTGAAACATTCTTTTAGGCACAAAAAATAATACTAAAAGAAACTTTAATCTCATATCCGTTTTCAAAGCTTCTTTCCTTTCTCCTTTCTCAGGCCTGTTTCAGGCTAAAAAACACCAAGTGAGGAATGATATAGTTATGATTTTTTTGGACTCTGCAGGAAGCCGCCATCTTATCTCTTAATGGAAGCACTCCCTAACTATAAGTCCAACAACTTCTTCACAGATTTCTTTTTCTGTTGTTGTTGGATATTTCTCCTCAATGGATCTGTTAGTATGGGATAGTTAGTTAAGAGTATAGCAAAGTTAGTTTTAGTCAAATCTTAGCAATTTCTATGGTGATTTTTCTGAGCTTTAAGTTGTCAGCTGAAATTCTAAAAAAAACCCAGAAAATCCTCCATTTTGTCTTTGTGTGGCAATAATTCTTCTATTCTTTAATCAGTATCAGGTATATGTAAATCCAAGGAATAAAAACTCCCTAATACCTATTCTAATGAATACACATAAACCTAAGTTTCACAAGTTTCTGTTAAATTTTGGATTAAAAGAAATTGCTGTTTTAAGACAGAGAATTATGTAATAAATTATACTTTTAAATAATATATTTTGATCCCAAGCATTTCATTACCAGAGTTTACATTTTCATAAGCGTATTAAAAATAAATTTAATTTCAGATCCTTTTGAAGCATTCATCATCTTTTCTATTCGTCATGAGATCAGAAGGATTGATCTTCACAAAAGAGACTATAGTCTACTTGTTCCTGGATTGAGAAACACAATAGCACTTGATTTTCACTTCAATCAAAGTTTACTTTATTGGACAGATGTTGTAGAAGACAGAATATACCGGGGAAAGCTTTCTGAAAGTGGAGGTATGTATATTATAATTTTTCTTAATGTTTAGATTACTTTTTTAAGTGAAAACTCAAAGAACATGTTATAACTAGAAGAAATTTTGATTATTCTTTGACCTTTGGTCCTTTATCCCCTCCCTCATATATGTAAAATCAGGGATGTTGAGCATCTGTGTGATCACCTGTTGGGGGCAGGAAGTGGTGACGCTCGTGCTGTTCACACCATTTGCCACTGTGAACTTTTCCATGGACTGATGGCAAAGAAATGCATTTACAAGAAAAAAAAAAGACTGGTTGTTACATACCATTAGTCACATTTTTAGTAGTTACAATAACTTGTTTTTTTTTTCTTAATTTTGCTACCATCTTTCAACATAATTCAAAAAGATGAAGAAAGTATTACAAAGATGACTAATATGAGCTAAATATTTTTGCCATAATTTGACTTATCTCTTTTGGCTAAACTAACCCTTTCTTAAGTAGAAAGTCTTTGATATAAATAGCCGGGTGTGGTGGCTCACACCTATAATCCCAGCACATTGGGAGGCGGAGGCAGGCAGATCACTTGAGGACAGGAGATCCAGAACAGCCTGGCTGATATGATGAAACCCCATCTCTACTAAAAATACAAAAAATAGCTGGACGTGCTGGTGCATGCCTGTATTCCCAGCTACTCGGGAGGCTGAGGCAGGAGAATTGCGTGAACCTGGGAGGCGGAGGTTGCAGTGAGCCTAGATCATGTCATTGTACTCCAGCCTGGGCAACAGAGTGACACTTCATCTCAAAAATAAAAAAAAAAAAAAAAGGAAGTCTTTGACATAAATATATATTTCTTTTGAAATGTTGCATCCGTGTACCATTCCAAGGACAAGGTATCTCTGTCAAATTGTTAATTCCATTGTAAATCACCTTTGCAATTTTGAAAAATGGTCATATTTAAGCACATAATATAATTATGATATGTAAACTTATATCTTATGTCATACGCTGATTTAAAATGATGGATTTAGATTCATAGGATTAATTGGTTAGCTACTTAATAGAACACATTGTTAATATGTTTAACAAAAAGCACTGTTGTGGTAGCGATGTTACAAACTACAGTGATTTATCATATCAGAAAATGTGTTTAAAAATGAAAGTTTTGGCTGGTCAGCACAGTGGCTCATGCTTGTAACCCCAGCACTTTGGGAAGCTGAGGCAGACAGATGCCTAAGCCAATGAGTTTGAGACCAGCCTGGACAACATGGCAAAACCCCATCTCTACTAAAAATACAAAGAATTAGCTGGGTGTGGTTGTGTGCACCTGTAGTCCTCGCTACTCAGGAGGCTGAAGTAGGAGAATCATCTGAGCCCTGGAAGTTGAGGCTGCAATAAGCCATGATCACACCATTGCATTCCGGCCTGGGCAACAGAAGTGAGACCCTGTCTCAAAAAAAAAAAAAAAAAAAAAAAAAAAGATTTTATTTAAAACTGTGAAAGAAATTAAATAATGGATAAATAAGAATATTGGTAGGCATCACCAAAATGCTTATTTTTATTCAGACCTTTTTCTGTTATTTACATTTTTGTTATATCTTGCAAGTCTTAGGGTCCCAGATGGGGAAGAGGGTCATCTGGGGCTTATCTTTGTTAAGGTTAAACAGAGTAGTAGCTGTTATCTCTTATGCTTCCAAAAAGAAAAAGAGTGAGTGCTCATTAACAGAATGCATATTAGCTCTGGTGGGCTTTTTCTTTTGATTTTATTCTACTCTTGAAGATCAACATTTGAGTTAAATTGCACTGATTTTAACCAGAGTATCATTATTGTTTCCAAAATCCTTTGCTCTGTATAAAAAAGTCAGGAACAAGAAATAACTTTTTCTTGCAACCTCAACGTCGTTATTAGCCTTGGAGCTGCTTAAAAACTTTATTCCACTGATACTAAAAGGATTTACTAGATTAAAGTTTTCTGGCAAGGAAGATCGGTAATGCTAAATTTGAGACTACTTGGTTTTACCTGTGCTAAGTAGCACTTTTGCAATCTCTCAAAGTTGAAATCACATTGAAATAATTTGTACTGCTGATCACAGGTAGGCCTTTTCCTTTGTGCTTAGCACAATCCTTGAATGGGTGCACACGTTTGTTTTCCTTCTTTTGTAGGTGTCAGTGCCATTGAAGTGGTTGTGGAGCATGGACTGGCAACTCCAGAAGGCCTGACAGTCGACTGGATAGCAGGAAACATATACTGGATAGACAGCAATCTGGACCAAATCGAAGTGGCCAAACTAGATGGCTCCCTAAGAACTACACTAATAGCAGGAGCCATGGAACACCCCAGGGCCATTGCTTTGGACCCAAGATATGGGTAAAGAAGTTTGCCTTTTATAGATTGAGTTTGGCATAAAAAATAGTCTTTCAATTTAACATTGAATTTAATTATCTCATCAATTATGAGTCAAAGTGGTTATTTTGTGCCCATGTATGTGTGTGTGTGTGTGTGTGTGTGGAGGGGGTGGTGGGGGTAGGTGTGTGAGTTGTACATACAGCAACTAGTTTAAGTTTATTACCACAAGTTTGGTTATAGGATTGCTTACATAGGTACTTTTAGAGGCTCAAAACGTCTTTTTTTTTTTTTTTTTTTTTTTTTTCTAAATGTGGGCATTAGGCCCTATTGGAAGCTATTGCAACTCTTTTTCAAAACAGTAATTTAATGAATTTCTCTTTGCCCTGCCAAAGAGATGTTGTAATCGTTTCTAATGGTTGGAAACTACAGAGCCAGTCTTTGTTCTAAAGAGTCACAGATGTTAACCGCCTCACCCTTTATTTATTTTTTATGTTCTTGGAGTCAGTTTAAAAGAAAATTTAAATAAGTTTGAAGGAGTCCAGTGGTGAGATATTGACTATTAGGAGGTTTGAAAGACAAAGCATATGATTCTGGAAAACAAGGTTCAGTGTTGAGTAACTCAGGTTACTGCCGCTCTTCCCTTTTGTGTTCCTTTGTGAAGGAGCAGAAGAGAGGCACTGGATTTCCAGCCAGAAGATGTGGGTTCCCGTTCCTGCCCAGTCACTTATACTCTGGGTGTATCAAGTGTATTCTTTTCCCTTAGATTTCAGGTTTCTATTCTATGAATTGGGGATAATAACATCTTCCTCCTTCAGTTGTTTTTAAGGAGATGATATACATGGGAGATAATATGCAACTGATAGGTGAGAATGCTTTGTTATTCCTGCTGATTATGACCTTTGTAATTGTTTTGTAAATCAAAGGCCATTGTCAAACCTAAAGGCTAGCAGAAAGGAATTCTTGAGGAAGTTTGTACCTTTAGGTAATATCAAGTCCAGGGAGCACCAATGAGTGCTTCAATGAGAGAGGAGCTCCAATGAGCAGGGAGTGAGCCAAAAGGGAGTTCAATGAGATAAAGAAGAGAGAAAAGCCAGGCGATGTCTAAGTAGGCCTCCTGGCCACACCTTCTGACTTTTGCCCTTGTCTATGCCTAAGACTCAGAAGTCAATAGATTGGGAAGTATGTTTGCATCTCTTTTCCTCAATTTTGACTCAGAAATGAAAGGGGCAGAAACCACTTATCTAGAGCAAGGATTCCAAATTGGCCACCCTCATATGTGTTTGCTTTATTTTCCACAGTGTTTTAAATTTACTTGAATTAGTTGTCAAAATTTAAAACATTGAGAGATTTTATATAAGACCCTGGATTTCTGCCTTCTTTCGTAAAATAGGGAGATCTGGTAACAATGAGCTGAGTAGTAACTGTTTCTCTTAGCCTGGAAGTATATTCTCTAGTTTATGTAAGTCTACATTTTACCTATTTCACTCATTACTTCCTATAATAACAATTGATCAGGAAAAAGCCTGCTATGTTTAATAAGACATGCCTTTATTTTTCAATATTTTATTCCTGAGGTACAAGTAGATTGCTGATACTGACCCTATACTTCCCACAAAGATGCTAGCTCAGTATTAGCTAGGGCCTTATGTCCAGTGCCAACAACTACTGATGTAAGGGTTTTACCTATCAGTCCTAAGTTGTGTCAGCATGGGAAACTTTCTGAATAAAAGAAAAGCAATATTTTGGAAAAGATTGTAGTCCTAGCATGTATACCAACATGAGAAGAAAAATGTGAATAATTCCAAAACTATAAATGACACAGAGAGAAAACAAACAAAAAACCAGGTGTATGAAAGTTTAAAAATGGTCTCTCCAAACAAGATAGATTTTGCAGTTGATGCTTCATTTTCCACTGATATTATATTGACAATGCTAGGATCAACTTATTTATCTCAGTTTTGAAAATATCCAACCTGAGAGTAAAGAAAGAAAACAAAAATACAAAGGACGTACAATCTACAAATACCATTTAAGTGAAAATACCAAATACGATTTCAGTGTGAAATATCCTCGAAGAGTTGAAAGTTAATACAGAAAGCTAGCCTGAAAGTAGGGGAAAGTCAAAAATGCTTCTGAGGGAGTTGATACCTTCCATCACTAATTGCTGCTATGAAACAGTGAGGCTAATTAAGATAATTACATTGATAATAAAATAATACTTTTTTAAAAATAGGGTAACAAAATAATGCTTATACAATCGTTTCTAGAATAAATGAGCAGAGTTTGGATAACAGTACTAATTCATTAAACTCTAAGTGTTAACTGGAAGGTTGACAGATTTTTGTATCATGATTTGATAGACTTTTATTGTTAAAAGTTATTTTATAGAGGTTGATATGATTAAGATATAAGGTTTATATAAACATCATAAAGCACATTTTAAAATGTACATATTTAGATTTAAAAATGTAATGTGAATATTAAAATATTTTCAAGTTTGTTGGCTATTTTGTTAAAAAGTTCTGAAGGTTAGTTTAATATTGGACCTTTCACAAGGTAGGCTTAAAACATAGCAACAATAAGCAGATACACACACACACACACACACTTACAGCAAAGCCAAGTCAAGCACAAGAAAAGCAACATTGAAATATTAT
The DNA here is from genome assembly GCF_028885625.2 of Pongo pygmaeus. Taxonomy (NCBI): domain Eukaryota; kingdom Metazoa; phylum Chordata; class Mammalia; order Primates; family Hominidae; genus Pongo; species Pongo pygmaeus. Next base: position 40,260,423 of record NC_072384.2, on the reverse strand, counting down.
TTTATTTAAACTCAGCTTACTGTCTTAGTGTTATGTATAATATAAACATAAGATTTTCCTTAATTTCTCAAACTATTAATAAAATATATAAGGAAGCTAAGAATCAGCATTGATATGAGCTTCAAAGTAATTTAAACTTCTTTTGAAATTTTTAATTTTAGATAAAATTCACTAATTATTCAGAAATATGATTTATATAAATACTGTTATATATTCTACTAAATCTTAAGCTTTTTGATGGCAAGGGAAGTTGTTTTCAGTCTGTAAAATCCTTCTAAGCCTCTTTGAGTATACTTGTGCTAAGTAAATGTTAAACAAATGAATGCATGCATATAAATGGAATTTGTTTATATGCAACTTACAGGAACTCAAGGATATATTTAAAATGTGAAGTATACAGTAAAGGACAGACAGCTAATGGGAAAACTATGAACTTTGTTTACAATAACAAATGAAAAGAAAGGTTTGCAACTAGCCACTTTTCTCCCTTAACACAGCTGAGAAAAAAAACAGGCCCTAACACTAGCCCCACAAAACACATTTACTTCATGTGAGGTTTCTACAGCAATCAAGGTCTTTGTGACCTTTTTTTACAGATGCCAATGTGAAGTGTTTTTAATTGACGACTTTGCTTCCCCAGCATAAAATCCACCAACATTCACTTTGGGTTATAAAACATATCTGTCATCATGCCATATTCCTTCAGTATTCTGGGTTTTGACCTGATCTCTCAAGTGACAAACTATTCCAAGATGGTAAATTGAGAGTTTTAGGGAGGAGCTATTTTTCTTTCATTCCATTTTAAGGTAATGCACTTATTGCTAAGGTGACCTGAAAGAGACTATGAATCCTGTTTTAAACATTAAGCTTATTATTAGAGAGTAACAAGCACCAGGGTGTGCAGAATCTACAAGGTACTCACTTCAGTTCTTGAACTTTCATTGCTTTTATTTTTACGCTACTGCATGGCATCTTCCTGCTCTATTGGTAAAGCTAGTATTTAGTTTTCCTTTGTCATAATAACTGAACTAAAAATTCAGCTTTTAACTAAAACTGAATTTAGTTAAACTAAATTTTTAACTGCCATAAAAATTGCATTGGTGAAAGTAGAAATAGTAATTGTGAAGATTAATGAGACATCTAAATAATATTTTAATCCTATCTAGGAATATTCTTAAATGGAACTAATAAAGGTTTTGTTGGTTTTAGAAGAACTGAATATTATAGACAAGTAACCTCTTTTTTTTTTTTTTTTAACCAGGATCATTTATTTTTACCTTCTGCTGCTTGATTTGATAGATGATAACGGCCTTTTTTTGCCTATAATGCTACAAGTTGTTCGTGTCTTTTGACCCAGTTTAATCCAGACACTTACTAATCCATGAATGGAGGAACTTCAGCATCTGTAGACTGTAGTTTCTTTTTTTAAAAGTTATTGTGACTGAACATTTCCATACATCCTATAAGGAGAGATATTAAGTCTTTGTATACTTGAGGATATAATGCAGTCATTGAAATGCTAATGCATTTTAACCATCTAAAGAGAAAGTAATAGGGAAAAAATGATTCTGTTAAAATGGCACATTATCAAGTATATGAAGGAGTACCTAGAATTTTGTGAAACGATGATCATTGAAATCAGCTCTTAAGATTGTTTTGAACTATGTTATGGCAAGGTTAAGAACACTTTTAGGGTGACTAATTCTATAACATGTTATTTATAAAAAGTGTTGGAATTTCTCGCTTAAATCGATGAAATTTTAGTCTCACAGTGCTCACTATAGAAGTATACTAACACTGCTAGGTTTAGTGAAGAAATGCAGGGATCACTTATTTTAGTGAATCAAAGTGTCCCAAGCCATATTTTTCCCCCACTAGAAAAAGGTTTCAGAGTTCACAGTGCCTATTTCTAGTAAATATAAATATAGAGAATGCAGAGAGATAGATAGTTGGACTCTCCACAACTATTCAAAGTATAACTGGATAGAAAGTTACAAGGTAGACACCAATTTCCCAATTGTTATACAGGCAAAAGATGATGCATCAGGAGTCTTTGTGTTATCATTGCAGAGTGGGAAGTACAGCCTCATCTACATCTATTGGTGGCTTATCCACAAATACTCAGAGACTGCCTATAACTTCCAAATTCATGGTTTGTTTTCAGGGATTATTTTTTCTTTTCCTTCCTTTCTTTTTTTTTTTGAAACAGAGTTTTGCTCTGTCACCCAGGCTGCAGTACAGTGGCATGATCTCAGCTCACTGCAAACTCCGCCTCCCGGGTTCAAGCGATTCTGTAGTTGGGATTACAGATGCGTGCCACCATGCCCAGCTAATTTTTCTATTTTTAGTAGAGACAGGGTTTCACCATGTTGGCCAGGCTGGTCTCAAACGCCTGACCTCACACGATCCATCTGCCTCAGCCTCTCAAAATGCTGGGATTACAAGCATGAGCCACCACACCTGGCTTCTTATTTTTTTAAGCTTGCAAATCTCTCTACTGACCCTTGTTTGTGGAGATAACACTACAAATTAGATTGATGCTATCTTCGTGTTCTTTCTATTTAAGTCTTTTTGTTTTTAATGCTGTTTAAAAGCAGCTTGCAAATAACAACCTGTTCCTGTGAAAGATCTGTGCACTCAAAATTAAATTGAAGTGAGATTTAATTTATTTCATATTCATTATTTTTAAGAAAGGCATTTTACTATTTAAATAGACTATCAGCTTTATATTAACTTTTGTTCCATTTTCTATTTAACTGGCAACATTATTGTATTATTTTGTGATTAATTTTGCTTATAAATACTTTCATGCTAATATTTTCAGATAATTAATATTTTTATACAAAACAATCTTATCTTTAAACATAAAATATTTTGGAAAATAGGCCCCAACATTAAAATTTTATAAATGTCCTCTGGTACATTTTTAAAAATTTGTACCTATGTATTTGAGTTATTTACACTTTTAAACTTTTATTATAGAAATATTAAAGTACACAAACTAGTAGGGATTGTATAATAAACTCTCTTGTACCCATTGTCTAGCTTAAACAATTATCAGTACATTGTCTTCTGGTATATGAATGTTCATTTTTATCCTTTCCCAACGGTCTTATTCACGTATTTCATTATCAAACAATAAACAATTTGGATATTGTTTTTCTGAATATGCTTCCACAACTATAGCTGTGAAAGCCTTGAAACTAAAATTAAAGCCATATACATAGAACTAAAGCTGTCTGTGAACCCCATAAATCTGAGACAGGTCTCAGTTAACCTAGAAAGTTTATTTTGCCAAGGTTGAGGATATGTGCTCATGACACAGCCTCAGGAGGTCCTGATGACATGTGCCAAAGGTGGTTGGAGCAGTTTGATTTTATACATTTTAGTGAGACATGAGACATCAATCCACATATGTGAGATGAACATTGGTTCAGTCCGGAAAGGTGGGACAACTCAAAGCAAAGGTGGGAAGATTTAAAATGGAGTGAGGGGGCCTCCAGGTTAAGGTAGATAAGACACAAATGGTTGCCTGCTTCTGAGTTTCTGATTAGCCTCCGTAAAGAAGGCAAATGCACTGATCTCATTGAGCAGAGGGGTGACTTTGAATTGATGGGAAGCAGGTTGGCCCTAAGCAGTTCCCAGCTTGACTTTTCCCTTTAGCTTAGTGATTTGGGGGCCACAAGATTTATTTTTCTTTCACATTTCCCCCCTTTTCTTTTTAAAATCTTTCAGGGAAAGCATTTTAGAAGAACATGAGTCTCTGGTTTCAGGTTTCATCTGATCTCTTATGGCTATGATGTTTTATTCCTAGGTGGCTAAGTCTTGATTTATTAGGAAAGCTCATTTTTAGCAGGTTGTGAAGTCTCATGTCCTGTGACAAGAAAATAGGGGGAAGAAGGGAGAAAAACAATAAACAAAAGAACAATCCTGGAAAATCAGTATAGGCCACATTACTCTGAAGTCCATGCATCAGTAGGCAGGTATGAAAGTCGTTTATATAAGTGGCTTTAAATAGGTTGCTGTTCTAATCTTCTGAAGTTTAAGTTGTCTACCTTCAGTTCAGAGGGCTTTACAAAAGCACAGCTTAGTTTTTGATGACTCCAAATTAGAAAAAAATGGAGAAAAAAGAAGGAAAAAGGAAAAAAAATGAAAGCGTTATTTTGCAGACTTGTAGCCAAGAAAAAACAGAATTTGGTCCAAACTGTAGAAAACAATAAAAAAAGAAAAACATTAGGCAAGATTAGAATCTAACAACAGGTGTACTATAGTTTTTGAAACATAATTTTTCTCTCTCCAGTTTCCCATTTTCACTAAAGATAAATCCTCATAGGACTGATTTGCTTTATTATACTTGGCCTGATTATTTGTATATGGTGCAGCAAGAAAAAAAAAATTTTCACATAGGCTTTTAAATTGGCTTTGATGGAATTTTGTCCCATAGAAGGAATCTCAGATAAGACTGTTTTAAAGTTGAGCCCAGCCATGGATTTGTACTATCAAATACCTATGAGTTGGGTGGATTCCTTTCCTCTTGAGGTTCCAAGATAAACTTGGAGCTCCTGGGCCTGTCATAAAAATGACGTTCTTTACTTACCCCAGGTCAGGAACCCTGTACAGGAATGGTATAGACAAGGTATGAGGCCAGTTTTTGCAAGGGGCTTTTGTTGACTTCATAAGTCAAGTCTGACTTATTCTTATTTTGACTTACACAGATCATTCATGTCATGCTTGGACTTTCTGGTTTGTTCTGAACATCTATGTTTCTTAAACAACCAGTCATTTTGTTCTAGGACTAAATCTACTATACAAGACTCTTTCTCATATAAAAATTATTTCTCTTTAAGCTTTCTTACCAGAAAAAAAACCTCTTTATTTTTATAACTTTCTTTACATTTCTGTTATTTCCCCATTCCTTTTATCTTTTTTATACATAACCTTTAAATAAGCTTTGAATTAGACAAAAATGTTTCACCTGTTTAAAAAGGACATACTTTTTTTGGAAGAAAGTTTTCCTACTAATATACTTTTATTGAAAAATACCTAAATAATGAAATACATATTATTTAATATAACTTTAGGATCTAAATTATGATGAGTTTATTTACAAGTATTTATCCCATTGCATTTACCTAATTATTTTATTTTAATCATTTACCTGCATTATTTATAAAAACTGTGGTAGTCATCATTTAAAATTATGGAACTACCATTGCAAAATTATAACTGAGACAGCGAAAGAGATCTGAACTAACTGACTCCATCTTGTTTTTAACCTCCAAGCTGTCCTTGTTCATTTCTGGGTGTAGACCAAACTAACTTTGTATTTGTATTACTTAGTTTATAGTTTACAGTTTAGCTTTGAAACAAAGACAATTACATTCCCTTCCCAAAACAAAACTTACTGCCTGTGGACTAGACTGCCTAAAGCCGCAAGATTAGAAGTTATGGTAATCTTACTAAATTTAAGATGTAGCTGTTTTTATTAAAATAATATCAATGCCTTATTTATTAAAGATCATACAAGCAAAGATCATTCTGTCGTGGGCTGGGTTTATAGTTTTGTAACCCCTATGGCAAATTTTGACAGCTTATAATATTCGGCAGGGATAAGTAAGAAATTGCTTGATTAATAAATGCAAACAAAAATGTATTCTGGCAATTCTTAACACATTTCTAAAGTCTTAAGTACTTTACCAAAAATTTTAAAGCTAGCTTATTTATTAAAGATTTTACTTGTTATGTAAACTTGAAAAAATATTTGACTAGTCTTTTTTTCCTGATAAAGTATTTGATTCAAGTACTTTTATTTTCTTTAGCCAATTAATTAGAGCTCTTGTATATATTTTTAGTAGTGAAACATTGTGTACACGCACATAAATACATAAACATATTACACTTGCTGATAGAAATATATCTTATAGATTCATAAAGACCTTTTTTTTTTTCCTTGTCTTAGACTTTCAGATTCTTGATAACTTGTTTCACAACCCTAGGCAGTTGTCAGCTAAATAGCCTTAATTTTTCATATTAAGGGAAACAACTAAGGTGAAAATCAAATAGCGAAATTTACATCATAAGGTACAGAGAGAAAAAGTCTGGTGGTGCTAGAGGGAGATTAAAGATGGGTGCCAAATCAAACATAAAATTAAATAAATCTATCATAGGGTTATATAAGGAGACCAATTTTATTTAGATAGAGACTATCTATCTTTAACTGGATCTTTGAGCTCTGGGTAGAGACCACACTGAATCCTGGGTCTCCAAAAGGGGAAAATTATTAAGAGGTTAAACTATGTGATGTGCTTACAGTTCATTAAAAAAATAAATAAATAAAGACATTTCTAAGTGTCTAAACTACTCTATTCCTTACAAAACCAAGAGTAGCCTCTGTTGCAATAGCTACTTTAGTAAAAAAAATAAAAATCAGGTGACACAATACAAAAGCAAGGAGCTTAAAAGCTGAGATGAACTTTTCTGTTCACACTCTTGAGATTCATTGAGGAAAAACAGATGGTTTTCTCCGAAAGTGGGCCTGGTGCCTTCTCTGTTTTCTTTAAGGAACTCCAGGCTATTATAAACTGTTTTAGGTCCCTCATGCAGCAGAGGGTGAAAGAGAAGGGAAAGACAGCACAAGTAAATAAAGAAAACAGAATTCAGTAAACTGAGAATAAAAAAAACTTTTGCTCAAAAAAAAAAAAAAAAAAAAAAAGACAAGGTCCTAGGAGAGAAAAAAAAAAAAAAAACATGAAGGACTTTTAAATACAAACACACACACACACAAACAGACACACACATACACACACACACACAAACACACACACATCTTGGATGTTAGCTTTTAATTAAGCTGGCTTCTAACCATTGAGCTCCTTAAAAAATCTTTTAAAATGTCATTACCATATTTCAGCTAGGATAAATTGCTGCTATTTCAGAAGTACCAAGTATCAAACAAGAAAAGGCTTGATATAGGAACCAAACCCAGGCTGTCATGGTGGAAAAAAAAGAAGGCAGAACCTTAGCTATTGAACTGCAGCATGGGGTGACAGCCATTGCTCTTTCAGTTTGGCCTGGCTAGCAAAATGTTGGCCTTGTTATGTAAATAAAGCCCCTATAGTAGTCAAAATGAAAAATCTCCAAAATTTATTTTCCTTTCACATCTCCATGAAACTGAAATTATTTTAAAAAATAACTAATAGAAACCAATTGTTTGAAAGAAATTCTATGAGATGAATCTAATCCTATGATCTCTTGCCCTGAATCATATTCTGATGGCTTTGATTCACGTTTGCTTCATAAAACTAATCTACTTTCACCTAGACACTGTTGTAGCATTTAAACATAGATATTAGTATTTTCTCCATCCCTTTTTCTCTCCCTTTCTCTGTTTCCTTAACAGTTAGCAAGACTGTGAAAATTTTCCTTTAAAAAATATTTATTCTCTATCAATATGTGTGTGAGCATGCATGTACAAACACAAATCTTTTCTCTGTGCTAATCATTCTGTGTGCTAAATTGTTTACATCCATTATCTCACCTAATGTTCCCAACAAATGTGTACTATATTAGTTTTTATGTTCAGATGAGAAAATGGGGTTTGAGATTAAGTGTGCAGAAGTAATTGAGAAACTCCAAGTTTGTTTTACACAAAAGCACATACACTACCACTATTTAATATTGACACAGTTACCTAATAACCCTTACCAAATGTCAGTATTTTAATTTATATAGGAAGTTCCACTCTCATCTTTCTTCCCTTTTTGCCATACTCTTTTAGCATATGTAATTACTGTGTTTATAAATATAATGTTTTGAACTGTCCTCTAATCATTTCATATTTGTAATTTCTGTTTTCTGTAACAGACTATATTCTTTTCAAAAATAGAAGTCATGGTGAATACATCATTTCACATTTCCTTAAGTAGATATAAATTTGTTTTAAAAGGAAGATGGATTAATTGAATTTTAAATTTTGTTGTAAAGGATTGTTTCATTTTACAAGGTAATTTAGCAAATTCCTATTTTCAAGGATTATACAGAATAATAGAAGATTCAAAAATTATAAAACTATATATAATTAAATGAAGAGAAAATTTATTTTTTTACGATTTCATAATTTTACCATTTATCAACAAAATATTGTCAGACCTGATAGAAAAATGTACTGCAACATTACTTTCTCTTTTTGATTGCTGCTGTAAGAGCAAAGGGAATTTTTCACTCCCTCTCTGAAGGTTCAAGTGTCCTGAAATAAACTGGCAACAAATTAGCAGCAGAAAAGGCATACAGGATTATTAACGTGCAAGTGTACATGGGAGCCATATAAAATAAAGAATCAGAGGGCCAGATGGTTGAGGCTTATATACCCTCTTCATATGGGAGAGGGAAATGGGGAATGTAAGGCATTTTGAGGAGTGGTAAATAATTTTCAGGGGAATTGAAATGAGCTCAGAGAATAGACAATATCCTGGGCCAATGCTCCTCTGACCTCTGAGTGGGGTGGCTATAATTTCCAGAGAGGTGAAGGGCAGAACCTCACAGTGAACAAACATTGTCTTATGCAAATAAAGCCTCTCAGAAAATCTCTCAGAGCTTCCTTCAGAACAATAGATGAAAAGTCTGTCTGGGTCTGGTGATGAGTCTTTTTTTGTCTTTGTTGTTTAATCATTCCTGGTTATTTAATGAGATTCCAAGGGAGGGGTTTTCAGACAATTGCATTTCTTTTGAAAGAAGTTTTCTTCAGTCAAATAAGGGTACTTCCAGAAAGAGAGCCCCTCCCTTGTGTTTGGGGCAAAGAAGAGTGAAACAAGAGAAGGTTAGAATGTTCTTGAAAGGCAGCTTCCATAAACTTGCAATTTCCTTTAATTCAAAAAAGTGCTCAGCATGCCAAAGTACCATACTTTGGCTTATTATTCTCTGAGCCCCAACACTGTCTACACCCATCAACACTAAATTCTAAGCTCCTGAAATTTGTTCCTCTTCCATTTTTCCCTTTCACTTAATGGAACCCCTATACACACTATCCTTCCCTCAATCTGAGATTGCTGAAACAAGAAACTGACGGTCTCCTGAGATTCTGTTTTTTATCTCATTTTTTACACCCTGTCCATCAGCTAGTCCTGACAATTCTACCTTCAAATTATATTTTGAATCAATTCACTTCTCTCCTTTATTGCCACCACCATACTCTCGACCACTATCATCTTTTCTGGTCTTTTATATAACCACTTAACATGCTCATACTCCTGCCTCACTATTATCTATTCTCTGTATAATAGCCACAGTGATTAGACAGTATATCTGTTTTATCTGGTACAGTATATCCTGGGTATATACTGATTAGACAGATATACCGTCTCATCACTATCGTTGTGGGTTTTTTATTCCCCTAAATTTGCAGGCAGGAGTGTTACAGCTCTTTTCCTCCTGCCGCATGCAGCTTGGCAAGCAGGAGCATTACAGCTCTTTCACTCCTGCAGTTCAGCGAACTCCAGGCTCTTGTCCCATGACCAAAAGGAATAAAGTACGTGGATGCTGGAGAGGGAGTAAGGCGGAGTAAAATTTATTGAATGAATGAAAAGCTCTCAACAGCGAGAGGGGATTTGAAAGTGGGTAGCCTTCTCTGAGGCTGAGTCTGGGGTTTTTATGGGCTTCAAATGGGGGACTTCTTGCCGATTGGTTTATGGATGGGCTTGGAAAAGGAATCATTCAATAGGTTAAAGGCATCATTCAGAAAGAACCAATTAAGAGAGAGTGGGTAAGACATGGATGGAAATTCTTACTCTGGTTCATGGATTCGACCCAGAACTGGTAGCCTGGTTTTCAGGCTTTAGACTGCCCTGGCTTGAAGGTTCATTTTTACTGGGGACCCATTTCTGGCTGCTTGGGAATTTTTCTCCTGTCGCTGTCACTATGTCTGTATATATTTACTATACACACAGAATAACATTTCTCCTCTACTTAAAAGCCACCAAAGGCCTATGCACTTCTTATTCCCTTAATATAAAATCCAAAATAGTTCTCTTACCCTACAAGACCCATAAGATCACCTATTTGACTTCCTATTCCTCCCCTCTCCTCCTCACTCACTATGCTTCTAATACATTGGCCTTATTTCTGTTCCTCAAATAGCCCACGTTCTTTTCCCTGTTAGGGCCTTAGCATATGTTGTTTATTCTACTTGCCATGCTCTTTATATTGCTCACCTCATTCTTCAGTTTTAGTATAAATATCACTCCTCAAAGTGCTTTTTTCTGATCACCTTCTCTAAGTAGGTCAGTCATCTGCTATTCTCTCTCATAGCAATTGTTTTCAAAATATTTCACGAGTCATAATTATATATTTATGCACTTATCTATCTGGCTCCTCCACTGGACCATAAGCCCCATGAGGATAGATAATACATCTGTTTCTCTTGTGACTGATCACCTATCCAGTGCCTAGCATATGGTAGGCACTCAATAAATATCTGTGAAATGAATGACAGAAACAATAGCATTATTTCTTTTTTTTTTTTTTTTTTTTTTAGAATTCTTTTCTGGACAGACTGGGATGCAAATTTTCCTCGCATTGAATCTGCCTCTATGAGTGGTGCTGGGAGAAAAACCATCTATAAAGACATGAAAACTGGGGCTTGGCCTAATGGATTAACTGTGGACCACTTTGAGAAAAGGATAGTGTGGACAGATGCCAGGTTTAAAAAATTATCTCTTTTCTGGATTTTTTTTTTTTTCCACTTTCCTCAGATAATATTTACAACATTGGAAAGTGTCCTAACATGTCAGTATCATGTATACATATATTAAAATTGGAGGTGTATTTTTTTTTTTTTTGCTTTCTCCAAATCAGATACAGACTCATAAAAATATTTATAAAATACCTTTTTTGTCATTTAGCTGAGTTTCATGATTATGTCTCTGGACTAGTTGAATGAGTTTTGACAAACTACTCATGTATTTACCTTTCTGTAGGTCAGATGCTATTTATTCAGCCCTCTATGATGGAACAAACATGATAGAAATCATCCGAGGTCATGAATACCTTTCCCATCCCTTTGCTGTGTCTCTATATGGGAGTGAAGTCTACTGGACAGACTGGAGGACCAACACATTGTCGAAAGCCAATAAGTGGACAGGGCAGAATGTCAGTGTGATTCAGAAAACCAGTGCGCAGCCATTTGACCTTCAGATATACCATCCCAGTCGCCAGCCACAGGGTAAGTGCTTGTTCACTTATGGATTAACCACCCAGAAAGTATTATCATCTTAATCATATAATATTTGAAGTATAAAATAACTTCTATAAGTTAAAAGTTATTGACATTTTATGCATACTCTATGAGGGAAGTGGTTTCAACCTTTATTTTAACTAGTTTAAATTTTTTTCTCTTTCCCTTTTTATTTTATTTACATATAAATATTTAGCGGCATCTTAATTCCTAAGATGCCCCTGTATATTTATTTTAAACTAAGTCCCCTAATTTTTAGATTATTACCATGTAGCATATTGGGAAGAGAGGGGGTGGTACATGAGAAAGGGTGAACCATTTGCTTGAGTTCCTCTATTTTAAGAGAAGGGAGTTCACAGGCCCATATGTGCTACCTCTCCCCATGAACCCTTTTGGTTCAACAGTGAACCCCATCTTGGTTTTGTGATTGTGTTTCCTCCACTCAATGTTTGCCAAGTGTTCCTATCCTAATTCTCACTTTTTCCCCCACTGGGATACCATGAGGTATCACATTTGGTGTAACATCAGCTCATCCTTTTATACTTTTTCCCCATTATATGTGATATAACCCTTGGAAATCTCATTTGAATGCAAACAATGTCCCCTTTATTAGCATATTTTCATTTTAGATTCATGATTCTTAGATGACAAGCTCTCTCTTGCATCTTCTCCTTCTCTTTCTTTTTCAGTGTGGAATAAGCGGATCTTCTAACTCATTAGCATGTAGGACATTTGTTCCACACATCGAGCCTTATTTTTAAAATTTGTATTATAGTATCTTTTAGACTTGACTAAAACCAATTACCTCTCTGGTTGACAATATCACATGGCTATTCTTTGTCTTTCTTCAGTGTGTTGCGTTCATTCTCCCTTGATACTGTTTATTCTACCAAAATCTCATCTGCAAAATTTTTTGTGCCCTTTCTCTGACAATCTGATTGAATCTAGTTATTTTCCCAGATACTCTCAATTTCTCAGTTTCTGTTTTCTTATGTAATTGATCCTTCTTTGCTACATGGAAGTTTCTATACATACTGGTTTCTATACATACTGCTTACATAGGTGAGCAATAACTTTAATTTTTTTCTTCTACTCTTGACTTCTTTCACCTTACAAGCTAAAAAGCATGAGGACATTGTAGAAAAAAGTATACAGATTAGTCATTTTTGCATTTAATAAGGATTTAGTAGATATATTGAATTGGACTAAATTTAAATAAGGCAAGAAGTTATTATTCTGACCAGTGCCAATGTGCCACTAGTATAATGAAAAAATACACTTCTCTAGAATTTCCTTCAACAGAGGAATGCCTAGCTGTAAGCAAACACTGTAGAGAAGCACTTATAAGATATGAATGGTTTTGATTATGTCAAGTGCAGAGTTATTTACACAACTGTATTTTTGTCCCTCAGATTGTTTGGCATTTTGTAGTAATAATAATTTGTATGTTCAGTGCAATCTAAATGAACTGGACCATGAAAAATGGCCTTCATCTATGTATTGCATCATTCCTCCTCACCCAAAATAGGATCAATGTCCTTCATTTACTAACAGCACTGTCTAATTCGCCTACATTGGCATGACCCTTAGTAAATTCATAGAAAATGAAGAACCATGAAACTCTCAAGCTTTCCTGACATTTATGCATATATAGAAAAGAAGCGAGACATTCATTGTCATTTTTTGGTGGGGGGAGGCATCCTTGACATCTTTTCTTAACTCAAAATATGATTTATATATGATTTTTCCTCTTTACATAAAATGAGCAAGATTTTACTATGTGGATCTAATTTAACATATTTTCCCAGGATTCAGGGCAAATATTCTAGTCTTTAAATACATTTAGAGAATATCACCTATGAAAAGAACTTGCTATTTCCTAAATGAAATTCAGTTTCCAATTTTGAGAGTGATCAGAGAACATTCTACTTTTCCCCATTATAAGGATCACTGAGCATATAATAATCATTATCTGTCCTGTTTATCTGCTTCAGTGAAGTAACACTTCCACTGCTAGGGAAAAAAGATGCAGGAACATATCGACTATTTTATTACCAAGGATAGAATTAAAATGAAAATGGTGGCAAAGGCTCAGCATTAACACAAATACAATAATAATAGCCCTTGTTCTGGAGAATAATAACATGATGTTCATGAAAAAAATAATAAATTTAAAAAATACATGACATTCAGTACTATAAAATTGAAATATATCTTTCACAAATTAAAGAAATAAAGGTTACAAATACTATTTGACATTATCTAATCCTCCAAGTAGGAAATTAATAAAAGTTTCAGCACCAGTTTTCTGACAAGTAAGCATTCATTATGCACACAAAGTTCCAAATTGGTTATTGGACATTTAAGCAGAATATTTTAGAAATATATTTTAGATCTCTTTGGTTTTTAATGTTGTTGTTATATGGGATTAGGAAGAAACAAACCACAGCTTAAACATATGCAATATGAAGGAGCAGTAGTTGGTGTTTTAAATATTAATTAAAAAAATTTACAGCATGAGAGAGCCAAGCTTAGAATTAATGGCATGGCCTAGGTTCAAATCCTAAACATATGATTTATTAATTGCATGATGTACCCTTCATCATTAGCACAGTTTTATTTCAGATTCATGAGTCTCAGCTATTAATGTGTTATTGGACATTTTTGGCAAGTTATTTAACCTCTCTGTATCTGCTTTTTCAAACTGGAGATAATGTATCTAAATCATGGGATCTTGTAAACGTTGAGTTTAATCACCATTTAACACAATGTAGGTTTTTCTTTAAGTTACAAATATATAATTCACGAAGCCATCTAATCTAACTATATTTTTATCAGTAAAATACAATTATTAATTAAGCTTCAGGTATATTAAAAAACAATAGGAACAATAAAACTCATTTATAATAAACACTTTTTGGGTCATGTGTTAGTTTTTGTTTGGATAATGAGATCTGGGATTATATAATGAAGCATTAAATAAAAATGGTTTTGTGATTATGACTGTAATATAAGTGTGCACTTATATCATTTTTATTAGTACTTTACAGGTGTTAGTCTCAATGTGTGCAAAGACTTGCAGGAACACTTCTCCATCTGAGACTCCTTCTCACACATACCAATTGTAAATTCTTATACTACCTCAAATTTTACCTCCTCTGCATTCATAGTTAACACCATAAGGACTCAGCATTTAAAGCTTGTATGGTTATTTATTTATTTATTCATTAATCGTTTCCTAACTCTATCTTACCTACTCGCCTAGATTATAAAATATTTAAGGAACAGTGTTTCATTTATTTCTTTGTGTCAACTATAGAGTCTAGCTAAGTCCTTTATAACAATATTGATAATTATAATAGCAGCTAACTTGATTATCATTGCATTTCCGTGAGAAAAATTGTTAGTCATCCAGTTTCACAGATGAGGAACCTAAGACAGAGAAATACTAAGTAAATTGCTCAAGGTCTAACAGCCAGGGGATAATCGTTCTGTTATCTGAACAGAAGTCTGAAGCCAAGCTTTTGTCTTACACGCTGCACTCTACAAGCAGAAGACATTAAATGCACATATATTCCTCTTGGAATTGTTGCATCATATCACCAGATGGCAGTAGAGAGTCATGTTTTCTTGACATTCTCTTTGGACAAACTTTCTTACCTTCCTGGAGTTTATAGTCTAAGAGGAGGAACAGACTAAATTAACAATTAGGATAGATACAATCATTGTTACGATAGATGGATTTTGAATGTAAGAGTATAGTATATGTATTTTAAAACGTAGCAGGGTGTGGCACTAAAAACAAAACAAACCTTGGGATTAGCTAAATTTAATTCTTCCCTCATGCCACTCACTAGCCATGTTACCTGAGGCAAATTACTAACTTGGAGGGGTTTCATTTTCACATTTGCAGATCGAAGCAGCAAGTAAGGAAAGAATAAATCAGAGACAAGATTGGGCAGGGGTCAGATCATGCTCACACTCAAATAATATCCCTACAAAGAAATATAGAGTTTTTTCCTCTGGGATAAATGGTTCCAATGATGTTAAACATAAGTGTACATTAAAATTAATGGAGGGCTTATTAAAACACATATTGGTGGGTGTTACCCAGAGATTCTGATTCAGTAGGTCTTAGGCGGGGTTTGACATTTTGCATCTTTAACAAATTCCCAGGGGATATGAGGCTGCCTTCAGAACCATTCCTCTAAGAAAAGGAGAAAAACATTTAAAAAAAAAAATGGTCAAAGGAGTAAAAAGAACAGATTTGCATGATAGAAATTTGTAAAGGATTGATTGGAGAGACAGGATTGAAGTGTATATGTGTGTGTATGTATGTATAGAATATATATATGTGTGTGTGTAACACACACATATATATATACACACACAGAGAGAGAGAGAGACAGAGATTGATTTTAGAAATTAACTCATATGCTTATGGAGGCTAAGAAGTTCCACAACCTACTGTAGGCAAACAGGAGAACCAGGAAAACCAGTGGTGTAACTCAATCCAAATCTGAAGGCCTAAAAACCAGGAAGGGTGGGTGGGTAATGGCATAAGTCCAGGTCCAGGAGTTCACAGGCCCAGGAACCAGGAGTGCCAATTATGGAGTGTAGGATAAGATATATGTCCCAGCTCAAACAGGAAACAAATTTGCCTTTCCTCTACCTTTTTATTCTATTTCGGCCTTCAACAGATTGGATGATGCTTTCCTGTAATGACAAGGGCAGGAAACTTTTAACCCAGTATACTAATTCATATACTCATCTCTTCCAGAAACACACCCAGAAATAACGTTTTACCAGCTATCTAGACATTCTCTAGACTAGTCAAGTTTACATATAAAGATAACCATTACAGGAAGCTACTTCAGTAGATCAGGAGGTGGCTGATGCCAAAATCTGGGAGATGCTTGTAGGTGAAATGGTCTCTGATGAGATGTACTTAGAGGTGAAATCAATAAAAAGTAGTGATAGAGATTTGAGTGGAAAACCTGGGGAAAGGAGGAAGAATATGGGATGGCTTTAAGAGAGAGGGTCAGCAAATGTATTCTGTGAAAGGCCAAATAATATTAATGAATATTTTAGGACTCGTGGGTCATGTGTTCTCTGTTGCAGTTACTCTGCTGCAGTTGTAATGTGAAAGCAGTCATATGGGAAATGAGTAAGTGTGGCTGTGTGCCAATAAAACTTAATTTCTGGACACTGAAATTTGAATTTCATACAAGTTTTATGTGCCAAGAAATAGCGTTCTTCATTTGGGTTTTTTTCCAACCGTATAAACAAGTTGCTTACCAGCCAGTATTAGCCTTTAGGCCATCATTTGCGGGCACTTCGTTTAAAGGATTATCTGAAAAATTAAACTTTGGAATGTGCTGAATTTGAGATACTTCTGGGATACAGTTGAATATTTAAGGCTAGAAAGGAAGGAAGGTTTGGTCTAAAACTAGAACTTTCATAGTTATTCCATTGTAGATTGAAGGCAAAATGTAGATAAGATTTCTTAAGAGTATTACAGAAAATGAAAAAGGGCAATGATAGAGCCTTGGAGAACTGCAACACTAAAAAGGAAGGCAAAGAAGAATGCTCAGAAAAAGGGCACCAACCGATTTCAGGACAAAAAGAGAAAGCGTGTGCGTGCGCGCGCACACACACACACACAAGGAACAGTTTCAAGCTAACACTAGCCAACAGTATTTGCTTTTGTAGAAAAGCCAATAAAAATAAAGACACAAATGCATTTGTTGGATTTGGCAACCTGGAAAAAGATCAGTGATAATTTTAGTGAGAGCAATTTCGGTGGGTGTGTTGACATATGTCCTCGTGATCCTAAATATGTCTGACATTAGATATTAGTATAACTTTCAACTCTTTTTACTACAAAATATAATTTGCTAAATAGAACTAGATTGTTCAGTCAAACAGTAAATTCCAAAAAAAAAAAAAATAACTTCATAGCAATCAGCTTAGTCTACAGCCAGATTGCTTGGGTTCAAATTCCAAATTTGTCAAATCCTGACTTCTTGTGTATTAGTATTAGTTTGTTTCTCTACATTAGTATTTGTTTGTTTGTTTGTTTGTAAATCTGTAAAATGGAATTGTTATAAAGATTAAATACATTAGTCTTTCTCTTTATTTTTTTGAGATGGAATCTCACTCTGTCTCCCAGGCTGGAGTGCAGTGGCACGATCTTGGCTCACTGCAACCTCTGCCTCCCGGGTTCAAGCGATTCTCCAGCCTCCACCTCCCAAGTAGCTTGGATTACAGTCACGTGCCACCGTGTTAAGCTAATTTTTGTAATTTTAGTAGAGATGAGGTTTCTCCATGTTGGTCAGGCTGATAGTGATCTCCTGACCTCAGGTGATCTGTCCTCCTCAGCTTCCCAAAGTTCTGGGATTACAGACGTGAGCCACTGCACCCAGCCACATTAGTCTTTTTAAGCAGTTAGAAGATACCTGGCAAGTACTAAGCACTTTAAAAGTGTTTGCAAAATAAATTAAATAGATAAATTATATAGATTAGATAGATAGATAGATAGATAGATAGATAGATAGATAGATAGATAGATAGATGCACAATTCTCTTACTTTGTTTTACACATTGCCACCAAACTCTCCTCCCCCACCCTGTAAAGGAATTGTTTGTAAGCATGGAGAAAGTGAAATCTAACCTTTCATATGCTTCTTCTCCACCACCCATCTACCATGTCATTCTTCTCTGTGTCCTCGCTCAGCCCAAAGGTGTTTTCTTCATCACCACTCCAGGTGCAGGGTTAAATTTTCTCATAAACCCAGCAAGAATCTACCACTCTGGGTTTTTCTGTTTTCTTTTGTGTTTCTTTCCTTAGCTGCTCTAATTGGAATTAAAAAGAAAAAATCTTTCAAGAATGTGATTGTTATTTTAATTACAGAGTACTGCAAACCCTTTATCTGTTAGATTTTCACCAATTATGTTTTTCTCTTTTTGTAGAAACTTATTTTTCATGTAAACGGAACTTGGTTTAAAGGGGTCTTAAATGTTTGTTGATAAAAATGGTACTATTTTTGCAGGAACATTTTAGTTTACTTTCAAAGTCAGGCTACTGACTCAACTGTTCCTTTTAAATTTTATTTTGAAAACCATAGCAACTGGTAAATATACAAACTGTTTTAGATAATAATATGATATCCTTTTAAAAAAGAATCAAAACCCAGAAAAAGAATGAGTAAGACACTGAGAGGTTTCTCCACAGTTACAACAATAATTAGATCAAATATAGTTATACCAGTTATACTCTAACTCATTCTCCATTTCACATCCCTGTTTTATAAGACATCCATGAATTGGCCCATGAATGAACGAGTGAATAAATCAGAATGAATTGCTTCACATAGAGAGGTTGTGTACTGTAGTAGTTAAAACCTAGACTCTGGAACCTGAATCTTTCTGTTCTCCTTTTAATACTTGTGTGATCTTGACTGAGTCTTTTTTACCTTCTCAAAGTTAAGTTTAGCCTTTGCAAAATGAAGGCAAGTTATTTTTTTATTTTTAATTATTTATTTATTTATTTTTTGAAATGGAGTCTTGCTCTTTCACCCAGGCTGGAGTGCAGTGGTGCTATCTCTGCTCACTACAAGCTCCGCCTCCTGGGTTCATGCCATTCTCCTGCCTCAGCCTCCCAAGTAGCTGGGACTACAGGCGTCTGCCACCACACCTGGCTAATTTTTTATATTTTTAGTAGAGGTAGGGTTTCACCATGTTAGCCAGGATGGTCTCGATCCCCTGACCTCATGATCCGCCCACCTCGGCCTCCCAAAGTGCTAGGATTACAGGTGGGAGCCACCACGCATGGCCAGGCAATTTATTTTCATAAACAAAGGTGACCATTAAGAGGAATAAATAAAATAATGCTTATAAAACACTTGGCACATTTTCTAGCATAATATGGTAAAATAAGTTATTTCTTTAACTTTTAAAATCATTTTTTTAAATCCCACTGTCCATTATAGGAAAATTGCAAGCTGTTTCTCAAAAAGTAAATTTAACATCGAAATGATTTAAGTGCCTCCAATTGCATCAGAAAAATATTTCTATAGAAAATTAAATTTTTCTTGACAACATCTGTAAGAAAACAGGATAAGCTTATTTCACAATAAAAAATGTTATATTTTAAGAATATTAGTGATAGGACAAAGTATCACTTACAAAACCTGAAGGATGAAGGATTTCATATAGGACTATTAATATTTTCAATTAGAATTATGGGGAATACTTTTCACATGATTAATAAAAGGTTTTTTTTTTTCTTTTTTGTCAAAAAGAAATACCCTCAAAAACATGTTTCAGCATGGTGGAGGTGAATCTCAAATACTTGCAGGTTGCTTAAATTATTTGCTTCCACAACTTACTATATTAAGATCTAGGCCAGTCCCGAAGGCTGACACTGGTAAACCCAGCACTTTGGGAGGCCGAAGCAGGCAAATCACTTGAGCTCACAAGTTCAAGAGCAGCCTGGGCAACATGGTGAAACCGTGTATTTTCAGAATAAAAGAAAATCTAACTAGACTGGATAAAGATAATGTAGTACATATACACCATGGAATACTATGCAGCCATAAAAAGGAATGAGATTATGCTCTCTGCAGGGACATGGATGGAGCTGGAAGCCATTGTTCTCAGCAAACTAAAGCAGGAACAGAAAACTAAACACCACATATTCGCACTTATAAGTGGGAGCTGAACGTTGAGAACACATGGACACATGGTGGGGAACAACACACACTGGGGCCTGTCGAGGGGTGGGGATGGGGAGAGAGAGCATCAGGAAGAATCGCTAATGGATACTAGGTTTAAAACCTAGGTGATGGGTTGATCTGTGCAGCAAACCACCATGGCACATGTTTATCTATGTAACAAACCTGCACAACCTGCACATGTATCCTGGAACTTAAAAGTTAAAGAGAAAAAGAAAGATCTAACTACTTGTCATATAAATTAAATTTCTCTTTCTCTTTCCTCTCTCTCTCTCTCTATATATATATAAAATATATATTATATATAAAATAAATATCTTTTTAGCAGAGTTCATAACATAGGATAGAGGTTACACATGTACATACATACATACATACATAATACATTGTATTGTTCTCCTCACTGTTAACTCGTATCTAGTGTCTCTTTATTTCATATATTTATATACTATCGGTATGAGATTTATGTGATCTAACATGTATCCTGTTTTAAAATGCAGAATCCCTAGTTCTACTCCAAAATCAGGGCTTCTCAGTATCTGCACTTTACACATTTTGGGCCAGATAATTCTTTGTTAGTTGTGGGCTAGATAGGTCTCAGCTACACTTCCTGTGAATTGTACAATGTTTATTAGATCCTTCACCTCTATTCACTAAGATGCCAACAGTACTCCAAGTCATAACAACCAAAAATGTCTCAATTTATTCCCAAATGTTTCTTGGGAGGCAAAATCACCACCATCTCCACGGATTGAGAACCACTGTCCTAGATGGTTTTTTAAAATATTGTGAATATAGAATCATTGTAAAAATAGAAACTTTGCTGATATGTTTTTTTTTCTTTCAAAGCATATAACAAGTGACATTAACAGAGAATAAATTAAGATACCAGAGAGACATGTCATCTCTTTAGAACGACTGAAAGTTAGTTGGTATTTTAAGACACATTTCCCCTATAAATGTAACATTATATTACATATATATTTTCATCCTTTTACACCAAAAGCTGCCTACAGATAGAAATGTTTTTTGTGGTTTTTAAAAATTCTCTCTGTAGAGATACCTGTAAAAGATCAGATAAAATTTTTAGACATGTTATATTCTACTTTATAGAGTACAGTATAAAATTAATTCATAAAGTATGACATAATTTGAGGAACGTAGCTCCCTCATAAATAATACTGTTAGAATCTGGTGAAAGTAAAGCATGCTTTACTTGCACATATTCTATGTGTATATATTTTAAATAAGGAATTCACTCAAGTTCTTCAATGTGAAATGTTAAACTTATCACTTGAAGATGTCTGTCACAGGGAAAATAGGATTTGAGATTAGTGTTTAATTGCAAAGTACTTCTGAAAATTCCTTTCTTTAAAACTATTAAGTCCTTTCCTAAAGGAAAATTACTAATAAACATTATTTTATTACAAGAGTAATTGTTCTCATACAAATAAGGTTCATTAACAGGATGAATATTAGTTACTATCAAAAATGACTACATGGGAGGGAGAAAAATCTTTCTCTACCTAACAAATTGGATCCTGGCATTCTGCTTTGAGCATGGTTTTATTAGGTAAACACATATACATATTTTATATTGCATGAACATTTATGTGTATTTTATTTGAATTTATTGGAAAAACTAGTTGTTTGGATTTAAAGTGGTTTTTCTTTTCCCTGGTGAGAAATGGACTATGATTAAATACAGTTTGAATCAAATGTGAGATTATATTTAATGATATTATTTTTCTTCCCAGAGCACACATCAGTCTTGTGTGATTGCACAATTAATATGTTTCTCCTATGAAGTATCGTAGTTATGCATTATTTAATCTTTTCACCTGAGGCTATGATGTGCTTTAGAAAATTAACTTTCTAGATTTTTAGATTGCTGCAATTTTAGAATATATACCCACATACATTTACGTACATGCATATGAATCCAAATGACCCTACCTCTAACACAATAATAGATACCATAGAAATTTTAGGAAAAAAACAATGTGTATGTGTGTGTGTGTGTGTGTGTGTGTATATATATATATACATATATGTGTGTATATATATACATATATGTGTGTGTGTGTGCATATATATACATATATATGTGTGTATATATATACATATGTGTGTGTGTGTGTGTGTATATATATATATATATATCTCTTAGTTCCCGCCAGCGTATCACTTATCTAGCTCAGAGAGTGACAAAGTACAACCCTCAGGCTAAATTCAGCCCTCTGTCTTGTAAATAAAGTTTTATTTTCACACAGTCATACCTGTTCATTCACCTATTGTTTTATGGCTGCTTTTGTGTTATAGTAGCAGAGTTGAATAATTACTATGGAGAACATAATGCCTGCAAAAGTCCAAATATCTACCATCTGGCCTTTAATAGAAAAAGCTTGCCAACCACTGGTTTAGCTAGAAAGACCAACAAATACTAATACAAAATACACGAACAAATGTCACTAACTAGAAAATAGGACAGCAAGCAATAAATTGTCTAATTGCCATGTAAAAGCAATAATTATAACCAATATTTCGTGGTGAAATAAATCAGCATTAGCTGGCTTCATTAGAAAATGTTTTATGGCAGAAAGATGAATTGAGCTGAGACATGAAGGAAGGTTAATGTAAAGATACTGATGATGAAATTCTAGGGGAAGAAAGGTACATCATGTGGAGGTGGAAATGAATAAACTATAGATATTTAGGGAATAATGAGGAATACATTTTAGTGTGTACACAATGTGTACGTAGAAGGAAAGTGGTAGATGAGGCTTGGAAGATAGATTTGTGTTTTTGAAAGAGAGGTGGGTATATTTGGGACAGTATCACAATGTACCAGATACATAGCCATAGCAATCATTCAAAGGTAAGGAAATGAATTTGGAAACATGTTAGAAGAGTAGAGGTAAAAAGAAAGGAAACACATATTAGAGAAAATCTGTACAATACTTGAGAAATGATTAAATATGGCAGTGAAAAAGAAATAAAAAATGCTTTGGAGTAAAAAATTTGTGTGTTTGGAAGGTTTATGATTTCTGTTTTGTTTTTCATTTGCTTGCTTTTAGAGACAGTCTCGCTCTGTGGGCCAGGCTGGAGTGCAGTGATATGATCATAGCTCACCGCAACTTCAAAATCCTGGGCTCAAGGGATCCTCTTATCTTGGCCTCCCAAAGCCCTGGGATTACAGATATGAGCCACCATACCTGGCCTTGATAACTTCTTTAACAAAAATAAACAGAGTGGATCAGAATAAAGAGCTGGAAGGTAAATGGTAGTAGCAGGGAAACCAGTCTGACTAGTGCTGAGGAGTCTTGGGGGAAACATTTATAGTAGGAGATAAGGCCGACACTTTGTGAGGTAGACTGTGGGAAGCCATTCAAATTTTTTTTTTTTTTTCCAGTTGAGATGGGACCCACCTGTCTTGCCCAGGCTGGTCTCTAACTGCTGGGCTTAAGCAATCCTCCCACTTCGGCCTCCCAAAGCACTGGGATTATTGGCGTGCCTGGCCCCAAATTTTTAAACACACCAGATATGATCAAGTATGTGTTCTACAAAGATAACTGTATGTAATGCAGGGATACTAGATATCAAAGATTAGTTAGGAGTTTAGTGCAACAATCCATGCAGGAAATGGAGAAAACCTAAATTGAGCCAGTGACCATAGAATTGAAGAGAATTGAGTACCAGGTTAGTGTATAGAACCTTAAGCACCTTGGGGTAAGAACTCGTCCACTATTATATCTCAGCATTTTTTCACAGTGTTTTAAACAACTAGGTGCTTCATAATGTTTTATTCAATGCATAAATAAAAGGTGGGGGTTATTACAGGTATATCTCTAAGGTTTTATATTTCATCAGTTTGAGTTTAGATAATATGAGCTATCGGTGAACCCAGTCTGCCCAGCTGTATTTATATTTCATGTGTTAAGATTTATTATAGCACTCCATTGATCAATGGCTTTCCCATCTTTTGAATACAAATAGATGGAATAGGCTTGGCTTTGGTAGAAATTTATAGCCTCTGTAATCATGCTGGATTTTTGCAGTAGTGTCTCTTATAAAATAGCTACTTACTATCTAATTATAATAGATACGTATTATAAGACTTTGCGGGCCATGTGGTGTTTATTGAAGCTGTTCAATTCTACTATTGCAGTATGATAACAGCCATGGCTAATATGTAAACCAATGCACATGGTTATGTTTCAATAAAACTTTATTTACAAAAACAGTCAGTGGACCAGATTTGTCTCATGGGTTGCTGTCTGCTAATCCCTACTTTCTATAAAAATGTGAGTATTATGAACAGTATTTTTAAATTTGATAATTAGAATAGAATAGGTAGCTGTGTTCAAGCACTTGTTTGGAAAGAAACTTTGAAATAATATTGTTAAATCCTTTAAAGTGAGAAGAGATGAAAATGAGAAGTAAGAATTCTTCGCGGATTTGTCATTCTGTGAAGCACAAAATATTGTGAATTATACATTACAGTGTTATCATTAATAAGATATTGGGCTACAAAGTCAATGCAACTTTTTATTTTAGTATGTACATAGAAACTTAATATCTCTGCTTTTAAAAAGTATTTTTTTCATAATTATAGGGTGTTAAGAGTTGGTATGATTCTGGCCTAAAAATAATGATGTTCAAAGTGAAATTCAAGTACCTACCATTAGATTGTTATGGATTATGCTTTCAATTTTCCTAATAGCATTTCCTATGCTAGTGTTTTCGAACAAACGTTTTTTTCCTTCTTCTCTTCCCTTTTACCCTTCTCTTTTTTCTTTTCTCCTTCCTCATTTTCTTCTTTTTTTTTTTTCCAGGTATGGGGGAATTTGAGTTTTCCTTTTCTATCTACCTGACTAGGTAAACTTGACTTGATATATGACACTTAACACTGCCTCTTACTCATTCCTCCTGTCTTGCAACACCTTTCTGCCTTCCCTTCCCACCTACTTTCTTGCTTCTCTAACTTGCGATTCCTTAGGGACTTCAATTATTATAACAGACAAAATCAAAAGATAACAAAGAACAAAATAAGAACTACTTACTCTGTGTGACAAAAGAAGTGCACTAGAAAGGAATCTCTGGAACAATAGCTTCTACTCTTTTCTAATATCTTTTGTTCTTAATTTTCTTAGGAGAATGAGTTTTTTGTGAGTCTCTTATTCTCCTTTATTTATTTATTTATTTATTTATTGTTTTTAACAAATACAAAGACACTATTACTTTTATCATCTTGATGTGAGGAGTGTTAAAAATTGCCAAAAGCTGCATTGAATATTTATCAAATTCAGTTCATTTCTCATATCCTCTACACTTTTATTATCTCTTTGATTTTATTCTTTGTGTTTTAAAACACCACCGGACTGCTATTTACTTCTGTAAGAGGCAGGAAATACCTTTTCTCTACCCCTCTCAGGTTCATGGCTGAAGTCTGTAACGAAAGACGGATTAACCAAAAAAGTACACAAACGTAATACAAGTATTATATGACATAGGAGCCTTCTGAGGAAATAAAGACCTGAAGAAATGGTTAAAATCTGGGTAGTTTTATGCTAGGAGGTATGATCTAATGGTAATAAACTGGGGAAACTTAGCAAGGCCTGTTTGTTCATATTCTTTTCTGTGTCCCTGTGTCTTCAGAGATAAGGATATTCCTTTCCTCAGGGCTTAGGAAGGGCACGTCTACATGAGAGTTTGTGACCTGCTTCAGGGGAGGTCAGAAAATCCTTTCTAGCTTTCATGACCTGTTTCAGGAAAGGGGTGGAGGGAAGGTCACAGAGACCTTCCTGCTTCTGTCATTTTCTAATGGGCAAAGGTGGCATATTTGGGACATGTCTCAACCGTGTCACTACTTCGAGCAAGGGGACATGGTTGGAAGATACCACTCATGAGTTGAAAGCTAACATTTTCTTGATGGGGTTAAAAGCATAACTCTTTTCTGCCTTCAATTTAGTAGCCTAGTTCTAATGACTTTTTTCTACTAGATAGGCTCTATAAAAATAAGATTAAAGATACTAGATAAATTAAAATCTTATCCAAAAGACATGATGACAGAACAAGAAACATAAAATTCAAAATGTCTCAAGACATTCAATGCCATCACAGATGACACTGAGCTGCAAAATTTAATGTTCTGTTCTCAGTTTGAAAAATCGTAAGTTATTTATACAAGGGAATTGAGTAAGTATGCACATGTGGAGCAATCCTTAGTCATGGAATTAGTTAATACAGAAAAAGTAACAAAGAAGTAGATGACTTAATCATGAAGGCAGACAGACATTTCTTCACATGGGTCTCATTTGAAGAAGAGCACGTGTTTGAAGGAAAGGCATATATGTAACGGTAGTTTCCTAGGGAAGCCTTTAAAAGTGGTATGCCAAGGCAAGAAGGGAAGCTTCTTGGTTGGTTAAGAAAATAACAACATCTATTGCAACTTCCAATGTCTGGGTTATAGTCTATCTCAGTTTATTTTATATTAAATTCACTAATTATTCCTGGTTGCTCCTCAAACTAAATCCTTAAAAAGTCTCGACTTCTTTTTTGTTTGTTTGTTTGTTTTTGGGATGGAGTCTCACTCTGTCACCCAGGTTGGAGTGTGGTGGCACAGTCTTGGCTAACTGCAACCTCCGCCTCCCAGGTTCAAGTGATTCTCCTGCCTCAGCCTCCTGACTAGCTGGGACTAGAGGTGTGTGTCACCACGCTCGCAAATTTTTTGTATTTTTAGTAGAGATGGTGTTTCATGGTGTTAGCCAGGATGGTCCCGATCTCCTGACCTCGTGATCTGCCTGTCTTGGCCTCCCAAAGTGCTGGGATGACAGGCGTGAGCCACCACATCTGGCCACTACCTCTAAGCAATAGGATGCATGCCATTTGTCTAAGAGAGAATTGATGGAGTTTTCTTAGTTATCTTTGAAATAATGTTTTTTTATTAATGTAATTGCTGTGTATGATTGTCTATTATTGTCATATTAATCACCCTACTAATGGGTTCTATGTAGGGAACTTTACTTTGAATCATTAGGTGAATAACCCCTGTCAACTTCAGAGGTTCCCTAATATATTCTTCCTTCTTCACTGTTCATATTTCACTGTGTAATTACAGCTCCCAATCCTTGTACATCTAATGACGGCAAAGGCCCCTGCTCTCACATGTGTCTAATCAATCACAATAGGAGTGCTGCATGTGCGTGCCCCCACTTGATGAAGCTTTCTTCAGACAAGAAGACCTGCTATGGTAAATTTCTTACAGTTCTAATCAAAAATAAAAACAAAATTGAATTCTCTCAAATTATATTAGCATTCAGATTTTACTCATATTAAAGCAGAGGAAGTTTTTTTTTTCTGTTTTCAAAAATATTTTAGGTGGTGGTGCTATTTCCAGCCACTATTGATGATTCATCTGTTCTGGGGAAGACTGACAAATTCTTTAAATATGTGATATGTTGTACTTTGTTATTTGTTACCTTATTCATTTTCTTTCCTGCTACTTTCTTATTTGGTACGTTAGCAGAGTTTATCTCTGCAAAACAGGAAGATTTTTAAGTGGAAGTGCATTATCAGAAAATGATGATGTAGGTAACCTGCATAACAAAGAGGGGCTTAACAGCTTTAATCTGCTCTTCTGAAATCACTCTAGCATCATCTGGTAGAGGATTATCAACTAGAAAAGGGAAAAAGTGAAGTAAAATATATAACTTGGAAAGATTTGTAAAAAAACTCCACACATTTAAACAATGCATTTGAACTAAAAAAGATAAATTTTGTAAATAAAATTTTTTGCTTTCTATTAATAATTTTATTTATTTGCAAAATATTACTTAATTTTAAGGGCAGAAAAAAAATACTCACCAAAATTTAAAAGTCAGGAATTTATGTACATGTAGCTTTAAAATACACCATAATAACATATCTCAACACCAATAACCTGAAATATAACAACAAAAAAATAGAATATCTGTAACTACTATTTCTGTTTGCTCTGATATTTTACAAATGTAGTGCAAGGAAGGCACCTATGGAAGTAAAAGTGATACAACGCCTCACAATGTTAGTTACTACAAATTTACAAAAAATTACACTAAAAGCACGCTTTAAATTATTTGAACCCTAATTTTTATAGGAAAAATATACACAAGATTTCTAATAGCATGTTTAAATTTATCTTATTCAAAGACAGTATAGAAAAAATGTTCTTAGATTCCCTCAAAATCTTGTAATGCAATACAATGTTGTAGTAATTACGTACAAAGTACAAATATGGTATTTGGCATTTGTAGTTTATGTAGTTTAGCAACTTTGAAATTTTAAGGTCACTGAGAATTGATTACTGAGACTGTTTAGGTGTTTCTAGCTGAAGAAAAATGATGATGTAAGGCTTCTAACTCATTTCACGTTTGTTCCTATTAAATACCTTAATTTAAAATAGATAAATTGTTACTGCATTGTTTCCATCAAATATTGATTGTGATTTTCGGGAGTTAACATGTATTAAATCAAGTAATATTTTAGAATTTCTAGACTCTTTCAAGCTTGCCAACTTCATAAGAGAAAAACAATTTCTATTTCTTTTTTAGAAATGAAAAAATTTCTTCTTTATGCAAGACGTTCTGAAATCAGAGGAGTGGATATTGACAATCCATACTTTAACTTTATCACGGCATTTACAGTCCCTGATATCGATGATGTTACTGTGATAGACTTCGATGCATCTGAGGAACGTTTATATTGGACAGATATTAAAACACAAACCATTAAACGAGCTTTTATTAATGGAACTGGGTTAGAAACTGTTATTTCAAGAGGTAAAAGATTTGCACGTTACAACTTTAAAAATGTTTGTTATTCAATTTGTAATAATCACAAATCTTTTATATTCTTTCTCTATTATTCAACTTTATGCTGTTAATTGAAAGTTAGAATTGGTTAGAGATTTAATAATATGCTACATCCTTACTATTGTAGAATGTTATAATTACATTGCACAGAGCAGACCGATAATTAGAAATTTACATTCATGTGAAGAAAAACTTCAGGACAGATCACCTTAAAATGTAGATTTCTCAGCTGGGCACGGTGGCTCACAGCCGTAATCCCAGCATTTTGGGAGGCCGAGGCGGGTGGATCATTTGAGGTCAGGAGTTCGAGACCAGCCTGAACCGACATGGTGAAACCCTGTCTCTACTAAAAATACAAAATTAGCCAAACGTGGTGGTGCACGCATGTAATCCCAGCTACTTGGGAGACTGAGGCAGGAAAATCACTTGAACCCAGCAGGTGGAGGTTGCAGTGAACCAAGATCATGTCATTGCGCTCCAGCATGGGCAAGAAGAGCAAAACTCCATCCCTCCAAAAAAATTAAAAAAATAAAAATTAAAAAAATTTACATGTCTAAATAAACAGACTTAAAGTGTCTTTTTTGCTGACGGAGGAATAGTTACATTTACATAGAGAAAATATAGGATATTAGGAAGGACTGGCTTCCCTCTTTTTTGTCTCACTCTGTCACCCAGGCTGCAGTGCAGTGGCACGATCTCAGCTCACTGCAACCTCCACCTCCCAGGTTCAAGCAATTCTCTGCCTCAGCCTCCCGAGTAGCTGGGATTACAGGCACCCACCACCACACCTGGCTTTTTTTTTTTTTTTTTTTTTTTTTTTTTTTTTTGTATTTTTAGTAGATATAGGGTTTCAGCATCTTGGCCAGGCTATTCTTGAACTCCTGACCTCGCAATCCACCCGCCTTGGCCTCCCAAAGTGCTGGGATTACAGTTGTGAGCCACCATGCCCGGCCTCCCTCCCTTACTTAAGCTTATAAACAACTTCCCTTTGCACATATTTTTATAGACCTAGACTAAACATATAAAACAGGAAAACTGTTCCTATTTCCTGACCCAGCAGGTTGAATTATAGGTTCTAAGAGAGTGTTGTTCAACTACCCATTACAAAAATAGGAGTAACTTGTCCCAACATAGAGAACATATATGAAGTGAGACATATATGTACATGTCATGGTTGCGTTCTAAATTTTTAGCATTGAATTATCCTAATATTGGCTTAAAGTTTGGCATATTGTGATTTCAGGGTCAGTTATTATTTTATTGAATGTGTCTTTATTGAGCACTTACTATTTGCCATGACTAAATATCCAAAGACAGTTTCTCTTCAATCTAAATTTGGCAGAAGGATTTGAAGGGGAATGGAGAAAAGAGTAATCAGTAATCCATATAGATGCATCAAACACATATGCTTTCAAGTCTATTGAAAATTTAAAGTCAGACATATTTGAGCAATGGTAAATGTCATAATGAAGGCAATAGGAAGTGCAGATTTTATTCACGATCCTTTTCAATACTAGAAGGCTAGCTTGAGTACCATCAATAGATCTGAGAGTATTTGACCACTGAAATACAGTTGTATTTAAGCTAGCTCTTTTCTGATCTCAGGTTAGCACTGTTAAAAAATTTTATTGAGTGGTTTGGCTATAAGCTTGTTCAAATATTTATTTCGAACTTGCTGAAAAACAAGAATCTTTGTAAAAAAGCGAATGCAAAGATTTCCTCTTTGTTCAGAATTTTTTTACAAGGGAAGGGGCGAATGTGGTTGGATAAGCATTGTTAGACTGGATTAAAAAGAAGAACAATGACTGATGAAACGTCATTAAATTCCTTGAAAGACCAAGTAAAGGACATTAGGTGTCTCCCAAGATTGACAATCAGTTAGGTGGTCTTCCCTCAAGAAATTCACCAAAGTCTGACAGAAAAATGTTCAAGTACTTTGTTATAAATATTTAATATTACCCAAAAGGCTCTGTGAATTATAAAGAGCAAAAGATGTTGTATCTTGAAAAAAAATAGGAGACAATTTTCTATCTTTAATTATGAACTGG
The DNA here is from genome assembly GCF_028885625.2 of Pongo pygmaeus. Lineage (NCBI taxonomy): Eukaryota > Metazoa > Chordata > Mammalia > Primates > Hominidae > Pongo > Pongo pygmaeus. The sequence goes on along the minus strand of NC_072384.2, from coordinate 40,229,561 downwards.
TATTTAGTAGTAATTTGGTGAGTTTATCTTTGAGAAAATCATCAATACTTCTATTTAGCAGATTCTATTCACAATTATCAACCAAAATTTGAGCAAAAATGTTTTCTCACTAATAATTAATACATATACTCATTAGGAGCAATAATTACAGATTCAGTCATTTTGAAAAATATTGGAACATTTTCTTTTTTTTTTTTTTTTTTTTGAGACAGAGTCTTGCTCTGTCCCAGGCTGGAGAGCAGTGGTGCTATCTTGGCTCACTGCAAAATCTGCCTCCAGGATTCAAGCTATTCTCCTGCCTCAGCCTCCCGAGTAGTTGGGATTATAGGTGCACACCACCATGCCTGGCTAATTTTTGTATTTTTAGCAGAGACGGGGTTTCACCGTGTTGGCCAGGCTGGTCTCAAACTCCTGACCGCATGATCCACCCACCTCTGTGGGTGGATCCTCCCAAAGTGCTGGGATTACAGGCGTGAGCCACCGCACCCGGCCTGAATATTTTCTATGTAGTAAGAAACTTAAGGAGAGCCAAGACAGACTGAACGGTATGGAGCACTGAATGAGAGGGATGTATCTGTACAAGCTGAAAGATCTAATGAAATAGACACCAAATTATGTCAACCTTTATAAGACAAGTTTTCAATGTTTATGTTAATTCTGAAAATAATGGGAATTAAGGAAGTGCTTCAGGGAGGGTGTGACTACATGATGAGCTTTGCCTTTGGAAGAGGCCAGTTTAGCTGCTGTGTTTAGTAGAGAGTTCTATGGGTTGGGAGTGGATGAGCAGTGAACTCTGAGAGACAGAGTAGCTGGCTGTTACTGTGACTCTAGTAAGAGATATCAGAAGCCTGGACTAGGCTGGGGAAAACACAGATGGAGGAACATGGACAAATTCTAGAGATATCAAAGAGTAAGAACATAAAGGAACTTAACCATCAATTGGACATAAAGTTTGAGGAATAGGCATTGTCAAGTATGATTCCATTTCTGACTTACCCCACCAGCTGAATAATGTTGCCTTTCAATTTTTTCCAGAATGAAACTTTGTTAAAGTTGGATATATCTTTCCATTAGCAGAAAAACTTGAGATAAACTTTTGACAGTTTAGCTTCCGAACTCATCAAAGGATCTCAAATTCCACCATTAATTGTACTTTATTTTATCCTTTCATCTTTTAGAAATTCCATGAATGACTCTGTGGAAACCTCTCTTACTTCTTGCACTGTGGGTCTCTGTATTTTCTCAGTTAGCTGTCTTCTCTCTCTTGGGCTTTTTCTTGAGAGACTTTATTTTCTTATCTTCTTTGTCTAAATGTGGGGTCAGCTTCAAAAATTGGGCCCCAAATAAATTCACTGTGCCTATCATCTCCCATTATTTTCTTCTCAAGTGGGCCATTTTCTTTCTTTCTTTTTTTTTTTTTTTTTTTTTAGAAGTAGTTTTGCTCTTATTGCCCAGGCTGGAGTGTTGTGGCACGATCTGGGCTCACTGCAAACTCCTCCTCCTGGGTTCAAGTGATTTTCCTTCCTCAGCCTCCAGAGTAGCTGGGATTAAAGGCACCCGCCACCATGCCCAGCTAATTTTCTGAGACAAACACTAGCTCCTTGGTTCAGGCTTTCGTGAGGGGAGGTAGAAATAGTTTGCCAGCCTTTTCATTCTACGTGTCCTGAAACACCAAGCTGTTCTTAATGTATATATTGCCCACATGAGCTATTTGCTATAAGTAGCTTGGAGCAAATAGTTTCAAAATAATTTTCTTCAGTACAAAACTACAAGTTGAGAGCTATTTTCTATCATTCCTTTGTAGATAGTATCCCACTATCTTTTGACTTCCCCTATTGCTATTGAGAATCCACTTGTTTTCCTAATTGTCATTCTTCTTTTGGTGATGTCTCTTTGCTCTCTAGCTACTTATAACATCTTTCCTTTTTCCTTATTATAATATCTATATTTTGCTACCTAGAGTTGTTGTATCTTCCATGGGGTCCTGCCTTTCATCAATCCAGGGGAAAGAAATCCTCAAAATCCTCTGTTTTCTCTAACTCAGTCTTCGTACTCTATAATTTGCAAACTCTAATTTATGTGTTGGACTCTAATAAATGTGTTGGACTATTCATTCTGCCTTCCAACTCGCTTAATTTCTTTGTTTCTCTGTGCTAACTCTGTTAACTTCTTTCAATTTGTTTTGTAGTTCACTAGTTGAACGGTGCCTAAACTGCTATTTTACACATTCAAAAATTATTTTTTTATATTATATTTTTTAATATCACAAGTTATTTTTGGTTCTCATGCTTCCAAGAGAATCTTTTGAAAGGAATCGTTGTACTTATTATTATTCAAAGCATCATATATTCCATTAAGATATTCCACCTTGTCTTTATCCTACATATAATAATTTATGAATATGTAGATTTTGGAGGATTGGACCTTTTGTTTTTTTTTTCTTTTAACTGTTCTCTTATATCTCATTTCTTTGTGTGTGTTTTAATTTTTTTTGGTTCTGTTACGAGGATGAACTTACTGGGAAGTGTGAGTCTTGGGTTGAATAAATTTTTTCTTTCACAGAAGACTTGAATTTTTTATTGATGGAGAGAAAAGTAGACACTATAAACCAGGAATCAGTTTAATTTTATTTTTCCCTTTCTTTGGTTTTGCAGTTATGGCAAATAGTAGGTTCTCAATGAAGACTCATTCAATAAAATAATAGCTGACCCAGAAATCACCAGTGGATTTCTTATGGCTAATAATCTTTACTAGCACAGTGGATTTCTTATCTATAAGCTAGTAGTTTCTAGTAGCACAGTAGAGATCTGTTCTTAGGAATTCAGGTGTTTGTGTGTTTTTTTTGTTTGTTTGTTTGTTTGTTTGCTTTTGCCAGAGAAAGGACAGAAAAAAAAAAACAACTTGTTTTTATTTTTTAATTGTTCTCCTTTATAAGCAGGTATCTTTTTTCTCTCATCTTTCACTAGGGTGTGTCTATACCCAGAAGATCACTCTTATTTAGCTTACCCATTCTTTGTAAGTTTAAGGATTGAACCCTCTTACATTGAGCAATTCATACTCCATGAAGCTCTCAATTCTCAGCACAAGTATTTGTCTCTATAATTGCACCCGCTTCAGTAATCCCATTTTATCTTCCTTGATAGTTTTAGCTAATGTGTGAGTGTGTGTTAGCATGTTGAGTTTTTCCTGTCTGTATGATCTTGACAATGCATTTGAAAATTACAATTTTTCATGCATCAGTTTTGTGGCAATAAAGGACTTCTCAGAATATACTTTATGATTAGTCTTAGTTCAAGAAATGAGAGACCCCAGAAGTGGAAAATTAAACTTCCTGAGAAACTTACTCAGAGATCTTGTTCCGATTTACTTAAAAACAAAAGTTAAGACTTGGAATTTATTATTTCAATATTTTATCAAAAAGAGAAAAATATTATTAAATATATAATGATTTTTATTCCCCCCCCATATGCTTGTGATGAGTTTACCAGAGCACTCTGCAACAACCAGATGTGGGAATTAGTGATTGATAGCCAAAAACAAGAGTGTTCTTTTAGACATAAAGATGATAATTAGAAAGTTCAATCTGGTGGGAGAAAAATGTTAAGCATAAAAAATTAGAATTAGGCTGGGGGCCTAATTAGGCTCACGCCTGTAATCCCAGCACTTTGGGAGGCCGGGGTGGGTGGATTACCTGAGGTCGGGACTTTGAGACCAGCCTGATCAAAATGGAGAAACCCCATCTCTACTAAAAATACAAAAAAATTAGCTGGGCTTGGTGGCACATGCCTGTAATCCCAGCTACTCGGGAGGCTGAGGCAGGAGAATTGCTTGAACTCAGGAGGCAGAGGTGGTGGTGAGGCGAGATCTTGACATTGCACTCCAGCCTGGGCAACAAGAGCGAAACTCCGTCTCAAAAAAAAAAAAAAAAAAGGTCAGAATTAAGATTGCCTGAGTACGTATTTAAATACATACTCCTCAACATAGACATATTTGACTTTTTTAGCTCAGTTCACATATTCTTAAAATTTTAGATTGTATAGTTCATGAATTCATGAATTCATTAAAAATATTTATGTTGAAGGCAATGTTGTATACAACTGGGGAGAGGGGCCAAAAAGACACATTATTAAGGAGCCTGCCCTCAAAACACATATGTGAAAGTAGTTATATATCAGCAAAGTAATGACTACATTAGGTAAAAAGAGATCGACCAGGTACAGTTATACTGAGTTAGGCAGATGGAGAAACTCTTTCCAGCTAGGATACACAAGAGACACGATTAGGTTTTTGTGGTTGAAGGGATGATGTTGTTGATCAGCTAGCCTATTATGAATAAAATTCAGACAAGTGGAGATGGGGGTAGGTTGTGAAATCTAAATAGTTTCCCTGTAGTGTGGAAAGATCAGGTAATATCTAGAAATCTGAAAACATATTAATATGGTTAAAGTGTAAAGTATTTTGTTAAAAATAGTGAGAAATAAGGCTGAGAAAGTACTGTAGCTATAGTCACACTATATGGAAAAGCAGGCTAAGAAATTTAGACATCACATTCTGGATGGCTAGAAGCTATTGAATACCTTGGGGCAAGTGAAGGTCATGACTCAAAGCTCTGTAGTCAGAAAAATAACCTGGTAGCAAATAAATCAATTGCTTAGAAGAGGAAATGCTGGATACTATTGTAATATTAAAGCTTGAAAGAGATTTGAGAGAGCATGAACTATAGAATTGACAAAGACTAAATAGATATTTATAGCTTTCATTTGGCTGTGCCTTACAATTTAAGAGTGGAATATATTCTCCAGGCCATATGATTAAGAGTCGATCAGAAATGAATAAAAGGATTTTGAGCAGCAGAGACAATGCTTACCCCTGACCCCCCACCACACACACACACACACACACAAAAAAAAAACTTTGGAGAACATGTATTTTAAGGTAAACAGAACCTTATTATTTTTGCCGATACCAAGAAATCCAAGGTAAAATGAAGAAAGGATTAAGTTCTTAGATTGGCAAAATATTCATCAGCCCTACATTAGGCTGCATAAATACACATTAACTAAAGTATTATAATATTCATAACAATCCTATGTGTTATCTATAACCCATTTCACAGGTAAGAAAAGAGACTAAAAGACATTTAAGTGACTTGATTAATGACAAAAATAGGCACTCAACCTGAACATAAACCCAAATATTCTTATTACATCAATACAGCCTCTCAGCAACCAATTAACTCCGGAGAATGAAAGAAGGGGAAGAAGGAATAAAGATTCTGAGTGAGGGAAATAAATATATATAAGACGTGGCAGGTTTAATTTTAAGGAGGTGGTATATTACTTTTGTCTAAAAAAAAAAAAAGATGAAATTGGTTGAGGATAACTAAAAATAAGAAATGTGAAGTTTAAGATTGAGAAACAAGTTTACATTTGAAATTCACCAACTTACCTGTAAATTAATCATGAAAAGTAATTTGCAGAGAGAGAGGGTTCTTGATTTGAAGAGAACCGGAAACACAAGTAATATCTTCTAAGGCAACTGTGATTATTAGTTACTTAGAAATACTAAAAGGATTTTTGAGCAGCAAGGTAGGCTCAGTTGAGATTCTGGCATGGAAATGTAAGCTGGAAGCCTACCATTCCAATACTGCACTTTACGGCTGACTCAGAACTGCCAGGCCCCCACATCTTGTTTTGCTCTCTTACATTTTGAACTAATTGGCATACTTTACAGATCTGGAGTTTCCACTTTCACATTAAAAAATCTAGCTTTGTGGCTTCTTTTGAAAAGAATAAAAAGGGAAGTTACAGCAATTCGACTAGAGCTAGGTAGCAGCTGCTCAGAAGTTTTGATTGGAATCACCAACCTTGAGCAGTAACAGAATCTTGGGCCTCTCCCCAGAACTACTGAATTAGAATCTTTATTTTAACAGTCTCCAGGTGTCTTGTAAGTTTGAAAAATAGTGGTCTAGAGAACTCTGTAAGTACAGAATGCTAGAAAATATTAAAATTTTCTAAAATAAAACCAAAATCAAGGTAATCAAATGCTATAAATTGGGCACTAAACTGGCCTAGTTTATATGTTAATATTTCTTAAAAGATTTTCTGCATTTATCCTTTATAATACTTCATTTTTTTTCTTGAAAAGGTGCAGTTTTTAAGTGGAAGTTGCAATGTGCAATTATATTTAAGCCTAAATTCCATAATTGTTTTAAAAGATGTCTAATTCAATAATAAATGAATAACAACCAAAATATTTCTATTGGCTGTAACAAATCCAAACTTAATTTGATTTCAGAATGTTCTGCAGAATCCACGTTGAAGGGATGTTAAAATGATTTTAGTGGATTTTCTCTTCTCAGTCAATTCCTCTGAATTATCTATTTTGAAAGATGTTCAACTCTGGTGATTCTTTTAGGAAAGTTTAATTGTTTTATTTCATTTTAGTAACAAATTGGCACTTAAAACATAAAATACCCCATTTGTTGATGGCCCACAAGTACTTTCTCCTAACTAGAAAGATGTGCTATCAACTGGAGAAGCTATTACTCTAATTTGAATTTTGGTCACCTTGGCTCATAAGACTGCTGCCTGTGTTTGCTCCTAAGTGTTTACTAGTGAATCATTGACTGTTAGTGTAATTTCAATGCTAATTGTTGCTTCAGGTTTTCAAATAGCTCAGCAGTAAGACATTAATGATTATTTATGCCTTAAGAAGGGCTGATAAGGGAATGAGATTACAATCTTGTGCGATTTTAGCTAACAAATTAAAGTGTAAATTAAATTTTCCCTTAGATAGAAAATAACTACTTGGAGAGCCAATACAATGAAAAACTTCATTCATTTTTAAATCTTTTCTTTCCTGTTTTATAGATATTCAGAGTATCAGAGGGCTAGCAGTGGATTGGGTGTCACGTAATTTATACTGGATTAGTTCAGAATTTGATGAAACCCAAATTAATGTGGCAAGGCTAGATGGCTCTTTGAAAACCTCAATTATCCATGGAATCGATAAGCCACAGTGTCTTGCAGCTCACCCAGTCAGGGGGTAAAGTATGATTATTATTTTTTTAAGTTTTCCAAAATTTCATAGACTTTTGCTCTGATTTTATATAAAAACATTGCTTAATTCAGAGGAGATATATATAACAGCCATAAGAGTAAAAAAATGTAAATATGGAAACTGTAAAAGAGATTCCTGGTTGGAGTTTTATAATCTGTAGATTATATATATCCTACACCAACATATATATCTGTGACATATGTAAGATCTCATTAATTTATATTTCTAAGAAATGACAGTTCTGAATAAAAAGAGATGTAGGAGAAAGTGGTTGCTTTCATTTTGAAAGTCAGTTGTTAAAAATGCATGTACTACATGTTGGTATCATGGTCACTGCTATGTAGATCAGATTCTTCAATCTTTTGGATAGTCACCTTGTACCCTTAAGGGAGCTTGCATAGAGCTAAAAGAGATGCTTTTCTCTCTAGTGCTTTCAACAGCAATGGAAGAAATGAGTTTGTTACCCTCTATGGCATCTGATTTCTTCACAGCCAAGAGGATTCAATCTTGATGAATTACTTAACAAAGAAAATAATTTACTATAGTCTTAGCTAAATATTCAGTCTTGTATGTAGGAGGAAAAAGGAAGTGAGATATTTTTTCTTCACTAACAGGAAAAAGCAAGAGTGGTGCTTTCTTCTCAGGCAAATATGTAGGTTATTGCTCGCAAATGGGTGGACAATTTTGGATTTTTCTGAAGAGAATTAATCCTGAGTCAAGAATATATTTTGATGTTTACTTTGTTTTTTAGTGTATATTTCTTCTCAGTGAGTAGGTCTACATCTAATATTTTCGATCCATATCTCTTTTGAATTAAGAAAACTCTACTGGACCGATGGAAACACAATTAACATGGCAAATATGGATGGCAGTAATAGCAAGATTCTGTTTCAGAATCAGAAGGAGCCAGTTGGTAAGTATTTTTTTTAATAGTCACCAAGTTTTCAATGTGACAAACCTGTACTTGTACAATATACCTTTGATCTAGATCCTGAAACAAAATATTAAAGATTAGTATAATAAGTAAATTCAGGAATTGACCAATTTCATTGAATCCATTGGGTTTCTATTAGGTTTATTAGTCAAGGTTCTCTAAAGGGACAGAACTAATAGGATAAATGAACATACAAAATGGGGGTTATTAGGAGAATTGACTCACAGGATCACAAGGTGAAGTCCCACAATAGGCCATCTGCAAATTGAGGAGCCTGCAAACTAGTCCGAGTCCCAAAACCTCAAAAGTAGGAAAGCCGACAGTGCAATCTTCAGTCTGTAGCCAAAGGCCTGAGAGCCCCTTGCAAATCACTGGTGTAAGTCCAAGAGTCTAAAAGCTGAAGAACTTGAAGTGTGACGTTTGAGGGCAGGAAGTATCCAGCATGGGATAAAGATGGAGGCCAGGAGACTCACCAAGTCTGCTGTTTCTCTGCCTGCTTTTATGCTAGCAGCTGATTAGATGGTGCCCACCCAGATTGAGGGTGGGTCTGCTTCTCCCAGTCCACTGACTCAAATGTTAATCTCCTTTGGCAACAGCTTCGCAGACGCACCCAAGAACAATACTTTGCATCCTGCAATCCAAACAAGTTGACACTCAATATTAACCATCATATTAGGCAAGGAGGAAAAATTCTTTATCTGAATAGGAAGAATAATTTTTTTAACATGATAATTTTGCAATGTATTACATAATGAAGTTACTTTAATTTAATTAATAAATCTCTTATTTTCACTGGTGAAATATCTGATACAATGCTACAGTGGCAATATAACTACTGAGTCTTTTCCTGATCATCATTATTGTGTCATTATTGATAATTACAAGGTTTTGGGTTTTGGTATTTAGTATTTAGTCTTTATTCACTCTGCAGTGTGTTCATTTAGTTTCTTATTCTGCCTTTGCCAACCATTGCAAATCATCAGCTATAACATGATGGCACTGACAGGGAACCTTGACTTGTTCCCAAGAAACATCTTTGAAAATATTAAGTATAAAAATTCTCTTAGAATATAATATTTTACCCATTTGCATGTAGATGTCTATATTATAATACTCCTTCGAACCTTAATCACTTTTTCCTCATGTTTTCTTTCATACCTTTGAGAAGCAAAAATTGTTACAGGGCCTATTTGTCATTTCAGAATACCTTTTAAAAATTTAGTAAGCCTCAGTTTTGATATTATTGTCATAAAGATGCAAATGATGGGATATACAAGAGAAAATTCATTATTTTGTTTCAATTGAACACTATTTTTTGAATCTTGGAAAAGAATCAATATATCATGAAGTTTGTCGATTTTTTCTTAGTTTTAGAAATTTAGGGCTACTTGAAGTAGCACATTTTTCATAGTGATGATTCAATAAAGGTGTAGTATCACTAAGATTTGCAATAAATAATTCTTTTCATGTGATCTATAGAATAAACCTCTGATATAAAATGATATTGTTAACAGCTATTTTCTTTAGACAGTTTGTTCTAAGATTTTTACATAATTGAAAGTCAGGGTTGTGTTAGAAATTAAAGGCAAATTGAAACGCTAATACTTCTGTGTGGAAGATGATAGAACAAAAGAAACAAGGGTTTCTACAAGATTAGGACCCATACAAAGGACTTAATTTGAACTAAGGCAATTCAGTTGGTACTTATCTGGAATTGTTCAGAATATGTAATATTGAAAAATGAGTATGATAGAAATAGCATAAGCAAATCAAGTCCTTACATTGTAATTTGGCAATCATAGTTTATACCAAAATGTTAATTTATATGCTTATTTCTATAATGGTGAAAACCTTATCTTTTCTAATACTAAATATCCAGTTTCCTATTCAATTTTTTTTTTTAATAAAAGGCCTAACAGCTTATAATAAAAAAAAAAGTTTATAAGAGAGGTATTCATGTTACCTATTCACAATTTATAGCTGGCCCCTCAGATGTTGTTCACCAAGTGATATATGTATTTTTTTTAATTATACTTTAAGTTTTCGGGTACATGTGCACAACGTGCAGGTTAGTTACATGTGTATACACGTGCCATGTTGGTGTACTGCACCCAGTAACTCGTCATTTACATTAGGTATATCTCCAAATGTTATCCCTCCCCCCTCCCCCCAGCCCACAACAGTCCCCGGTGTGTGATGTTCCCCTTCCTGTGTCCATGTGTTCTCATTGTTCAATTCCCACCTATGAGTGAGAACATGTGGTGTTTGGTTTTTTGTCCTCTGGTGATATTTTGCTGAGAATGATGGTTTCCAGCTTCATCCATGTCCCTACAAAGGACATGAACTCACCAAGTGATATTTTTAACTGCATAAGGATGATGATTGAACATTCAATAATACATATGTCTACTTTATGTAAGTTATTATATTTGAAAATTTAAAAAATAGATTTTCAAAATGACACTTTTTAAAAGTTTTAATTTGTATAAGACATACTATTTTAGCATAACTGACTATACCTTAAATCAGCATTGAATATGCTGTGAGTCAAACATTCATTTATTCAATAAACAGATTTTTATTATTGGATTTTGCACTAGGCCTGTTGATAAAAATTTGACACTGTCCTTTTCCTTAAGGGGCACAGGAACCTAAATTATTTTAGATTCCATTAAGTAAATTTAACTCAGTGTCCTTGAGCAAGTTACTGTTAGCTTGGTGTCCTTGGTTTCCTCATTCATATAATCAAGACAAAATCTCTATTTTTATGAAGTTCTCATGAGAACTGAATGAGAAAAATTTATGAGGCAAAACATCTGGCCCTTAATAATAGAAACTGTCAGTAATAGCGGTAGTATGTACATTAGGTCCAATAGACTGGAATTCAAATCATATGATTGTAGTATTAAGACTCTAAGTGAGTTTAGTGAACATAAACAGAATAGATTCCATAGAAATGTAGTAGAGGAAATATATGTAACCAAGTGGGCCTCTGAAATGACCAAATGTTTATACAAATGTGGGGATTTAACTCTGTACTGCTTTGCTGCTCATGCTAAGAGGCAAACAAGTTTAAGGTTAAGCACCTTCCAGTAACTTTCCACATTAGCTTGCAATTCCTGTTAAGCAGGTGCCAAGATTGATAGTCTGCCCAATGCTTAATGAAAAGCTGTGTTGTCCATGTATAAATGCAATACTTTTTTTTTTAAATACTTCCAAAATCTGGATGCTCCTCAGCAATTCCCCAGCCTGCTATATACTGTCACATCTCTGTCTGCCCCAGAAATCCTTATTTTACATAACCACAAGAAGAAAGTGAGCAGATGAAGTCTCCCCTGCCTCTATTCTCTCCCATCTCCCTACCATGAGCAATGTTCGTAGATCACTAACATCTCCTTTGGTAGCATGCACCATTTGGATTTGCCAATCCAAATTAAGTGAATTAAATTGTTCAAAGTCTAAGTACAAGAAGAAAAAGAAAATTCAGAAATCCAGAAATTAGGGACAATGCATAGCAATTTTCACATACACATAAAACATTCTTTTTGTCGTGTTTCAGGGACAACATGGTTGGGAAAAAAATGTTATTTGAGGAACCAAACAAATTTGAGTATGAATCACTGCTTTGATGCTTATTAACTCTGTGACTTTAAACAAGTCTCTTACCTTTTCTAAGGCGCAGTTCCATATCTATACAATGGAGATAATAGTATATAACTTTTGTGGTTATTTTTAGAATTAAAGGCTTATATGCAATATCTCATGTTTTAGCAATTCCATAGTTATATACTCTAGAGAGTTCCTATATATATGTTCAAGAAAGTACATTAAATCATAATATTAAAAAAATTTTAAAAAGCCTACATCTTCATTAAAAGAGGAATGAGTAAATAAATGCAGCATTTTCATTGCTAAAGTATGATATGTACATACAGATGTGTGTGTGTCTACTTACATACATATATATGTAGGGAAGTTCAGACTTTCCCTTTGAAGGTTTGAGTCTAAGTCTGCTGAAATAAATTAACAGTAGGCAGATTAACAGGAAAAAAAAGGCATTCAAATGTATTAACGTGTACATGGACGCAGGAGTCCTGCAAATATAAAACTCTAAAAATAGGCATGTGGCCAGGTGCGGTGGTTCACACCTATAATCCCAGCGTTTTGGGAGGCTGAGGCAGGTGGATCACCTGGGGTCAGGAGTTTGAGACCAGCCTTGCCAACATGGTGAAAACCCGTCTCTACTGAAAATACAAAAAATTAGCCAGGCGTGGTGGCGAGTGCCTGTAATCCCAGTTACTTGGGAGGCTGAGGCAGGAGAATCATTTGAACCTGGGAGGAGGAGGTTGCAGTAAGCCAAGATCATGCCATTGCACTCCAGCCTGTGCAACAAGAGCGAAACTTCATCTCAAAATAAATAAATAAATTAAAATAAAATAAAAAGAGCAATGTGACTGAAGTTTTTATACTATGTAGAAAGGAATAGTGACTTGGAGCATGGCGACAGGTTATGGGAGGGAAAGGGGAGAAAAGACGTGGCAAGCAAAGGTTATCTTTATGCAGGTGAAGCCTCACAGGTGGCAGCCCTCAAAAAGAATAGATGGGAGCCTGTGGTAAAAGTTTCTCTGTCATACCTGTAATAATGTCAGACGTTTAGTTTCCTTTTCCTGTGAGTTAAGTTTTTCCTATCTCCAGATAATGCAGATAAGAAGGCCTCAGATAAAACTCTTACATCTGTGTTTTACTTCACTAATGTAGATTTTCTCAACAGATGCAAGTCTTCCCTACTAAGGAGAGCTTTTCAGAACTATTCCTGTGTCTGCCGCCCCTCTGAGTAGTCATCTCAAAATAGACCAAAGAAGTATATTTTGGGGTGGTATATTTTCATTTCCTTCACATACATTTCAAAACCATTGAGAAAAGTTATTAGCAGAATGTTACTTACATACTTATAGTATGATACCATTTGTATAATTTCAAAGTGAAACACAAAATATTAATATACATTGCTCCCAGATATGCTTATTTAAAAACTATAGAAAAAAGTGAACTGGAAATTTACACACCAATTTTATAATAGCATTTGATTTAGGGAAGAGTCAATAATAACATCTGAAAGAGAACTTTCTTCTTTATCAAAGGTAATTTTAACAGTATGAGTTAAATTTAGTTCATATTTAATAAAAGTATTCAAATTAAGTATAATGAAATGTTAGTAGTGTTCAATTCTAGTGAATTCATGAGTTTATTTTCATCTTCTTTCCTCTGTTGGTTCTGGCTCCTCCAAGTGTTACCAAAACGACCCATTGTTTAGACACAGCTGACTTTCTTCTTCACAGTGGTAAAAGAGAGCACTAACTGGCCAAGTCTTAGTAGTATCTAAGAGAGGAAAGGGCAGTTGACATTGTAATTTAGATTTATGGCCAGGCACCGGGGCTCACGCCTGTAATCCCAGCACTTTGAGATGCCAAGGTGTGCAGATCACGAGGTGAAGAGATCCAGATCATCCTGGCCAAAATGGTGAAACCCCATCTCTACTAAAAATACAAAAATTAGCTGGGAATGATGGCACGCGCCTGTAGTCCCAGCTACTCTGGAGGCTGAGTGAGGCAGGAGAATCGCTTGAACTCAGCAGGCAGAGGTTGCAATGAGCGGAGATCGTGCCACTGTACTCCAGCCTGATGACAGAGTGAGAGAGACTGTCTCAAAAAAAAAAAAAAAAAAAAAAAACCCAAAACAAAACAGATTGTAATTGAGATTTTAAAGTCTGGTTTAAGGTAGGTCTTTCAAATGAACGTGCAGTTAGGATTGAGTAAGAATCATTATATAAAGATTTCCGACTGGTTAGAACAGCAAAAAGATTCTGAGGGGAAGTTGTTTGAAGAGCCTTAAGTTATAAAATGTTTGACGCTTTTCTTGCTGAAGAGTTGATGAGTCTTTCAGGAAGATCCTGAAATAAACAATATTATCGGCAACTTTTATCTTCCTGGGCAATAATTTCTTGGGCTAGTAATGTTATGTTATTGAAAACAGTAAAATAGTAAAGCCTTGTTAGTGTAGACAATAAACTGTGCTTATGGTTTTGATTCTCGTTTATAAAATTAAGCCTTTGTTTCAGGGATTTTTTTAACCTCTTCAAAACACATTAAACATAACCTTTGTAAAAAATTTGTACACTAACGTGTTCGTTCACCAGCTGACTCTGAAAAATGGACCCACAATAGTCAGAGTTCTACCAGAGAAAGAAAGCCAATTATGGGTGTGTATATATGTATATACAGTAAGTCACCACTTAACATCATCAACATGTTCTTGGAAACTGTGACTTTAAAGCCAAAAGACATATAAAGAAAACAATTTCACCATAGGCTCATTAATATAAACAAGAGCTGTTTCTAGAGCATATATCTGGCAACAAAAACATTAATAAATTTCTAAATAAAGACCCAAAATGCTTATAATATTAAGCATTGAAATAAATGTGAGGCATACATGCATTTAAGAAACACTAATAAAAACACGTAAGATTTTAACCAATTTTTGGTGAATTAGTGAGTGATGGTGGTCGTAGTTGTGGTGGGCTAAACCAAGAAATAAATGTTTGCCAAGTGACAATGGTACAGAACACCTCCTACTGCCACATAGTTTAAAACCAAACAATAACAAATACGGCAGGCTTGCTGAGTACTTTCTTACCACATCATTTATTGTTGTGGATTTGTGTGATTATTGTGTACTTTACAAACTTTTATTTGACAACAATTTGTATTCATTCATTCATTCTCTAACCCACTTATTCCAGTTTAAGGTCACAGGATTACTGAAGCCTATCCTGACAGCTCAGAGTACAAGGTGGGAACCAACCCTGGAAAGGACACTATTTCATCACAGGGCACACTCATGCACACACACACCCTCACTTATATTGGGACAATCTTTTTTTAACTGATATATAATGATAATGCATGGTGTGGAATGCATGTGATATTTTGATACATGCATATAATATATAAAGATTAAATCAAGGAAATTGAGATATCTGTTGCCTGAAATCTGTAACTTTTCTTTACATTGGGAACATTTCTTTTCTAGCTATTTTGAACTAGACAATACATTATTGTTAACTGTAGTCGTTCTACTGTGCTATCAAACACTAGATCTTAGTCTTTCTAACTGTACTTTTCTACCGATTTTCCACATTTTCTTCATCCCCCTACTCTTTTGTTCCTTCTCCAGCCTCTTGTAACCACCAATCAACTCTCTACCCACAAGAGATCTACTTTTTTAGCTTCATATATGTGGGAGAACATGTGGTATTTGTCTTTCTGTGCCTCACCAATTTCTCTTAACATAATGACCTGACACTCCATGCATGTTGCCAATGACAGAATTTCATTCTTTTTTTATGGCTGAATAATATTCCATTGTGTATATGTACCTCATTTTGTTTATCCATCCAGCTAATGATAGACATTTGTGATTATTGTAAATAGTGTTGCAATAGACATGCTAGTGCAGGTATCTCTTTATATACTACATTTCTTACTTTTGAATATATACTCAGCAGTGAGATTGCTGGATCATATGGTAGCTCTATTTTTAGTCTTTTGAAGAATCTTCATACTGTTTTCCATAGTGGCTGTACAGTCCCTCAGTATACATGGGGGATTGGTTCCAGGACCATCCACATATACCAAAATCCACACATATTCAGATTGTGGAGTCCATCCTGCATGAGTGGGTACACAAAAAGTTGGCCCTTCAAATATGTGGGTTTTGCATCCTGTGAATACCCTGTATTTTCAATCTGTCCTTGTTTGAAAAAAAAATCACATATAAGTGAATCCATGCAGTTCAAACCATTGTTGATTGAAGGTCAACTGTATTAAATTACTTTCCCACCAACAATGTAGGAGTATTCCAATGTCTTTACCTCCTCAGTAGCTACTGTTATTTCTTGTCTTTTTGATAATAACTATTCCAACTGGGGTGAGGTGATATTCCACTGTAGTTTTGAGTGACATTACCCTGATGGTTAGTGATGTTAAACATTTTTTCATATATCTGTTGGCCAATTGTGTGTCTTTTTTTGAGACATGCCTACTCAGATCTTTTGCCCATTTTAAAATCACATTAGTTATTTTGCTGTTGAATTGAGTTCCTTATATATTTTGGTTATTGATATCTTGTCAAATGGATAGTTTGTAAATATTTTCTTCCATTCTGTAGATTTGCTCTTCTCTTTGTTGATTGTTTCCTTTGCTGTGCAGAAACCTTTTTGTTTCATATAATCCCATTTGCTATTTTTGCTTTTGTTGCCTGTGCTTTTGAAAGTTTAGCCAAGGAATCATTGCCCAGACCCATGTCCTGAAGTGTTCCCCAAATGTTTTCTTTCAGTAGTTTAATAGTTTTACCTCTTAGAGTCAAGCTTTAATTCATTTTGATTTGACTTTTGTATATGGCAAGAGATAGGAGTCTAGTCTCATTCTTCTGCATAGGGATATCTAGTTTTCCCAGCACTATTTATTGAAGAGATTGTCCTTTCTACAATGTATGTTCATGGTGCCTTTGTGAAAAATGTATTGGCTGTAAGTGTATGGATTAATTTCTGAGTTCTCTAGTGTGTTCCACTGTTCTCTATGTCTGTTTTTATATCGCACCATGCCATTTTGTTTACTATGTCTTTGTACTACATTTTGAAGTCAAGTAATGTGATGCCTCCATCTTTATTTATTTGTTTAGGATTGTTTTGGCTATTTGGGGTCTTTTGTGACTCTGTAACATCATTGGTTTCTTGATAGAGATTGCATATAATCTGTGGGTAGCTTTGGGTAGTGTTGACATTTTACCAATTCTAATTCTTCCACCCTGTGAGCATGGAATATCTTCTCTTATTTGTGTGTGTTCTTCAATTTCTTTCATCAGTAGTTTATTGTTTTCTTTGTAGAGATCTTTTATTTCTTTGGTTAAATTTATTTCTAGGCATTTTGTATTTTTTGTAGCAATTGCATATGGGATTGTTTCTTAATCTCTTTTTCAGTTTGCTCACCGTTGGCTGATATAAATGCCACTGATGATTGTGTGATAAATCCGGCAACATTATTGAATTTGTTTATCAGTTCTAATAGATTTTTGGTGGGGACTTTAGGTTCTCCTAAGTATAATATCATGCATCGTAAAACAAAAATAATTTGCCTTCTTCCTTTCTAGTTTGCTAGGACGTCCAGTACTATGTTGAAAATAAGCAGTAATAGAAGCATCCTTGTCTTGTTCCAGAACTTAGAGGAAAAGCTCTCATTTTTTCTCCACTCAGTATGAAGTTAGCTTTGGATTTATTATATATGGCCTTCATTGTCTTGAGGTCTGGCTCTTCTACACCCAGTTTGCTAAGAAGTATTTTTTATCATAAAGGGACGTTGAATTTTTTAAAATGCTTTTTCATCTAAGGAAATGATTATATGTCTTTGTCCTTCATTCTGTTAATGTGATTTATCATATTTATTAATTTGCATAGGTTGAACCATCCTTGTATCACTGGAATAATTCCCACTTGATTGTGGTGAATAATCTTTTCAATATGTTGTCAAATTTGGTTTGTTAGTATTTTGTTGAAGATTTTTGCATCTATGTTTATTAGGGATATAGTTTTCCTAGTTTTTGTCATGTCTTTGTCTGGTTTTAACATCAGGGAAATGCTGGCCTCTTAGAATGAGTTTGGAAGTATTCCCTCCACTTCAAGTTTTTAAATACTTTGAGTAGAATTGGCATTAGTTCTTATTTAAATGTGTGATATAATTTGCTAGTGAAGTCGTCAGGTAGGTCCTGGGGTTTTTTTTGATGGAGTATTTTTTATTCTCATTTAATCTCATTGTTCATCACTGGTCTGTTTGGTTTTTCTGTTTCTTCATGGTTCAGTCTTTGTAGGTTGTGTGTATTCAGAAATTTATCCATTTATTCTAGGTTTTCCAATTTGTTAGTGTTTAGTTGTTCATAATCGTCCCTAATGATTCTTTGTATTTATGTGGTATCAGCTGTTATGTCTCCTTTTTTTGTTTCTGATTTTATTTGTCTTTTCTTTTTTTCCCTTAATTAGTCTAGCTACAGGTTTGTCAATTTTGTCTTTTAAAAAATAGCTTTTTATGTCATTTATCTTTTATATTATTTTTTAGTCTCAATTGCATTTATTTCTGTTCGGATCCTTACCATTATTTTTCTTCTACTACTTTTGGGATTGATTTATTCTTGCTTGTCTAGTTCCTTGAGTGCATCATTGGGATGTTCATTTAAAATCTTTTAACTTTTTGATGTAGGTGTTCATTGCTGTAAACTTCCCTGATTTTGCTTTATAGCATAGTTTTGGTATGTTATGTTTCTAATTTTATTTGTTTCATGAAATTTTCAAAATTTCCTTCTTCATTTCTTCATTAACCCATTGATTATTTAGGAGCATGTTGTTTAATTGTCATGTGTTTGTATTGTTTCTAAGTTTCTCTTATTATTGAATTGTGGTTTTATTCCATTGTGGTCAGAGAGAAACTTGATACAATTTTGACTTTTTTGAATTTGTCGAGACTTATTTTGTGGCCTCACATAGATCCTATTCCGGAAATTGTTCCACGTGCCGATGAGAAGAATGTGCATTGTGTAGTTGTTGGACAAAATACTCTGTAAATGTCAGTTTGATTCATTTGGTCTAGAGTGTAGTTTAACATCACTGTTTCTTGGTTGATTTTCCATCTCAATGATCTGTCAGTTACTGAGAGTGAGGTGTTAAATTCCTCCACAATTATTGTGTTACAGTCTCTCTCTCTCTCTCCCTTTAGATTTATTAATGTTTGCTTTATGTATTTCGGTGCCTTGGTGTTGGATGCATATATATTTAGAATTGTTATATCCTACTACTGAATTGACCTCTTTTTTATTATATGTTGACCTTCTTTGTCTCTTTTTAAGTTTGACTTAAAGTCTGTTTTATCTAATGTAAGAATAGTTACTCTTGCTCTGCTTTTGATTTTTATTTACATGGGCTATCTTCTTCCATCTCTTCACTTTCAGCCTATGTGTGTCTTTTTATAGGTGAAATGAGTTTCTTACAGGTATCATATAGCCTAAATTTAAAAAAAAAGCCTGAATAAAAAAAAATTATTCAGCTGCTTTGTGTCTTTTAAAAATTGGAGAATTTCATCTATTTACATTCAATAGTATTTTTGATAAGTAAGGACTTACTACTGCCATTTTGTTACTTATTTTTAGAGTATTATGAATTTGTCTTTGTACTTACTTTTAGCAATGAGTTTTAAACCTTCAATTGTTTTCTTTTTGCATATTAGCATCTTTTTTTGGCATATTGAAGAACTCCCTTTAGAATTTTTTTTGTAAGATGGATCTAGTGATTGCGAGTTCCCTCAGCTTTTGTTTGTGTGGGAAAGACTGTATTTCTCTTTCATGTTTGAAGGAAAGCTTTCTGGGTACAATATTCTTGCTCAGCAGCTTTCTCTTTCAGCAATTTAACTATGTCACCCCACTCTCTCCAGGCCTATATGGTTTCCATTGAGAAGTCTATTGCCAAGTGAATTGGAGCTCCTTTATGTGTTATTTGCTTCTTATCTCTTGATGCTTTTAGGATCCTTGCTTTGTCTTTAACCTTTCAGAATTTGATTATCATATGCTTTGTGATAGTCTTATTTGGGTTGAATCTGTTTGGTGATCTCTGATCTTCCTCTAACTAGATATTTTTATCTTTAGGTTTGGTACGTTTTCTGTTATTATTTCTTTGAGTAAGTTTTCTACCCCTTGCTCTTTCTCAACTCCCTTATATGCTAATAACTCTTGGATTTACAGTTTTGAGGTTATTCCCTATATCTTGCAGGTGTTCTTCTTTTCTTGTTATTATTTTTCTTTTTTATCCTTTTATTATATGTTTTCTGATAGCCTCTCTTTAAGCTTACTTATTTTCTTCTGCTTGATCCATTCTGCTGTTGCCTCTAGTACATTTTTTAGTTCAGCAAACTTGTTTCTCACTTCTAAGATTTCTGTTTGATTTTTTAAATTATTATTTTAATATTTGTTACTTTCTCTGATAAGTTTCTGAATTGATTTTCCATGTTACCTGGGAGTTCAGTGAGTTTCTTCAGAACTACCATTTTGAAATCTTGATCTGAGAGCTCACAAATTGCTGTCTCATTAGGGTTAGTCACTGGCTCTTTGTTTTGTCCATTTGAAGAGGTCTTGGTTCGCTGTTTGCTGTTGTTTCTTATGGATGTATGTCTATAGCTTTTCACTGAAGGCCTTGTGTCTGGCTTGTGTTGGTTTTCTAAGGTATGTTTGCTTAGAGTTTCTTTGCAGTCACTTGTAAATCCACTTGATCCTAGATCGATGGCTTTTTTTTTTTTTTTTTTTTTTTTTTTTTGCATTAGATAGCATCTTAATCCCAAATTTGCCTTGGCTCTCACAAGTGTTCAGAACACTTCTGGTCCTGAATTGGAGTGGGGTTCCTAAGGAGGATACCTTGGCTCTGTAGGAGACTGGCTGGGGCTTCTTGCTCAGAATACTCATTGAGATTGCCTCCTATGGTGTGTTGCTGCTAAATAGCTACTTTTATTTGGTGTCCCCTTGGCTGAGATAAAGAACAGTGTTTCACAGGCTGGGGTTTCTAATCCCACCTCCCCTTTGTGTCTCTAGTTGCCCTCAGGGGTTTTCTCCCTACAGGCCCTCATGATTCTTCCTGTCGGTCCAGACAGTAATAGTTTTCTTAAAAGGGGATCCAAGATGCTGGGGAAGCTGGCTCTGCCTTGATCTCACTTTTTCCAGTGTAGAAACCATGAGTCTAGGAGGAATCATTCATGCATGGTGCCTGGCAGATTGGGGGAGGGGCATTATGAATAGAAAGGCCCATTTCTCTTACTGTCTGCTCAGAGTTTTTCACTTCTCTATGGCTTCAGGGATCATCTCAGCCTCACATTTGAGTTCCTGGATATTGCTGGTGATCATCTTGGCACTGGATAATTATTTTTGGTTTTCTCTTGGGGAGAGTGAAGCCATCTGGCTTCTCTTCTGCAATTTTGATGGTGTCAGTCTCTTCAACTGGGATAATTTAAAAATGCCAATTAACCTAACATGCACATTTCTGGGATGTGGGATGAAACCAGAGCACTCAGAGAAAACCCACACAGACATGGGAAGAACAGGCAAACTTCATACAGACAGTGGCCCCAGGTGGTAATCATTTTTTTCCCTTGTCAATCTTATACCAAAATGTTATTCAAGGACCTGCTGTATATGTATACCTACATATATGTTATTGTTGCAAAATTTTGACTTATGAGATCCTGAAAACTGGCTAGCCAAATCTGAAATCCTCGGGCAGGCTATCACTAAAGACATGCTTAACACTCTCAGGCAGGAGCTGAAGCTGAAGACAACAAAATGAGGTTCTTTGTCAGGGAAACCTCAATTCTGTTCATAAGGCCTTTCATCTGAGTGAATCAGGACATCCAGATTTTTGAGAATAATCTCCCTCACTTAAAGTCAACTGATTGCAGATGGTTATCACATCAGCAAAATACTTCCACAGCAACACCCAGGATAGTGTTTGATTGAATAACTGGGTATCACAGCCTAGCCATGTTGACACATAGAAGTAATCATCACATGTTTTGAATACAAACTTTTCTGTAGTTTATCCACTGATGTACATCCTTGCAAGTGTAGTAGTTGTGTTTATGATGGTTCAAACGTTGGTTTCCATAATTATTTACCTAAAATCTAAATAACAGCTCTGTTAAAATAAAGAAAAAAAAATTCCACAACTGATCCTTCCTTTTAAAATCTAAGTTCATCAAAATACATGAATTATGATTATGTTACTACTAATATTATACACAGCTACTATCTTAATGTGTTAAATGTGTTATGTTGGGCACTGTGGATGATACAGAGGACTTTATGTAATACTGGCTTTGCAATGTTTACATCCCGATGGGAAAAAATCAAAACAAAACATAAGGAACATGGTGAAGATCCACATGTTGGTTTGTACGCATGTGGGAGTCTTGAAGAAAAAAACTAAAAAAAAAGTACTTCCTATAATATGCCAGTTACTGGGAGACAACATGAACAAAAGTGATATGAACAGTTTCTTCAAGGAGTTTAGAATCTAAAAGGAAGTGCAGTGTGACTGAAACTTTCCACTCCAGCTGTATTACCCTTCTTTGATATTCTCCCAATTTTTAGGCTCTTTTCACTAATATTACATTTTAACAAGTTATTTCTTTGCCCAGAAATTTCTCCTGTCTCCTCTTAGTTTAGTTCACTCACTCTTATCTAATAAGCCAAGTGCTATTTTCCAAGAACCCTTCCCTGACCTCTGTGACCAGGTTGAAGTCTTCTAAAACAGACACTTTTAGGACTGTATTTTACTTTTTAGCTCTGTTATCATTTAAATTTTTAATTTGTTTGTTGAATATATGATTACCTACTGCCTCATCAACTAAAAGGGAAGCACCACAAAGCTAGGGACCATATCTGCTTTATTTACCATTATATCCTCGACTTACAGCACAATTTTGGCACATAAGTAGATTTTCAATCAATATTTGTTGAATGAAGTGAATACTGTTTCCTATCCTATAGCAAGAGTCTCTCTACAGGATTGACTAAACCTAAGATTTATTGATATGTCTTAGTTGAGTAAGATTAATTTGTGAATGTGTGATATTTAGAAAGAATATTTCCACTGGAAGTGCATACTTGGTGACCTGGATATGGATTCATGTTGCATTTCATTTGATGTATCCGAGGAATAAAAAACATATTAAAGTGCTCTCAGATTTATATTTATACCATTATTTTCTCAAATATGGTGTACAAATATTATGTATATGCACCTGGGTTGCTATGTAAGTACATGACTAGCTAGGAAGAAAAAGTCGGAAGTGTTATACTTCTAAATTTTCTTCTCCACTTACTCCTCTTGCTTTTTCTCTAGCTTCCCCTGTCTAACCCTGTGGCCACTGGGCTCTCATTAGCACCTCAGTGACAGATTTCTCATAAAATTAAAGAACAGGCAAAAATAAATATAGTCATGTTATCTACTTATTGATGAATCTTCTTAGTACAGGGAATGAAGATGAAATCAAAAAATTTTTACAGTAATCCCTCATTTATTTCAACACTATTAATTGTAATTTTTGATCTATCCCAAAAGGCCTCATATAGATTAAACCAGATTAAAAGTACAGTGCATACTAACTTTTTAAAAAAGAGTTAGAGTATTTTCACTGTGCGTGCCTCAACCATTTTCTTAAAATATATTTAAGAGCTTATATTTCTTACTAATTAAAAGAAAATACTAAAGAATTTCAGATTATTGTGTTTTCTATTTTTTTAATTTTTTTAAATTCCTTTTGCTATTTTTTTAAACTTTTGTTTTAGGTTCAGAGGTACATGTGAAGGTTTGTTATATAGGTAAACTCATGTCATTGGGGTTTGTTGTTCAGATCATTTCATTACCCAGGTATTACACCTAGTACTTAATAGCTATTTTTTTCTGCTCCTCTCCCACTCTCCTCCCACCTTCCACCCTCAAGTAGAATCCAGTGTCTGTTGTTCCCTTCTTTGTGGTCATGAGTTCGCATCATTCAGCTTTCACTTATAAGTGAGAACATGTGTTATTTGGTTTTCTGTTCCTGTAGTAGTTTGCTAAGGATAATATTTTACTATTTTTTTCTGTCTTTCTGAATAATTTAAAACTGCTATGCAAATAATTGGATAAAATATTTCTGTGTTTTATATATAAACTGAAACTACTATTTAATATAGAATCAAAGTTGTTTCAAAAGGAAACACTTGACATAGGATATTTGAAATACTCTAAGTAGTCCATGTCATGGTAATACCACTTTAAAAGATTCCTTCAGAACTATTCCACTGAGTGATTTCTAAAATGGAATTTTACAGTACTGTGAATGGATATATGAATGTGTGAAAAAATAAATACAAACCTGTTGTTGCTGGCATACATGATCATCACACCATGAAATGCTTAAATACATAGGGCATTAATCACTGCATTATTTACTCATTGTAATTTCATTTACTTATTGCAAGCAATTATTGTAATTATTATTTAATGATGAGTCTGTGTGAGCTCTGGCTCAAACTGCCTACAATATTCCTTAAATTTCGGTGAAGAAAATTAAACAATTAAGAAAAGAAGAGCCACTGTTCAATTGAATTTCTTCTCATGCATATTGTTGTCAGATTATACATTTTAATTTTTTTCCAGAAAGTGAGGAGAAAACACTATATTCTGCCTGATAAAAATGGAGCAGCATTAATTAGCTCATAGCAATTATTACCTAACACCCTTTATAGCACCTGTATTCTCATCATGAGGCCACACCTTTGTGTCTGCATGCACTTATCGAGATCTTTCATATGGTAGAACCATGATCACTCTGGCAACAAAAATAATGTAATTATAGTGACTACTTTTTAAGCACTTGCAATATGTCAGCCACTTTCAAAATGCTTTGCATTAATCATCTCGTAACAATTATTTCTGGAAGAAGTTCTTTTTCTTCCTTTTTAGATTCAGAAACGGAGTCTTGTTGAAAGAAGGTAGTCTACGATGAAAACTGGGATCCAAATCCAAGTTCATTTGCTTCCAAAACCATATTAAATCTTAACCATTATGCTGTGCCCAGAGAGGCTGATTTCATATAGTAATTACTTGACCTCAGCAAAGATCAGGGAATAAAGCTGATACTTTTCAAGCATGGAATGCGGGAAAGGGAAAAATCCAGAGCTAGCTTACTCCTAAGAAATGTGGACCCAGTTAGGACACAACAGTTGACATTTTTCTAAGCAGCCAGGAGTATGCAAGAGCCAATTTCACCTCTTAGCCAATTGTGCCTCACAATTAATTATTTCTGAATCTTTAATTGCTTTGAAATAGTAATGCCACTGAAACATTAGACTTTCTAGTTTGAGGAATTGTTTTTATATTGTAATTCACTGACTTCCCTTGCTTGTTTGCTGTTAAATCCACATGTGACATACTTAAAATAGAAATGCATCATAATCATATGAAAACGCTCAACTTGGCATTTTATGAGTATGTGTCACTAAAGACTGAGTAATTGCAGCCTTCAGGCAATTTAGGCTGAATAACTTTGTTTCTGTTAAATACAAATCAACATCAGCATTCCAGTTATCCACTGTTGAGCTAAATATTCTCAATTAAGATGTATTGCTCAGTCTTGGATATATTAAATGCTTAGAGCAGTTTACATATCAGAGGATTTTACTTTACTACTTACAGTGATTTCTATTTTAAAATGCCCTTATATTATGAATTTTATCCCTTAAGCCTCATATAAAGGAATTTGGCTTGTCAATCAACATTACCCTTCACAGATATTCTTAGGAATCTTGTGTACTATATATTTTTATTTCTTTGGTGTTTCCCCTTTATCTTTTTTTTTTATTTTTTTTGAGACGGAGTCTCACTCTGTCACCCAGGCTGGAGTGCAGTGGCGCAACTTGTCTCACTGCAACATCTGCCTCCCAGATTCAAGCAATTCTCCTGCCTTAGCCTCCTGAGTGGCTAATTTTGTATTTTTAGTAGAGATGGGGTTTCACCATATTGGCCAGACTGGTCTTGAACTCCTGACCTCGTGATCCACCCGCCTCGGCCTCACAAAATGCTGGGATTATAGGTGTGAGCCATGGCGCCCGTCCTCCCCTTTATTTTCAATGTAATCCCAATTGAAAGTTATTTGTTTACTTAAACTTGAAGTACATCTTCTTGAAATCTACCAGGCATTTTCCATTACTTTATTCCAACTCATACACTGTATGAAGTAGAGTGTGACTTATATTTGTAGATAACATTCTTAAGCACTTTTTCCCACATCAAAATAAAATAAGGAACCTCAGTTTTTAGAAGTAAATTTTTTAAAAAAAGTCCTGGATATGTTTCCTTGTTCAATATTATGCATTTCTGTTATTGATATATACTTATTACTCAACACAATCACTTTTGTTATGTAAGAAGCACATTCCATTTAAGACTGCACATCTCAAAAGAAATGTTACAAATAGGTTACAAAGAAGCCAGAGGAGTTGACAAACTAATATTATAATTACACATGCTAACACACACAAATAATTTAAATATATTACATTTTCATCTGATTATTCATTTACTCATTTAATTCAAATGTTATTAAGTTGGGGTGCGGGAGAGGTAATTTTTTAAAAAGGTTATGAAGTGTACACTAGGCACTAGACCCTAAAAATAAAACCTGGTACCATCCTCAAGGAGAACATAGTTCAGTGAAGGAAAAAAATCACTGATAATTAAAAGCCATTTGAATGAGATTTTTAGTAGAGTTAAACAAAACAAAAACACTCAATGTTTTTCATGAGTACTATGCTCATCATGCGGTTAAGTAGACACTAAAAATAAACAACTAATATTTTGCAGGGAGGAAAATTAGAAAAAAGAATTGTAACCAAATTGATGATATTTTGAAATTGCTACAGGATCTTGAAAAAAATACTTTTTTTTTTTTTTTTTTAAAGAAGCAACAGAAAGAGGAGGGGCTTTCCTTATTCTCAGCAGAAAAGAAAAGCAGGCATAAAGGGCATAAGAGGATGATATGTGTACAAAACTGAATTTTTCTACATGCGTAGCAAATCTAACATAAGGAAATATTTAGCATTATGTTGTCAGGAACTACAGTTTAAAAATATTTAAGTGACACAATCCAGTGCTTTAAAAATATTTTGTTCTATTTTACTTATCAAGCTATAAAATATAGTTTTGGAAAATTATAAAACTATAGGTATTAAAACTTTTAAAATGCTTTTAAAAGAAAACACTCAAAAAATAATTTCGTTGATTCTGGTTTTTCCTCTATTTCTGTGTGTGTTATTTTCACAAGGCACATAAGATTTGCTACTCATCAAGGGCTTGGGATATGGATAAACCGTCCGAGGCAAAATGAGTTATGTTAGGAAGGACAGAGGAAATGTTGAAATCTTACCTTGAATAGGATAAGTAGTAAGGGATCAGTTGACTACTTTAGCCCTGTAACTGACAGGGTGAAATGAAAGGGGTAATTTCCAGGAAGGATTTAGATCATGTTAAGATAAAGGCAGTATACTTCGACTAGTTGTTGAATAATGTGCTTTTAAAAAAATTAAGGTAGGCCTGGCGTGGTGGCTGATGCCTGTAGTTCCAGCACTTTGGGAGGCTGAGCCAGGCGGATCACTTCAGGCCAGGAGTTCAAGACTAGCCTGGCCAACGTGGCAAAACCTGTTTCTACAAAAAATATTTAATACAAAAAATTAGCAGGGCAGTATAGGAGGCTGAAGCAAGAGAATCACTTGAGCCTGGGAGGTAGAGGTTGCAGTCAGCTGAGATCATGCCACTGCACTCCAGTCTGGGCAACAGAGTGAGACTCTGTCTTGAAAAAATAATAAATTAGAGGTTTATATACACATTATTGTGTGAAGATTAGTTTTTATTTCTCTGAGATAAATTCCCAGGAATGCAATACTGGGTCATATTGCATTAGTGTGCTCAATTTTATAAGAAACTGTCAAATTGTTTCCTAGACTGATTTTACCATTTTACATTCCCGCTGTGTATCAGTGATCCAGTTCTCTGTATCCTTGTCAGCATTTAGTGTTCTCACTGCTTTTTATTTTAGCTATTCTAATAGATATATAGTGTAACTTATTGTCACTTAAAAACACTTTTATTTCTTCTAGACTTTAGGTTGTTTATAACAATTTTCATTTTAATTTGCATTTTCCTATGATATTGAACATCTTTTTATGTGTTTATTTGCCATTTGTATATATTATTCTGTGAAATATTTCTTCTCTGTTCTTCTCTGTTCTCTTTTCTGTGAAATTTTCTTCTCTGTTCTAGTCATCATGCTCCATGTCTTTTGCCCATTTTTGAATTGCTTTTTTTTGAACTATTGAGTTTTGAAAGTTCTTTTGTTGATACTTACCTTCTGTTGGGTGCATGGATTGCAAATATTTACTCCCAGACTAAATCATGTCTTTTATTACTTTTCACAGACCAAAAGTTTCTAATTTTGATGTGCTTGTTTTACAATTGAAAGAATATTGTGATTATGAATGAAGTACATAATCTCAACATTTTTAGTAATTAGATAATCTCCAAATTATCAGTTATGAGATTACCAGAGAGATGGTTGCAAGCTTTAGAATAGAGCCTTAGCTTGAAAGGGAAATATAAACATTTATACCACTCATAAATATAGCTAACATTTACTTCATGCTTTCCATGTGTCAGACACAATTGTTTGAGGCGTTATTCTTATCATTACCACCTCACAATGGTGGAGTAGCTAGGGCAAGGCTGTCAGAAATACTTAGACAAGGCAACTGAAGGCTGACACCTTAGATTTGTGTTCACTTCACAGAGAAGCCAGGGATGGAACAGACAAAGTGCTTGGGTTTCCTCAGCACATTCTTTTTTTTTTTTTTTTTTTTTTTTTGAGCCAGAGTCTCTTTCTGTTGCCCAGGCTGGAGTGCAGTGGTGTGATTTCAGCTCACTGCAACCTCCACCTCCTGGGTTCAAGTGATTCTCCTGCCTCAGCCTCCCGAGTAGCTAGAACTACAGGCGTGTGCCACCACACCTGGATAATTTTTGTGTGTTTTTAGTAGAGATGGAGTTTTGCCATGTTGGCCAGGCTGGTCTCGAACTCTCAACTGAAAGTAATCCACGCATCTTGGCCTCCCAAAGTGCTGGGATTACAGGCATGAGCCACAGTGCCCAGCCAGCACATCCATTCTTTACCCAGCAAAACCTAAATATTCTCAGGATGGATAAAGCATTTCTTGAGATAGCCTAATAGTGAATCCTTCTCCACGTAATAACTAGCCTCCATCAGAGCTAAAGTTTTAATGTTTCCAAAACATTTCTGCCCCAGGAATAGGAATAGTCATGCCATTTCTGATGAAGCCTGAAAAAATGTTCATTTTGGGGTATTTAGAATATTATAATTCTTCTACAGGTATAGAATGTGATGTAACTTATTGGTATTTCTTTATGTTTTGTGTGTTTACAATGATCAGTTTCCAAAACTTTCACAGTCCCAGAAGTAGAAGGAGTTGTTTTCTACTGTCTGAAGTTAGTGCCAGAAAAAGAATATTTAGAAGATTTTGATTATATTTATTATACCTGTGTAGAGGCCTGGAAGTTAATCCTCTACATTTTAATATTCATAGTGTGTCTATTTCCCATATCTACATCTCTACCATTCCCCTGTCTCCAAAGGTTTCACCATTGTGATACTCTTTCCAGCAAAATTTAAAAGGCCCAGTTGAATTTACTAAAATATTACATTTGAAAGCTTATAAAAATATGCAATGTTTAACATAATTTTTTTTTAATTGTATATCACAAAATTACCTGCAGAGATATTTTAAAAATACTGAGGCCAAGGACCAGCCCAAACCAATTAAACTGAAATTTTGTGGACTGGGGCTCTGGGATCAATATTTTAAAATAACTTTCCAGATAATTAAAATTCTCAGCTAGGGATAAGAATTTTGAAGTTAAATTTGCTAAGTGATGGAAACGTATTAAAAATTATCTATTGAAAGCCTTAATTCTTAATTTTTTTAATTCCTTTTTTATACCTTTGCAATTTTTTAACTCCATACTGCATAGTATATTTATTTAATTTTGAGCCACTTAGAAAAGAGACACACAAAATGAACTGCCTAGTCTTAATTGCAACAACACTTAAAACTTAATAAACTTAATTTTTTCAGTAACATATGAAATACTGTATGTAGGTAAATTACATTATTTTAAAAATATTTAGTTTCTTACATTAATATGTAGAATATTTCTATTATGAGAGAAATTACATAATTTTTGCAATTTTCATTGTCTCAGTAAAAATTAAACTGGCCTATTTAAATCAAAATGTTCAAATAAAGTAATATATAAAGGAAAATTCGGGACTGATAATAAGGAATGTTAGAATTAAAGCATATGGATTAGCTGTATTTTTATAAAAATAGAAAAGATAAGTAAGATAAATTTTTCTTTTCGTAAAGTTTTTTCTCAATTTAAATGGTGACTTATTTTTTTCGTATACTTATTATGTTATTGGATCTAGATTTCCTCTTTTGATAGCCAGATTCAGATGATTTCAAAAATTAGTTAAATATGTCTTATAAAAACGAGACTATGTTACAATTGATACATTCTTCGGACAGATTCTATAGCCTTTGAAGATTTTCAAATTTAAGTCACACATTCTGAGGATCCTTTAGTACAGACATAATTATATTTCTTTGCATAAGTTCCAGGACAGTTTTATAAATATGCTCACATTTGACTGTTTTCTCATGGGTATTGATTTAGCATTCTAACATCACTGAGTAGTTTTAATTGCATTAAACAATTATTTGTTCACTGCCTAGTGATTCATTTTTTTAAATATTAGCACAACAGAGAACTGATTCAGAAATTATTCCAACATCTTGTATACCAATTAATCATTTAGTGTTGTTGGGACTTTAGTGAATGATAATAACAAAATGAAAAATCTTATGATGCAAAAACATTTGCATTAACAAACTTCAGAGATATCTATTATACTTCTATATATATCTATATTATGAATATAAAGCACATGTCTCCAGTTTTTAAAATTCACAAGAGGATTTGTAAAGCATTGCAATTCTATTTTATGAACCTGAGAATAAATGCACCCAAGAACATTTAAGGGTTAAGCTAATATACTTAACAAGAAAGAAGATATATGGAGGGAGTTATGTGATATGCATCATATGCATACATATATAGAGAGATTAATATAGAAACTTTATTGTTTTTGGGAATCTTAAAAATATTAATTTGAAGCTATTTAATCTTAAAATTAATTTAAATATTTAAGTCATACTAAGTAGAGATGTTGAAGCATTGCTCTTCCTCTATACTTGTTACAGTATCTGGGTATAAGTAGTACATTAAAAAATTCAGTTGGGGCCAGGTGCTGTGGTTCACGCCTGTAATCCCAGAACTTTGGGAGGCCGAGGCAGGTGGATCATGAGGTCAAGAGATCGAGACCGTCCTGGCCAACATGGTGAAACCCCATCTCTACTAAAAATACAAAAATTAGCTGGGCGTGGTGGCACGTGCCTATAGTCCCAGCCACTTGGGAAGCTGAGGCAGGAGAATTGCTCGAACACGGGAGGTGGAGGTTGCAGTGAGCCGAGATCATGCCAGTTCACCCCAGCCTGGTGACACAGTGATACTCCGTCTGAAAAAAACAAACAAAAAAAAATTCAGTTGAGAAGATAACTAAACTTTCCTAGGCAGAACTCCTTGAAAACAAGTTATAGTTTCAAGATGGAATTAACTAAATAGTCTGTCCATTTATTTGATGTTTATTAATTTTCTTGTCAATTCTAGTCATCATGCTAGACAGCAAATATAATAAGATGACTATAACAAAGCCTCTTTCCTCTAGGCACAGTCCAGAAGCAAAGACATTGAATAATAGACTCTGGTGAACTCAGATCCAAAAAAAAAAAAAAAGAGAGAGAGACAAAATTCTTCCCTCTGCGAAGCCCCCTCTTCACTAAATTGCTTGGCATTGTGTATTGCATTGATTTAGGAGGTTTTGTTTTATTTTGCTTAAACTTCCCATATACTCCTTAGCTTCTTCCCTCATTTTAGATGTAAACTTTATATTGTAGAATCACATACATATGGAAAAGTAAACCATCCTAAATATATGGCTTGACGAATGTTGATTAAATGAGCTTGCCTATATAATCAACGAATGTTGATTAAATGAGCTTGCCTATATAACGAGTGTTGATTAAATGAGCTTGCCTGTATAGCAGTGCCCAGATCAAGACACAGAATTTAATTAGAAACACAGTAGCCCTGTGGCCAGTCATTACCTTACATTCCACACGTCCTGACTCTGAGCATAAGCTAGCTTTACCTTGTTCCTATAGAATCACACACTTATTCGAAGAAAAAGAAAAAAAAATAGAACTAGGCAAGGTGGCTCACACCTATAATTCCAGCAGCTCAGGAGGTTGAGATGGGAGGATTGCTTGAGCCCAGGATTTCAAAGCTGCAGTGAGCTATGATTGTGCCACTGCATTCTAGCCTGGGCAACAGAGTGAGACCCCAACTCTCAGAAAAAAAAAAAAAAAAAAAAAAAAAAAAAAAAAAAAAAAAAAAAAAAAGAAGGTCTAATCCATAGAGATAAATGCCTGTAACGATTCACATTATTTGTCCTGGGAATCCCTATAGTTGAGAATTATTAGGCTATATTTGACCTTTTCTCTGTGCACTCGAATCTGTGTGTCTCTTCAATCATCTGCCCTTCCTTCTTTTCATCTTTTTTTTTTTTTTTTTAAGGGAAGGAATTATTTGTGATTTGTTCACTTTATTCTCTGAGAGATCCCAGGAACAGGTGGTTGCATTGCGTGCTTGAGTATATGCCCACATGTACTTTTCCATGAGTAGTTATGGATCACAGAAGGTCAACATGGTTCTACAGAGTTATTGTTAAAATGTGGATAATGATTCTGCTGAGCATGCCAGTAGTTAAGTAGATGTGTGCCAAGGACCTTTAGCAAACAAAAAGTACCTACCCTGAGACCTCTGACAATGATGGCCACCACTATAATATGTGAAGTTGCCCATAAAATACAATAAAGTGTAGCCTTACCTCAGTGATACACTGTGCCAGGTGGAGATTAGGGTCTTAAGCCATTGGCTTGATTCACTCACTTGCCGAACGGTTTATCTCCCCCATATCAGCCTCCAAATGAGCTCAATTTAATTCTGTGCTTCGGTAAAATTACTATTTGCTGAAAATGTTCCATTTTTGGATTTACTTGAAGAGGGATGAAATCACCAATTTAAATCTGTAACTGCCTAAGTAAATTTTATGGAAAATAGATGAGTAATTATAAATTTCATCAGTTAAATTAGTATCCCAAATGAGTCATTACACGTTAAAACTTTCTGAGGCAAAGTGGCATAATGAAGAGGGCAGGCACTCAATTTGGAAACAGAAACTTTCAAAAAATATTTGGAATGTCCACTAACTAGCTATGAACACAGATTTCTTATCTACTCTAGGTACTATTTTTTGTATCTGTAAAATGGAGCTGTCATTTCTCTCAGTGGCACAGATTATGTTGGTAATCCGTAGAGATAAGTGTTAAGTGCCTGTAAAAGTATAACGTTTCTCTGTCAGTTGAAACTGTTTGTGTTGGCTGGGTGCCATGGCTCATGCCTGTTATCTCAGCAGTTTGGGAGGCCAAGGTGACAGGATCCCTTGAGCCCAGGAGTTCAAGAGCAGCCTGAGCAAAAGTGTGAGCCCCTTTTATTAAAAAAAATAAAAATAAAAATTAGCTGAGCATAGTGGTGCACATTTGTAGTCCTAGCTCTGCAGGAAGCTGAGATGGGAGGATTGCTTGAGCCCGGGAGTCTGAGGCTGCAGTGAGCTATAATTGCACCACTGCACTCCAGTCTAAATGACAGAGTGAGACCCTGTCTCTAAAAAGTTAACAAAGTAAAAAAACCCGAAACAGCATATGTGTATTTCCCTATTAGCCAGATCTTATTTGTAAAGACAAAAATCTGAGCTTTCAACTTATTTTTTTCCCCTCAAATCCAGTGGTGCTAGGTGAATATTACAATTTAAGTGGCTATCATTATGTGTAAGTTGTAAAATTTAATTACAGGTCTATCGATAGACTATGTGGAAAACAAGCTTTATTGGATCAGTTCGGGGAATGGAACCATAAATAGATGCAACCTGGATGGTGGTAATTTAGAAGTAATCGAGTCAATGAAAGAAGAATTAACAAAAGCTACAGCCCTAACCATCATGGGTAAGTGAAATTATTCTATAGCTTGGTTGCTTTGTATTGATTGGGGGCTGATTTATTATGACCTGTTAAAAGCTTAGGAAAGTTACTGCTCCACTAACACCAGAACTATATTCAAATTGAACACTTCTATGAGGTTTTCTTCTCTTCCTTCTTTTCCTCTTTAGCAAACAGACTTATAAGATTATCCAGATCAGAAACTTAGTGTTAGCAATACTAACTTTACCGTTACTGATTCTTGGCTTACTATGACTTGTATTATTTGACAATTGTTATTTTCTGTGTTCTACTACAGTCCTCTAAAGTCTAAGGGCCTAGTGCATTTGTCACAATAAAGTCAAACCTGGCTTATCACCATTTAATAAAGAATAGCTTGACCCATAGATAGAATTCAAAAGACAAGACAACAGGGTCCATTTGACCAATGATTGAATAATTCTTTTCAGTATTTTGGAGTGAGTAGAGATTTTACTTATTTGAGTGTTATTTCCATTCCTTTGATTCAATCTTCTAGGGAAAAAAAGGTGTCAGGTAAGTAAAACGATTAGGAAGCTAAAAGGGAGGTATGGCTTCCATGGAGCAAATAATTAACCTCTGCTATATTGATATTAGAAGCTAATTTTTGAAATGTAAGTTTCAGTTTAAAAAGAT
This sequence comes from Pongo pygmaeus, assembly GCF_028885625.2. Taxonomy (NCBI): domain Eukaryota; kingdom Metazoa; phylum Chordata; class Mammalia; order Primates; family Hominidae; genus Pongo; species Pongo pygmaeus. The sequence continues at coordinate 40,194,985 of NC_072384.2, read as the reverse complement.
AGTTTGAATTTTTCAAAAGATGTTAAGAGTGGATGCATAAAGAACTCTTTGTTGAGGATGGCTGAGTTTTGATTTAGTGAATGGCTGGCTCTAAGCTGAAGTTCGTGGTAGGTGAGGGGTGTGAGGATTGGCTACTCTACAAAGAATTTCAGTAATTGCATTTGGTTACAGGATGATAATCAGAAAATTATTTAATATTTATAATTCTGAATATTGTGATATATTCAGAATAATTTTTAAAAACATACAATTTATGAAAAGCCCATTTGAATACATTTTTACATTTATTTATATAGGTAAAAATTTATGCCTTTTAATTCTATATTCTAAATCTTTTAGCCATTTTACTGTTTCTCAGGTTTATGAGGTTTTTGTTGTTGTTGTTGTTGTTTTATTTTTTTTTTGGTAATGAATGTTCATGAGTATATGTTAATAAGTAAACAGTTGTTAATTGAGACAGATTTGGAGATTCATTTTCTAGACAAAAAATATTTTTATCATCTTTGATTTTCAATTAAATTAAAAATATCTAGATGAAGGTGAACAAGGTTTAAATATTGCAGATTTTATTTAAGAATGAGTCTTCCTCTCTCTTGTGAAGGAAAGAGAATAAGAGATTCTTTTAAGAAACCTTAGTGTTAAGATGATCTCTATTTCAATTTTTATTATAGGGAAATACAGACATTAAAATATCTGCCTATATCACAAAGTTGTGAGAATCACTTGAAGTTCTAAATGAATGTACTTTTTTAAAAGTAGAGTTCTATGGAAATGTCAAAGTTGGCATCCGATGCCTATTAATTTGATCCTTAAAGCACTCTCTCTGTTTCCCTAGTTGGGAATTTCCAGATATGTGATAGAATACTTCATCAGATGTTTAGTGGTTTTCATTTGCTTAAGCTTATTCTTAAACTACTGTCCTTCTGCTATACCTTTTACTTATATATTTTTTCTAAATTATTTCTTAGAATCAGTTTTGTTAAAATAGTTTTTCTTCAGATGAGGAATTTAAATGTGTAAAAGACAAATCATCTTGTATTTAAGTCTCCAGTTTTCTATTGAGTCTTTGGACAATTTCTGTGTTATTTGTAGAGCATTATATCGACATTATTTTCATTGTATATATCCAGAAGTTACATATATATAAAACAAAAGGGTTGTACTTGAAAAATAGGTTATTTTACAGTAGGAATTTATTGACCATTGTTTTATAGTGTCTATAAGATGACTTTTTTAAAAAAACAGAATATATTAGTATTGGAAAATGAACAATAATATTTCATCTTATGAGTCTTTGTACATATTTTAAATAAAAATAAGCAGAGTTTAAATTCTGAAAGTAGTTGAGTAAGCTGCAACAGTCTCTAAATCATCACCCACATTATGTTTTCAAAAACTTATTTCCAATGTACTTTATGAAACCCAAACTATCAAATAGCATAACTAAGGAACTCAGTAAATTAGACGAAGGGTGTTAAAAATCTTGAATAACATTTCAAGGAAAGTCAGTGACTTTTAAGGGAAAAAAAATAATAAAATTGTTACCTTGTAGAAATATTTAAGGCTTTATGAAGGTTCATTTCTGCTAATATTGCTGCTGACCATGTTCTGAGTAGAAAATGAATACTAAACTAACAGAGCTCAATGCTGTAAATACAGTGTCAAAAAATGGAGCAGGTGTCTGTCTTAGCAAAAAATAAAGATGTTAGGTTTGTTGACTGATAAATGGAAGAAGGAGAAAGTTTGAATGAGATCATAATGTCCGTATTGTGTCAATGCTGTAAATCTGTTATGACATCAGCTTTGTAGAGGAACCCCGCCTTGCAGAAATTAAAATTCTCTTAACAAGTAAATTGCTGTGTAAGTATACCCCTTTTTGCCACTGTAATTTGAGTAGCTCTCTGAAACATAAAGAATAAATATATTTAAAAAAAAAAAAAAGGCCTCTTGGCCGGGCACGGTGGCTCACGCCTGTAATCCCAGCACTTTGTGAGGCTGGGGCAGGCAGATCATGAGGTCAGGAGTTCAAGACCAGCGTGGTCAACATAGTGAAACCCTGTCTCTACTAAAAATACAAAAAATTAGCCAGTCGTGGTAGCGGGTGCCTGTAATCCCAGCTACTTGGGAGGCGAGGCAGGAGAATCGCTTGAACCCGGGAGGTGGAGGTTGCGGTGAGCCGAGATTGCACCATTGCACTCTAGTCTGGGGAACAGTGCAAGACTCAGCTTCAAAACAAACAACAAAAAAACCTCTTAATGCCTCTACTGGCAATATGTTAACTGGACATATCAAAATACACCTAGCAGTCTGAGGATTTAAAATTTAAAGTACATCACCAAAGAGAATCAGGGGAAGAGTCTCTATAACATTTTCTGGCTTGGCTTTAAACTTACTCTTCTCCTCAGGGTTCTCCTTCTTTCAAAACCTCCACCCTTTCTCTTTGACAAGAGAAAAAAAAATGTGATGGCCTGCTTGCTGCTGAGGCTGAATACTATAGTCATATAAAAAAAGCAATGAAAAAGTAAAACACAGGAACCTCACCAATATCCAGGGGATTACTGAAGACTGCAGTTACACATGTTTAAAAAGAAATTTGTCTACAGTGATCCTGAAATTACACATCCAGAAGACAAGTCATTGTACTATGAAGTGATTAGTATATACAAGTGTATGGTAGTTCCCCAAAGAGGCTACATAGGTGCTGAATGATAAGTAACTGAAAGTTTGTCTTTCACTAAAATTTAAGAGTAGCTATCCTAAAGCTATGTTAAAAAAAAATCTCTTTGAACACTTTGCACAAGTTTTTAAACCTCAAGGATTATAAATTGGAACCACTCGAGGCTCTTAGTTTTACTTAGAATAGTACCCAGATCAAAATAAAGCAATTGTTTGATGACTCAGTCAAGACCTGTAAACCAAGATATGTTTCATAAACACTTTGCTATTTCTCCTTTTAATAAGTAGAGCTTAGCTTTCTTTCCTTTCAGTGTGGGTAGTGTCTCATTTTTAATTAAGAGTATAAGGCAGAAGTGATGATATGTGGCTTTGGGGACAAAGTCATAAAAAGCATGAGCTTCTTTGTCCTTTCTTGGATCACTGTCCTTAGGCAAAGCCAGCTGACATGTTATGAGGACACTCAAGCAGCCCAGTGGAGAAGTACACGTGGGAAGAAAGGCAGTCAAGATTTTAGCACAAGCCAACAGCTATAAAGTAACCTCAAGGGAGACCCCAAACCAGAACCACCCACATGTCTGCTCCCAGATTCTAGACCCACAGAAACCATGTGAGACAATAAATGTTTTATGGTGCTAAGTTTTGTAGTCACTTTTTGCACTGCTATAGATTCTAATTCATATGTTTACCTACAGAGCAGTCATTTATTTATGAATAGACTTAGAAGTTCAAATCTTAATAGAGTTAAGCAGGTTATGAATGAGTAAAGTATGTCAGCGTGATAAAACCAAATAGCTACGACATACATGTTAAGTAGGATCTGAGTCTAGGCTGCAATATCTGAACTAGCTTGGGAGTGGCAGGAATTATGATGGTGTGGGAAAAATGAACGTCCCATTTATGGTAGAACACCTCTCAGCTCCACTTATTTTTGCCATAAGGAATATTAACCATTTCTGCTATATCTTTTATTTTTGAGGAGAAGGAAGAAATACAGATACTTATTTAAAATCTCACAATTTTTAATTATTAGCAAGCAATCTTTTTTTAAATTTTTTTTTAGAAAAATACCATGCAAACTAACATACTATATAGGCTAGCTATGAAGGCTATGAAGGCTAACACTATAAAAGCCAAGCACTCTACAAAAAACAACAACAAAAATCTCTACAATAACCTTCTGTTGTTGCTTCAGCACAGAGGGCACCAGGTGTCACCTTTGGTTTGGTCATCATTTATACTGGTGACAATGAGTTGCTGAGAAAAGGATGGAGTTAAGGCAGCCAACACCCAACTGTACCACTAGAAGGGACTTTAGTAGAAAAAAAAGTCACCTGGTAGAGCTGGTATAAACAGAGGAGAATAGGACCCTTCTGTGGAGAACAGGATACACGATTTTCCACGAACGTTTTCTAGTGGTGTTTGAACAGAGCTTGTATTCTGCCTGGGGTAAATACAGATTAAGGACATACTAATGTTAGGTGTAACACTTATTGGAGTTAAACTCCTAACAAGGCAATGTAACTACTTGTTGTAGAACTTGCACCCCTAACAGCAATAAATATCAATTGCCATTCGTTCTTTCGTTCTTTCAGCAAGCGTTTATCAGTGCCCATTGTGTGCCAGCTGCTGATATAGATGGTGGCAAGAATACCAGCTTGCATAGTAACATGGAAGACAGACCATAAAGCAGATAAATCAGTAAAACGTATAGTATTATAGTTGAATGTTAAGGGAAAAAAAATAGCAGATGAGGAAAAATAGATAAGGAAGTGTACAGGGTGAAATTTGAGGCTGAACAGCCAAGAGTTTGCCAAGACAATGACTTCTGAGTAAAGATCTGAAGAGATAGTGAGAGAAGATCGAAGGAATGCTGTGTGAACTAACAACTGCTTAACATTTTGCTGATTTTATAGTTTTTATATTATTTTTTAAATGTTTTGTTTTTTTAAAAAAATATAAAACATAATTACGTTAAAATAAATCTTCCCAGGTGATAAGGTTAATTTTCTAAGATAGAAATCCTTTAAGTTTGTCATGGCTCAAGTAGTGTATTGCCTGTGCTTCTCCTATTCTTCAGGGGGCTCACTTAGTCAGATTTGATTTACACTTTGGGTGCAATGACTGTTTAATGAGGACTGTTAACACCTTTCAAGTTGCTAGATAAAAGCTGACCAACCTATAACTCTGAACATCAAATTATTTTCCATTTTTATTTTTATTTTATTTTATTTTATTTTATTTTTGAGATGGAGTCTCACTGTGTCACCCAGGCTGGAGTGCAGTGGCGTAATCTTGGCTTACTGCAACCTCCACCTCCCAGGTTCAAACAATTCTTGTGCCTCAGCCTCCCCAGTAGCTGGGATTACAGGCATGCACCATCACACCCGGTAAATTTTTGTATTTTTAGTGGAGACGGGGTTTCACCGTGTTGGCTAGGCTGGTCTTGAGCTTCTGACCTCAGGTGATCCACCCACCTCAGCCTCCCATCTTCTCCATTTTTAAAGATGATCTTGTCAGTTTTCCTAACTGTCAGAGCTGGCAAATACAAAAGTTTCTGCTTTCTAATATACAGTAATAACTAGTTGCTCTAAAATTATATTTACAACCTTTTCTCTTAGATATTTTTTCTAAGTATTTTGCAAATTTTTTAATGGAATTTTCTTTTATAAAAATACTTCTGTTTGGCTGGGCGCAGTGGCTCACGCCTGTAATCCCAGCGCTTTGGGAGGCTGAGGCAGGTGGATCATGAGATCAGGAATTCAAGACCAGCCTGGCCAAGATGGTGAAACCCCGTCTCTACTAAAAATACAAAAAAAAAAATTAGCCAGGCGTGGTGGCGGGTGCCTGTAATCCCAGCTACTCAGGAGGCTGAGGCAGGAGAATTGCGTGAACCCGGACTGCAGAGGTTGCAGTGAGCCAAGAATATACCACTGCACTCCAGCCTGGGCGATAGAGTGAGACTCTGTCTAAAATAAAAATAAATAAATAACTACAAATAAAAAAGTCTTCTGTTTTATGAAATAACAATACAGTAAAACATTTTCCTACATGATTTTAAATTATTTGTGCTATAAAATAGTATATAGTCAGCTATGTAATATTTTACTATTGATTACCTAGTATTCAGTTATAGGGATTTTTTGTGTTTATTTACCTTTTTCCTCACAACTTTTGACAATTTCCTGGTCACTAATACCTGCAGGAGACAGTGAGGCAAACTCAAGTTAATCAAGTCACTGTTCAATTTTTAGTGCCTTTATGAGGAGCAGGACTTTAAAATTAGGGTTTCTGGGTTATTTATGGATTTTATTTAACATATTTTTTTCCTTTCTGCATATGCAGTTTGAGAGCAGACTGCATATATTGTATTTACACTGAAGAGAAAGTTGAACAAATCAATTCATGGAGATAAGAGAAAATACACATATAAAACAAATATTCTCACAGAAACAATAGTCTTATTTCTTGTTGAAAATTATGATGGAATTCACTAAATAGAAGGATGATAGCTTATCTGTATTTTGTACTTTTTTAGTGGGGCATGAAAGAGCTGGTGTGAATGGATCATAGCTTTAAAAAAGAAGTGAGGGTATGAATAATATTTAAGCAAACCTGAAGTCAGTATGTCTAAATAGAGAATCACTAACAATTGTGTACTTAATGGTCAGCATATCATTTAATCACAGATGCTCTTGACATTGTTTATTAAAATAAGTCATGTAGTAATTTGTCAAGGTCAAGAGTTTGAGCCCTGGGCCCTATAAGGGGTATGAGTTTGAAGTTACCCTCCACCGTTCTGTTCACTCACACCTATGAGCTATTCATTCATTATTCTCTGCTATTCTACTATATGCACAGTTGCTCTCATTTATATTTCATTCTGTATATACTTTTTGTTGTTGTTGTTTTATGGCACTAAATGATCTTTGGAAGTTGTATTTACCATGATATTTGTAGGTAAGGAATCTGAAATTATCATGACATATTCTACTAGAGTGTCAAGGTGTAGGCGTATGTATTTTTATTTATATATTTGTATGTCTTACCTTGGGCTGCTATAGCAAGTTACCATAGGCCGAGAGGCTTTAAAAACATCAGAAATTTATTTCTCACAGTTCTGGAGGCTGGAAGTCTGAGATCGGGGTGCCAGGATGGTTGGGTTCTGGTGAGGGCCCATTTACAGATTATAGATTGCTTACTTTTTATATCTTCTCATGGAAACAAATGAGAGAGAGAAAAGAGAGAGAGAGAGAAAGAGCTCTCTGGGGATCCTTTTATAAGTTCACTAATTTCATTCATGAGGTCTTTACTCTCATGACCAAATTGCCTTCCAAAGATCCCACTCTTCAATTCCATCAAATTGGGGATTAGGATTTCAACATATGAATTTTTGAGGGACACAAATATTCAGTCTATTATATGTGTGTGTCTGTATGTATGTATGCATATATATATGCACATACATATGTACACAAACACATATATAATTCTTATCTATCCATTATATATATCTCTTTTTCTATTTCTCTATATGTTGGTGCAAAAGTAATTGTGATTTTGCCATTAAAATAAAGTTTTAACCTTGCATGATTTTATCACTAATGTGTTGATCCATCCATTAGTGATCAAACTATTACTTTTAAATAAAATAGTAAATAGTTTTAAATAAATGATTATATAGGTTAAAGCAATACAAAAGAACATAAAAATTACAAATAAAAAAGTTCATTTGTGAAGTTATGCTAATCAGAGTTCATTTTAATCTGTTTCATAAGTTAGGCAAAAGTATTTCAACTTTTAATTAAGAATTTGGTGGGAGTTTACAACATAAAACTGCTTAATTTGTCTTAGAATAGGTTTGTGCTTCCTATAAATATCTAAGTAGCTATCTCCAACAACCATCAAATCTTAGAATCACTTGCAATTGGCTAGCCTCACTATGAACTAAAAGAAACTTTGAGTCACAGGTAAAGGCAAATAAAAAAAAAATAGCCTTTAATTACACGATTTCCATAAATATTTAAGCTCTCTGCTAAATTTTTCTATTTATCACGATTTTAATATATTATACTATTGATCTGTTTCAAGTGGCAATTTTCCAGGAATAGGATTAATAAGTAAACATTAAAAAGAGATTAAATTTTGGCTACTATGGGGATCAATCAAAAAAGATGTGTTCTGTGTGTATTTGCAGACTCATGTCACAGTCTAGTAATGAGAAAAACGTTGGCTCTGTTGATTTGGTTATGCACACAACATTTGTTTTCAATCAGTGTTAACCAAATAAGCTCATCATTTGTCTTTTAGGGAGGCCTTGAAAGGCTTTAGCAAACATAACCCTTAAGGACATTTGTTCATACTTTCCATGGGCTTACCTCACAAATTTGAAGTTATCACAATAGCTGCTGTGGAGATTCAAGGCACGTGGGTAATTTACCCATGGGAAAGTCAAGGCTGTCAGATTAAAATACTTTCAGACACCATCTGCATATCAGAGAATGTCATGCTCAGTTGCTCAAGAATGAATACAGTGTTCATATTGTTGGGGATTAAAGGTTTCAAATGTTCCCTCTAGACGTTGTATGACAAAGTATTTACAATTGTTTAACTTCTCCGCTAACTGAAAAAAATGTGAGTTACAGCTAATGGCAAAAAAAAAAATTAGTTTTTACCTACACTAACTCTTAAGCTTTCTCAGCTGAATTCTCAATGATAAGCTTTTAAAACGTATGTTTATTTCTTCTCAGCAAAATATTATTTGGTATAATAAATAATTTTAGAACTTTAAAAGTAAAAATCTAAGTGCTTAACTTGTACACTTTTTATGAATTTTCTAAGATACACTTAATCTGATATACTTAAATAAGAGAAAAATTTAAAAAATACATATAATAAAAAACAGTAAAATTGGCATACAGAAATCATCAAAAGTCTTTTTTCTACTTCTTAAGATAAATTATTACGGGTAGTTGTCATGGAATCTATGGAACATTATAAATGATGGCAAATGACAGGTTCTGGGATTGATGCATTTAATCTTGTTATCCTCAAACTGAACACTCGCAGATTTACATTGAAATCTGATTTGAAAGGAGTCTATATGCTATCTTAATATAACAAGGTGGGGAGTCTGATAATTTGAAAATTCCTTACCTCTTTTGGTTCACCTTAAGGAGTCTCTTCTGTTTCCTACAATGCAAGTCCGCTTTACATGTTGTCGAGTGCAGATTTTTTTTTTCAAAGCTTACTAAATCTCTCTTCACCTGAATGTAAAAAGCAGCTGAAACTTCAAGTTTCAAAGGAATCTTTGCTTTTCAGAAGACCCTTCCTTCCTTTCCTCCCTACCTTTTCTTCTCTCTTTTACCCCACTCTGTCTGCCCTAGGCTTTCCATTGCTTTTTTCATATCTTTCTTTCTTTTTTTTTGGGGGGGGGGCGGTGGGGAAAGGGTTTATTTCTTTCCTTTATGAGAGAAAACGAACTTTCAATTTCTGTATTTTTATTTTCTGAAAGTATTTTGAGTCAATCAGATTCTGAAATGTCCTTTACTTCTACAATTTGTAAACTATGATCTATAGAAACCTAGAAATGTTATAGAAATGCCCAGAATACCACAATCAATGCAGGTCTGTTTATTGTTGACGTTTTGAGGACTGGGGGTTACTGTGAGAGGTTTTGCATTATATTTTGTCTAAAATAAAAGTTTCAGCCAGGTGTGGTGGCTCATGCCTGTAATCCCAGCACTTTGGGAGGCCAAGGCGGGTGGATCACGAGATCAGGAGATGGAGACCATCCTAGCTAACAAAGTGAAACCCCATCTCTACTAAAAAAAAAATAAATAAATAAAAAATAAAATAAATAAAAATAGCCGGGCATGGTGGCATGTGCCTGTAGTCCCAGTAGTCCCAGCTACTCAGGATGCTGAGGCAGGAGGATCTCTTGAACCCGGGAGGCGGAGGTTGCAATGAGCCGAGATCATGCACCACTGCACTCCAGCCTGGGAGACAGATGGAGACTCCATCACAAAAAAAACAAAACAAAACAAAACAAAACAAAACTTTCAATAGGACCAATACTGACCACATTTATTCATGGCGTAAGTGCTTAAGTATTATGAAGGACAGAAGAGAGTTGTAAGATAATGCCATGGCGTTAGCAATGCTGATGAATGGGGAAAACAGATTGATACATATAAAACTGATCCATGCAAATCACTGTATAAAAATGCAAGTAAGACTTCCAAATGTCTTCAGAGGGGGACTTCATGAGGAATGTAGGACTGAAATTGGCCCTGGATGAAGGCTAGAATGGGAAGAGACCTAGAGGAGAGACAGCAGTGTTTGTAAGCACGTGAATGTAAGAGTCAGGGATGGTCCCTTATAAGGACAGCTTGACTAGATTGAATCTACTTAACTAAGCATTCACATATGTACCTCTCTTTCCATTCTGCTAAAAAAGTGACTCATTGAAAATTGCACCTTTGAGGGTTTTTTAAAATGGTCTTGAATTTATAGGATTGGCTCTAGTCAATGCCTCCCTTTTTTAAATAACAAATAAAATGTAATGCCCTGACGGTAATAAAATGAGAAATAACAGCAAAGTAATTTAAAATAAAAAAATCAATTCAATTTACAAATGCTTTGGGCATACTATATCTGAAGAAATAGTTAGCTGCTTTTTCTCATATAAAGCATCACTAGAAGTGAAATAGCTAAAAATGCAGACTGATGCAGATATGCTGTGCTGTTAGCTCTAAAATAACAGGTGGAATTGATGTTGATGGCTTGATTTTTCTGAAGTGGTGAACAATTTTTGGTAACATTTTGAACAATATAAAGAACAATTATATTCATGGAAAATTTAGTATGTCTTAAAACCATGTAGAAAATGCTTTGTCTTTAGATATAAAATAGAGTTACATTCTGGGTTCAGATACCTGTAAACAAGATTTTTCATCAATATAAATGTCCACTGGGGTATTCAATGATGACATAGGAAATAGGACAATTTTTATTTTCAGTGCTTTGTAAGATATTTATCATCCTTGACTCCTTCTCCACTAAATGTCAGTAATAGTCCCTAGTGATTTTGATAGCCAAAAATGACCTTACAAATTTCCTTAATTCCCACAAGAGAATGGAAACCTTCCATTGACAACCACTGGAAAATTGCTTGTTGAGTAGAATGAAATTGAATTCTCACTTCTAAAGCAGCTCTTCTCCTGATTATTGTTTTTCTATAGCAGTTCTATAGTTTCTCCCGAGTGTTTGCCTTAAGCTCAGAGGGAACTGGGGTCAGTTTTTTTCCTTGTTCCTCAAATGTATTTGTATGGCTAACTTTATTTTTGTATTTGATAGCCCTGTCTTTTTGTTTATTTTATTACTGTTGTTGTCGTTTTTTTCCTTTCACACTCTGGTTAGGAACTTATTGTCGGAGCTACAGCAGTCGCCTCTTACCTTCCTCTCATTCTATCTCCAATCTCCAAACTTTCAAAATCTGCTATATTAGGACCTGCTGTGGCATTACCTACTTAGCCAATTTCAAAGACTGAAATAAATGAGCGTTACTCAGAAATGCTCATTTTCTTTCATTTTCATTTACTAAATCTTGTTATCACAGCATTATTAGTTCCACCTTATAAAGAAACTTAGAATCAATAAGATTTGTTAAAATCCAAAGCATTATTAGCATTATTAGTCTCACATTATAGACAAAAAAAAATTAGTAAGATTTGTTAAAACCCTGTCCTGTAAGATGAACACTCTGGGATTGTGACTCAAGTCAAGTACTGTTTTACCATAAGGAAGAGCCTTGCTCCCGTAACTCTTCCTCTCATTTTGTTCTCCTCTATCCCTATTTCAGTCATGTGCACTACATCCGGGTAAACTGTTTCTTCTTTATGTAATTATGCCCTACTTATTTCTCTTTGCTTTGTTGTTCCTTGAGTGTGTTCCCTGTTTATCAGCTACCCTAATGGGTGAAACACCATCCACTTTTCAAGACTATGTCTGCTTACTCCAGTGTGATTGGCGATCTTTCTCTTCTCTGAATGCATTCGTATTTTCCTAATGCAGTGGAGTATTTTTGTCTCCTAAAATAATCATGTACGAACATGTCTCACTTCTGCATAATTTGGGACCACATTTTATTCATATATGTTTCACTCATAACACACAGCAAGATATTTTATGTTTAGTACATTTCAATAATAATAGTAAAATATATGAATAAATAGAATAATGACCACACACACAAACACCTGCCACTGTGACCAAAATATATTTTCAGCACAAGCAGACAAATGTTTATGTAAAATGACCATGGCCATAAATATATTGTAGAATTTAAGTATTTATTGAAACACATGTTAAAATAAAAAGTTAAGATATTAGGATTTGAATTGAAATGGGGAGAAAATGAATAAGAGGAAAGATGTATAAAATATAGCCAATCATTTCTGGCACATACTACATGTACATATGTATATGGAAATGCAAGGAAAGAAGGAATATATTGGATTGTGTCTGTTTTCATAGAAAGTAAACAGCTTAATGGAAGAAAAACAAAAACAAAAATTTAAACTCACACCAAAAGTAAAAGAGTTCCAAAACACAACAAAAACTTTATAGAGAGTATTGGGTTCTTAAAGGTAGTCTCATAACCAGGTCGAACAACATTGTTCTCTTAATAGTAATAATTGTTAGTCAAAATTTTTAAAAAACTTTCTAGTATTTAATTTACAAATCTATACTTGTGTAATTCTTGCAGCAATCCCCTAAGAGACGTATCCTTAACATTGCTTATTCTAGAGATGTCAGCTGAGGCTCAGCTAGCCTAAACTAACTGATCAGTTACATAGTTAATAAATAGTGCAGCAAACTTTTTTTTTTATTATTATACTCTAAGTTCTAGGGTACATGTGCACAACCTTCAGGTTTGTTACATATGTATACATGTGCCATGTTGGTGTGCTGCACCCATTAACTCGTCATTTACATTAGGTATATCTCCTAATGCTTTCCCTCCCCCATCCCCCACCCCATGACAGGCCCCAGTATGTGATGTTCCCCTTCCTGTGTCCAAGTGTTCTCACTGTTCAATTCCCACCTATGAGTGAGAACATACAGTGTTTGGTTTTTTTGTCCCTGTGATAGTTTGCTGAGAATGATGGTTTCCAGCTTCACCCATGTCCCTACAAAGGACATGAATTCATCCTTTTTTATAGCTGCATAGTATTCCATGTTGTATATGTGCCACATTTTCTTCATCCAGTCTATCATTGATGGACATTTGGGAATTCCTTGACTCCTTGTGCTTCCTGGTTGAGGCGATGCCTCGCCCTGCTTCGGCTCATGCTTGGTGGGCTGCACCCACTGTCCTGCACCCACTGTCTGACAAGCCCCAGTGAGATGAACCCGGTAACTCAGTTGGAAATGCAGAAATCACCCATCTTCTGCGTTGCTCAGGCTGGGAGCTGTAGACTGGAGCTGTTCCTATTTGGCCATCTTGGAACCTCTTCATCCGCAGCAAACTTTTTAATCCATGATGTTTAGATCTGAAAGCCTGTGTTTCTTCTAGGAATCTGTCCTATGGATATACTAAGTTATATATGCACTGAGATATATGCAAACATTGTCCTTTGCAGTGGTATTTGTAATTGCAAAAGTCTGAGGAAAAATCTACATCTTCATTATGAAGGACCAGCCAAATGAATCATAGAATATCTGTAACAGTGAAATACTATGCAGGAATTAAAAATGGGATTGTGTTAGACAGCTTGGGCTGCCTTAACAAAGTACCATAAACTGGGTAGATTAAACAACAGAAATGTATTTTTTCAGAGCTCTGGAGGCTGGAAAGTCCAAAGTCAAGGTGCAGGTGAATTCGGTTCCTGGTGAGGGCTCTCTTCCTGCTTTGTAGCCTTCTTGATGTGTTCTTACACATCAAGAAGGAGAAGGAAAGCAAGTGTTCTGGTGTCTCTACTAATCCCATCATGAAGGCCTCATACTCATGACCTCATCTAAAACTAATTACCTTCCAAAGGCCCCATCTCCTTAGGGCTTCAGTATGGGAAGGGGGACATAATTCACTTCATAGCAGAAGTAAAACTGTATATTAATTTGCATTACTTTTAAAATATATTTTAATTGCAAATATGTTTAAAAAGCCTGTATAGACTGCTCCAACTTTTGTCATATATATGCATTTATTTAAAAAACAAACTTTTATGTGTATAAATTAATTGTATATTTTTTAACCACCATGATGCACAATTTATATCAGTAACTATTATTTACAGAGCATCTACTTTGTTCCGGATAACTTACACACATTAGTGCTAATAGACATAGTAACTGTGTGATGGAGATAATGCGACTGTATTACCTCTGAAAACTGGATTGATCATGGTCAAAACAGGGTCTCTAACATAAGCCTGTCTGTCTCCAAAGCCACAGTTCTTCCCAATAAACCAGTGATGCTCAGCTTCGGGAGATTTTGCTCACCGGGAGACATTTGGCAATGTCTGAAGACATTTTAAACAATATTAACTGTGCAGGGAAAAGGGGGTTGCTACTGTCATCTAGCAGGTTGACAATATGATGCTGGTAAATATCCTACAAGGCACAGGACAGGACACCCCCCATCACAAGGAACTATTTGGGGTAAAATGTCGTTAGTGCTGGGGTTGAGATACCTGCACTGTACAAAAAATACCCCTTCTAACCTTCATAGCCGATTACCTCTATGAGGCCTGATATTGTGACTCTGGGCCCATCATTACAAATTTTGGTTAACAAAAAAATCCTTAAGAAATAAATGAAAGAGAGCATTTGGTGTTTATAAAACCTGATGGTATAAAAGCTTCTTGTAAACTGGGCAGAGTAGGGTAGGAAGATAATATGCTTCTTTTCTGTTTATTTTTTTCTTTTAAATGTAATTTAATCGAGTCAGGATTTTCTTCATTTTTATACTTATGTACTGTCATAATACTGATAATTTATTTATTTGCTCTAATTTTGATTTGTTTGCTGATTCAACAATTTATCAAGTGACTATCATGAGCCAGTCACTACTTAGGTTCTAGGAAAACAGCAGAGTATAAAACAGGTAACAATTCCCTGTCCTTAGGTAGCTTATATTCCCAGTGGGGGAAAATAGCATATAAGCAAATAAACAAATCAAGTTTATCAGATGGTGAAAGATACTAATGGAGAAAATTCAAGTAGGGCATATGATTAGGGAGTGCAGAGTTGGGTTAGGAGGAAGGAGCCTGAAAAATTAGAATTTTAAGTAGAGAAGATACGGCAGTTCTCACTGAGACGTGACAGTTGAGCAAAAATCTGAAGGAAGTCTGGAGTGAGTCATTCAGGTACCTGCAGGAAGGACACATAAGGAAGCGAAAACAGGAAATGCAAATTGACTATTTTGTCATATTTTTAAACAACTTTGCCTTTAGAAGGAGAGGCTTTTTTTTTTCTTTTTTAAGTGCCTTAGGCATAGAACTTATTTCCCTCTCTACAGAACTTTTATTCTAGTTAAAAGATAGCTTATGTTTCATGTGGTTTCACTGCTGCCATTAAAGTATTATACTGTAATAGATTACATAATTAATTTATGCATATATTTACAATGAGCAAAACAAGATTATATAGTTAATTTATGCATATATTTACAATGAGCAAAAAATAGTAATCTATAACATTTATTGAAAGCTTGTATCTTCCATGTGTATAAGATTATTAATGATGAAGGAATTAGTTCTGCTTCACGTGTTTTGCTTTATTTCCAATTTATTATACCCAATGTTACTATTAATGATTATGCATTTTAATAAGAGAAATTTCTAGTAAATATTATTTCAAGCTGTTATAGTTAATGTTTATAGAAATAATGAACTATAAACTAGTCATATAAATAAAATAATTATAGTTACTTAGAACAAACTTAACTTTGAAGAAGTTTGTTGTTTCAATTTCAAATATTCTAAAATTAAAGCGTGAATTATTTATGTTTATGGAATTATAGCAGTTAAAATTATCTAGATGTGGAGAAATTGGTAACTTAGCTTCTTTAAAAGAAGATTGGGTTTTTGGGGGAAGAATTATCTCTAGACACCAGTTTTCTGAGATCATGTATTTATGAAATATTACTCAGTAGAAAGCATTCACGGAATATGGACTATAATGCTTGAGAATAGTTCTCTTAATTAAATCTTTAAAATCATTTAGAAAAATAATCCCAGCTGCTGCCTGTCTCAGGGATTGAAACATTAATTTTCTTAGATAAATGAATGATCATCAGTACAATTATATTAGGTATTCATATAATTATTATAATATTTATACTTGACTTTTGTGAGAATGTACTACTTAAGATAATACAAATAAAGAGAAGCACGACAAATAACATATCATTTTAAAAGATTTAATGGTATTCTATTTACTTAAATATTGTGTTTACAACCACTTTTCAGTGAAAGATCTAGCGATTTAATTATTACACTTGTATTGCACTTTCATCTGTAATTTGATATATACAATCCAGGTTATTTTAAACGCACTATAATTATGCTAAGTATTTTAAGTGATTCTGCTTTCAAATCATACTCTTCAAAAGAGATAAGTTACTTTGCAGTGTGCACTAAGCAATGTCACTTAGTTCAAGGAACTTCAAATACATCTACCTAAATGTTCTAAGCCATCAGTCTTCTAATTGCCATAACACTATTCATTAAAGTAACAGCAATATATGAAGTATATCCAGGCAATTTGCCCAGCACTAAGTACAGTACATAGTTGTCTTCTCTAAGTACTCAAAACCACCATTAATGAAAAGTAATTGCCCATCAAAATTTACATGAAAAGTACTATGTGAAATCTCCAAAGGACTATATGTGATACTCGTCTAGCAATTTTTGTCACCTTAAAATACTATGTTCCAACAGATTGCTCTTCTTAATGCTAATTACTTAGCACAATGGATAAATACAACAATCTCAAAGTATATCATACTACTGTTTTTGTAACCAGATTATAATTGGTGATCAGAAAATGGTCTTATTAACATAAATGGAATAATTAAACCATATCAGCTTTTTCATACTTAAAAGCATTAAATAGTGATTGTTTCTTCTTTGTAAACTGCTATATTTTAACTTAACTTTATCTGGAATCATTTTCAGGGAAAAATACATTGTTCACTATTTATATTTAAAAATGAACGAATTTGAAAATGTATGTATGTACATAGATAGATAGATAGATATAGAACAGGGACATAATTGTTACATATTGCCCCAATGTCTCTTCTTTATTTAAAAAAGAAGTAGTACAATGTTGAGAGTGGAAAATAAGAGTGTTTTATATTAATAAAAGATGTTTGAGTTAATATAATCACAGCAGCATTTTAATTAGAGTAAGAATATAAGAATAAATCAAGATAACTGAAGAGATTGCTCCTGAAGTCTGCTCATATACTCCAGGTATTATCTCATGTTGGAATGTAGTGGATATCTTGGAATTATGTCATGATCTGGTGAGTTTAATTCTCTTAAGCTGAACTTAATCAGATAGAAGCCCTTTTTACTCAGCAATTTTATTCAGCCCAATCTAGACTTAGGTAGATGGCCTCTAGTTATAGGAATTTTGGGGGCTATATATACCTAGATTTAGATATATTTTAAAAATAATGAGTGCCTGAATAGCATTGTGTTTAGGCTTGTTTTTCTCCCTTTTCATAATCAGTATCAGCATTATCTGATATGGTGTAAGAAAAGTATTAAACATTACAAATTTGAAATAGACGTCTGTATCAATTTAATTCTGATTAATATTGTTCCATATTTAAACTGTAGCCATTCGAGAAATATTTTGAGTAGTCTAGGATAAAAGAAGAGCTCATAACTATGTGCACATTTTAAAAATACTATGCTTTAAGGTTTTTAATTGTGGGTGTTATTGTTCTACATAGTTTTTATGTAGATATATCCAAAATGAACAGTACTCAGAAGGCCAATGATGAGATTATTTTGTGCTGAGTTGACTCCTAATAAGATTATAGATGAGAAGAAAAAAAGATTCTGTTATCTTACCATAGAGATAAGTGCATTGTCTAAAGCTATGTGATGAGATTTTGAAAGACAGGTAGGTGACCCAGAACCTTTACAAGAATGCTCTTTAGTTAGTATAATAGTAAGACAAACAATACTTGTGGCTTGGTGAGGACCGCTAAGAAATTAGATTTAAAAAAATCATTTTTTCTCTTAAGGATGTATTTGATCTCATTATCTCTAGTATTGTCTTTAATTGAGAAATATATAAGACTTTTAAAAATTGAAAACTATTTCTTATAGTTCCATTAGAGGAACAGCAGAATATATAAAAACTCCATAGTTATAGAAAGTGGCCAGCTGGGTGCAGTGGCTCATGCCTGTAATCCCAGCACTTTGGGAGGCCGAGGTGGGTGGATCACCTTAGGTCGGGAGTTTGAGACCAGCCTGACCAACATGGAGAAACCCCGTCTCTACTAAAAATTCAAAATTAGCTGGGCGTAGTGGCTCATGCCTGTAATACCAGCTACTTGGGAGGCTGCGGCAGGAGAAGCGCTTGAACCCAGGAGGCAGAGGTTGTGGTGAGCCGAGATTGCACCATTGCACTCCAGCCTGGGCAACAAGAGTGAAACTCCGTCTCAAAAAAAAAAAAAGAAAGTGGCTATATAACAAATACCATGTGAGTAAAATTTCAACGTTATTTAACTATATTCTATGCTTTGGAAATTCATCTGGACAGCTCCCTTGAAATATGTGTGGTTTTTTTTTTTTTTTGAAATAGCTGATATGCCTCCAAGTCATTTCTATGCAAATTAAATATTGGCATTTCATATATTTTTCTCATATTTTATTTTACCATCAAGATGTTTTATGAAGAATTCTGTTTATGAGAGATCTAGTGAAAGTTGAAGAATACTTAGTGTATTTCACTGTATGCCTGTCTGATATTTTAGCTAAGTAATTACCTATGTATTCACATTTAAATTATTTTCCTTTTCTTGGAAATTATATATATTGTGATTATCCATATAATCAAAATGATATTTCCAAATAATTTACTGCCCTGTCTTTAAAACAATTTTTAAATCATTAAGATGACTATTTATCTTTACATTCCAAATATAATGAGGACCATATGTATCTGCAAATTCAGAATTATATTTCCTATTCAGAAACATTATATTGTGATTTATTTCTAATGTACTGAGAACACAACTAGTAGATTTCCAGGTATAAGCATAAGGGTTCAATGAAGTGATAACATAACATTCTTTCAGAGTTTTTAAAAAACGGCCGGGTATGTTTTTGTTTATTTTATAATTTACATATAAAACATAACATTCATGGTGAAATAAACTATAAAATAAAAAGTTATAGGACGATACTCACTTTATAAACTACATTTTTATTTTCATTTTCTGATTCAGGAGTATGCTCCTAGCTAGCAGGTTTGCTGTCCAATTTAAAGTACTGAGTTGCTATGACATAATATTTTGGTAAATGATTATTGAAATAGGCAACTTTTTCCCATGAAATAAGCTATAATGTGGAGGTTTTACATGTTTTTATTTTTAAGTGAATATATCATATCAAATTATTTGTGAAAGATAGGGACATGGCAAATGAGAACACTAAAGATCATTCATTTGTGACAATATTCGTACTTTAACCTTTTTCTTAGTAATATATTTATATTTACACCCACACATATATTTCTAGTCGTAAATTTTACAGTATTATTTATTTGGGAGTGTCAGGAGTAGGGTAGTGGTGACAGCAACATGTTCATATTTTAATAATAAGGACAGAATAGTAAATTATCTAAGATAAGAGCAGCCATTTGAAGTAGTTTTTAAAATATTGCAATAATATATAGTGTGCTCAAACCAGAGTAAAGTGCTAGTTTGTATATTCTCATCTGATATTTAAAAAGTTGTTTAAGAAGAACACTGTAAAAGGATTTAGATTAATCGAAATCAAAGTTGAAGTCATATAACATTAATGCTAATGTAGTAAATTATAAAAAATGGCAAAATGCTAACATTTAAAGATATCAGAAACTTTTATTGTAGAATTATAAGCCTTACTTAAAATGGCTAAAATTTATGTCATTAAAATATATATATATATAAACTGCCTTTCAGTTTTAATTTGTTATAATTATTGGTTTTCAGGTCAGTGAATGTTTCTACAATATCATTTTAATGTTTGAGTACTACTATACTGTTTGCTTATAGATATTTTATTTAAATAATTACCTATATGTACCACACATTTATTTTCCTTTATTTTGGAAATTATAGATATTGTAATTACCTTTCATAGAACTAGTTATTTTCAGAGCTTGGATACAATGATAGATGTAGCATTTCTAGGTGAAATATTTTACACATTTTTAAGGCTTTACATCAATCCTCTTTTGCTCTCTGGGTTACTATAAATATTCTGTCATTTAATGAAAGCAGTGCTATTCCTCCTTACTCTCTCTCCACTTGAAATACCTGGTTAGACTTGAAATATCTAGAGAAACATCTGGTTCTTTTTCCTTACTTTTTTCTTTTTAAATTCAGAATGTTATGATTTTCAGAACCTTCTCCATCATGACTGCCATCTTCTAAGACCGTTTCTCATTTTTTTAGATTCCTCCAAAAACTGAAAACCAAAATCTGAACACAATAATACAGACATATTTAGAACAAGGTCTACTGAGGTTAATATTTCCTAGGCATGATTATATATGGAATTTAGTTACCAGGAGCAGTGTGTCTTATTCTGGTTATCTCAAATAATGAGCAAAAGTGTCTTGTATAAAAATACATATGACCCGAAGATGAAACAGGATTGTCAACAAAATCTAAGATGGGAAATTACAGAATGGTGTCAGGGAGGGAAAACTTTTCCTCTACCCTCTTAGGTTCAATGTCTGGTGGCCTATGAATTAAACTAACAAAGGATATATTGACAGGAGAAAAGGCATACGATATTTATTAATATTTAATGTGTATAGAATTCACAGAAAAGAAGGAAATACCAAAGAAGTAGTGAGACTTGGGGCTTAAATACCATTTTAACAAAGGAAAGGGGGTTTGGGCTTCAAAGGATGACCACTGTGGGAAAGCGAGTGGGAAATATATGGGGGGAATTAGTGGAAGATAAGGGTTATTTTAGCGAAGTTTGTTTATGCACACTCATCTCAGTTCCTACTGTCAGGGAATGAGTCATTCTCCTTTTCCTGGTATGGGAGAGAGAACACCTACACAAGGGAAATTTATACCACCTTCAGAACAGGAAATTTACGCCCTACTTTCAGGTAGAAAAAAGGAAGGCAAAGAATTCTTCCTGCATTTGCTGATTCTCAATTGCCTTCAGCTCAAAATAATTATTTTACCAAAGTGGCATGTTTTGGGAGGCATATCCTGATTCAATGGCTATGTTCATAGAGAGACCTGGAAGGTCTGATACAAGGCAGTCTGGTACAAGGCAGCTCTCAGAAACTTAGCAGTAAAAAATTATGAATAGTTGGCTCTGACTGACTCATTGTCTATTATGGCTCCTTCTGCCCCCTTTGGAAATGGCTAGAAGTTATTAAAAAATTACTAAAAAATATAGACATAGCACTTGGTTGAATTTAAAGAAGTATAACCAGAGAGTGCAGAGATTGCCATTCTATCAGGACAAAATAACATCATATTCATTAATGTTCACATTACTTTGATTCCAAGTCACAACCTGCCTAGAATGCCGGAAAGTCCAATCTTCTCTTTTCTTTTTAATTTAATTTAATTTTTAATTTTTTAGAGACAGAATCTCACTCTGTCACCCAGGCTAGAGTGCAGTTGTGAGATCATGGCTCACTGCAACCTCAACACCCTGGGCTCAGGTGATTCTCCCACCTCAGTCTCCTGAGTAGCTTAGAATACAGGGGTACACCACCAAGCCCAGCTGGTTTTTTTGTTTTGTTTTGTTTTGTTTTGTTTTTAGATGGAGTTTCTATCTGTCACCAGGCTGGAGTGCAGTGGTGCAATCTTGGCTCACTGCAACCTCTGCCTCCTGGGTTCAAACGATTCTCCTGCCTCAGCCCCCCGAGTAGCTGAGACTACAGGTGTGCGCCACTATGCCCAGCTAATTTTTGTATTTTTGGTAGAGATAGGGTTTCACCATGTTGGCCAGGATGGCCTCGATCTCTTGACCTCAGGATCCGCCCTCCTCGGCCTCCCAAAGTGCTGGGATTGCAGGCATGAGCCACCGTGCCTGACCAAGCCCAGATAATTAAAAAAAAAAAAAATTTTGTAGAGACAGGGTCTTGCTATTTTGCCTAGGCTGGTCTCAAACTTCTGGGCTCAAGTGATCCTCCTGCCTTGGCCTCCCAAAGTTCTGGGATTACAGGTGTGAGCCATTGCCTTGGCCCAATCTTTTCTTAAGGTAACTTGCCTCAGATATTTTGCAGGGTGATTAAAATTGCTTACTTTGATTTAAAATTGATCTTCCCATTGTTTACAATCTCTAAGAGGAAACCAAGGCTACATCCTGAAGGAAATCTTAATCCCTGACCTTCAGGTGCTCCCTCTTCCAGACAGGCCTCACTACCTAGTAGAAGGCTTGCACCCAAACTCAGAAATGTCCCCATTTACAAAGGCTGACATAGAAGGAGCAGTACAACTCTGCTCCAGGTTTACTGCTGAAACTCAATGTCAGCAGCTCAAAGCGCTATTGGTACTTGAGGAAAAAGTGAGGAAGTTCTGTTCTCCAGTGTCACACTTACTTAAGGATATCAAAATGAAACTAAAGAGAAAAATCCATGAAACAGCTGCCCAGGCTCTAGCAGATAGTAATTCTAGGTGGTCAGCTTTTCAATTATTTATTTCTCTCTCATTTACACATAGCTGTTTTTGCCCGAAGCATGCCTGGGGCACCAGAGTGACTAAATATGGGGTGTATTCAGTATTAGCCCCAATTTTTTCCAGACCAGAATTTCCACCAGAATATTGAGCAATAATTCATCATTATATATCTATGTTATACCTTTGCAGGGAGCTGAAGATAGAGGTGAAAAAGGCCCCTCTAATCCCCGCCTTCATGGAGGTTGCATTTGGTTGGGGTAGAAAGTAAATGCATAAATATACACAAAAATGTCAGATGGAGAAAAATGGTGTGAAATAAAATAAGAAAGCTTCCCAGAGGCTTTTTCTGAGAAGATGCTATTTGAGCACAGACCTGGATGACAAGAAAGATCAGCCTTGTGAAAATTTCTAAGGAAGAGCTTACCAAGCAGATAAAATAGCAAATAGAAAGTCCTTAAAGCTAGATCGTGCTTGGCACATCTCAGCCAGTGTAGCTAGAGTGATAGGAGCTTCATTCAGAAAAGAGTAGGGTCAAGGGAGAAAGGTCCTGAACGATGTACCCACTATAGTAAAACCTTAGTACTTCACTTTCATAGCTAGTTGAAGGGTTGAACAGAGGAGTTATAGAACCTAGTTTAGATTTTAAAAGGAGCACTCAGCATTGTGTGCCAATTGCACTGTTGCGGAGAACTTTAGGAGTCCATGGGAAAGACTATGATAGCTTGGACTAGCGCGGTAGCAGGGGTAATGGAAGGCACCAAGACTTCCATTTTGTAAGTCTTGGAGTAGGTAAGTAATTTGGAGGTAGGTAATTGGAATATATCGTTAAGGTAATATTCACACCGCTGCTTCAATGTAGGGTGAATTTTCTCTCAGTGGCTCCCATTTTGCTTCTCAGACTGGACCTCAAAAATGTCTCAGACTCTTGTTATTATTTTCTACAATACTTTATCCTGCCCTGAATAAATAAGTTGATATGGGGGAGTATATTAGTCTCCTAAGGCTGCCATAACAGAATACCACAGCCTGGGTATCTTAAACAATAGACATTATTTTTCACAGCTCTGGAGGATTAGAAATTCAAAATCAAAGTGTTAGTAGGTTTGGTTTCTTCTGAGGTCTCCATGGCTAGCAGATGGGCACTTTTTTGCCGTGTCCTCACAGTCTTTTCTGTGTGCACATCCCTATGGTCTCTTTTTCTTAGAAGGATATCTTTTCTGTTGGATTAGGATCCACCCATATGACCTCATTCAACTTAATTATCTCTTTTAAGACTCGATCTCCAAATACAGTCACATTGAGGATACAGCTTCAACATATACATTTTGTGGGGATGCAATAAAGTCTTTAACAGGGAGGGTTGTCACCTAATCTAACCCTCTTTAGACTTTGCTTAAGCAGAGCCTTCTTAGCAAAGAGAGAAATAATTCATTACTTTCCTAAACTGAGCATATGTAAATGTCAAATAAAGTTTAATTTTTTTGACATTCTTAATGTCAGTTGTTATACAAATAGAGAGGTTCTAATATTTTATTGCCTCTACTCTAATATCATTTTACTGGAGACCACTGCATTACAAGGATGGCCATGAGACCTTGCAAATGATTACTATAGGTAATTTATATTATTTTTTTGCCACCAACAGAAATTACACTATTAATCTCAACCAGCCTCCATGAAAATTTATGTCCCTAGACACAAGAGAAGTAGTGTAAAATTATAGAAAATTTGTACAAATCCATCCATGATACTGATAAATAATGCCACACACATTCTTATTGATAGTGAGTGGAAATATTTTTCTGAATTATTTATGTAGCAGAATCAGTATAGTCATATGTAAGTTTTAGATTTTTTTTGTTGACTCATTCATTTGTTTATTCCATATAGCTACCAATTATTGTCCTTACCATTTGAGCCATTTGGCTAAATAATTTACATATTAATATGGTGGAATGTTTCTCATTTTACATATTAGGGGACTAATATTAAAGTCCAAGTAGCTTAAGATCATCCAGAGAGTAAGTGTCACAGCCAATTATCACACCAGGTTTGTGTGCTTCCAAACTGCGTTACCTTACCTAATGTAACTTTCAACCAACCTTGAAAATCACCCATGTGCCTGATTTTGGAGTAAGAGTGGAAGACAAAAGAATTAATAAAGGTGTATCTCCTGCCCTGAAGAATCTTATGTTTTAGGTCAAGTGTGGTGGCTTCACACTTGTAATTGCAGCTTTTTGGGGGGCCAAGGCAGGAAGATCACTTAAGGCCAGGAGTTCAAAACAAGCCTGGGCAATATAATGAGACCGTGACCCCACAAAAAAAATAAAAAAGAAATTAACTGGGCATGGTGGTGCATGCCTGTAGTGCTTGCTATTCAGGAAGCTGAGCTAGGAGGATTGCTTGATCTCAGGAGGTGGAGGCTACAGTGAGCCCTGATTGGACTACTTCATTCTGGCCTGAATGACAGAATGAGAACCTGTCTCAAAAAAAAAAAATCTTCTGTTTTAACAAGAAGATAGGAATGTAAATAAATAAAGTCCTGTAAGACTATGAATGCTATAATTATACACAGACCACAAACCCATAAGGGATCAGGTGAATCCTTCTACCTCCTGGGGACTAGTAAACTTTCCAAATAAAGATACCGTTTGAGCCAAATCTGGAAATATGTGTCCATTATTCAGATAATGGGAGTAGAAGTAAATGGAGGGAATAGCAGTGGAGGCAAAGATTCCAGATGGAAGAAGTAAACTGAGGCCAGCACAAAATGGCACAGAGATGTTTGGGATTTATCCTTTTGGAAACTAGAAATACTGTCAACTCTGTATTAACCCATTACCTGGGTAGTGGAAAGTAGGAGGCGAGCACCGGTAAAATGTGGTTCAGACCCACCTAATCCCAATTTGTGACTTAAGATGGATATTTAATCACATTTAATTTAATGTATTAAATTAATCACATTAAATAAATCACATTTAATTTAATGTATTAAATTAAAATGTTTAAATTGTTTGCTCTGTTAGCTGAGTAGTTCTTTCATTCTTCTTCCCCATCCTACTCTTCCTCTTCTTCCTTTTTCGAATGAAAATAATTTTAGGTAACATCAGTTTTCATTGAATGAACTCTACATTTTATTTTCTAAATATCCCAGCAAGCGGTCATTCAGAGCTGCCTTGTTTTTGTCAGCTAACTCCTCGCTCTCACTGTCATTCTCCCCTTCACATTGCACAAATACTGTTCGCTGGCAACAGTCAAGCCATCAGCTTGGAAATTAAATTACCTGCCATTCTCCAGTTTTTCTCTGTGTAACCCTAGACTGCCCCTTCAGCTCTCCATGAGGCAAGTCTCTCAATATAACAATGAATGGAAAGAGTTTAGGGCCGTATCTGTCAGTTCAAGGCCACAAAGCCTTAAAAGCAAATTCTGGGCTTTGTTCTTCAATGCTCTCCGTCTTACCTTCATTGTCCTCCAAATTCTCTGCTTAAGAAAAAAAAACATCTTAGGAAAAGGCATAGAAAAGAGACTTCTATTCTGTCACTGCCACAAGAAAGAGATCTTTGCACAGAGCTTCAGACAAACTGCGGGAGCTGCTCCCACACTGAAGAGAAGCTAATAGACTAACAGACTGCTGTAAGCAAACATATCCACCTCTGATTGTCCAGGTGGAGGGGCGTTCCTGATTTGCAGTAGGTACAGTGTAAAAATGTAATGGCTCCTACATACTTGTAAATAATAAATTCACTCTGATCTGTAGATATTTCTCTCATTCACAATAGTTTTAATTATTTTCCCTTACAAATATGCCGCCTTTTGGTTATTTTCTTCCATGTTTTGCCATAACATGGTGAATCTATCCCTGGAAAATTGAAAGTTGACTGCAATTCAATATTCCTGGAACACAGAGCACTTTGGGCAGTCACAGATCTGGAGATGGAAAATTAAGCAGGCATCTAATCTTGGATGGCTTTTGTGCCATGCCTTTGGCAGGGGGAAGCCATTGGAGAGTTTTAAGCAGCAGAGGGACATGCTCACATTTGCATTTTAGAATGATCACTCCAGTGTTCCCTCAGCAATGGCAGTCAGGAGAATGAGAAGTGATGAGACCCTAAGCTAAGCAGTTTCTATGAGGAAGATGAGGAAGTAAAGCTTTCCCGAGACAATGAGGACAAATAGTTAAGTGGGCAGTTTAGATGGGGGTCTAGGAGAAGCAATGGAGTTGGGGAGGGAAAAAACAATGACTGGCCTCGCCTCTGATGACTGAGTGGGTACCATTCGCTGAGAAAAGTCCACTGGGAAAGACTCATGATTGGGAAAAATAAATTAAATTTTATTTTGGTAATTTAAAGTTGAGGTGACTTTGTTGTATTTACGTAGAAATACCTACTATACAGTTAAATACATCAGGAGGATATTTAGGGATAACATTGAGATTTGGGAGCTGTTGGGGTGATATAGGGGGTAGTTAGTGAAGTCGTAAGTGAGAATACTCCCCACCCTTCCCAAATTCCTAGGGTGTCTTTTGATATTGGTGATATTGATTTTGATATTCTAAAAAATATGTTGATTTTTTAAAAGTTGTAGATATTATTTGACTTGATACTATGGAATCTCAAAATATGGCTATCCCCTCAACTTGTATTTTTCTTGAAGTTCTCTGATTTCCTGCTTCCAAATGCCAGCTTGCTCTCTAGATTTGCTGCTGTCCTGCCTGGGTCTCTAATCATTGTCATGCTGGAAGGTTCTCTTTTGCCTCTCTCTCAATTTCCTATATATCGTATACTCTTTTCAAGTTTACTCCTTTGATTTAGTGAAGTACAACTTCCAGCAGCTTTCTGAGAAAGGTGCTTGTGAAGCAGATTTATCAAGACAATGCTGTATTTTATGTTTACATATCATTAATTGAGTATGGAAATCCAGATTGGAAATAATTTGGTATCAAATCTTTTCAGACATTCTTGTCTTCTCAATAATAAGTTGCAGTTGAGAAGTCCAGTGCTATTATACTATTATGTCTTTTGATCATTACTCTTTCACTCTAGAAACTTGTAGAATCTTTTTTTTTCCCTTTATTCTGGCATTTCATGACAACATGTGTCTGTTTTGCTGGGAACTTATTTGGCAATTTCAATCTAAAAACTGATGTCCTTCAGTTCTGAAAAATAATGTCAAATTATTTTTTAAATGTTTCTTCTATTTGTTTTACAATTCTCTCTCAAGGTCGTATAACTTAGAGGGTGAACTGTCATTTTCTGTTTATTTCCTTCCTTAAAAAAATGTTCCTGGAGGATTTTTTCAACTTTAAACTTTCTATCAACATTTTAAATTCAGCTACACTCCTTTTAATTTCTCAGAGTTCAAATTTTGTTGTTTTTTTTTAAACCTTTTCTTCATTATAACCTCCTCTAGCTTCATGTATATCATTTCCGTAATTTCTCTGAGGATATTTTTTTCATTTTATTCTGTATTGTTTTCTATTTTTGCTGCTGCTTCTGTTTCTTCTGAGTTTTTCTTTTCTGTTTTTTTAATTTGATTTCTTGCTCGTGGTATAGTCATTCTTTAATTATCTGGTGTTTCTGGGCTGTGTCTTCATCTTTCTAAAGATCATCAGAAATTCTGAGTTCAAGCAGGAGACCTTATGTAATGATAAACATCTTTAAAAATAGCTGCACTGAGCCGTGTGTGTGTGTGTGTGTGTGTGTGTGTGTGTGTGTGCGTGCAGAATCCTCCAATTATCTCTTTCTTTGGAGCATTGGTCTAGACAGTTTCCCCCAATAGGGAAACCTTTTAATATCTCACATGGGGTATAGAAACCTGGATGTCAGCCTCCCCAAAAGTCGGGGTAGGGGAATGAGGTCTAATTTAGCAGTTAGGTCTGTGGTTCTTAACCCTATTTGAACATTATGGTGGGAGATTTGAAAAAGTCTCATGTTCATGACATAGGCCAAAACAATTCAGTGACAATCTCTAGGGGTAGCACCCAGACATTTTTAAAAAGGTCTTCCAGGTGATTCTAATGTTTGTCTCAGGTGAAGACCCACTTGGCCAGCAGCATCAGAACATCTGCATCACCTGGGAACTCTTCATAAATGCAAATTGTTGGGCCCCACTCTTGAACTACTGGATCATACAGTCTGGGGTGGAGCCCAACAATCTACGGTTTAAGTAGCTCTCCAGGTAATTCTAATTCATGCTGAAATTTGAGAACTTCTAATGTAGATTATCACTTAATCCTTCTTCTCAGTGTCCTTGGTAATCCTTTTGGGTGAATTTCTAATCTTTCACCAGGCTTGAGGAAAGACACTCCCTTGGCAGTGTACTCTGGATTCTAACCACTTTTTTAATAGACTAAAGCAATCCTCCTATTTTCAATTGCATCTGTCTCCCTATTTTTAGACATTTTAAGGCCCACAATGTCTAATCTGGTCTGAGCTTCTGCAGTACAAATTAACTTGCATCTGACCTCCTCCTATTGCAGGTCTAGACTTTCATTTTATCTATTAACTCATGACCAGTTATAATCTACTTTCAATCCACTTCTGCTTTTTATTGCCATGGTCTTCTGTTCTTCGTCTGTGTAGCCTTATGAATTTTTTATTGTTTTCTTATAAATTTTGGTTTGCCAGGAGAGAGAAGAGATAAAATTGGTCAGATAAAATACAAGACACCTAGTTAAAATTTAATTCCAAATCAATAACAAGACTTTTTTTTTGTATATCCTAATAAACTACTCTTCATTTATCTGGAATTCAAATGTAACTAGGTATATTTTCTATTTTAAACATGAAGGGCTGATTTTTTAGAAAAATCTAATTTTAAGTCATGGATCTCAACAGTTCTGGCATGGGGCAGGAAAAATACATATTCTGAATATTTCAAAAATAAGTTATTAATTTTAATGATACATCTTAAGAGGTAAAGCATTATAAAAATTTTAATAATTATAATTCCAAAATATAATTGAAATATGTATTCAACTGCCTTTAATTTGGATTGAAACTTTAATTCAATTTATATTAATCAAGTTATGTTTGCACTGAGTAGTATAGTGTTATTAGGTCCAATGGGAGACTATTTTACGAATAGGGCAGCGTAGTGGAAAAAGCATTGAAATTCAAGTAGTGCTGAGTGGGAGTTAATGCCACGCTCCTGCTGTGTGACCTTCAGGAAGGCCACCTTTCGCTTTTCCATTTGCTTATTTTTAACAGTGTGTGTGTTACCACATCATGTCGCTTTTATGACAATGAAATAAGATAATTGTATTTACTCTATTTAGAGACTTGCAAAGGGCCTGGAACTTAGTGCTTGGTAAATACTATTTTCCTTCTCTCTCTCTCTTTTGGAGAAGATTTTGGAGACTGTACGGTAGGATCAATGTATATTTATGTTAATTATCAATATTAACATATTTAACATATGAAAATTAAAATAATCCATGAATTCCTTTAATATCTCTGTTAGTGAAAGTGTTATTTTGCTAGGGCTGCCATAACAAAGTCCCACAGACTGGATGGCTTGACAAAAGTTGATTTTCTAGTAGTTCTGGAGGCGAGAGGTCTGAGATCAAGGTGTTGGCAGGGCTGGATTCTTCTAAGGTCACTCTCCTTATTTGTAGATGACTGTCTTCTCCCTGTGGTTTCATGTGGCCTTCCTCAGTGCATATCTGTGTCCCAACGTCCTCTTCCTATAAGAAAACCAGTCACACTGGATTAAGGTCCATCCTAATGGGGCCTCGTTTAGACTTAATTATTAAATACCTCTTTAAAGACTCTCTCTCTAAATACAGTCTCAGTCTGAAGTACTGGAACTTAAGAATTTAGCATATGAATTTTGGGTGGGAGTTACAATTTATCCCCTAACCATGAAGTAGATTTACTCATTATTACTTATACACAGCTTAACCCCTACCCTATATTAGCTCCCTGCTTCTGTACAAGCTTAAGCAAGCAGTGTTTGAATTTCAATAATTTCTGAAGATTCTAACATCTTCATGTCAATAACAGTGTGAAAGAACAACCACAAAAAATGTGAGATGAGCAAATGTGATTCCAAGTAATAATTATGCAGTCAAAAACAAAGTTCAAAAGAATGCAAAACATTGTGAAGAATATAAAGAATTACAACACAGGATCCTTGCTCTCAAGAGCTTTCATCCCTGGATAAGGAGTCAAAATTAGCACAAATGAAACGATAAGGAAAAGCAACCATTAAATACAAAATCATGTGATTCTGTCTGTAGAGGAGCCTTAGAATGAGGGAGAAAGAAGTATCAGTGTGGGCTGTGCTAGTCTGAAATACTTTACTGAGGATGTGCACTGAAAGGTGAATATAGTGGAGTTACGTGAAGACACATGTATGAAAACCATCATAAATAAGAATTGAACGGTGACTATTTTCTTCATAGCACTAATAGCAGTCTTCACTTATTTCTTTTCTATTTGGTTATTTGTTTATGTCTGTCTCTATTACTAGAATATTAGGTCTATAATGGCAGAGATCTTACTACTCTTGTCTCCTGTCATTTTTCCATCATCTGCAATCATACTTTACAAATAATAGATGCTCAATATTAATTGAATAAATGGATTAATGAATATTGTAAGATGATAAGACTGGAATTAGAAAGGAGTCTTAGTAGGTGGAATAAATTTGATTTGTAGGGCTTTAAAAATCTGATAAGAGAATTTAAAATTTGAAGCTGTATATAATGAGGAGGCTTCAAAGAATCTTAAGCAAGAATTATGCATGATGAAAGATAAGTTTTTAGATGACTTCAACAACCTAGAATAATTTTTCCAGGACAATTAGGGTCTTAGATTCACACTGGTCATTCTTGAGATGCCTGTTGTCTGAGTCCTAATGGTCCTTGATGAGCACAAGCTTCTTTGGTCATGGTCTTCAAGGCGGTGGTTCTTTGTAGTCTGCTCCTTTACCCATTTATTTACTGACCCCGTACCATGCCATCAGAATCCAATTGATCACGCTCAGAAACTTTATGTGTGAACAGAGTGTGGTTTTGTGCTTCTCTTAGAAGCCCTACCCACCCAAAGCTATGATCCAGAACTGAGTTTCATAGATATCTCTACTGTCTAGGGAGCCACGAAAGAGTGAGTTTGGCATTTTATGTGTTGCCTGTGGAAATTAGTTTTCTCCAGGGCCGAAGGGTAGGGTAAACAACCACAGTGTCTGCCATGGTTTGCCTACCTTCTAGTGGTCAAGGTAGAAAGATTTTTTTCTAATTTTTGTTTCTAGTCTCCTGTAGCAATAAAAATAATGCGATCAGAAACAATTTTTTTTCATTATCTTGCCATAGAGATGTGTTCAAATGTTCAGTTTTAAATAAATGTAACCCAGGCCCAAAATAAATTACTTAGCTGACTGAAATGTGAGAATTTGCAGAGAGATACATCTTGGAGAATCATCTACCCCCATGGCTCTCTTTAGCTTTAATGTGTGTAGTTTCTGCTCAAGACCCATTGGGTCTGAGAGGGCGAGTAAGGAGGGAACATCTTCATTTCTTGAGTGGCACATTCAGTTAGGGGTGGTCCAAATAAAAACACCCCTGTGCTCCAGTGTTATAGCCTTAGCCTCACTCAATCACCCATGTCCCCATGGTGAGGGGCTTTGGCCTAGGAGACAGAAATGGAACACATTTTGATTTGGACTTTAAAAATGGCCTTTTTCTTTAGTCAGCCAGCCAGCCCAGTAGGCCCTCAATTCTACACTTCAGTTAAATTCCTCTTGTTAATTTTTGATTTTGCCCATAATTTATCCTTTAATATTTTTATAAATTTTATTTCTGAAGTAATAAACACATAATAACAGAACACATAATACAGAAGAGACTCTTATCAATTATCAATAGCAATGTCTCCTACTCTGATCTTTCTATCGCCACTCCTGCTTCTTAGGGACAAATCTCTTACAGCTGTCTATTATTAGTTGTAGTTGTACTATTTTCTTTCCTTCCTTCCTCCCTTACTTTCTTTTTTCATTTCTTTTTTTCTTCTTCCTTCCTTTTTTTCTTTCTCTTTTCCTGGAGTTCTTACTCCCAGAGTTTTCTGTTCTCATGATCCAATATAGACAACTTTTTATGCTTGCCTCATAGCATTTATTCTGGGGCTTTCCTTTGCCATCTGGCTTTGTTCAGTTTCCTGTTTTTTAGATTCCTTCTCATTATCTTGACTTATTTTCTCATTTTGTTCCAGCTTAACTTTCAGTTTCTGTTTAAGAAAGAGTTCATGGGAGGTAAATTTATGATATATATCTCCCCTCTGCACTGCTGCACACACACACACACGCATACACACACACTCTCACAGAGAGACAGACACACACACACACACACACACACACTTTTTTTTTTTTTTTTTTTTTTGAGACAGAGTCTCGCTCTGTCACCCAGGGGCTGGAGTGCAGTGGCACGATCTTGGCTCACTGCAACCTCTGACTCCCGGGTTCAAGTGTTTCTCCTGACTCAGCCTCCTGAGTAGCTGGGATTACAGGCGCACATCACCATGCCTGGCTAATTTCTGTATTTTTAGTAGAGACGGGGTTTCACCATGTTGGTCAGGCTGGTCTCGAACTCCTGACCTCGTGATCCACCCACTTTGGCCTCCCAAAGTGCTGGGATTACAGGCCTGAGCCACCATGCCCGGCCACACTTCTTACATTTAATTAATAGTTTACTATAGAGTTCTACCTAGATTGTAATTTCCCCTAAGAATTTCCCAGGCATTGCGTCACTGTTTTCTAGTTTCTAGCAATGGTGAAGAGAAGTCTAGCATGGTAGTTTGCAAAGAAGAACTGGGTAATTCTTTGTAAGTGACTTACCTTTTTCTTACCTCCAAACTTTTAAAAAAGATTTTTTTTAAGCACAGTGTTCTGAAATGTTACATGCATATATTCATTTTTTCTATTCTTTTTGCTGGTGAATCACTTGAAACTGTCGTCCTCAAACTTTTTGGTTGCAGGACCGTTTTATAGTCTTAAAAATTATTGAGATCCCTAAGAGATTTTTAGATGTGGGTTATACATAACAATATTAGTCATTAAACCTGATAAAATTAAAAAAAATTTATTACAAATTCACTTAAACATTACAAAATAAACATTAATCTTTATATGTTATATTTTTAATGTTAGTAGTTATATTTTCTCAAAACAATTAGGAGAGTGGCAATGGTCTACATTTTGCAAATTTTCTGAATGTCTTAATATAATATAGCTGAATTTTCATATCTGATTCAGGAGATGTTGTGTGGGTTCATATCTATGCCATTAGAATAGAGAGGATTATTTTAAAAGCTTTTCAGATGATTGTGGACATTATTCTTTTAAAACTACACCAAAACTCAACAAATGTTAGTTTCTTAAAGGTGAATAGCAAAGAGCATATCATTAAATTTTTATTTCCTCTCATATATAATTTGTTGGCCTAATTTTCACTACAAATTAATCATTTACTATGCGTGATTTTGGCTCAGCTTGTGTTGTTCATTTGAAAAACATTGCTTCCTTCAGTTATGTATATCTTCCCAGTGTAGACATATTTCGTTATACCATATCAAAAAAAATACATTCATGAATATTGCCAGAAATCTCATTAGAAAAATTTTTAGGTATTAGGAAGCTGTCAAACTTATGGTGTTGATAGAAGTTTTCCAACACTCTAATCTTCATTTGAAAGCTTTAATTTTATCATTGGAAATAAATTATCTCAGTTTTCCTATATGACAGTTTTTATATTTCATTCATTTTTGAGTAAACATCTTTTAAATATTTAACTCTGAATAGCCATAGTCTGTCTGTTATTCTTCAAAGATAAAATGATGTTCTATGAAAAAAGTAGCTAATTCTTTTTGCAGTTCAAGCAATCTCATAAGACATTCCCTCCAGGCAATTGTATGTCGGTATGCAGCAGAAGGACCTTATGCACTTTTCATTTTGTGACACAATATTAAAATGTCATGTCCTAGCTTTAATAAAATTAATACTTTTTATTGATCAATTAAGGTAATTTTTAAGTAAAACTGGTGTTTTTTTTCCCCTGTGAGTGCATGGCAGTAGTGAATTCAGTGATTCCTAGTACAGTTTAATGCTACTGGGCTTTCAAAACAAATATTCTACTAACCTTTTTTTTACTTTTTTTCTACCATTTTTTGAGGTTTCTTTGGTCTTTTTTCTCTGTATTATGGAAGGTTGCCTCTACCATATTTTCTGATGGTTCTATTGAAAAATACTTTTTAGTAGATTTTTTAATCTCTAAAGACTCCTCTTTTGTAATTGTTCATTTTTTATAGCATCTTTTATTTTCTTGAGTGGCATATGTACTAGAATCTCTTGAGTATGTTAATTAGATATTAGATAATTTAAAACAAAAGGATTTTTTCTAAATTATTATTTGTGTACCTATGTTTATCTTAGTGTTTATTTTTCATTGTGCTAGTATTTCCCATTGAGCTGGAGATCCTTGATTTCCTATGATGTTTAACAAAGAAGTACTGTGTTATCTTTCATGGATGTCTCTTACCTTTATGAGAGTAGAAGTCTTTTCACTTGGTATCTTCCTTGAGGGGAGTTCTGCAAGGCATTCGACATTGTGACTTGTAGATTTAGTTTCAGGAGGGACCTGGGGGGTCAGGATTTGATTCCCATGAATGCCAGAATGAAGAGAACTGTGTTGCATGGCACCAGCTTTAATATTCAAAACCTCTTCACTGAGTATCTTAGAAAAGAGCTGTGGCTACTTATTTGAGACTTTTTATCAGCTGTCAGCCCTCTGTGAGCTAGGGGCAAAGAGCTAAGGAGATGGAGGTGGTATTACATATAAAAATATCTTTAATTGCCCAAATAGAGTTAAATAACCTTATTTTAACTTCTAGGTAGAAATTGATTTGTGGTCTCAATTTGTGGCCATTAATTCTATTCTCCTTGATAAGTCTAAATCATTCAAATCCTTTTACATTGTAACTTTATTTTAAATTACTGCATTGCCTTAAATGTTTTTAATGCTCTCATGGAGTCTTGGAAAGAACACAAGTTTTGCAGATAGGGAGACCAAATATGTAAATGTGATTAAGTTACTTAATCTTCATAGAGTCTCAGATTCTTTATAAAATGGAACGATAATCGTTTCCTTACAGTTTTGCTTTCACAATTTGAAATAATACAATATGAGGGGGATATCTCTATTTCTTTTATCTGTGGCACACTGTAGATTCTCTGATATCAAATGAGCACTCAATAGGTGGTACCAGTATAAATTCATACAATTTTGGAGAAAGGGTCACTAGAAGAAATAGAGAAGGTTAACAATTGTGAAGAGACCAGTAACGGAGAGCACACATGATCAAAAGCTTACATACTTTTAACAAACAGAAAGTTGGAGAACAATGTATATTTTATAATTGTTGTTTAGATATTTTGCTAGATTTTGCCATTTATTTATAAATGCCTATAGTACAAAACTACATGATCATGTTTAAGTATGTAAATAATAAAAGCTGATTTTATATTAATTTGAAATATGCTTTTGTTTATATCTATATGCTTACATATTATGTAAAATATAAGAATATTATATATTCTTTTCTAAGAAAAAGAAAAGTTAAATTGGAGAATCTAACTGTAGAGGAGAAGGAAAGTTTGAACAATAAAATGTCACTACGAGCTGCATTTTTAAATGTAAAAGTGATTTTACTGTTTCCCTTAGAAACAGAGTTTGGAAATATAACAAAAGAAATCAGAGAGTATTATAGTTTAGTAAGTATTTATTATTATTTAATAAGACAATTATACTTTCCTTTAAAAAATATCTTTCCTTTTTCTAGATAAGAAACTGTGGTGGGCAGACCAAAACTTAGCTCAGCTGGGAACCTGCAGCAAAAGAGACGGAAGAAACCCCACCATCCTACGGAATAAGACTTCTGGGGTAGTTCATATGAAAGTATATGATAGAGAAGCACAGCAAGGTAAGTCACACTAATGAATTTGTGCCAGGTTTTGAATACATAATGTGCTCTTTTTTACACTAGCTCCTCAATTCAACAATAGAAGGTTTCTATTCTTGCTTCTAATAAAAACAGAGAAAAAAGGAAAATGTTGCTTACTATTGTAGGAGAAATGCCTTTAACATAGGTGCCTAATGAGCTTTGAAAGCATTAGCAAACCTGCCTTAGGAGTCTTAATTTGTCAGGTCTTCAAAGAGGTCTTATCCTGTTCTTGACTAAAAAAATACAAGAATAAGAAAATATATCCTGGCAAAATATATACAATGCATAGTTAAGCCCAGAATCTGAATGAACTAGGGGACTTCAAATAGACTACATCAACAAAAGAATTCCATATCCAAAGGACTACATTGTTTGGCTGTAATCATTTTGCGTTTTTGTTTTTGCTTGTCCAAATTGTGTGCAGTGAAATGGAGCGAGAGAAATAACAGATGGTTTACATAGGTAGACTTGTCACACTGCCCAAATGGCAAATGGATTAGACATGGCAGCCAGTACAGCCCCACATCTGCTAGTCCTTTCTTACTTTTTGCTTCATAATCCATGACATCAGCAGAATTCTCTTTCTAAGAAAAAAAAAAAAAAAAAAACCAAAAAAAATGTACTGTACTTTCATACATTAGTCTCTTCCATGAAAATCCTTAGCTTCACATACTTTTCTTAGGAAAAGTTTTCCAGAATGATTTTGAACACTAAGATAGGGATTTTCATCTAAAGGATTTGGGGTATGTAGACTAAAGCAGAGAAGAGCAGGGGGAATAATAGAAAACCAAGGGGATTGCTATTTCTGCAGATAGGTAATGACCATCAAGCAAGCAGAATTTATTGAACATACCAATTGAGAGCGCTGCCTGCACATCAGGAGATAAAATGGAGATCAGATTAGGATTTGCCTTCCCTGTACAGGGAATGGGTCACGCTGGTTTGGAATCTTTACTTGCCCCAAGCGGAAGAAAACATATTGCTTATTCATGAAAAAATTAATAACTTTAGAAGAAAAAAATTGCTTTAAACATTTATCTGAAGTATTTGTTGTGTTCCTTTCATTGTTGAGAATCTATGAATGTTTGTAGATTCACATATACAGAATGTATGTGCACCCAAGAGAATGTATATACATACATATACCTGAGAATGTATAACCTGAGAATGTATATAATACCCAAATGGTTATCTATTTGTTCTCTGAATTTTTTGGGTCATGTCCACAATAATAAACAAGGATATTTTTCACTAGCAATTCAGTAATGAAACTTTTTCTGTATCAAAATAATTGTACTGACATTCAAGTCATGGGAAATAGATTATGTAATTGAGAATAAAATACTGGTACTCAGTAAATAAAACATTGAAACATTTTCTCAGATTTCCATAGAATATAATTATGTGTAAAACTCACAGTACTATTGTAAATCTCAGTGAATAACACATACATATGAGACTGTATCTGAAAACATAACATTAGAAAATATGCGACAGAGAGGGAGGGTGTGCAAGAGAGAGAGAATTTCCAAACAAAGCATTTAAAAAATATTTACCCACTTTTCCAAACTGTGAACAAACACATGCTTTGTTTTAAGCTGTAAATTAACATGTCAAATTTTCTGGATATAATTCCAATGAAGTATTTTGGGGGAAACATTTAGTATATGATTCTCAGTGCACTTTACTCCTCTTAACAAGATGTTCCTCATCTTTTAAAGATTTGATTCTATAGGTATAATTGGGTGTTCTATGCTCTGTGAAAGTATTGCCAAATGAACAAGGACCTCTAGCACTTAGAAATCAATGATATAATATGACTAAACTTAAAATTTAAGCAATGAAAATACCATTTTTACGAGAATATGCTGATAAAAGCGTCTGTATTAAAGACAATTCCATTAACAGAATTACTGCAGGTAGCATAAAAGCTTCATTAGTATGAAATATGACCAATTTAGGACTCTTTAAGGTGTTAACATCACTACCTATTTGGATTTCAAAGTACAATTAGTGACTTAATATATCATTTTTGACAAAGATCACTGGAGAGCTGAGAATTCTTGTTAGTCAAGTGGACTTTCTAGCTCCACTAGAGATTTGGGGCATGAGGTTTCAACATCAATATCATTATAAATTATTAAGCCAAGCTAGTATTTATAATTTGATAGATAACATAAATTTAAACATAAAACATAAATTTGTTACATAAATTATTACTTTTTAACTTTACTATATTTTCTACTTTATATTTAACAGAAAAAGAACTTTATTGTAACTAAGAATTCATTATTTTTTACTTTTTCTCTCCTTCATTATTAATTTCTTCTTAGAGACTAAACAAAGGATATGTGAAATGTATATGGTTAGTGTTTAACATTAATTGTTGAAATATATTAATTTTATTTTTTATCAAAAATATAGTTCTCTCCATATATCTGAATATTTATCTGAAATATTATATATGATACTTATATATGGCTATTTTTGCAATTATATTAAAAATATACAGCCCCAGACCCAGAAGGTCCTTTTTTTCACGTATTTTTGCTATTATTAAGGCCATATAACCCCTCACATTCTCTTATTTATTTATCTATTTTTTGAGATGGAGTCTCACGCTGTCACCCAGGCTGGAGTGCAGTGGCACTATATCAGCTCACTGCAACTTTCGTCTCCTGGGTTCAAGCAATTCTCCTGTCTCAGTCCCCTGAGTAGCTGGGATTACAGACACCCACCACCATGCCTGGCTAATTGTTTTTGGATTTTTTTTTAGCAGAGACGGGGTTTCACCATGTTGGCCAGGCTGGTCTGGACTCTTGACCCCAGGTGATCCGCCGGCCTCAGTCTCTCTCAAAATGTTGGGATTACAGGCGTGAGCCACAGCGTCCCCGGCCACATTCTCTTATTTTTAGAAGTTCATTGTCTTTCCTAACCTATTTCTCTTTACTTCTTGTTCTTTTTTTTTTTTTTTTTTTTTTTTTTTTTGAGACAGTCTCACTCTATTACCTGGGCTGTAGTGCAGTGGTATAATCTCTGCAACCTCTGCCTCCAGGGTTCAACGATTCTCATGCCTCAGCCTCCCAAGTAGCTGGTATTACAGGTGTAGCCACCACGCCCGGCTAATTTTTGCTTTTTTGGTAGAGATGGGGTTTCGAGACAGGCTTGTCTCAGAACTCCTGACCTCAAGAGATCTGCCCACCTTGACCTCCCAAAGTGCTGAGATTACAGGTGTGAATCACCCTGCCTAGCCTCTTCAATTCCCTTATTTCTCTTTCTCTCCAAATGTTGTTCTTTCAAGCTTTATAGTTAAGTACAATCTGCCGATCTCTCCCCAGCCTTTCAGTCTCGGTAGTTGAAATACATCTGCATCTAAATACATCTCTCTAAAAGATTGGCATTACATTAATATACCCATGTTTTCTACAAAATGAAATATGTGGATTGTCAGTATATAATTATTATAAATCGGATTTTTAATGAACTTTCTGGGTAAGATTGTAAATTACTTAACTTCACACTACCAGCATTAATTAGCACATTGGGCCTAGTAAATTCAATGGAACATCTTTAGTAGGGATTCTAGAATGCCTACCTGTGGTTACCTGACTAATATTTGTCATTGGTACTCCACAGAAAGAAGAGGAATTAATATGCCAATTAATTAGATGACTCTTATGGCTGTGTTTTTCATATATTTTGGGAGAATTATATTTCTATGAATGGGAAAATTTATTTCCTTGCTTTTAAAAATTAATTGAATACATATACACATACATACCTCCTTTCTTTTAGACGCATAATCTTTGAGTGGTTAGTAATAATTTAACAGCTATTTATGTGACACATTTGGATAAAATATTCTTGCAAAGGAAGTAATTGTAGAGTTGAAGTAAAATTTAAAAATCAAAAGAGAAAAAGATGCTGGTTTCTCCGATCTTAAAATATTACAAAGGTCTACGAAAATATTTATGACAAATCAATTTCCTTTTGCTTTTCCGTAACTATTAATCTTCTCATGTGTGTCTGTTGACTTTTTTGAAAGGGCAAATTCAACCATAATTTACTACTTTAAATTATTCAAGAGAATAAAATGTAATCTTTAACCAATATGAAACAGCTGCATTTAGAAATCAATAGCATACATATTTGTCAGATTATTGACATTAAATAAAACTTTATTTTTAAAAAAATTTCATTAAAGAAATTTGTCTTGTTTTCATTCTATGCAGGCAGCAATTCCTGCCAACTAAACAATGGTGGATGCTCTCAACTTTGTTTACCAACATCTGAAACTACAAGGACTTGTATGTGTACAGTGGGATATTATCTCCAAAAGAACCGCATGTCATGTCAAGGTATGAGTTCACGAAAAACCTCACCTTTGGTTCATTTACTTCATTAATCATTACATACCATGCAGACTTTAGGCAACCAAAGTCAGTTAAACATTAGAAAAAAATTAACTAGTTATTAGGAAATGGTATACTGTTTCGTCTCATATGTGTAAAATTTTAATATTTGAAATATTTAAAATATCATTGTTCTACCTTATAAGACATTCTAATTTTTTAGTTATTTTAGCAACTGCAGTTTATTATCAAACTTTAATCAAATCTAGTAGAAGCTACCTTCAACCTGAATAGGCAAAAAGCATAGTAAAAAGCAGTGCTTGATTGGCTGGAATTAATGTAGAATTTGAACTAAGTAATGTTTACTTTAGACTATATTAGAGAAAGCACTAGAGAGAACGTGAGGTCTCAGGTTTGCATAACTGAGGGAGAAAAGCACTGTAAGAGAACTGGTACCTAAGAAATCTTGTTTTGCAGTCTCTAGTTCTATTAGTCCCAAAGATCTTTGGTTCTAGAATGATCTTTTATATCTAATGATCATAGCTGAATTTTTATCTTTAAAAATGTTCCAATCTTATTTCAGAAATATCTATATATGTATATATGTATTATCATTTATTTTATTTTAAATCCAATATTTATATGATACTTACTATGTTCATGGCACTGTTCTAAGCACCTTAAACATATTAATTCACTTAATCCTCATAACCTCATGAGGTAGGTCTCTTATTATCCCCATTTAAGAAATAAGGAACCTGAGGCACAGAGAAATTAAACAATTTACTCAGGTTACATGGATAGGAAATAGTGGGAACAGATTTAATTCTAGGCATTCTAGTTTTAATAAGAACAAATATAAATATTTTCTAATATATTGACAAAATGCATAAGCATTAGCATGTGTACTTCTGGTACTTAGCTTAATATTTATGTGCCTATTTTAGGACAGGCTTTTGATGCCAGAGAAGTGAGATATTAAAAGCTAATTAAGCTATTGATGTATTCTTAGTATGACAAAGATATATGAAGACTAACTTCAAAAATTTCTTAATTTAAGAAATCTAAATGTCTATTAAAAATATCAGTGATATAGTTATCTTAAATCAGATTTATTATCATATGTAAGTAAAGAGATGTTTGGATTTTAAAGAAGAAGAGGGAATAAATTTTGGTTGAGAGATGAG
Source organism: Pongo pygmaeus (assembly GCF_028885625.2). Lineage (NCBI taxonomy): Eukaryota > Metazoa > Chordata > Mammalia > Primates > Hominidae > Pongo > Pongo pygmaeus. The sequence goes on along the minus strand of NC_072384.2, from coordinate 40,152,888 downwards.
GTAGGCTTCCATGAATCATCTAACTCAGTGCTTATGAAAGTGTGGGGCCCGTACCAGCATCGTCATCACCAATTGGGAGATTTTTAGAAATTTAAATGATCAGGCTTCTGGGATGGGGCCCACTAATTCATTTTAATAAATTCCTATTTTAACAAATCTTATGCATAATCAAGTTTGAGAACTACAAATCTACCTACCTTTCAGTAGTCAGGAAGTGTAGTACACAATAATTTTTTTTAAAAGGCTAGGAAATACATTTATTAACATAAATTAAGATTGTTAAAAATAATACGAATGAAATTATTTGTATTTTAAATATTCATTCTGGGCTTCCCTTCCCCCCCTTATCTCCTGCCCTGCATTTAGGTATAGAATCATTTCTTATGTACTCTGTTCATGAAGGAATCAGGGGAATACCTCTTGAACCAAGTGACAAAATGGATGCTTTGATGCCTATATCAGGAACTTCATTTGCTGTGGGAATAGATTTCCATGCAGGTAAATAGCTTTTGAGTCATAATTTATGCATAATATATTCACTTGATTTATTAAACATGTTGGGAATACAACGTTTTCCTCTGTGCTTTAATAGTCGAGATGAGAAATAAGAAAGCAGCAAATAGATAAATTTTAAGGCCAATGATAAATTGTTCTAAATGTGTAATGTCTGAAAAAAAAATCAAGTAAAATTGTCCTAAAGTATAGCATTTGAATTGCAATTGCATTAACATACCATCATTGGCACTTGGTTGCTTATTTTTATTTCTTTCTCTTTTTTATTTTGATACTTTACTTTTATCTAGTTATAAATATAAAGACATATAAAGCATTTTGATCTATTATGTACTAAAATATAACCTTATTTAAAATACATTCAGGATGTGATTTTCTATTGTAATACAAGCAGTGGCAAATGAAATCCAAATACTAGAAACAATTATACATGCTAAACCACTGAAAACTATTGTTGAATATAGTATGTATCATTTGGAGTCAGATTTTACTTTACCTTCTTATATTTTAGCCAACAGTGAAAGGAAGCAACAGGAAGCAAAGTGGACACTAACATTTTGCTGCGGCTAATATGAATAAGTGATGGGAAATTAATGGTAGACACTGTTGAATTTACTGAAGTAAACAAGTTTTTTGGTGCTAATTGCTAAATTCTGACATAGCATAAATGTTTGGTATTCACATTAACATTCAGAGTTATTATCTTCAACTTGAGGGCTTAAACTTATCAAAATAAATGCTAAATTATATGTTTTCTGAATTAACATTTCAGTGTTGAACAGGTAAATGCATTTCCACGGTGTTTTTATATGTGTAAAGACTCAGTTTTATCTAATGTTAAAAAACAAATAGCTTTATAGTAGCATGATTTATAGTCCTTTGGGTATATACCCAGTAATGGCATGGCTGGGTCAAATGGTATTTCTAGTTCTAGATCCCTGAGGAATTGCCACACTGACTTCCACAATGGTTGAACTAGTTTACAGTCCCACCAACAGTGTAAAAGTGTTCCTATTTCTCCACATTTTATTGCGGCATTATTCACAATAGCAAAGACTTGGAACCAACCCAAATGTCCAACAATGATAGACTGGATTAAGAAAATGTGGCACATATACACCATGGAATACTATGCAGCCATAAAAAATGATGAGTTCATGTCCTTTGTAGGGACATGGATGAAATTGGAAATCATCATTCTCAGTAAACTATCGCAAGAACAAAAAACCAAACACCGCATATTCTCACTCATAGGTGGGAATTGAACAATGAGAACACATGGACACAGGAAGGGGAACATCACACTCTGGGGGCTGTTGTGGGGTGGGGGTAGGGGGGAGGGGGGAGGGATAGCATTGGGAGATATACCTAATGCTAGATGACGAGTTAGTGGGTGCAGCGCACCGGCATGGCACATGTATACATATGTAACTAACCTGCACATTGCGCACATGTACCCTAAAACCTAAAGTATAATAATAATAAATAAATTAATTAATTAAAAAAACAAATAGCTATTTGATTTATAATCCTAAAAAATAGAATCATTGTAATCTTACACCAGCATGTGAGCTTCTGGTAGTTGCTTATTTTTCCCCAGTTCTAACACATTTTGTTTAATCATGTATTAATAAAATTCTGGACTACAAGTTAGTGAATTACTGGGGATCTTCACAAATTATTCAAAAATGACTTTTCTTAAGTAGATTGTTTTGCACCAAATGTTTGGAATTGGATAGAAGCAAATTTTTAAAATCACCTTTACCAAAAGGAAATACAAAGAAGTATAACACATTTTATTAAGCAATATGTTAATTTTGCCAAAATCTCAGTGTGGTTTTTGATCAGACTTTAATCAAATCTCATTATTGGTGGAAAGCTAATTACCTCTACAATGAATAATCTACTTTGTCTCTTATGTACCTGCATTTTATTCTTTAGAATTTTATCATATAGGATTTATTAAGTGCAAAGCTAAGAAAACTTGAACTTTTAAAAGATTTTATGTATACAGTACATGCATATATTTTTACTAGGTACGTAATCCTTTGTTTTAGCTGGAGCATATATTTAATTATTTTGAAGACTCCATAATGATTTTTGAAAATATTTGATAAATTTCCATGAGGAAAAAATATTAATAAAAGCAATTTGATCTAAATGTCTTGATAAGATCACTAGTAAATCTTTTGCTTTTTAAGGGTAAATGGATCATTTGAATGAGTTAAATTCACTCTCCAAAGTTTATATTGGCCCTGAAATGGTTAAGTTTAATATCATGTACCATGATGGAGGATGTGTTTATTTGCAGAGAATAGGACTTTCTGTTTCAAAATGACCAATAATTATTAATATCATAAACTTATTCCATGTCAAAGTAACTTTTCCTAAGGAGAAGTTACCTGTTTTAGTTAAAACTTTGTTCTTTACATTTTGCCTACCATATTTTTATTTCCTGGGGAAAAGTTATTTTCAGAAAAGCTATTTCTTCTTCTAAATGTAAAGGGATGCAAGCATATGGAATAGTCATGTAGGTAGAAAGTTCAAGAATCTATTAAAATCCCTACTGTTACTCAGAATACAGCAGTGAAAAACTTTCTTTAAAACCAAAGAAGGTTAGAGATCTACAGGCTAGTGAAACATAGTTGGAAGAAACCAGAGTTTAGCCACAGACAACCTGGGTTCTAATACCAGCTCAACCACTAGTAGCTTTGTGACCTTGGGTAAGTTACCTAATTTTTCTGAGGTTCCGTTTCCTTTTTTGGGGTGTGGGCATGTTTAGATCAATGTAAGCAAATGTTTAACGAAGTACCTGATATACGTTGGTGCTCAGAGAATGGTTAACAAAAGTATCAAATAAGTGGGAAGTAAAATATTGTAGAAATTATCATATGTTATATATATGTGTGTGTGTGTGTATATATATATATATATATATTTTTTTTTTTTTACAAAGATGCCCTGGAAGCTACATTTAAATTTCTAATTAGCTAGGATTTTGTTTTACTGTTCTCTCAACTGATATTATATTTTCTATTCAGTTATCTGAATAGAAAAATGGGTGTTTCTTCACTACTCTGAGGCAATAAACACAGGTTAATAAATCTCCCTTTTGAGGATAAACATCATCATCATCATCATCATCATCATCATCATCAGTCTGTAGAGCCAATGTTTAAAGATTAGATATCAGCAACTCTTTACAATGTGAAATGTAAATCTAAGAGGCTAACATTCAGTGCTTAGACTGAACTAACTGAAACCCTAATGAAGGTCACGATGGTAGTGGTGCTATCAGGAGCTTTCTACCGCCTTTTTGCATAACTCGTGTTACTTCCATCTACTTTACAGTCTGATCCTTTATTAACTGTGTTTTATGAAAATATATTACGATCAGAATAAGTGTCAGCAGCTTGATTTATAATATCTTTATAGTGATGATATAGAAGCTCTGTACCTTCGTGAAGGGAAGTTAGAGAGAGTGAAAGGAAAACCTGAATTGTTCCTCAGAGAAAGAGAGAAAACAAACTTTTTTGTTGTATCAGTCTCTACTTGTTTATCTTTTTTTTTTTAACCATGACCTTCATATTTCACCTGATTATAGGTTCTTTCTTGATTAATTTCTTTTGCAGATATTTTATTTCCTCTTCTTCCATTAATGACATTAACCCCAGGGCCATAATCTCTACTTTAGGATCAAAGATAAAAATGACAAAATGGAAGGGCACCGTTGCCTCTTATTCTAAACAAACAGCCCCAGTCATGCTAAGGAGATGAAGTGGAAGAGAATCATTTGCAAAGTACGAGTATCATAATTTATTAATACTATTTCATTACCATGATATTACAGAAAGAATGTATTCTCAAAACCTGTGCATTTCATAAGAATTAACAGATCTGAATCTTTCTGGGTTTGATTGTTAATAAATTAAAGCTTTCTACAATGAACAAATTGTTTTTTCTACCAGATGAAGCAATTCTGGATACTCTCCACAGAAGAAAAAAAGACCCTGTGGCTAGATTTAAAATGTTCAAAGAATTTTTATCTCTTCACTGGAAAAGTCCCATTCCAGTGGAAAAAAACATATTGAGCTTTGAAAATCCTTGCCTGCTGGGTGATATTCCTCCTGATAAATGAATACTGCATTTGATGCTTTAACAGATACATTTTAGTTAGGAGAAAAGCCTTCAAAGCAAAGCCCATTGCTCCACTTAGTTAAGTGATCTTCAGTAAGTAATGCTCTATTCAATATTCAGTTCTCCCTCCCCTTGGGGTACTTATGACTTCTCCTTAATAATGAAACAATTGGATGCTACTTGAAGAGGACATTCTACTCACAGAATGATTATTCATCTGGAAAACTTCACACTTACATTCTTTTTTCATCTTTTATCTCTTTTATTGAAATTTGGGTCATCCAACTCAATGATGCAACAACTGTTGGTTACTATAATATCTACCAGGTTTAGAATTTCACGTCTAAGTTGCGTGGAAGATAAAGATAAACAAGGGTCCAGCTGCAATGGCTCATACCTGTAACCCTAGCACTTTGGGAGGCAGAGGTGGCAAGATCACTTGAGGCCAGGAGTTTGAGACTAGCCTGGGCAATATAGTGAGACCCTGTCTCTATTAAAAGAAAAAAATAAACAGAATAAGGGTCATTATTTGGATGTCATTGCCTGGAACTTACTATAGGAAATATTTTAATTTTTTTTATATCATCACATAGTAATCTGGCTAAGACAATAAAAACACTGAAGGAACATGTCAGTATACATTTATCTAAATCCACAGAATGTATAACACCAAGAGTGAACCCTAATGTTAACGATAGATGCTAATTATAAACTATGTGATGTGTTAAATTCACCTGTGACAAATGCATCGCTGTGGTGTGAGATGTTGATAGTGGGCAAGGCTGTTTGTGTATGGTGGAAGGAATATATGGGAACTCTACTTTCTGATCAGTTTTGCTGTGAACCTAGAACTCTAAAAATTAAAACATATTTTGAAAACACTAAACGAGTATATCTGAGAAAATATCATTGCCACATTTATACAGTGAATGTCATCTATTTATATGAAAGAATCCCTCTTTAATAGTCCCACAACATTCATATTTATCTTTGAAACGTAGAACTAGGAGTATTTGATACCATTTGTAGCACTCCCTCATGATACAGGTAAGGAAACTGGAACCCAAAGAGATCAAGTGGCCATATACTAATGGAGTATCTTACTCCCAGTTCTTTCCACCGTGCCGTCTTGCATTTGTAACCACTGAAGCAAAAGTTTATTTTGACCATTGTTGGCATTACTTGATGACACTGCATTGCACTTCTGCAAATTTGTGCTAGTAGAAGATCATGTATTATTTTGATTTATATACTGAATCATATGATTTTTAAACCCATTTAATAATTGAAGATAGTGACACTCAAATGAGTCTCTTTTTTATTTTCTATGCCTGGAAGCTTATAAAAGAAACTATTTACAAAATTTTTCTAGTAACCACTTTGTCACCAACCGAGGCCACAGAGGAATTATAGAAAGAATTCTTTATATGTCAGTAGCAGCAATAGTTTAAGAAATATAATATTGTTGCTTTGGGACATTTTTTCAATTTTATGAAAACCATTTTCTTGGCTACAAAGTGAATTTTTAGGGCTGCTTCAATTTCTTCTTGTGACAGTGAAACTAAAACTACTTTTTGTTGTCATTTCAAACTGTCTTCAATAATATGTTTTTTTAATCATGTGAACAGTGTGTATAGATTTGTAGGTAGTCAATTCAGTAAATCTTTCAAGATGTAATATCACAAGAAAATAAAAACTTATCAATACTACCTGAAATATAAATATCATAAACATGCATAACATAAGGCGTTTTAGGTTAAGTAAATTACTGGAAATATCTCACAGATCCTTTTTGGGTAATTTCTAAACTCAAAACATAAAAACAAGCCCCTATTAGGCATTTAATTTATCAGTATGTTACCTGAAATTAAAAGCACCAGAAGATGCACAATGATCACCTACTAAGATTAAACCTTTGGTCAACTTATTTGAGATCTATATTATTTTCCATATTTTTGAGTGAATCTCTTAGGCAAGTCTCATGAAACTTCAGGCACTCAGCACCCCTCAGGAAAGGGAAAGATCTTGACACCAACTTTAGATTAATCCACATGAAGCACATCAAATCTGCATTAGGAAACCTTTCTTTTTCCCTGCCTGAGTTACTTTGTGCTGCCATATTTCTTTTTAGCTACTGAGGCTTCTCCTCAGTGGTACATTCAGAATTGAATGTACCACTCTTTCTCCCCTCTCTTCTTTATCAAAATGGAGCTGCGGAGAAACCTGTTTTCTAAAGGCATGGTTACTTCAATTCACAGTAAATTATTAGTAGCTGCTAAGAGATTGACAAGTTTTTAAATTATATATATTTGAGCAGATCACAGTGTCTTAACCCACTGGCAACATCCGGCTAAAACACCCCTAAAGATATGTGAAAAAAGTATTTTTATAGATAGGTCAAGCTATTTTATGTTTTTAAAATTACTCCATACTCTGATCCTTAGAGGATAGATTAGTACCTGTTTATTTCCAGAAACCCAGCCCTAGATATGCTGACAGATTAAATGATAATGAGGCGATCTCTTTTAGCTTAGGTACGTTGGTACCTTTAGTATCTTCAACTGTAAACCTAAACTTGAAAAAGTGCTTTTCTTCCCATTTTAAGAAAACTGAATATGTATTAATCAATTTGTCTTTTGGATAGCATTTATTTAAAAAAAGCGGTGATTCAGCTTCTGAATTTTTGGGCCATTAATTTTTAATCAACTAGACAATATTCTAGTTAATGAAAAAGGAAAGTTATTTAATTTGTTTATGGGCTGGTCATAAGCAATGGATCTTTAATTTCATTTTATCATTTGGCCTTATTTTTATCTAAGGGCAACAAGTAGTAAGTGGATCATTTTGAAACTTTAAGGTGAAAAAAATAACTAATTGGTTCTATGAATTCCTTAGTATTTTTAGAATAGGAACTTGGCAGAAATTGAAAAAGCCTCGAAATGGAATTAAACACCCATAAGAGAATTAGAAAACTGAGGAGTTGGAAGAGGAAGAAATTAAAATAACAAGAAACCCTTAATATTTGTTGCACACTTACTACATCACAGGAGTAAAGTTAGGAAACTTTGTGTATTTATGTCATTTAATTTATCAAAATAATATTTTGAGGAAGGTTGGTATTTTTATTTTAATATTAAACTGGGTTTCAGGATGAGATATGGGTATGGAAAAGACTTGGTTGCTTTGAGATGCCCTAATTAAATTCTGCATTCAGGATTCTTTTGGGTTTTTGCCCTTGAGATTGACATCAAACAAGAATTGCATAAGCAATGTGAAATAATCCACATTTGATCCCTAATAGTTTCATAATGAGAATTTTAATCTTATTTTAATTATGATTGGGAAAGCTAATTGATAGGCCATATTAGGACTCAGGGCTTGAGAGAATCATGATAATATGGTCAGTATAGGATTGCCCCTGCTAGATTGAGGGGCAGAAGACTCATGGCACAGCTTCATCTGAGACTCGGATAGTTAGGGAGGGCATCATCATCATCGTCATCATCATCATCATCATCATCATCATCATCATCATCATAGTTATGATTGTCATGGAATGGATGAGGAGAAGAAGAGATAAAAAATCCTTTATTCTACTATGTTTACATTAGTTATCTATTACTGTGTAACAAATTACTAACAGTAAGACAAAACAATGCTTATAATCTCATAGTTTCTATTGGTCAGCTTGCTGTGTCATCTGCTTCAAAGTTTCTTATGAGACTGCAATCAAAGTGTTGCACATAGATGTGGTCTCATCAGAAGGCTCAATTAGGGAGGACTCACTTCCAAGCTCGCTCATGGGGCTGTTGGCAGGATTCTGTTCCTTGCAGGTTGTTGAATAGAATTCTGACCATAACTCTCTACTGAGTATTATCTCAGTTCTTTGTCATGTGGGCCTTTCTACAGGGCAGTTCACAGCATGACCACAAGCTTCTCTTAGAGCTAGTGAATAAGAGAGTGGGAGAAGGCATTCACAAAATGGAAGTCAGACTTCTTGTCACCCAGTCTCAGAAATGATATCCCATCACTTTTGGTATATTCTATTTATTAGAAGCTACTAACTAGATCCATCCTCCACTCAGAGAAAGGGACTAGAAAAGGATTGAATACCAGGTGGTAGGGGTAAGAGGGGGCCACATTAGGGGCTGCCTATCACAATATTATACACCTTTTATGTATCTTATTCCCACACATTATTTTCTAAAGGGTGAACTCTGATGGCAGGTTTGAAATATCAGTGATATTCCTGTATGGACAGCTTCTGTATTCTGGCTTAAACCATGTGAGAATGAATTATTAATGTGAAATGTTATGGGCATTGTCTTGATCCTCATTTTGCCTCCAGTTAATAGTGGACTGTAGATGACTGGAGAAGTCCTTTAGGCAGAAATTAAAGACAAAGCTTAAATGAACTGCCAAATGTTTCACAAATGGAATAGAACAAAGATGGGATTTAAATTCACACATATATATTTTTTCATCATTTGCTTTCTCCACACTGCCATGCTAGAGTAAGTTGAGTACAGAAAGATTCCACAAATATCCAGGAAACGATGGATGCTTTTTTGTGTGTGTGTGTGTTTTTTTTTTTTTGAGACAGTCTTGCTCTGTTGCCCAGGCTGGAGTGCAATGGTGTGATCTCAGCTCACTGCAACCTCCACCTCCTGGGTTCAAGAGACATTTCTCCTGCCTCTACCTCCCAAGTAGCTGGGATTACAGGCACCCACAACCACACCAGTTAATTTTTTTGTATTTTTAATAGAAACAGGATTTTTCCATGTTTGCAAGGCTGGTCTTGAACTCCTGACCTCAGGTGATCCACCGCCTTGGCTTCCCAAAGTGTTGGAATTACAGGCGTGAGTCACCGTGCCTGGCCAGGATGGGTGTTTCACAGCAACAATAACAATTTCAAAACATGCAATATAAGGCCAAGGGCCAGAAATACCTAACCATTCAATGTGTGGGATTCAGAAGTCCAAGCTAGGGAGCAGGGTAGTCCTAGTACTGAGAATTTGACTTAGTTGATCTATGATTGTTTATCAAATGGGGAAAATTGTGTACCCCAAAGTACACTTTGCAATATCTGGAAACATTGTTAGCTGTCACATTGGTATCTGTTGAATGAAAACCAGGGATGCTGCTAAAAAATGCCCTGTGCATGTTTAGAGTCCTGTTCCTTTCCCAGAATGAAGTATTAACCATCCCCAAATACAAATATTGCTAAGCTCAAGAAACCTATACCAGGGCAAAATCTAAGATTATTTTAGGTGATTCTGATGTGTTCCTCTGGTTTAGATCCGCTATCCTTCTTGGCAGTAGCAAACCCCGCTGTCTTTTTCTTTAGGCTACTATTTGTTATCCTGAGCATCTCTTTCATTAGTACCTAGCTTTTCGTGTCATGAGTTTGCCACATTTGCCTTTGGCTACCATTCCAGAAGAGTCCTTCAACAAAAGCCAGAAACTTCTTCCAACCATTCTTTGAAGTTTTTGTCTAGTGTCTGGAAAAGGCTTCATGATATAGTAACCTAAGCCAAATCTTTGGCTTAAGGTCTCTTCAGCACTGTAGCTATTTAATTAATAAAAGCTCTTTCAAGAAACTGCTTACAGCTGTCTAGGATTGCCTGGGAAATACAATTGTGTATTTGTATTTGTATGCACACCTTTGTATGTGCATACACACCTTTGTGTATATCACCAATAGAATTATTATTGTAGTGACTTCATTGTTTGTCACCAAAGCGCGCTGAATGTTAACTGGTGTTAACTATGCTTAGACTGAGTTCTAGTATTGCCCCAAGTATTCCTCTCCAGAGTTGCTTGGCTTCAAAGTGAGCTTCAAAGTATCTGGGAACAATTGTCAATTCTTTATGCTTGCAATGGTGCTCAAGAGCAATGAAACAAATCAGTTTCTAGGACACCGGTCAGTCTCCCATTACACACTATGGCTAACTCAATGTGTCAGTGAATTTATCAAAGGCTATGTTAAAGAAAATAAAACAAATAAAACTAGTTTCATTAGTCTTAAAGTTTGTTTCCTTTATTTATTATTTAATTTTACTGAAGATTCAATGAGAGGAGCTAGAGATTAAGTAGGAAAAAACTGAAGTGGAACCAGAAATGTAACTTGATTGTCAGTGTCTAGTATAAAATTCTAGACTAGATTACTTAAAAATTATGAATCTCTGGAGTTGGAGTATTTTGGAGTTATACAAAGCAACGTCTTAATAGTGATCTCTCGATCTGTGCCAGCTTTTTGACTATTCAACTTCTAATATTAATAGCATCAACAATAACAACCTATAGGCTATTTTTTTAAATCTATTTTCTCAGTCAACAGTCATTAAAACCTATGTGAAAAGAATCAGAATTAGACTTGAATAGCTTGAGCAAAAAATGTAGACTGTATTGTATCATCTGCTCTGTTCTTCAGGGGAAAAAAGCAAACATTCGCAGGAGGGATTATATTTTGCTGCTTTCCTTACAAATTAAATATGAGATAATGATAAAACTGATGATCCAATCTAGTAATTCAAGGCTCTAAACATATGTAAAAAGTTATCTAAATACTGAATAAGAAGATTCATAATTTTTATTTTTGTTTCCTATGACATATTATTCTCATTAATAGAGAATAAAAGAGCTGAGATTTATTAGTGATTTTTAATAATAACATTTAAAATATGACCATAGCCTTATAACTTTTTTTCTTTACTCTTCTCTCCTAATATTATTTTAGTGGTAAAGCAACTGATGTTTTGAGCTCACTGGCTCAGATTTTAATTTACTGATAACAATAAAGGATACTAATGAGTATATTTGCATACTCAATTATTTTTAATGTTCATTTAAAACCCTATTAACTAAAAAGAGTGATGATTTAAATTAAAAAATAGACATCTATTAGCTCAATCATCATTAAACATTATGAAAATGAGTTGGTAGAATAATACCAGTTTTGCAATCACTTATTGATGGCAAACCTCAATCCATGATTAAATACTTTTACTTGTTTAAATTTTTTTAAATTTAAATTTATAGCAAATTTGTAAAATTAGAAAACATGAAAGAAAGTTGAAATAAAAATCACCAATACTACAACAACACAGACAGCAACTATTAATATTTTGGTATTTAATATTCATGTTATTTTTTAAATACAAATACATTTTATTATTGATATGATTGTTTCTTGTTTCTTTTACTTAAAATTCTAACATGAACACTCTCCTATGTTATGATTAACAATTTGTAAATACTATTTTAATAGGAATACATTATATTATGTGGATTAGCATACATTTTTTAACCTTTCCAATACTTTTGGATATTTGGATTGTTTCTAAGTTTTGGCCGTAAATTTTTATCATTTGTGATAATGTCTCAAAATAGAATTTTCTTTATTTTAACTAACATCTTTATTGGGATTTATTTTACATATGTACAAGTCAATGATTTTGAGTATATTTACAGAGCTGTGCAGCCATCATTAATATACAATTGTAGAGTTTTTCATCAAGAAAACAATGCCTGTTAATAGTATTGCTCATATTTTTTCAAACTCCCAGCCTCAAGGCAACCACTTTTCCCTTTTTAAAATTGTATTTATTTGTATTTTGAGACAGTGTCTCGCTGTGTCCCCTGGGCTGTAGTGCAGTGGCATGATTTCTGCTCACTGCCACCTCTGCCTCCCAGGTTCAGGCGATTGTCATGCTTCAGCCCCCTAAGTAGCTGGGACTGCAAGCGCGTGCCACCATGCCTGGCTAATTTTTGTATTTTTAGCGGAGATGGGGTTTTGCCATGTTGGCCAGCCTGGTCTCTAACTCCTGGCCTCGAATGATCCACCGGCCTCGGCCTCCCAAAGTGCTGGGATTACAGGTGTAAGCCACTGCATCCGGCCTGCTTTCTATCTCTACAGACTAGCCTACTCTGGACATTTTGTATAAATGGAATCATATGATATGTTGTCCTTTGTGACTGGCTTCTTTCACTTAGCATAATGTTCTATTTTGTAGAATATATCAGTACTTCATTGCGTTTTTTGCCAAATAATCTTCCATTTTATTGCTATAAGACATTTATGCATTTATCATATGATAGACACTTGAGTTATTTCCACTTTTTTGACTATTACAAATAAAGCTGCTAGGATCATTGATGTTTTTGTGTGGACGTATGATTTTATTTCTCTTGAGTATATACCTAGGAGTGAACTTGACAGGTATAGCAACTGTTTATGTTCAAACTTTGGAAGAAGGGCCAGACTGTTTTCCAAACTGGTTGAAATATTTGCATTCACATCAGTAGAGTGTGAGGGTTTCATTGTTTGCACATTGTCTCCAAGACTTGTTATGATCTGTAGCCATTCTGATGAATATAAAGTGGTATCTCATTGTGGTTTCACTTTACATTTCCCTGATGCCTAAAGATGTTGAGTATCTTTTTAATGTGCTTATTAGCCATTTATATGTGTATATGAAGAAATGTCTATTTAAAGCTTTTGCCCATTTTATTACTGGGGTCTTTGTCTTTTTAATATTGAGTTACTAGAATTTTGAATACATTCTAGATAAAACTCCCTTGTAAGATATGATTTGCAAAAGTTTTCTGCCATGCTGTAGCTTTTTTCTCTTTTCAAAGGTGTCTTTTGAATCACAAAAGTTTTAAATTTTGATGAAGTATAATTTAGCTATTTGTTTCTTTTGTTGCTTGTGCTTTTTGTATCATAGCTAAGAAACCATTGCCTAATCCAAAGATACTAAGATTTAATTCCATGTTTCTTTTTAAATGCAATGTTTTAACTTTTAAATTTAGATTTATGATCCACTTTTAGTTAATTTTGCTATATACATATGGATATCCATGTGGATTTGCATATGAATATTTACTTATCCCAGTATCATTTGTATAAAAGACGAGTCTTTCCACTATTAAATTGTCTTGGCAAATTGTTGGAAATCGTTTGCTTGTAAATGTGAGGCTTTATTTATCTAAATTCTATCTCATTGATCTATATGTCTATTTTATTTTTATGAGTATCTATTCTCTTGATTACTATAGCTTTGTATTCAGCTTTAACATTGGAAGTGTGAGTCTTTCAACTTTGTTCTCATTTTTCAAGACTTTTTTGGTTATTTTTGAGTCCTTGTATTGTCTTATGAGTTTAAGGATTAGCCTGCCAATTTTAGCAAATAAACTAGCAGAGATTTTGAGAGAGATCGTGAGGAATCTGTAGAAAACAACTGAGGATTATTGTGATCTTAACAATATTAAATCTTCCAGTATATCAATGTGATAGCTTTCTATTTATTTGAGTCTTTTAAAATTTCTCTTAAAAATGATTTTCAGTTTTCAGAGTATAAATTTTATATTTCTTTAACTTTATTTCTAAATTTCATGTTATCTGTAGTGAAATTTTCTTAATTTTATTTTTCAAGTTCATTATATAAATGTGTTGAAGTGCAATTGATTTTTGTATATTGATCTTCTATCCTCCAACATTGCTGAATTTATTAGTTTAAATGGATTTTCAGTGGATCCCTTAGGATTTTCTCTATACAAGATCACCATTTGCAAATTGAGAAAGTTTACTTCTTCATTTCCAACTTAGGTGCCTTTTACTCCTCCCCCTCCTTCTTCTCCTTCTACCTCTTTTTTGCCTAATTGCCTTGGTTAGAACTTTCGGTACTATGTTAAACAGAAATGTTTAGAAGACACATTCTTGTCTTATTCTTGTTCTAGTCTTGATCTTAAGGGGAAAATATCCAATCATTATCCATTAACTGTATGATTTTAGCTGTTTTTATTTTGTGGATATCATTTATCAGGTTAAGAAAGATCCCTCTATTCCTAATTTGTATAGCATTCTTATTATGAAGGAGTGTTATATTTCATTAGATGCTTTTTTTTCATACCTACTGAGGTGATCATATACCTTTTGTCATTTATTCTGTTGATACGGTGTAATAAATTAATATATTTCCAAAATGTTTAAGTTAACTAGCTTTGAGTACAGATGGAATAAATGCCATCTGGTCATGGTGATACTTCTGTTTAATATTTTGCTGGATTCAGTTTACTAGCATTTTGTTGAAGATTTTTGTGTCTATATTAATAAAAGATGTTGGTCAGTATTTTTCTTTCTTATGCTATCATTGGCTTTGGTATCAGGGTAACACATATTTTGACCTCATAGAATGAATTAAGAAGTGTTTCCTCATAATCTGGTTCTTGGAAGGATTTTTGAAGAATTGGCTTTCTTCTGCAAATCTTTGCTAGAATTATCAAGTAAAGTCATCTGGTTCTTGGGATTTGAGGGATTCGATTTTGATTTACAATTCAATTTCTTTAATTGTTATAGATCTGTTCATATGTTTCATTATGTTTTAGTTTTGATAGTCTGTGTCTTTTGCAAAATTTGTACATTTTATCTAAGTTATGTAATTTTTGGCATATAGTTATTCATGGTATTCCCTTATATTTCATTTTTTTTATTTCTGTATCTACTGTCTCAGTAGGGGTGTCTCTCATATTTCATTCTTAATTTTAGTAATTCCTTTTTTTTCTCTGTTTGTCTTTGTTAGTCTAGCTACAGATTTGTCAAATTTGTTGATCTTTTCAGTGAACCAACTTTTGATTTTGTTAGTATTTTCTGTTGTTTTTCCTCTCTGTATTTTTAACAATTTCACTCTAATCTTTATCGTGTCCTTGTTTCTGCTTGTTTGCTGTTTTTTTCTTTTCTAGTTCTTAAGCAAGAAGATTAGGTTATTGATTTGAAATCTTTCTTCTTGTATAACGTAGGCATTTGCAGCTATAAATTTTTCTCCAATACCTACTTGAACATCGTTCCCTAAGTTTTGATATATAGAGTCTTCATTTTCACTCATCTCAAAGTATTTTCTAATTTCTCTTGTGATTTCTTTTTTGACCCATTTGTCATTTAAGAATGTGTTGTAGAGTTTCCCCTATATTTATGAATTTCCATGCTTTTTTGTTGTTGTTGTTGATTTATAACTCAACTTAATTGTGGTCAGAGAACACACTTTCTATGATTTTAATGCTTATTGAGTTTGATCCCTTCATTTGGTAGCATATGCACTATTTGCTGGCTGATAATTCCTTTTGACATTAATTGCTCCACTCTGATACAATTAAATTCTGGCAGGGATGGTTTTTGAGACCAGTCTTTGAAGTTTCTTCTCACTCCAGAGGGGCTCGTCTTTGCTGTCTTTTTCCACAGTTTTCTCGGACAAGTTAGTGAACCTACCATTTAGTTTGCTGCTCTCGTAAAACTACAGCCTGCTCTTAGTTGGTTAAAACAAAAATCTCCATTGTTTTTGATAGTAGACTTAGGCTTGAACTCTGCACACTCTGTTTCAAATAAAATCAGTTCTTTTGGGGAGAGGTTTGATGTTCTCCATTCTTATGGACTGCTTCTACCTGTAAGCAAAATCTCTGAGTCAGTACTCTGGCAGTAGGCAGGATGTTAGCCTCTGGTTTGCCTCTCTTGGCATAGAACTTCTGTCCTACCAGCAAGGTGGGGCAAGGGCAGTGGGGCCCTTGGGTTCTTGGCCTTCCCTGGATTGGGAGGTCTTCCCCCTCTGAGTACAGGATGGGTGGAGGAAGGGAGCTCTTGAACTCTTTCTATATTCAACAGGAGTTTAGGCTCAGCAATTTAGAGTTGGAGGGTACGAGAAAAGTTGATGTCGTGCTTTTCCAAATGAGACTTTAATTGGGAGCCAACGGTAACGGGGACCCCAATTTCTTGGCCACTCCTGTCTATAGTAAAACTTCCATCAAGCTGAACTGAGGTGGTGGAGGAAGCAGTAATAGAATTTGGTGCAAGTGCCACAGACTCTTACTGTTCTAACCTAGATTTAGTAGATTTTCTTAAATAATTTATCTTCTTTTGGTTTATGCCCTTAGATCAAGTTTTAGAGATTTTTTTTTAATTAAATAATTCTCACCAGTTATGTAGGGGGCTGAGTCTACTAGGCCGCTCATGCCAACATTCTGGAAGTGGACTCCTTGACATTTCCTATTATGCTATAAATCAGTGACATTGTCTAAACTCTCTGAAATCGTGTTTTCATATCATTTGTGTAGGAAATGTGAGATCAAGTAACTATATCTTAGTTTAAATATTTTTTAGGGAGATAAATCATATTGTTTTCTACTGAAGTCAGACAGGATTTTGAAGTAGAATTTACTACAAGCCTTTAAATGAGTGTACAAACATTATATAATTGTTATAGCTATAATAATGAAATTATAGCAAATTCAGCTGAACATCAATTGTAAATATTTTGTTACACTGTTGAAATTTCTTTGATCTAAACTGGAAAAATGTGTCTATGACCACACTATTCCAAAATCATAGTTAAAAAATGATTTGATGTAAATGACATTTTTGAAAATGTAAAACTATGGAGACAGTAAAAGGATCAGTGGTTTGCCGGGGGTGGGGGGAGGGTGGTGTTAATAGATGGAGCATAGAGGAGTTTTAGGGCAGTGAAACTAGTCTGTTTGATATTATATTGGTGGATACAAGTTATTATACATTTGTCAAAACAGAAAGAATGTACAACACCAAGAGTCCTACTGTAGAGTGTGGACTTTAGGTGATAATGATGTATCAATGTATATTTATCAATTTTAATAAACATACAACTTTGGTGTGGGATTTTGATAATGAGACAGGCTGTGCATATGTGGAAGTAAGGGACATATGGGAAATCTTTTTACCTTCCTCTCAATTTGGTTGTGAATCTAAAATTGTTTGAAAAAATTAAGTATATTTAAAAAATAATTTGATATATTTTTATAACATACAATTATTCAGAAACAAATACAAATATAAAGATATATGTATATAAAATGTGAGATTTGCCTGGGCGTGGTGGCTCACGCCTGTCATCCCAGCACTCTGGGAGGCCCAGGCAGGCGGATCACTTGAGGTCAGGAATTCGAGACCAGCCTGGCCAACATGCCAAAACTCTGTCTCTAATAAAAGTACAAAAATTAGCTGGGCTTGGTGTCATGTACCTGTAATCCCAGATACTCAGAAGGCTGAGACAGGAGAATAGCTTGAATCTGGGAAGTGAAGGTTGCAGTGAGCCGAGATCGCACCACTGCACTCCAACCTGGGCAACAGAGTGATACTCTGCCTATTAAAAAAAAAAAAAAAAAATATTTTAAGTTGTCACAATTACCTAGAATTAGATTTAGTAGAATTCTATTTATTCAGTAGCTAAGTGTTTTATTTGTTTGTTTGTTTGTTTTTCAAGCAATTCTTCTGCCTCAGCCTTCTTAGTAGCTAGGATTACAGGCGCGTGCCACCACGCCGAGCTAATTTTTGTATTTTTAGTAGAGACAGGGTTTCACCATGTTGGTTAGTCTGGTTTCGAACTCCTGACCTCATGATCCGCCCAACTCGGCCTCCCAAAGTACTGGGATTACAGGCGTGAGCCACTGTGCCCAGCCTATTCAGTGGCTAAGTGTTCTTAACTGACAGAATCCTCTTTCATTCAGACTAAAAAAATGCCATCTATGATAAAGCTCTCCTCCTGTTACTATTGTACTATTGTACTATGTATATATATACTACAAGGGTATTCGTTTTTTTCCTCTTGTGTTTAGTAATAACTTTTCTGAAACCCCTATGATAGTGGTATCTTTAATTTAAAAAATATTTCAGAAAGGAAAAATGAATCCTAGGGATAAGAATCAGGGCAGCTTGGTTTAAACATCTTTCTCCAACTAGAGAATGTCTTTTTAAAGGTTGATAAACTTGAAAAATCAAATTTTAATTTTATTGAGGGAGATGCTGTCTCATCAAAATGGGATTTACATATGTCTTAGGTGCATGTGGCAAATAATTTAGAGGAAACTTGAAACCATGAGACTATGTCATCAATTGTAATTGACATCTGTAGGGGAAAAATAAGGTATTAAAATATTATTTTTCTTTACATCAACTCAGGTATCAAAGGATGAAATGAAAATTCTGTATGAAATTTAAAGATAACATTTTACTTCAAAATATCCCAAAAGCCATGGTAGAAAATTGGAGGACCACTATGTGCTGTTATGATCATCACAAGGATTTTGAAGATTAATTTCTTCAACTTTAAAAAACCTAGGTTCATTCGTGTTGCTATAGTTCACTTCCATTTATATATATTTTATGGAGGTTCTACTTACATGTAATGCATGCCTAAAAAGTTATAACTGTGGCCATGCATGGTGGCTCATGCCTGTAATCCCAGCACTTTGGGAGGCCAAGGCATGTGGATCACCTGAGGTCAGGAGTTCGAAACCAGCCTGGCCAACATGGTGAAACCCCATATCTATTAAAAATACAAAAATTAGCCAGGCACGATGGCAGGTGCCTGTAATCCGAGCTACTTGGGAGGCTGAGGCAGGAGAATCGCTTGAACCCAGGAGGTGGAGGTTGTAGTGAGCTGAGATCATGCCATTGCACTCCAGCCTGAGGGACAATGGCAAGAGTTTGTCTCAAAAAAAAAAAAAAAGTTATAACTGTGAAGATAAATACTCTTAATTTTATGTTCAGGTCATAGATGAGTATCTGGAGTGGTTTCAGTTTACTAGGAAAATGTTCTTCATTCAATAGAGGCAGCCTTTCAAGACATCTAAGAACTGCTTAATTTAGGCCACTGAGATATTAAAGTTCTTTGCATATTTGGTCATATATTAGATATGCTTGAGGAGATTCCTCTCATGTTTGTGTCAGGTTTTTGGTATGAAATAATAGAGTCCCATGAAGTGCAGAATTCATGTCACTGTAGTCAATAAGTTACAAGGCTAAGATTGATAAATGATGTGACCTTGTAAGGTTTATCCTTTGTGGACTTCAGTTTTTCAACTGGTAAAATGCAAATAACTCTATTAGAAGAAATGGGTAACAGTGGGCATTCATGTTTTGTTTAATACATTTCTCTACACTGGAAAGTCATCTACTTACTCAAAGTGATGTTACTCAAAGCAATACAGATATAGATATATATGCACACATATGTTTGCACATATAAATGTCCTCTGTGGTTACATAATAACAAAAATATAAAAAGAAATCATTATAATTAAAACAGATATGAGACTTGAAATAAGAATGGACAAATGGACTGGTTAACTTTTATACATTTGTTTATAGTCAGATTCCTCCCATTTAGACTTAGGGAATTCTTCATGCCCTATTTCATTGTATTCACCATAATCAATATACCATATATAGTCTGCTAGACTTCTGGTGACCACTGGAAACATTGATTCTTATTCACTAGTCAGTTAGTATTAGATGGGGCATTAGGGTCAAGGATGGACATGAAAAAAGGACTACATTATTATGACTTAAATTTGTGTATGTATTGATAATGTACTGAAATGTGTGTGTGTGTGTGTGTGTGTGTGTATGTGTGCACAGTATATACAGTCATGTACTACCTAATGACATCTTTGTCAACAATGGACAACATATACAAAGGTGGTCCCATAAGATTATAATAGAGATGAAAAATTTCTATTGCCCAGTGATGTCTTAGCCACCATAATGTCATAGCGCAAGACATTACTCACATATTTGTGGTGATACTGTTATAAACAAACCTGCACTGTCAGTCATATGAAAGTATAGCATGTAAAATTATGTACAGTATATAATACTTGACAATAGTAATAAATAATGGTTTATGTTACTGGTTTATGTATTAACTATACTTGTTATCATTATTTTGGAGCATACTTCTACTTATTAAAAAAAGTTAACTGTAAACAGCCTCAGGCAGGTCCTACAGGAGGTATTCCAGAAGAAGGCATTGTTATCATAGGAGATGACAGCTCCATGTATGTTATTGCCCCCGAAGACCTTCCAATGGGACAAGATGTGCAGGTGGAAGTCAGTGACATTGATGATCCTGACCTTGTGTAGGCCTAAGCTAATGTGTGTGTACATCTTTGTTTTTAACAAAAAATTTTAAACGTAAAATAAATCAATAAATTTTAAAACAGAATAAAGTTTATATAATAAGGATATAAAGCAAGAAAAAAATTTTTTACAGTTGTACAATGTGGTCTTCTTTTAAGGTATATTCTTACAAAAGAGTACAAAAAATAAAATGTTTAAAAGTTTAGAAAGGAAAAAAGTTACAGCGAGCTAAGGTTAATTTGTTATTGAAGAAATATGTTTTAATAAATTTAGTGTAGCCTAAGTGTGCAGGGTTTATAAAGTCTGTAGTAGTGTACACTAATGTCCTGGACCTTCACATTTACTCAACACTCATTCACTGGCTCACCCACAACTAGCTTCATTTGTGATAAATGTTTGATATATGTGTACCATTTTTAATCTTTTATATTGTATTTTTGCTATAGCTTTTCTAAGTTTAGATATGTTTAGATACACACATACTTACCAGTGTGTTACAAATTGCCTATAGTACTCAGTACAATAACATGCTGTACAGGTTTGAAGTCCGAGATCAACAGGCTGTGTACCATATAACCTAAGTGTGTAGTAGTTTATACCATCTTGGCTTGTGTAAGTATATTTTATAATGTCCACACAACAACAAAATCACATAACAAAGTATCCCTGTTGTTAAGTGATGCATGACTGTGTGTGTGTGTGTGTGTGTGTATATATATAATATACATATATATAATATATATCATATATAATATATGCATATTATATATATCATATATAATATGCGTATATTATATATAGCATATATAATGTGTGTATATTATATATATCATATATATTATATATATACATAGGACTTAAAAAATTCCTAGCAATAATATTGTGTTAGCTCTTGGTATCACATCTGGTATAATATATATATGAATATATATATATATATATATATATATATATATACACACACACTGTATATATATAACTATGTTTAACAACATAGTTATTATCCTGGGTCATTTACATTTTGAACACCAGATGTGATACCAAGAGCTGTTAACACAATATTATTGCAAGGAATTTTTTAAATCCTATGAATATATATATATAAAATGTATATGAATATAATATATATGAATATATATACATATATGAACATATATTAATATGAAAATATATGCGTATATATATGCATATATATGCGAATATGAATTCATATATTATATATGAATATGAATTCATAGATATATATATGAATATGAATTCATAGATATTATATATGAAT
The DNA here is from genome assembly GCF_028885625.2 of Pongo pygmaeus. NCBI lineage: Eukaryota > Metazoa > Chordata > Mammalia > Primates > Hominidae > Pongo > Pongo pygmaeus. The sequence goes on along the minus strand of NC_072384.2, from coordinate 40,131,016 downwards.
ATTATATATTATATAATATATATTCATATATAATATGAATATATATTATATAATATATATTCTATAGAATATATATTATATGAATATATATTCTATAGAATATATTATATAGAATATATATTCTATAGAATATATTATCATATAATATATATTATATATTATATATATGAATATATATTTTTGGATATTTGACTGTTCCATATATATAAGAATATAATATATATGAATATATACATATATGAATATATAATATATATGAATACATACATATATGAATATATAATATATATGAATACATACATATATGAATATATAATATATATGAATACATACATATATGAATATGTAATATATATGAATACATACATATATGAATATGTAATATATATGAATACATACATATATGAATATGTAATATATATGAATACATACATATATGAATATGTAATATATATGAATACATACATATATGAATATGTAATATATATGAATACATACATATATGAATATTTATATATATGAATATATACATATATGAATATTTATATATATGAATATATACATATATGAATATTTATATATATGAATATATACATATATGAATATTTATATATATGAATATATACACACATATATATACACACATATATATGAATATATATATATATTCATAGGACTTAAAAATTCCTAGCAATAATATTGTGTTAACAGCTCTTGGTATCACATCTGGTGTTCAAAATGTAAATGACCCATGATAATAACTATGTTGTTAAACAGAAAGACTAAATGGCACGGAACAATAAACCTGCCCTATGTCCCGAAAATTGCATACTTTGAAAATAGTCTCGCATTTGCAATCACATATAACCCTTGATACTGAAAAATGTGGTCATTTACTCATTTCAGTGCTTTACACACTTTCAGAGTTACTCATTCTCTATAAGTTCTCCTATCTATTCCAATGTGTTGACATTATGCTAGCTGTTTCAGGTCACTTTTAAACCATTCTTGTTTCCATTTAATCAAAGACTTCACAAGATTTTCTGAGATGAAAGAGATTTAAGACCTTACCTGTTCCAACCTGATTATTTTTCATATAAGCTAAAGGAGATTGTTGCAGATTTTATTTCCAAAAATGACTACACCAATAACTCCCATACCACATGCTTTTCTTGCAAATTGACATTGAAATTTCTCCATTGAGGGAGATGGAGTCTGTGTTCTCTCCACTCCAATCTGAGCAGCACTGTGACTATGGTGTGCTATGTGCATTTTGAGGCTACACCATAAAAAGCTATATGGCTTCTAAGTGACCCTCTGTCGGGACTCATGCCTTGGAAGCCTTCAACTGACATGTGAAAAAGTTCAGCTACATTGAATCCGCATGCTGGAGAAATCATGCAGAGAGGCTGCATAGAAACAAAGTACCTAAGGAATCCTAACTGTTCCAGCCCTAGCTGTTTTGAGTTTTGTCACCTAGGTGAGTGAAAGAGCCTTCACATGGCTACATTTCCTAGCATTCTTTCCATCTCAGATGACTTCAAGCAGAGCAGAGACTTCAGGGCAGAGAGAGCTGCTCCCGCCTAGCATTGCCTATAATGCAGATTCATGAGCAATATTGATGCTTTTTGCAACTCACTTTTGGGATGGTTTATTACACAGCAATAGAAACTGACACAGAGACCCAGAAACTTTAAGTTACTTGTCCACAATGCAAAGCTGCAACAGAACTAGTTTAGACTACATGTATTTTGATTCTGAATTTAATACTTTTTCTACTTCACCATGTTTTTTTTAATACATTAGGATGTGTTTTCAGATTTTTTTCTTAATTTTTCATAAGCCTGTTTGAAAGGAAGTAGTATGCATTTGATTTTTTTTTTCCTTCTTGGTATCATATATTCTTCTTTGTTGTTAATGAACATAGGTTTACCCTGAAAGTAAGGCCAAAATATTTTCCTTTTATTCTGTTGCATAAAATGACTTCATTTTTCCAGCTGCTGGCAAAAATCTGACTAAAAGCCTTTAACAAATAATCAGGAGTGCACAACCCCCTCATATGCATGTGGTGAGAAATTAAGTGCTCAAACAGAAAAAAAAAAACAAAACATGGCTCTCCTGTGTGCATTTGCAAATTCAGAATAATCACAACAAAATACAGAATTGATCAGAAGTTAACCTTGTGAAGCATAACTTGCATCATTTCTAGCTTATCAGTGCTCTGAGCATTCGAATTTTCCAAATATGAGTCAAACTAAATTGGTTTTCATGATTTCAGTCTAGGTGAGTAGCAAAATAAGACAATTAGGAAAAACATCTACATATTTAAGCTTCTTAGCAAAACTACATTTTGTTTCTATATTAGATAAAAGGAATAAAAAAGTTATTTGCTAAATTTTTAACTTATATTAAAAATGATTCGTTTTAGTTTCCTCCTTTTCAAAAAGGTGATAATCTTAATTTATTGTATTTTTGCCAACTCTATAACTATGAAGGAATAAAGGGAACTTATATGAGGGGGGATTGAAAAAGTGCTGAAGAGTTTCTCCTACTCCCACATTTCTTTCATTGTTAGAGTAGAAAGATAACATTCTTTCCAGAAGGTCCCTTAAGGTGTTTATTTATGAAATTTATCATTAATCGTATGTTAAACTCAAGGCTGGACAACTTCCCATGTTGTGCAGACTCACAACCACCCTATGTCATAGGCCTCATCCTCATTTTAAGGATTTGTAACCCAGGCTCAGAGAGGTTACTTGTTCAGAATTACCCATCTGATATGTTTTAGTGTCGGAATGCATATCACAATCTCCTTTCTGTTCAATTCAATGCTTTTTCCACCTTACCATATTGTTTCTGCTAAACAGATTAGTTTATTGAATTACTTCATTCTTTGGGTCTGATGAGACAAGCTCCATATAATAATCCATAAGCTAATACAAGTAATAATCTATAAGCTAAATATATAGTCACTGTGAAGCAGTGGGTCAGAGACTGGTTTTTATACCAAGGATGGCAAAATGACTATTACCTTGGGTAGGAAGTGAAGAAAGATCAGGCAGTGGGGCATGTGGGTTCAGGAAGAAAATCTTTCATGAAAGGGAACAAATTTGATGGAACACAAAAATAGGAGGGAAAGGAAGAGAGAGTGAACTCACAAAATGAGATGTGTTAAAACACACACATATACACACAGAAAACCCAGAACAACTTTTACTCATCTTGCAACTTGTTTTTGGGATAGTCATACTTTTAAGGAAATAAATGAGAGCTCATTATTAACTTGACAGAAGAAAGCTTTCTTCTACTGATTTAAAAGACTAAAAGGTTGCCTAATCAAATTAGATTGATTCTTTTTCTGCTGTAAAATATAATAAAAAGTAAAATTTTCATTTTATTTTAAAGAATTTGAATAGTAGAAATTGACCAATTAGACTTATATATTGACTTTAAATTTAGTATAGTTGATTACTTTGAAAGGGTTTACCTTCAACTTATTGAAAAAACTCTACACACTCTTCTCTTATATTTCAGCCTTCTTTTAATCTGGTGTTTTGGAAAGAATACCATGAACTAAGCCTGAAATTTCTTAGGGCTACAACATTTGCATATGTCTTAGCTTTCAAGAATTTTCTCAGTAAAAGTTAGCAATCTATGACATGTCTGGTTACTTTGTTCTACTACCAGGCTAATTTCCTTTTCTGTTTTTAAAGTAATGATACATAATATATTTGACTTTATTCTTTTTAAACAGTAAATAGTTAGAAATCCAATATTAGTACTGTTTTGTGCTCTTACCAGTAGCCAATTTCATTGGTTCAACAATAGTGAGCACCTACTGTATGCCAAACATTATTCTACATACTAAGGATGCAGCAGAAAAAAAAATTGGCAAAATCCCTCCTCTCCTGGAGCTTGCATCCTGGAGGAAAAGCTGGGTAACAAACAAGCTTCTCCAAAGTATACTTTGATGTCAGATAATGATATGCCTAGAAGAAAATCAGTTTCAGGAAAGCAAATTACAGAGTGAAAAATCTATAGCAGCTGCATTTTAGATCACATGTTCAAGAAAACATCTCTAAGAAGTGAATTGTAGCAAATACTTGAATAAAGGAAAAAGTGAGCCTGCACAGATTCATGGAAAGGCAGAGGTACAGTAAGCCCTGAGATGGAGGCATGTTGATGTGAACTAAGGAGACAAGTAAATTGCCGCTCTGTGAGCTGGGTGACAAGTAAATTTCCTCACATTTGTGTGGAGCTTGACTTCATGTCTTCTGCTTCTTAGACCATATGTATGACTTGGAAGAAAGAATACAATCTTAATTCTCTCCATATAGGGTTAGAAGTTTTAGCTTCTATCATCTTTAACACTGTCCTTCAGATCAAAATGTGAATTTTCCATGAAATTTTATTATATATGATTTTATTTTTGTTCTGCCATTATTTTCTCATTTTTAAAAATAATTAACTGGCAAATGAAAATTGAATATATTTGAAGTATACAATGCAATGATATATGTATATCAATGCAATGCAATGATACATGTTTTGTATAATGATAACCACTATCAAATTAATTAATACATCTATCACCGTTCATGCTGTACCTTAGATCCCCGGAACTTGTTAATCTTATAACCGCAAGTTTATACCCTTTGATTAACATCTTCTCATTCCCCTTACCCACTGATAACCACTGTTCTAGTCTCTATGTCTATGGATTTTACTTTCTTTTTTTTTTTTGAGACCAAGTCTCACTCTGTCGCCAGGCTGGAGTGCAGTGGCACGATCTCGGCTCACTGCAACATCTGCCTCCTGGGTTCAAGTGATTCTCCTACCTCAGCCTCCCAAGTAGCTACAGCGGGTGACTACAGGCACCCGCCACCATGCATGGCTAATTTTTTTGTATTTTTAGTAGAGACAGGGTTTCACCATGTTGTCCAGGATGGTCTCGAACTCCTGACCTTGTGATCCGCCTGCCTCAGCCTTTCAAAGTGCTGGGATTACAGGTGTGAGCCACCACGCCCAGTCTGGATTTTACTCTTTAGTGAATAATAACAGCTAACACTTAATACATGTGTACTATATGCAAGGCACTGTGTTAAAGTGCAAAGCACTGTGTTAAAGTGCTTTAAGTTTATTAATTCATTAATCCTCATCAGAACCTTATGAGGAGATGCTATTATTATTCCTATTTTGCAGATGGGGAAACTGAAACACAAGACAGGTTAAGAAATTTCCTTGAAAGGATATTGCTGCTAAAGGGCAGGTTTGGATTTGATTGGGAGTTTGAATGCATGCAATTCTGGATCTAGAGTGTGTTTTTCCAATCTCAAACGTTTCTTTTCACAATTATATTAAGAAGGTCAAATGTATGAATCTGCATTTTTTACTCCAAGCATTTTTATGTTGTTTCCTTTAGAACCACAGACAAAGATGAGCCATCTAGTTTGGCAAACTTTGGTTATTTTCTAAATAGTTTAGAGAGCTGCACATTATATTTAGTATAGTGAAACACTTTGTTATTCATGAAATTCTAGTCTACTCGAAAATCAACTATTAGGAATTTGTTCATTAGTTTAAAAGTATCAAATGCATATGGAAATATAAGGTTATTTTGGCAAATACTGTTTGCATTTTATAATTTATTTCATCTATTTCAAATTTATAATAGAAATGTTCACTAATAAAAAAATCTTTGTCTTATTTTTTATTAGTTTATGTTTATTTTACTGCCCAAATTCCCCCAGTGGTAATGCTGGAGACACCCATTTTGCCTTTTAAATATAATTATGAGTCACAATGCAAATTTTCTTACCAATTGTTACATATTATGTCATATTATTAGTAGATAGCTATCTTATATAATTTTGAAATTATATGTAATTTTTTGGCATAAAGTTCATACTTAATAACAAATTTTAAGACAAAATCTTATAGTAGCATTACTCTAATACTGTTAGTGGCAAAAATCATTCATAGAGCTCGCACCTGTAATCACAGCAATTTGGGAGGCTGAGGTAGGAGGATCACTTAAGCCTAAGAGTTTGAGATCAGCCTGGGTAACATAGTGAGACCTCATCTCTAATAAAAAAAAATTTATAATAGATTAAAAAAACATATAATTCCATTTCATAGTACCATGTAAAGTGTTTCTTGGATTCTGCCATAATAAATGTAGCAGTTGAATTGTTTCCTTCTTGTCATCTGTTTTACTGAATAGCAAGATTTGGGACATAACATATATTTTAATTATATCTAACTACTATTTATTACACAATGATTTATTTTTTAAATGCAATGCTTGAACTATTTAGAATAATAATAATGATTGACTTCTTAAAATTAGAACTAAAAATGAGAGAACTAGATGAAGAACTACATGAAGAAGAATGTTTCTTAAAAGAGAGGAGCCATTCAGTCATCTTTCCATAACTTTCAATAATCCCTTTCAACACTCAGTTTTCTCACCTACCGTGTGCCTGTACTTTTCAGTCAATTACATTGGTCCTATGACAAATACTAGAAGACCCTTCTTTGGTCTTTTACTGAAAAAATATTCCTAATAACTTACTTTACTTTGTGAATTTAGATGTACCATTGTTAATTGCATATACAAAGAAATCAGAGATTAATTTTATTTTAGAGCTGTTGATCAAATTTATGTTTGCCAAAATATCTTCAAAAGCTGAAAGCCATGAGTAGATTAAGTAAGATAGTCAATTAATACTAGTGTGTTTGGAATATGATGCAGCCATAACAAAGAATGATATCATGCCCTTTGCAGCAACATGAATGGAGCTGGAGGCTATTATCTTAAATGAATTAATGCAGAAACAGAAAACCAAATAGTGCATGTTCTCACTTATATTTGGGAACTAAGCATTGAGTACATATAGATACAAAGAAGGGAACAAGAGACACAGAGGCCTGCTATTATCCTAAATGAATTAATGCAGAAACAGAAAACCAAATAGTGAATGTTCTGATTTATATTTGGGAGCTAAACATTGAGTACATATGGATACAGAGGAGAGAACAATAGACACAGAGGCCTGCTTGAGAATGGAGAGTGGTAGGACGGTGAGAATTAAAAATCTACCTGTTGGATACTATGCTAATTACCTGGGTGACAAAATTATTTGTACACCAAACTCCTGTGACATGCAATTTACCCATGTAACAAACCTGCACATGTACCCACTAAACCTAAAAGAAAAAAAAAATACTAGCGTGGTTGCTGAAGATTGGCAATGTAAGTTTCTTGGGACAGATATTCCATATTTTTCTGTCATCTTCAGAGTCATGTGGGCAACTTGATCTTAATCTCTTCTAAGTGTTTCTGTTCAGTTATTATATGTAGTTATTATATATAATATACTGATTGATCAAGTGTTTTCCTTTGCCTGGCATGGCTTCGCTTTGTCATATGTGTTATTATTTGGGTTGGGGGTGAAATGAAATTTATTGATGATTCCCCAAATGTTTGCTTGCCCTGGAAATGTGAAGCTGACATAATACAATTTCTAGTAGACTTGCATATGTGCTAGCTTTTCTTGTGCTTTAAAGAACGGTGGTCATTGAGCATAATGCTAATGGCTAATACAGATACAACTTCTTGTTTCTGCTTAGAAATGTTTTGTAATTTAAAGTTATTTGCAGCATCATGCGTTCTTATGGGGATTACAAATAATCTCTGAGATGCATGAAGATACCTATTATGGGCTGAGTGGTGTCCCTTAAAATTCATTTGTTGAAGTTCTAACCCCCAGCGCCTCAATATGTGACCGTATTAGGGCCTTTTAAGATGGAATTAAGGTAAAATGAGGTCATGTGGGTAGGCCCTAATCAAATATAACTGGTGTTCTTATAAGAAGAGAAGATTAGTACGCAGAAAAAATGCACAGAGGAAAGACCATATGAAGATATAGGGAGAAGATGGCCATCTACAGGCCAAAGATCGAGGCCTCAGAATGTTGGCTAAATCCTGCCAACACCTTGATCTCAAACTTGAAGCTTCCAGAATGCGGAGAATAAATTTCTTTTTTCTTTTTCCATGGGTTTTGGGGGAACAGGTGGTGTTTGGTTACATGAGTAAGTTCTTTATGGTGATTTGTGAGATTTTGGTGCACCCATCACCTGAGCAGTACACACTGCACCCTATTTTCAGTCTTTTATCCCTCGCCCATGTCCCATCCTTCCCCCGAAGTCCTCAAAGTCCATGTATCATTCTTATGCCTTTGCATCCTCATAGCTTAGCTCCCACATATCAGTGAGAACAAACAATGTTTGATTTTTCAATCCTGAGTTACTTCACTTAGAATAATAGTCTCCGATCTCATCCAGGTCACTGTGAATGCTGTTAACACCTTCCTTTTTATGGCTGAGTAGTATTCCATCATATACATATATCACGGTTTCTTTATCTACTCATTGATTGATGGGCATTTGGGTTGGTTCCATGATTTTGCAATTGCAAGTTGTACTGCTATAAACATCAGTGTGTTCTCTTTTTATAATGACCTTTTTCCTCTAGATAGATACCCAGGAGTGGGGTTGCTGGATCAAATGGAGTTCTACTTAGTTTTTTAAGGAATCTCCACACTTTTTTCCATAGTGGCTGTACCAGTTTACATTCCCACTAGCAGCGTAGAAGTGTTCCCTGATCACCGCATCCATGCCAACATCTACTGTTTTTTGATTTTTTGTATATGACTACTCCTGAAGGAGAAAGGTGGTATCATATTGTGTTTTTGATTTGCATTTCCCCGATCATTAGTGATGTTGAGCATTTTTCATGTTTGTTGGTCATTTTTATATCTTCTTTTGAGAATTCTCCATTCATGTCTTTAGCCCACTTTTTGGTGGAAGTGTTTTTTTCTTGCTGATTTGTTTGGGTTCATTGAAGTTTCTGGATATCAGTCCTTTGTCAGATGTATAGATTGTGAAGATTTTCTGAGAATGGGGAGAATAAGTTTCTATTGTTTAAATTATCCAATCAGTGGTATTTTTTATGGCAGTCCTAGCACATTAATACAATATCCAAATATATTATCTAACAAATAATTACTATTATTCATTTAAAACATCCGTTCTATTGTAGAGATTTGATGAACATGATAAGAAACTCAATATGTGGTATTAAGCATTTGTTTAAGATGAAATGTGTAAGTTTAATCTCATGTACTTTTAAAATCTCATGTACCAGGGAGGTAGACTGAAATGGAAACTCTCCTTTCTATGTAGAACCTCTGAATTTCTTACACTACAGAACCTACTCTTTATCTTTGTTTCAGCTTTTGGTGCTCTGATTCCATCTATTTCTGTTTTATTATGCCTATTCTGTCTTTTTTTTTTTTTTTTTTACTCTTTGCAGGGTTCATATTCTTCAGCCAGTTATTTCAGTAATTAACTCTAAATCTTTACAGTTGTTGCTCTTCTGACATTCCTGCTTTGCAAATCCCCAAATCTCTGCAAAGGCTACAACCTTCTTTCCCCATCCTCACCCATATGGTGGCTGACATGTCTGTATCTCTTTCTCAAAAGATACCTTTGAAGCTTAGTTTATTGAGATTACTAAGCCAGTGTAACAAACTCAAATGATTATATTATGGGACTTAGAGAAGTCTCATGTATGAATAAAGTAGTTACGGAAGCAGGGAAGCTTAATGGGGAATGTGGCAGACCATACTGCACATGCTCCATTGGACACAGATGTGACTTAGCTACACCTCACTGATGTGATGCAACATCAGTGACCCCATATTGCTGGTTCTATTTGTTTTATCTTTTCTAAGAGGAGCAAGTGCTATTATAAAAGATCCAGTTATAGACTAAATAAAGCACAATTATTTTCTGACCATTTTGAGTTATTTGATGCAGGCAATTAGTCATGAGCTTCTATACTTGTCCTCATCCACATTTCTAAATATTCATATCTTAGACATGTATGAGGTTGGTTGGGGAGAGTGTCTGTGAGTAAAGATGGCGATAGAGACATGAGATTAGGAGATCTGATGGACTGTGATACACACTGACAGTTGTGGAGGAGAAAGGGAAGGAAATTTTAGCAGAGCAATTCTAAGAAATTTTTGTCAAGGCTGTTAGGCAGTCCTTAAGCCAAAGTTGCCATTCAAAGGAGTTCTGCATTTTTCAGGAATGGATCTGCCTCAGTATTTATACCACACTCAGTCTTTGGCAGCGGACAATGTGGGAGCTGAGGCCTTAGTGTGAATGAGATGGTAGATTCAGTTAGTTATGTTCTCCCCATTCAGAAATTTGAGAAGTGCATGTTATTGGCTGCCACAGACCATCCCATGTGCCACACAGATCTGTCTCTGCACAGGTTTGAGAAACAGCTCCTCCATAGTTCCTGTAGGCCTCTTCCCTGCCCACTCCCCCACCTGCCCCATGAGGAAATTTAGAGAAGGGAGGTTAATGAAACTACCTACAAATGTTATAGTTGTAATTGATCTCAGGCCACAGTGGATACAGGGTCATCATCCATGCTAGTTTGGTGACACCTCTTTTCACCTGCTGATCCCTAGATACAAGAAGTTCAAAGTGGCTTGGCAGGAGCTGCAGCTTGTGTTTTGGAGGGATCTTGCTATGGCTCTTAGGCAAAAGTTCACCTTCTCTCTTTGCTAAGAAGGAGCTCCAACTCTACTGATCTCTGGGTTTCAGTGATGAAAGGAAGCACAACATTCTCCAATGCATCATTGAGAAAGATAGAAAGTGAGGCCTCTGTTTTCATCTCTGCATTGGAAAAAGTGCATGGGTCAGACTAATGGGTGCATACTATGTACCTGAGCATTTATTAATCTGCTCTAGCATGATACCTCATCTGGTGTAGCAGCTGCCACCAGGGCTATTACTTGATTAAGGCTCTGGAAGCCTGCAGTCATTCTCCAGCATTCATCTAGTTTTTGCAGGGGCCAGACTGGTAAATTAAACAGAGATGTAATAGGAACCACTACTCCTGCACCCTGTCTTTCATGGTGACACTAATCTCCTCTATCCACCCCCATGCTCCTTGAGATGAGTTTTTAGTTTTTGCTGTCTTGACTATCTGGGTTGAATAGTGGTGGTAGTAGTGGGGATAATTTCAGGGATGTCCACTTGGCCTTTCCACTGTGATCGCTCTTACATCAGAGGCAATAAACTAGTGTTGGTGTTCACCCAAATGCCAGGTATGTCCATTTCAATTATATACACTAGGACTAAGAAGGTGACTCCTACTGGATCTGTGGATCCAGTGAGCCCACAAAGAGCCAGAATGTAACTGAGGCCCATTTATTACCTAGCTTTTGTAGCACCTTCCTGTCTCCCTGTAATATAGGGGTCAATCATGATGCTTTTCACCTTGGGTCATCAGCGTTTACTCAGACACTGTGTCCAGTAATCCTCAACATGTCTAAGCAGTCACCTTTCTCCAGTACTGAGTGACCCAAGTAAATGGTCATAAGTCCTTTTGGTGAAAGATCTAGGAGGATCAACACAATTACGTAATTGCCACAGTGTTGCAAGGTCCTTCTCCCTAGGGCCTTGGCTACTTCTTCAGTTGCTGGGTTCTGGAACTAAAAATTGATTTAGGTCTGAGATCTGTGCAAGGGATCATATATTTTTATTGGGGCAACCACCCTCTGTCTTCTCTTCCCTTGTATATTTTTTTTGGGGGGCGGGGTGGGTGTTGTAGAAGTTGAACAGCACTCTTGTTTGGCTGCCAATCTATTTTTGGCCTTAACAATGCTCTATGAACTAGCTGTACAATTCCTTCAAGTCAAGCCTCCCTCGATGTTCCTTCAACCTTGCCAGTCATGGTAGTTATGGCCTTTTGGTTTCTGGCCAGTAAGCACAACGATCTGACCTCTCTTATTTCAGGCAGTAGGGGGTGAGAAGGGTTCAAAACAATGGATATTTTAGACATGAAGTCCTTGCCCATGCCTATGTCCTGAATGGTATTGCCTAGGCTTTCTTCTAGGATTTTTATGGTTTTAGGTCTAACATTTAAGTCTTTAATCCATCTTGAATTAATTTTTGTATAAGGTGTAAGGGATCCAGTTTCAGCTTTCTACATACGGCTAGCCAGTTTTCCCAGCACCATTTATTAAATAGGGAATCCTTTCCCCATTTCTTGTTTTTGTCAGGTTTGTCAAAGATCAGATGGTTGTAGATGTGTGGTATTATTTCTGAGGGCTCTGTTCTATTCCATTGGTCTGTATCTCTGTTTTTGTACCAGTACCATACTGTTTTAGTTATTGTAGCCTTGTAGTATAGTTTGAAGTCAGGTAGCGTGATGCCTCCAGCTTTGCTCTTTTGGCTTAGGATTGACTTGGCAATGCGGGCTCTTTTTTGGTTCCATATGAAACAATAAAACAATGGATATTATTGAGCCAAGCTTTGGGACTGCCCTCCTACTGTAATAGATTACCTGCTGAGTAGAGTCACCACTGAACTTCTTAGTGATGCTGATTCCCCTACTGCAACTACAGTACTATCAGCCCTAGTGAATGGCGTGCCCCCTGAAGCTTCCCATGGAACATAATACTTTGGTGGGTTTTCCTTTCTCACATAATATATCTATTTCTGCATCTCTACTTCCTTCCCTCATCCTCTTTATTCCTTCTTCTACCATCTATCAGGGAAGATCAGATATTTCTACATGAAGAAAGGCATAGTTTCTCCTTGTGTTTAAGAGCCACCCTAGCAGAGATGTTGCCTCACAGCCCAGGGCCCTTGCTAGAGTGTTAATTCCCATATATCGAGAATGTGCCCCAAGAACTTTTGCTTATCCAGTCTTATATTCTAGCCCACTTTGATCAAGTACCCTTAAAATTCAATTGCAGGGTTTTTTTTCCCTGGTCCTTTCTGATTGTGCAGCTATTTCTCACTGCTGCGTTGGTATATAATCTCTTTCCTCCCTTTTGAGGTCCAGTAACTCTCCAGTTGGGTTAGACTGGGATTTAATCATAGTTATAGCCAAGGAGCCAGGACAGAAAGTGGGTGCATGTCCTAAAGGGAAACCTGTGGCCTTGCAGGTGAGATATTTCTGTAATATCTACCAGCACAAGGGAAGTACTAGCATAGGGAAGACTGGGCCATCTCTGCAAACTCTGTGAGTCCAAGGGGTATTTCAGGAGCCAAACCCCTCAAAGACGTACATCCAGATATTCTCATCCCATTTTTCAGGTTCCCAGGTTTTCCAACCAGGTCCCTGGTTTTAGCATTGCCGACCTGCCTTTGCTGAACATTTAAACCTCTCTGGAGCTCAATTAGAGTGTCTGTTTGCTCTGCTCAGCTGTGTCCATTTTTCTATCATGGGAGTTATGAGCCTCTTTGTAATCTACCAAATCTGGCTCTCACATTTAGTCTTAACTGCTTATTAACAGCTGTCAGTTTTTAAATTATCTGTCTGTAGTGTGTCATTACAATGTAGCAGTAATCATCCCACTCTGCTCTCTTTATAGGCATTGTTTCCTCTTTCTTTTTCAAAGGCATGACTCATTGCACCTGCAAGGATGTTCCCCCTTAGCAACTTCCACATCACTTCTCATGAAATCTTTAGCAATTGCACATCGTGTGGATGGCCCAACCATTGCCCCACATGCTACTCAGAACCGTGTCCTCTTTGACAACTACTGGGGGATGAGGAAGCCAAACCTAAAACTATGTCTTACTGTTTATTTTCTCAGCCCACTCCTGTCATCTTTTGTGTTAGTTTGGTCTTTTGGGAAACAGTCAAGACAGGATTAGATATGTAAGATTGTTATTGAGAAATACACCTGTGAGAGAAAATAAGGAGAGTTGTCTGCGAGGCAGATCTGAGCCGTATGAAAGATAGAGGGGAAGAAGTTAGGTCAGATAGGAAAAGTCTCAGGCTACGGTGCAGTTTCAAGGAAGTTTCAGCAAGGCTGGTGGAGAGTCATTGTCAGCTGTCAAGCCAATGTTGCCTGTCAGAGGAGCTCCACATGTTGCAGGAATGGGCCGCCGTTAGTATCTCTGCTTCACACAGTCGTTAGCTGAGAGCAGCCTTAGCAAAAATGTGAAGATAGATTCAGAACACAGAAGCTGGGACCATCTGTCAAATATTTACCCTAAAATTAGAGATCATAGAGGCTAATATTCAGTACTAAGGGCTGTTCTGGGACATTGGGCTTTTACTGCTAAAATCAGGAGAGTCCGGGGCAAACTGGGATGGTTGATCATTCTAGCTGTGACTGTTTTATCATCATAATCACAATCACCATTGAATAAAATCCTAAATTCTTAGTGCTAAAAGCCATTTTCTCATAACTAAGAAACTAGATATTTTACACAAATCAATTCATCCCTCCAACCTCATTTCTGACTCTTCTCTATCATTCTCCTCATATTCTAATGAACAGCATATTTCCTTGTGCCACATTCTGAGAGTTTCTTCCAAGTCTAGTCCCCAAATTGATGTAGCCTTTACCTTTTCTAGACTCTCATTCCAATTTCTGCATATTTCCTAGGGGAACTTTCTAATTTATAGTTATTCATGTACATTTCTTCTTACCTTTCTGAATTTCATTTTCCTAGAGAGCAGGGTTCAAGTCTGATTTATATTTGTGTATTCACTATGATAGGAAAGATTCCTTCACAGTAGCAAATACTCAATAAGAGTCTGTTTTCAATTTATCTGCCCCATTGGATTGTCACTGAACTTTTTTTTTTACCATATATTATGGTTGATCATCCTATGAGATATTTTCTGTATTGTAATTTCGTTGAGGTTAAGCAGGCATATTCCCAGGGCCTTCACCCAAAAGGCACATCTATATTTTAGGATGATGCCAGATAATCTACTTAAAATTTACCATAGGTGATTTGATTAGGAATGATAATTAAATTTTGCTTACAGCCAATATTGGTATATTTTTGATTATTTTGTATTGAGATATAATTTATCCATAGTAGAGTGTTCAGATAGTAAGTTTGCCTTTCATTCAGTTTTGATGAGTAAATAACAATAAATGGACTATTTCTATCACTTTAGAAAGTTTCCTCCTATTCCTGCCCACCTATCCTCAGAAGTGATCACTAATCTCATTTTTATCACCATTGGTTAGTTTTGCCTATTCTACAATTTTATATAAATGGAATTACATGATATATATTCTTTTGTGCCTGGTTTCTTTCACGTCACATAATATTTTTGACATCCCTCATGTTTTTGCATGTGTTAATAGGGTGCGCCTTTGTGGCATTAATATCCATTTTGTGAGTACACCAGTTTGTTTATGTTTCTGCAATGATAGATGTTTGTTTTTGTTCTAGTTTTTGGCTCTTATGAATAATACTTTGGCCTTTCTTATACACAGCTTTCTGTGGACATAGTTTTCACTATTTAGCTTTAGGATCTAATAATCAATTTTCATACAAATTGAGCACTCAGACATCTCTGGAGCAACAAACAATGGGAATAAAATAGGACTTATATTATAGGATTTATATGGTCACACTCTCCCTCATATGTGTTTTAAAGAAAGTGTTATTCATACCATACATTGACTAAATTTAAGTTGGAGAGAAGATTGCAGGTCCACTCAGTCACTGACAAGATTTCCTGAAGCACTCGAGATTCCTTTTGAGTTTCCTTTTGTAGACTCCTATCCAATTATCTACTAGTCTGTCACTGTTTTTCTTTTAAGATCTAAGAGGCTTATAGCTCAAGGTAATATAACAGGAGGAAAGGATACACACAGACACACATACATGCACACAAGTGCACACAGAGAGAATTGTTATATCTCTACTTTGATAACTGAAAATATTTCAAGACAGCTATTTCAGAACAAGTCTTTGTCCTTGATCTACCCTTCTTAAGATGTTCTACCACAAACTTTCTAAAAATATGTTATTGGTATCCTCACTGAATCAGAATTTCTTAAGGAATCTTGTTTTCCTTTTATCTCTCTGGGACGCATTAAAAAAAAAAAACTCTGATCCTTTCTTTTTAACAATTAAATTATATGTCTCTTCATTTACCTGATAATGCCAGCTGATATGGGGATCTTTAATTTTTTTTTCCATTTCATCCTAGTTTTCTAATCTAATGTAATCTTTAACCTTTGGTCAGCATGAACATGGTTTAATTGAGGTGAAAAACATCCCTTGCTTGAACTGCTTCAACACTTCTTATATTTTCAGTAACCCTTTTCCTGATTCTGCTGAGACCAAGAATATTATTAATTCTAATATATACTATCCAAAACCTAGCTCATGTGAATACTTTTTTTCCCTCAAGTTTTTTTTAAAGCCTATTTCTCTGCTCCTAAAATGGAAACACTGTAAGTGAAACATCGTGCAGTTCAGGTAAGGTATTTGGTGAAATTGGAGTTTTTTAGTTTCCTGCATGGGTAGGATATTAAGAGTGCCATCCAAATAAAAAACATCAAAGATTAGACATACCTTTTAGATATATTTTACTATCATAAAAGTTTCAGAATTTGATTAGCAATGATAATTAAATTGGGGCCTTCCTTTCAATCTGGTGAAGTACTTTTTAAACATTTTACCATGGAAACTTTGAAACATTAAAAAAAAAAAAAAAGTAGAGAGAAGAGAATAATGAACCCCTCCCATGTACCCATCACCAGCTTCAATTCATGACCAGATTGTTTCATCTAATTTAAACAAACCCCAGACATCACATAATTTCATTATTGAGTTATTCTAAACAATATGAGACAATACTATATCTTTTGGTGTATGGCTTGCCAAACATTTTTGTAATTTTAAGTATTCAGAGTTACAAAATTGCTTTGCTTTGACCCTTGAGTTTAAACTCCATGGAATCCTATTTTGGTCATTTAACTTACATTTGATATATAATTAAATTCATTATAAAATGATACTATAATGATAGCCTGCCACATGATTTTAATATTTTACGATAGGAGGAAATACATAGTTTAATAAATGTTTATTGCTGCTGCTGCTTCTTTTTTTTTTGATGGAGTCTCGCTCTGTTGCCAGGCTGGAGTGCAGTGGCACGGTCTCGGCTCACTGCAAGCTCCGTCTCCCGGGTTCAAGTGATTCTCCCGCCTCAGTCTCCCGAGTAGCTGGGACTATGGGCATGGGCCACCATGCCCAGTTAATTTTTGTATTTTTAGTACAGATGGAGTTTCACCGTGTTGACCAGGATGGTCTCGATCTCTTGACCTCGTGGTCCTCCCACCTTGGCCCCACAAAATTGCTTATTTAACTGATTCAATAATCTTCTAAAATATTACTACCTTATTAAATTGCTTATATTCTTACTCTTTTTATCTTACTCTTCTATTTTACTCTTCTTTGCTCTAGATTATACTATGCTAATAACTCTTATACTATTCACTTGATTCTATTCCTATTATTGTTTATTGGATATCAACATTTATTCAGTTATCATATATGGAAAGCTGGAGGAAGACATTGTGAATCCAAGATGAATGAGAGCCCATCTCAGTCAACTGGAAAGGCAGATGCATAAAAAGTGAGCTGTGCAACCTCTGTGTTAAGTGTAACTACAGAGAGAAGCACAGGTTATTAGGGGAGTAACAAGAAAGACAATGACTTAGACTGTGATAGTCAGTAAGGTTTCCTGGCAGAGGAAGAACATGAGTCTTAATGTCTGAGTAATAGTTTCCTACTAAACGTAGGGAAATGCAGAGGAAATGGCAGGAGAAAAGGTAAAGAGATGTGAAATGACAGGTCGTATGTGCGTACTAGGGAGTTGGGGCAGCTACAAACAGTCTAGTTCCGCTAGAATCAACACAGAGTCAGGAAAGCATGTGAGACAACACCAGAAAAGCACTTATGGTCTGAGTCAGTCACTTCCAAGAGGGGAGCAAGGCACACACTCTGGGAACTGAATAACATAATCGAGCCTGGGCGCGGTGGCTCATGCTTGTAATCTCAGCACTTTGGGAGGCCGAGGCAGGCGGATCACGAGGTCAGGAGTTCGAGACCAGTCTGGCCAACACAGTGAAACTCCGTCTCTACTAAAAATACAAAAATTAGCTGGGCATGTGGCGGGTGCCTGTAATCCCAGCTGCTTGGGAGGCTGAGGCAGGAGAATCGCTTGAACCTGGGAGGCAGAGGTTGCAGTGAGCCAAGATCTCGCCAGTGAACTCCAGCCTGGGTGACTGAGCTAGACTCCACCTCCAAAAATAAAAATAAAAATAAAAAAATTGAATATGGGGAAGAAAGTATTATAACTGTTTAATTTTATACTTTATGTTTTAAAAATTATATTTTTGTTCATGTCTTACATATGTGTACATGTATAATGGATTAAAAATAGATATCAAGAGTAAGTGATGAAAGTATTTTAGTCATCAAAAGTTTGGATGCTATCTAAGTGAATTGCCTTGTATGATGTACTAAAGAACCTGGACTTCATCAAAGGCTCATGAGGAACCTAAGGACATAAAGAATGTTAAGCAAAAGATCTGATTTGCATCTTAGCTATATTATCATGATAGTTGTTAGAGTGTATTTGAGAAAAATAAAATTAAATGAAGGTGACCATTTAGGAGGCTTTTGCAATCATTCAGAACAGAGATGGTGAGAACCTGAACGAAACTGTAGTTGTATATGTAGATTTAAAATATAAATAAATAAAAGAGTTAAAACACATAGGACTTGCCGATTGATTGGATGTGGTTGTTAGGTGAATAAGGACGAAGAAGGAATCAAGGATAACTCTCAGGTCTTTAGTTTGCATGAAGGGGAGTATGTTCCTTCCATCAGTTGAGAGCAAGCACAGGTAAATGAGAAGATTCAGGGCAGCTCTGATAGGTTCATTTAGTGACATGTGGAATCTGAACTTTTTTATTGTAATAATGCAGTCATGCATGATCATTCGTTCATCTAGCTTCTGTATATGTATATCTGAAATGTTGCACTGTCTTCTAAGTAGCTAACTATGAAGAGGATATGAAGCTTTCTATCAGTGTACTCCCAATATAGGTTGAGAAGCAACTGCAACCTACTATAAAATGATAAGTAACGTGAATTGCTACCAAATACTTACGAGAGGGTGATTGAGTCTTTGGGAAGATTGAAGGAGGCTGCTTGGTCACTTATGTGTCTCCTTTAATACACATGGCCTTCAATAAAAAGTATTGATTTGCATTAAAACAATTTTTTTTAAGCAGGAATTTGTTCATAAAAAGAATCATTGTGTATTTTTTTTTCCTGAAAGTCCAAGCATAGCACATTTATGTATTGTAGTTTATTATAATAGCTGTGATTCAATAACAGTAAAGTCATGTTGGGAAATAATCATATTATAAGACTCATATATCTGTGTGTCACCTGTGAATTTGGCTAGCCATTATCCAGTAAGCATAGGCAATTTCTAGCAATTTTTAGAGCAAATTATCTGTGATGGTAGTAACTGTTAACAGTAAACTTAACTTTACCTTTCTAAAAATATGGGGTGCCTCTGTGCATCCAAATCAATGTTAACTTTTAGTTTAAAAAATCAAGAACAATGATGTTGAAACATATAGCAGTGTCTGAATATTTTTACGTAATTTTCTATTTCTGAATTTATTTCTTTGGATGAGGTAAATTAAAATTAGATTCTTCTCTTTTTATTTTTTTTTGCAAAGAAAATACCAATATATTTTCTTTTCAGTTTTAAATGCATAAAGACAATATTATGTTAAACCAAATTAAAACTTCAAAGATGTAAGAAATTACTAAATTTATTTGTATCTATATATCTTATTTTGTTATATACTTTATATTTTAAAGTTTCTGATAGTTGATATTTATTATACTTATTAAATGCTAGATATTTAACACAGATGGATTCATTTAATCTTCACAATTCTATTACTTCCATTTTATTCAGACACCAAAAAGAAAGGTTAAGTAACTTGCCCATATCACAGAGCCACGATGTAGCAGGGCTGTGATTTTTAACTCAAGATATCAGAACTCAATGTCTAAGGCTTTAGTCATTATGCTACATCCCTCTATTCATTAAACCTTTTAAGCAAGTTATTTTTTTCACCAGGGATGATGATGGAAAAAAATTCAAAAATATTTGTTGAGAAGGCCTCTATTTTTAAAGTATGTATTACTTCTTTGTCTGATTTACTAAATTGAGGCATAGTTCAGAAACAGAACATTTGAGGAACAAGATTTCTGCCTTTTTCTTCCTCAAAAATAAAAGTGAAATGGAATGGTGGTGTTTTCTGAAATGGGTCGCTGGTCCCCTGAAGGTATATTTATGCAACATGCTGTCTCAATTTTGCAGCTTACCTTTGTGAAGCTAAAACAAAATAAAATAAAATAAATTTCTCCTTGGAGCTGTTATTGGTCCTTTTCTAATCTGAAGAAGACTAGAAGGTGACAGCACATTTTAGTTCTCATGTGTTACCTGAAAGTGAAAGTTAGCCACAATAGGGCTGCAAGAACTGACTTAATGTATGTGAAAAACAGCAAAGTGCAATTGCTTTGAAGACTAAAAACAGTTATTGCTTAAGAAAATGTGAAAGATTCTTTTCATTACCTTGAAAGAGTTCAAAACCAGGAAATGGATTTTTTTTTTATGGTAAGTAATGTTTAATGCAAATTCCATTCAGGACACAAAAGCTAGACAAGCATATGTTTTTTATTTGATAAAATAGTAATTTAAAAGAGAATGTACATTATCTAAGGTTTCATAACATTGTACCTGAAAGGGATTAAGATATCTAAAATCTTTGAAGTCTGCAGATTTCATTTTATTTACTTACAAAGATGGAGTTCTTAGTGGTTTGTTACTGTAAGAAAATTGCCCATTAGCGTTTGTGTTGATTTGCCTTTGTCAAAATGAAAGAAACAAATGTAATTTGTTAGCTCTTTATTATTGAATCCCTTTTAATATGGAATATCAAGAATCTGGGTCTTTATTAATCTGTAAAGTGTTTGAAGGAATGCTTTCAAAAATTGAAAAGAATAGAAAGTTCAACTTAATTCCTATTTGTACCGAGGCACTAGATGGATTCTGAACTGGCTGTCATCTTAGTTTATGCTCATCACTCTGGCTGGAATGATTTTGTTGTCCCCTCCTGCTATTCTGAAATTGACTACATTTAGTAAATTGGTCCTTTATCTGAACTTGGTTTCAGTAAATTATTCTTGCACATCTTATCTAATCCAAATGCTACCCAGTCTTCAAGTATTAGGAAAAGCTTCACTTCCTCCATGAAGTAATGCCTGATGTCCTTCACTGACCTTGCTTTCGTCTGAATTCCTAGAACTTTCATAGCCTTCTCCAGAGGTTTCACCAGCATTAGATGGCTCAGTTGTATGCCAAAAATGGGTGATATATGTGTGGAGACATTGATCCTCAGGGAAGAAAGGCACAGCATGAATTGGTCTGCGATTTTAGGCCTGTCCCTCCTGTCACAAGCAATCTTCTACAGTAAATTATTGTGCCATAAAAATATGTTTGTTTTGTGTGTTATATTGTGAAAGTGGTCGGAATGTTGCAGCTTCATCAGTAGTATTAAGCCTTTCTTAATTCATTGCACAATCTATTCAAAAAGAGATTTCGCCTAAAATACAGGTTTATTACTATTTACTTATAAACCATATATCTTATTACTGTATTAAATATGATTTAATATACACACAGATAAAAATTTTTAAAAGATGAGAAATAAAAGAGTAGCAGCCAAGATTTTATTACATTGTCTTGGATTTTCTTTGTATCCTAGCCATTCTCTAGAGTGACTTTGAAGTCACTTATCTATATGATTTGATATATTTGAAAAATATGTACCTAATCTTGTTCCAAAAATTTTTCTATGTAGTGTCCAAAAATGAGGAAAATGCAAGATGAACAATTAATATGTGAAGAAATGAACACACAAGAAAAATAATAAAAAAATAAGATAAAACTAGAGATAAAATGCACATATTACACTTGTATATTTTGCTAAAAGTTAAAAGTAAGTGTATTATTTTTATTATAATAACTAGTGCAAAGAGGGAGGTATGACCAACTTCAGGGCTCACAATATCTATATAATTTAAAAGAAGAAAATCAAGGATTACGTATCTATGGCATATGACACATATGAACCATATATTTGTCACATGCCAAAGGTATGACCTTTCAAAAGTCACCTTCTTTTATATATGTTTGGAAGGAGGAAGCTTTGTCATATCACTTCCACGTTTTTCAGTTGCCATGCAAACAGGAATGTAGCCAGCTTGTTGGGAGTGGAGGAGAATGAAACAAAGTAATCTCTCGATGAGCTGCCTTGTGCTTTGGCTTGATTCATGCATAGATTGAACAGCAGTGATTTCTAAGAGATCTGGTGCCCATAATATATCAGAATCAACTGATGAGATTTAACTTTTATTGTATTTATTTATTTATTTTTTTAAGCAAGTTAAAGACTTCCCTCAACTGGAGAAAAAACTAGCCCCAAATCTGATATCCTCCCATAGAAGACCAAGTCAACCTCTCTGTCACTGAAAATCTCTTTAGTAGTGAACCACTAATAGCAAATGAGATAGCAATGGTATTGTAAGGGGACGAGGGGCTGTATAGCATTTCATGATTGAAATCTCCTTCACAAGATTATTGGCCCGGTTAAATAAAGGTGGTTTTCTTCCTGTCTGTACCTTTAATGAGTTAACTAGTAATTCCCCGCCTGCACCCTACTCATGACTAAGTAGTTTTAATTCTCTGAGTTGTGGCTGCCTCTTTGGTATTTTAAAACATTCCTCAAGCAATTCTAATGGGTAGCCATTTGAGAACTACTGAATTTAAACTACGCAAATGCAAGCTAGTTGCCAAGGTTAAGGGCAATGGCTAGAAAGAGTTTTTCTTTGGAAAATGGCTAATCAGAAAGGGGAGAAATGATAAATTGAGATGAAGAAGAAGAGGGAAGAGTCAAGGAGATGATGTGAGGCTGGGACATGACATGAAACTGCCACTGAACCCCAGTGGCAGGCGTGCTCAGAACACCTTTTTTATTTTACTTTATTTATTTTTTTATTTATTTTTATTTTTATAATACTTTAAGTTCTAGGGTACATGTGCACACCATGCAGGTTTGTTACGTATGTACCTATACATATGCCATGTTGATGTGCTGTACCCATTAACTTGTCATTTACATTAGGTATATCTCCTAATGCTATCCCTCCCTCCTCCCCTCACCCCATGACAGGCCCCGGTGTGTGATGTTCCCAGAACACCTTTTAAAATAAAGATAGCTAATTTTCAGTTTGGAGTTTTTACGCTATTATAATAAATGTCCTTATGACATGTTTCCAGAAATTCTATTTCACTGTTTGTATTTCATGTTTATATGAGTGATTTTATATATCAATATGGGTGGGAGAGTGAGAAGTGAATGAAAAAAAAGGTCTAGTCTTGATATCTGTGTTGAAATAGCGCAGAACAGGAACAAAATATTGTGTCAAGAAACATGATGATAGAAAAATGTAGAAGTGATACGAGAAAGCTTCCTCCCTCCAAAAATATCTTTAAAAGAGTAATTTTTGAAAAGGTAGAAGATGATGGTTTGGATTAGTGTTAACTGTTATATTTCTCAAAATTTTAGAATAGAAAAACAGGTTGCTTAAGAAAATATGAAAGATTTTAGTTCCCCAAAGAAATCATTATGTTAGATAAATTAGAGGTATTAATGCATTACGTAGCCTTAAGGCAGTATTTGTAAATGTGGCAAAAATTATATTCCCGGGCCTACCTATTAAGTTCACTGAGGATAAATGACAGTAAAAAAATATGAAGAATGCTTATATTTCTGACCTCGAAAGAAGAAATGTATGTGCAACCAGCTGGAAGTGATAGTAAATAATTAAAATCTAAGTAAAAGTTGGTAGTTGTGGGGTGGCAGGGAGAGGAATATTATTTTTTTCGATCTCGATAATTAAAACAAGTCAAGATTCTGTATAAGCATCAGTACTATGACTTTATATTGACTTCCTACAGCCATAAGCTTTTTTTCTATATAGCAAACAAAAGTCAAAGTTCCCACAACAACAAAATTCCAGCATCTTTCTCTACAAGGGAATAAAGACTACATTAACTGAAAATAGTGTAATAGTCACATATAATAGCTACATCCTGTAGAACCCAAATCTGAAGTTTATCAAGAAATTGAACAATGAGAACACATGGACACAGGAAGGGGAACATCACACTTCGGGGACTGTTGCGGGGTGGGGGGAGGGGGGAGGGATAGCATTGGGAGATATACCTAATGCTAGATGACGAGTTGGTGGGTGCAGCGCACCAGCATGGCACATGTATACATATGTAACTTACCTGCACATTGCGCACATGTACCATAAAACCTAAAGTATAATAATAATAATAATAATAAAACAAACAAAAAAAGAAATTGAAACACACTTTATATAGAATTTTTCACAAGTTAACACATAATTTTGGGATGGAGCACTATTGTCTTTATTTTTAAAATATGGAATAGAGTTTAATAGATTCAATAAAATGGAAGTAAATAAATTAGATAAGCTAAACATAAACTTGTAAATTTTATTGTTCATAAATTGGAACTATCCTTAAATTATTTTTTGTTTTGTATATCTAATTTGAGGTTCTTTTAAAAAATTATCATTTTTTTTTTATAGAGATGAAGTATTGCTGTGTTGCCCAGGCTTGTCTCAAACTCCTGGTTTCAAGCAATCCTCCCTTCTTGGCCTTCCAAAGCACTGGGATTGCAGGCTTGAGCCACTGTGCCCAGACAAACTTGAGCTTCTTAATGAATTTTATATAAACTCTAAGAAAAGATTACCCCAGAACTTATTACGAAAGAAACCGTTTATCTGCAAGATTTGCACAATTTTCTTAGCTAATAAACCTAGGGAGAGTAAGTCTCCTAGATGTCAACCAGATTCTGATCTTCCATGACCTCATTCACCAAATTATCATTTTAAGAACTATGTACAAGAATCAGTCCTCATTACCAGATCTAACAACCAAGCTCAGACCCTCCTGGAAGGAATTGTTTATGGCAGAAGGTTGTTTAGTTGTTGTTGTTCTCCTTCTTGTTTTGTTTTTAAAGGTAAAAAAAAGTCTGTAATAAGATTCATCTTTAATAAATTGTGGAGCTAACTTCTAATATTAGTAGCCTTACCAACTATGCTAATACACTTTTTGCTATCCAATAGTTATTCTCAAGTTAGGTGCTAGATCTAGAATAAAGCCACATTTATACTTAGTGCAGATAAAACTGGTTTCAAATTATTGGCCATATATCAACAAGAGATAATATTAATGTAAGAACCTTCTCCCTCAATCCACAGTTACAGAATTTTAAGAAAAATCTTTTTCAAAGCTCCTTAGTTCATCTCACTCTTCTCATATCCCTAGTATTCCCTTTTAAATTATGTTAGCATATGGATATGGCTATGACAATGATAAAAATGGAGAAATGTGTTCCCTTCCCTTCCCTTCCCTTCCCTTCTCCTCACTTTCTTTCTTTAACTTTCTTTATGACTCCTCTTAATTTAATAGTCAATAATTCTCAAAGTCTTTTTCATCTTCAAAATTTTTTCCTTGCCCATGTTGCACTTGCTACTATTTGAATAATAATAATAAGAAGATGAGCTAGGGATGTTTACAACTTTTTGATGTTCCCAAAGTTAAGGTTGGATATAACTATTTTTACCAGAGTTGTGGTTGTTTGTCATATTTATTTTTCCTCCCAGATTCTCAGACCAAAGGACTAAAGCTTGACAATTCATGAGAACTGACCCAAAATATACACCTTTTATACGTAATATTTATAAAAGACTCATCAAAAAAGCAAGTATCTTGGGATTTTCCTCTCTCAAACGCTCTCAGCATTGATGAAGAAGATGAAATAATAAACTTCCCTTTACTATTTTATTTTATTTTATTTATTTATTTTTTGAGACAGAGTCTCGCTGTCACCCAGGCTGGAGTGCAGTGGTGCGATCTCGGCTCACTGCAACCACCGCCTCCCGGGTTCACACCATTCTCCTGTCTCAGCCTCCCGAGTAGCTGGGACTACAGGCGCCCGCCACCATGCCCGGCTAATTTTTTGTATTTTTAGTAGAGACGGGGTTGCACTGTGTTAGCCAGGATGGCTTTGATCTCCTGACCTCATGATCCTCCTGCCTCAGCCTCCCAAAGTGCTGGGATTACAGGCGTGAGCCACTGCGCCCGGCCCCCTTTACTATTTAATAATAGTTTATCTTGCTTTTATTACTAATAAACAACTTATTATTAAACAGTAAAGGGAAGCTTTACATTCTAAAGTCATTGCTTAGTTGAAGCTGCTCATTTGCCCCTTATCTGGTAAAGTGAGCACTATCAGCCAAGGTAGATAAGCATGTTGAACTAGTTTCTGAAAATAAGAGAATATTCAGAATTTCTGGCCTGTCCAACTGTACTAAGTGGTATTAATGGTTGAATTAGCCAGATATGAAGGGGATGGTAGAGTTCAACAATAGTTGAAAAAAGTATAGATTCTAGATTCTTAATTAGGAGAGCATTGAGATAATTAATGCATTAAAATAAACCCTGTCTACTAAAGGTGCCGCTCATATATCTCAGCAATTCTACCTCCGGGTAGATATCCAGTAGAAATGACAGTGTATGTCTCTTCCAAGACATGGAAAATAAAGAATTTTCATAGCATTAGTTATAACAGACAGAAATTGAACATAACCTAAATGTTCAAAATGGATAAATAATTTGTGGCATTTTCACACCATGGAAAAGGAAGATACTTTCAACAGAAAAGATGAATCTAATGGTCATAATTTTGAATGAAAGAACAGGCCAAAGAGTACATACTGTAATTTGCCATTTATCAAAACATTTTAAAGAAAACTAATCTAAGGTAGTAGAAGTCAAAATAGCGGCTGCCCACTGGGGAAGAGAAGAGATACTCCCAGAAGACACAGAGGAGCCTGTGTGATGCTATCAGTGATCTATATTTTGATCAAGGTAGTGGTTACATGGTTGTGTTCCATATGTAAAAGTTCATCAAACTGTACACTTAAGATTTATATACTTAAATATATATACATTATAAATTACTAAGGCATGACAAAAAGGAAAAACAATTTGCCTCAGAGGGAAGTCTCCCACAGTATGTCAAAAGCCAAGGAGGGCGGATCATGAGGTCAGGAGATCGAGACCATCCTGGCTAACACGGTGCAACCCCGTTTTTACTAAAAACACACAAAAAAATTAGCCGGGTGTGGTGGTGGGTGCCTGTAGTCCCAGCTACTCGGGAGGCTGAGGCAGGAGAATGGCATGAACCTGGGAGGCAGAGCTTGCAGTGAGCCAAGATCGCACCACTGCTCCTGGGCGACAGAGCGAAACTCCTTCTCAAAAAAAAAAAAAAAAAAAAAAAGTACATCTTTGATCCAATTCAACACATTTATCACTAGCTTGAATCAAGATGAAGAAAACCTACATATCAAATTTGTGGATATCACAAAAAAGTTTCATTGTATAACATATGATTTTTTTAAATGTCAACAGGAAGGATCCATGATCCCATTTAACAGGCTGACATTTAATAGGATAAATGTAAAGTCCTGTAGTTTAAAAAGAAATGTGGCATAAAAGCCAGGAGTAGCATGTTCTGGGAAAAATCATATGCTTTATCATTTTTAGAATCAAACAGAGCTAATTAAAGTGAACAAAATTTACAGGGGAAAAGGAAGATCTTCATAACAGCTAAAATTGGACCATACATTGAGATATTGTATTCCCTTTATGTGCAAGCGAAAAATAAAAGCATTAGAAGATTATAGCCAGAAGAGATCCTAAAGCTTATCTAAATTCTGCCTTCTGTTATTTAAATACATAGATGTACTTTTTACATGCATATATTTATATTTTTATTCATATATATGAGGAAAATGGGGCCTGAAGAAGAAGCAACTTTGTGAAATGTTCATGATAAATGCAGAACAGTGGTAAGAACCCAGCCCTAGACTCCTTGTTTTCTACCTTGTTATTATATCTTCCTAGTGTGCTGGTGATTATTTTAGGACAGAGCATCATGGTAAGCTTATATATTATATTTTACCTGGCATATTTTTATATATTTATGCTGTTTTCTGAAATAGAATGTACATTTAGGCCAGAAAACATAACTCTGAATTATCTAGGATCTAAAAGCCCATAATAACGTAGAGTGTTTTCACAAAAGGTGGTCAACAGGTGT
The DNA here is from genome assembly GCF_028885625.2 of Pongo pygmaeus. Classification (NCBI taxonomy): domain Eukaryota; kingdom Metazoa; phylum Chordata; class Mammalia; order Primates; family Hominidae; genus Pongo; species Pongo pygmaeus. The sequence goes on along the minus strand of NC_072384.2, from coordinate 40,102,796 downwards.
TTGTTAATTAGTCATAAGAATACAGACAAGGGTGAAATATCTTTAAAACACTTTTATTTCCCTTTTCTTATAATCAGACAGAACCCTGCATGATTTAGTCTCTAAATACCCAGGGAAAACTTTTCTCTCAACTAAAAAGTGTAATATTTCTCATTGTCAAAAGGTCTTTCCCTTGTTTTACAGATAAATATCATTATAGCAATATATGGTTTTCCCTTTAATTCTGACTTTAATTATAATTATAATGCACAATAGCTGGCTGCTGATTTCCTTATATGGTAATTCTTGAAAATGTCTTCAAAGACTCATATTTGTCTTATTATATCTGTAGAGACGTAATTATAATTGTTATTATCTTAAATTACAAATTCTATTTTCCAATCCTGTAATTATATTACACATTACCAAATTACCATATTTCTTAAGATGGTTTATTTTTAATTTTACTCTAGAATGTAAACTACATGATTATAGAGATAGTGTCTGTTATGATCACCACCATATTTTATGCCTACAATAATTCTTGGCACAAACTAAGAATTCTATAAGTATCTATTGAATGGAGGTAATTAAAGTTAAGAAATATATTTGGAAATAAGTATCAGGACACAGTTCTGAAAGTCTTCTCTTTCTATCTTTGCATCTATCTCCATTTTGTATCTTTACAATTTGCTGTAAAATATTATCCTCTTTCAACTTGATTCTTTTCCTAATTAAAACATTCTTTACCTACTTTGTGTTTAGTTTGCAGATATTCCGAGATATTAGAAAACATGTTTTCCTACCTTAGCAAACATTTGGTCTAGTGTGTGTTTGTGTGGGTGTATAACATATATGTGAAAAAATTGATAAGGAAAAGGGATTTGGGTATCAATGTGTGATTTAATTCTTCTATACTCTTGGTTCTCCTTAATGCATCATCACATGATTAATTTACTCACCAATTTCCCAAATGTACCGAATAGAAAGGATACAAGAAAATGTGTTAGTTCCTCAATGCTGTGATCTCATAGTCTTGACCATTTAGAGATAGCCTCAGTATTACAAGCTGTCTAGAGTACATGTGACTATATTGAGAAAAATTGGGTCAGATGCAGTCCTTATCCATGAAATATTTAATGGTCTAGTTCTAGGAAGAAATGCAAAAATGCAATTTCAGTTCAATATGACAAAGGTACATTCAAGACGTTGTGGTGTATATGGGAAGCAATGATTTATGATTATATATTGACTAAAATTTTGCAGCACTGACAAAGGTATTAGAAAGTAATATGAAATGAAGTGTTACCTTTTTTTTATTGTAAAGATTGTCCTGATTTTCTTCTTTGAATTCTTGCAAAAATACTTCCTTGTATGGCTTACATGCTGCTCATCTTACACAATTTCTGGTTGTTAGCCATTTCTTCATGTGTATACCTTCTGTTCCTTAATGAGCTAATAAGCATTTTTATGGCAAGAGATGTGTTTTCTTTGTATCTGCCTCCCAACCAGTCTTTATTCAGCATATCACATTACCTCATTACTCACTAAGTACTTACTTTGAGCTTATTATGTGCCAGAAAGTATTCCAGATAAGCAGGGATAAAACAGCAAATGAAATGAAGTCCCAGCCCTCAAAGAAATTACATTCTGTGAGACAAAAGAGACACTCAACAAACAAACCAACAAATATATAATGTGTTTGATAATGATAAGTGCTATGGAGGAAAATGCGTTTTGGTGAGAGAGAATAGAGGATGGTAAAAGAATGATTTTTATAGAATAGGCAGGAAAGTTTCAATAAGAAGGGGATATTTGAGCTAAGACAGCTGAGTTATCTTGGGGAAAAACATTCAAGACAAAAAGAAAAAAATTATGTGAAGACTCTTTTACTGAAGAATATTTTCTTTTAGGAACAGGAAGATATATTACTAGAGATGGGTAAGTGAGGAGAAGAGTGGAAGGAAATTAGGTGAGGGAGGGTCGGAGGTAGTTGGTAGATCATGAAACTCATGAGAAGGAACTTTAATTTTACATTGGATGAGATGGGAAGTGACTAGAGAGTTTGGTGCGAGAGAGCGGGGAGAAATTCTTATTTACATTTTTTTTTCCTGTTGGAATTTCTCCATTCTAACTTATTTATATTTTAAAAGTATATCTGTAGCTATACTTTTCTAAGTGGCAAAGCAAGACTCATGTGGAAGGGGAAGTACAGGAGCAAAAGTGGTAGCTAGGCAACCAATTAGAAGGCTGTTGCAAGACTTCAGGCGATAGTGGTTATTGGTTTAGTTACGACGTAAGTGGTAGACGTTGTGAGGTGGTTGGATAATGGATGTTTTTTGAAAGAAGAAAAAAGTGAACAAAAAATACTTGGTAATGGATTAAATATGAGAGTGTCTGGTGATTGATTGGAAGCAGTGCATGTGCAAGCATAATCAGGACAATCCCTATGCTTTTAGTCTAAGAAACAGAGGATGGAGGTGCCAACTATCACACCACCATGGAAAGGGGAGTTGTCAGGCAGAAGACTTCAACAGAAGCATGTTTCATTCAGAATTTGTCCATTGTACATCAAGATTGCCTTATCTACAAACAAGCAGAGAAACAAAGGAGACAGTTGGACATATGAGTCTAATGTTTAGGGAAGAAAATTAGACTCAACATACAATGCTTAATATTTATGCAAAAATAAGATTTATTTTTGTTGATTGATTCCCTGGTACAATAATGAAAAAATGTTAATTGATGTTTTTACAAAATGAGAAAATCAAACAAATCCTTGCTTTCCAGACATATATTTGGATAGGGTATCTCTGCTGTGCTGCAAACAATTGTGTGTCTGACTTAACCATTGCTGAGAACGGGGACTATTTGGAATCTTTTCTGAACTAGTAAAAGTAAAGACTATTTCATTTGAAACAGAACCTCAAAGCTTGCTGATAAATGGCTTTATTATACTAATTGCATTTTCTTTATTTCCATAGTCTATCAGTGTGCCAGAGGGAAATTTTATTGGTCTTAAAGGATTTGTTCTTCAAATGGCCACGTAGGTCACAACACAAAAACTTACTTAGTTGCTGGCAAATTTATTATTTAATGATTCGTCCCCAGTGTCTTTCTGGTGGCTGTGTTTAAAATCATTGGTCTATAATTACTACCCTTTATGCATATGCATGCACATATATTTCATTTATAGTCTTTAGTCACATTTTTCATTCAAGTATTCAAAAAGTACTCTTATTTAAAGACTCTGTGATCACACAGAACTATTCTTCAAGTATTCTGAAGCCCATATGGACAATGAGAGTTTGAAAAATAATGTAAGGGTCTTGTAGTTGACATTTGAGAAACTCGTACCTTAGAAGGAATAATCGGATTATAAGGCATTTTTAAGACTTTGTACTTTCTGAGTGGCCTTATGCTTAAAACACTCCTGATATAATTGAAATGCTCTTATGTTTCTTTCTGTCCTCTCTCTACTTTGAGGTTTTGTTGAGTTGATTTTCCCTAGTAGTATTCATTTTAATAGGAGATTCAGACATAGGTATAGCTGTGAAGAGAAAAACTGTGGTCCAAAATAACATGGTTTGGAATCAAAGCTGCAAATTCATGCAGGATAAGGATTTATTGAGTTAAAATAAGTAGAGAAATTAATAAAAAACAATAATGCAATAGATTATTTCTATAATATTTCAAAAAATACTTCAAAAATCACTGGACTGAAATACAGGTTCTTTTATGTTCTTTTCATGCTTTTTTTTTTTTTTTACTATTTGTATTAGTAAATTATCCTGAAGAATACTTAAAAATCTAGCATACCCAGGATGATATCCTAAAAGATACTGTTGCAATATGATCCTAACACCGATATTGATACCTTTTACAGTGTGTGTCTATGTATTTTTTTTTCTGTGTCTTATCCATAGAAAATGATACCATCTACTGGACAGACATGGGCTTCAATAAAATTAGCAGAGCTAAAAGAGATCAGACTTGGAAAGAAGATATCATTACCAATGGCTTGGGAAGAGTGGAAGGGATAGCTGTTGACTGGATTGCTGGTATAATCCACGGCTTTTTATCTTTTTGTTTCACACCTATTTTGTTAGGGTCTCAAACTGCTTCATAAAAAATCTTCTCTAACTCATAACAGTGTTTTTATTTGTACTTCTAGCCATAGGGGTAAATAGTCTCTTTTGCTTTTGGCTTCGCTCCTTCTAATGCTTTTGAGCCTTTGGATAAGTGTTTTTATGTAGAAGTAGATTATGTAGTGTTAACTTTGCCCAAATCTCCTGAGAGCTCCAGAAGGCAGGTAAACAAAAGTGTTAGAAGTTCCCTTTTGCCTGAAGTCAGTAGAAAGTTAAAATAGGTCTTTTCTCTTGGTAGGAGAAGTTTCAACTTCTTTTACCATGTAAATATATCATTATATGGTTTAAACCAGAGATATGTGAGATTAGGATTGAAAGTATTTGCATATTAGTTTTTTTACAGCTTTCTGCTTAGGAAACACATTTAAAAAGAATGTAGGAAGTAAATGGTTTCTTGATAGTTATGTGAATGCTCAGAAATTTAATTTTAGTCATGACAAATACATTTTTCTCTCAAAACTGTATTATAAACACCTCTATTATTTCTCCTAGGTAACATATATTGGACAGATCATGGTTTCAACTTAATTGAAGTTGCAAGACTCAATGGTTCTTTCCGTTATGTAATTATTTCCCAAGGCCTGGATCAACCAAGATCTATAGCTGTGCACCCAGAGAAAGGGTAATTTTAAGATTTACATATATCTTCCAAGTTTTAAGTGAGTTTTCTAAGTTCTATTGAAAAAAAAAACTAATTACTTTTAGCTGTAATGTCTGAGACAAAATCAAGAATGTCTTACCTAAGCAGAAAAAAAAGTTTATATTCACTTTGTTCATATAATTTAGTACATATTTGATGAAGTCACATTTATTACAGATTTATTTTATGTGTGTGTAAATTCAAATAAAGGCACCAACATGATTCTAGATTCTCAATTTAAATCTCTTCCTTAGAATTGTTTACATAATTAGGTATTCAATTATTTATTGAATTAGTAAAATAGCCATTTGATAGCCCTCTTTGCTCTCCAATATTTCTAAAATTTCAATATTCATTCATATGTCTATGGTTGTCAAACATGTTCATCCCAAACTTCTGTTTTCTTCTCCTTCCTTTTACTTCTTTTTTTGTTTTGTTTTGAGTTCTAAATAAGTATAACTAACTGTTTTGACATTTTCATTTGGATGTTTCATGAGTACCCAAACTGTACATGTATAAAACTGAAATGAGTTTAATCTGCCGCCAAGTTATGCTTAGTTTTTCTTCTAAATAAATCTATTAGCAATCCAACACTCTCTATCTTTATCTTTACCCTAATTAAATTTGATATTATCTTATATACTGCAATAACATCCCAGTCTGTCTCCTAAACTCACCAAAGCCTAGAGTGATTTTTTTTTAATATATATCTGCTTACTTAAAATCTTTCAAGGAATTTCTATTGCTTTATGTGTAAAGTTCAAAGCCTCTGTTATGATCCTTCTTAATCAGACCCTATACTAATTTTCAGTCTGAAACTCCTGTTACTCTCTTTTTCCTTTCACCATCAATCTCTGTTGGTCTTCTCTTAATTTTTAAAATATTTCTTATTCCATTCCACTTCCAGCCTTTGCCAACCTCTTCCTTTTACCTGCAATGCTCTTCTTCTATTTTTATCTTGTTAAATTTTATTTGACCTTACTTGACTTTGAAAATAGTTTAGATTGTTGTATGGCCCCATAGCATCTAGTATTTTTATTGTATACATTATTTGTACTAATATTTATTGATTTGCCTGGTAGCTATATGTGTTTTTGTTGGTTTTTGAGACAGGCTGTCATTCTGTTGCCTAGGCTGGAGCGCAGTGGTGCAATCACAGTGTTGGACTTGCAGGCATGAGCCACCGTGCCTGGCTGTAATAAATTATTATAGCCTTAAAAGAGAAAATTTGACCAATTGCTTGACTGTGAATCATTATTCTAAGGCAAGAAGGAATATAATTTGAAAGCTATGCAATCCCGTAGATACACTGGAAATGGATGTTTAGTTTGTTTCTAATAAAGAATTTATTTGCTTCATAGTTGCAATAAGTCCATTTATATTGTATAGAACCTCTTGTGTCTGCCCTATTATAGATTCATACAGCTTAATTTAACAAGCCTCTTGCTGCTACATGTCAATCTGTGGATTTCCTTTTCATTTCTTATTCAAATCCATTGTAGACCCTTAAGCTGATATCCCAGAGCTTCTTTTTCTTAAGTACCTCTTATATCTCCACATCCATCTTAGCATATGACTATACCTACTTGTCTCTAGCTTGATTGAGAACATTAGGCAAAAGAATCTTCATATACCCTAGTTTTTATCAATTTATTCAATTAACGTTTATTGAGTGCTAGGCACTGTGAGCTAGGACATGTCAGCATCCCTCCATGTCATCCTCAGCCTTCAATTCAATACATCTTGACAAAATACAAGTACATATGAAAGACACTTGTATACACTGTGAAGTATGCTGGCATGAATAAGCTGTTGCCTCTATTCACAGTGAGTTATCTGTTTAAACTGAAAATTTAAACAAGTACACATTTCAGTTAAAGGAATAGTGTCACTTTGTAAAGACTTATTTTCAGGCACAATAAAAGACTAATTGATCAAACTCAAATTTAAAGCTCATATCCAAATGTCATGTTGAAGTAATGAGTTTCATAAGATCACTATAAAATTATCTTGGGTTTAATGCAAAAATGATACCATATAATTAGAGCAGGTAGTAAAAATAAGGGTGGTAGCAGCAATAATAGTGATTAGTAGAAGCTTTGTGGAGGAGGCTGGAAGGAAAAGGAGGTTTCTGAGATGGGGTAGGTATATATTATATGAAGAAGAAATAGAATAATTAAAGATTTGGTAGTGACAAAGCAAAAGCCATCAGCAAGAGTATAGGTACATGAGGTACACATAGGGAAGAGTAGGTGATGTGGCTGGAAGACAACTTGGGTTCATATAATTGTTGGTAGGGCTTCCTATATATTTTTTAAAAATTGCCAGGGTCATGCCTTCTCCAGTTTACCAAGTGAACTCCAAACCAGTCCTGGACCCTCTCTCCTCAGCCTTCCATTGGCCTCAAACAACATATAGAAGCTAAGATCAGAGTTATGACGTGAGTTTATTGAAGTTGTAACATTGTTTAACATAAAGAATCTTTAAGAATGGTAATTTATCATCCCTGTGGATTAGACAAAAGGGTCCTTTCCCTTCCCTCAAGCCAAGTGATGGAGAGAGCTCAAGACAAATATGTAAGAGGGAAGCTAAAATAAAGAGAAAATAGCAGTAAATGAAAAAAAAAAAAACCATTCTATACATTTTTCACTGCAAATCCCAATGCAAAGGGAGTCAGGTCAAATTTGGAGAGAGGGAAGAGAATGTGCTCTAAAATTAATCTTAACTGTATGATACTGTTCATTTAATGGTAATTGGCTGGGAAGTTATGGGATCTTTCTGAGACAGCCAAGTTTGGAGAGGAAATACTCAGTAAAGCATACATGGAATCAGCAGTTGGATAAATATAAAGTCACTTCTTACTTATTCCAACAGAATTCAGGCTCTGTAATAAACTGTGATAGTGTATGAGGTTACCCAAGAGAGAGTGCCAAAAAAAGAAGTCTAATAACAAAAATGAAGAATGCTTATAGTTAGGGGATAGAATGACTAGGAGAGAGAAAAAAAAAAGAACAACAACAGCAACAAAAACAGCCATTCTGAGTCTTTGGAAATTACTGAACTGTAAAAGTCAAGGGAAGAGAGTTTAAGGAAGAACAATGTGCCAGCAATAAAGAGATCAGGACAGATAAAAAAGCAGAGAACAGAACATGTAACTGGTGATGAGGATGGTATTGCATATTTTTATCAATTTCAGAAGATGAGTAAGGACAGAAGCCAAATATAAAGAGTAGACAAAAGAATAATTAGAAAGTGGAGCTAGCATATACAGAATAAACTGATGCAAACTGGTTGATGAAGGGAAAGAGGAAAAATAGAAGATAAGTTGAGAAGATTGTAGAGTATAAGTTTTCTCTTAGTATGGGGATATTGCACATATTCATAGGCAAAGGGGAAATAAACTGGTTGGAAGAAAGAGGATGGAAATGAGCGTAAAGGGGAGACAAATTCCAGGGAACATAGGAGGAGCTTTGACAAGGAAGAAACAATAGGGCAGAGCAGGAGGAATCACAGACAGAAAGCAGGGAGGCAAGATTTATGTCTTACATTAGGTATCCCAGAAAGAGATTCTAGAATGAGAAGTCAACTCAGAACCTGAAAGCATAGTCAGTCAAAAAGGGGAAGAAAGAGCTCAAGCAAATATTTAGTTTTGAACATAATCTTGGCCTCAGACTGACTCCTGGAGGGACTCTGGAGTCTAAACTTTACCTCACAGTGATGGAACTTGGTATTCAGACTCCCAAGTAGTCAGCCAGTGGATAAGGACCACTCCAGGAAACAGACACTCAAAATTTCTGACTGTCAGCACTTGTGGGAGAAGGGATTAAAGTGGCCCAAGGATAATCCTCCAAAGAAAATTGTCTGTGTGAGCTGTTAGGGACAAAGGTCATTTGAGAGCTCAGAAATGGTAAACAGCATCTGAGGGTGTTTATATGGAGCACAGACGGTGTCCATTACAGTTTGGAATCCCCACTTAGACATTTACTATTTTTACATTTGCCTTTGAGGTATTTCTAAACTTCTTGGTCTCAAATGCCTATATCCTTTTAGTTAATTGGGAAGATTAAATGAGGTGGGTGCTAGTTCTCTTCCCCTTCAGAGATGGAGTGAAAGAAGAGATAGAATGCGGAGATCAAATGTATTTTAGAGGTTAAATTGATGAAATTGAAGAAAGTCACAGCTGCTAGTCTATATTTCTAAGGTTATCAGCTTTAAGTGAATAGGTTAAGTTTTGCTGAAGCTATTGTACTAAATATTTTCCACAATAATGAATCAAATAATTTTCAAGCAACGTGAGACTAGCCAGGATGAATTTCTAGAATCTAAGCAGGAATTTTATATGACATTGAATAATAATGCTTGATAATGCGCGGGTAGTAAAGAAAAGAAAAAGAAAACATGTACCAAAAAGGTGCAAAAAGGTTATAGATCAAAGTTGGCCATTGTAATGGGTTAACTTTGAGTGACCAATCAGGCGGTGAGGCCTGCAAGCTAGCGATGGAATAGTGGGAAGTCAAGAGTAGACCAGGGTAAGAGTAGAGAGATAAGGTCCAGCTGATATGAGTGACCAACACAGCTCTATGAATTAAGAGAGGGTGATTCTAGGTAGGTCCCTGGAGCAATAAAGATGAGGTACTATGAGCTTGGGTGTTCGTATGTCATTAAATTCCATAGAATGTAAGCAGTGGAAGGAGAAGATGAAAAAGCTGCCAGCCAGTGGTAAAGCAATAAATAAATGGTGTGTAATTGTGATAGGTGACAATGCAGTCAAGGAAAAGAGAATATGTGAATTAATGCTGTAAATGTTTAAGTGAGTATAACCTCAGAAAAAGCTTTCCTTCTTCCTTAAAATGACTTCTCTGCTTTTATTCTGGATACAAATGTCTCCTCAGACATTTCACGCAAAAATCATTCTCTTCTATTTTATCAACCTTAACTTGTTCCTTTCAATGAAGCCTTTCCCTTTTGCTTTCAGATAGGCTCAGGTCACTCTCATTAGATAACACATTACTAATGTCATTACTTTCCGCATGTTTTCTTCTCAACTTCTCAGAATCATGATCTATATCCATTGTCTCATCATTGAACTCCTAAAATGGGTTTCAGCTTCTGTTGTTATACAGGAGTTTCTAAATTTATTTGCAGCCACATCTAGAGATGATTATTATTATTTTTGCAAGTTTTATACCATTTGCCTTCTCCAGGACAGTTTTCTCCACGGATAGTCCAACCAAGAACTCCTTTTTTTCTTTAGCCTTCTCTGACCCTGCATTTTCTGGTTTTCTCTGAGGCCCCTCTATATATCTCCTGTGAGCATTATATTTTATTCTCTTTATTCTCATTTAAGGCTTTGTGTTCCATTCTCTCTCTTATTATATTTATCTTTTAAACCCATCTAATTCCATGTTTTTAAAATGTGAATCATGCATATATAGTGAAATATAAAAATATAATAAATACATGCAAAATAGTAATAAAATATCTTCACCCCTTTATTTATATTTCTGATATCCTTTACAGTTATTTATTTGAATGTCTGTCACTGAAACTTAACATGTCCTCCTACCTCTCATCTGTTGCCTTCCTTTCTTAAATATGATATCTCTTTTCCTGTTGTCACAAAAGAGGTTGAAACTTTAGATTTTCCAGTATTTTTTCATCACCTATTTCCATCTGTCAACAAGCCTCATTTCTTTGCTCCAGATGTTTGTCAGATTTTTTTATTTCTCTCCATTGCAACTACCAGCTCAGCACTGACTCAGCAGGAGTATCTCAGTAAATATTTTTGATTTCTTAATTTTGAGCTCTCAAAACGAGAATTGTATGTGAGTCCACAAAACAAGAAATCTTTGACATATGTAGCAATATTTAAATATTATTTACTTCTTCTTAAAAGTGTTTTTAAAATATTAATTATGTCACATGGATAAATTTTTTCCATATTCATAGTTAAGAGTAGATACACTCATTTAAACGTTAAACTTGTTTGTAGGAAATATTTATTACTGCTTGGAAATATTAGAGATATATGTCTCCCTATACTTTTTCCATATGTTTATTGACTTGAATTTAGAGAGAAAATAAAAGACTTAAAAATGAAGATTCTTGTAAAATTATTCAAACATTGATTTCCAGGTAATGTTATATAGACATTTAAGTGTCAAAATTTATATCATAGGAATAAAGTACAGTACTTTAATATTCTGTTTGAAGTTAAAACATGGCAGATGGTATTGCCAAGGGAAAATGTGAACCATAATGGAGTGAATTAGCTGAATTCAAAATAAAAACATGACTTGAAAAGTGGGCATGAATCCTGTTTTTGAACAATAGAGACTTGAGCTCTTTTAAAATGTAGCCAAATACAAAATAGGAATCATGTACGAGTTTAGTTTAGCTTAAAAAATCAGTTTCTTTCACCTATCATTGACTCTTCTTCCTCCTCTTGTTCCTCCTCCTCCTCTTCCTTTTCTTCTTCTTCCTCCTCCTCCTCCCCCTCCTCCTCTTCCGCCTCCCCCTGCTCCTCCTCCTCCTCCTCTGGTATTACTTGCTTTGTGAAAATTGAAATGTAATAATTTTCTCCATGCTGAAAAGTCATTTAATACTAACAACGAAAGATGTACAGGAAGCCCCATTAAGGTGTTAAAAATTTTGGTTAACTTCCCATGGTATATCATCTCTAACTGAAACACATACTGTAATTTTGTTTTATTTCCTTTTAAGCACCAGGATATATGTTTTCTCTCTTAATTTAGCTCTGTATTTCTGTGACTGTAAATAATGTGCCGAAAAGTTTTTCTTTCCATGGCAAAGATTCAAATTAACATGGGATCTTGCTGTTCTATAAGTACATATTTTCAAATGGTCTTTGATTATGTATATACTTTTTCAGTATGCTCAACAATATATAAAAGGTCTTGGTCGACAGTTTAACACCTGTTACGATAACAACAGTGTAGTGTAGTTTAATACCATCTCTTAGAGTATATTTTGCATCTTAAAGCAAGGGAACACATATATAAAAGAAATGGAATAAATTTGATTTACCATAGGAATAATGCTAGTAAGATAGGTTGCAAGTCATGAAACAAATTAAAAACTTCTTTATAATATTTTGATAATTCTAAGTCAGCTCATGAGCTCTAGAAATATAGGCTCTGGGCAGCTAGTTGTTAAATATTTGGTAAATTCATAGTTATAGGAAAATATCAAATATATATTGAATATATAAAGGTGCATAAACATGGACTATTCAAGAAAATTATAAATGTGAACAAGCTAATATTATATATATGTACATGTATATATTAAGTATTTGTTTAAGTGAACGGATGGGCAATGAGGCAGGGTGTAAATACATATATAACATGAAAAATGAACTATAACATGGTATAATATTTTTAATGTGCTATGAAACATTATATATGTGTGTATATGTATATAAATATTTTTTGTGAATAATTTCCGCTTCTCCAGTGTGTGCTATTCATACACATAATAATTGTCCTATATAATTACTCAAAATTGCAATGTAGTGAATCAAGAAAGGCTCAAATGTAAACTTAAGAATAGCAGACCAAGAAAGAAACAAATTGACAAATAAGTTAAATAATTTTGAAGCTTAAACAGAAAGAACAACTCAAATGGCCTATATCTTTATTTTCGCATAAAAGAAAAAAAAATATTTCTGAAGTTGTTTACAGGAAAGACAACTTTTCTCACCACAACACTTCAACATTGTCATTGTTCAAGCCCCTACACTTATGACTTAAAGAGACTAGCAAGTTTTAAGTATTTCTAATCAGCATTTTTCTCAGATACTTATTTACCCATTTGCCTCTGCCATTAACAATGGACTTTATGAGGGTACCTAAATCCAATTTATTTTGTATCATCAGCTCCTAGCACATAATAGATACCTAATGAAATATTTGTTGATGAGTGCATCAGTACAGTGCAAGAATAAGTTTGAGAATCAACCACAAAACCAACAATAATAACAAAAAATTTGAAAAGTGCAGTAGTGTCCAAGGGTAGACTGGTTTTATATTTTCATCCTTTTAGCACAGGGTTCTGCTACCTGTGGTTGAGTGCTTTTTATATTACAGGATTCTTTAATCAATAGCAACATATTTAAGACTTGAAAAATGATTTGGGATAGGGCTGTAATACTTTCTCAGACAAAACTGCACATAAATGAAGAAAAAGAAAATGTGAATAAGGCCTCACAGAAAAAGAGAACGCTCTACATTTCATTTTCATTCAGGAGATTAAAAATGTCCAATCATGTACTCATAAAATATATTCAAACTTTTACAATATTATCTTATTTTACTTATGATCTGAAGATGTAGCCATGGACATGTTGACTTACAGAGTATTTAGTTTGTATGAATTTTGAGTGATTCTAGTGCATCTGCTAAGAAATTGGAAATTACAAGCAGCTTTTGTCAAATTAAAAGCTTATGCTCATGTAAAGGCTAGCTACTATTTTTCATCTGTAGGGTTTTTATTTGGCTTTCTTTTTTGTTTCTCTTACTTTTTTGCATGTAGGATAACCCACTGTTGACCCCCACGCTAGGAGAGGACACAATGACATTCTCGATTCTCTTCTTGACCAAGGCCAGCTGCCGACATAAAAGAATTACCTGATCTTCATTTTAGTGCCAGCATGAACATTTTTTGGTTATCTCAGGTTTTCTTTATCATATGTGACAAAGGATCTAAATCATACTCACTTAGGGAAGCCAGAAAAGTAGGAAGAAATGGCACATTTATTGTAAAAATTGCAACTCAAATTTGAGCTCTAGGGAAACAGTTTAGCAATCAAAGAAGAGAATTTTAAATCCAGAGAAAATGATTAATTCCAACTAGTCTTGCTTTTCACAACTGTTCACATATGTAGAGTATAAGGATAACATTTAATACTGTTTCTCTTAAAAAATAGACTTATTTATTATTTTCTTTCACTCCGTTACCCTTCTCACACAAAAATCAGAGCTTTGTCACTAATGTTAGCTTTCTCAAATTTATTCACGAGCATTTATAATAATTTGAATGTGTATTTTTTCAGCTGGAATATAACTGCTTGTGACAGGAAAAAAAAAAGTTTTTCCTGAAAAGTATACCTGTATCTAGACTAATCCTGATGTCCATCTGTACAGTTGTCAGAAGACAAATACAATTAACTTTCAGGGTCCTTTAAGAGTTTGCTAGGCCTTTGGGCACTCCAGTGCTACCAAATGTGATCTTTTTACCTATTTATCCAAATGTCAATAATCAGTTGGAAATTAACTCACGATATGTGTTCATTGCACTGTTTTCCTGCCCAAAACTGTTAAAGAGTCTAATTAAGACAATAAAGTTATTTGTATTATGACAGTTTCTGATAAAATTTCTATAATTCTGAAAGCCACTTTTAAATGTCCCTTATAAAATTATATGTTTTTAAATTTATAAGTGCAAGCTTATTTAAACAAAGAACATTTTTTAGTTTAACAAATACTACTTTATTATCCAGATAAAATTTAGTTACACAATATACCATTTGATTTGGACAAGTTTAATATTTTCTGGATTTGAGAAAGTATTTTTAGTAGGGCTACATGTACCCATTTGATACTCTAAAATCAATTTTTCTTGGCTATATCATATAGTGAACACGTATTTCACAACTGCAAAATTTGAAGTCAGATAGGTTCAAAATCAATAGTAATTTCGTCAATGTTAATATCAGTAGGGTCTCAAAAACCAGGGACAAATATTTGCATTTCTTCCTATTGCTAAAGACCACATTTAGATACCAAGAATCTATGTTCATTAATGATATCTCAGGTGCATCTATGTAAGTTATTACCTTAAATTACAAATCTCTTTGTGCAGTTTTACGAGCTTGGAGAGGGTTCTTTCTCTACATTTGGTTTATAATCCTCAAAGGTTCTCAAGGTGCAAATTCCATTCATTTCTTTACTTTCAATTTCAGTTTAAGGGGCAAATAAATTATTATTTGCTTGACATAAAATGTTTACTTAATTTTGATAGGTTTAAAACCTTTTACATTTATTCAGTTGATAAATTAGTTAACTCTAAAAGTGATTCCTACACAGTAAGATTTGGCTTCACAAAAATGATACCATATCTAATCACTACTGTTTTCCACAGGAAAAGAATTGTGTAAATTCTGGATTAAAAATAGTTTTACTTAGAATAATTTTATACATAATTTTTTTATATTTATCTCAGCCTCTTCCATGAAAGTATCACAAATTTAAAATGAATAGGGATTACTTGGAAAAAAAGAGAGTGACTTCTTTCTCAATGCTAAGACCTTTTTCATATTTTGTTTTCTGTGTGTGTGTCTGTGTGTTTTTGTTTTTTTGTTTTTTTTTTTTTTTTTTTGAGGCAGAGTCTCACTCTGTTTCCCCTGCTGGAGTGCAATGGTGTGATCTTGGCTCACTGTGGACTCTGCCTCCCGGGTTCCAGTGATTCTCCTGCCTCAGCCTCCCAGGTAGCGGGGACTACAGGCACATACCACCATGCTAGGCTAATTTTTGTATTTTTAGTAGAGAAGGGGTTTCACCGTGTTGGCCAGGCTGGTCTCAAACTCCTGACCTCAAGTGATCCGCCTGCCTTGGCCTCCCAAAGTGTTAGTATTACAGGCATCAGCCACTGTGCCAGGCCTGTTTTGTGGTTTTAAATATGGAGATTTCTTGTTACACATCTTATAGCTAAGGAAAAATAACATTTGATATAATATCATTATATATTTCTGTGTTATCTTTCTATTTGGTGAGACAATGTATTCTAGGGAAGACAATATAGGCCTGGATTAGTAAAGCCTGAGTGTGGTTCTTGGCTTGCCCTCTTATTGGCCATGTGGACTGTGGATCATTTACTTCCTAGTCATAATTACCATAGCTGTGAGAATTAGGGCTAAGTAGGTTAGTTGGTACACAAGTAATTGTGCTTTTTACAATTACTTTTAATAGCAATAAACACATTTATTTGTGTACCAACCTATAAATAGTTTATTTAATCTGTTCACTCAAAATAATATTTTTATTAGTGCATTTGCAAGTAGATTAATATTAAGTAAAATCTTTAATGTGCACATTTCTTATGTGAACTTTGGAATATGTTAAAAATAGATGACAAGAATCAGATTAGACAAGTAAGCACATGTCTGTCCTGGTCTCACAGTTCCTCCTTCACAGTATAACATTACCTGCCATTTTAATACATATTTTTCCTGAAAAAGTTAAGTGTAGCAATACATTTCATTTGCCAGTCAGTTATTTTATATTGAATAACATTTTTCATCCACTGAGAGCATAACTTAAAGTCTTAAAAATCTTGACATTAATAAAAGTGTAGATTTTTAAATGCCTTCTTAATTATATCTTACCAATAAAATATTAGTTGGATTTTATTGGTAAGAAAAACAAAGTTTTTCCTTTCTGATTTATAAAGCTTGTAAATATGAATGAAATTTTCTTCAGGATTAATATAATTGAGATTGTAGCCATAACTCATTTTTGTTTGTCTGTAAAACTCTACAGTGTTTATTTTACACAGCATTTTCAAGAAAAATATCAACTGTTAAAACAAATTAAACAATATACATAAATAATACATATATTTTTATTTAGTGAAGTATCAATTTGTACTTAAATAACTCCAGCGAGTATAAACAAAATATAAGTCTTTAATTTTTCTGTATGCAGTCTCACTGATTCTTACATGACTATTCACATATATTATTCAAATATGCTGATGAGGCTGCAGGAAAAAGGGAATGCTTAAACACTGTTGGTGAGGATGTAAATTAGTTCAGCCACTGTGGAAAGCAGTTTGGAGATTTTACAAGGAACTTAAAGCAGAGCTACCATTCAAATAATCCCATTACTGGGTATATACCCAAAGGAAAATACATCATTATACCAAAAAGACACGTGCACTCATATGTCCATCAACCTGCTTTTCACAATTGCAAAAATGTAGAATAAACCTAGGTGCCCATCAATAGTAGACTGCAAAAAGAGAATGTACATATATACCGTGGAATACTGTGAAGCAATGAAAACAGCCCTTTTGCAGCCCCATGGCTGGAGCTGGAGGCCATAAACCTAAATGAATTGATGCAGGAACAGAAAAGCAAGCACTGAGTGTTCTCACTTATAAGTGGGAGCTAAGCATTGAGCACACATGAACATAAACATGGGAACAAGAGACACTGTGGACTACTTGGGGAAGGGGGGAGCTACCCATTAGGTACTATGTTCACTATTTAGGTGCAATATAACTATTAAGAACTAAAAAAAATTACAATAATTTTTAAAAATTAGGAAATATACACCCAGCTTTTGAAGCAATGCTTCCCATATTTTTAAAACTTTATTCACTGCTGATGTCTGATAGTTGGATAAAAACTTCAGTAGATGTAACTTCAAATTAAGAATTAAGAAGGAATTATATTTATCTAAAAGCATAGATTTCTGTATAGTCCTATGAATACTGAATTTTTTGAATGAATGAGTGAAATACATGGATTATATACATTCTGTTTTTCTACATTTTATTTTATGACATGTTGTTTTATTTTGGCATACTCTATGTGTTCTTTCTGCATGATATTTTCTTCCACATCCCCCCCCATTACATTTTGTTTTATAAGATTACTAAAATAAGAATTTCTGGTTTTGCGTAAAACTGTATTTTAAGATGACTTCATAAGATAAAATAAAATCCAAACTAGAATAGTTACATTTAGCAGTCTAAGTGGACAAAATAAAAAGTTATGATGCATTCATGTCTATATTCATAAATTAAATATGTATTTACCACACAATTTCTAATTACCTTGTGCTGAAGGAGTAATAGAGAAGAAAAATAGAGGAGTGATCACTGTCCTTGTTGAGCTTACAGTCTAGTGGAGGCAAAAAATATTTATAATAAATGATAATGTAAGGAAATACAAGTGGAAATTTGCCATTCTAATAATCTGTGTTGTGAAGCAGAGCACATGGTACAGGGAAGACACAGAAGACTTCTGGAAAGAAATAGTTGAGATATGAAAAGTAGGAAGTAATTAGGCAAACAGGTTGAAGAAGAGCATTTGAGACAGGAAATAGCAGGCACAAAAGGTATTTTGGTAGGATGTTGAGTGCATCCTATGATTTGTATGACTGGTTAACTATTTTTTTATGATAAAAATTATTTTATTGGAAACAAACACACTGTATATTAACTTCTGAAATGTATTATTTTTATTCTAGTATGAATGTCACTACTGTTACTAGTAATGTCTTTTTGCATAGCTCTGCATACTACAAATAAATGTACATAAATACTACAAATTAACAATTTAATTTCAGCCTCTTGTTCTGGACTGAATGGGGACAAATGCCCTGTATTGGAAAGGCTCGCTTGGATGGCTCAGATAAGCTTGTCCTTGTAAGCATGGGAATAGCATGGCCGAATGGCATCTCCATCGACTATGAGGTCTGTTGGATTTCTTTTCAGTATTTAAAGTGCATTAACTGACAACTTTCGTTTACCTACTTTTAGTGTTCCTTTATTTTCTTAATAAAACAATCAAATATAGTCTGTAACATTACTTCTCAATCGATATTTAGGAAAACAAATTGTACTGGTGTGATGCTCGCACAGACAAGATAGAGAGAATCGACCTTGAGACTGGAGGGAATCGCGAGATGGTGCTGTCAGGAAGCAATGTGGATATGTTTTCAGTTGCAGTCTTTGGGGCTTACATCTACTGGTCTGACAGGTAATTTATTTTTTCATAAGTATTTGAGTCTCAAAATGTTATTTCAGTGCCAGTTGCTTTACCCTTGTAGGATTTGCCATTTCTTAGCAAGGTCGCAAAAAGGATCCCACAAAGCCATGTAATTTCCACAGAAAAGGCAGGTACTCTTGTTATTCCAAGCGCAAGCATTTCAATGTCACAGACTAAAGTTGGTTTCTTTTCCTTCTGTTGGCCCATCTGTTATCTTCAGCTTAAGTAACTGGCTTGACTTTAATTAGTCGAAGATTGTTGATCATGTATGTTCAACTTTTTGGCAGAGCACATGCAAACGGGTCCGTCAGAAGGGGCCACAAGAATGATGCCACAGAAACGATAACCATGAGAACTGGCCTTGGAGTCAACCTGAAGGAGGTTAAAATATTTAACCGAGTAAGAGAGAAAGGTCAGCACTCTTTAAATAATATATAATACGTATATTTTATGTGATTTCTCTCCAATTTTTAAAAACATTTGTCAAACTTAGAAATTCTTCTATGAGTCTAAAACCTCAAAACCTTGTCTTTACATCTAATTTCCTGCAAGTATCACCGAGTAGCCTAATACAATAAATATGTCATATTTCATACAAAAGCGTACTTGCCCAGGACAGCACAGGTACATGGACATGTTACATACCTGGCATGTCTTGATTATAGGTTTTGGCTAAGGAATATAGAAAAACTTGAAACATGTATTGATTGGATAAAAAATTAAAAGCATAAGTAGGATATTAGAGAGTAAAAGGCAGTTGAAATTTTTATACATAATATGAATCATATTATATATAAGTGATTATGGTCCCAAAGGTGATGCTGTTAGTGTAAAATATTTCCAAAATCATTACTTCCCTAAAATATTTATTTTAAACTTATAGGACAATGATTTGGGTATTTAAAATTTGTTTACCTCCATTAAAATAAATTGTAACTAACTTTTTTATATCAAAGGAAGTTATAATAATGTTGGAGATAATAATAATGAATTCACAAAGGAGAATTAGACTGGTGAAGAAATTTTAATTGCATATTATATCTTCACTTGAAATTGGAGTAAGAACTTATGCTCAGCATATTTAGGAGGTTAGGCACATTGTAGTATAGATTTCTTTGATGCTTTCCATATCTCATAGATAGAGTTTAAAGCAGTGCATTATTTCTGGTGATATCAATTCATGTTTTAAATGAACAATATATGAAACACTATAATCTAAGTATCAGGTTTCAAAAAGATTTATATACTTAACTGGCTCATTAAGGGAAAAATTTAATGCTTAATTTGGATGGTGAATGAAACAGAATATGATTTTCCAAACAAAGAAACCCAAGATTTAAACTGCTGTGCTTTTTAAAAAACAATACTTTTTAAATTTTTTATTGACCAGCTTACAATTAAGAGCAAAAAGAGAATATTCAACATCAAAGTTTTAATATTTCTTTATGGAGAATTTTGTTTCAAAAACAAAAGAAAAACATAAACATGTGCACGTGTGTATCATTTTTCTTCATTAGGGACCAATGTTTGTGCCAGGGACAATGGTGGCTGTAAGCAACTCTGTCTTTATCGAGGAAATTCCCAGAGAACTTGTGCTTGTGCCCATGGATATTTGGCAGAAGATGGAGTTACTTGCCTGAGGCATGAAGGCTATTTGTTGTATTCAGGAAGAACAATATTAAAAAGTATACATCTTTCTGATGAAACCAATTTAAATTCCCCAATAAGGCCGTATGAGAATCCACATTATTTCAAGAATGTCATAGCCTTGGCTTTTGACTATAATCAAAGAAGAAAAGGTACCAACCGAATCTTTTACAGTGATGCACACTTTGGAAATATACAGCTTATTAAAGACAACTGGGAAGACAGACAAGTAATTGTTGAAAGTAAGTACAATAATTCAATTTTAAATAGGTGGAAATGAGTATCATTTAGATTACTAGAGAAATAATAGTGGTAATTGCATGTAGCAATTACATTTTCCTAGAGTTTATATTCAGGAATGAATGTGACTACATCATCTAACCCCCACCCCCCACCCCCCACCAAATGTCAAAGAAGAAATTAATTGCTAGCATGTACAGCAAATTATAATTATTAGCTTCTAATCATGGAAGGTTTAATATGTTTTATCATAATGTTTCTTATAAATAACTGTACTAAAATTCATGAAAAATCGTTTTTCAGTATAAAACTATTCTAATTGATTTTTTTTTCCAGTGGGCAAATTGTATCTTTAAGAATATCTGTTCAGTAATAGTTAATCATAGTTTCTCAAGCAAACATCAGAGATTTTTTTCTGTATATATGTATATATATATAAAAAATATATAATATATAAAATATTTATAATATATATAAAATATATATAATATATATGATATATAATATATATGTAGCAGACTTGAGAAAATGTTATGGAAATGATCTAATATTTTTAATGTTTTTATGGGACATAATTATTCAAGCATAATGTTCAGTGAGGATTATCCACATAATTTAGGGAAACCTTTTTCCTGTCATTCAAGTTTAACGTAAACCATCTTCTTGTTCTTTACACAACTTCTCTCTTCTTGATATCTTTGTGTGATTTCCATATATTTCCCATTCTTCCAGTTTCACTATGTGGAAATCAATTTTTTCTTTGCTTTCTAAATTGCAAAATAATATATAAATTTGTTGTAGAGTGTTCAAATAATATGGATTTGAATATGAAATCCCTGACTCATCTCTGCAACCATCAATCCTGTTTACTTACGCATAACTAACATGTGACATGCCCCAGAATTTTGTTAAGTATGTGTGTGTAATTTTTAATTATAAAAGTGGAATGATACCAAATATATTATTCAGCTAACTGCTTTTTTCGCTTACTATGTATTGCAAAGCTTTTATTTTATTACATGAGGCTTCATTTTACACTTTTGAAAGCCTGTACCTAGTTCTATACTAAAGGTAAGCTAGTTTATTTAATCATTTTTTAATAAAAATTTAGATTTCAATAACTAAACTATAGCTATCCAAGCCTGTATGTGTGGTGGACATTTTCTAAAGAATGGATACAATGAGTGTGTCACTTCAAGGTAAATGACGTACTGTGTGTGTTGCAAATGGTAAAAACCAAACTCTGAAGTAAAAAAATTAGAATAGAAGTCTTGTATCCACCACAGTAACCTTGACAGCTTCCCAGTACTTACAGGCTTTTCTGTTGACATGGTGATAATATTAATGCATGTGATTTGGGATTACTGCATAATGAAATGTGTCAACATTTAGAAGATATGCATAAGTTAAAGAACCAATATTTTCAAATGACATGATAAAATCATGCATGAGTAAATGATTTATTCAAAGTGCAAGATAGACCAATGAATTTTAATGTAATAGAGGATGAAAAGTTCATCACTATGGTTTCAGATTCCACACTGCAACTAACCTTTAAGTAACCAAAACTTGTCACGTGTTGGTGTAGTATGAAAGAATACTCAGTTATCTGCAAAGGCTATTATTAAAACGCTCCTCTCTTTTCCAATTACACAACTTCGGGAGGCTGGAAGCTCTTCATATGCTTCAACCAAAACAACACAATGAGAGGATAAAGAGGCATATAGGAGAATCCAGCTGTCTTTTAGTAAGATGGATATTAAATATATTTGTAACATTGTAAAACAATGATTCCTCGTTATTATTTCTTGTTATTATTTTTGAAGAAATAGTTACTTTTCTTAGAAGGTGTTATTTAGATGAACACAATTGTTGCATTATTCTAACTTTAAAAACATTGATAAATATTTAAAACAGTTTAAGTTTAAATTTCTAATATGATAAATAGATATAGACATGACCCACATACACAGACTCTGGAGTCTTCAGTAATGATCAAGAGTGTAAAGATCCTCAGATCAAAAAGATTGAAAATTACTCTTCTGGGCTAAGCATTCAGAAAATGTTTAGTACAAAGACATGAAAAGCATGGAGTAGACAAGGAGTCATTTGGTATGATTGAAATGCAGATAGTATGGCATGAATTGGTGTGAGATGAAGTAGGGAATGACATGATGTTGAATGTCTTGGTCTGCCAAAATAAGCAGCTTAAAAATAAAACAATTTTATTTAGGTATAGTTTACACATCATACAATGCACCAAAAAGTGTACACTCAATCTTTTTTGGTATATTACATTATAATTTTTAAAATTGGGGTAAATATACATGTATATCCACATATATAAAATAACATTTGAGATTTTACCTGTTTTTAAGTGTACAATTCAGTGGCTTTTATTGCATTTCCAGTATTTTGCAGCCATCAACACTATATTTCTAAAATTTTTTCATCACTTCAAACAGAAACTCTGTGTAAGACAATATCTCCCCATTTCCCCCTTTCCCTGGCCCTTGGTAATGGATATTTTCTGTCTCTATGAATTTGCTAATTCTAGATATTTCATATAAGTGGAATCATCATGTATTTGTCCTTTGCACCTGGCTTGTTTCACTTAGCGTAGTGTTTTCAAGGTGCATCCATGCTATAGCATGTATCGGAACTTCATTCTTTTTATGGCTGAATAATATTTCACTGTATGTACATACCACATATTTTTATCCAGTCATTTGTTTAAGGACACTTGGGTTGTTTCTACACTTGGCTATTATGAATAATGCTGCAATGAACATTGGTGTACAAATATCCAAGATAAGATGATGAAAAAAAATGAGAGTGTTGAAATGCTAATGCATATATATATATATATATATATATATATATATTCATATCATAGAGTATTAAAAGTGGGATTTATATTTCATGAGATCACTCAGTGTTATGTTTAGGTTTGATGTATGTACATACCACATATTTTTATCCAGTCATTTGTTTAAGGACACTTGGGTTGTTTCTACACTTGGCTATTATGAATAATGCTGCAATGAACATTTGTGTACAAATATCCAAGATAAGATGATGAAAAAAAATGAGAGTGTTGTAATGCTAATGCATATATATATATATTTTTTCATATCATAGAGTATTAAAAGTGGGATTTATATTTCATGAGATCACTCAGTGTTATGTTTAGGTTTGATGAAGTGTAAGGGTTGTGAGTGCCGTGTCTGAAGGCAAAGATGCCCTAGGAGGTTTTGTCATATTTTAGATCCTGTTTCAACCATAGTAAATTAAACTGAAAACTTTTTAATTAAAGTATACATGCAATCAAATCATTCTAATTCTCTCATCCAAAATCAAAGCCAGTAGAATTCATGACACTTTACTGACTGTAGGAAAGTGTTGAAACATATATAGGGAAGTGAAACATGCTGGCCAGGAGTTTGAAACATCGGTCGAGCCCGGGGTTCAAATCAGTTTGCTGTTTGTTTCCTCTGTGCTTTTATGTGTTTATTTCCTTACCTACAAAATGGAAAATCAACCCATACATTTTCTATGAAAATTTTATGAGAAAGGGTATCTAAAGAATATATAAATAAGCATGATTTTAATACAAAATTATTTTACTGTATTTGTGACACATTTGTGGATCATTTAGGGCAGCGGTCCTCAACCTTTTGAACAACAAGAACTGGTTTGATGGAAGATAATTTTTTCATGGACGAAGGCAGGGGATGGTTTCGGGATGAAACTGTTCCACCTCAGATCATCAGGTAATAGTTAGATTCTCAAAAGGAGCACACAATCTGGATCCCTCATAATAGCGTTTGCGCTCATATGAAACTCTAATGCCATTGCTGATCTGACAGGAGGTGGAGCTCAGATGATAATGCTGAGTCACCTGCTGCTCACCTCCTGCTGTTCCTCCTGGCTCCTAACAGGCCATGGACCAGTACTGGTCTGTGGTCCAGGGGCTGGCAACCCCTGATTGAGGACGATGATCTTTGTCTTAAATTATTTTTAGCATATGAATTAGGGTAGTTAGACAATCAGAAATAATTACAATAATTATAGATATAAAGTAGTGCATTAAGGTCTGACTAAAACTTAAAAATTATAATTAGTCTGTATTGATAGTTTATGTGAATCTTTCTGAATATCCTCCCTACCACACCCCACCTCCTGCCAAGAAGTTGCCGTTTGCTTAACCATTGCAATCCTCTCTGAAAGCTTTTTAGGTGAATGTATAGTTTAACTTGCCAGACCAAAAAAGAAAACAGACAAAACAAATCAAAACTAAAACCCTCAAAACACCCAGTTATTGGCACATATAAATAAATATAAGTAAGATGTAAAATGTGTTTCCATCTAGTTATTCCATTTTATTAAATCTGAAAAACTATATATTCTTTTGTTACATCTCTAACTTGTTACCCAAAACTATATTCATGTTTTTAAGTATTCATGTTTTAAGTATTTAACTAGATTCACATTTTTAGGTATTAAAAATATTTCACAATCAGATTCAGACTTTGATCCTTCATATAGCTGAATATAAGAAATGGATGGGATAAAGGCTTTCTTCTTTAACTTCCCAATTCACATAGAATGAACATTTTGGTCTCAGGTTTAAAAGAAGACAATAGCCATAAAATACAATTCAATATTAATTAAGTGCTTACAGTGTGCCATAGATTATTAGGTATGAGCAAATAAGGATGAAAATGTCTTCCTTCTACCCTTTGGAAGTTCACAGTATAAAAAGAGGAAAATGCAGTAGTTAACTTTTCCTATGAAGAATCAAGATCCCTGGTGAAGACACTGTTAAAGGTCTACACTTTTAGGCCATCTCTGACTTTAAAACCGCAGTAACGATTTATAAAATATATTTAAAATGAAAATTGGAGATAGCTAATCTCAAAAAGCAAGATAGACTTTTCTTTGAGTGATAAACAGAACAGAAATACAAAGCAGAGAAAATGACTGAAACAGAATTCTGAGATTCCAGGCTACATAGATGCTACAGAGAGACAGCATCTAAAAAGAATTTACTTAATCCAAGGACTGGGGAATACTGCCCCACAGGGAAGCAAGGCTGAAGTAAAGCTGTGCCATCTACTGTAAGGCCAATGACTTGTAGGAAGTGACTAACCCTAGAAGCTTAGAGGCCACAGAAACTGCCTTATGACCAGCTCTGATGCAAGTCCATTGCAAGTTATTGACTCTACAAGCTCTCATATGCTCTGTGGAGCAAAAACTCAAATGAATTATGAAGGAGAAGGCTGCAGTTTAAGGCGCAGAGGTTGAATGAAGTCCACTCTAAAGCCACCCAGTAGAGAGAAGTGAGTACTAAAAGAGAGGTTAAAAAATAACCCCTTTAGGATGCTCAAATTCAATTTCCACAACACATGGATTCTTAAGAAAGACAGCTTTAAAAACCCCACCAAGCAGAAGATGAATGAAAATGAAAATGATAGAAGAATCTGAAGAATATTTACTTGGGGTTCATCAACGAGGCAAAGAAAAAAAAAGTATGAAAAGAACAAGAAATAGGGACATCCAGGAGGCCAAATATACATATGTAAGAAAAAAAATTTGATAAAATTAAAACAATTAAATATCTTGGAAATAAAAAATATGATCACTATAATTAAAATTAAAAAGAAATCTCTATTGATAAAATAAAAATTATATTGGACTAGTGAAAGTGATAATGCATAAATAAGATGCTAATTCATTAATAAGAAATTAATTAATGTTAGAGACAGTAAGATACAAAAAACATGAGAACACTTGTGAAACTTGGAGGATAAACTAATAGATTTAATAGTCTTTTAGCTAATAAATGTTGACAAATGGCAAAGAAGAGACAGATGATAGAAAAGTAATACTCAAAGTGATAATGACACAGAGTTTACTAGAAACGAAGAAAGAAATGTCTCTAGATGGGAAATTTGCTGTAAGTGTTAAGAATAATAAAATTAAGTCAGCAACTGAAGTAAAACTGCAGAACATCATGAAAAGGGAAAATCTTAAGATGCTACCAGAAGTGGTAGACACTATCTGCAGAAGAAAGACAATGGTATTTAAACAGACTTCTCATTAGCAACAAGAGTAAAATCTTCAGACTACTAAGGAAATAGATAATTCTATAACTGAATTATTAAAGATGGAGGGAAATAACATTGTTTTAGGAATATAAAGTCAGTAACAATATATCTATATATTCCCACTAATAAAAAAAAATGTAAAGTAATGGCATAAGAAACTTAACAGCTTCAAACTTAAACTAGTGTCCTCAAATGCCTGTAATCTAAGTTAACAAATTTCACATCTTACATTGTAGCTAAGTATATATGTTTCTGTTTTACCAAACAATATGCTTATTTAGTGGGATGCATTCTGATGTTTTGTTTTAACCAAGCATAGCATATTTTTTTGAAAAAGCAAACATTGCTTAATATAAATTCAAATGGTGTCCCTACATCCAATGACTAATTGAGAAATGTGATTAGGCTTGGAGCGGTGGCTCATGCCTGTAATCCCGGCACTCTGGGGAGCTGAGGTGGGTGGATCACTTGAGGCCGGGAGTTCGAGACTAGCCTGGCCAACGTGGCAAAACCCTGTCTTTACTAAAAATACAAAAATTAGCTGGGCATGTTGGCGTATGCCTGCAATTCCAGCTACTCAGGAGGCTGAGATATGAGAATCAGTTTAACCTAGGCGGCAGAGGTTGCAGTGAGCCAAGATTGCACCACCATACTCCAGCCTGGGTGACAGAGCATGACTCCCCACGCCCCCCCGCTACCACCCCCCCAAAAAAGTAATGTGATCTTAAAAAAGCTATTCTTAAGCTAGTAATAACAACAAAGTATTCACAAAACATTAACATAGAACATTTTAAAATGTTTATGAAGGACATAAAAGATAATCTTAAAGGGGGAAAATGTTACTTTCATGATGCAAAAAGTCAATTTCCATAGCTATGGAAAATTATCCCAAATTATCTGTAAATTTAATGCAATTCAAAATGCCAAAATGTCTCAGTGTGGTGGCACACACCTGTAGTCCTAGATCCTTGGAAGGCTGAGGTGGGAGGATCTCTTGAATCCAGGGTTTTGAGGCCATAGTGAGCTATGATTGAACCACTGAACTCTAGCCTGGGTGACAGAGTGAGACCCTGTTTCTAAAAACAAACAAAAAGCAACCAAAATGATATTTTAATGAAACTGCACATGTTGATAGTAGAATTCACATAGAAGAGCAAAATATCACCAATTGCCAAGGCAATTTTGAAGAAATATAAATTTGTAGTCTCTCCTTGACACAATTGTCTTTATTATTAAAAATAACACAATATGATATTACCAATAAAAACAATTAAATGAAAAAGAACAGAGGGCTCAGAGGCAGATCCATATTTATATATAACTTGTATATAAATTGGTTATACATTGCCTAGTTGGCATTACAAATAAATTGAAAAATAATGAATTTAATGAATTATACTAGAACAATTTATATGAAAAAATGAAACAAAATGTTATCTCCAACTCAAACTATATTCAAAAATTCAAGCATTTTAATGGTGTAAATATGATGAGCTTTTTTAATATCAAAGAATACAGAATATCTTTATAAACTCAGGGCAAGAACAGATTTCACAAATTATACACAAAAATCAGGAAGTATAAGTTTAGTATATTTTATCTCACTGAAATTAAAAACTCTTTGCAGCAGAAGCTATGTAGAAATTTAAAAGACAAAACAAAACACTAGTGGTGTATAGTTGTAATCCTTAAAAGCAACAAAGGATTGCAACTGAAGTTTATAACGTACCATTACAGAGATGAAGATAAATACGGACAAGTTATGCTAGGGGACAGAAAAGAAAATATAATCATACTAAAGTATAGTCAATCTCTCCAACTATCAAGAAAATTTATAATGAAACAATCAGATTTTCCACCCATAATTTGCGAAAAGTTTTTAAAAGTTTTGTAATGAGGAGAAACCAGACTTTCACACACAATTGATGAGAATTACAATTTTGTACAACTACTCTGAAGAGCTATTTGTAATGTTTTGAAATTTTGAAATGGTTCATATACTTTCGCCTAGCAATTCACACTTTTAGAGAGAATAATGGTTCATTGTGCAGTACTAAAAAAAAGAACTAGTGCTACATCTATTTACATAGTTATTTTAAACACAATTTGATTAAAACAAATAATACAACACAATAAAAATATTCTCAAATGATACTATGGTTGATGTGATATTGAAAACTATGTAAACAATACAACATATTGTTTTTGAAATAACATAGTAATATTTTCAAATTTTAGCAATTTTTTTGATAATTATATAATCATTATGTGAGATGTTTTCATTACAAACAGAAGGCAACTCCCTGTACTAATTTTTGAAACTTTTCTGTAAGCCTAAAATTAGTTCAAAATTTAAAAATTAAGCACATTAAAAATCATACACCATCAACATCTTGCTTTCTCTGGAGAGATAAAAGAAAAAAGAAAGAGAAATGGTATTGAGAGAACTATATACTTTCAACAATAGCTATAATAAGTTTGCTCTTAAAAATATGAAGCATTTATAGCAAAATGGTAAGGTTTCTCAAGTCATATTCTCTCTACTATTCTATACATCTAAAACATTTAATGAAGTATACATAAATAACTTTCAAAATAATCACTTTTCAATATTAACAGATACCATTAGTAAATTAATTGGTCAAATCTCATATATATGCATGTTTGGAATTTAATTGCATTAGCAACCATGTTGAATGACATGATAGTTGCCTCCTATCTGCCCTTCTTTTCTTTATATTTATAGACATTGACTTTTGTTTAATCTCCAGCTTGATACTGTCAACAAATTGCAATGAGATATAATTCCCACATTTGTGATTAGGATTCAAACTTGTAAATAATAGCTTTATAATATTTTTAGATTGCTTTTTCAAGACTCCTGGTAGCAATACTTCACTTTTTTTTTTTTTTTTTTTTTTTTTGAGGTGGAGTTTTTGCTCTCATTGCCCAGGCTGGATTGCAATCCAGCCTGGATTGCATGATCTTGGCTCGGCTCACCACAACCTCCGCCTCCCGGGTTCAAGTGATTCTCCTGCCTCAGCTTTCCAAGTAGCTGGGATTATAGGCATGCGCCTCCACGCCCGACTAATTTTGTATTTTTAGGAGAGACGGGGTTTCTCCATGTTGGTCAGGCTGGTCTTGAACTCCCAACCTCAGGTGATCCATTCGCCTTGGCCTCCCAAAGTGCTAGGATTACAGGCGTGAGCCACCGCGCCCTGCCAATATTTCACTTTTAAGTTATAATTATATTTCACTGGAAATATCTTTCTCTCTTCTTTTAAAAGGGCTATTTGCTTATTGTTTAGGAGTGTTTCAAAACACATCTGGTTTTGTTAATTGTTCTTTTTTTTGACTTAAAAAGGCTAAAAAATCAGTTTTTAGAATGCGTATATTTTTAATTTGTTCATATAATACAGATATTCATTCTCAAAATGTAAGAATTTTAGCTTTTCAAGTTTCAGTTTTCATAAAACCGAAAAGGATACTTTTAGTCATCTACATTTATTAGCTAAATCAATTTTAAGATTGCCTATTTAGATAATTACAACTATTGGAAAGGTCTAATGGAGCATTGTTTTATTAGGTACTGAAGCTACTAAGATAGGAAAAGGGTAAAAATGAAAGATGAAGTTGTCCATAGGGAGTTAGCAAGATGGGAAGCATAGGTTAATTTTTATGGTCCAAAGGGAGAGAAAGGGTTATATGGTCATTGATTATGGAGAGTAGAACCTGGAGTCAGTCATGATTAGTGAAAAGGAAAAAAAAATATGAAATCTCCTCTTCATTTTGTTGCAAGCTGTAAGTTAGTTTCAGTCTGGCTTCCATGAATTCAAAATTTCCTGAGTCTATCTGAAAAGATGTCCTGTGGTAGATGTAGGGGAAGAAAAATCATTTCCTCTATTCTCTTAGCTTCTGTGGCTGAGATCTGTGAATTAAACTGACAATAGAAAGGTTAATAAGAGAAAAAGCATATGAATTTTCTTTGATGTTAATCTTTGCATGTACAAGGAGCCATTCATTAAAAAAAAAGTAAAGACCTAAAGTAAAGACCTGAAGTAAAGACCTGAAGAAGAGGTTAGACCTGGAAGAGTTATATGCCCTTTTAACAAAGCATGAGAAATTGTGGAGACCTTACTAGACAAAGGAAAGGGGTTGGAGATTCTACGGGCTGTAAGTTATGGGAAGATAAATACAAGCTGTAAATTAATGGAAGATAATGGTTATTTTGTAAGGTTTTGTTTGTGTGGATTCTTCTTGGTGCTTTCTTCTCTGGTGATAAAGGTTTTTCTTTCAGGTCTGAGAGAGGGGGACATCTTCATGAAGGGAAATTTATGCTCTGATATTCTTTAGATGAATGAGCTTTTCCTGTGTCTATTGTTTCTCAATTGCTTTCAACTCAGAATAATCCTATGTCAATGATGTATATTTTGGGATGGAATAGTTTTATATTGAGAATTATAACCATAACTAGACAGAAAGCTGAAAGGTTTTCTGCATAGGTGTTCAGGCTTGGGAGACTGCTCCAGTACATCATGTTAGAAGTTCTAACAAGGTTTCTGTTTGCAGAATCAGAAAGTCCTGAGTTATATCCGTGTGAAAGAGAGTTATAGCCAATCTTTGTTATAAAACTTGAACTTTACTAGAAACCTGTGGTTGGCTCTGGAATTATTATAGTTAGTGAGGCTGATTAGGAATGCATGGAAGGATGAACAGAAGGAGAACTGGAAAACTGACACATCCATCACAAGATAGAGATGCTGGGTGGACTTGGGGATAGTGATTCATATATGAATTAGCATCCCAATATTAGCTCACTGCCAAGTAAGCTCTGTATAGGTGAGGAAGGCTGGGGATACTGAGGTTCCTAATTCTTGACCAGAGTTGTTTCTGTTGTTAAAAGAAAAACTTCACCCAAATTAATTTTAAGGGAGTTTAATTGAGCAATGAACCATTCACAAATTGGGCAGTCTCCAGAATCACAGCAGATTCAGAGACTCCAGTGCAGCCATGTGGTGGAAGAACATTTATAGACAAAAAAAGGGAAATGACATCAGAAATTGGAAGTGAGGTACAGAATAGCTGGACTGGTTACAGGTTGGTGTTTGCCTTATTTGAACACAGTTTGAACACTCAGCAGTGTATGAATGTTTGAAATATGGCCACTGGGATTGGACAAGACTCAGCTATTGTTATAGGTGCATACTCCTAAATTAGGTTTTTAATCTTCTCTACCTATTAAGTTAGGTTGCAATTCGTCTACAGGGACTCAAATATAAAATGTGAAGTTCTTCTCAGGCCATATTTAGTTTGCTTTAACACTGTACTGAATGTCATTTTAAATTTAATTAAATGTGTTTTATTTTAATTCATAGTCTAGGACTTCAAAGATTAGTTGATACCAATTAACTTTGGTTGCAAAATAAACCATTCCAGAATCCAGTGACTTAAAACAACTGCTTATTTATTCTTCTATTTATGGGCTGGTTATGTAGTTCTTCTCATCTGTGTTAGCTCTTCAAATTTCTGTAACCAGCTGGTGGGTCAGATGGTGCTGGATGATCAAGATGGCCTCTCTCATATGCCTGGCAGTTGGCAGACTATATGCTGAGTAACTAGGCCACAAGTCTGTAATTATCCAGTAGAATGCCTTGAGATGGTCTCAGGGTTCCACATGAGATCTGGCTCAATATGTGAAGATATTTTATAAGTCTCTGCTTGCACAGCAGCTGCTCATGTCTCCTTGGCAAGTCACATGACCAAGTTCAGATTCAAGGGATAGAGAAACGGACTCACTTACTGATTGGGAAGAGCTGAAAATGGGCTGCAAACATATATGGAGGGGAAGAATGTGTACCTTCTGCAATCCATGCAGTGGATAGTTTATTATCCTATTTCCAGAAGCTCCTAAATAATACATTAAACTGTGGCCCCACTTTGTAAAACTCATTTTCTTTTTTTGTTTTATCTGTTATATTTCTTGAAAACCAATAGTAGATTATGATAATCACATGTGGTTTATCCATGAGCTATAAATCAATCTATATGTGACCATGAAGAGAGAAAATGAGATGAGAAAGGATTATTTAATGGGGAAAAGAAATAACAAAACTATAAAGGGGTCAATAGATTTAATGACATTGGGTTGATTCTGTTACCTTCAAGAGTATAAGTGTTTACACATGTAGTTCAAATAATGCTGATTTTTTTTCTCACAAGTGTGTCATAATTAGTTGCTATGAAGCCACTTTAAATAACCCCATGTTTCTGTGTAAAAAAAACAATTGGCTGATTTTTTTTAACAGTTTTGACTTGAATGAGGTAAGTTGTAAGTGACAACTAAGGGAAAACAATCCATGATGTAGGATTAGAAGCAGCATTTTTCATAGGAAGTAATAAAAGACAGTGTACATATTATAACTTTCCTTGTGAGAGATTTATGGCAAGAAATGAGCAGATGAAATCAATATGCTGTGAATTATAAATAGATCTTTGAGGGGCTGGGTGGTGAATTCAAAATTTCTAAGAAAACAGTAGAGCACCTGTGGAAATGAGCAAGGACACAAGTGAATTCAGGGTTCCCCTTGAAAGATGATTATAATTTGCAGGAATGAAGTTGCCTGTTATTGTTTGAAAAAGCAAAATAGTTCAATTTTATATACGTACTAAAAGGTATATGAAAGCCTTGGGTTTTTAGACTTATGTGCAAGAATAAACAAAGTTTACCAGAAATAAAGAAGTTTTATTTACATAGTCAATGTACTACTGTGAGCTTTTCAGGATATCTGGTTAAAAATCATGAGAGAGAGAGAGAGCAAGAGTATATTAAAAGAACTTGTACTAAAAAAAAATCGTGGATATCATTTTCTCAGGACAGAAATCCATTTACATATTTTTTTCTTAGTTGAGTTTTAATTACATAGCTTTAAGAGGAACATAATTAAAGATGAGATTATATGCCAAATCTTTTCCCAGTTAGCCTTATTTGCAACGCCTAGGATAGCATAGTATGTGGCTTAGATTGTCATTCTTGCCGTATCCAATTGACTACTTTAAGCTGTCTAAACCTTATTAACTTTTTAAGATTTTTATAAAGTAGAATTTACAATGTATAGTCCTGTACTTTACTGACATGTAAAAACATGTCAGGGACACGTAGAGAAACCTGTGTTACCCATTCCCTCCTGTAACTACATCCCAAGATTCCTTTCCATTTCCTTGGGTAATTTAAGCCCAATGGTCTTCCTTCTGCTTTTTCTCTTCTCTCAGAAATCTTTCTGGATGACTTTGGATCTCATCACTCTATGTCACTGTTCCACCCAACATCCTTGAACTTAGTGTTCCTTCTCTTTGAGCAAAATCTGTTTACATCACATCTGGCCTACTCTTCATATCAATTAGCCTCCTTTTTTCTTTACCTGCATCCTGTAATCATTATTCTGCATTTCTTACATCATACCTCGTTTAATTCTGTGATGACCACATTCCATTTTTTTAAATACCAAACCTGGACCAAAAGATAAGTCATTGAATGCTGTTCCTACCACTTGCCTATACTGTAAAATGTTACCTTCTATATTTCCTGTTTCTGACTCTACATATGCTGTTCTCACAGAAACTTCCTTCCTACCGATGGGCATATTTTCCTTCTTAGAGAGCTCAATCATTATAATGATTTATACTGAGACCTTCATTATTTATTATGTCACCAAGTCCAAATTTCCTAATTTATCTCATCACAAATGGACCAGTGTCCATGTATGAAACATTCCTATTGTATATGTTAATGTTAACTCCCAATTTACATACTGAAGTCATTTTCCCACATCAAATTGGAACCCCTCCTATTTTCATTAATAAAAGTATTACTTTTCTTCCCAGTCAGGATCCAACCTCAATATTATTGTTGTTTTATAATAATGATTATTTTAAATTTTTATTTTCACTCTCCCTTCTCCTGTATCCCCTGAGCCTTTTATCCACTAAGTACTTTTCTTATCAATCTTCACCATTATAGGCTAGGTTTTCATTCATTTATTACTGAATGATTGCTAGCCTTCTATTTGTTTTCCCTGCCTTGAGTTTCTGGAGTTTTCTATATATCATGAACAACACTTAATTGAGTTAGTTCCTAAAACACAGATTTATGTTTTCTGCATCTCAAATTGTAAAGCATTTACCTCCTCTACAGATTTTATGTGATGTCAAACTAGTTAATCCATCTCACCACAAGTCTCCCTACTACCTTAAATCCACCCTGTCCTCTAGTCCTACTCACATCCTTTTTATCTTAAAAACATGTTCTTTCTTAACCACATGTTTACTCCTGTAACTAATCTAGAATGGAAAGGATTTTATGGCCTTCCCAGTGGTCTATATTTTGGAGCATCTATAAAATTTAGTTCAAATCCCTTCACACCGTGATGTTCAGTCTTTTTTGCACTGCAGCCCACAGTGATTTCCCTCTTTTAAAACTATTCAGAACTTGTCACGTCTGCTGAATATCTTTATCACTTACTTATTTGCCGCCTACTACATGCTTGCCTTTTGTTTTATTTTTGTCTATAAGATCTCCCAAAAGATATGTTAAGTGGTTCTAGACAGGATCCATTGGATATACTCTTTTCTGCACCTCTTCTAATCAAAAATAGAAGTTGTCGCTTAGTAATTTTAAAAAGTGATTTTATTATGAATTCACTATGTGTCAGCTATATAATTAGGTTTTAGGGGACTTAAAGCTTCATTTGCAGAGTAAAAGCAGTTCTTTGACTGATGTTGTTTGTTTGGTTGAACAGAACTCTTCATCAGGGAAGGGAATATGAACCTCTATGCGAAAGTTTTAACTATAGAATATTGGTTAAAAGCAAAGATTCTAGATTCAGGATCTTTATCTGGATTGAACCCAGCCTGTCTTCTCCTGTTCACCAGTTACAAGCTGTGTCTTTAGGCAAATTGTTCAACTTCTCCTTGCCTCAGTTTTCCCTTTTAGAAATAAGGATTATGTTAATAGCAATATTAGAAGTATGATAAGACTCAACAAGTTAATAAATGCTGGTTGGAACAAGGCCTAGGACTTAGCAATAAATTGGCACAAACAATTTTGAGTCCTTATCTTTATTTCTCTTTACTGATCCATTTCCTGAAAACTATTCATAACTATAAATTAATAGAATGTAGCCAGCATGTAAAATGACAACCATAGCATACATATATTTTGAAGAACAGGTGTACTTGCTCTCTTCAAACTTTCAAATACTGTGAATGAAGAAAGTAGAGGGTCCCTCTCCTTAGGGAAATGAGAAGGACTTAGGATTCCAGAGTCCTCCACTAATCTCCCAGTGTTTATTGAATATTTGCACATGACTGATACATGCTATGGACACTATAGGAGATTTTTTTTAATTACATGACGGAAGGGATGCATGCTTTAACAATAGAATATGCATGTATGAGTAGCAAAAGTAAGGGGGTAGAGATGAAAAGACAATAGAAAGGGATATAATCAAGATGACAGAATATATTCCTATTGTTAGAAGCATTTGATTTTCCAAAGATCCAAACACTTCTCTGTCTCCAACCCCTTGCATCTTGGGGCCAGATTATAATTAACCTTAGCTAGCATGCCAATATAGAGACAATCAGAGCCTAAAAACTAAAAATATAAAAAGGGATGTTGGTAAATAAGTATGCATTAGAAATACAAGAATGTCTGTATCATGTAATAAAGCACATTTTAATGTTTCTTTTGCCCCATCCCTTTTCAACCTTCAGAATAATAGAAATGTATATGTGCATGTGTAGAATGATAGCTAAGAACAAAATGTATCTGTAATCTATGAATATCTGAAAATGGCAAAAACTTCTCTATTTTTGTTATATTCACAAAACTGGGATTCGGATGGGCTAGACATTGTAAGATGAACTGGCAAGGCAGGTTATTTGATGGTATCCTGCATGCTTAGGGTGACAGGATTGCTTAGGTCTGGAACAGCAAGTGTCTGTGAAAATGCCTGTTGGTTGTACCTATTAGTCTGATAAATAATACAGAGAAATGAGATTAATTTAGTCACCATTCGAAAGACATCTACATTAACCATCTTTCTCTGCCAGCGTTAGAGAACAGAGTTCAATGAGAAGATGAACATTGATTTCAAAATTAATAAAAAAGAAACATAATTTTCTAAGTAATTTTTCACCAAGATGGCATGAGCCATGCATTTGTACATAGAAGTCACATTCGGTAATTGATTAAATACCTCTCATGTAGCAAGAGACATTTACTTATAACTTGTTTTATAGATTCCATAATTTTTTTCTCACTCTCTGATTTATCCCCATTGGTATTATTAAAATATATATTCAGAATGCAAGGGAGAAAATTTGAAAAGTAGCAACATTTTAGACTGATAATTGGTATGTGTTCGCTTGGTGCAAAAGTAATTGCGGGCCTTGCCATTGACAGTAAAGGCGCGTCACGTGGCCCACAACATCCAGGGGGGCAAGCCACGGGCAGCCGGGCATGGACCCTCAGTCCGCCAGGGCCCAGGCGCAGGGGGCCGCGGAGCTGTTTCGGGGCCCGCTGCTGCCTAGCGCGTGGAAGGCACCCCCTAGCCCGGAGGCTGGCTTTGCTACAGCGGGCCACTCCTGTCAGGAGAGAGAGACTGAGAAGGCTATGGATCGACTAGCCCGGGGAGCACAGAGCGTCTCTAATGACAGTCGAGCCCGGGGTGAGGGCACCCATTCTGAAGAGGAAGGATTTGCTGTGAATGCGGAGGACTCTGATGGAATACCTGGGAGCTGAGAGAAGGGACAAACTGTCCACCCAAGGAACAGCCTGGCAATCTTTTTAATGAAGACTGGGACTTGGAGTTGAAAGCAGATCAAGGGAATCCGTATGAGGCTGAGGACATCCAGGGGAGCATTTCTCAAGATCTCAAACCTTGGGTCAGCTGTGCCCCATAAGGAGACATGATCTATGACCCCAGGTGGCACCATCCACCTCAACTGATAACCCATTATTCCAAGATGGTCTTTGAAACAGGATAGTTTGACGATGCCAAAGATTGTGTGTGGAGCTTTCTGCCTTGTAGGTGGGTGGGCCTCCAGGTCAAGATCTCTTTTCCTGTCTTGGAGGTGAAAAGTCATATCTGAGAAAACATTCCCAGTGATCCCTCATCTGGGATACACAGACCGGTGTTCAATAACCCTCCCGTTGTTCTCCCCAGTCTGCTGCTCTTAATGGGCTTCTCCTTGGAATGTGTGTGTGTTCTTTGTAAATTAAGGTTCAAAAAAAAAAAAAAAAAAGAAAGTAATGGCAAAGCCCGCAGTTACTTTTGCATCAGCGTAGTCTGCCATTCTGAATAGGTATTAATGACAAAAGGTTTATTTATTTAAACTGCAGAAAGTGTAAAGCAAGGACTAAGTTTTCTACATGTACTCTAATGAAGGGTTTTCTTTCTGTGTAATTTGCATATATCAGCTACTCAGATTCAGATATAAGGGAGAATCAGGCTCATATTTTCTGAAATGTGTATCTGAAGTAAACATTCTAAATCAGATTTATTACATATCTACTCTGCTTAACAATTGTAGTGTATTGGTTGGGCCATTTTGTCTCTTATCGCAGGTTAAACATTGAGTGTACTGTTTCCTTGCTTATATTTCACTTCGTTCACATTCTATATACTTCAGGTTCAGTTTAGCTCTTTCTTTCACCTACAAGGTGCACACACACACACACACACACACAATACTCTCAAGCTAGAGAAAAGTGTGTCTTCCAGTTCCCACAAATGATTTGCACCTAACCTTATTACAATATTGTTATTTTTCTTTTGCCCTAATAGCTTCTCTGCTGTGTTAGCACAGGAACTGTGCCTTGCTCATCAGTATACCTGAAGCCCAACCCAAGGCAAGTCTCCAGGACACTCTGTTGACTGTTGTTCCAAATGCCTTTGGGGCGGTCTGACCCTGGCCACAGAGTTCCTGGGACTTAATAAGTAATCAGTGCATATTCATCAAAGGAAGGAATCATATGCTCTCTGAAAGTTGAGATTCTTGATCTCATGGAATGTACAAAGTAGGAGAGAAAATCTTAGCAGCAGAAATAACCACAAGTTAGTGTGATACCAGTGGAGTACAAGTATAGACAGAATTATACAGCACACATAGTAAAGTGAAGTCTCCTCCAGCTGGGATGATGAAAGAAGCTTCACAGAGTAGATGGTCCTAAATGCCCATTCTGTCGCATTATAATGAACTCTGACAAATAACCATAAGGATGAAACAGATAACTATTTTATAGTTGTTAATATTTTAAGGTTATTATTTTCTGAAAATAATATTAAGACAACAAACATGCATCTTACATAAAAATCATCAGATGACAAATATGTTCTTAAAATAGAAGAGACTTCAGAATGTGGCATATAGTTACATCCACACATGCCTTTCTTGTTTCTCCCGTTCATGACATTTCTTAGGCATAGCACATGAATCTCATCTATATGACTGTTTACTTTACTTGGTGAGTGCACGGGAAGTACTCCTTTTTTTCTTTAGTGTTGAGTTCCATGAAAAAATAATTTACTTGGTAGTAAACATAGAAATGTGATTTGAATCATCCCAACAAAAGATGAGCTTTGCTTAAACGTAGTATTTTTAAAACCTATGATAGAGGAGAAAGAATCACAATTAGTTGCCAAGTAGTATAATATTTTTGCACAAAATACCATTGAAATCTGAAATTATTACCTCCTATTGTCTTTTTTTGTTAAATTATCATTTTTATTCTTGACTTATTTAATTCAATTTGCCAAATATTCATTTAGTATCTACCAAGAATAGCGTCAGCTTAGTCTCATTTAAGATAAATATTAAAAGCGCTATCATTTTATAAGTAATAGTATTCCTTGCACTCATCTCTTTAACAGAAGTACTCTGCATCAGGTTTAGAAATACATAGAAATGAGATTTATTTATTTTTTATTGACAATATTGGAGTGTTTCATTTCACTGATATGAAAGTATTATTTCTTAATATAAATTATTACTCTTTTGACTTTAGGTGTGAATGAATTAATAGATGATGCTCATTTATTTATTTATTCCTTCTTTTCTCTTTCTTTATTTCATTTGTTCTGCAAATATTTACTGTGTATTTAATATATGCTAAGTGTTATGGGAATATGTGATTCAGTGTTTCTTCGGCACTCTTCATTTGGAAAGTATGAAATAATGCAATTTATATATAATACTAGTAAAACATAGTCACATGGAAAACATCTGCTGTAAGTAAAATTAAACTTTCCTTTGGTACCCATTATGAATGTGTTAACAACTTTGTTCAATAATACTGACAGAGCTAATTTTAGGGAGTTTCATTTTCCCATGACTTATACCCCACATTGCTTAGCTTTACAAATATATTTAATGCAGCAAACCATTTCACACAGCACTGCCATTTAAGTCCCACAAAATCAATAGTTTAATTTGCATGATTGTGGTACTGTTAGTATTTTCTGTCAGAAAGTGCAAATCATATTTAAAGATACACAAATAATGTTCACGCTTTTTCTTGCCTATGGCATCACAAAATTAGGTTTTTAGAGGTTTGTCTTACTCATTTTGTGATGAGTCCTAGGTCACATTAGCTCACTCCTCACAAACGTAATGTTTATTGACACCTAGAGATATGTGGTAAGCCTGTTAAGGTTAAAATATGGGCTTTGGGAATAGTGAGACTTAGATTTGAATCCAAGTGCATCACTCATGATGATGCAATGTTCTTAAGCTCTACTAAAATTAGACGGAAAATAGCATCAATTAATGAGGATTAATGAAACGAATGACAATGCTATGCTTACCACCGTGCCTGCCAGATAAACAGGTCCAATGGACAGTCAGCAGTTATTTCATTGTAAAGGTAAAATAAATCTTAATTCAGTCTGAAGTAGCCACTGGAGAGAGTTTATTGCAGTTCTTGTTCCCACACTAATGTGGTCCATCCAGCTGCTTTTTCTCAAGGTCCAATAATGAGATGCAGACCAACTGGGAAAAAAAGGGAGCTTATTTCTGCAACCAGCAAGAAGGATGGGCCAACTTAAGACCAACTCAAAGTTACAAGTTTTTCTCCGGTGCACATATACATTTAAAGCTCCATGCCTACGTGTGGGAGTGCATGGAGCTGTTTCAGCAGGAACCAGCAGGAGTGTTTCATTTAATCTCTGTCTAATCTTTAGGGTCTGGGGTCTGGAAAGCTTTCTCTAGGGCCTTGGAAAGTTTCTTACTCTTAAGTGGGCCCTGGAACGAGGTGTATGTGTAAGAATGATTTTATTATTGGATCAGACATAGTGTGTCCAATCTTTTGGCTTCCCTGGGCCACATTGGAAGAACTGTCTTAGGCCACACATAAAATTTACTAACACTAACGATAGCTGATGAGCAAAAATAAATAAATAAATTAATTAATTAAATAAAAAATAAAATAAATAAATAAATAAACCTCATAAAAAGTTTACCAGTTTGTGTTGGGTCGTATTCAAAGCCATCCTGGGCCGCATGTGGCCCACAGGCTGTGTGTTGGACAAGCTTGCTTTAGGGTCTGAGAAAACCCAGGTGGGATCTTGGTGGGTTTGATTCCACATTCTAGCCCTTATACTCAGGCACCAGTTTCTCCAGTTCTTTAATGTTTAACTTATATATTTACCAAATTCATAATAAAGGGGTAGTTGAAACTGACTGCTCTGGCTGCCAATGGAAACCCGAGCTGCCACATTCTGACGAAGTTACAGTACAGAAGGGTTGATTTAATTTGTTTTTCCTTGATTCCCAAAACACTAAATGTACTAATTATGTTTTAACTTCATTCTCTACTTACTAGTAAAAAACAGTGAATATTAGTATTTAAATGTACATCATTAGTTCATT
The DNA here is from genome assembly GCF_028885625.2 of Pongo pygmaeus. Classification (NCBI taxonomy): domain Eukaryota; kingdom Metazoa; phylum Chordata; class Mammalia; order Primates; family Hominidae; genus Pongo; species Pongo pygmaeus. Next base: position 40,061,309 of record NC_072384.2, on the reverse strand, counting down.
AATGTACAACATTAGTTCATTTAAATTTCAGAATGATAAAGATGTTAAGAAGAGGAAAGTATAAAACCTGCTGTAGAAATAATTCCACCTGGCGCTGACCAGACAGATGAACAGAAACTTAAGGGCTTTTAAAAAAAAATTGTTATGAGCTGAATTATGGTCCCCTAAATTGATATATTGAAGTTCTAGTTCTTAGTACCTCTGCATGTGAGTGTATGTGGAAACAGGGCCTTTAGCAAGGTAATTAAGGTAAAATGAGGTCATAATGGGTGGACTCTAATCTAATATGACTAGTATCCTTATAATAGCAGCAAATTAGGACACAGGCAACACAGACCGAAGGGAAAACCCTGTGAGGGCACAAGAAGGCAGCCCTCTGCAAGCAAAAGAGAGAGGCCTGGCTGGACGTGGTGGCTCATGCCTGTAGTCCCAGCACTTTGGGAGGCAGAGGCAGGTGGATCAACTGAGGTCAGGAGTTCAAGACCAGCCTGGCCACCATGGTGAAACCCTCTCTCTACAAAAACACGAAAATTAGCAGGGCATGATGGCAGGTGCCTCTAATCCCAGCTACTTGGGAGGCTGAGGCAGGCGAATCGCTTGAACATGGGAGGCGGAGATTGCAGTGAGCCAAGGCTATGTCATTGCACTCCACCTCGGGCGACAGAGAGAGACTCCATTCCCCCCCGCCAAAAAAAAGGGAGGTTGAAGCCTCAGAAGAAACCACACTTGCCAACACCTTGGTTTTAGATTTGCAGCCTTCAGAACTGTGAGGAAGTACATTTTTGTTGTGTAAGCAACCCCATCACTGGTATTTTGTTATGGCTGCCCTAACAAACTAATGCAATATTCAAAGGCTGGGACTAGTGAATTATTTTTAGAGGAAAATATGTAGGTTGAATTGGCATTAAGTTATATATAGGATACATCCATTTGCTTACTAAAAGGGGGAAAAAAAGCCTCGTCCAGTCTTTAATGCTAATATGTTCTGAGGTTTTAAAAGCATTAAAATCTATACTGATTTTGAAAGTCTCATAGATAAGAAATGAACACTACAAGCTAAACAAGGAATTTAAGAACATGAATCTTTCTAACAAATATCTCCTAAAATTACTCTTACATTTTATTAGCTTCTTATTCCAAAGGAAAGATATTCTATGAGAGGAAAAAGCATACACACACACAGATTTACATATATAATCCCATAATTTCCTTCACTATCATCTTAAAACGCCTTTCATACCTGTCCACATCATTCTTCATGAATGTCTTTTTTGTTTCTTATAGGCAAAAAATAGAGGTATTCAGTAAATTGCCTCCCTTCCACTTGCAGAATTAATTGGGTTCATTGGAGTATCGTGATTAAGAATCTAGACTCTAAAATAAGATTCCCTGGGTTCAAATTGTGGCTCTGCTTTTTACTATTTGTGCAACCTCTGAAAATTATTAAGCACTGCGTGTCCTAGTTTCCTCATCTGTAAAGCAGGATTAATGTTACCCATCACAACATAGCAAGTGCATAGAACAATGCCACTCATTCTCCCTCATGTATGTGTGTGTATTCAGTTAATGTTGGCTTTTGTTTGTTTGTTTGTTTGTTTGTTTTTGAGACAGAGTTTTGCTCTTGTCGCCCAGACTGGAGTGCGATAGCACGATCTAGGCTCACTGCAACCTTCGCCTCCTGGGTCCTGGCGATTCTCCCGCCTCAGCCTCCCGAGTAGCTGGGATTACAGGTGCCTGCCACCATGGCCAGCTAGTTTTTTTTGTATTTTTAGTAGAGACGGGGTTTCACCATGTTGACTAGGCTGATCTCGAACCACTGACCTCAGGTGTTCCACCCACATTGGCCTCCCAAAGTGCTGGGATTACAGGTGTGAGCCACTGTCCCTGGCCTAATGTTGGCTATTACCTTTGTGTATACCCATTTTCATCTACTTCCACTTTTTCAGTCGTTGAGAAATGGTCCTTTCAAATCTAAACCTTATTCCTATGCTGTTGAAACCATTGTGTATTTTTTTTTCTCTCTCTCTGTTCAGTAAGCTTCCTCCTAAAGCTACAAAAATGCTCATTTCTCCTCCATACTAAAAATAAAACTATAAACAAATTTCTCTCTTTCATGGATCCCATTGTCCCCTCCACCTTTCCTATTGCCACCAAGGTTGAACAAGTAATCTATACCCACTGACTCTTTTCACTCTTTAAATCATTGCCATCTTTCGCAAGCTCCCTCATTGCTCTGATAACACTCAGATGACTCTGTGGTTGACAAAGACAATGACCTCATTTCTGTTGAAATTGTTGACTACTCTCTACATCTGAAAACATATTTCTCCTTGCAATCCTCTGACAGAGTTTCATCCTGGTTCTCCTCCTGGTTCTCAGACTACTCTTGTATAAATGCCATTGCCAATCTCTATTGACAACACTGCTTTTCTTCCCTAAGAAGTGGCAGTATTGTATGACTGTTTTCTATTTATTAAAAATAAATGGCAATGATTGTTCATTTGTTTTTGGCACACTGATATTTTGATATGAAAAACATGTTTTGAAAAACTAGAGAGTTAAAATGTTGTTTGCTGTATCTCTATTGTTTATGATAGTATTTGGTATATAATAGGTACACAATAAATATTTGTACATAGTTTGATTTATTTTTTTCCTGTGAACTTTCACATCTTAAAATCTTTATAAGCAAAAAGAAGTGTCCTGTGATACAAGGGAGTAAGTCATTTATTGATGGATATCTGGAACTGTATGTTAAACAGAAATCTATCTATACTTTTTAAACAGTATTAGCTAAAATTATTTTCAAGGATCCAAATCTCATATACATAAGGCTCAATTTCTCCTCCTGTTCTTAGTCTGAAATGACAGTGTCTATTTAAATTCAAAAAGTCAAACTTGTAATGAAAGCAGCAAACTTATGTTGTGAAGAGAAGTTATCAAAATGCTTACCTTTATGATTGCATGCCTTGCAGTCTTATGGGATAATCTGCTGGAAAGCAATAAACAATAATTAATGGGGTGATTTTTAAAAAAAGTATTCTAAAGCGTTGGCTTTAAATTTATGAATCAACAGTCAGATTTTAACAGCGGGATTATCCAAGAAATATCTCTTATTTTTAAATCATGTGGTTTTGAAACCTATGGATTGAAGGTATTTTTCCTGTATTAATAAGAGAAATATGCAGTTATCTTATTTATTTTACCCAGAGCATATTTATTATATAATTACATGCTGTAGGAAGCAAATTGTACCCCTACGCTTTTATCTGACATAAATTAGCTAGGTCAAGAAAATTTTTTATACTTGTGAACTCTGGAATAACTCCTCCCCAGGTATGTTCCAATAACACTGGCTATTGTTTATGTGAAAATAAGTACTTAGTTTTACATTTAATATAGTTTTCTTATCAAAAGCCTTTTAAATTTATTGTAGTAATTCTAAATTTCCTCATGACATTTTTCACAGCTTGACATAAAAAGATCAGCTGCTCTGTATTTTTTTCTTACATCAATAATGCTAACTTGTATCAGAGACACTGAAACATTTAGGTAGCAATTGATAATGAGAGCAGAATACGGCCTCATGTTTACCTAATTTTAAGTAATATTTTAAGGCAATTACAATATATGTACATACATATGTGTATACACACACATACACACATCTATCTCTCTGTCCATATTATTTTATAGACGCAGGGTCTTGCTTTGTTGCCCAGGCTGGAGTGCAGAGGTGCAATCATAGTGCACTGCAACCTCAAACTCCTGGGCTAAAGCAATTCTTTCTCCTCAGCTTCCTGAGTAGCTGGAACTACAGGAGCACCACCACAACCAGCTATTTTTTTTTGTTTTTTTAATTTTTGTAGAGGCAAAATCTCACTATGTTGCCCAGACTAAAATATTTTATTAAAATATGTGGTAATTAAAGACTATTTGGTAACTATCAGCACATTAAGAACAGTATGAAATAGGTATAATTCAATTTGAAATGATATAACTTAATCAAATGTATTTTATATAGGCAACGTTTATTTTTAATTTTTAGCCACATTTTAGTTGAATTATTCACTTATTCTTTTTGGCATAAATTAACTTAAAATGCATGTTTGGCAAATGGGTGCAACTTTATTTATTAGCACTCTACTATTAACTCTGTCTAAATGTGCTGGTCAGTTTTATATGTCAACTTGACTAGGTTTTAGTCAGTTCTTCAATAAAACACTAACCTAAACAGTGTTGCAAAGGTATTTGTAGATATGATCAAGTCACAGTCAGATGATTTTAAATAAGGAAAATTGTCCTGGATTAGATAATCTGGATGGGCTCAATGATATTACAAGGTTCCTATAACAAGGAGACACATGAGTCAAAAGGCAGTGAGAAAAGGTGATATGATGATAAAAGCAGAGATTAGAATGAAGTGGCCACAAGCCAAATAATACCATCAGCCTCTAGAAGCTGCAAGATACAAAGAGCAGATTCTCTCCCAGAGTCTCTAGAAGGAAGCAGCTCTGCTGACATCTTGATTGTGAGACTGAACCTCTTGAACTGTGAGATGATTTGTGTTATATAAAACTACTAAGTAATTTGTTACAACAGCATCAAGAAACAAATAGAAATTTTGTATCCTGGAAGTGAAGTGCTGCTGTAACAAATGTCTATGAAAAGAGTCAAACTATTAAAAATATTTAACCTCTGTTAAAGAGGTTTATCCTGAGCCAAACATGAGTGACCACGGTCAGAGGCACAGTCTCAGGAGGTCCTGAGAACACGTGCCCAAGGTGGTTGGGTTACAGCGTGGTTTTATACATTTTAGGGAGACATAAGACATTAATCAATACATGTGAGACATACATTGGATCAGTTGGGAAAGGCAAGACAACTCAGACAGGGGAGTCCTAGGTCATAGGGGGAGTCCTAGGTCATAGGTGGATTCAAAGAATTTCTGATTGGCAATTTGTTGAAAGAGTTCAATTATTATCTAAAGATCTGGATTCAATAGAAAGGAGTGTCTGGGTTAAGAAAAGGGGTTGTGGAGACCAAGGTTCTTATTATGTAGATGGAGTCTCATAGATGGCCACCCTTAGAGATAATAGATGGCAAATATGTCCTATTCAGACCTTTAAAAGGTGCTTGACTCTCAGTAAATGTCTTTGAGATTAGGAGGGCCTGAACGGAGAAAGAGCTAGTTATGTTATTAGAGGTTTGCAGGGCCATTCCAAAATATGTCAAAGAAATATATTTCAGGCAGTGGTTCATGCCTGTAATCTCAGCATTTTGGGATGCCAAGGCAGGTGGATCACCTGAGGGCAGGAGTTTGAGACCAGCCTGACCAACATGGTTAAACCCCGTTTCTACTAAAAATACAAAAAATTAGCCAGGCGTGGTGGTGGGCGCCTGTAATCCCAGCTTCTCAGGGGGCTGAGGCAGGAGAATCGCTTGAACCTGGAAGGCAGAGGTTGCAGTGAGCCAGAGTTGCCCCATTGTACTCCAGCCTGGGCGACAAAGCAAGACTCTGTTTCAAAGAAAAGAAAAAGAAATATATTTCGGGGTAAAATATGTTGCAGGTTGGAGGTGGTATGTTATTGCTACAAAGAGTCTGTTCTGTCAGTCTTAGGATCTCTGTTTTAATGTTAATGCTGGTCATTTGTGTCTAAAGTCCAAAAGGGAGAGGGTATAGTGAGGTATGTATGGACCCTCCCTTTCTGTCATGGCCTGAACTGGTTTTTCAAGTTTCTTTGGAATCCCCTTGACTGAGAAGAGGGTCCATTCAGTTGGTTGGGGGCTTAGAATCTTATTTTTTGTTTGCACAGATACCTAAAAATCTGTAAATGGCTTTTACATTGGGTACTGGGTAGAGGCTGGAAGAGCTTTTAGGACAATAATAGAAAAAGCCTGGATTGCCTTGAATAGACTGTTCATAGATACAGATGTTAAAATTATTCTCATGGGGACTCAGAAGTAAAGAGCATGGTAGAAAAAACTATTATCTCAGAGAATACTTAAATCATTATAAATAAACTGTCGTTAGAAATGTGGACATGAAGAATACTGATGAGGGCTCAAAGAGAAATGAATATGTTCTTGAAAACTAGAAAAAAGAGATTAAGCACATTAAGAATACTATGAAATAAATATAATTAAAGTTGAAATAATATAATGTAATCAAATGTACTTTATAGAGGCAATGCTTGTAATACCTTAATTTATTTCTGCCATTATACATAGAGCAGGAGTTGTAAGCAATGAAATTTGATATTTAACTTTGGACATTTCCAAGCAAGATGTTGATGTGTTCTGATTTCCTTCTTTCTGCTTATAATAAAATGCAGAAGTAAAAAGATAGATTGAGGGAAGAACTATTAAGCAAAAAAGAACCAGGACTTGATTATTTGGGAAATTCTCAATCTATCCAGATTGCAAATGACACTAAAATTAGAAGATTCACTGTTAGGAAAGTGAATGGTTGGACAATCTTTTGTTAGTGCCTCAGAAGAAAGAAGAGCTAAACGTGTTCATTCACATAGAGAGCTGTTTGACGTGATCATGTGACTCGTGGATCCAATCTTCCATTTCAACAGAAGCTAAAAATAAGGATGGAATTATCTTGGAAATACCTGTGTAGGGGCCTCTTGTTTAATGGTGTAAATTCCCAGGACATACAAGAAGACTCACAAGGTTTTTGAGAATATTATAACAGCAGAAACATTGCCAGTTTGGACTGCAAGAGAAGGAGAGAGGAGGAAATAAAAGAAGGCTGTAAGACTCCCGAATTTCTGTAGGCAAGAAATGGGTCGGTAATACCATTTATCTGCAAACCCATGAAAAAGGAAGAACGATTCAGAGGGAAGAGTGAAAGGTAGAGAAGGCAGAGATTTGAGCCACAGAGAATTTTTCCCAAGCTTTAACAATAAATGGAGTTTACTCTGCTGGATTTCAAAATTGCTTGGAACTGGTGACTTTTTTGTTTGTTTTTTATTTTTTTTTTAGATGGAGTCTCATTCTGTCACCCAGGCTGGAGTGCAATGGTGCGATTTCTGCTCACTGCAACCTCTGCCTCCCGGGTTCAAGCGATTCTCCTGCCTCAGCTTCCTGAGTAGCTGGGATTACAGGTGCACACCACCATGCCCAGCTAATTTTTGTATTTTTAGTAGAGATGGGGTTTCACCATGTTTGTCAGGCTGGTCTCAACTCCTGACCTCGTGACCCACCCGCCTTGGCCTCCCGAAGTGCTGGGATTACAGGCTTGAGCCACTGAGCCCAGCCTGGTGACTCATTTTATCCTTCCATTTTCTCCATTTTTGAACAGAAATGTCTATAACTAGCATCCTATACTTGTCCCACATTGTATTTTGGGAACAGATAACTTATTTTCTAGTTTTACAGGTCCACAGATGGACAGGAATTTTGGACCAGGATAGATCATGCCCAGAATTTTAAACATAGCTGATTTTAGTTGATGAAATTACAGATTCTTGACTTTATGAGATTAGAAGAGATTTTGGACTTGAGTTGATGCTATTAATGATTTGAGACTTTTGAGGACCTTGGTATGGAATATACTTATTTTGCAACTGGGCTGACATAAATCTTTGAAAACCAGGGACAACTGCATTAGGCCAAATGACGGCTCCCAAAAGATACCCAGGTCCTATAACTGGAACCTGTGAATTTGTTACCTTACATGATAAAAGGGACTTTCCTGCTGTAATTAACTTAAGGATATTGAGATGGAAAAAAATATCCTAGATTATTTTAATGGGCCCAACTTAATCACAGAGTCCTTATAGGATAGAGGCAGAAAGATTAGAGATAGAGAGAAAAAAATGTTAAGGATGAAAACAGATGTGTGAGTAATGCACCTGAAGGTGGAGGAAGAGGCCAAGGAATGTGCGTGTTCCCTAGAAACTGGAAAAAAAAAACAAACAGATTTTTTTTTTTTTTCTTTTTGAGACGATGTCTCCCTCTTTCGCCCAGGCTGGAGTGCAGTGGCGCTGTCTCGGCTCACTGCAAGCTCCGCCTCCCGGCTTCACGCCATTCTCCTACCTCAGCCTCCCGAGTAGCTGGGACTACAGGCGCCCGCCACCACGGTCGGCTAATGTTTTGTATGTTTCGTAGAAACGGGGTTTCACCGTGTTAGCCAGGATGGTCTCAATTTCCTGACCTCGTGATCCACCCGCCTGGGCCTCCCAAAGTGTTGGGATTACGGGCGTGAGCCACCGCGCCCGGCCAATATTCTAAAATTCTAAGCTACAAGAAGTCTGATTTTAATTTTCAGTTTTCATGTGTATTGTTTAGGTCATTGAATACCTTTTGAGTTTCTACTGGTTATGAAACACTACTTCCTAATAAAGGAGACCCCTAAAAGAACAGTATGATTTGTGACTTCAGGAACTTTTGCTATTATAAAGTAGAAGAGAATTAGCCAGGTTCATAAATAACTCTAAAATAAGGCAGAATGTAATTAATGTCTTACAGAGCAACAAAGCATATATTCTGAGAGAATGGAGAAATCACTTTCAGCTCTGAGAGTCAGGCAAAGAGAAAAGATTAGAGCTAAATTGTATGTGCTAAAAAGAATAAAAATATCTGTGTAACTAGGAAAAGTGTTATGTACTAGAGGGAAAAGAGAACACATGGATTTTGAAAGATATTCAAACAAAGGTTGTGGAGTGTTCAGATGTTTCCAGTTGACCAAAGATACTGTAGTCTATAGAGCAGAAAAATTATTTGAAGGAGCAGCAGAATTTTAAACATAAATCTAACAATACTATCCAAGGTATATAGGAAAAGAGTAAACATTATTAGCAGTCATTCTAGCTTGGAGCCTTAGCAAACCTAGGTGTGCACTCATGTATCAACTGCTCTTTAGGTAAACATTTGTTTTATATCAGGGTAAATGAAACTTAAATGGTTCAACTCTATTGCCTGATGTCTCAGGGTAGTATCGAGGCAAAGGTTATCATAGCTAAAAACCTGAATATATGGACCTTGTCTAGTTGGTAACTACGTGGATTCTCTGCACTGCATTTTTCATGCATTTATTCAATATTTATTTCTTTTCTGCTCTGTCCCAGGCATGGAGGTAACAGTGAGGACAACAACATTGTTCTTTCTCTCATCAAGCAGCAAGCAGATGTTATGTAGGGTCACAGCATGCCAATGCACCTAATTTTCTGAAAACTTTTTCCTGTCTCCTTATTTTAAACACAATAGTTACTTCAGAAGCCAAATTTCTGCTGAGAATATGATAATAAATATGTTCTGTCCTGTGCATTTGAGCAAGGCACTTTTAAAAAAATGTTATGTCTTAATGCAAGGGAAAAGAGTTGGAAGTTTGGTACTTTAGGGAGAATGTGTGCTAGCTTTATTTGAGACTTCATTCCTCACACAGTATAATTCTCTAATGGCAGAACAGGAAGTTTCTTTCTGGTGTTTTCACGTATGCACCTCAAAACCAACTTTCTTTTCAAGATACTTATAAGGTAACTTGTAGATTGACAAGTACATTCAACTTTTTAGGAAAATTTTTTCAAGTAGTCCCCATTTTAAAGCCAAGATTTTGAAATAAAATGTACTATGAGTTGTTTTTTAAAAGTAATCCTTGGAAATGTTAGTTTCTTGATTACATCAGAATGCTTCACTGAATTTTACAATTTCTGAGCATGAGATTGGCATACAAATATCTTCCTTTTCATCTTTTTATTCAAGTAATAGCAAAGATCGTAATGAAACATAATCCTGGGCCAAGTGACATTTTCACTTGTATGTTTTATGGATCGCTTACTCTTTGGCTTATAAGTGAACTACATAAGACAGAGGAGTTTCAGTACTGGTTATTAAAATTATTTTCACAATCATCTCATCAAAAGTGGAGACTCCTAATGCCCTCCCCCAACATTTTGGGAGGCAATTTATTTGTGGTGTGTGTGTGTGTGTGTGTGTGTGTGTGTGGTGTATAATAAATGGATCACGTTAAAAAAATTACCTATAATTCCAGCACTTTGAGAGTCCAAGTCAGGTAGATCACGAGGTGAGGAATTCAAGACCAGCCTGGCCAAGATGGTGAAGCCTCGCCTCTACTAAAAATACAAAAAATTAGCTGGGCGTGGTGGCAGGCACCTGTAGTTCCAGCTACTTGGGAGGCTGAAGCAGGAGAATCACTTGAACTCAGAGGGTCAGTGGGCAGAGATTGCAGTGAGCCAAGATCATGCCACTGCACTCTAGCCTGGGCAACAGAGTGAGACTCCATGTCAGGAAAAAAAAAAATTTTTTTTACTCCACTGAAGTGGTATTTTGGGATGAATAAGATTGAGAATGAGTATATAAAGTGGGAATCTCTAAGACTTAAGGAAAAAAATATGTTTAAAATTCGGATTAGCAGTAAGGATGATAGTCATGCTTTCTGGTAGGTTATCCAGAATTTTTTTTTAAATTATTCTTAGAGAACTTAAGAAGTTACATAAGAACAACAACTCTTTATGAAAATCTAGCATGCGTTTTAGGATCCTGTTGTCCATATGACATACACAATTTTCTTGCTTCTCAGGGAATATGCCATCATGTAAATTCAACCTACATGTAAAGTTGCTTTCTCAGGTTTGGCCATATGTGGCCTTGAAATTGAAATATGTTTTCGTTTAGTTCCCCAAAAACTCTGCAATAATGAACACATTTCTAATGTGCTAAAGAAAATGGGCCCAAGTGGCCACTGAAATAGGCTATGGAAAAAGGGGAAAATAATTAAGACTTAAATTTAGGAACATATTTAATTATTTATCAGAAGATTGACTTGGTGGAATAACAGTGTTATGAAGTTACAAATATTATGGTTGTTTACTTATTTTCATAGAGTCTATGTTGTAGAAAAATACTGGACCAGGTATAAATTCAAATCTGCTTTGCAGTGTGAACCCTAAAACTATTTTTCTTTGAAATAGAGTTCCTCCTGAAATGATTAAATATGAATGAATTTTTCAGTTACCACATTTTTATGCTATTTTAGGTGTCAAATTAGGAAAAAATATTTGACAACTTCATCCGAATTTCTATGAATAAAAATAATGTCCAAATGAAACATTTGCATTTCGACATTGTGCAATTATGTCATAGCATGAACTTCCTTGGAATAATACATATAAACAAACTTTCTTGCTATTCTCATTGGTACAATAGTAGTAGAAATGATTAATCAGTTCTTGATTCTAAAGTGCTTTAATCTCTAAAGGTAAGATACAAATTATTAATTCCTATCAAATAGCCTTAATTTGGTTGTTTAAATCTAAAAGTGATTATTTTTAAAGTTTGCCTTTTCTCTGTGGCAATTATAGTAAAATGAAACAATATATTGTTGCATTTTATTGTTTCAGAGAGATTAATCTTTTTAAAGAAAGGGCATTCCAGATACCAGAATTTTTTTTATAATGTTTTTCTGCTTGTTTAAAGCCACTACACAGTAATATGACATTGGATTATCAGGGAAAGATGTCACAAAGCACTTAAGAACATTGGATATAATTATTTTATAATATATTTCTAAATTAAGCATAGAGATGAACAAAAATAGTATGTTATTGGACAAACTATGGATTCATTAGTTTATTTCTCACAAGTTCCTGTTTATATTATGATGAAATATTTTTTATTTTGATAAGGGTCTAAAATTAGAGCACTGGTTTTAGTGTTTTGCATTTTTAAGTACCATCAGAATGATATTAAACTTTATAAAAGATGCTTTCCTATTTTAAAAAATAAATTATTTTCCATTGATTTCTTTCCTTCATTATTTTAATTTTTTTCTTTGTGTTTTTTGGAGGGTGTTCTTGGAAAGAATAGTTGAACAGGCAAATTCCTAAATGACAATATGTCTTCAATTTATGACTCTTTTCTTCAAGATAGATAGAAGGGAGATCTCATTTTATTGCATTTTGCATTATTACTCTGTGCAGATGTTGTGCTTTTTGCATGTCGAAGGTTCATGGCAATCTTGCATTGAGCAAGTCTGTTGGCACTATTTTTCCAATAGCATGTGCTCACTTTGTGTACTTTTGTTACGTTTTGGTAATTCTTGCAATATTTCAGTCTTTTCCTTATTATTATATCTGTTATGGTAATTTGCAATCAGTGATTTTTGATCTTACTATTGCAACCATTTTGAGGCACCACAAACTGCACTCAAGAGAGTGAACTTAATTACTTGTCGTCAAAATGAGCAGTCAGAAATATAGCGTGTGTTCTTACTGCTCCACCAGCCGGTACTTCCCTGTCTCTTTCCCTGTCTTCAGGCCTCTTTATTCCCTGAGGCACAACAATATTGAAATTAGTCCAGTTAATAACCTACAGCAGTCTCTAAGTGTTCAAGTAAAAAAAGAAAAGAGTCACATGTCCCTAATCTGAAATCAAAAGCTAGAAATGATTAAGCTTAGTGAGGAAAGCATGTTGAAATGCAATAAAAGCCAGATTTCAGGCCCCTTGTGCCAGTTAGCCAAGTTGCAAATTCAAAAGAAGGTTCTTGAAGACAATTGAAAGTGCTCCTTCAGTGAACACACGAATGATAAGAAAATACAATAGCCTTCTTACTGATATGGAGAAAGTTTTAGTGGTCGGGAGAGAAGATCAAACCAGCCATGACATTCCCGTAAACTAAAACCTAATCCAGGAAAGGCCCTAACTCTCTTTAATTCTATGAAGTCCAAGAGAAGTGAGGAAGCTGCAAAAGATAAGTTTGAGCTAGCAGAGGTAGGTTCATGAGGTTTAAGAACAGAAGCCATCTCCATACAGTAAAAGCGTAAGGTGAAGCAGCAAGTACTGATGTAGAAGCTGCAATAAGTTTTCCAGAAGGTCTAGCTAAGATAATTGATGAAGCTGGCTACAGTAAACTTCTGTTTATATCAGATATGTGTGGATCTTGGCATGATTCACTGGACTATTGTAGTTTTTCTGTATGCCACTATGGTGAATACTCGATGATGATGATGACCAGTGTATTTCCAACACGGTGTGTTTGTAATAGTCTGTAATTTATCTCAAATTTTGTATTTTTAGTATCTTAGTATTTTGGGGGGCATTTTAATGAATTTCAGAATGTCAAATACCAAAAACACAGATTAGCTGTTGGTTGATAACTTACAGGTATTTTTATATTTAGCATGCAATTTAACATATCATTGAGTTGAAATTATTGTGTGCTGTTCAATCATGTTCTGAAGGCTACATGTTGTTTTACTTAAAAGCATTTTTATAAAGTTAGTGCACTTTCTTAACTGTAGCCCTTTACCCATTCGGAAATTATACACGTTTACTCTAATAGACTGTTATTAATAGTTACTACCCTACAACTTTTCTGTTATCAATACTTTTGCAATCTAAAGCATTTGCAGGCGCCTCACTGAAATGATTACCGTTGGCAATTTCCTCTTTATATGTGTAAAAAATTTTAAATTTCTGTCAGAAGGAATGACGTTACCTCTGAGACTTGGTATTTTAGACCTAAGGCAATGTTTCATGAATTTTACTTGAAAACAGATACTGACTGCCAAGATAAAAATGGTTTGCCATAGGGAATATTGTGCAGTTTTCAGTCATTCTTATTTACTTCTTTCTATTTGTGCAAGGAATTATATCCATTCCAATGAAAATGGCATTCTTTTACTGCTGAAATTATATTTTCAATAATATCAACAGGAAACTAGTAAATTCCAGGCCTTTCACCATACCACAAATTAGTTCTTTGTTCTCTATCATTTAAAAATTTTTCATCTTTATCTAATTCACTTTGGTGTTTGTGTAATTCAATTGCTTCACTTCTTTTTCTATCATTTTAAGTTCCCTTGTATTATTACCCTCTTCCATCCAAAGGGAGACTGTGTTAATACCAGCTATGTATTCTTAAATAATTTTTCCTTAATATTTGTAATTATAACATATATAGACACCTATGTGTAATACTTATGCAAATAAAAACTGTGGATTATTTTGTCCTCCATTTTACAATCTCTAATTTTCTCACTCAAGAAATACCTCATACAAATGTAGTCAAGTGAACTGGCATTTTTCCTTTTAATAGTATATATATATATATATATATATATATATATATATAGCTGATATATATATATATAGCTGATATATATATATAGCTGATATATATATATATATATAGCTGATATATATATACTGATATATAGTGGATGTATCATGTTTTATTACTTCCCTTATTGATTACAAATTACCTTTCTTCTAGTTTTTTTCTACTCTAAGTTATACTAATCTAAATATTTCCATATGGTTACTTTATTCTTGTTCGTTGGAGTTACTTCCAAGTTTTTAACACAATATTTGGGTTTAAATGATAAAAGAGAGAATTCAAGTAATTATTCAGATTACTTATGTAAACTGTTTCAATTAGATAAATTGTTTAGTGCTTATTTCTCATGTTTTTAATGCTATACGACTTAGAATATCAAACTTTTTTGTGTGTATCACAATGTAGAACAGAGATATACTTAGTGTATATCATATGACATATGACATGATTTTGAAATAAAGACAACAAACTTATTTCAAACCTAAAACTTTGATAAGTATTGAGTAATTACCAGAGGACAATTAGTTCAGAACTGTCTACGTTGCTCACTCATGGGATTTAATCCAGTGGACAGTTTTGTTGTTGTTTTGAGACTGGATCTTGCTCTGTTGCGCAGGCTGGAGTGCAGTGGTGCAATCACAGCTCACTGCAGCCTCAACTGCCCAGGCTCAAGTGATTCTCCCATCTCAACCACCCAAGTAGCTGGGACTATAGGTGCGTGCCACCACACTATTTTTTTTTAATTATTTGTAGAGATGGGGTCTCATCATTTTGCCCAGGCTGGTCTTGAACTCCTGGACACAAGTGATCCTCCTGTCTTGGCCTCCCTAGCTGCTGGGATTATAGGCATGAGCCACCATGCCCAGCCCAATTTTTAAACTAACTTCCTCTGTGGACCCATAGTCTCAAAATCCTGGTAATGTAATTCCATTCTCTATAGGCCTCCAGTACTCTAGTTGAAATATCTCCATAACAAAATTGGGGCTATTTGCTTTTCATTTTATATCCCTAGCATGTTTTTTAATAGCACTCTTTACCCAGTGACTGTACAAATTAATGGCTAAACTGAGAAACATTCAGATATAAACTGGAGTAGGTAACTTACTATTTATTCACCATTTTCTTAATAATGATTGCTGCATAATTTAATATTTTTGGCATAAGAGTATGTCTATGAATTGATTAACTTTGGCCTCTGATAATGGGAAGGGCAAATGGATTTCATAGAAAAAAACCTTAGGAGTTAACAAAAGCAGAAGAAGAGAAAACATGATTATTAATATTACTAAGAAAACATTTGACAAAAGCATACATTTATCTGCTTGTCTTTTCTAAATGCAAAAAAAATGAGAGTTAAAAAAAAACCATACAAAAAGACAAGACAAAACTAATGGGAAATAGCAACAAATTGGAAAGACAGCAGGTAAAATTATCAATCAATGCAGACATTTTCAGACATGAACAGTCACCAAATATTTAACTCTGGTGTACCTTTCTTTGAAAGCTGTTGGAGAATGTGTATCTAGTAAATGAAAGACATAAAACAAAGAAAAGAAATACATGATTTTCAGGATATAAGAGACTCTCATATAACGCACATAAACAACCAAAATTTTGTTTCAAGATGAAAGTTGCACATCAGACTTAGAAAAGTCCTGGTCCAGATCAGAGGGAGAGTTTGGGAGATATGAAAAAGGAGCTCTTTAGAAGAAAAATGGCTTTGATAGATCATATGATGTATAAGCATCTGGAATATAATTTTGTGTTTAACTGATACAGCATTTATAAAGAATTAAAGACAGGTACATAGAAAATAAAGCAAGTGAAAAAATAGTTTTTAATTACAGGAATCACAAAAATACAAGAAAATAAGCAAAATCATAGTACAGTACTTGCCTCTGCAATGAACAGTAAAAATTGACATATAAAAATACTGGAAGTATGCAAAAAGAACTATGGGTATTTAACTTAACATTGTCTAAAATTAATAAAGACCAGTGAGGTATGGGCACATTATTTATGAATATGAAGACTAACCCAGAAAAAAATACTTTAAAAGTTGAAAAAAATATTTTTGCAGAGCAGGAGTTTTTGTTTTGAGGGGAAGGAGTGGGACATTAGTGAACAATAGGTTTTTGTAAGGGATTTCTAATAATATACACTTTTTGAAAAACACTATAAGCATGTATCACGTTGATAAAAGTAAGCATTAATTTAAATAACGGCTGGTGATAGAATATACATTTTTCTCCTAATATTGCCTGAAAACAAAAATAGTAGTTATTAACAAATATGAAATTATTGATAAATATTTGCATATTTGAAAGTTAAAGAAGAGATTAAAAATCAATGTGTTACTCTCCAAATAATCTATTTTTCTTGACTCTTAAAACTTTTATTTCTTAGCTCTCATCCTGTAACTGTTTTCTCACTAGTCTCGTAACCCTAATATAAAGTTTTTTGGTTTTGTTTTTGGCTTTGATCATGCATTTTGGAAATTTTTTACAGTAAATTTTATTGTTTTATATTTGCTCATGTTGTCTCCCCAGTGAGAGTTCAAGTTTCTTCCTTTGTACCTTCCTTTGTATCTCAGCCTATGTTAAATTTGTAGGTGGGGTTCATTCTCTATTTACTATGTTGAATGTTTCCTGTTTCTTATGTAGCACATATCTGTGTTTGAATATAAGTCCACTGAAGCCAGAACATGTTTTACAGCATTTCCTGAGTACCAGGGGCATCTTGGTAACTGTTAAACATTAACAAAACTCAGTACACTGCAAAGTTGGTCTGGTGCCACATCAGTGAAAGCAAACCTATAGTAGCTTTCCACTCCATTAACTGTAATGGAGTAGAACCTTTATTCATCAAATAAAAGCATGCTGAAATAGATTAAAGTTACAATGCTTATATACACAGGGTAGTATCATTCCATATATCTAAATTGCTGAAAAATAGATCTACTACTCATAAAGAATCTATTAGATGACATGTTTCTAGTTCAGTAAAGTGGGGTCTTCGTAGTCAATATGAACCTATAATTGTGGCACATTTCATGCTCATTGAAAACAGATTTATAACATGTAAAGAGTCTTTTATTAAATAGATTTTCAGTTCACAACAACAACAACAACAAAAACAGATTTACAGTTTAGGAACAACCCATTGCCTAACATGTTTTCAGCTCACTGAAACAGATTTACAACTCAGAAACAACCCATTATCTAACATGTTTCCAGTTCACTGAAAACAGATTTACAACTCATACACAGCCCATTATCTAACATTGTTCCAGCTCACTGAATATTGATTTAGAATTCATAAACAGCCCATTATCTGACAAATTTTCAGCTCACTGAACAGATTTGCAAATCATAAACAACCTATTACCTACTGCATTTCCAGCTCACTGTAAGTAGATTTACAACCTATTATCTCACATGTTCCAGTTCACTGAAGATTCATACAGAACTCGCAAAGAATCCCAAAGGGTCAAGGTTCCACCTTGGACAGGAAATAAATAAATAAATAAATAAATAAATGTAGACATATTGCGTTAAAAACATTTGACCTTAATGTACTGTCATATCAATAGGCATGATAGTTTTATCATTGCTTTCAAACCTAAAAGAAAAAAATTGGATAAATTAAAGGTGGGAAAACTGTAGTTTTCTGGATTTTAAGAAATATTTATGTTATTTTTTGAAATTCAGGATATGAAAGTGAAATTATTAAAAATGATTATTGTTTATAAATAATGTTGCATTTTTACAACCTTATTGCCAAAGATTGTTTAATTGTTATTCTGTTGCAGTATATAAAGCCATTAGAAAACATGAACGTTTTTGAATGGCTAATGTACCAACTGTTGTTAGAAATTGTTAAAGCAAATTAACAGAAAAACTTCGTTTTGTATATAATTTGACATTAAATATGTTTACTGGCCATTAATTTATTTTTATATTATCAATGTGAAAAGACCACATTTTTCCTTCGAAATATCCAGAAGCTAAACCTTTCTTTTAAACTTTTTATTCCAATTTTTCATTGCTATTTTATTCAATGTTAACCAACTGAAATTTGTAAAGACACAATAAAAATGTTTTACTTAAAATAGTATGGGTTCAAGTGTAAAAAACTAAATTTTGATTAATTTATAAGTACATATTAACTTATGAATGTGTGATATTACTTCTAGAATGTTTTATTATGGAAGTTTTCAAATAAGCACAAAAGTAAAGAAATAAGTTCTGTTAATCCTGTGGGCCCATGGATCAGTTTTGATTAGAATTGACATACAGCCAGTTTTGCTCATCTGTTCAATCTCCCACCCCCAACACATACACACTGTACCATTGGGTTACTTCAAAACAAATTCCAGGCAACATGCTATTACGTCAGTAAATATTTCAGCATTATGGTAAGAGATATAAAGGCTCTTTTGTTTTTAACGTAATCACAGTAATATATCATGAGAACATTAAAATAATACCTCAATGGATATAATTTAATTTTTAGCTTACTGATGATTCCATAATGTTGTATTTATATATATATAAAGATAGATATGTGAAATATCCAGCCCTCTTATTTTTTCTCCTTATTTCCAGTACTGGCCTATAGTTCACCCATATTTGTTAGGTGGAATAATCATTCAATGTGTGATCTAAAATATTATTCAATGTATATATCTAAAGATTTACTCTGGTCTTAGGATACGAAGTGGTGAGAAAATCAGTGAGTTTCTGGACCTCTCTTTCTCTTTTCTCATCAATAGGGCAATTATAATGATTCTCAGTCTATGGAAAATCATGTTTTCTACTGAACTGCCTACTTCCCTATATTATGAAGTACAGTTGCCTTTAATTATGAAATAAAGCAATCAAATAGAATATTTTTTGTACTTTTATGTTTCAAGATACATAACTTTCTTTACCAAGAAAGTTTGTGTGTTCCTGAGAAAACACTCATGTATATATCACATTGGCATAAGTGCCTATCAGTACTATTATATTTCACAGGATAAAACCTTGAGGTATATATAGAAGCTCTGTAAAATATTGGGAACTTAAAATATAATAAGAGAAGGAAAATATGACCACTTTTAACTTAGTCTATTTTGTGATATATTGATGAAATTTATGACCTTGTTTCTGATTATGCTACTGTCAATTTTTGTTTTAAATTGACCCTAGTTAGCTATTACAAGACCATTTAGTTTGCCATTTCTCTCAAATTTACACGCTTTTGTGGTTTTGTCAGTAACATTTGCTTTTTTAACTTTCTGCTTCTCCAACCTTTAGTCTTTCTTTTTCATACATTTTCTCACTATAGTTGTTAAAAGTTATTGAAAATTCCCTGAAAGTGAACCCCCAAAAACTTTTATTTTGAATGAATCAGACAAATAGTCCAAGGAGATACACAGACATACACTTACACATCTAATACAAGCAGAAAAATCAGAAGTAGTCCACAAAATTACAAATGGTTTAAAAGCAGTAGTTTCAACAAAGCAATAATTAGGAAAGAAGAAAGAAGTAGAGAGAATTTTCCTGCATCAGGTCATATCTAGTTGATGTCATAACAAAGGTATTTTTCTTTAAAGAAAATTTAGCAATGCCTTTGGGGAAAAAACAAAGCAAAACAAATCTCTTCCTTTAGGGCTTTCCTGGCATAATCATTCTTACTTACAATAAAATACATTGTGATTTTTCTCAATGATTTTTTGAAAATTGTAAAGACAGTGTCCTGAAATAGTGCCAAAGTAATGTGCAATCACCATTTTGTTAGAATTAGTACATCCCTTTAAAATAAGACAAAAAATGTCCAGTTTCTATATCTCATTATGATATATTGTCACAAAACCTGCCAAGATGTTTTTACATTACAGAATCTGTTAGCAGATTTCCCTGAGCTTTGGGTGACAATGCTGAGGACAATTATGAAATCACTGAGAAGTGGGCAAAACAAAAAACATGATTAATTCTCTATTTGTGGTCTGACATAGATGGACTCATCTTCTCCGAATTACTGTAATATGGCATTTATTGAATCCCCTATGTACCACTAAAACCACTTGAAAGTGTCTCGTTTCCTTTGAGAATTAAGCTATTAAAGAGATAAATGTATACTCTGCCTATTCTTTTTTTTTTTTTTTTTTTTTTTTTGAGACAGAGTCTCACTCTGTCGCCCAGGCTGGAGTGCAGTGGCGCGATCTCGTCTCACTGCAAGCTCCGCCTCCCGGGTTCACGCCATTCTCCTGCCTCAGCCTCCGGAGTAGCTGGGACTACAGGCTCCCGCCACCACGCCCGGCTAATTTTTTGTATTTTTAGTAGAGACGGGGTTTCACCGTGTTAGCTAGGATGGTCTCGATCTCCTGACCTCGTGATCCACCCGCCTCGGCCTCCCAAAGTGCTGGCGTGAGCCACCGCGCCCTGCACTTATTCTTTTAATTAAGAAATATGAAGTACTTTTCATAACCCAGGTACTTCTCTGTGCTCTGATGCAGTACAGATAAATACAATTCAGCCTCTACATTCTTTGAGTTTCTCTTCCTGCACCTAGGAATGATTAATCTGGAAGGAAACCACTATCTTAAATTCATGAATAACTGAAACAATAGAGTCACATCCAAAGGACAGAACAATTTACTTGCAAGTGAGATTTCAGTTATTGAAGTATTTTGGATTATTGAGGTATTTTGATATTTTATATCTGTGACAGTTATAAGAATCTAGAAAATTATTAGTATAATTCAAAGTTCATTTGCTAGAAATTTAGGACATAAAATAGATGATTAACATCAAGGTTAATAAATGTAGAATTTGAAAGTCACCACTGTACTTTATAACAATGAGAATAATTTTTTAAAAAGCTTGTTTTACTGATGAACTGATAAATTTTAATTATTTCCTTATATACTAAGATTAAACATTTCTTGAGCATGTATTACATGTTTAGCATACTTCAATGGTCTAGAATTTGTACAATAGGAGATCCTTTTAGGGAGATAAGGCATATATATTCCAATTTTTAGAGAGCTAGGATATATATATATATATATATATATATATGAACCCATAAAAATTTCTCTTATTTAATCTCAGGGCTACTGTGCCCACTTAGGAAACCTTGGGTGAAACTTATTTAATGATATCATTTGACAGTAATGATTATACTTACTGGTGTGTGGGAAAAAGCAAAGCTGTGGCAGCAGTATTTCACATGACAAACTAGCATAGAGTTGAGTGAACAAAAGGGAGAACAGATGTTTCTTTATGATAGTAAGAGACCCTTTGCGATAAGTTTCAGATGTCAAATAAATCCATTTTTGCTTAGCATCCCTTCTCGTCTCTTATGAGTAAGCATAATTTCTCTTAAACATATGGCCAAAAATGAAATAAGCCTGGGAAATCCCATTTATAGCGTCAATCTGTGTTATTGGGGAAAAACAAATCTTCTGAATTAGTAATAAAACCCATCTGTTCCCACTTAGAGGAAAATGCCTCACACTGATGAAGTGAGACTAATATTCAGCATTTTAAAAAGTGTACAGAAAAAATGAAATGGTTTCTTTTTTTAAGAAGATGTCAAACCCATTTATTCACTTTGATCAATCTTCAAATTTTGATTATTGGCAGTCTTTAAAATATCTGATAAAGAACAATGCCTTTTCCCTTACATACATATCAATTCTTATAAAACATACTAAATACCAAGATATTTCTTATTTTTAGAAATTATTCATCTTCGTTAATGTCATAATTTGCTCATAATAGTAAGATATTTTCAATCACAATTGTTGTCTCCTCAGATTTTTCATAGTCCTTCTGATTATAACAGTAATCCAGATTCATTGAAGAAAAGTGTAACAATCCAGAAAACCATAGTAAAGAAAATTAAACACTCATGATCTCATCACCTAGATTCCCTGCTGTTAACATTTTGGTTTATTTCTTTTCAGTATCGTTTTGACATTTCATTTTTCTTAAAATTGTATATACTTATAGTTTTAAAATCAAGTAGTTCTATAAATTCTATAAAAATAGCAGTTACTCATCCAGTATTTCCCTGTCCCCAGTACTATTACCCAAATGTAGTTAAACTCTCTCTCTTTTTTTTTTTTTTTTTTTTTTGATATGGAGTCTTGCTCTTGTCACCCAGTCTGGAGTGCAGTGGCAGGATCTTGGCTCACTGCAACCTCCGCCTCCCAGGTTCAAGCGATTCTCCTGCCTCAGCCTCCCAAGTACCTGGGATTACAGGTGCCCACCACCACATGCAGCTAATTTTTGTATTTTTAGTAGAGACAGGGTATCATCATGTTAGCCAGGCTGGTCTCAAACTCCTGACCTCAGGTGATCCACCCGCCTCGGCCTCCCAAAGTTCTGGGATTACAGGCATAAGCCACCATGCCCGGCCATAGTTAAACTCTTTTAGTTTGCTTCTTTAGCATATTTATCTCCATACATGTATATATAAATAAATAACATATAATACCCCCATTTCTTTATAATATGATCACATATATTAGCTTAGGCTTTTAAATATGAAAAAAACTTTTTTTCTTACATAGCTTGCAGACTTTCCAGCCCAATACCATATCACCATATTTAATTCCATAGTCACTCTTTACATTATTATTATTTATTATCATATAAATTTTAATGATTGTTAAACCATCTAGTATATGGTGCCTATATTTCCTTTTTCATACAACTTTCTAGTCTCCATGGATTCAACAATTATCTCTTTTTTTCTCTTTTGCTTATAGTGCTTATCACTACTGCACCAATATATTCCCTTAAGAGATATGTGTATCTCCTCTCAGTCCTTATCCTGAAATATTCAAGGAAGTAAACTTTTGCAACTTGTCATTTTTGAAAAGTATCTATTTCCTATCTTTTTATCTTATTGTTGTATAGTCTGGGAGGTTTCCTCAAATTTATCTTCCATCATTCTATTGATTTTGAATTTTCTGCCACTATATTTTAATTTCTGAGGACTCTTTTGAGGATATTCCGTATAGCATCCTATGTTTGTTTCATAATGTTAAATGTTTCCTGTATCCTCTCTATTGTCTTGATGTTGCTTATTAACATTTCATTCTTTTGGCTTGGGTCTTTCCTGTTGGAATATTCCTCAAATATATGGTGCTACTTAGCTTTCTTAGATTTTGTAAATATCTAGGGATTTAAATTAAGATTTTTTGTATTTATTTTAAAGTAATTTTAAGAATAGCTTTTGACACTTACATCAAGCTTTGTATTACTATTTTCAACAATTTTTTAAGTAACATTTTTAACTGGTTTCAGTAATCTCACAAAGTAATCTACAACTATTTTTTTCCATTATCAAGATACACTGATGGATTCATTTTTAGTTGGATTGGCATGTTTTCAACTAAATATGGTACTGGAACAATTTATTTTTGCTCCTGTATAAGTGACAATATTGTTAACTTTCTTTTGTACGTGAAAGGAAACTTTCATGATTCTAAATTTTTTCTTTTCTAATCTTTGTCTCTCAAAACTCAGAAATTTATAACACAAATTTCTTCTAAAACTTGGTCCTATAGAGGGGTGTGAAGTCAGTGTGATTCTTTTCTTTGTATACAGCTTTAGTTTCCTGTCTTGAGCTCAAATGGGTATAGTTATTAAATATTAAAAAATATCCAGAATATGTCTAAAAATGGGTATTCTCCCTAATTTTTCTGATAATATGCTAAGTTTTTTAAAACTTTTCTTGTGCAATATTTTCATTAGTTAGGTAGAGTCAAAAATTATATCTTTGATAACTGCCTTTATTCTAGTGTATTTAGTCATTTTATAATTCAGTAAGCCTCTTCCATGTTGTATTTTCACTGAAATATTTATCCTTGTGAATTTATCTAGATGTCTCAAATTTGTCTTTCCCGTCAAGAATTCAATATTTGAAAATGACAACTGTGTTTTTTTCACTGTATCAATTATAGATTTTAATTTTGTACTTGCACTATTGGATTCCCTATAATATTTCCTTATCTCCAACATCTCCCTTTTAACCTTAAATGTTGCTTTTTTTAAAACATTTTTCCTTTTAACTTTCTGCTACTTTTTTTTATAAAATCTTTTAAACTTACGTATTTTTTTTGTTCTATGAACTTTAAATATCAGGCAATTTTCTAATATATTCTCTTGTGCTTACCCATATTCAAGAAACATATTGTTTTCCTAAGCCTTTAGAATGAAGTTCGTTTTCCCTTTTTCTGAAGGTAATATGTTAGAACCATGTTATCTATTTTCCAGTGTTATTTCTACCCTGGAAGGCAAACCTGTTGTTTGACAATAATCAAAGTATATCATTTGCTGTTGATTCCACTCAAAATGGCTTCCTCCAATCTTCAGCTCAGAAGTGGTGTGATGTATATGTCTCCTAATCTTATACTCAGTGTTTATGACTCCCTCATCTACTGCAACTATTCTAGGTCATGTGGTATTTTCTCCTAAAATCTGGTTTGATGACATTTTAGTTTTGTGAAGTATACGCTAAACTACAATTCTCTCTTTGCTTTCTTCCTTCTACCTATTCACCTTTTGGGTAACTGCATCTCCCTACATAAAATGAACTTTTGCTCATTCTTATCTCCCAAACTTACTGCCAGATAGTTCTGGTGTTTCCTGGAACGTTTGAAGAAAAAGAACTGTTAAAGGCCATTCTGAAGAAAAGAGAATTAAGGTGCTCTTTTTCAGAGTAATACTTGTACATGTACTTAAGGATGACTAATTGCTTAGCTGTTAATATGGATTTACTATTTGGAAACTAGGTAAGAGACATGGGGTTAAGAAAACAATACATGCCATCTTTTACTTTAACATGTTTATTCTATTAGAGTTGCCCTGGCTAAAGAGTCTCACTGCTTGTTGTGTTTTTTAGTCTAGATCTATTAACCTTGTAATTACTTTCAAAGGGAAATCTCTCTCACTATTGGGAGCAAGTTTTCCAATATTACTAGAATTTAGTGGTGGCAAGAATTTTCACTTTGTACTTCCCCTGAGATTTTTAAGTTGTTTCAGTGGGAGACACTTCACTGGGGATTTTCATCACCTCCCGTTTAAATAAAGTTCCTCAGTCAGGCCAATCTTTAAAATGATTTAACTCTCGGCCGGGCATGGTGGCTCACGCCTGTAATCCCAGCACTTTGGGAGGCCAAGGCAGGCAGATCACCTGAGTTCAGGAGTTTGAGACCAGCCTGGCCAACATGGTGAAACACCATCTCTTCTAAAAATATAAAAGTTAGCAGGCCATGGTGGCAGGCACTTGTAATCCCAGCTACTTGGGAGGCCGAGACACGAGAATCGCTTGAACCCAGAAAGCGGAGGTTGCAGTGAGCCGAGATTGTGCCACTGCACTCCAGCCTAGGCGACAGAGTGAGAATCCTTCTCAAAAATAAATAAATAAATAAATAAAAATAAAAATAAAATGATTTAACTAACTTTCTATCAGAGCCAGCTGAATTGCCTTCCTCTCTTAAATTTTCTGATTAACCTCTGCCTTTTTTTTTATATTAGAAAAAGTAAAAAATTCAAATAAGTATCTAGAAATTAAATTTTTTTAAAAAACCTTTGTTTGCCAATACATTATTTTGGGAAAACTTTATATCTGCACTAAGAAGAATGGTCACTTTCATGTAGCTTATTTTTAAAATATATATTTCTTTATGATCAGAAGTTGAATATAAAAGTATATATTTCTCAAAATAGAGAAAATTTAAAGTCTGTTTACAAGTGCTCCAGTTATATTAGCTTCATTAAATTTGATAAATTGAATGACATGTTCCAAGGATTTATATTTTTACCATAAAAATATAGTATGGATACATTAGCACAAATATACCTAATATTTATTGCCAAACTATAACTATCCAGGTGTATTATACTATCTTCTTAAGGAGTCAAAAAATGTAAAACTGGTTGAGAGATAAATGCCTATAGCTTTTGCTATTGTCTTTATTGGTGAGCCCTAATTCTTATAGTTTGGTAGATTCACAGGATCTGGAGAGGAGGAACCAATGTGATTCTGATACTACAGGCAAGCATCCAAACTATGTGGTTTAAAGCTAAGTGTTATGGCATTATCATATAACAAAGAGGAAAATCAAAGAAGCAAACTTTAGCAGTGGATACTTGTCTTTTATCAAAGCTCTAAAGCAATTGTCCTGAGCTGTTGAGAGAAAAGAAATTATGATTTCCTAGATCTTTCAACTACAGAATTAGCCCCAATTCTTCCATTCAGTAGCATACAGTCTGGGGACAATTTGGAGAGAATATGGGATTGAATGAACACTTCAACTTTTTTTTCCCCTTGAAAGTGCTATTTGTAGGATATGATTGCCGCTATCCAGATAAAGCATAATAGTGCTAGGGATGAAGATCAGAGAGAAGTCTGCATTTCAGAGCTTTAGAGAATGAAATGGACAGAAATTGACGGCCATTTGACTGTAGTAAGTGGAGGAAGGGGATATTTTATGTAACTCTTATTTCCACCTTGAATTAGGTGGGAAATCACTACTGGGATAGAGAATGCCAGAAGACAAACAGTATTGCAAATGTTATCTCATATGTAGTGTTGGCTAGGTTGAATTTTATGTACCTAGAAAACACCTGTACTAAAGATATTTAAAAGATAATTTTAAATATTGGCCTGAATTTCAAAGGGTTGAGGAGGTCAAAGTCTAGAGATATAATCTGATCAGTTCTACCCCCCAAATATATTTTGGGTTAGTTTATTTCTCTCCCACCCCACTACCAGGATGCTTGTTTGGCCATTAATCATAATCTACATTCTCCAGCTCCTATCTCTAACTCTATAAATTGTGTTTCATACAACAGTCAGAGTGATATTGTGTGAGGGGTTATGTCACTTTTCTGCTTAAAGGCTCCACATTGCAATTAAATATAAAGTTATATGTCGTATTCTGTCTCTAGGGACCTTGCATCATCTGGCTCCTGGGATCTCACCATTCCTGTGCAAGTCCTTGAGGCTTGAAGCCCACTGGCTTTCTTTCCATTCTTCAAGCTGTCTTACTTCAGACTGTGGCATGTTTCCTTTCCTGTACCTGGAAAGATCTTTCCCAGAGGTTACCCCTGAACCCGGCCCCACCCTCTATTCCTACTTATCAATATTTTTCTTATCCTTTATATCTCAGTTTAAACATTACTTCTACAGAATGATCTGATCACCCTAACCCCTCCTCACATTCTCCACAGTATTCCACAACTCAGTACCATGTTTATTTCATTAACGACACTTAGAACAATGTGTAATTTTTTTATTATTATACTTTAAGTTCTAGGGTACATGTGCACAACGTGCAGGTTTGTTACATACATATACATGTGCTATATTGGTGTGCTGCACCCATTAACTCGTCATCTACATTAGGTACTTCTCCTAATGGTATCCCTCCCCACTCCCCCAACCCCACGACAGGCCCCGGTGTGTGACGTTCCCCACCCTGTGTCCAAGTGTTCTCATTGTTCAATTCCCACCTATGAGTGAGAACATGCGGTGTTTGGTTTTCTGTCCTTGCGATAGTTTGCTCAGAATGACGGTTTCTAGTTTCATCCATGTCCCTACAAAGGACATGAACTCATTCTTTTTTATGGCTGCATGGTGTATTCCATGGTGTATATGTGCCACATTTTCTTAATCCAGTCTATCACTGATGGACATTGGGGTTGGTTCCAAGTCTCTGCTATTGTAAATAGTGCTGCAATAAACATACGTGTGCATGTGTCTTTATAGCAGCATGATTTATAATCCTTTGGGTATATGCCCAGTAATGGGATGGCTCGGTCAAATGGTATTTCTAGTTCTAGATCCTTGAGGAATCGCCACACTGTCGTCCACAATGGTTGAACTAGTTTACAGTCCCATCAACAGTGTAAAAGTGTTCCTATTTCTCCACATCCTCTCCAGCACCTGTTGTTTCTTGACTTTGTAATGATTGCCATTCTAACTGGTGTGAGATGGTATCTCATTGTGGTTTTGATTTGCATTTCTCTGATGGCCTGTGATGATGAGCAACAATGCATGATTTTTAACAAAGTATTTTCTTATTTGTAGTCTAATTTGTCCAGTAGACTAAATAGTTCATGGGGGCAGGAACCATGTCTGACTTGTGCCCAGTGCATGGTTAGACTGAATGCCCATATTCCCCGGGTGCCCAGGATAGCCCTGTTTCATGCCTGCTGATCTGATGATTGTTAATAACACCATTTTCACTCCCAAAAATGTCTTGATTCGGATGATCAATTACATATCAATTTATGTATGGTAAGCACTCAGTAACTATTTATTGAATAAGTAAATAAATGGGAAACTCTGACACATAGATGTTATTAAAATGTATAAAAAATAAGACAATTTGAAGTGCAGTGCTATGGTTCACTGATGATGTAAAGCATAAAGGGTTGGAAAGACTATTTATTGCAGAACTCCTCCTGTGTATATATGTGGGTGTTTAATACAAAATATAATTTTTTTAAATATTAAATTATTGAGACATTAAGATTTCAAGTTTTTTTAAAAAAAGCATTTAAAGGCAGATTTAAAAAATAACTTTGCACACTGTTGATGAATATGGTGTGTTTTGATTTATTACTTCAGAATACTGCATTTAAATGTGGAGAAAAACTAGGGAATTATTTCATTTAATTGTGAAACATCTTCCCATTAGTGTTCAAAATCCCAGATTATATTTCTCTAGAGTATAAATTTGATTGAATCCTTTCATTTATCTAGAAAATATCAAGAAACATTGATAAAGTAATATTTCAATCTATATATGTTTATATATATGATATACAATATGAACACATACATATGTACATATATATGTGTATAGGTATGTTTCATACCTGAAAAAGTACATATGTCTATTACATACATCTATACAGATATATATCACATATCACATATGTATGTATTTGCTCATATACATTTATATATATATCTAGGAATGATTCTGAAAACTTTCATTTTGTTTTAAAAATAAAATATTGAGATCTAGATTAAATAAGATACTCAAAGAGAAATAGTTGCTTTTATTTCAACCTTAAAAAGCTAACAGTTTATGTTTAAAAGATAACTAACATTAAAAAATATGAATCCTATATATGCACTTTATTTATAGAAGAAATGAGCCTGGAGTAGAGGAGGCAGCTGGATATAAAAAAGTGCATAGACTCTGGCATCAAAGAGAGCTCACGTTGAATCTGGGTTTTGCCAAGCGTGTTATCTTAGAAAAGTCATTTAACTCCCTGACCTTCAATTTTTTCATCCACTAAGTTAATAGTATCTAGTACAACATGAAATTAGGAGGGTGGGAAATGATCTACATACCACCATACCATTGCTATGCAATCGTAAGAACTCTAAATATTACTTCTCTCTTCAGTGTTCAAACATGCGGTGATCAGGTCTTCCTGCCAGGTTTTTAGTGGATGGTCACAGACCCAAGTACTTTCCTAGAAGGATTATCATGATAAGCTTAAATCCCTGTCCTGTGAAAACTATCCAGGGGGAAAAGAAACGATTAATGGATGAGAGATAGCTTCAAAATCAATGGAGCTGACATATAGGAGGAGTTGATTTCTCTATTTGCATGTTTGGGAGTATGAAATTATGAGAATTGAGCTTTGAGCATTGTATAAAGAAATTAGGAATTATTACATAGCAGACAGAACTTTAATGACTGGTGTCTATCTAAACTCTAAAAATTATATAATTATAAATAGTATAAAATAAGGTACATAATACAAGAAACTATAATAAGGAGTGGGAAAAGTAACAGCAGAATTTTACTAGGTTTCAAGAATTAGGACAAATGATTGATGAATGTCCTGAAAATGGTAAGGAATTTTGAAATCAAGAATATTGGCAAGGCCCGGCGGGATGGCTCACGCTTGTAATCCCGGCACTTTGGGAGGCCGAGGAGGGCGGATCACGAGTTCAGGAGATCAAGACCATCCTGGCTAACATGGTGAAACCCCGTCTCTACTAAAAATACAAAAAATTAGCCAGGCATGGTGGCAGCGCCTGTAGTCCCAGTTACTCGGGAGGCTGAGACCGGAGAATGGCGTGAACCCGGGAGCGGAGATCGCGCCACTGCACTCCAGCCTGGGCGACAGAGGGACTCCTTCTCAAAAAAAAAAAAAAAAAGAATATTGGCAAAGGGTTAGTATAGAGATATGAGGTATATAGAAAGAAAGAGAATAATGTCTTACTCAGAGAGAGTAGAAGGGCAATTGAGTACATTAAATAATCTAAAGTGAACAGACAAGAAGTTAATAAACTTCATGTCTAATGGTAACAATCATTTTAGTCAAGTGAAAAGCTCATTATATAGTCAGCACTATGCTATAATTAAGTAAAAATGACAGGAATCTTCTTACATATTCATATATGTATATTCATAAATATACATTTATAAACCTCACTGTAAGAATTACATACTGTTAATATCACTGAATGTTTTAAATATTGACCTTCCAAACATTTTATGTCAGAGGCACAATCAGAACAAAATGAAATGGGCATTGAAGAAGACTGCAAATGGTAAAATCCAAATTAGACCGAAAAAAGGCTTCCTGATTAAAATAAGCTCTGCAAATTGTGACCTGGGAAAACTGACCTTGGTAGAAATAATGGCTACACATAAAATAATCTATATAATTAGAAAAAGTGGAAATCCAAGAGGTAGTTAAGAGGAAGATTTTATGTCTAATGGCTTGAACAATTCATTAATATTTTAGATTTTTTAAATCAAAAAATGCAAAGAATGTATGTACTTAGATTAGAAAAAATAATATACATTTAGATCAGAAAACAAATACTAAGGCCAATGAATAAGGAGTGCTTGTACTGATCGGTTGCTTTAGCATCTCTGTAAATACTCACACACCCATTTCACTGTGGCAAAGAGCATAGGGTCATATACCAGGACGGAGAAGTTCGCACCATGTAGTCCTATGTTTGTTAAAAATTAAATAGGCTGGGCATGGTGGCTCATACCTGTAATCCCAGCTTTTTGGGAGGTTGAAGTGGGCAGATGGATTGAGCCCAGGAATTTGAGACCTGCCTGGGCAGCATAATAAGAACCAGTTTCTACAAAAATAAAAAGTTAAAGAAATACAAAAATTAGCCAGGCATGGTGACACATGTCTATAGTCTAGCAACTTGGGAGTCTGAGGTGGGAGGATTGTGTGAGCCCACGAGGTTGAGGCTACAGTGAATGAACATGCTGCCACTCCCTCTGGCCTAGGTGACAGAGGAAGACACAGTCTCAAAAAAAAAAAAAAAAAAAAATGAAATGATTGATGCTATTATGTGTCCTTTTGAGAATCAAATATTAACGTAAAGCCATAAGAATAGCTTTAATTTTGATACTCTTGTATCTGTCCAATATAAGGACAATATATATCTTCTTACATATTCATATTAATAGATATACATTTATAACAATGTAAGCTACTGGCTGATTATATAATCAAGTGTGTACAGCAGGACTCTGGCATTCAGTTCTGTGACTGTTGCTGTCTTTTTAAGAAGGCTCAAATGCCTTTGAAATAAGTAATAGCAGAAGATCAAACAGCTGGGGAATCAGCAGGCAGAGCGAAAAAGAGCAAAGCTGCAAAATGAGTTTACAAATGTTACTAGAGTAACTAAGAAAAAGTTGCTGAGATGTTCAAGATTCAATGCACTCTACTAAATACATGTCCTTTGAAAAATGTGTACAGGATTTTCAACATTATTTTGGACATATATCTTCCACCCCCCACCTTTCCCACTGTTTTCTCTGAGATGTAATATAAAGCTATTGAGCAAATATGATTCATACTCTCAAGGTTACTAGATTGGAGAAAAATGGAACACACAGTATGTTATGTTTGAATGTACTCAGTATGCATGAACATTGCACCATTGAAATAGTGATTACGTACATTAAAGTTTAATAAGTAGGTAACAAAATTGTTTGATTTTGATGAATTTCTTTTGAGGGGATAAAACTCCAAGGCTGCTACATTTTACACAAAATACAAGCAAATGGTTTTGTTTTCCATTTTAAACTAACAGGAGAGTTTCTAAGGCCTCAGTGGGTTACCTTTGTTCACATCACTTGCCATTATATTTTTAAAATTCACATTTTAATGGTGATCATATAATTAACGTAGCAACTGCCAACAATCAGATTACATTCTTGTTCTGTCATTTAAATGTTATTCAATATAAGAATAAAAGCAACTTTTAAACAGCTTGTTTATTCTATTTTTCAAAACAAGATTTTTTTCGATGTCTTTCCTAGTACCTTCTGAAGAGGCAGTGATCAATACATCTTTTTTATTGATGGAAATATAAACAATGAAGTGTAGACAGAAAGCAAATTTTGTGATATGGTTGTCTTCTAAATAGTAACAGCTATTGAAAAGAAAACGCTCAAAGAGGAAAAAGTTTGTGATGTTAGCTCGTTATAATGACAACATTAAGGAAAGGCGTCCTGGGTATATATAAATTCTTTTTTCTGTATTTAAGAAAAAGGGGCACACTTTCATTTATTTTATAATCAGAATTGTAAAGTATAGCTGCATGACAGGCTTTAATTAAATCTGAAATTTATTCTTTGAAATTGAGGTAAATAAAACTCTGTATGCATATTACATCACATAAAACGCGTGTTCATAACCACTTTAAAACATTTTCATCACAAGATGGAATATAGAATAGAAATAATGCATACTTATGTTTGTATATATGTGCATATGAACAGAGAGTCACAAAAGATATTAGGTGAATGTCTAAGAAATATTCTTAGTCCATTTTCTTTTTTTTTTTTTTTTTTTTTTTTTGAGACAGTCTCACTCTGTTGCCCAGGCTGGAGTGCAGTAGTGCAGTGGTGGGATCTTGGCTCACTGCAAGTTCCGCCTCCCGGGTTCATGCCATTCTCCTGCCTCAGCCTCCTGAGTAACTGGGACTACAGGCACCTGCCACCACGCCCGGCATCTTAGTCCCTTTCCTATGTGAGGTGTACTGGGGTAGATTATATCACTTTCATCTCAGTAGGTACTGATAATTCAGGTTTCTCTTCCACATTATCATAACCCATATGAACACCAGGACCCCATCTTTATTTACTTTGGAACCTAAAAGTATATTGGGACATTGTAGTTAGATGCTCGTGCAGGAAGTTCAGATGGGGCTCACCAAAATCTCAGGAGACGCACTTGACGTTTTCTGGATGAAGCATAGGCGTGTAGCGGTGGAATGAGCTGAACAGATGAAGTAGCTCCTCGGCACAGGCTAAGTGGAACGCTCCCTTGAATAGTTAGGAAATGTCTACAGATGTTAACTCTGTCTTCAGTTAGCAATTTGGCACTGACAACAAATGGGAAAGAAGAGTGGGGCAGATTCTCAGTGATAACTCTGGTCCACTGAGATGCACAGCCCTTATCACCAGCCCCAGAAACCTCTATGAAGGTCCAAGTCACTCACCTCCCTTGTCAGAATCATCAATGGTTATCTGAGTATCTGTGAGGATTTTGGCTAATCTAGATCATCTTCAGTTTTCTTCCAAATCTATTGTTCTGATACATGTGTAATTTGCTACATTGTTCTGGATTCTTGAATGATTTTTTTTCCCCTTAAATAAGCCTATTTTATCCACTGTCTTAGGTTTGGCCTTTAGAAATATCATTTTCATTTTTAGATTCCAGAGCCTATTTTTAAAAGCAAAAACAAAGTGTTAACTGTTTCTCTCAATAAATATCTTTATTCTCTATGTGGTCATATGTATGCCTTTGACAAACAGAAAAAAGTCGCTTACCAGGAAATAAAGATGTGTTAATATTTTATGCCTCACCTCACTACACAAGCACCATGCTTGGCACTGGAAATTTAGTGCGGAACAGGACACTGAAGTTCCCTTCCCTCATAGAGCATAAGGTTTAGTAAAACACAGGACACAGTGTAGGATTTTAGGAAGGTATATTTGAAGATCCTTAGAATAGTCTCGAGAGAAAGTCACAAGTTCCAGTTGTGATATTATCAAGGTAGTAAGACAGCTTAATGCCTATTTTGGAAAACTTTAGAAATCTTAATTTCAGTAAGCTTATCCCTTGGCAAACAGATGCTAAAAGAGTTATATTCTATTATAAAGAGACTCATAATGAAAAACCTAAAAGTAAAACCTTATTATTCTAAAAATACGTTGATTTAGACTTTTGCCACAGTAAGAACCCTTACTCATTGCTATTGTTTATTAAAGAATAAAGCTTTTGATGAACTTGTGAAATCTTGGGTAAAGCTAATTTCCCTTTATACTATCAGTCATTGTTCCAAGATTTAAATTTCATAAAAAGAACAGCCGTCTGCAAAAGGCTTTGCTACTTAGACTGCAGTTTTAATATTCATTTGAGCCCGGCAATTTTCGTGGAAACCATAGATGACAAATTATAATTTTGTCTTTTATGTGGAGTTTTATTGTGAAGACTCCTGAATGTTTCAAATTTAATATTAAAACAGCCTTGGTGAGTGACAATGCATGACTGTATATGGTATTAACAAAAGAAGTAACATCGAACACATGTTCTATCCATAATATGTGGCCATGGTAATTCATGGTGACAGAAGCAGAAGATAATGTTACAGATCTGCAGAACAGCTGTTAAAAATTAATTTATTGTTTATTCATTCAACAAATACTTACTAAGCCTGTGTCAGGCTCTTTTATGGGCCTTATAAATCAGTGCACACCTCCCTCCCTAATTTTGGAGCACACATTATAGTATGGGACTCGAATGAGATATTGAATTAAATATATTAATCAGATGGTTATAGGTTTTTTTGAAGCAAAAGAAAACAGGACAAGGGAATAGTGGATGATGAAAGCAAATGATGCTATCAAGTAGGGTGACCAGTGAAATAATCTTTAACAATGAGGCATTTGAGTGGAAAACTCTAGGGTTTAAGGAAAGCTGGGGAATAAATGCTCCAGGAAGAACAGCAAGTACAGAGACTCTGAGGTAGTAGTACACTTGCTGAATCAAGGAAAAGCAAGTGGGCCAGTGTGACTGGAGAGAGTTAGCAAGAGGAAGTGAGAGTTGATTAGGTCAGAACGGAGACTGGGAGACAGACCATCCTGGGTCTTGACACAATGAATTAGGACTTTGTTTTTATTCTAGATAACATTTGGAAGCTACTATATGCCTTGTAGCAGTAAAATAATTTCATGTTGTTTTAGAAGGATTACACTGCTTCTTGCATGGAGAAAAAGAGACTGAAGGAAAATAGAGTAGAAAAGGGAAACCTTTTACACCTAGCATAGCTCAAGCATCACCCTGCATAAATTTAAAAATGCAGCAAGTACTGTGCAGATACCGAAATCAGAAAGAATTTTTTAATTGACCTATTCGAATGAAGCTCATCAACTGTCAGTGACATTCAGATGAATCTGCATAATTATTCATGTAAAGCAAGCCTAAGATTTGTATTACAGCTGAAGGTCTGGAGCAAGATGCCTTAGAATCTTTCAGTGTCTCAAGAGTGTTCAACAATGGCAAAAAAGAAAATACGTCTTGTAGTGTCTCAGGAATGTTCAACAATGGTCAAAAAAATTCAAGATGAAAGATGATTAGTTTTTTAATTAGAAATCGTTGAAGTTCTATCCATAATATTTTCTACAAAGATTTTTTTGGAGTGGTACTTCAGGTAACTGAATTTTTTACATTATGATTATCACAACATTGATATTGCTAGAAACTCTGTTGTGACTGTACAGTGTGATTTCTTGATGGAATAACATTCATTCCTTCTTTAAAGATGTAACCAAAATGCCTCTCAAGAATATATCGCTTCAAAGAGTTTATGACATGTTTCTGGCCTTCATAGCTTAGGAAAAGAATAATAAGCAACTGGCAAGAAATATCCTATTTTTTTTTTCTCATTGGAGAAATTACTTATACATTGAGCACAATGGTGAAATTTTGTATTTATATAAATATGAAATATGAACTATATATAAATTGTTCATATTTATATATACACATACATAATTTCATATTTATATGAAAATATAGTTCATATATACACGTATATAATTTCGTATATATACGTGTATATATGTAATTTCATATATATTTTTTCATATATATGTGTGTGTGTATATATACTTGTATATGCAAATAAGTATAAAATCATTTACCCATGCCTTGTAGAGTACACCAGTTGTTGACACAAGCCTAATCTCCAGTCATCATTGGGAAGATATCCCTTATGTCATACATAGCCAGTGTGGCAGACAATAAGTTACTTCAATTCATTCATTTAACCAAACATACCTTTATTTAGGAAAAACAAATCAGACATTGACTATCTTTGAAGTATAGAGTTAGTTGCTAGAAATGTCATATTTTCCATCCTCAGAGAGTTTAATCTTTTTAAACATCACCATGTGCCATCCTCTATTTTAGATACCACCCACTAGATTATCATTCATGGGGTTTAAATCCCAGCCTCGCCACAGAATTACCTGAATTGTCTATGGCTCCTCTTTTTTAAATTGGGGATAAGAAAGTCACCTACTCATATGGTACTTGTGACGATTAAGTGATTTAGACCATGCCCCTCCAGAAATGCTGACCCATACTGGTAAACAAGTGGCATATAACAGTGCTTTATACAGAACTAAAGTGACTCTCAGCACACATCATACCTCAGCTCACTGTGTCAGAGTTTTCTTGTATCTACATTAGAACATGATACTGAGGAATCACTTAATGTAAATTTCAGAGAAAGTGGCAAAGAAAAACACACTGTCATTAAATAATTCAAGAATATCCACTACTAGCTTTGGGATATTGTCATTATAATGTGTAACAAACTTTTTTAGGAATGTTTTAAAACTATAATATCATGCTCTAATTACATGACTTTATATGATCCAGGTATCTTTTTGGTTGCATTTATGACTTCTGTGGAAGAGTAAAGTCAGTGCTAATACCTTGATCACATATGATTGAGGATTCATTTAAATGTTTGATGTTAGAAGACTTTTGTAACCTACAACTTGAACATGGTCGAATTTTATTGAATCTCTGATTGATATTTCTTAAATTGGGTTTTTAGAGGGACCAGTGAGAAGTAATGCTGGAATTTAAGCTGTTAAGGAACCACCTATTGAGCCATTCAAAAGCAGCTACAGGGTGGAGGAGAGGCAAAATCATTCCTTCCTTTTTGTGGGAGTGCAGCAGGTTTTGGTGTCTAGGATGGACAACAACAGTGGCACCTGGCACTAATTCCACACTAAGCTGCCCAAGCAGTGAGAGAATTGGAGTGATATACAGCCAATTTAGGAAAAAAAATTGAACTTTAAAACAAAATTCATACAGAAGCAGAATGCTTTGGGGCCTAGCTTGAAAGCTGTTTGGCTTAACAGCTTATGTCACCTTCTAATGTATGAAAATACACATTAGATAGTTCTGAAGAAAAATATCTAAACACATTCAAAGAAGAACCGAAATTATGTACACCCCAAACCTCCTCTTTGTGTGGACTATTGAAAGGAGACTTGGAGTTATTGAAAATTACCCGTTATGTTGACGAAGGCATGAGCAGAAGATAAACCGTGGAGTTAAGGATCCCATGTCAAATTTGGGCTCTCATCCATTCGTCTGGTTAATAGCAATTTGTCCCTTACTTCTTTCCAGGGTATCATTCCTTTGTTTCTATTGCTGGATCTCAGTGCCATTTGATCCAAAAGTGATTTCCTGAAATTCTGCCCGTAGGGTGATCTCCACTCACTCTATATTCACTTTTTATCTCTACATTGGGTAAGAATTCTGCAACTTTGTAGTTGTTTATTAAAAATACAATGCAGCATTTCACTTTTTAATCCAAAGCCATTAATAAAATAAACTCTCACTGGGACAGATTCAAGTTTATTTCTTATTTTCCCACAAGATATTTGGCTCTGTTTATTCCTTGGGCCATCTTCTCAATCTGGTGGCTTTAGACTTCAGCAAGCAACGTCACAGCTATGTGGAGCCTTTTCCCACTGAAATAATAAAAGGATTTTCCTCAAGGATATTGGAAAGGAGTAAGCTGTATCTGTGGGTAATGCATTTATTTCCCAGACTTCAAGGAACTTTAGCTTCTTAAACTGAAACTCATTAGAAAAATAATGTGTAATATTATTTGTTTTAGTGTAGCAATTATTTCTAATTGAACACATATTCAATGCTATTCCCCGTATCTTTACTCTCTTTGGAATATTTTATAATAACATTATTATAAATGATGAAGGAGGATGTGGTATGCTTTTAAAATATGTAAGCATGATATAGTGACTGAGATACATATGAGCTGCTAAAGAATAGACAATGAGATTTAAGTTGTAACTTTACTACCTTACACCATGACTCATAGATAGAAAACACATATTTTTAATGAATAATTAAATGCAGGAATACATTTTCTATCTAAAAAGGAACAATGTAATGGTAATCATACTTTTGTTTCCAAAGATGATCCTCAAGTTATTTTGGCCATGCTTTATACAGCACATTTAAGAAAGCATTGGCTGATGAATGTCTGCTGACCTCAAATTAATGTGTATTATTGAATTAATTGTGTAATGCATGCCATGCTACTATACATAATCTACCACGAGTATTGATTCTTCCATGCTAAGGATTAAAGAAGCTTTATACAAGAATCAATATTGAATTTTGCAGGTGTAATCTAGAGAAAATTTCTTAATTGTGAAAGACTATTTTTCAAAGTGGCTCACAAAGCTCCTAGTTTCATTTAATATATTGTCTCCAATAATCCTAGCTTAGTACCAGGTATTTGCAGAACACTGGCTGCCAGAGAGTGTAGCTTCTGACAGTGGGTCTGTGTTTATTTCAGTTTTGATAAAAGACTTGTGAACTGGAAATTTATGCTATCAACAGACCTCAAAGAAATGGCTAGGCTGGAAAGATAGTGTAGATTACTAAGAACAACTTAAAATAGATCCAGAAAGAAAGGATTGGCTAAGATTTGCCTGATTGATGGTGTTCAACATGTTATTTCACTCAACTTCAGGAATGAATCCTATTAAATTACCAATCAGGTGTCTTAATGGTCTTCTCTTAGATAAATATGTATATTATCCAGAAAATAAAATGTACACCTCATCTTTCTTTACTTTCATTTACTTGCACCGTATACTTGGCCATGGCTAGTAAGTAGCCCAACAAAGGTTCTTGCAGTTATAATAAAGGGCATGTTATATATAGTATACAGTATATACTATAATATATATAGTATATACAGTATATACTATAATATATATAGTATATACAGTATATACTATAATATATATAGTATATACAGTATATACTATAATATATATAGTATATACAGTATATACTATATATATAGTATATACAGTATATACTATAATATATATAGTATATACAGTATATACTATATATATAGTATATACAGTATATACTATTATATATAGTATATACAGTATATACTATATATAACATACGTGTATACTTTTGATTGGTGTTAGCATGGTATATTTTTCTCCATATCATTTAACCTATCTATGTTTTTATATTTAATGTGGGTTTCTTCTTTTTTTTTTTTTTTGAGACTGAGTCTCACTCTGTCACCCACGCTGGAGTGCAGTGGCATGATCTCGGCTCACTGCAAGCTCCGCCTCCCGGGTTAGCGCCATTCTCCTGCCTCAGCCTCCCAAGTAGCTGGGACTACAGGCGCCTGCCATCATGCCAGGCTAATTTTTTGTATTTTTAGTGGAGACAGGGTTTCACCATGTTATCCAGGATGGTCTCCATCTCCTGACCTCATGACCCACCCACCTCAGCCTCCCGAAAGTGCTGGGATTACAGGTGTGAGCCACCATGCCCAGCCTAATGTGGATTTCTTGTAGACAACATATAATTGGGTCTTGTTTTTAATTTTTAAATCCACCATGACAATCTTTGCCTTTTAATTGGTGTATCTAAACCATTGACATTTAAAGTGATTATTGACACAG
Source organism: Pongo pygmaeus (assembly GCF_028885625.2). NCBI lineage: Eukaryota > Metazoa > Chordata > Mammalia > Primates > Hominidae > Pongo > Pongo pygmaeus. Next base: position 40,021,140 of record NC_072384.2, on the reverse strand, counting down.
TTTGTTTAATATGTATCATATTGTAATTTGTCTTACATTTGTAGCACTTTTTTCTTTATGCTTTTTCCTCTCTTTTTCTATCTCCTTTAGTTTCAGTGGAACATTTTGTATAATTTCATTTTTTCCTCTTTTAGCATATCAATTATATTTTGCTTTATACTTTTAGGGTTTTTCCTATGGTTTGCAATAAACATTTACAATTAATCTAAGGTCACTCTCAAATAGTGCCATATTACTTCGTGAGTAGTACAGTTTCCTTATAACAGAGTTTTCCCTATTTCTTCCTCACATCCCTTAAACCACTGCTGTCATTCATTTCACTAATCCATATGCTATAATCATTCACTGTATTGTTTCTATTATTATTTTGAAAAAACCAGCTATTAGAGAAATTAAGAATAAGTAAATTAAAAATTTTATCTTTATTCCTTTCCTGACACTTTTACTATCTTTATATAGGTCTGAGTTTCTGGCCTGTATGTATCATTTTCCTTCTCCCTGAAGGACTTCTTCAAAATTTCTTTTGCATGGCAGGATTATTCTCAATTTCCTCAGATTCTGTTCGTTTGAGAAAGTTTTTATTTATTCTTTAATTTCGAGTAATATACTGTATACAGAATTCTAAATTGATGAGTTTGTTTTTCTTTCAACACATTAAATATTTCATACTACTCTTTTTGCTTGTTTGGTTTCTAATGAGAAGTCTGGTATAATTTTTATCCTTGTTCTTCTATAGGTGAGGAATTATTTTGGTCTCTGGCTGCTTTCAAAATTTTATCTTTTTATTTGGTTGCCTACAGTTTGAATATGATATGCCTTATTGTGGATAGTTTAGTTTTTATTCTGCTTAGTGTTCTCTGAGCTTTCTAAATCTGTGATTTTGTGTCTATCATCATTAATTTTGGAAAATAATCAGCCATTATTTCAAATATTTCTTCAGCTATCTCTTCCTTCTCATTTCTTTTCCAATAACATGTATATTATGCCAGTTAAAATTGTGTTGCTATTCTTAAATGTTCTGTTCATTTTTTATTATCCTTTTTGATGGTTGCATTTTAGCTCGAGAAGTTTCTACTGACATGTCTTTTAGCTCACTGATTCTTTCCTTAGCTGTATTTAGTCTAACTGATGAACCCATCTAAAGCAGTTTCATTTGTGCAGTGTTTTTTATTTCCATCACTTATTTTTACCTTGTATAGTTTCCATCTCTGTGCTTACATTACCCACCTGTTCTTGAATATTGTCTACTTTTTTCATTAGAGACTTTAACTTATAATTATTGTTATTGGAAGTTTCTGGTCTGATAACTCCAAAATCTCTGCTATATTGTAGCCCAGTTCTGATGCATGCTTTGTTTGTTTAGACTGTTTTTTTCTTTGCCTTTTAGCATGTCATGCAAATTTTTGTAGAAAGCTAGACATGATGCATCAGGTTTATGAACTGAGGTAAATTGACCTTTAGTGTGTGTGTGATTTTATGTTAACCTGGCAAGGAATTGGATTATGTTTAATGTTTGCCATAGCTATGGGTGTCAGCAGCTTCCATTTCCTCTAATGTCCTTGTCTTTGTCTCTTCTGCTGTCTTTGGGTTTCCCTAAAAACTACTTTTCAAAGAGAGGCTGAGCCTTGCAGCTCTTTCAAATGTAATATATTACATTATTATTACACTCTGGTTATAGTAACAAGAGGCCAGTGATTTAGTGGTAAGGTTTGGGGGAATGTAAAGTATCCTAGAATTCTGTGACCAAACCTCAGTTATCAGCGGGCTTGTGTCCCAGGTCTGTGACCTTCACAAGTTTTCCTCAGCTTCCCAACTCCTTAGGTGAGACAGTAAGGCTAGAGGAGAAGGAGTTGGGTAATTGCCCTTCTCCAGCATTTGACAGGGCTCTAGTAAAGTTATTTGCTGAGTAAGTTCTTTGTAATTGAGAATTCTGGGTTTATTTTTTAAACGCTTACTTTTCCCTTTCCCCTGCCAGAAACATGAGGGTTTTTCTTAATTCTTCACTGTGAGAATGTGGTGATGTTCCTAGAAGTAAAGCACACAAAAATGTGCAGCTCTCCTAAGACCGCAAATTGAAAGAGTTTCTCACTCTTACTAGAGTCTACTGTCCATCTCCTGCAATTCACCCAAGTTGCTTTTCAAGTGCTCCTTCCCATTTGTAGCTGTGATGGCTTGTTCTCCTGGTGAGCTGATCTCAGCTGTGGTTACCTGTATTTGCCTGTCTCTCCAGATTTCAGGATGATGACATCAATTTACTGATTGGTCCAAGAAAGATTGTTGATTTTCAGTTTTTCAGCTTTTCTCTTATTGTGAGAAAGGGAATGATGGCTTTTAAGCTTTTTACATGCTGGAGCTGAAACTAGTCTGATCCTTTACTCTTAATCACTATGCTCTCCTACTGTGGTTCAAAACATTTATCACGCACCAGAATCTCCCGGAAAACTTGTTAAAAGTCAGATTGCCAGGCACCATCCCCAAAGGTTCTAATTAAGTAGGTCTGGGGTAGGGCCTGAGAATTTGCATTTCTGACAAGTTCCCAGGTAATGCTGATACTGCAGGACCAACGACCACACTATAAGAACCACCATTCTACTATTTTAGTAGCTAATTTGAGTTCATCTCATGAGCCAAGTAACCAGAAATGTGAATGGCCCAACCAGCTTGCTTCTCACATTTGCCATGCCATGTTGAAACCATCCATATTTCTGTGCTATCCTCACTATACCTCTCATTATTTTGGGTTTTATTGCAGTGAAAAGAATTTTAGCACTACCTGTGTTTCTTTTATTATATTAGTTTATTGAATTTTTGTCATGTAAAAATATTAAATTGCAAAATCAAAATCCAGATCTCTAGGAAAAATTTGTAGTAAGTGCCAACCCCATTCCAGAGAGGTAATATCTGTGCAGATTCAAATATATATGTGTGTCTTTGTATGATAGGAAGATTTGCTTTACATGTGTTTGTAGTCCTGAAGCTTGCTTTTTTAAACTCACAATGTCATAAAATTTTGTTTTTTATACGTATCAATACTTCATTTTTCAGACAACTACATAGTATTCCATTTTATGAATTTGCCATAATTTAGTCATCACATTTTTATGTACTGGACTCAGGCCATTTAAAATGCTTTTCTGTTACAAAAATCATAGCACTTAACATTTGAATACATAAGCCTGTTTTTATACTGGTATACTGTAGTAAAAATTCCTAGAAGTAGACTTTTTGAATCACAGGGCATATACACTGTACTAGTCTGTTCTGGAATTGCTATAAATAACTACATGATGCCCAGCATAATGGCTAACACCTGCAATCCCAACACTTTGGGAGGCCAAGGGGGTTGGATCGCTTCAGGCCAGGAGTTTGAGACCAGCCTAGTCAATATGGTGAAACCCCGTGTTTACCAAAAATACAAAAAAAAAAAAAAAAAAAAAGAATTAGCAGGATATGGTGGCGCACAACTGTTGTCCCACCTACCCAGGAGGCTGAAGCACAAGAATCACCTGAACCTGGGAGGCAGAGGTTGCAGTGAGCCAAGATGGCGCCACTGCACTCCAGCTTGGGTGACAGAGTGAGACCTCATCTCAAAATAAAAAAATAAAAAAGAACTACCTGAGACTGGGTAATTTGTAAAGAAAGAAGGTATACTTGGTTTAAAGTTCTGCGGGGTGTACAGGAAGCATGGCTAGGGAGGCCTCAGGAAACTTACAATCATGGCGGAAGGCGAAGAGGAAGCAAGGCAAGGCCTATATGGCTGGAGCAGGAGGAAGAGAGTGAAGACGGAGGGCTACACACTTCCAAACAAACAGATCTCGTGAGAACTCATTATCATGAGAACAGCAAAGGGAAATTCACCTCCATGATCCAATCACCTCCCACCAGAACCCACCTCCAACACTGGGGATTATAATTCAACATGAGATTTGGCTGGGGACACAAATCCAAACCATAATATACACTTATCTTTACCAATTAATTAACAATATAAGTGATAATTTGAGAGTACCACCAGTTCTCCATAATATTGCCAACCCAGATAACATTAATTTTTTTGTACTTTGCAAATCTAGACATTTGTAGTGTGAGTGAGCTTGGATAGACATAATTTTTTTTTTCTCTGCTCTTTCACCCAGGCTGGAGTGCAGTGGCAGGATCTAGGCTCACTGCAAGCTCCGCCTCCTGGGTTCACGCCATTCTCCTGCCTCAGCCTCCCAAGTAGCTGGGACTACAGGCACCTGCCACCATGCCTGGCTAATTACTTTTTTGTATTTTTAGTAGAGACGGGGTTTCACGTGTTAGCCAGGATGGTCTCGATCTCCTGACCTCATGATCTTCCCACCTCGGCCTCCCAAAGTGCTGGGATTACAGTTGTGAGCACCGCGCCCAGCCAGATAGACATAATTTTAAACTTGGAGACTAGTATTTTACTTGCTGTCCTCTGTTCTCTCACTCTTTCTCTCTGTCACACACACACATCTTGACACCATGTGAAAGACTAGACTTGGTTGTGAAGGCACCACATTTCGTCTGATCTCTGCTGGTGTCCTGGATCCGCTTTCAATGGAAAGTCCTTGGTAATGGCTTGGTGCCTCTATCTTATACTCTGCTAAAGCTGATGCTTTGTTTCTGTTGCTTAACAACTGTTCGGATTAGTACTCTCATCACTAAAAGGCATAAAATTGAGTCTCTAAGTTAATTTAGACTTCAGACTTCAGGCAGAAAAGCCTAGTTTGTCAAAGTTTTTTTTTTTCCTTCTATCCTTTTCCCATTTAACTCCAGTCTGATTTCATGTCTATCTTCTAAAACGTTGTTGAAAGTGGCAAAGAATGTCTGTCTTACACCAATTTCATGATTTTTCCTCCTTACTCTAGAGCTGTGGTTGGTAGGAGATATTCCTTTTTTCTGAATCTATAAATAATTAATTGGTGTATTAGGGTTCTCTAGAGGGATAGGACTAATAGGATAGATGTATATGTGAAAGAGACTTTATTAAGGAGTATTAACTCACACGATCACAGGGTGAAATCCCACAATAGGCTGTCTGCAAGCTAAGGAGCAAGGAAGCCAGTCTGACTCCAAAAACCTCAAAAGTAGGGAAGCTGATAGTGCAGTCTTCAGTCTGTGGCTGAAGACCTGAGAGTCCCCGGCAAACCGCTGTATAGGTCCAAGAGTCCAAAAGCTGAAGAACAAGAACTTGGAGACCGATGTTCGAGGGCAGGAAGCATTCAGCACAAAAGAAAGATGGAGGCCAGAAAACTCTGCTAATCTAGTCCTTCCGTGTTCCTCTGCCTGCTTTTATCCTTTCCATGCTGGCAGCTGACTAGATACTGCCCACTCAGATTGAGGGTGTGTCTGCCCCCAGTCCACCAACTCAAATGTTAATCTTTCAACACCCTCACAGACACATCCAGGAACAATAACTCGCATCCTTCAATCCAATCAAGTCGACACTCAGTATTAACCCTCACAATTGGTAAACAATTTGTCTGTAATATTTGAGTTCTTGCCACCCATATCCTCATTGCTTTTACTAAGCCAGTGTCCATTTTAAGTTCTATTATTGAAGTACTTCTGGTCCAAAAAGACAGCTAGGACTTCAGTTTTCATATTCATACTGTAGGCTAAAAGCACTTCTTACACTTCTTGTCAAAAAGTGATAGTATTCATTGAGCCCTTGAGAGGCTGTAGAACAGTCTAGTTCTGCTTTGTTTCCTGTATTTGCAGAACATGGTTGTTCTTTGAAGCCACACCATAACAGTTTAAAGGTAGAATCCATGTCAAGACTGACATTCATATATTGCATTGAAAAATTGTGTTTTTCATAGTTTTCTTATTGATTTGTGGGAGATCTTTATATATTTTATATATTAATATTTTATTGACTATTTTGGATATATTTTTCCCAATATGTTATCTTTGGATGATCCTTATTTACTCTTTTTTTTTTTTTAAATAGAAGCTTTAAATTTTTGTGTACTCAAATTTGCTGATCTTTGTAAATGAATTCTGGGCTTTCCTTTGCATACAGGAAGATATTCCTGTGTCTGTAATTACTTTTGAAATATCTTCCACTACATTGTTTGATGTTTGTATTTTATTTATTGTTACTAGATTTTATTTTTTAGAATAGTTTTATGTTCACAGAAAAATTGAGTAAATAAAAAGTACAGAAATTCACCCATATGCCCTTCTTCCACAAATGAACAACCTCCCGTATCTTGCGTCAGAGTGGTACATTTATTATAATAGATTAACCTATATTGATACATCATTATCCTCCAAAATCCATAATTTAAATTAGGGTTCTCTCTTGGTATTGCATATTCTGTGAGTTTCAACAAATATATAATGACATTTATCTACCATTGTGGTACTATACAAAATAGTTTCACTGCCCTAAAATTTATTTGTGCTCTGCCTATTTATCCTTCCATCTCCCTTAATCCCTGGTAACCACTGATCTTTTTACTTCCTCCATAGGTTTGCCATAGAAGGTCATATATGGAATCAAATAGTATGCAGGCTTTACAGATTGGCTTCTTTCATTTAGTAATATGCATTTAAGTTTTATCTATGTCTTTTCATGTCTTGGTAGCTCATTTCTTCTTAGCAGTGAATAGCATTCCATTGCCTGGATATACCACAGTTTATTTATCCATTTACCTATTGAGAGACATCTTGATTGCTTCCAAGTTTTGGCAATTGTGAATAAAGCTGCTATAAACAACCATGTACAGATTTTTGTTTGGACATAAGTTATTAACTCCTATGGGTAATAATAGGATGAATGAATGCTGGATCATATGGTGAGAGTATATTTAGTTTTGTAAGAAGCCACAACACAGTCTTTCAAAGTGGCTGTACCACCTAACATTCTTATCAGCAGTGAAGGAGAGTTCTTGTTGCTCTACAGCCCCATCAGCATTTTATATAGCCACTGTTTTGGATTCTAATAGAGATGTAGTAGTATGTCATTGTTGTTTTGATTTGCAGTTTCCTAATGACATGTGATGTTGAACATCTTTTCATATGCTTATTTACTATCTGTATATCTTGTTTAATGAGGTATCTGTTAAGGTATTTTGTCCATTTTTTTAAATCAGGTGTTCATTTTTCTGTTGTTGAGTTGTAAGAGTTTTTTGTATATTATAGATAACAGTTCTTCATTAGATGCATATTTTGCAAATATATTCTATTAGTTTGTGGCTTATCTTCCTATTCTCTTGACATTGTTGTTTGCAGAACAGCCTTTTAAGTTTAATGGACTCCAGCTTATCAATTACTTCTTTCCTGGATCATGACTTTGGTGTTGCCTTCCATTACTTTTTTAAATTATTGTGTTCTTTTGTCTTAATTGTTTACATTTTATCTAGATTCAAAATATGTCCAATTTATGATCATTTATCACTAACTCCATTGATTCCAAATTATTCCAGGCATCGTCATCTTACTTTATTTATTTGAGTACCTTTCCGGTTGACCTGCTTCTACCCTTCTCCAGAATAGTTAGATTGTTAAAACCACAGACATCACAACTGTTAATAGTTTGGTTAAAACCCTCCGATGAGCTTCTTGCCTTAACCTGAAAGATCCTGCATGTTCTCCTCTTCCTCCTTTCTCTGCTCCTATTTCTTTTTCTTATGCTCCCTCTTTCCCGGCTCCTGGCCTCCTTGTTCTGTGAATACCCTAAACATTCTCATTTCAGAGCTTTGACATATGCTCTTTCTTCTGCCTAGAATGTTCTTCCATAGGAATTCACAGTTTGTCCCTTCTGTCTTTCAGATCACCTCCTAAGACAGGCCTTTTGTGATTTTCCCATCTAAAAGAGTACCTTTTGCAATGAGTATTTTACAGAAATAGTTATCACCAACATAGTATATATGTGTTTGTTATCTATCTCATCAATATAGAATATAAACTCAATGGACCTGATGGAAATAGAGTTGATTGCTTTAAAAACAACAACAACGACAACAACAACAAGGTCTCATGCTGTTGTCAAGCTGGAGTGCTGTAGTGCAATCATATTATAACCCACTGCAGCTTGATCTCCTGTTAACTGCTATATGCCCAATCCTTTTAATGACTAAGTGAATATCTAGCAGGTGTGGACACTCCTCAGAGATAAGTATCTCAAAATAATTCCAAAGGATATTAACCTGGGGTGGGGGTAGAAGCTTGCAGAGTCAGATTTGCTAGATGAATCATTGTTGAGGATTAGTGTTACATTTGATGCTAGAAAAATAATTGCTGAGTGTCAGGTCCAAATAGCATGGTAAACTGGTAAGTGGTACTACAGTTCTATGCCAACGTTCTTGATAGATATTTGATTTGTGAAATACAGAGGGAAAGGATGCATGAACAAGCTTCAGATTTCAGAACCAAAGTTTGCATGGTATATACAGCCTGTTTGCCTTGTGAGTAGGCCTAAAGGCTTCCTGGCACTATATTAAGAAATTTGGCCTAATTTTTTATGTGAGTGGATAAGAAGATTTAAAGTTGCATCTGAGATTTATCTCTTCTTGACAACAAGCAACCTTTGTAATGGGTTCAGTCATAGCTAAATTCAGTTGCTAGAGAATTATATTGTATTTATTATTTAGCTTTTAAACCATGTGGCTTGGACATTTGCTAGTTTCTAAAACTTTTTCAAAACATGTTTTAACAGTGATTTTAAAACAACTAAGCAATATATATATAAAAAATATACATGAATAAAATATAATATATATTTTATAAAATATACATGAATAAAATATAATATATATTTTATAAAATATATTGAGACGAAGTCTCGCTCTGTTGCCCAGGCTGGAGTGCAGTGGCGGAATCTCAACTCACTGCAACCTCTGCCTCCCAGGCTCAAGCGATTCTCCTGCCTCAGCCTCCAGAGTAGCTGGAATTACAGGCACATGCCACTGCGCCCAGCTAATTTTTGTATTTTTAGAAGAGATGGGGTTTTACTATGTTGCCCAGGCTGGTCTTGAACTCCTGACCTCAGGTGATCCACCCACCTTGGTCTCCCAAAGTGCTGGGATTACAGGAGTAAGCCACCGTGCTGGGCCAGCAAAAATATTTTTTAGCCCAAAATAAAACCATAGGTTCTTTATAGTAGCATAATCTCTTAAAATTGTGTGTAAATTTTGACTTCTTTCAGATGATTACTTTGACCTCTGTTAATGTTTGTATTTTATTTATTGTTACTAGATATATTGTTACTTTGATATAATGGCTTTTGATATAATTTGTCTCAGTAAATATTTAAGTTTTATCTGGTGTACTAGATAAGGAGAAAAAATTATATCTTTTTTTAAACAAAATTAATTTACTGTTTTTCTAAAATATTCTAGTTTTGTTTTTTCTTAAGGGGGTCAACTTTATTGCTTAAAGAGGTATTTTATTCAAACAAATTGTTGTAAACTGTAGATATTGTAAATAAATTGGTAGTTACAAGCAAATTGGTCATAGAGGAAAAAGACTACAAAATTCAAGTTAGTGACACATAGGACTGTCTAGCCACACAATGTGGCTGAAGATGTTCTATTTAAAAACTAGAAACCTGGAGATTCCAAAGTAGAAATTAATCTAAGCTTAAACATCAGCTCAGTGACATTGCATATAATGCCTTCTTTCTATTTTTTGTTCTAAGGCCATATTTTTAAAAATATGTAAATTATTCTTGTGTGAAAACTATTTTCATGTCTCATTTTTCCATTTCTGACTTGTAGGATTTGATTGCTGATTCCTTAAAATCAGAGTAGAAGCATTTTGAAATACTTTCAAGATATAGTTAGTAATTGAAGATAGTCAGTTTAAATGTGGGCAGTAATTAACGTGTTCCAAGAATTAAGGTGCTTCTTAAAAACTGATCCCTGTTTAGGGCCATGATCAAATACAGAACTGATTAAGCAATCGAACCGCACTCTAGTTTCAGAGCAAAATGTGAGCCATTCTGCCATTCATTCTTTTTTGTATTACCCCTCGTTATTGTCTCTTTAGATTCTTTCTTTCTGTTACGAATGATTTCCCGCCTTATGGCCAACTAAGGAACACAGTGGAAGGGTAAAAAATTAATTAAAGTTCTAATGGTGCAATTAGTAGTAAGTATGAACTGTTAAAGCATTTCCTCAGATGTTTTATAGCTTGTGAGAAATCATCTTCGCCTCAGCCGTCGAATACTGACCACCTGTTTTCTATTACCATAACATTATACAAACCAACTGACAGGAAGCAATCTGGTCTCCAGTGATTGGATTACTGAAGCAATTGACAGGCAGTTTCCACAAAGGTAAACTGTGAAAGCTAAATGCGATGGTAAATAGAAATTCAGGCAGGTGTTTAATGCAGAAATACTACTAAAACAACCCAGAGCTGTAAAATGAATACATTGTTTGTGCATATTTTCATGGTATTCATTTTGTTTCAATGTTTGAAGACAGTAAGTTTAAAACCAGTATTATATGTTGTACATTTGTAATTACCTATATGAGTTTGTAACTTGAATCAAGCATATTGCACTTGGTACAAAAAGTTTGTTGTGCAATAATTTTTTGGTGCTAAACCAGTCTTAGTTCAAAATGTAAAAGTGGGTAGTGATGCTTTACACCAAATTGATGCTTTTCCTTAAATTTGATGAAGTAAATAAACTTAATGAGAAAATAAGTTAGCTTACAAGAAAAAGCATGAATTAGCAGATTTCATTGAATTAAGGCTGTTTGTTGCTATAATGTCCTACATGATTTCTTCTGGGTGCTGAATAAAACTGAATATCTAATATGACTTCTTCAATTATTGATTTGTTGCTCATCTGTTCTCCAGGAAAGTCAGATGAAGATCAGCATGACAGTATTTATAGGCTGCATCTCATCTGCAAGATGTAATCCATCTTTGTTAAGTTCAGTAAAAGTGATAGATGGTGTTTGGCAGTGTAATGATGTGATCACTCTACCAGTACCTCTTTAAATCATAAGCTGTTGCTTTCTGTTGTGTAGATATTTAATCAGTTATACACCCCATTACTGATTTAATTCACAATGTCAGTAGCAGGTGAATAATGTGAGTATTTGTATATTAATATCATATTGTATTAATGTTCCCTTCATTTAATTGGGTTATTCATTTGAAAATCATAAACTGTTGCTTCATGGGTAGAATAAATTTAATCAAGATGGTAGGCATCTAACACTTTTGGTGTTTCATTTCAGTGTGTCAGTGAAAAAAATGTGTTTCCTTATATCTCTGTCTGTGCTTCCTTTACGCTATAGATTGTTTGACAATATCAGTGTTTTATTTATTTATTTTTTTTTTGAGACAGAGTCTCGCTCTGTCACCCAGGCTGGAGTGTAGTGGTGCTATCTCGGCTCACTGCAACCTCTGCTCCTGGGTTCAAGCCATTCTCC